>NC_081412.1:77866501-79336501 GCF_030272615.1 Cryptomeria japonica
ATGTCCTTGATGAACTTTACCCAATCATGTCCTTAGATGAGTTTATACATTAATAAAGGATAGTCCACAAACAAGAAACAAATAAAATATTCATGCTCCATCATAGCTCTTCTCCTAGACATCCTTGGGTAGCATAGGAAACATGATAACAAAAATCAAGACATAACCATTGAACCTTCTTTCCATAGATATGTTTTCTTGCCATAACGGATGTAATCATACTGATAGATAATTTAATGTGGATAGTTATTTTATGATGTATGTTAATGTTCAAAGTCAAGATTCTATTTAAAGCTCGTTGTTATGTATTTTGTCCATTGTCTAGAAATAGTATCAAAATCTGGATTGTTATCTTCTTAAATGTGACATCAAGGATCCAATTCTATAGCCAAGTTGAGTTTTCTGCTAGTTGAGGAAAGGACTGATTTATTATAGATGGGTGGATGAAATTTTTTATTACGAAATGGATGGAACACAAGTAAATAATCCATAATGGAACTTTATTGGTGGGATATATATAATGGATATGGATAAGATATAGATAGGATAATTGTTTTTAGGTATATGTACAAGGGATGTGAATAGGGTGTTTATCATGGATATGTTCAGATGGAGAAGGTTAGGGATAGGTTTATGTAAAAGGATTATGGATAGCATAATGAATAGGATTATGGATATATACAATGGTTATGGACGAGGATGAGGAATAGAACCCTAATAGATGGAGGAACAAGTTTATCACTGTATACACATAAAATTGGCTATGAGCAATTAAATAAATATTTTATATTTATTTAATAATTCTTCTTCTATTAAATAGTTAATTTGAAAATATTAATTTATTTCATTTCATATCCTTCTATTAATTAATGTAATTGAAACATTTATTAATTAATTCGTTATATCCTTTTCTTCTAATAAATTAATTAAATATCTAATATTTAGTTATTCCTCTATTTACTATCCTATAGTCTCATTAATTAAATAATTTCTTAATTATTTAATCTCTTTTCCAACTCACCTTTTATTCTCCACATCACTTCTTCTTTTCCAACTCATTCATCACGTGGCTAAATTAATTCAACAAAATAAAATAAAATAAAATCATTTATTAGCCACTTATCTCCAACTTAAAAAATAAATGAAATATTGTGTACATACACATATTTCCTAACCTTCTTCTATATTCTCTCCAACATCCCTATATCTTAGGAGGACTTCTCATTTCGGAGGTTGTGCCTCAAAAGCCTTGTTTTTGGAGCATAAAAATTAGTGTTTGGAGGCACAACAAGGTTTCAAGACAAAAGTCTCGATTCCAGAGTCGGTAGTGTCAAAACGCATTCCTACATCTTCTCTAACCATCCTATATCCTCACTGTTAGGTCCTTGAGACAACTGAGGGGGGGGGTGTGAATCAGTTGTCAAATAAATTCAAACAAAAAACAACTTAACCAATATAATGCTTAATATCGGTAAACCAGTCTTTTATGTCGGTAGACAGTTTTATCACTTAATTGTAATACCGGTAAAGATTAATGCATGAAACAAAAAGACAAAGTCATCCATAACACATAACACCAATATTTGTACGTGGAAACCCTGCAAGGGGAAAAACCACGATGGGAAACCTTACTCACAATCAGATGATACTACTGCAGATAGTATGTGTATACAAATGGGGTCTGCACATGCAGAAAGGCCAAGCGCCTAGAGCTCACTACTCAAACACAATTAGGAGTCACATTGACTACAATTGGATGGTTAAATCCAATATGAATGTACTGCTCAGATTAGCATCTTTCTATGTTGGATTCAATACCGGTGTAGTTCTCATTGTCTTCACAAAACCCTCCTTCAACCTTCAAATGAGGTCTGCATGTATAGCTCTGCTTAATCTCACATATACCTTCACACAATTCTTTTCGCATTCCACATCTGATCTTACAAATAAGATCTTACATTTATATCATAACCTAAGACCAATTTTAGTAGGTCGGCTCTAAAGGATATTACAATAAAATTAATTTACAAATAAAACAATGTCCAATGCAATAACCAATTCAACATGTCAGTTTGATGCATTTACAACAATAATAAGACATCTCTATAGCGTGTCGTGCTGATCTGGAAAAGATAAACCTGCCGGTGTATATCCTGGACCTATTTGCCGGTTCAGCAAATATGCAAATACGAAATATGCCAATGACCAAAACTCTAAGACAAAGTGTCCAAATGAGGTATTCGACATAACCAGGTGTTTTCCATGCTATTCCAAGTGTCGGTGATCATTATATCATGTCGGTGTACAAGATACCAGTGACTGTGCTTAAGTCACTTGCTTGCCGGTGAATGTTGTTGATTCTCCAAAGTGCCAGAGTTGATAAGTGTTTAGTAGGTGTTGACATCAATGACAAAACCATACCAAAATATCAACACTCTCAAGTCTTCAACCCAGTCAAGGTGAGATGAGTGACACTTCTCTTCTCCTTCCCCCTTTCTCTCAACCTTCAACTTCTTGCTCATGGCTATCCAATTTGCAAGATTCGATCATGACTATTGATCTCTGCCACCTAAGCTCATGCTCTCAAAAATCTATAAAAAGAGGTCTCTTAAGCCATTTTGAAACTAACAGTTAATCATATAGTCATTCTAGGAGTTTTTATCTTGCATCTGTGAGTTTGAGTTTGAAGCAATTAGCAATTTTAGAATTCTTTTCATAGCTTAATACCATGTTAGCTTAAATCATTTGCATATGCATATCATAATATTAGTTAACTATTAGTCTGTTCTTCATATGATATCTTAGAAGCTACCAGTACTTGTCTAAAAGAAAATTATCTGCAACCAAGAATAGTGGAGTTAGGACACAATGAGGTGTAAATCATGAAAGGTATAATCTTATTTATTTCATTTAATTCATGTTACTTCATTGGTTGAGGTTAAGTTTCCTATAACTTTCCTTTTTATATTTTATGATGGACTAACAAGTTTCAGGACATTTATTTGAAGTTCAACTTTAACCTCAACAATCACAAGAAGCGCCTATTTCCAGGTTTTCACTTCTTGTTTTTATTGCAATTTTTATTGTTATTTGATTTTTTTTTGTATTTTTCTCATTTTTTTTCTTTTTTCTTTTTCTCCCCTTGAATTAGGGTTTTTCAAAAATCTAAGTATAAAACTTCCAAATCATGGGATCATCCAACAACTCACCCTCTAATGTGGACAATTGATAAGCCCTTAATCCATGTCACGACCCGATTTAGATGAACAAGTTTTAGATTAGATATTGACATTTTCATGCTTGATGATATTATTCTAAATTTAAAATTTGATGTGTCTAGCTACGTTATGTTAACGATATTATGTTAATTTGATGATGAAATTTTGTGATGATTAAATTATTATGTTAGTTGATGTTATTGACGACATTTGATGATGCTAATAACAACATTATTTTAATTATGTTATGAATTTTTAAATATCATGATGATTTGATGATTTTTGTGTGAGGTGGATGCAAGGTCGACCGTCGAAGGCGGACAAATAACCGAAGAGTCTCCTATCTCATCAGTAAACCTAGAGAATGCTAAGAGATATAGAACCTCCCCTCCACTCCACATTAAATACTTAGTTTTTTTTTTTTGGTAAATGTTGTTGCCATTATTTGTTTCTGCGGATCTTTTCTTTTACTCTGCATTGGTATGATTTTCTTTTCCCAAATCGATTTGATTGATAGTTTTTCAAATCGAAATGTTTAGAGATTGATTTTTGTTTGCATTTGTTTTTTCTCCAAATTGAATAGGTTTGGTTGTTGATTCGGACAAATCTACCAAATCAAATTGTTCAGTAATCAAATTTCTTGGTAATTGATTTTGATATGTTTGGTAATTGATTTTGATATGTTTGAAAATTGACATAGCTTTTTGCAGAGATTAATAGTCTTCTTTCCCTGAGAAAATCATTTTTCTTTATTGCTACGATGATTTCACTCTTCTTATTTCCTCCTCAGAATTGCACTGATCATCTGGTGAAAGATAGTTTTTCTAACTTCCTTGTTTCTTTTTTCCTAGGAAAGAATGGCAGATATGTTAGTAATAATTTAACCATTGATTGTTGATTCTTTTTGTTTTATTAGTTCCTGCCTACAGGGACTATAGCGGAGGCCTCTTTCACTAACTAGTGATTAATGCTATGCTCATGAACCAATCAAAAATCATTGTTCTCAAATATTTTTACATTTGCTAATGTTCAGCACCCGTGAACTTGCTTATTAGTTAAGCAAAATATTTTTAATAAATTTTATGGCGTTTAACTATTGGTGTTGTTTGCGGTGTGCAGGGCTTCGCACAGTTCTGAACGGGAGGGAACGCACGACTCCAGAAGTAGGTGCAGGGCCGCCAAAGTGGAACTTTGACAGAGCACACTTCTCTCCAGGCACTGCTCCATTAGCTGGCTGACATTTTCATTTTACAAGGCATAATTTGTTTGATTTTATTTTCCTCCTCCAAGCGTTAAAAGGACTCCCAGCCCAGACATGCAAATGGTCCAGCTGCCTCGTCTATATTTCTACATTCTTGCATACATGTCAAGAAATGGGGACGAAAATGAGAATTTTTTTTTGCTTGTATCTAATATTTTTATTTGACAGGTTAAAATAATCTTGGCTTGAGCTCAACAATCTAGTTGCGTAACACCAAAGTTTTTGATCTGCTTTTTATTATTTTATTTTATTGGCAGTAGATTGAAAGAGCAGTTGTAGAGAGACAAAGACAGCTGAAAGAGTTGTCTAAAATGGAGAAGAATACATTTGATCATTAGCCGAAATTGGCCATTTTTTCCTGTGTTTGCAGTACTGAAAAAGAGTACTAAATGCTTGAGTGTTTTGTGGACTCATCCATTGGTAATAGTTGGCGGCTTGTAAAGGTGAGGTAAATGAGATTCTCTTTTCCATCTTATTTTGTAATGCCGGATCAATTGTGATTACGGGAACGACTTACTTTTTATAGGTTTAGCAGGGGGTTTTTGTGAACCAAATTACTACTGATTGAAACACCTATGTTGTGTTGCCGTATGTTTGGATGTTATAGTTAGAGATGCTGGGTTAAATATGTATATAGAATGTAGAGGCACAGACAGGGTACACGAACTATTTGACAAAATGGGATATGCACATAATGGATTTGGTAAGTTTGTGCCTCACTCTTGTTTCATGATTTAGGGTTTTATAAATTTGTCATTGTCTCGATACATTGCAGGCGGTGAATCCCAAATTTCGTCCATTAGCAGATGACGAGCTCACTGGAGTGTAGTTTTGGAGCTCGTATGGCGGGCTATAGCTTGCAATCAACAGGAAAAAGGGTCTCCATGAAGGTAGTGACAATGTTTTGGCTTTATTTGCCGCGAGTACTTTGCCTAAGGCCAAATGCTTAGGACTGTTTCTCAAAAGCGGGTGTGAATTGTGACAGAGTTTTAGGCATTGTGTCAAATACTTTGCAAGGCATTGTTCCTATGCGTGGATGATTGTAATTATGAGATTGTTTATTGGTTGTTAAACTCCTGGGCCAAAACTGATAGTATGGACATGTAAGATGTGAGGCAAGGGAGAATTCCATTCAGTAATTTCAGTACATTCAGAGAGAGGAACACTAAGGTTTGTTTTCTAGCCAGGACGCTTGGGGACAAGGTACCTGTGAGTGAAAAAGCAGACAAAAGGAGATTTTCAGGGCCAGATTCAGTGAGAGATGTGTTATCCGACATGATCACAATTGTAGAGGAAGAAAACCTAGAGCAATACAATTCCACTAATTTTCTCTGTATAGATGAATATGAGGAGCTTTCCTTTCCGAGCTCCCTGCAGCCTGGTTAGATTTAACGATCTTTGCTAAGCAGGGAGGTGTGGAATGGAATGACATTGCAGATGCGAAGTGGAACTTTTTGTCTGAAAGTTTTGCAGGGTAATCCCTATTAACTTGTTATTGAACAAAACCAAGTGAACAAGTTTAGAGAGATTGGCTATGGAGAGAGGAATCTCACCTTCCTTGGGACCACTTTCTTCCCTTTCTTATCTTGACCTCGGTTACAACCTACTGAATGGCACATTTCCGTCCATAACTTCAGATCTTGTTAACTTAAAAACCCTTTATCTAGACTCCATAAATTTAAGAGGCTCTATTTCCTTCTCTCTATTTGATAATCTCACAAAACTTGAGCTACTGGTTCTTTCTTTCAATCACTTGACTGTGAGCATTGATTCAGCATGGATTCCACTGTTCGAGAAGCTCCGCTTTTTGGGACTAGGTTCTTGCAGTTTAGATAAAATTCCATCATTTCTTGTGAACCAATATGGATTGAAACATCTGGACCTATCCCTTAACAGTATGACAACTATTCCATCCTGGATATGGAAATTACCCAGTCTTGATAAATTGAACCTTAGTTGTAATCAATTAAAAGGTTCACTACCATCTAGCCTAACATCCAGAGCTTATTTGTATCTGGATTTGCACAATAATAACTTACATGGTGCTCTTCTGCTTCCTCCTCCTGGTGTTAAAGTGCTGGACCTGTCAATGAATCAGTTCAATGGTTCTATTCCAACTGATATTGGTGCATATATTCAAGAAACAAATTTCTTATCCTTGTCGAGCAACAATCTCAGCGGAGCTATTCCAGTTTCTATCTGCACTTCAGATTTGCAGGTCCTTGACCTTTAAAATAATATGCTAAGCAGTATGATTCCTCCTCATTTAACCAGGAATTGCTCCTTTCTCAGAGTTTTAGATCTAGCAGAAAATCATCTAGAAGGTAAAATGTCAGCAGAATGGGGAAACTTGAAAGAGATTAATACATTGAAGCTATCCGGTAATCAGTTGAGAGGAGTTATTCCCTCATCCATGGTAAAATGTCAATCTCTGCAAGTATTGGATTTGGGAAATAATAATTTGGAAGGTACAATCCCCCACTAGATTGGAAACCTATCACAACTGCGCGTCTTGATATTGAGGTCCAATAAATTTCAAGGTACTATTCCACCCCAGCTCATTGACCTTCCAAATCTACAAATTCTGGACCTTTCTAGCAACCATCTTTCAGGACCCATTCCAAGCAACCTCACAAACTTGCTTGCAATAGTCAATGCATCACAGAGTAATCCAAATCATCTGGAACAACACACTTCAGAGAAAACTGTAATTACAATAAATACGGTATATACAAATAACATTGCAATTTCATGGAAAGGTGGGCATGCTGAGTTTCTGAAAGTTCTTTTCATTCTTAAATGTATTGATCTTTCAAACAACAATTTATCGGGGAGCATTCCTCTCAAAATGGGATCCCTTCAAGGCTTGATAACCCTTAATCTTTCTAAGAATCATCTCAATGGTCGAATTCCAAAAACATTAGGGGGCATGGATCAGCTAGAGTCTCTGGACCTCTCGCTAAACAGGTTGCATGGTGAAATTCTGTTAGAACTTCAGTTGCTGAGTTATTTACAGTTCTTGAATCTGTCTTACAATATGCTTGATGGAAAAGTACCCCGCGGAGGGCAGTTTCTAACTTTTGGGGAGTCATCCTACTTAGGCAATCCTAAGCTAAGTGGAATTCCTTTTAGCAACACAACAGTCTGCAACAACTCTTCTGGCTATGACAACTGCACAAGCATTGATACAGGTGGTGAAGCAGATAATTCAGATCCTGATATTACAAAGCAAAAATATCAGTTGAAATCATTTGCGTTGCTTTGGTCAATCTTCATAGTCTCTACATAACCTCAACAAGAGTTACTAATGATCTCTTAAGATAGAAGACTAACTCTGTACCAGAGCATCTAACACATGACTATTTGACTTCGAACATTACATGTGAAGATCAATTGATCTGCTTATCACTGACCATTCCCTACTCATTGCATACATTTGTCCCCAATAATGCAGCCTAGGCAGACAGATAAACTAATCACAAATCTATGCATGCACCAAACAAAAGCAGAGACTCCTAGCAGGAACTTCGCTTCTTGCAGCCCTTGTTTAATTTAATACCTCTCTGTTTCTCCAGAAATAAGTCTAAATCGATTTGTTGGGTTTAAATTGATTTTTGACTGGACATCAACAGATTGATAAAAATTCCATTGTTTGTGTTTGCCATATCACACCCCTTCTTGTTTACTTCTTCTGAGAAGAAATTAGAGGGTAGTTTTAACTGCAATAAATTTGATTGATTAATATGCTAAATTGATATATGACTTCATCCATCCACATTAGTCTCTACCCATTAACATCAAGCTTACACGTTCATAAATGCCTTTACTTCTAAGGAAGCCATGAACCAGATTTGATATTGAATAAGAGTTAATTGTGCATCCCACCATATTGTAGACGTCACAATTTATAAATATTTATCTCAGTAATTGAATCAACTCAAGCCTTCCTAGCATAATGGTTAGAGTACTTTTACCCCAAGCTAGAGGTTAAGCATTCACATTAAAGAAAAGGTGAGAATAAAATAATAAGTGTGTAGTATATATTTTTTTTTGAAAATAATGGACAAGTACATAAGTAGTAAATTGTTTGTATCAAAGAGTAAGAAAATTAATTGTAAGAATAAATTAATCGGGACTGAATAAGTTAGGAATTTGATTACAAGTAGATTAATTGTGTAAAAGGATTAAATTTAATGTATTTTTATAATTCAATGAAAACATTAATAATAATTGTAATTGTCTAGGAGGGGTAATTTTATCTTATGGTTTATAATGGATGTATTGGAAAGGTGCTTGATTATGGGTCAAACAGGGAAGGGTGTTTTCACCTACCCCACCCCAAAAGGGTTAAATTGGCCAATACTTTATTAAATTTCTCTATGACATATCACATGTAGATAAGTTCAACAGGTTGGTTGTTAGAAGGTTGGTTGTTAGATGCTACATGTACGCACAAGTCCATTCCCGAAAGTTGACGTCGGCTTGCTAGGATACTTCATCGTGAGGGACGAGAGCTTGTCATGAGCACCAAGAAGCTTAAGCTTCAATTGCTTGGGCGGATAAAATGTCTGGGTTATTTGTTTGTCTTCCAGATCATAGATGGAGATGAGTTTGATGGCGAGGAAGACACTACATCCAGAGACAAATAATTATGTATATCATTGTAAAATCTTATGTAATATTGTATGATGTATTAATGATTTCTTGTAATAGGCCAATGTGGTCTCATAATCAAGCTAAGTAATCTATGTATGATCAAGTTATGTAAGCTATGTAAAAGGGTCTATAAGGCCTACTGTAAAAAATGTGACAGGAAGTCGCCAAGAGTATGTAACTAACAAAAAATAAGGAAAACTACCACCCACAAACACGTGTCCTTGTTGTGTACGATTGTGGAATGTGTGCTTCATGCTTATTTTTCCTTCATTTCATGCATACTTTAAGTTTTGCTTTGTTTACATTAATTATATGCATAAACCATTACGTAAGCATTTCTCTTTGTTGAGTTTTCCTTGAATACATGATGCTCGGGTTAGATGTTAGTTTGTAAAAGTCATTTTTAGTCATTTTTCATACTTTTTCATATACATTAACATGTAGTTATCTTTGTTTTAACTCATTCGTATTTATCCATCTTATCATTCCTTATTCATAACTTATGGATCTTACTTTATATCATTATTTTTCATTGAATGCACCCACATCAATGATGGTAGTTATTCATTTGTTTAAACACATTTTAATTATGTAAGTGAAAATTTACTTAGATTTAGTTAGGAATCAATTATGTTAATTTTTTATAAGGTTGGGACTAGAGATTCCTTACATTTTGGTATTAGAGCCATAGGTTTGAACTCTAGGGCCTTGTGTCTTCTACACTACGATTCAATTTTATTAACTTTCAAGGTAACTAATAGGACAACATGGTGCAAACAAGGAACAAAGGTGGATGTATCACTAATCCTAGTGAGAGGTTGGATCAGATATTTGAGCTCCTTAACAATCAAGAAACCCGAATGAACAATATGGAACAAGAAATGCAAAGGGCTCTTAACAGGAATTCTAGGAATGGGCAAGTTTCCAATGCCTAGCCTACTAATGAAGGACCTAGGATAGATGAAGTAAGGAAACCTAGGGTGGAAGAGGAATCCAAAAAAGGGAAAATATCAGAAGAACTAAGAAGGGATCTCAAGAAAGTTACTCCACATTTGATGGAAAAACCATAGGTGATGGAGCAGAAGCATGGATCACTAAGATGGAGAAGTACTTTGAACTTAGGAATCTATCTGATGAGACTAGAGCTATATGGGTTGCCTACCAACTTTCAAGAGAAGAGACTACTTGGTGGGATAATGAAAAAGCTCAGAACAACTTTCAACCTAGGGAACTCACATGGGACATTTTATCCAACTTTTTCGAAGAAGGTGGCTCCCACAACACTTCTTTAATAGTAAGATAAACGAATTTCAGAAATTGGCTCAAGGAGACATGACAATAATTCAATATTGGGAAAAGTTTTGTCACCTACTGAATTATGTACCACAATATCAGATGAATGGGAATTTCAGGGTTCGCAAGTTCATATTAGGACTAAAACCACAAATAGGAACAAAATTTTAAATGCATCTAGTCCTAAAAACATGGTAGCAACACTTGAGAAGGCCACAATGTAGGAACAAAAAATGAAACAAATATATGAAGCTAGGAACAAAAAACTAGAATTTAAGAAGAGAAAGTTTCAAAACAACAATTAAAAGGGTGGAACTCAACATATGAAAAGCATGAAGAAGAACAACATTAGGGATAAAGGACAAAATTTCAATGGGAATAATAATAGAGGGAATAATAACTATGATAATAACAAGTACAAAAATTGGAAAAACAATGGGAAGGATAAGTCAGAGTTTAAGCAGGGACCTAGAGGTGGATGCTTTGTATGTAGAGGAAATAATTATGCTAATCAATGCGATCAATGCAAAATTGAGATGAGAGAGAAGAGACAACTGCAACATCAGATTCATGCCACAGTTGCCAATCGTTAAGCAGACTTTCAAGATTCACCTATTCAATTTAATGGTAAAATTTTTAGTCATGAAGTCTCTATTCTTATAGACACAGGTGCTACTGAATGTTTTGTGGATCCTAGGATTGTATCTAAGTTGAATATTAAGCCTGGTTATATGCATAACCTTGGAATGTTCAATATAGAAACCGGGCAGAGTGGAGGGTAGATTGATGTTTGGCATGAAGTGAATTACAATTTCCCAACTTTATAACTGAAGTAAATCTCTATGTATCTCCCTTAGGAAGTTATGATGTCATTTGAGGAATCAATTAGTTGATTGAGCATAAGGCCATGTTGAATTGTGAAGACAAACTTGTAACATGCCTTGATGATGTAAGCAACCAAGTGGAGATACGAGGAGTTAATAATCCTTTACAACTTAGGTAAATTTTTGCAATGCAACTTAAGAGGGCCCAAAGGAAGGGTTGTTAATTCTACATAGTCCACATCAAGGAGTTGGAGGATGATAAAAATGGGTTTGATACACATTCTATCATTCCAAAGCACTGAGATGTATTTCCCGAGGAATTACCATGATTGCCTCGCAAGAGGGAATTTTACTTTACTATTGAACTACACCCAGGGACTGAACCTCAATCCAAGGCACTCTATAGAATGGAAACCACTGAGTTATATGAGTTAAAGGTATAATTACAAGAGTTAATGGATAAGGTTCTAATCAAAACAAGTGTATCACCTTGGGGAGCACCGGTAATCTTTGTCCAAAAAAAGGATGGCACATTCTGCTTATGCATTGATTATAGAATGTTGAACAAAGTCACCATCAAGAATAGGTACCTACTCCCTAGAATTCATGAGTTGTTTGACTAGATGAAAGGTGCAATAGTATTCTAAAAAATTGACCTCAAGTTAGGGTATCATCAACTATGCATAAGGGATGAAGATATTCACAAAGCTGCCTGTCAAACTCGCTATGGACATTATGAGTTCATAGTGTTGCCTTTTGGATTAACGAATGCACCAACAACTTTCATGAACCTTATGAACAACGTCTTTAGGGATTGTTTGGATGAATTTGTCCTGATTTTCATAGATGATATCCTCATCTACTCAAAATCCATGGAGGAGCATGAGAAGCACTTATGGCTAGTTCTACAATGATTAAGGGAACATAATCTCTATGGTAAATTGTTCAAGTGTATCTTTTTCCAAAGGAAGATCCATTACCTAGGACATATCATTTTTGAAGATGGAGTTTCTATTGATCCAGAAAAGATCAAGCCAATCACAAAATGGCTAGCTCCTTGAAATGTTTTTTGAGGTCCGTAGCTTTATGGGGTTAGCTAGATATTATAGAAAATTTATAGAAGGGTTCTATAAGATTGCAGCTCCTATAATTGCACTTCAAAGAAAGGGAAGGAGATTTGATTGGAAAAAGGAATGTGAGCAATCTTTCAACTTACTAAAACAAAGGTTGATCTCAACACCCATACTCACTATACCTGACCCAAATGGACCATTCATAGTTATCCCCGATGCATTAAGAGAAGGAATAAGAGTAGTATTAATTCTGAATGACCAAGTAGTAGCCTATGAGTCCAACAAATTGAAGCAACATGAAGTTAACTATGCACCACATGACTTGGAATTAGTTGATATTATCCATTCTCTCCAAATGTGGAGACACTATCTCTTTGGTAAGCCATTTGAGTTAAAGACTGACCATCATGGGTTAAGGTACATCTTTACCCAACCTAATCTAAATACAAGGTAGAGAATGTGGCTAGAATTTTTATGTGTATGATTTTGGGATAGATTACATCAAGGGCAAGGAAAACAAAGTGGTCGATTCCTTAAGCAGAAGAAGGCACCTAGTAGTAGTAGCAACTAAGAGAACTACCTTGAGACAACGGGTGTTGGATAATCTCCAAGGGGATGGATATTATGACTTAGTCAAGAGAGCCCTAGAAATTGATCCTTCCGACCATCGTTTTGATGGATACACTTTTGAGCCAAATGGACTCCTTAGATACATGAGGAGGATGCATGTTCCTAACCAAGTAGGGTTAAAGGATTTGATCATGGAGGAAATTCATAATGTTTCTTATTCTGGACACCCCGGTGTGAATAAGATAGTTGTGGATATAAAATCCTTATTCTTTTGGTCGGGACTTAAGAAGGATATAATTGCTCATGTGCGGAAGTGTTTTGAATGCCAACGAGTCAAGGATGAGAATATGCATCTGGCAAGGTTGTTGTTTTCACACCATGTGCCAAATTATAAATGTCAAGTAATAATATGGATTTTATTCAAGGTTTACCTATGTCCAAGCATAAGAATCACATGATACTAGTTGTAGTAAAAAAATTGACTAAAGTAGCTCATTTTATACCCGGTAACCTTAAGGATGGATTAGTATATAAGCTTTGGCACAAAAAATTGTTAAGGAAATCTTGCGGTTACATGGAGTACCTAAGACAATAATTTCAGATAGGGATGTGAGAATTAATTCACGGTTTTGGACCACTTTGAATGCAGCCTTAGGGAAAAGTTTGAACTTTAGTACAACCTACCATCCTCAAACAAATGGTCAGACCAAGAGAGTAAATCAGGTGGTAGAGGACTTATTGAGGATGTATTGTATGGACCAACAGTACAAGTGGGGGGATTTTCTTGCGTTAGCTGAGTTTGCATACAACAACCGCTATCACTCCTCTATAGGCATGGCACCATTTGAGGCTCTCTATGGGCATGAGTGCAGAACACCTATAAGCTAAGATGGGGTGAAAGATAGAGTTTTAGTTGGTCCCGAACTACTTAAGGAAATGGAAGAACAAATGGTGTCAATAAAAGATAGACTTAAGGAAATAGTTGACATACATAAGAGTTATGTAGATAAAAATAGGACATTTCGACAATTTTTAGAAGGGGATAAGGTCTTCTTGAGAGTGATACCTCAAAAGAGTTCCATTTCTTTTGGGAAGTCCTCAAAATAGGCACCTAGATATGTTGGACCCTTTAACATTCTGGAAGTGGTTAATCTAGTTGCTTACCAACTTGGCCTACCACCTGCTTTTGATCGGATTCACAATATTTTTCATGTTTCTTTTCTTAAGCCCTACCATCCAAATGTTTCTCATATTCTTGATTGGAGTTCACTCCAGGTACAAGACCTCGGGGTGGTGCTAGTGGAGCCCACTCAGATTATTGATAGACACACTATTCAGTTGTTTAAGAGAGAGATCTTGTAATATAAGGTCCAGTGGGACCAATATTCAAAGGACAATGCTATATGGGAAAATGTTGAGGATATTGAGCGTTCTTTCCCGCATTTGCTTTGATGGACTTAGTTACTATTATTATTTTCATGCATGTTGTGTAATAAGACATCGGGATGATGTCTCTTCCTAGTGGGGAAGGATGTCATGACCTAGTTTAGATGAACAAATTTTAGATTAGATACCGACATTTTCATGCTTGATGATATTAATTCTAAATTTAACATTTAATATGTCTAGTGAGGTTATGCTAAACAACATTATGTTAATTTGATGACGACTTTTTGTGATGATTAAATTATTATGTTAGATGATGTTATTGATGACATTTGATGATGCTAATAACAACATTATTTTAATTATGTTGCTAATTTTTAAATATCATGATGATTTGACGATTTTTGTGCAAGGTGGATGCAGGGACAACTATCAAAGGCAGACAAATAACTGAGGAGGACTCTTCTGTCTCATCGGCAATAACCCAGGGAATATGGAATGTGCACACACACACACACACGTGTAATAGTTAAACAAATAAATTAAATAAATTAATCAAATAATAAAGTTGGTTTAGGAAGTCGATAATAAATAACATTATGATATAATTTAAGCATAAAATATTAAAAATTAATATTAAATAAATATTATAAATGAATAAATTTAAAATACTAATTTAATGACTTATTAGAATTCCATCATGTTTTAAATTTAATTCTTAAGTTTCAAATTTTGATGGAAAGTTAACTCTCAGTAACTTCCTATCAACTCTGAAGTTTCTCTTCTTGACTAGATAATCTAAATCAGTTCTCATCACTCCAACTATCAATCACTCCTAAATTTATCCAATCTAGATCCACTTTTCTTGGATCAAACCTCCAACCAAAAATAATTATAATACTAAGCTAGTTATCATAGGAAGGTGGTCGAAGTTGTAGTCATCATTTTTCTTTCTTGTTCTTGTGTTGAATCAAAGTTCTTAACCATTGTATGTTTCTATGCTGAGTCAAATTGGCTAGAGAGAGAGGTCGACGCCGCCCATCCTCTCCCTCTCTTCTTTGTTTGTTGGTAAAGTTGGGGTTTGCAAAAAGGGAGAAGGACATGCTAAGGGATATAGCTCCTCCCCTCCACTCCACGTTAACTGTTGAGTTCTTCTTTTAGTAAATATTGTTGTCATTATTTGTTTCTACAAATATTTTCTCTTACCTTGCATTGGTATGATTTTCTTTTTCCAAATTGACTTGATTGGTAGTTTTCCAAATTGAAATGTTTAGAGATTGATTTTTGTTTGCATCTGATTTTTCCCCAAATTGAATAGGTTTGGTTGTTGATTCCAACAAATCTACCAAATCAAATTGTTCAGTAATCAAATTGTTTGGTAATTGATTTTGATATGTTTGAAAATTGACATCAAATTTTGTAGATATTAATAGTCTTCTTTCCCTAAGAAAATCATTTTTCTTTCTTGTTGTGGTGATTTCACTCTTCTAATTTCCTCCTCATAATTGAACCAATCATCTAGTGAAATATAGTTTTTGTAACTTCTTTGTTTTTTTCCTGGGAAAGAATGGAAGATATGTTAGTAATAATTTAACCATTGATTGCTGATTATTTTTGTTTTATTTAATTTAATGCCTCTCTCTTTCTCTAGAAATAAGTCTAAATTGATTTGTTGGGTTTAAATTGATTTTTGACTAGACATCAATAGATTGATAAAAATTCAATTGTTTGTGTTTACCATATAACACCCCTTCCTATTTACTTCTTCTGAGAGGAAATTAGAAGGTAGTTTTAACTGGAACAAATTTGATTGATTAATATGTCAAATTGATATATGACTTCATCCATCCACATCAGTCTCTACCATTAACATCAAGCTTACACTTTCACAAATGCCTTTACTTCTAGGGAAGCCATGAGCCATATTTGATATTGAATAAGAGTTAATTGTGCATCCCACCATATTGTAGACGTCACAATTTATAAATATTTATCTTACTGTAGTGTTGTAAATTGAACCCCCTTGCTAGGGTGGTACAATTTTACGCTTAGTTTAGCACCCGCCTTAGTGTGTTTGCATCTTGAATTGTAATTTCCTTTTAAGCATTTAATTAGTTAATTTAATTAAATCTAAAGTCTTATTTCATCATTTTCCACATCATAAAATTGGGCCCTTTACCCTAAGTGTGCCCCTTTTCACTTTATTCCTCCAATAAATCATTAAATCATAAATCCTAATTATGTCCTATTTCGACCTTTAAGGCCCGATTTAGCATATCAAAACATCTTAGAATCAGCTGTAAATTTAGGATTCTCTAATATCATCATATCTAACGACCCTGAAAATTTGGTGAAAAGTTGGTCGGACCGTGTGCACTGACATTTTTCCTGAAATTTTGGGAGCATAATTCTATGATATTATAATGCTTAACCCCAAAATATTGGCAGGAAATTCAAATCCTAGGTCAGCCTAAAGATGAAATTAAGATCTAGGGTTTCATACATAAGAGCTCTCTTTCTTCATTTGAAGGTATCTATCTATTTAATCAAATCTAAGAAAAAGTTATTGGAGCGAGCATAAAGGAGCCTTCTATGTAGTGAAAGAGAAGCCTATGTGGAGTCTTAAAAAATATTCAAAAAGATTCATCAAGCATTCATCAAGTATTTTTCAAGCATTCATCATCATTTAGGAGCCTTGAAGATATTGAAGAATAATAGGAGATCACCGACTGACCATTGGCTTGTACCCCTCCCTTAGGGGTTGGGTATTATTTCATGTTGTTTTCATGTCTTTGTATGAGCTTCTTTACATCAATTTTCATATTTAAATTTATTCTTTAGATAACTTTGCATTATTGATTTAGAGCATTTAGTTTGTCAATTACACGCATTTAGGGTTTACTCTTTAGGGTTGCTCTAGATTGTTTGTATTCATCCTAAGGCCTTGCACACACACAAGGTTCTTCCACACAATATTTTACTATACAAATCAATGATTTATGAAGGTGAAAATCACTAGCATAGGGTTTTGACTGAGGCAAAACCCTACATAGCCACCCAAAACCCACTTTTTCAGTTGTAGGTGTAGAAACAGGTACCCAGAAGGCTTCTCGGATCAACAAAAGACACAAGAATTGTCCTAAGGTCTCAAATTTCCCAAAATCCATCATGGAAAGGGGTGTGGCACCTTGGTCCCCCTCAAAGTTAGTGATTTTTGACAGGATGCAAGCTCAGGATCTTAGGATTTCAGCCCTTTAGTTGCAGTTCTCTGTCATATCATCAGGGACAGGGGTGTGGCACCCTGGTCCTGGTTAGTTTGGTCCATCTTTCAGCATCAGGTGCACATTTATATTCCTCCCCCTTCTCTGCTTTCAGTATCTTAGTTCTAGATCTGCGAGTTTGTGCAATTTTAGTTCATATGTGCCTCATTATTTATCTCCTAGTCTAGTTGATCAATCAAACCCTTTTTTCTCATCACATACAACAAGAGGAATAGAAACCATAAGAAATAATACTTGGCTCTCTCTTTCTCACAAGAAGTAGCCAAATTGAGCTGTCTCCCTAGGCTCTTTCGTATTCCCAATGTGTTGGATAAAGTGAGATTAGGTCCTAGTCACCCGGTCTCGCTTTTTCCCCCCGACATTTTGGTGAACCTGACTTGACTCCAATCTTCTTTAATTCTGATTTATCTCAGATCTGAGTGTTTTTTCTACTTCAAATTCAAATTTACATTTACAAGTTTCAATATCTTACAAATTTTTAAAAAAATTAGAGGTGTTTTGTTAAAACCCTAATTCTTCATTTCAAAATTGAACTTGTGGATAGCTTAATTTGGATCATTAATTTCAGATCTGATTTAGGAACACATTTCACTCATAAATTTAATTTTATAAATCAACCTTTAGAGTTTTTTCATTGGTTAAAATTTAACATTTCCTTCTATTTTTCATATGTTATCATTTGAAAGAGGAAAATTATTGTCATGATGCATTCATTTCATAAATGTGATAATGGGTTAGCTTCAATTTTTCCATCTTTAAAATAACCTCCTCCTATCTATGACAACATTTTAGTGCCTAAAAGAGTTTTTATCAACCCCTTCAAAACTTTCACATGCTTTAAGGATGAAGATTTGAAGAATGATCTTGACAATTCTCCTAAAATGTGCCCTTCCCATCTAGCTATCTTAGAGGAAGACAATGGTATTATAAACACCTTTCTTAGTGTTACTTTACCTTCTTTACATGATTCCTCTCTAAGTGAAAAGGTATTGATGGACATTGAATTATCTTCTCTTAAATTTGGTCTTACCAATGGGGGCATGTTACTACAACAAGAGGTTATAAGCACTTCTTTCAAAGATCTCCTTCCCAAGCATGAATATTTGGAGAAAGATTTTCATCTCCCTCCTAAAGAATACTCCCCTCATGAGGATAATTTTGTGCAAGAAGATGGTATTGTCCCTACTTTTCCTAGTGATGACATTTCCTCTTTTGACTTCAACAAAATTCCCACTAGAGATGATGCATTAATGAGAAATGCTTCTCTTTGCCCTGAAGCTTGTCTTACCCATAAAGGTACCTTAGGAAAAGAAGATGAAATCATAATTGATTTCCTTAATTCTCTCTCCCCTAAACACCCTATTGAACACATTTTGAGGCAAGAGGATGATTTAAAAACATGTATTAATTCTCTCCCTCCTAAGGATGAAGAATTAATGAACAATGTTATCCCTTCTCCCACAATTGGAAATAACAATAAGGACATCTGTGTGCAAGATATTTCTAATATTTTTTCAATGACCTCACTATTTGGGACAAACCATTAGAAGAAGGTGTCAATTATTCTTTACCCTATGAGAGTAACTCTCTCGACATCATCTCACCTTCCATGAATCTCAATAATTTTTCCTCTATAGCATCTCCTTCTCCCCGACTAGGTTCTACTCAAGAATAAATTGTTAACATCTCTTTCAAAGGTCTCCCTCTCAAAGGTGAAACTTTAGAGAGTAATGTTGATCCTTCTCCTAGAGAGTTTATTCCTCAGGTATATCCTTTGATGATAAAGGATGATATAACCTTTCCTACTAATACTCTTCCTTCTAAACATCAATGCCTACTCCTAGTCTACCTCCTAAAATTGATCTTAACGATGGTAACATTTTAGTGAAAGAAGAGACTATCAACAATTCTTCCAACAATCTTGTCCATTCTTCTTCTAGAATTCATAAGGACGCCTTTGATATTCCTAAACCATCTTCAATAAATTTGATACATGTGAATGAAACACCTAATAAAGCCCTCTTCACGGTTCAAGGTGCTTGTCTTTCTCAAAGTTCTCAACATAAGCCTATCTTAGTGGTTCAAGGTGGTTATGCTAATGATTCTTTTTGCACTCCTAAGAAACCTAGTATTACTATGCAAGGAGGTTACAAGAGCCCTTATGATTATGCTAAGAAAATCACTGAAGAGAGTTATCATACGGTTGCTCATACCTACAACATAAGAAACAATAGGCAACCTAATCCTCCCCTAGTTATCCCAACCTCACTTCCTCCCTCTCAACCTACTCTTCCACAAGTACCTCATATATCACAGACTCTTAGTAAGGAGTATGATCTCATTGAACAACTTAAAGCTACTCCTGTCAAGATTTATATTTGGGATTTGGTTCAAACTTCACATGATTATCATGGGATGTTTCAAGATTATTTTAAAAACCTAGATGTCCCACCTACAATGACACCTAATAACATGGCTTATTTGATTGATCCTACAAACAAACCCAAAGCCCAAATTATATTCACACAAGATGAGTTACCTTCTCATGAAATCCAACATCAATATGATCCTCTTGTGATTGTGGTTATTATCAATGATAGTGCTATAAGATGAACCCTTGTGGACAATGGATTTGGCCTTAATATTTATAGTGTAAACTTATTGGATAAGATTAATGTGAATCGTTCTCTCATCGAACCTGCTTCTATTTCTATTCGAGGGTTTGATAATGTTGATAAATAATATTTAGGTGCCATAACCTTGCCTGTTAAGGTAGGTTCCATTACTTTACCTACACCTATTCATGTCATGCCTAGTAATTTGACATATAACCTTCTATTAGGGAGACCGTGTATTCATAGCATGCAAGATGTCCCCTCAACTTTTCATAGGCAAGTGAAATTCATTTATAACAATAAGACATATACCTTGTTAGCTGATACCAATCTTCAAGCTCCATTAAAATCTGGGTCTTCTTGTTCAACTACTTCCCATTCTTCTCCCAATCCTCCTAATTCTTCAAATACATCTATTTCCTTTAATAATCTTATTCCTTATAGTACTCTTGATTCTTCTACTCAATCAGAATCTCCTCCTAAGGATATATTTTCTGCTGAAGGAGTTTTCTTAGATGATGATTGGGGATCTCTAGACTTTAACCCTAATTTTGTAGGAGAGTATAGAGTATCTTGGAAAAAATCTAAGACTGAGAAGGAGAAATATAAGGAGGAGCCTAAAGAGCAACCCACTTTGTCTAAACAACTATGTAACCACTTTGTGATTGCTTCTAATTCAAATGATTCTTCAAATCCTTCCTCTAATTCATATAGCATTGAGACCTATGAGGCGCAACCATCTCTTTCTGATTTAGCATCCGTTTATGGTCATGGTTTTCACGTTTTAGCTAAGAGTGGCTATGATGGCAATGGTTGTGGTGCAAATGAACAAGGAATTAAAGTTCCTTTAGAATATAACACACATGAAGCTTCATTTGTACTTGGATATAATCCTTCTAAGCCCACCAAAGCATCTAAAAGACCATCTCTTAATGTGAATGCTATATTTAGTAGTGATGATGACCTCACCTTAATTAAATCATCTTCTACTTCTTTCATCACTCATCCCCCTCATAAGGAAATCTTGGTGATGAACAAATCTCTTTATGAATCTCCTCAAGAGATTTCTAATCCCACTTATGATAATTTATTTTCTACTCATTCTAAAATCTCTTCTTCTAGGAATAAGGCTCTAATGAATTACAATTATCATTCTCCTAATATTTCTTGTGTGCAAGAAAAGTATGACTTTGTGGCCTATTCTTCTCCTATAAACTTCTCTCTCTCTAAATACTTTTTAGCATTCATAATCTTATACATGTTTTTAATCTCACTTATAGTAGAGAATTTAACAAGCCATATTCAAATGCCTCATTCAATCCATCATGTCTTTAAATAACATTAAAGGCTATTTTGTTTCTCATCATTAGGTGACATTGGTAGCTAAATTACTTGGGGCTCATTGTCATTCATGATGGTACAATTTCACGTGCAATCATACTTTTGGAAGCAACATAATAGCCTATTTCTATCTCATCTCTTCTCCCTATATATGGGGGCAAGAGTGATTTCAAACATCTCTCCTTCTTAAGATGAAAATTTCCCCTTTGTGAAGTAGTGTCTTCTATAAGGATTTCTTATTGATTGTAGAAGTATATTCATATTGGAACAAGCATCCCTGATGGGGATCTTAAGTACATATCCTTACTTGGGACCTCCTCCTTGGTGTTGGAAGTCTTTGATCATTCATCAATTTCTTTTCTTCATTGAGCAGTATCTTTTATAATACCCTTCTATTTTGTGAACGTGCATGTTTGTGATGAGGATATCTTGCCTTCTTTTAGAAGAGTATTGCTATAAATAATCTCTTTGATGCCATTTCAATCCTCCATTCTTTTCCATTTTCCTTTATAGAGTTATATTTTTTTGGGTTATATCTCTTGCATTTGTTTCCATTTAAATCTTTCATCTTGTGTTAGAGAGCTCTCAAATTCTCACACTCTTTATTGTGTTGGAATTGAGGTTTAGTCCTCTTTCTTACCAAATGATTCTCCTTTAGTTTTTTTTATCTTATATCAAATCTTCTTGTGAGCATTTATCATCAATCTTCTTTCACAATTTGATGTGGTAAACATGATACCTTGTTTCAACTCACTAAAAATAGTAAGCCGAAATGGGGGGACATATATCTACCCTCTAATTTTCGTCACATTCCTTAGTAAGCATTAGGTGATTTTGTGATTTTGTCTAACATGTGCTTTTGTAGGGTGTAGTTCTTAACTATGTACTACAGATACCACTGGGGGCTTCGTCTAACAACTTGTGAATATATCCTTTTTCATGCATGTTTACTTTTATTTACTTTATCTTGCATATGCACATAGTTTCATATGACCACTAAAGTGGGGCCTAAATGTAGCGTCGTAAATTTTACACCCTTGCTATGGTGGTACAATTTTATGCTTAATTTAGCACCCGCCTTAGTGTGTTTGCATCTTGCATTGTAATTTCCCTTTAAGCATTTAATAAATTAATTTAATTAAATCTAAATTCATATTTCATCGCTCTCCATATCATAAAATTGGGCCCTTTATCCTAAGTATGCCCCTTTTCACTTTATTCCTCCAATAAATCATTAAATTAGAAACCCTAATTATGTCCTTTTTTGACCTTTAAGGCTCGAATTTGCATATCAAAAATCTCAGAATCAGCTGTAACTTTGGGATTCACTTTAATATCATCATATCTAACGACCCTAAAAATTTAGTGAAAATTTGGTCAGACAGTGTGCACTGACATTTATCCCAAAATTTCGGGAGAATTTCGGGAGCATAATTCTATGATATTATAATGCTTAACCCCAAAATATTGGTGGGAAATTCAAATCCTAGGTCGGCCTAAAGATGAAATTAAGATCTAGGGTTTCATACATAAGAGCTCTCTTTCTTCATTTGAAGGCATCTATCTATCTAATCAAATCTAAGAAATTTTGTTGGAGCAAGCATAAAGGAGGCTTCTATGTAGTGAAAGAGAAGCCTATGCGGATCTTCAACAATTATCAACAACATTCATCAAGAATTTATCAATTATTTGTCAAGCATTCATCATCAATTAGGATCCTTGAAGATATTGAAGAATAATAGAAGATCACTCACTAACGATTGGCTTGTACCCCTCCCTTAGGGGTTGGGTATGATTTCATGTTGTTTTCGTATGAGCTTCTTTACATCAATTTTCATATTTACATTTATGCTTTAGATCACTTTGCATCATTGATTTGGAGCATTTAGTTTGTCAATTACAAGCATTTAGGGTTTACTCTTTAGGGTTGCTCTAGATTGTTTGCATTCATCCTAGGGTTTTGCACACACATAAGGTTCTTGCACACATTATTTTACTATACAAATCAGCTATTTGTGAAGGTGGAAATCACCAACATAGAGGTTTGACTGAGGCAAAACCCTACATAACCACACAAAACCCTCTTTTTGAGTTGCAGGTGCAGAAACAGGTACTCGAAAGGCTTCCTGGATCAGCAAAAGACACAGGAACTGTCCTAAGGTCTCAGATTGCCCCAAATCCATCAAGGAAAGGGGCATGACACCCTATTCCTACCCAAGACAGGGGTGTGGCACCCTGGTCCCCCTCAAATTCAGTGATTTTTGATAAGGTGCAAGCTCAGGATCTTAGGATATTGGCCCTTTAGTTGTAGCTCTCTATCAAATCATCAGGGACAAGGGCATGGCGCCCTGGTCCTGGTTATTTTGGTCCATATTTCAACATCAGGTGCACATTTATATTCCGTCCCCTTCTTTTCTTTTAGTATCTTAGTTCCAGATCTGTGAGTTTGTGCAATTTTAGTTCATATGTGCTTCATTGTTTATCTCCTAGTCTAGTTGATCAATCAAACCCTAATTTTCTCATCACATACAACAAGAGGAATAGAAACCCTAAGAGATAATCCTTGGATCCCTCTTTCTCACAAGAAGTAGCTAAATTGAGTTATCTCCCTAGGCTCTTTCATATTCCAAATGTGTTGGCTAAAGTGAGATTAGGTCCTAGTCACCCGGTCTCACTTTTTCCCCTGCACACTTACTAATTAAATAAACTCAAACCATTTATCTTAATGGTTAGATTACTTTTACCACAAACTAGAGGTTGAGTGTTCAAAACTCCTTGCATATTTTTGGAAATTCATTAAATAGAGATGTGCATTAATTCATGTGAAAGAAAAGGTGAGAATAAAACAATAAGTGTGTAGTATATATATTTTTTGAAAATAATGGACAAGTATATAAGTAGAAAAATGTTTGTATCAAAGAGTACAAAAGTCAATTATAAGAATAAATTAAAATTGGGAGTGAAAAAGTTAGTAATTTGATTATTAATAAATTAATTATGTAAAAGGATTAAATTTAATGTTGATATTTTTATAATTGGACGAAAACATTAATAATAATTGTAATTATCCGGGAGGGGTAATTTAATCTTATGGTCTATGATGGATGTATTGGAAAAGTGCTTGATTATGGATCAAATAGGGAAGGGTGTTTTCACCTACCCCAAAAGGGTTAAATTGGCCAATACTTTATTAATTTTATCCCTGCCATATCACATGTAGATAAGTTCAACATGTTGGTTGTTAGATGCTACATGCACGCATAGGTCCATTCCTAAAAGTTGATGTCGGCTTGCTAGGATACTCCATTGTGAAGGACAAAATATTTTCATGAGCACGGGGAAGTGCAAGCTTAAATTAGGTGGTCAGATAAAACGCCTGGGTTATTTGTTCCTCTTTCAAATCACAAATGGAGGTGAGTCCGATGGCGAGGAAGACACTACATCCAGAGAGAGAATTATGTATATCATTGTAAAATTTTATGTAATATTATATGATTTATTAATGATTTCTTGCAATAAACTAATGTGGTCTCATAATCAAGCTAAGTAAGCTATGCATGATCAAGTTGTGTAAGCTATGTAAAGGGGTCTATAAGGCCTACTGTAAAAAATGTGACAGGAACTCGCCAAGAGTATGTAACTAATAGAAAATAAGGAAAACTACTAACCACTAACCCACTAACATGTGTCCTACTTGTGTATGATTGTGGAATGTGTGCTTCATGCTTATTTTTCCTTCATTTCATGCATACTTTAAGTTTTTCTATGTTTACATTAATTATACACATAAACCATTATGTAAGCATTTCTCTTTGTTCAGTTTTCCTTGAATAGGCAATGCTCAGGTTAGATGCTAGTTTGTAAAAGTATTTTTTCATAGTTTTTCATATACATTAACATGCGGTTATCTTTATTTTAATTTGTTCGTATTTATCCATGTTGTCATTCCTTATTCATAACTTATGGATCTTACTTTATATTATTCTTTTCATTGAATGCACTCATATTAATGATGGTAGTTATTCATTTGTTTAAACACATTGCAATCATGTAAGTGGAAATTTACTTGGATTCTCCTTTAGCACTAGATCACCAACTTGAAAAACGTGGCGCTTTACTCTGTGATTGTAACTCTTTGACATGTGTTGTTGGTAAGATTTAACATGATTGAAGGCTTTCTGACGTCACTCATCCAACAACTCAAGTTCTTGTAGCCTAGAAACATGATAATCTTCATCTAGAATCAAGCCTTTGAGTGATACTTGAAGAGAAGGTAACTCAACCTCTATGGGCAAGATGGATTCCGAACCATAAACAAGGGCATAAGGTGTGGCACCTGTGGGTGTGTGGATACTTGTGTGGTAAGCATATAAGGCAGGGATTAATTAGAAATGTCAATCACGACTAACATAATTGACCGTCTTCTTCAAGGTTTTCAAGATTGTTTTGTTTGAAGCCTTATCTTGGCCATTTCCTTAAGGTTAGTAGTGTTGGAGAATATTGTAAGAATGTTGCAAATATGTGCTTTAGTGATATCTGAGATATGTGTTGTCATTGATGTCAAAATATTTCTCTTTCTTTGACAGTGATGCAGTGAAGTTCAGTGAGTTGATTTGTTCAGCATGTTGATGATCAAAGTTTTTAGATTAAAGGGTTTGTAGAGGATTGTGTATAGTTGTTTCAGTGTAATTTTCAAAGGTCCGCATGAAGATTTGAGTGAGTTATGGATATCTACGTTGTGGATGGTTTCTTTGTTGTTCAGTGGTGACAGTGTATCAGTATTTTGATTTGCATTGCTCTGCATTGTAATATCTTGATCTGTGGAATTGAGAATATATTTAGGATGTTGATGTGTATCTTCAATTCAAGTGGTTTGTGGTTTAGAGCTCCGCAAGTAATTTTTCAAGGTTGACAGTCATTGTAGTTCATGTTCTCGAAGTTTGGTATGATGATGATGCAATTATAGTAATTTGTGTTGATGTGGATGTTGTATTTGTAATTCATGATGCTCAAGGATGTTTTTGAATCATGTGCCTTTTGTGTTGGTGTTCTGCATTGATCGTTGTTTGCGTAATTAATGATTTTCTCCGATGTGTTAGTGTTCTTCATATCTATGACCGACCAAATGCTTGTAGCATGTTGCAGATGTTTGATACATAATTCTTGGAGGTGTTTCGCATTTGAGGCATGTGATATGGGTATTTTCTATGTCTTTGCCGACATTGCTTGGTCTGCATTTGATATTGTAGTGCGTGAAATTATATTTTTGTAATTGAGTGGCGAGAGTTGGGCCGACCTTGATGATCTTCACAAGGTTGATGTCATGTATAAATAAATGTAATATCTTTGTATTTGGGTGTGGTGTATGGATGAGAATCAGAATGTATGCAAGCGAATAATGTATACATCTTTCAAAGGCAGAGAAGAAATACGAGAAGAAGTTGTTATGTGTTTAACCAGAACTATAACTAGGCATTAGGCGATGCTATATTCTAGATCATGATCTTCCAAATGTGATTTGAATCTGTTTGTAAGACAGTGAGTCTTCCCTGGGTTGTATCCCTTGTTGTTAATTTTAAGAAGTGAGCTCTAGGTGGTGTCCCTAAATGCAAGTGCTTCGCCCATTGTAATATTTCTAATACTTATAATAGAGTAACATCATATTGTGGGTAGGTTCTCATCATGGTTTTTTCCTTGACCGGGTTTTCCACGTCAAAAATCTTGGTGTTATGTGTGTTCATGTTGTGTTGTTGATTTATTCTTTCATGGTTAATTATCATATCTAAGAACAAGTTTAATTTTTGTAAATTTTTGAGACAACTGATTCACCCCCCCTCTTAGTTGTCTACACGAAATCAAAGCTATTTTATCAAGTAGGATATAGAAAATTGGTGTTGGATATAGAATTTGTGACAAATCTTTTTAACATATTGATCTTTAAAAGGTCTTCCATTATCAGTGATAATGGAGAGAGGAATTCCATAACAGAAAATGATATAGTTTATGATAAATGAAGCAATTTGTTTGCCTATTATAATGGTGAGTGGAACTACTTCAATCCACTTTATAAAATACTAAGTGGCGATTATGATGAATTTGTGCTCGTTAGAAGAGGATAGATGAATCTTTCCCCCAAGGTCGAGTCCCCATTGACAAAAAGGCCATGGAGTTTGTTGGCATTGCATGAAAATTGGAAGTGTTGTCATTGATGTCTATTGCAACCGGTAATGAAGCAAGTGTTGTAACCGGTGTTGAAGCAGTGAATATCAACCAATAACCCTAACTAGTTGAAAAGCAGAACCCTAAAGGATAGAGCTTGGAGATCAATTGTGATGGTTTATGATCAAATGATGATCAGTGATGAAGATGCCATGTATGCATGTTACACATGATAAGTTTCTAGATGGTTTTGGCATATAAAGATAACCGTTTATCTTGGGAATGATCAAATGCATACTATGAAGTGACAAATGTGTGATGTGTTACAAGATTCAAAGTGCGATGATTCAGGAGCAGTTGTAGATGCCTAGAAGAATGTAAATTTGATTGCAAAGTAATCTAACGATCAAGAATGAACCGATGTGTTTGTAATCTCCATGAGAATTGTAGTGTCTATGTTATGTTATCGACCTAATGTATTTGTTTATAAGGTCGATGATTTGATTCAAAGAGTTGTTGGAAATTTGATAGAGCGTGAAAGTAATTATTGCCAAACCAGGAGGTGTGTCTGGAGAATGATGTGAAGGTAGATAGGAGCAGTAAAGGATCTGATTCAACAAGAAAGTGATATTTCCAAATTGGTCAAAGAACCTGTTGTTCTCTAACCATTACAACAATTTTGAAATCCCCTCACGAGGTAAGCTCTAATAGGATTGTTGTTGAAATCCCCAACGTGGTTTTTCCCATTTGGGTTTCCATGTGAAAAATCATTGTGTCAAGTGGTCAATGATTTTGTGGATGTGTTTTTGGTATGGTTGGTATGAATGACTGGTAAATCAACATAGATATATTTAAATGTTTGGAAATGATCTAAAGTATGTTATTATTGGTATTAGTGAAGTGGTTTAAGGTTTTGGTCAAATGGTATTTATGTTTAAGATCTGTTGCATTATATCACTGAAGTATTTGGTCAACCGGTAAGGTTTAACAAAGCAACTGGAGATTTGTTTTAGTGACTAAACCAGTTAACTTTGTGAGTTAATTCTAAGTTGGAAATAAGTTTGGTGAAAGTCCTATTAATTTTCTATCTATTGATTCAGCCCCCTCTTAATAGTTGACTAGATCTTTATAGTTTCATCATATTATCAATTGGTATCAGAGCATTCCAGGTCCTCTTGAGTATAAGCCTAATAGCTTGAGGAAAAGATCTAGGAGGAAATGATGAAGAGAGAGGGTCCGAAGTTCAAAAGAGATAACTACAGAATCTGGAGTGGAGTTATAGAATGAATATTTACATCAAGAGCTTAGGAAGTCAGTATTGGGATCAAGTTGTTACTAAGTATAACTTGCCTAGTGGAATTCTAACAGATGATCAGAAGAAGGAGCAATAGGAGAACAACCAAGCATTGGAAGCCATCATCAATACCTTGTCAGACTTAGAATATGTTGATGTTCATGGATTGGAGATTGCACATGAAGTTTGGAAGAAACTGGAAGAAATCTATGGTGGTGATGAGCATGTAAAGATAGCCAAGGAAGAGAGTCTCGGAGGAAAATTTGAGGATATGTGAATGGATGGAGAAAACATTCAACAACATGTTCATAGAATCAAGGAGATAATTGGAGAAATAAAAAGTGTTGGAGGTATAGTGGATTATATGAGAGTTTAGAAATACAACCCCACAGGAGCCTGAAGATCTTCTGCAAGCTGAATAATCTATTACAAGGAGAAGAAAGGAAGTAAAATAATCTGAAGAACAAAAAACACAGGAAAATATGCTTAAAAGATGAGAACTCAATATTCACCAAAATGTGTAATGAGATAATGATACAAAGAAAAGAAAATTAACCTCTAATAGGTCAAGAAACCCTAAAAGGGAAAACCCTAGGCTTGCACATAATAATTAATAAAAGAATTAATTATTATGCACCTAATGTTAGCTTAAGTGTAAAAAGAGATAATAGGGAACTTAAAGAATTAAACAGATATTGTTTAATTAATCAAGTAAAGACCCAATTACTCTAACACCCCCCCTTAAGCTAGACTTAGGGAGAAGCTAAAACCTAGAACAACTACTAAAAGTAGGAAAGATGGGTCTTGGCAACAAGGCCTGATCAGGTACCCAAATACAATGAAATCTCTATGAAATAGAGACAAAGGAGAAAACCCAGTGGAAAAAAACTTCTCTCCAAAAAGAGATAAAAGAACATGCTGAAAGAAGAAGAAGAAGGAAGGAAGGCCTCATAAAAACCCCCTAAGGACAACTTCCTTCACCCCAATCATAGAGTGCAACTGAAGATAGCACGACGATGCAAAAGGTTTTGTGAAGATGTTTGCAACCTGCTAGGCAGTGGGAATGTACTCTAGAATGATAGAACCATCCTGAATCAACTGGCGGATGAAATGCATGTGAAGCTCAATGTGCTTCGTCCACTGATTCTCTACCAGGTTGCGGGAAATACGAATAACACTCTAATTGTCACACCAAAGAACATTGGGACTATCAGGAGGAAAACCAAACTTAGTCATCAACTGTCGTAGCCATAATATCTCCTGACTGGTGAGCACAACAACACGGTACTCAACCTTTTTAGATGATAATGCATGAGCAGTCTGCTTCTTGCAAGACCATGTGATAGGACCAGAGCCAAGATAGACAACAAAGCCAGAAGTAGACTTCTAATCAGTGACATCAGAAGCCCAATCTGAGTCAGTGTAGCCACCAATGTGAGGTTCCCCTGATGTGTAATGAATGCCATAAGAACTAGAGCCTCAAATGTACCACAAAATATGTTTGGAATCTTGCCAATGACTCTCATTAGGATCATGGGAGAATCAAGAGACAAGGCCAACCACAAAGGAAATATCAGGACGGGTGTGAGTCAGCTACAACAAACTGCCAACCAACTGTCTGTAAAGTGTAGAATCTACTGAAGGAGTGGGACAAGAAGTAATCAAAACAACCCCTGACTGAAAAGGAGTGGGAGCAGGCTTGCAATCAAGCATGCCAAAGTGTCGAAGCATGTCAAGAGCATACTTTTACTAGTAAATGTAGATCCCATCAGAAGACTGAATCACCTGAAGACCAAGGAAATAGTGCAGAAGATCAAGATCTCTCATCTCAAACTGGTCCATCAAGGTGTGCTGGGTATGCTGGATCATAGAGGATGAGCTACCTATGATGAGGAGATCATCAACATATAGCACAAGAATCAAGATCTCACCCTCAAGAAGCTGAATGTACACTGTGTGATCAAAATGACTGCGGGTGAACCCAATGGAGAGAAAGAAAGAATCCATCTTCTCATACCAAGCCCAAGGGGCCTGTTTGAGACCATACAATGAACGTCGAAGTCGACAAACCAAAGAACTATCCTGCACAAATCCCTGAGGCTGCTCCATGTAGATTTTCTTATGTAGGTCCCCATGCAAGAAGACACTCTTCACATCCATCTAAAAAATGGGCCATCCCCAAGAAGTTGCAAGAGATAGTACAAAGCGAATAGAGTTCATCTAGGCAACAAGGGCAAAAGTCTCGGAGTAATCAATACCCTTAACCTGTGAGAAACCCTTCGCAACAAGACATGCTTTGTACTTATCAATAAAACCATCAGCAACATACTTAGTGCAATACAACCACCAACACCTAACCATCTTTCTACCCTTAGGAAGAGGACAGAGATCCCAAGTATGATTCCTCATCAAAGAAGAATATTCCTCCTCCATAGCACAATCCCACTCAGGCTGTCCTGTAGTCTCTGAAAACTTCTGAGGATCATCTGAAATAGCATGACTCAAAAGACTAGAATCTACAGTATGAGAGCAGGTACGACGAGTATCTGAAGGATCATCGGCCATAGGACCTACCGCCTCAACTGTAAGGAGAGCCCACTTGGGCATCTGAGGTGGAGCAGGTGGAGGTGGAGATGGTAGATCATCAACACCATCATCAGAATCATCCTCAAAAAGATCCTGAAGAGATGCAGTGGAAGGAGTAGGCAAAGGAGTAGACACTGGAGTTAGGGTATCCACTGTGGGAAGGCACTCATCAAACTGAACATCCTATCGAAACATGACCTCTCTGGAATTAGCATCAAACAACCTGTACGCCTTAACATCCTCACAGTAGCCAACAAAAATGAGTGGTCAGCTCTTCCGTTCCATGGCTTTCCTCTGAGAATCATGAATAAAAGCCCATGCTTGACTGCCAAACACTCGAAAAAAAGAAACATCAGGCTTGTCATGAGACCAAGCCTCCTCAGGAGTCATATGTCGAATCACCTTGTGAGGCATCCAATTCTGAATATAGTTGGCACAATTGACTGCCTCAGCCCAAAAAGATGAATCCATTGACTTGGACTAAATCATACAATTCGCCATCTCCCATAAAGTTTTGTTCTTACGCTCAGCGACACCATTCTGCTAAGGGGTGTAGGGAACAGTAAACTGATGTTGCAAACCATGCTCAATGCAAAAATCTCTAAAAGCCCGATTCACATACTCCCCCCCATTATTTGTATATATCTGCCGAATAGAACAACCCGACTGCTTCTCTACAAATGTCTTGAAGATTCAAAAGGAATCAAAGACATCAGACTTGTACTTAAGAAAGTACACCCATGTGGATCTGGAGAAGTCATCAATAAAAGTGAGTACATACTTGGCCCTAGAAAAAGGAGTGGGAAATGACATGAGATCACTGTGAATCAACTCCAAGGGTGCCAAAGCACAAGAGGCTCTTCCCTTTGGAAAGGGATCTCTGTGATGCTTGCCAAGCACATAACCATGACAAAAACTATCAATGCAGGAAATCTGTGGGAGCCCAAGAACAAGTGCCTGTGTACTCATCTACTGAATATATCTGCAATTGACATGGCCCAAGTGCTCATGCCAAAGCTGAATCACTGAATCTACATGTGCTATAAGAGAGGAACTTGTACCCGAAGGGGGCTCAAATTCATCAAATCTGTAAAGAGGAGATGCAGTATCAACGCTCCCAGTAGCCACAACCAAATCAGGGTCATGGAGGTCCTGAATAACCACATCATGTGGTGAGAAATCAATTGTCTTACCAAAGACAGAGTGGAAAATCTGATAAATGGACAAGAGGTTTGTCAAGATGTCAGGGACAACCAGAACATCCTACAGAGTACCCCCATCCAATGAGACAGAACCTAAACCCAAGATGGAAAGCTGAATTGAGTCACCCACTGCAATCTGTAAAGTACCACAAGAGGCAAGAGAAGTAACCAACTACTAAGTGTGAGTCATATGGTGAGAAGCACCAGAATCTAGTATCCATGTGGACCCATAGGTCGAAGCTCGAGTAGTGAGAGTATAAAATTTCCCTGTGGAAGTAGAAGACGCCTGAGGTGAGGAGATGTAATGCTGCTGCATGGCTTCCTCTAAAGCATCTAATCGTTTCCAACACCTGGAAACTGGATGTCCTTCCTTGCCACAAAAACTACAAGTATCTCCTTATTTCTTATTAGTCTTGGAGGAAGACTCACCAGACTGCGAAGATTTCCCTTGTTTTGGAGGAAATGGAGGTTTAGAATCAAACTTAGGAGGTGGCTTGGAGGAAGACTCACTGCCTGCAGAATTCTTCTTGGGCTTCGATTTCTGCTTTTGCTTCTCCTTAGAGGATTGAGCAACCAATGCTTTGTTCTTAGAGCCTGAGAGCTTATCCAGCTGAGAAAGATGAGACTTCTCACGAGACAAACACTCACAAAGACATCAAAGGTAGGCATGTTGAAACGAGCACCCAAGCCATCCATGGTGGAGTAGAAAGCAGAGGCAAAAAACTGAAAAATGACCCTGAAGCTTCGAAAGAATCAAGTGAATGCACTCTGTATTTGTCTTGATCTTGCCACATCCTTGAAGAATAGATCTGGTAGTCTTGAACTTGTTCAAAAAATCCTCAATGGTGGGAAAGGAATCAGGTGACAAGGAAACCAACTCTGCCTCAATCTGTAATGCCAGAATCTCATTAACCCTCCCGAAGAGAGGATCAAACTTCAACCACATATCCTGAGGAGTGAGAAACTCATCAAGGTGAAATAGAAGACTATCAGAGACATGCAAAGAGAGAAAACCCATGGCCTCATCCATCTTATTCTTGTGCTGAAGAAGCTCATAAGGATGCTACAATACAAGTTGAACCTCATCCAAACAAGACCACAACCCTCGTGCTCGGAGAAGCCTCATGATGTGGGGCTTCCAAGTGTGATAGTTGTGTGAAGTCAACAACTCAACTGAAGATCTGCCATGAAAACAAAACTCTGCACCTGCACCTACTTGTTGGTTTTTTTTATTATACGATCTTTCATAATAGATAGAAGATGCAGAAGGGTTTGTTTGTTTTGATAGTTTTGGTGTTCTTTATTTCTGAGATAAATGGTAGAAAGCGAGAAAAAATGCCCCCCCACAATAGATAAACCCAAACCCTAGTACATACCGATGAGAAGGAAGTAGTGCATAAGCAAAAAAAACTTCAAACTGATATCTCATGTACCTGATGAAAATTCTGAGAAAAAACATCACAAATATGAATAGATCATTCTGATATCTTTCCAACGCCTATTCCTTTTAAAAAAATGGAGCCCATTTGCCCATTCTACGGCCCCAGAAGTGCAGAAAAGAGGCCTGACTTTGACTTGAAAAAAGTATAGTCAAACAGTAGATTCAAAAAAAAAATCCAACACTACGAGGTCCACCTTGGAATCATCTTTCCAACGCCTATTCATTTTCCAAAAAATGACTCCGGATTCTCAAGATATGGCCAAAAAATGAACCCCCCCTAAAAAAGGCAAGAGGGTGGAGGTCAGGTGGAGGAGCCAGAGGAGGTGGCACACGAGTGGCGCTCCGATGGCATTTCGGTGGTGCTCCGGGGAGGAGCAGCAAAGTGGTAGGTGCTAGAGGAGGAGGTCAGGCGAAACGACAGTGGCGGGCTGGGCCGGGCGACGGCGAAGGTGGGTTGAGCGGCGGCGGAGGACCTACGGAAGCCGGTGGGGTCAGCAAACAACCGACGGGAGGCGGGAGTTCTGGTAGGGGCTGGGCCAGTGGGTGCTGGAGAGTGGGGCTGGCAGGGGCCAGACTGACAGGTCTAGTCAGCCATACGACGACCGGACTATCAGTTCTGGAACCCTACACAAACAAATCCCCCTAAAAAAAAAATTGAAACCCTTGCCTTTTTTTCGCTTTTATTGATTTTTGTGATTTTTTTTGATGATTTTTTTAAAAAATTAAAATTTTGACCTGCATGCCGTAAAAAGGCAAAAAAAATAAAATTGAATTTTTTCTCAATTTGCGTGTCAGGGTCGTACGACCTAGTTTTGGAGAAAAAATTACCCCCAGATGCTTAGGAGTCAAAACTAGGCAATTTTTATATGATTGTAGGGGTTTTTGGGCCTTCTAAGCATGATGGTGATGTCCATTTAGGCCCAAAGTGCTCAGAAAAGTGGCCTATCCCTAAGTACAAAAAAAACTTCTTGAAACTCCAGATCTGCTTCCAATGCAAAATTCTCAAAACAAGAACAAATAGTTGCAAATATGAAGCTCTGATACCATGTGAGAGTTGAGAAATACAACCCCACAGGAGCCTGAAAATATTCTGCAAGCTGAATAATCTGTTACAAGGAGAAGAAAGGAAGTAACATAATCTGAAGAACAAAAAACACAGGAAAATATGCTCAAAAGATGAGAGCTCAATATTCACCAAAATGTGTAATGAGATAATGATACAAAGAAAAGAAAATTAACCTCTAATAGGTCAAGAAACCCTAAAAGGGAAAACCCTAGGCTTGCACATAATAATTAATAAAAGAATTAATTATTATGCACCTAATGTTAGCTTAAGTGTAAAAAGAGATAATAGGGAACTTAAAGAATTAAACAAATATTGTTTAAATAAATAAAGTAAAGACCCAATTACTCTAACAGATTATACCACTGTGGTTAGCAAGGTACTGAGAATCCTTCTCTTGATCTATGCTATCAGAGTTGCAGCCATTCAAGAACTAAAATCTATTGACAAGACAAAGGTAACTCTTGACTCTATCATTGGTAAATTGACTGCATTTGAATTTAATGGAAGTGTTCAGAGGTCAGAATTTGCATTTAAAGCCTCAATCTCAACCCCACTAGTAAGGAAAAGCAGATAAGTAAGCTATAGTCATGAATCTATATCCGGCAGAGAGGTAGATGATGAAGATAACTTGATGGAACTCGAAGCATTGTTGGCCAAGCGGTTGCCCAGAGGTGCCAGTAAGTATAGAGGTAAATTACCACTAAAATGTTTTGCATGTAACTGAATAGGACATATTGTTGCTAACTGTCCTAATGAAGATAATGAGAAAAAACAAGAGAAATATAGGAAGTTTAAAGGAAAAGGAAAAATAAATTGTCTCATTGCAGTGGATGAAGGTATTACAGATGAAGAATCTGAGGTAGATACAAATGAGGACATTGTCTTTTTTGCTATCAAAGAAGACACAACAGATTAGAAGGCATTGGTCTCTCACTTGGATAATTGAGATGACTGGATTATAGACAGTGGTTGTTCACACCAGATGACTGGTGACCGAAGTAAGTTTCTAACATTGGAAGAATTTGACGGAAGTGTTGTTAGATTTGGGAATAACACTCCCTCCATGGTGAAAAGCAAAGGATCCATTTACCTGAATGGTAAGAGTAGTACAGATGATGTCTCCTAGGTTGAAGGTTTGAAACACAATCTTTTGAGTGTTGCTCAACTCAATGACAAAGGCTACCCATTAGAATTCAAGAATGGAGTTTGCAAGATCTTTGGAAGCAAAGGTGAATTGATTGCAACTAGAAAACAAACCAAAGGTAACCTATTTCACCTAAACTCTAAAGTCAGCAGTTGTTTGATTGCAAAAGTAGAAGATAGTTGGCTTTGGCATCAAACGTTTTGTCATGTGAATTTTGATAACATTGTAAGAGTCAGCAAGTCAAAATCAGTAAGAGGATTGCCACAGTTGGACAAACCAGTGAATGCTTTGTGCAAGGAATGTCAGTTAGGGAAAATAACATCCTCAACCTTGAAGAGCAAATATCTCTCAGCTGAACATTTGCTAGATTTGGTTCATACTGACCTATGTGGACCAATGAGGACTAGGAGTATTCAAGGTGATCGACACTTCATGATATTTACCGATGATGTGGGTCACATTCTTGAAAGACAAGACATAAGTATTCGGCAAATTTAAGGCATTCAGAGCCTTGGTTGAAAATGAAAGTGGAACGAAGCTAAAGTGTTTAAGAACTGATCAAGGTGGTGAATTTAATTTAGAGGAATTCACTAGATACTATGAAAACAATGGGATTAATAGGCATCTATCTGCACCAAGGACACCACAACAAAATGGTATTGTAGAAAGGAACAACAGGTTAGTGGTTGAAGCTGCTAGGACTATGTTAATCCAAGGAGGTGTAGCTAAGACATTTTGGAGAGAAGCTATCAGCACAATTGTTTATATGATGAACCGTATACCGGTCAAAATAGGTAAAGACAAAACACCCTATGTATACTGGTATGGTAGATCACCAAATGTCAGTTACTTCAAAATTTTTGGTAGCAGATGTTTTATTAAAAGTAATTATATTGGAAAGTTTGATGCCAAAAGTGATGAAGGCATATTTCTTGGTTACTCCACCAAGAGAAAATCTTATAAGTGCTACAACAACCAGACTAAGACGATCATTGAAAGTGTCAATGTACAAGTAGATGAATTTCTTGAAAAAATTGAAGAAACAAACAAGAAGGAAGAAGAAGAACCAAAAGTTGGAGGACTGAACATAGAAGCCCCAGTTCAACTGGAACAGAAAGGTCCAACAAAAGATGAATAAAGTGAAGAAGAAGAACCTGAAAAATCATGATCATGTTATTCCAAGGTATGTTAGACTCAATCACAACCCCAATCAAATTATTAGAGACAAGAATGCAGGTGTGTTAACTAGAAGAGGGCTAAGAGAAAACTCTTGCATGATCTCCACCATTGATCCTAGAACAATAAAAGAATCCTTTACAAATGAACGTTGGATCAAGGCAATGGAAGAAGAACTTGATCAGATAGAGAAGAACAATACCTAGTCATTGGTACCCAGACCAGAAAGAAAGAATGTAATAGGCACAAAGTGGGTATTCGGAAACAAATTGAATGAAGATGGAGCAGTGGTTAGGGATAAAGCCAGACTGGTATGCAAAGGATATGCACAAGAGGAAGGTGAAGGCTATGGTGAGACATTTACACCAGTAGAAAGATTGGAAGGAGTAAGGATTTTACTTGCATTTGCAACATACAAAGGATTTAAGGTATATCAGATGTATGTTAAATCAACATTCTTAAATGGAATATTGGAAGAAGAAGTCTACATGAACAACCAGATGGTTATGCATTAACTGAAGAAAAGGATATGCTGTACAAGATTACATAAGGCACTATATGGATTGAAACAAGCACGAACAACATGGTATGAAAGATTGCACTCTCACTTAGTAAAGATAGGTTTTCAAAGAACCAGTGAAGATAGTAACATATATCTCAAAGCATAAGGAGATAAAATACTGGTAAGTGAGGTATTTGTTGATGATATAATTTTTTGAGGTAATCATGATATGTGTCATGATTTTGCTAATGAAATAAAGAATGAATTTGAGATGTCACTGGTAGGTGAGATAAAAAAATTCATAGGTTTGCAAATCCAACAAATGAAGGAAATAATTTTTATTACACAATCCAAGTATGTGAAGGAAGTTTTGAAAACTTTTGGAATGGGAGATTGTAAACCAGTTGGAACACCAATGGTTACAGGTTGTAAATTGTCAAAGGAAGATGATTTTGCATCAATTGATGAAAAGGAATACAAATCCATGATAGGTAAGCTACATTATGTTATCCATAATAGACCGGACATTGCTCATGCAATAGGGTTGGTTGCTAGATTTTAGAAAAATCCAAAGGAGACACACATGATTGCAACCACAAGAATTTTTAGATACTTGAAAGGCACAATAGATTATGGATTATGGTATCCATATGCAGGATACTTTGACTTAAAAGTCTATACCGATGCAAATTGGGCAGGAAATATTGATGATGGGAAGAGTACAATCGAAGGAGCATTTTTTCTTGGAGACAAATTAGTGTCATGGAGCAGCAAGAAATAGAGTTGTATCTCTCAATCAACAACATAAGTTGAATATGTTGCAGTTTACATGAATTGTACCCAAGCAATTTGGATGAAACACATATTGGAAGGTTTCAAGCTGAAGATATCAGAACCGGTAAGAATTTTTTGTGATAATACAAGTGCTATAAATATTTCTAAGAACTCAGTGTTGCATGCTAGGACAAAGCATATAGAGCTGAAGTATCATTTCCTAAGAGAGAAATTTCAAAGCAAAGATGTATCACTGGACCATGTTTCCACTAAAGAACAACTATCAGGGATATTTTTACTAAACCTCTACCTAAGGCTACATTTGCATATCTCATAGGTGAGTTAGGGGTTGTACCCCTACATGAAGTCCATTATGCAGATATGAAAGACATCAATCTCAGAGCCTGTTGAAAATCTTGAAGAAGGATTGGTGTGGAATAGAGCTACTTCACAGGGGGAGCAACTCATTGCAGATCGATGAAGTATGGATAAGAAACAGAATGGTTTACCTTCACTTTGGAATTGTTGTCAAAGGGGAAGAAAAGTATATGATTGATTGCTGAAGATATGAAGATACAGTTGAAGGATGGTTTATGGTAAAAATGTAAACCAAGATTCCTATACTTGAATCATCATGCTAATCAATTGTTATTGACATTTGTAATGCCATTAATGCCAAAGGGGGAGTATATTGTTGGCATTGCATGAAGATTGGAAGTGTTGTCATTGATGTCAATTGCAACTGGTATTGAAGCAAGTACTGCAACCGGTAATGAAGAAAGTGTTGCAACCGATGTTGAAGCAGTGAAGATCAACTGGTAACCCTAACCAGTTGAGAAGCAGAACCCTAACCGAGTGGTCCTTTAATAGGGTATTTGTAGTCAATTCATTAACCAGATGGTCCTTACCCGGATCTATTCCTAACAAAACATTATTGTATAAGCTTCTAACCAAGCTTGGCTCCTAACAGGGCGAAATTCAAAAGATTTCAAAGAGTACTTGTGGGTATTCATCCCCACCATGGTTTTTCCCATCTGGGTTTCCACGTGAAAAATCATTGTGTCAAGTGGTGAATGATTTTGTGGATGTGTTTTTGGTATGGTTGATATGAATGACTGGTAAATCAACATAGATATATTTAAATGTCTGGAAATGATCTGAAGTGTTATTATTAGTATTAGTGAAGTGGTTTAAGGTTTTGGTCAAATGGTATTTATGTTTCAGATCTATTGCATTATATCACTGAAGTATTTATTCAATCGGTAAGGTTTAACAAAGCAGCTACAGATTTGTTTTAGTGACTAAACCGGTTAACTTTGTGAGTTAATTCTAAGTTGGAAATAAGTTTGGTGAAAGTCCAGTTAATTTTCTATCTATTGATTCACCCTCCCCTCTCAGTAGTTGACCGGATCTTTATAGTTTCATCATATTATCATAGTTGCTAAAGGTTGTAGCTCTTGAGTTGGTGCATGTATAAGATTACCATGTAATTGACATTTCTTGGACTTCTTGTCAAAATGATATGCATTTGTATCCATCCTTGGCCAATATTACCCTAAATTATTGAGTTCCTTATCCAAGGTAGGATAGCTACCATGAGTGCCACAAATACCTTTATGAACTTGCTTTAAGACAGTTTGTTATTCCTCATATTCAAGACATCTAAGGAGATTACCATCAAGACCTCGTTGATAAAGGGTATCAAAAATTATAGTATAATGGGTAGCTTGACATATGAAGGTTCTTTTCTAGTTGTTGGATAGGGAAGGTGGTAGGTTATTCTCTTTTAGGTATGTATAAATGTTTCCATATAAAGGATAATCAAGTCCAACTAAATGATAGATAACACAAGATTTAGGATCTTTGTATGCAGGAGTAGCTAGTTTCTCTACCAAGAACTCATAATGTGCTTGCTTTTTTGGTATTTCAAGGAGAGAGGCAATTGTTTATGTGGCATCTGCTACTTTTTTTCCAATCTTGGTATTTGTTCAAAATGAATTATGACAAAATACTTCTTAAATTCATCTACCATATGCTTGTATGGTATCAAATTCTCATCCTTTGTTTGATACTCATCATTCACCTAATTAATCACTAATTCAGAATCTCCATAAACCTTCAACTCTCTTATCTTTCATTCTATTATCATATTGATTTTGATAACAAGTGCTTCATACTCATCCATGTTGTTCGTACAAGAAAATAATAGTTTGTAATATTTTGGTATAGTATCTCCTTGTGGAGTAACAAATAGAATGCCAACTCTTGATCCATATTGTGTACAAGACCAAGCAAAGAGCTTCCATCATTGATTGGTGACAATAAGAATAGCCTCATCTGGAAATTCATAATGTAATGGATAATCATCAACTAGTGTTGCCTCTGCTAGTTGATCAACTATCACTTGTCCCTTGATAGCACACACTATATATCAAACTCACTTAAGATCATAACCCATTTTACGAATCTTCCTGTTAAATCTGCTTTATTGAGCAAATATTTCAATGGATCTATCTTGTCTACAAGTTTGATAGGACAAGTTAACATATAATGGCACAATTTTTATAATACAAAAACTACAACCAAACATGCTCACTCAATTGGTGTATAGTTTAACTCAACAAACCAAAGTCTGACTAATGTAATTGTAGATAGAAAAATGAAAAACATCAAAGCAATACTAAACTAGTTCAACCACAAAAACTAGATGCTATGAAAGTAACTCCTATCACAATCAATCAAAGAATTCAAAACAAGAAATTCAAAAGAAATTAAAACCATCACCAATGTCTCCTTCAATTGACCTCCACTGCCTTTCTTTCTCCTCTAAATAGTTTGTTTTGTGGATCTCACCTATGAGTACAATAAGCAAGAAATCAAGATCGCAAGATGATTTTAACAACGCGAGGATACTAGAAAATGTGGTTGATTTTGATGAGAAATGCATCCAATTTATAAAAAAATTGGAGAGAGGACAACAATTAGCAAGAAATCAATATTAGATACAATTGGATTCAAAAATGGGAAAAAAACAAATTTAGAAAGAAATGCCATTGCACACTTTTTATGCAAGAGGATAAGAATAGCCATCAAATCTAATGTTAGGATAAGAATCCATATCCAAACTGATGACGAATAAGGAAACATGCTTCCAAATTAAAGCACAAAAATAGGAGCCACTTGAGAGAGATAATGAGTTGGAAATTAGGATTTAGCAATTAGGAAATTAGGTGGAAATGATGAATTAGAAATTAGGAAATTAAAAAGTGATGAAATTAGAAATTAGGAAATTAGTGAATTAGTTGAATTAATTAATAAGTTTTCATTCATTAATTAATTCACAAAAGAGGGGGAATTAATTAGCCAATTAAATAAATATTTAATTGTGACAAGAAGACTTAGGATAAATGAATAAATTATTTAACCTAGAGGGAAAATGACAAATAGGATTAAATGATTAAATCACAGAACCCTAGGAGATGAATTAGAAATGCAAGGATGATAATTAGGTCATGACAAAAGATAATTGATATAAGGTCTATTTGATAAATGATTTAATGATAAAAATTGGATAATTGATAAAGTGTCGATGTTGATTGATAAAGATCAATGATAAATTGATAAAGATTGACAAGGATGAAATTGATAGATGCCAATTGATGAGGACCAATGACTAATCAATCCAAATTGATGAGAAATGATGATTGATTGAGGTCGATGAAAAATCGATCAAAGATTGATAAAAGGTCGACTTGATGAAGGTCAAATGACCAAAGACGAATGACAAATCGATCACAAATTGATAAGAGGTTGATAAATTGATGATTGATTAGGACAAAACCCTAATTTGACATTGAGAAGGGTTGACGATGTCCAATTGACATGATAATATTGATAATGATAATGTTGACAAAACCTAATTGAAAATGCGACAAATGCTAGAAATGCAGAAGAATGACAAAATGCCGACAAATAATAAAGATCAACTACAATACATAAAAGAAATGTTAATAGTATGTGAAAACCCTAAAATAAGGTCATGAGGATATGTTAAAGTATGACACTGCAAGCGTTGACCATTTTTAGATGCCTACATTTTGCTCCTCTTTGAGACATTGTGATTATGAGCGTTGTTTCAAAGAACAATCAATAAATATGCCCCAAACAATGACAACATATATGGATGCCCCCTCGAGTAATTGTCCAGAAAAATCCAGAAAAGAGGTCAATTTATTGAAAATAATGCTAGGAATAGACCAAGAAGACTGCAATGACTGACAGAAGAAATGTTAGCTAGAGGAAATTAGACGGAGAAGAGTTAAGTGGTGAAGAAAAATCATGCTTTCACAAATGCATAAAGAGTGGGTGAGAACCTTTATGCAATATTTCAAAATGAATGCAGTGCATCATGGCATTGAAGGCCAAAGCAATAATGCAATCCCTTTGCATAAAACAGAAAAATTACAGACAAGGAATGAGTCAAAAACTGCTTAAGATAATACGTGTCAAAGGTCAAGGTATGTGCAATGTTCACAAAGCAAATGTACTTATCACAGACACCAAAGACAAGTGTGCCCCCAAAATTTATGAAACACTCCGCAAACAACAAAGACAAAAACAAAAACAATCATGAACCATCCCGAACACTCAAAATCACTCAGTGACATCATCGAGTGACATAGGAACATGATCAAAGATAAATAAATGAAAGATAAGACTCACAAATCCAAGCAAGTCAAGAAAAAATTTGATCTTCATTGCCAAAAAGTGGTAATGTTGTAATGAAAGGACAATCATGTTGTCTAGTTTTAGGGAACGCAATACCCCATCTAAGATAGGATATAGTTTGGTTTCGAGTATACCACACCTTGCATAAGACCCATGATAATGTTGACAAAGGACTGATAACATTGATGATGTTTTGATAAGTCAATTGAATCAATTTGAATGTTTTGTTTGGTTGAAGAATTCATCTGTTGATGCATGATTTGAGAAGTGAAAATGTTTTATGTGTTTTCTGTTTGATGTCCGCTCAAATGTCTAACTATGTACAAAGGGGACAACTTATTGGTGAAATTAAATGAAAGTGTTTGTTTTTGGATTTTTTATGTTTTCAAATTTTTAGGGTTTTTGAATGTTTTATTTTTTTGTGTGCTTTGTTTAGGACATTTATTGGTGCAGGAGCACCTAGTTGAGTAAAACTCTCCTTTTTGAGTATTTTATGATTTCATGTTTGTAATGTCTTGTGTTAGGTTTATAATTTTGTTTTAGGTTGTTATGTGTCTTGTCTAGTGGTTTTGATCTCATTTTGGGCTCAAGAGGTCAAGTTTTGTATTTCAGGCTTTGAGTTGACAATTTTGGCAAAAATGTGCAAAATTGCCTAAAGGGTCTCCAAATGCTTTCCAAAGCATTGAAACATGTTTATTCAGTGGTTTTAAGCCTATCTTAGGTGTTTAGATAAGTTTATGAGGTTAGTTTGTCAAAAATATCTTTTGGAGCAAGAAATGTTGTCATTTGGGCTTGAAAAAGTTGTCAAAGTTGTCATTTTTGGATTTTTCTAATACAATGTAGTTGTGGAAGCCTCATGTCTATATAGGGATTGCTAACTAATTGGAAGTACTATAAAAAGGCCTCCTTTTTCCTTGAGAAAGGTTAGTGATTGTATTAACAAGAGAATCCTAATAGAAATCATGAAATTTTGTTTTTTCTCTCTGTTTTTTCCTTCCTTGGAGTAACAGTCTGTACTGTAGCACTCTTTGTCCATATTGTACCTTCTGGGAAGTGTTCCTATTTATTATTCAATTCTCCTCAAGTGATCATTGCACTGGTTTTTCTTTTGCAAGTTGGTGAAATAAAATTTCTTCCATTCTGTGTGCTCACTGCCCTGTCAAGGGTTTGGGGTTGGAAAATGCCACAACTTGAGTAATCCAGGCGTAGGATCCCACCAAAATGGATTGGGTCAAGTTTATTTATGCATGCACATTGTGTATATATTTACTTTTGAGTCATAACTATGGTTGGAGGACAAATTTGAGTGAAGATTAGACAAGTTTTGGAACTTGACTAATATCCTTCTTGAAAACTCAAATTCTTGTAATCAAAATGCATTGAAGTGTTAAAGTTTCCAAGCAAGGAGTCTAAGAAGTGTTAAAAGTTAACTTGATTCAACTTCAATAGTTGACAAGTTTGTAATTTGCAATTTTTATCAATTTTTGTAACTAGCAGCAAGTTCACTGTTTTGTGATTTGCATTGTCAACTATCTCAAGGAATGCTTCAAGAGCATTAACCAAGCCTTGTAACTGTGAAGGAAATATAATAGGAAAAATCATTAATGTTTTATAGACCTCATTGAGGTTTATTTCCAGTTCAAACTCCTTTTTATGAAGGTCCAAAGGTGTAGTAGCAGTTGACTGGTAAAGGGCAGCGTTTTGACAGTGACAGTGGCATTTTCACTTCTTTTCTCAATTTGTTGCCAAGTGTTTGGCATAATGTTTGTGTGGAAGAGGTAGGCAACATGTGTTGAAGACATGACAGAGGTTCTATGAAGATCTAGGCACTTGTATTGGTGAACAAGGATGCAAACACAGTGGTTATGCTCCAAAACCCTACATTCATGCCTAAAAATGAGGTTAGACAGTAAGACCACTTCTGTGAGCCTAAAACCACAAAAATATTTTTGCTAAGACTTATTACTAACTATCCAAATCATCTACTATGTTCAAGAATCCCATCATTGGGCAAGGTGAGCAAAACTAGGCCAATTAGGCCTCCACGGGCTAGTAGCCCTTTTGACTGTTTTTGTCAAAAAGCATGAACCTGATTGCAAGGAGGAGTTTGGGACTCATGAAACTTTGTGAGATCATTCTAAAATAGTAAAACAAGTGACATTTGGGACCTTGGACAGTGTGTAGTCTCATTTGGAGATTTTGACCCTTGGTTGGTGAGTTGAGTAAGCCAAAGGCTGGAGGGTCTTAAACTAAGTTTTGATTGTCAAACCTTGAGTAAACCTTGTTGCTCTACATGAACATGTTGGAGTTTCCTGATGCACGTTAAAACAATAAGTTGAATGTCAAAAGAACCAGAATTGAGAAATGTGTAGATGGGTGGAGTGAGGAATTCGAGTAAGTTTGAGCAAGGGTGTGAGCTTTCAACAAAAAGGGAGGTTGATGGTGAAGACTTGTAGAGAGATCTGACAATTGAAACTAATCTTGATATTGCAAACATAAGGAGCAGAAACAAACAATACCTTTTGTTTCCTGTTGTAACCTTTTGACCAAAATTGGCCTTTTGAGCACTTACCTAGGAATCTTGCTATCATAGTAGTATCAGAGCCAACAAAAGATTTAGGAGAAAAGGATCATTAGGAAAACATGGTGACTAATGTTGAGTTAGCCAAGAAGGTAGAAGACCATGAAGAGGAAAATAGGGCACTCAGAGAAAGATTGGATCAACTAGCAATGAAACTAGCTGAAGTAGAAGTCAAAACTAAAAAAGTCCATGATAAGGTTGGAGATCAGGGTAAAATGGTGGCCATAGAAGATGAGGTTCCCATAACTGACTTTGTTATTGAGCAAGAACCATTCTTGAAATCTTTGAGATCTATGAGTGGTAAAACCTTAGAGGGAGTGACTCTTTTCAGTGGAAAGATGGATTCTAATGCTCTTATAGAGTGGATTGAAGGTCTAGAAAACCATTTTGAATGTGATGGTATAACTGAAGCACAAAAGGTTAAGGTAGCAAAGTTAAGGTTGAGAGGGGCAACCTTAACTTAGTGGAAGCTCATCCAAGAGGAAAGGGTGAAAGAAGACAAGTAACCAATAGCCACTTGGAAAGCAATGGTAGCCAAAATAAAAGAAACCTACCTTCCTAAAGACTATGAAGTACAACTTCACAGGAAAAGACAAAATTTGAGACAAAAAGACTTAGATGTCAGTAGTTACACTGAGGAGTTTCAAAAACTGTGCATGATATCCAGAGTAGTAGATGATGAGAGCATAAAAGTGGCAAGGTACTTGAATGGGTTGAGGTGGAACATCCAGGAAGAGATGAGCTTGTTATGCCCACAAACAGTACACAAGTGTTATCAACTAGCACTTAAGGTGGAAGAGAAAAGTAGGAGAAAGCAAGAACAAAATAACAAAGGAAGAGGTAGGGGAAGAGATGGTTGAGGCCATAGAGGCAGTTTTGGGGGAAGGAGCATAGATCAATGATCCCAGGGAGAGTCTAAACTTATAGAGCAAAGTGGGGATTCTCAGAGCAAACCCAACTATAGGGGTAGAGGATCAAGCAACCCGAGCAAGGGTAGATCTAATGGACCAGGGAGAGGGTCCTACTTCTCAACCATGAAGTGCTATAACTATCAAAAGTTGGGCCACCCTGCCTATAGATGCCCAGAGAAGCCTAGTTCATCCTATGGTGGTGAGAAGAGGGTAAATTATGTTCAGGAAGATGGAGGTAATACCAAAACTTCAGCGTTGAACCTAGCTTTACAAGATGGTGAGAGTTTAATGATCAAGAGAGTGTTAATGAAGAAGCCACATAGTACAAAGGTCTCACAGAGAAGAGCATTGTTCAGGATTAAGTGTTGAATCATGGGAAAGGTGTGTAAGGTGATCATAGATTCAGGATCCATAGATAACAACATATCAGAGGAAGCAACAAGTAAATTAAAACTACCTAGGATACAACACAAGGAGCCATACAAGGTCACCTGGTTAAATAAGGGACATCATGTGTTAGTAAATGAGCAAGCCTGGGTAGATTTCCACATAGGTGGATATACGGATAGGATCCTATGTGACATCCTTCCTATGGATGCTTGCCACCTATTGTTGGGTAGACCATGGCAGTTTGACAGAGAAGCACAACATGATGGGGAAAAAAACTCATACTCATTTCAGAAAGATGAAGTAACCTATCAGATTCAATCCCTCAATGAAGAAGGAGAGAGCAGCAACAAAGTGCCTAACATTTTGTTAGTGAATGAGAAAGAATTCATAAAAACACTAGAAGAAGGTGAAGGAGTGGGATTTGCACTCATAGTGAAACCCAAGGAAGAAAAGATGGAAAAGAAAGTTGAGATACCATATGAGGTGGATCAGATCCTTGATAACTTCAAAGCAATAATCAGTGATGGTACACCTGTAGCTTTACCACCTCCTAGAGCCTCTTTACCCAATAAGGCAACCTATAAGATGACCCCTAAACAAAATGAAGAAGTAGCAAGACAAATACAATAACTCTTAGACCAAGGGCTAATTAGGAAGAGCATTAGTCCTTGTGCAGTACCTATAGTGTTTGCACCTAAGAAGGGTGGAACATGGAGACTTTGCATAGATTCTAGAGCCATAAACAAGATCACCATCAGATACAGATTTCCCATACCCAGGATAGAGGATTTGATGGATTGTTTGGGGGGTGCACAGTATTTTAGTAAGATTGACTTGAAGAGTGGTTACCATCAGATAAGAATCAAAGAGGGTGATGAATGGAAGACAACTTTCAAAATGAATGAGGGTCTTTATGAGTGGCTTGTCATGCCATTTGAACTCTCTAATGCTCCCAGCACATTCATGAGACTCATGAATGAAGTTTTACATGATTTCATTGGAAATTTTGTTGTTGTGTATTTAGATGATATTCTTATCTTCAATAAAACTAAGGAAGAGCATCTGAATCATTTAGCTATTGTTTTGAGAAAGTTATCTGATGAATAGCTAACCATTAATCTAGAAAAATGTGATTTTATGAAGCAAGAATTGGTCTATATTGGTTTTGTTGTATCAGGGGGCAATCTGAAATGGATCAATCTAAATTTGCAGCAATAACCAGTTGGCCAACTCCAAAAACAACCAGTGATGTCAGAAGCTTCCATGGTTTAGCACAATTTTATAGGAAATTCATCAGGGGATTCAGTGAGATTTGTGCCCCTATGTTAGACACCATCAAAGGGGTTGTATAGGTAAAGTTTCAGTGGATAGATGCAACCAATAAAGGGTTTGAATTATTGAAAATTAAAGTAGCTTCTCAACCAGTGCTCATTTTACCTAGCTTTGACAAACTTTTTACTATTGAATGTGATGCTAGCAATATTGTAGTAGGAGTTGTTTTAAGTCAGGACAATAGACCAATTGCATTATTTAGTGAGAATTTGAATGATGCCAAGAAAAAGTACTCTTCCTATGATTTAGAACTCTATGCATTAGTACATGTACTTAGGAAATGGAGACACTATCTTCTTCCTAAAGAGTTTGTTGTATACACATATAATCAGGCACTAAGTTTCTTGAACTCACAGGATAAACTGAATCATAGGCATGTTAAATGGGTAGACTACTTGCAAGCTTACACTTTTACTCTTAAGCATAAGAAGGGCCAGTTGAATAAAGTAGCATATTATTTGAGTAGGAGGTTGTTAATTGTTCATGAGATTCAAGTACAGAGCATTGGTATTGATAGTTTTAAAGATATGCATCCTATTGATGATGATTTTGCTAAAGCTTATAAAGTTTGTCAAGATTTTGAGAATCATTTCCATGGTGCATATGTTGATTTCACTTTGCAGGATGGTTTGTTATTTAGGGGTGGACAATTATGTGTTCCAAAAGGTTCTATGAGAGATAACCTCATTTAGGAGAAGCACAATGGGTTCTTAAGTGGACATTTCGGTCTCAACAAGACCTTAGAGTTGGTTCAAAGGTTCTATTATTGGCCTAAGATGCAGAAAGACATCCAGAGGTATGTTGAGCAGTGTTTGGTATGTCAGAAAGCAAAAGGTAATTCCTCCAATGCTATTTTATATCAGCCTCTTCCCATTCCACATAGGCCTTGGGATTGCATTAGCATGGATTTTATGGTAGGATTACCTAGAACTCAAGCAGGATTTGATAGCATCTTTGTAGTAGTTGACAGATTTAGTAAAATGGATCATTTTATTCCTTGTAAGACAACACATGATGCAAGTCATATTGCTTACTTTTTTTTCAAAGAAGTTGTTAGAATACATGGTTTGCCTACTAGGATTGTTTCAGATAGAGATGTGAAATTTCTTGGTCATTTATGGAACACATTGTGGAAGAGACTGGGTACTAATCTCTCTTTTGGTTTAGCTTATCATCCACAAAATGATGGCCAAACTGAAGTTGTGAACAGGTCCCTTGGAAACTTTCTTAGGTGTTTGACAAAGGAATATGGAAAGAGTTGGGATCAACTCATTCATCAAGCAAAATATGCCTACAATGATAGTGTCAACCGGTCTACAGGTAAAATCCCTTTTGAAGTTGTTTACGGTATGCATCCAAGGGGTATAATGGAGTTGAGGGATATCACTAACTTGCAGCCTAAGAGTGGAACAACAGATGACATGGCTCAATCCATGAAGGAGGTTCATGAGCAAGTGAGATAGGCTCTTCACGATACCTCCCAAAAAGTGAAGGCAAGAGTGGATGCTACAAAGAGAGAGGTTCAGTTTTCTATAGGATATTATGTGATGGTTCATTTGAACAAGACAAGGCTAAAAAAAATAAGTTCCAAGAAAACTTCAGATGAGGAGAATAGGCCCTTGCAAAATATTGGCTAAGTATGGGTCTAATGCTTACAAAGTTGATTTGCCTACTGATGTTTCTTTGTCTCCCATTTTTAATGTTGCAGATTTAATTGCTTTAAAGGGGAAACCACCTGAGGAGATTCAAAGAGTTTCATATGTTGCACAATCCCTTTCTGATCTTTCTCTCCCTTCTCTTTCTATTCCCCAAGCAGAATAGGTTCTAGACTCTAGGATTCTCGAGAAGATAAGGAATCACACCTATATGGAGCACCTAGTCAAATGGAAGGATAAGCCTATCTCAAACGCCACGTGGATACCTGAAACTAATTTTCAGAGTTTTGGCATCCCTTCTTCTTTGCTGCCTCAAGGAGTCACATGTCTTCTTTGTTTTTGGGGGAGTATGGTGCAGTAGCACCTAGTTGAGTAAAACTCTCCTTTTTGAGTATTTTATGATTTCATGTTTGTAATGTCTTGTGTTAGGTTTATAATGTTGTTTTAGTTTTTTATGTGTCTTTTCTAGTGGTTTTGAACTCATTTTGGGCTCAAGAGGTCAAGTTTTGCCTTTCAGGCTTTGAGTTGACAATTTTGGCAAAAATGTGTAAAATTGCCTAAAGGGTCTCCAAATGCTTTCCAAAGTATTGAAACATGTTTACTAATTGGTTTTAAGAATGTATTAGGTGTTTATATAAGTTGATGAGGTTAGGTTGTCAAAAATATCTTTTGGAGCAAGAAATGTTGTCATTTGGGCTTGAAAAATTTGTCAAAGTTGTCATTTTTGGATTTTTCTAATACAATGCAGTTGTGGAAGCCTCATGTTTGTACAGGGCTTGATAAATAATTGTAAGTACTATAAAAATACCTTCCTTTTCCTTGAGAAAATTTGGTGATTGTATTAACACGAGAATCCTAATAGAAATCATGAAATTTTGGTTTTTCTCTCTGTTTTTCCTTCCTTGGAGTAACAGTCTATACTGTAGCACTCTTTGTCTATACTGTACCTTTTGGGAAGTGTTCCTATTGATTATTCAATTCTCCTCAAGTGATCATTGCACTAGTTTTTCTTTTGCAAGTTGGTGAAATATTATTTCTTCCATTCTGTGTGCTCACTGCCCTGTCAAGGGTTTGGGGTATGAAAATGCCACAACTTGACTAATCCAGGTCTGGGATCCCACCAAAATGGATTGGGTCAAGTTTATTTATGCATGTAAATTGAGTATATATTTCCTTTTGAGTCAAAACTATGGTTGGAGGACAAATTTGAGTGAAGATTAGACAAGTTTTGGAACTTGACTAATATCCTTCTTGAAAACTCAAATTCTTGTAATCAAAATGCATTGAAGTGTTAAAGTTGCCAAGAAAGGAGTCTAAGAAGTGTTACAAGTTAACTTGATTCAACTTCAATAGTTGACAAGTTTGTAATTTGCAAGTTTTATCAATTTTTGTAACTGGCAGCAAGTTCACTGTTTTGTGATTTGCATTGTCAAGTATCTCAAGGAATGCTTCAAGAGCATTAACCAAGCCTTGTAACTGTGAAGGCAAAGTAATAGGAAAATTAATTAATTTTTTTCAGACCTCATTGAGGTGTATTTCTAGTTCAAACTCCTTGTTATGCAGGTCCAAAGGTGTAGCAACAGTTGACTGGTAAAGGGCAACGTTTTGACAGTGATAATGGCATTTTCACTTCTTTTCTCAGTTTGTTGCCAAGTGTTTGGCATAATGTTTGTGTAGAAAAGGTAGGGGAAACATGTTGAATCCATGACAAAGGTTCTATGAAGATCTAGGCACTTGTATTGGTGAACAAGGATGCAAACACAGTGGTTATGCTCCAAAACCCTACATTCATGCTTAAAAATGAGGTTAGACAGTAAGACCACTTCTCTAATCCTAAAACCACAAAAATCTCTTTGCTAAGACTTATTCCTCACTATCCAAATAATCTCCCATGGTCAAGAAGCCCATCATTGGGCAGGGTGAGAAAAACTAGGCCAATTAAGCCTCCACAGGCTAGTAGCCCTTTTGACTGTTTTTGCCAAAAAGCATGAACCCGATTGCAAGGAGGAGTTTGGGACTCATGAAAATTTGTGAGATCATTCTAAAATAGTAAAACAAGTGACATTTGGGACCTTGGACAGTATATAGTCTCATTTGGAGATTTTGACCCTTGGTTGGTGAGTTGAGTGAGCCAAAGGCTACGGGGCCTTAAACTAAGTTTTGATTGTCAAACCTTGAGTAAACCTTGTTGCTCTACATGACCATGTTGGATTTTCATAATGCACTCTAAAATAGTAAGTTGAATGTCAAAAGAACCGGAATTGAGAAATGTGTAGATGGGTGGAGTGAGGAATTGGAGTAAGTTTGAGCAAGGGTGTGAGCTTTCACCAAAAAGGGAGGTTGATGGTGAAGACTTGTAGAGAGATCTGACAATTGTAATTAACCTTGATATTGCAAACATAAGGAGCAGACACAAAAAATACCTTTTGTTTCCTGTTGTAACCTTTTGACCAAAATTGGCCTTTTGAGCACTTACCTAGCAATCTCCCTATCATTTATGATGTTTGTGGATTACTTTAGAACATTTTATGATGTTTTTGTAATTATTTTAGGATATTTTTTTTATTTTCACTTTTTTTTTTCAAGACTTTATTTGATTTTTATGGATTTTTTTAAGGACTTTATTTGATTTTTATGGATTTTTTTAGGACTTTATTTGCTTTTATGGATTTTTTTTAGGACTTTATATCTATGTACATGTCGTAGCATCCAAGTTGTTCACTATGATAACTCTGTCAAATTAGCGTAACAAATATTTGCCTCCAATGTTTAGCAAGGCAAGGAATATGACAAATGGACAAATAAGCTTGCTAAAATGATGGTGGATAAAGAGAAGACAAAAGCTATTTATTATGGAGACAAAGTGGATGCAATTTACAAGGGGCTATCATCTGATGGGATAAGGGAATGGATATGACAATGTAAATAAATGGCATGGCACGAGGGACATGCCAAGAGGTTTTTGAAACCATTTTTTTTGGATTTTATGTCCTTATGTTTGATCAAGATCAAGGGATGAAAAAGAGTGTATGGACGGTGATAAGTTACGAATATGATAAGCAAGACCAATAATGGATAAGGGATATGCATAGGATAAGGATGTGATAGGATAAGGGACAATTATATAAGGTTGCAATAAGCCAAGGAATATGGAAGAAAGGTTGTAATAAGAAAATGGGTAAAGACCAAAAGCTATGATAGACTGAAAGCTATGAACAAGATACATGATGCTCATGAAGATCTTGAGCCTTGTCAAGATCAAAGGTGGAAAAGGGGATATGGACATGAGGGACAATAGGATAATGGAGGGTATGATAGGTTATGATAGGATAATTAAGGATGAAAGGATTACGAAGGCCAATAGAATAATGAAGGACAATAGGGGTACGATAAGATAAAATAAATGAAACATGCCCCAAGTATGGTATGCAGGAAGTTCATGGATTTCGCATGATGCTTGTTTGCTAGGTTTTCATCATGGTACTTTCCCAAGGTGCCTGTTTGGTAGGTTTTCACTAGAGGACGAATTATTTTTCTTCTTTTCCTTTTTCTTTTTTCTTTTTTTTCTTTTTTTTTTGATTTTTTAAATTTTTTTTCTTTTTTATTTTTAGTAGAAAATGGACACATGATAGGGGATGGAAGAAGGACTCAAGCATATATTTTTTGGATTGTAGCCTTGAAAATGGACCATGAATATTAAAAGTATGCTCAAAGATGTTGGTAGGATAACGACGTGGAAATGAAATGGGACTAAAGCCGAGATTTATGCAAAAGATTGGATTAGAGGGACAAAAGGATGGAAAATATGCATTGGATAATGGATAGGGTATTGGAGGAATTGGGCTTGTGTAGATGGAAATTTTGGCAAGATTAAAATTGGCACACACCTTGAGGGGTAGTGAACTGATGGAGGGAAAGTGGATCTCAGATTTTGAGATTTTGATGGAGGAAAGGCCATGGATTTTGGGACATAAGGACCCAAAACGGATGACGAAGGTGATGGAGGAATAGACTTGGAAGGTTTGGATGGAGGAATAACAATTTTGGATACCAATCTAGATTCTTGTTTAGGCTTCTGTGCATTAAGAAGTTGCTTAGGGATCCACATGGTTTTTGATTTCTCATTCATTTGTAGTTCCTTTAAACGCATTGCTTGCACAAGTGTCTTTAGAACCCATATAGATTTTGAATTTTCTTTCTTTTGCTCAGTAGGCCTTTATGGCCTTTTGAATTTTTCTTTTTCTTTTTGGATCATATTTTTCTTTGTTTTGACATGTCGATCCTTGATTGTACATGGATTATTGCACTTATAACTTTTATGCTTAGCATCCAAATTTCTTGGAGAGGTAAATGAATGCACGGATGGATAGGAATGAAATCAAGATCTTTTATATGGGTAAAAGGTTCTCAAAGATGTGTGCCTTTGCAGATCCTGCATAGGAGATGAAGGGATATAGGGACTCAAAATGGATGGAAGAGATGATGGGGAAGGCATATGTTTGGATTTAGACTTTTTAGGGATACCAATGTCTTGAGAGTGAGCTATGTAGCTATGAACATTAACATTTTCTTTGATATTGAGGGGTTCTTTCTTGTGAAGGTCTACCCCTTTTCTTTTATACATATTTTGACTTGTAAGATACTTTGTGCTTTCGGAGGAAGGCGTGAGTCCATTATGAAGTGGATGCAATATGGAATAAATGATGGGATCATGAAGTGGATCAGATTGGACCAAAGTGGAAGAACCCATTGTGCATGTAGGGGGTTCATGAACATCTTGCACCAACATGTTAGAATCATGAGGTGGATTAGGATCACTAGGGGGATCAGGATCATGAGGGGGACTAGGATGGATGATAGGCTCTTCATGAGATGGAATGGGAAGAATAGTGGGATCATCAAAAGAAATGAGATCTTGAAGTATATATGGAGGATTAGGAAATGGGGATGTAGGAATGATAATATCTTGTGGTGGACATGAAGCTGAAAGGATAGTTTGATCTTGACAAGAAGGAAAATCATTGGATTCCTCTTTAAAGGTGCTATTCTCTTGACTTCCAATGGGGTCACTAGGAAAAATGAAAGGGATATCTTGATCTTTCTTAGGATGTGGATTGTCAATGGGACTTAAAAGGACATTTTGGCCATGCAATGAAAGAGGATCATTTGGGATAGGATGGATTGGGATATCTTGATCTTGATCCATTTTAGAACACATTTATTCATGCTTTGAATAATCCTCTTGACATGGGATTAGACTCTGGATATGCATGGGGGATTTTGGAAAGGAATCAATGCTTTGACATGAAGGAGATGGAGTTTGAATGGAATCCTCTGAAATAGGTTTGACAGGTAATGAAGCGCATGGTGGCATTGGGTCTAGCATTTTTTAGGCATGGCAAGGATGTGTATCATGAATTGGATTAGCTTGACAATCAATTATGGATAGCCCTTGGTAAATTTAATTCTTTGGTGTATTGTTTGATGAGGATGATATGGATGGCTCTTGCAAAGGGATTACATTATGAATTGGATTAGCATAGAGATCTATTGTGGACAACCCTTGGGGGATTTCATTATTGGTTATATATTTTGGTGAGGATGATATGGAAGGTTCTTGCAAAGCATCAAAAGGTGTAGGAATGGATGCCACTGGAGATTCAATTCGTTTACAGGGGGATGAACCATTACTAGACATGGTTGCATGATTTTGATCTTTCTCAGAAAACTCACCTAGGGATCTCTTTAAGGGTTGTGTAATAGAGCCACCATTCTTTGGAGACATGTTTAAATCCTTCTGAGGTTTTGACATAGTTGGATTTGGATTTCAAACTTGTTTGAAGGTGATTTGGTTTTGGTTCGATGTTACATTTTGATTTTGAATTGGGTTTAATTGGCGTGTCATATTTGAAATTTGTCCTAGTTTATGTTGCAACTTTTATTTTTGAATTGTTGGTTGTAAGTGTTGGTATTGATTGCTTGACTGAACTTGGTGTTGATACTTGACAGTTGGTTAAACCATTTGTTGACACCGTGTGTTTGGTTGGACAATTTTTTGAAATTGCACCATTGACTGTGTTGGTTGGACATGTTGGACTATTGGTTGTGTACGTTGGATGATTGGTTGTGTTGATTGAAAATGTTGGATATGTTGAACTATTGGTTGTGTTGGTTGAAAATGTTGGATATGTTGTGTTGGTTTGATATGTTGAATCATTGGTTGTATTAGTTGGATATGTTGGACCATTGGTTGTTGGTTTAAAATTTGATTGAATGAAGTTTGATCAAATGACGTTTGATTTGGGATTTGATTAAAATTTGTGCTTATTGCTTGAAATTGTTTCATCATCTTTATTTGAGAGATGAGAGTTGGTATGTCTGATCATTCGATAAGAGATTTTACATCAATGGGCTCAATATTTGGGTTTGGACCTTTAAATTTTTGAAACATTTTGGACATTTGGGGATATAATCTTTTCATGGTTTTTCACTTTTTGTTCCAAGATCTTTTTTTCTTGAGCTAGTCTCTCCTCTAGTTTTCATATTTGGATACTTGTTTCATCATAAAATGTTTGATTGAAGTTTTGAGACATGTAGAAATTGGATTGACATGATCAATTGTTTAATTGTGACAACATGGCTTCATAAGGGACTTGGGACCTCATTTCCACAAACATGTCACTTGTTAGATAGTTCAAATAACTGGAAGACAACTAAGAGGGGGGGTGAATCAGTTGTCTCAGATTATTGGAACATTAAGAAATTAAAACTTTAATATAGGAACCCAATAGATCAATATTGAAATGCATAAACTAATTACCAAAATAGAACAATTAAGCATAAACGAAAATCAAAGAATAAATACCATCCACATGACACCAAGATTTGTATGTGGAAAACCCGATAAAGGGAAAAATCGTGGTGGGAAGCCTACCCACAGTCAGATAATACTTTTGTAGTAAGTATGTGAATTATAATTGAGGGGCATGCACTTGCAGAAAGTCCAACAACCTAGAGCACACTGCTCATCACAAAAAGAGTCTCACCGATTACATAGAAATCCATACTACAATCCGGAAGAAAGAATGAACTACAAAAATAACATCTCCTATGCCCGAGTATAGTTTCAGTTAAGCTCAATACCCAAGGACTAAATCCTCTTGCATAAACCCAACTTGATTACCAATGATCGACCAAATCCTCTGCCTTAATGATTATTGCATTTTTCACTCATTACTTATCCATGTCCTTACCACCTATAATCTACAATGAGATCTTACATCATATATATACAAACCCTCAACCATAAACAATAAGGCCGGCCACCAAACAATAAAACAATTACATAATTAAAAAATATGTCGGCCAAAGACCAAACAAATAATATCTAACCCATAAAACATCCTGGAAACGTATTGAGAAGTCCAATCCACAAGTTACAATAAGTCTGTCCATAACCTAGATAAACTGGGACCCAATTTAGGTTCATACATGCTAAGGCAATGATCCCAATCAACCAAGTCTCGAACATGATCACCTTCAACATTCTAAATCTCCACTAGAAGCCACACCAACACCACTTAAGCATAACATCAAAGATCTTCAATAAAGCTCTGCTAGTGAAACCCTCACTGGAATAACAAACCAAGCTTACGAGCATACAAGATAGCATCCGATCACTAAAACAAGACCAACTGACTGAATATGAATCTAAGTAGCATGAATAAGACAATTCCATAACCCAAACATATCAGAGCATACCAGATCATACCAGATCTAATCCAACCAGAAACCAAACAATCTACCGGGACCAGAAGGGTGACGGTAAAGAAACCAAAACAACTAGTGTTGCCATCAATGACAAAACATCAATGCAACACATAATCAATTCCTCCAAATGGCCAACAATCTCCCGCTTTGGCATTGATGGCAAGACTAGATGTGAAAAACATCCAAGTGCCAATAAATGCCAAACAAATCTCCCCCAATGGAAGACAACCAACAATCTCCCATGCAAAGATATAGCAATGAAGTTCTAAAACAAAGAACAAACTCCCCTGTGAATGATATCTCTACAAAGCTCTATTTTTCATATATATCTCTCCCCCTTTGACATCAATGCCATAAATCAGACATAAACATCAAATAAAAACCATAGATCCTCTAAACCACAAAACTGACTACTCCCCCTAAGTAGTAGCATCCCCACATTAGTCCAGAATGAATGATATATCTAATAATGCATACCAGACTGATGCTAAAAAGCATCAATCAATTTTCTGCTAGAGGGGCAAAAACCCCTAATCTATCTTTGAGGTACTCAAACGATTCTTTAGGTAAAGGTTTAGTGAAAATATCTGCAATCTGATCTTTAGTGTTCACATAAACCAGTCTGACCTCATTCTCTTCCACCTTCTCCTTCAAAAAGTTATACTTGATAGATATGTGCTTTGTCTTAGAGTGAAATGCCAGATTATTTGATATGTCAATAGCAGTAGAGTTATCACAGTGAATAACTAATGATCCAATATAATGCACTTTAATGTCCTTCAACATTTTCTTCATCCATAGAACCCATGTACAGTTAGTAGCAACAACAACATACTCAACTTCAATGGTAGATAAAGAATTACATGATTGTTTTTTGCTGATCCATGAACCAACTTCTTTCCAAGAAAGAAAGCTCCATCAGAAGTGTTTTTCCAGTCATCAACATCACCAGCCCAATCTACATCTATATTTGCACATAAAGTAAAGTCATCACCCTTAGGGTACCACAAACCATATTCAGAAGTACCTTGTAAGTATCTAAAAATTATTTTACAACACTCTCATGTTTCTCTCTAGGATCACTTTGATATCTTGATGCAATACAAACAACATTCATTGTGTCAGGCCTAGTTTGAGTCAAATATATCAAAGCTCCAATCATAGACTTGTATCTTGTAGGATTTACCGGTGTAGATACATCTTTCCTTGACAATTTCTCACTGGTAACCATAGGAGTACTTACCGGTTTAGAATCTTCCATACTAAATCTCTTCAACAATTCTCTAGCATACTTAGTTTGAGAGATGAAAATACCTTTATCAGTCTGAGTAATCTGCAAACCTTAGAAAAATTTCATTTCCCCAATCATAGACATTTCAAATTCTTTCTCCATATTTACAAAAAAATTCATACACAACTTATCTTCACCTCCAAAAATGATGTCATCAACAAAGACCTCAATAATCAGTATATCATCATCAATGACTTTATAACATAAATTACTATCAACATTACCTTTAGTGAAACCAAGCTTCAAAAGATATTTGTCTAACCTTGCATACCAAGATCTAGGTGTTTGTTTCAATCCATATAAAGCTTTCCTTAACATAAAAATCATGTTCTTATCATCTAAAAGTGAAAAACCATCAGGTTTCTCAGTATAAAATTCCTCATCAAGATCTCCACTCATAAATGCACACTTAACATCCATCTGATAAACCTTGTAGTTCTTATGAGTAGCATAGGCAAGAAATAGTCTTATAGCTTCAATCCTAGCTATCGGTGCAAAATTTTCACCATAATCAATTCATCCCTTTTGAGAATATCCTTTGCAAACCAATCTAGCTTTATTCCTTACAACTTGTCCATCCTCATTCAATTTATTCCTAAAAACCCATTTAGTTCCAATAACATTCTTATTTTTAGGTCAGGGAATTAAAGTCCATGTGTTATTCTTCTCAATCTGATCTAATTCTTCTTCCATAGCTTTCATCCAACATTCATCTTTACATGCTTCAATTAGTGATACTGGTTCAACTTGAGAAATTAAACATACCTCATTAAATTCCAATCTCCTTCTTGTCATCACTCCATTGTTTTTATCCCGAATGATCTGATCTTTTGAATGATTCAGCCTCACATACCTATGAGTCTTCTGATTCTTTGTTCTTCTTTCTTGTTCTTCAGTTACTGTTGAATTTTTTGATACTGCCGGAGTAACTGGCTCAACATTATGTTCTGGTAAAGGTGCTACTAGTTCAGATATAATCATTTCCATTGTTGGTTCTTTCTCATAAACTCTAATTTAACTTCTATTCAACTCATCCACCTTGACATTAGTGCTCTCCACAATTCTCTGCAACCTCTTTTTTATAACATCTATATGATTTTCTTTCATTAGAATAACCCTTAAATATTCGTTCATCATGTCTAGGATCAAATTTTCCAATGATATCATTTACTACCAAAGATTCTAAAATACTTAACTGTAGTTGTATTGTCAAACCATAATTCATAAGGTGTCCTACCGGTTTCTTCTTTGATATGTACTCTGTTAAATGTATAGACTATTGTGCTCACTTCTTCTCTCCAGTAGATATGAGGTATATTATCTTTCATCATCATTGTTTTATCAAAATCCAAGATATTTGTGTTCTTCCTTTCCACAACTACATTCTGCTGAGGTGTCCAGGGAGCAGAAAATTGTCCCCTTATACCATGCCTCTCCCAAAATTTATTAAATTCATCGGAAGTGAATTCAACACCATGGTCTGATCTTAAGCACTTAATCTTCAATCATGTCTCTATCTCAACTTTAGCTTTAAATATTTCAAACTTTTCAAAAGCCTCAAATTTCTCCCTTAGAAAAGTAACCCACATCATTCTAGAATAATCATCAATGATTAAAATAAAATATCTATCGCCTTGAAAAAAATTAACTCTAGTAGGGCCACACAAATCAGTATGAATAATATTAGGATTATTATTACATTTATCTTGTATACTCTTAAAAAAGGTTCTGACCTATTTTCCCATTTGACATTCCCTACATACTAGATTATAGGGCTTCACAATCTTAGGTATATCTCTAAATGCCTTAGTTGAACTGATCTTCACAACGCAATCAAAATTCACATGACACAATATTTTATGGCATAACCAACTCTCATCAATTTGTGCAATCAAACATGTCTTCTCACCAGAATTCAAATGAAATATATTACCTTTTGTTTGAGTATCGGTTGCAATCTCCAATCCTGATCTGTTAATGATTTTACATTTTCCATCCTTGAACTGTAACTGAAATACCTTATCCACCAATTGTCCTACACTCAAAATATTATTCTTTAAACCTTCAAAATAATAAACATTATTAGTATTGTGCTTACCATCCAAAGATACAATTCCTTTTCCTTTGATCATACATGCTTTGTCATCTCCAAATATAACTAGATTGCCATCAAATTCTTGCAAAGATAGAAACTTGTTTTTATCTATAGTCATATGATGTGAACATCCACTATCAATTACCCATTCATCCTTATCTTGAATTTTAGTAGCAAGTGCCTTCTCTTTCGGTACACTCTCATCCAATGCCGAAAAATCTTCCTTGATAGCCAAGAACACCCATTCCTTTCCACTACCGAAACCACTAGCAGAGTCAGGTATCAATTCTTCATCAAAATTAGTCACACCTTCCTCATCTGCTATGTAGCATGATTTATCTTCATTTTTCCTATACTTATACTTGTTCTGATAACAAAGGTTAGGATTAAATTCTAGCTCTCTCTTAAAATCTTGAATTCCTTTCAGGACATCTAGAAGCAAAATGACCTATCTTATTACATGCAAAACATTTAAAAGGTGCTTTTCCTTCATACTTACTTCCTATCAGTCCTTTAGGTACTCTTCTAGAAAATAGGGCTTCAAGTTGCTCAAATTATTCATCTTATCTCTTCATATCATCCAATTCCTTTGCATATAAAGATTTCTAGTCTTGTTTGTCGGTTGATGATGTAGATGCATGAAAAGAAGGTTCAAACTTCACAGATCCAGAAGGTCCAAATTCTTCAAACTCAAAAGAAAATAGTTTCCCAACCAAGGTATCTCTATTGATAAAAGTATTAGCCATTTTTCTCAACTCATTAATTGTAGTAGCCTTCATCTTGTAAGCTAGTGGCAAAGCTCTCAGAACTTTAGAAATAATTTCATCTTCACTCAGATTTCCAACACAACATTGAATTCCCATAACAATCTCATTTACCCTTTCCATGAATGCAGTAATCCTTTCATCTTCTTCCATCTTCAAGTTTTCATATCTCACTCAGTAACCATCAAGTTTAGCAATCTTAACAGTAGGGTCACATTTATTAAGAGTCTCCAACTTGTCCCATGTAGCCTTTTCAGTAGATTTCTCAGTCAATACCATAATTTTCTGATCAGAAAGTGCACACAAGAGGGATTCTCTTGCTCTACAATCATTCTCAAGCTCCTTATCTAGGTTTTTTGGAGGAGAATTTCCGGAAGCTGAATTAAAAGGAGTTACAACATTCTATGTGATTTCCCAAATTTCCTTGCTGAGACATCTAAGATGAGTCTCCACCCGAATCTTTCATACTCTGTAATTTATTCAATCAAGCATAGGAATTTCTCTTCGAAAGATAGCAGCAAATGAACCATATGAACTTGAACTGTTAGTCACCATAGGATCTTCCTCAAGTGGTTAAGCTTTTTCAGAGAGGACTATAGCTCTGATACCAATTGTTAGACAATTCAAATAACCAGAAGACAACTAAGAGGGGGGGTGAATCAGTTGTCTCAAATTATCGAAATATTAAGAAATTAAACTTTAATACCGGAACCGAATAGATCAATACCGGAATGCATAAACCAATTACTGAAATAGCAGATAAACCAATTATGCATAAACACCAATCAAAGAATAAATACCATTCACATGACACCAAGATTTGTATGTGGAAAATTGGTAAAGGGGAAAACCATGGTGGGAAGCCTACCCACAATCAGATAACACTTTTGCAATAAGTATGTGAATTATAATTGCGAGGCCTGCACTTGCAGGAAGGCCAACAACCTAGAGTGCACTACTCATCACAAAAGGAGTCTCACTGATTACACAGAAATCCATACTATAATCCAGAAGAAAAAATGAACTGCAAAGATAACATCTCCTATGCCGGAGTATAGTTTTGGTTAAGCTCAATAATAGAGGACTAAATCCTCTTACATAAACCCAACTCGATCACAAATGATTGACCAAATCCTCTAGCCAAATAATTATTACATTATTCACTCATTACTTATCTATGTCCTTACCACCTATAATCTACAATAAGATTTTACATCATATATATACAAACCCTCGACCATAAACAATAAGGTCGACCGCCAGACAATATAACAATTACATAAGTACAAAGTATGTCAGCTAGAGACCAAAAAAATAATATCTAATCCATAAAACATCCCAAAAACGTATCGAGAAGTCCAATCCACATGTTACATTAAGATGGTCCATAACCTAGATAAACCGGGACCCAATTTAGGTCCATACACACTAAGGCAATGATCCCAATCAACCAAGTCTTGAACACGATCACCTTCAACATCCAAAATATCCACTAGAAGCTTCACCAACACCACTTAAGTATAACATCAAAGATCTTCAATAAATCTCTACCGGTGAAACCCTCTCTGAAATAACAAACCAAAACAAGATGGCATCTGATCACCAGAACAAGACCAACTGACTGAATATGAATCTGAGTAGCATGAATATGCCAATTCCATAACCCAAACATACCGGATCTAATCCAACCAGAAACCAAATAATCTACCCGGACTATAAGGGTTCTGGTAAAGAAACCAAAACAGTTGGTGTTGCCATCAATGACAAAACATCAATGCAACACATAATCAATTCCTCCAAATGGCCAACAATCATTATGCAATTTTTTTTGAGATTTTTGAAATTTTGAATGACAATGATATACAACTAATGGAATGAAAAATGCAACTAAGTGCAACCTTAGGGAATTAAAATGATAATGCAACCTAGGGTGAAAGTGCAACCTATTTTTTCATGATTTTGGAGATTTTAGACAAGACTTAAAAATACAACCCTAAAGATTCACCCCTTAGGAAACTGAGATGACGTCTAGACCTTAAAAGGACAAGTTGACAAAAGGACAAAAGGACAAATGACAATATCTCACCTATATGCTTGGATACTAAACTAGGTTTGATAAAATGTTGTTGATGATAAAAGAGATAAAATTTTGACAAGGTCTAGACTTCCTAACAATGACTTAGGGTTTTATCTAAAGAATTGAATTCTCAAGTATGACAAAACCTAATTTTGGACACTATAATGCAAAAGGACAAATGACCTAAGGTATAAACCCATAATATGATATGACAATGACCTAAGCTATGGAATGACCTACGATATGCAAAATGACACCTAAGAAAGAACCTAAGGATGGTATGAAAAATGACCCTTATGAAAGGACCTAATGATGGTATGAAAAATGACACCTAAGAAAGGACCTAAGGATGGTATGCAAAATGATAATGCAAGACTTAGGGAAATAGTGCTAAAGCTAAGTTCAAAATGAGGACACTTAACAATGAAAAGGACTAAATGGAATACAATGACTATGTCTTAAAACTTAAGAGTGGGCTATGAAGGACCTAAACCTAAGTGACATAAATGTGGAGATAAATTTTTACAATATTTTTGAAATCTATGTTTTGAAAAAAAAAATTGCACTTTGTTTGATGAATTCTCTTGTTTTTACGTTGTTTGGAAAATGTTTGGACTTGTTTGAAAAATGATGTAGGACTCAACTTTTGACAAGCATAGAATACAAAGTGTTTGGAATTAGACTCAAAAAAATCATTCTCATTCACAACATATCCTATGGCTGGCCAGGACAATATCTATTGAATCCTCTTGCACAATATAAAATTCAGTCAGATAACTAGACGCTCGATAGCATGGGTTCCCCCTTATAGTGCACTCACTTCTCAGGCATACCAAGCTTCAAATTCAAGGGTCATCACTTCCCAATAATTTTCTATCTCTAACTAAAGAGTACATGAGAGGTATCTTCGGAATGCGCATATCATAATGCCTGAGCCAACAAATAGAAGGATTTTGGCATCTAAAAATAAGAGGTTCTAGTACGGACATCCATTTAGGTGTTTGTAAATCCGGCGAATTTAATCATCGCTACACCATTCCAACACCCATTGTCTACAACTTTCGTTGCATCCACAGTTATTTAGAGTGGTTTGGAATAGGTTCATCTTCAACCCTGTTAGCTCTTAGGGTCATTCCCTCTCACCAATGCCTATCAAGGTACAAAGCAAATCGGGAGGCAAGCCCACTATCTAAAGGTTAAAACATGCAAGCAAATGAAAAGCAAACATGGCATACATAGTGTTTATTTATCCCTTAGAAAACGAAGTGTGCAACTAAGCAAGAAAGAAAGATTGCAAGATGATTTTAACAACGCGAGGATACTAGAAAATGTGGTTGATTTTGATGAGAAATGCATCCAATTTATATAAAAATTGGAGAGAGGACAACAATTAGCAACAAATCGATATTAGATACAACTGGATTCAAAAATGGGAAAAAAATAGATTTAGAAAGAAATGACATTGCACACTTTCCATGGAAGAGGATAAGACTAGCCATCAAATCTAATGTTAGGATAAGATGCCATATCCAAAATCATGACGAATAAGGAAACATGCTTCCAAATTAAAGCAAAAATATAGGAGCCACTTGAGAGAGATAATGAGTTGGAAATTACGAATTAGAAACTAGGAAATTAGGTGGAAATGATGAATTATAAATTAGGAAATTAGAAAGTGATGAAATTAGAAATTAGGAAGTTTGGAAATTAGTAAATTGGTTTCATTCATTAATTAATTCACAAAAGGAGGAATTAATTAGCCAATTAAATAAATATTTAATTGTGACAAGAAGACTTAGGACAAATGAATAAATTATTTAACCTAGAGGGAAAATGAGAAATAGGATTAAATGATTAAATCACAAAACCCTAGGAGATGAATTAGAAATGCAAGGACAATAATTAGGTCATGACAAAAGATAATTGATATAGGGTCGATTTGATCATTTAATGATGAAAATTGGATAATTTATAAAGTGTCGATGTTGATTGATAAAGATCAATGATAAATTGATCAAGATTGACAAGGATGAAATTGATAGGCGCCAATTGTTGAGGACCAATGACTAATTGATCCAAATTGATGAAAAATGATGATTGATTGAGATCGATGACAAATCAATCAAAGATTGATAAAAGGTCACCTTGATGAAGGTCAAATGACCAAAGACCAATGACAAATTGGTTGCAAATTGATAAGAGATTGATAAATTGATGATTGATCATGACAAAACCCTAATTTGACATTGAGAAGGGTTAATGATGTCCAATTGACATGATAATATTAATAATGATCAAAGATTACAATTGATAATGATAATGTTGACAAGACCTAATTGAAAATGTGACAAATGCAAGAAACACAAAAGAATGACAAAATATCGACAAATAATAAAGATCAAGTGTGAGACATAGAAGAAATGTTAATGGGATGCAAAACCCCTAAAATAAGGTCATATAGACATGTTAAAGTATGACATCATAAGCGTTGACCATTTTTAGATGCCTACAATAATAAATAGCTTATTGTTTTCCCTCAAAATCTTGTTGGGCTAGAAGAGATCCTAGAGATGCTTTAGTAGCTATGATATATAACAAGAGTGGTTTTATTTCTATTGGTAGCATTAGGACCGATGGATTCATTAGATATTATTTTAATAACTAAAAGGATTCTTCATAGTTCTCATCCCATTTGCAAGGTACATTCTTGTGTAATAGATGAGCAAAGGGGTGACATCTATCTGCTAGTTGTAAGATGAACCTATATATTGATTGGAACTTTCCTTGGAGTGATCTCTAACTACTAGTATTCTTAGGTGGTGTCATTTCTTTGATCTTTGTAGGGTCCACCTCAATTCCATTCAATGAGACTAAATAATTCAATTTGGAGATGATGGATCTCACTATGATGGTGACTAACTTTGTCAAGATTTTGTATTAGTCTATTTCCTAGATCAACGATGATAAATTCGTATAGGGGAACTAACCAAGTTGTGATGATAAAGATCTCAAGAGCACTAGAAGAATCATGATTTTTGTCTTAGTTGTTTCGTAAGAGTGGAATGAATGGTATGTTAAAAAAATTTATGATGCAGATCAAAATTTACTGTATGGTTTGTTGAAACTAAATCCTTGTGAAAAAGGGTATTTGGATTTGAAATCTGATTTTTCTCTGGACCTTATTTTCTGCTCGTTATTGCAAATGTGCTAAAACATGGGTATTAAAACAATTTGTAAATGCGCTAAAATATTTCTCAAATGTGCCACAAGAAGTTTCAAATGCTCAAATGTATTTGGCAAATAAGCTATTTTATGGGGTGTATGCGCTGAAAGATTTAGTGAATGTGCTAAAAGATATCTCAAAAGCGCTAGAATATTTGATGAATGCGCTATAGAAGAGCAAAAATACGCTAAATAATCACTCAAATGCACTAGAGAATCAATTAAATGTGCTATTCTAGTTATCTTTGACCAAAAAAAAAAAAAATTTGTTGAACTTTTTTATGTTTCTGGTTAATTTTTTCTTTTCTTTTTGTGATGTTTCTAGATGATTTTTTCTTTTTTTTGGCAAGAAAAACACAACAAACAATGAAAACAAAATGGTTGTTTTCCTAAATTAAATAATGAGTGTATGTTCAAGGCTTGAAAACAAGTCCAATTTTTGACTGGTATGCACACAATTAAAGACACTTCAAGCAAATTCCTACCTAAGTTCAATGGCTTTTGATGAATAATGATGAACAGTAAATGCCCAGCATGTACTAAGAGGGGGGGTGAATCAGTACACACAAAAACTTCTTAAACAACTTAAACTGTAAAGACTGTACTAACTAGAAAACAGTATCACCGATCTAAATCAAGGCACTACCGGTAAAACACAATATGACTGTGAAAGACATAAACTGATAACATCTAGATCATCTCAAAACCTAATATCTCAACTCAACTTCACCCATATGCTTAAGCAAGTAAAACATCAGAAATATAATGACCATTGGATCAACATCCTTTTACCGCTTAACAGAAAACACTAAATCATCACATGAAAAAGCATCACACAAAACACACTGATTTTTCACATGGAAACCCAATTGGGAAAACCCATGGTGGGGATGAATACCCACAAGTTGTTCTTGAACTCTTTTGAAGTTCGCTCTGTTAGGATCCTAGTCTGATTAAAGACTTTACAATAGGTTTTGCTAGGAACCGATCTTGCTAGGGATCACCCGGTTAAGGGATGGCTAAATACCCAGTTAGAGGTTAAAACCTTGTTAAAGGTTACCTTGTTAGAGCATTTAAAGAACTCAATGATTTTGAGTCACCCTATTAAAGGATTTACAAAAAGCCTATTAAAGCTACCTAGTAAAGGGATTTTCCATCTACTGAAATGGTTAGAAGTCAACAGGTAATACACTAATCTGATAATAGCACTTAATGCCAAGGCAGGTCCGCTTCAATTCCTTTACATCTGCAATCACACTCTACAGATCTCTACTCACTGCTCCGATCTGGCAAGAATCACTTCACACACATTCATTTGCCAACAACTTCAAATGAGAATCATCATCAATCTTATAGACAACAATTAGGTCGATGGAAAAAACCTAAAACCCTAAGCATCTAGGTTAACAATACAGTCGGTCCAATCCTGGCCATTTAAACACATTACATAGGGTAAAACAATCTTGAACAAATCTCAAGACATTCTGCATCGTTAGTTCTTTACCACTTCTGGAAGCTGATAACCCATCACGCGCTCTCCACCGTTTACTAAGATATTGCACATTCCCGAGGTAGATAGAATCAATCTTCTTCATGTAAGATCCTCAAGGAGATTCTTCATGTACACAAGGCTGACGTGGCAACACGATCTGGTCTTCATTTTAATGCTAACTCATCACAGGATGTCGTCGGTTGAATCACACAGACTTAGAATGCATCAACCAGAAACCTTGAAGTTGAGACTACCAACCAGTAGTCATATCAAATGAGACCCTGATACAAACTTTGCATATACCAGTTCACATTCCAACATACCGGTTCACCTTTTCACATATTCCGGTTCATACCATCATACCAGTTCACTTCATACAATCATACCAATTCATACTTTAGCATATTGACATCAATGACAACATACAATATAATCATGTCATCAAACTCTGCACATATGCCAACAATCTCCCCCTTTGGCATTGATGGCAATACACAAAGATATCTCTACATCTTCTTCCATAATATGTCTTCAATACTACAGATATCTTCTTTGCTTCACATCTTCTCCCCCTTTGACAACAATGCCAAAGTGGAGGTACAAGCATCCATGAGCTACTATGTTGCTCCCCCTGAGGAGTAGCATCCTTCAACACATCAATCCTAAAAATATTTGACAAAGCAATACCTGACTGATGTGGAGCACATACCTTTAGTTCACCTCTTGAAGGAGCAGTACCCCTAATTCACCTCTTAAATAGGTAAATGTAGCCTTCGGTAGAGGCTTGGTGAATATATCTACTAATTGCTCCTTACTGGAAACATGTTCCAATACAACCTCTTTGTTCTGAACTTTCTCCCTCAAGAAATGATACTTGAGCTCGAAGTGCTTGGTTCTAGCATGGAATACCGGATTCTTCGAAATACTAATTGCACTTGTGTTATCACAATATACTCACTGGTTCAGATACAGGGACTTTGAAACCACTTAATACATGCTTCATCCAAATTGTCTGAGTGCAGTTCATAAATGCTACAACATATTCTACTTCTGTTGTAGACTAAGAGATACAACTCTACTTCTTGCTCATCCATGAGACTAGTCTACCACCAAGAAAGAATGCACCACTAGTTGTGCTCTTCCAATCGTCCACATTACCAGCCCAATCAACATTTGTGAATACTTTGAGATTGAAATCATTACTGTATGGATACCACAATCCATAATCTATAGTTCCCTTTAGATATCCAAGAATCCGCTTGACTACTACCAAGTGGGATTCTCTTGGACTTTTCTAAAAACATGCAGCAATGCCCACTACATGTGCAATTTCCGATCTATTGTGTACTACATAGTGCAACTTACCAATCATTGATCGGTATTCCTTCTCATTCATGAATGTTGAGTCATCTTCTTTTGACAATTTACAACCGGTCATAATCAGTGTACCAACTGGTTTGTTTTCTTCCATGCCAAAGGTCTTCAACACCTCTTTGACATACTTGGACCGAGTGATAAAGATACCATCTTTCATTTGTTGAATCTGTAGTCCAATGAAGAACTTAATCTCTCTGATTAGTGACATCTTGAATTCCTTCTTCATTTCATCTGTAAATGCATGGCTCATCTTGTCATCTCCACCAAAAATTATGTCATCAACAAACACTTCACATATTAGAATCTAATCTCCTTCTGACTTTAGATAGATATTGCTATCTTCACTTGTTCTTTCAAATCCAATCTTCACAAGATGGGAGTGTAAACATTCATACCATGCTCTAGGTGCTTGCTTCAATCCATACAAGGCTTTATGTAGCCTACACACCATATCACTGTCTTTTGATAGGGCAAACCCATCTGGTTGCTCTATATACACTTCCTCTTCAAGTATTCCATTCAGGAATGCAGGTTTTACATCCATATGATACACTTTGAACCCCTTGAAGGCTGCATATGCAAGTAGCATTCAAACTCCTTCCAATCTAGCTTCTGGAGCAAAGGTTTCTCCATAGTCTTCTCCTTTTGCTTGAGTATATCCCTTACATACCATTCTTGCTTTGTTTCTTACCATTGTGCCATCTTCATTTAGCTTGTTTCTAAAAACCCATTTGGTGCCAATAACATTTTTGTGCTCAGGTTTGGGTACCAAAGACCATGTACCATTCTTTTCTATCTGGTCAAGTTCCTCTTCCATAGCCTTAATCCAGTCTTCATCTTTGTGTGCCTCTTTAAATGTTTTGGGCTCAAATTCAAAAATCATGCAAGAGTTATCTCTGACCTTTCTTCCTGTAAGTATTCCTACATCCTTATCCCCTATGATCTTCTTTGGATCATGATGCAACTTTAAATACCTAGGAATGATCTTAACGGATTCCTCTTGCTTTTCCTCTTCATCCTCATCTTCATCAACATCTACTAGTGTAGGAGCACTGTTATTTGTACTTGGTTGTTTTGTAGCCGATTCCCAGAAGGTTACATCCGGTTCATCTACTGCTTGCTCACTACTAGTTTCCTCAGGTTTCTCAGAGGTTTCATCAACTCTAACATTCATACTTTCAACAATTCTTTGAGTCCTATTGTTAAAACACTTGAGAGCTTTGCTCTTGGTGGAATACCCTAGAAATATTCTCTCATCACATTTTGCATCAAACTTGCTCTAGTATTCACTTCTCTTGATATAACACTTGCTACCAAACACTCTAAAGTAGCTTACTACTAGAGTCTTACTGGTCCAATACTCATAAGGAGTTTTATCCTTACCTTTCTTGATGAGTACCCAGTTCATAGTGTAGACTACAGTGCTCACCGCTTCTCTCCAAAAAGTGTGAGCAACCTTCCCTTGAATCAACATTGTTCTGGCAGCTTCAACTATAGTCTGGTTGTTCCTTTCTGCTAGGCCATTCTGCTGTGGAGTCCGGGGGGTAGATTCATTCTCTTCATAGTACTTGTTGAATTCTCCAGAAGTGAACTCATCTCCTTGGTCGATTCTAAGGCATTTGATTCTCTTACTGATTTCCTTTTCAACTAGTGCTCTAAAGGCTTTAAACTTTCTAAAAGCTTCAGACTTGTCTTTCAAGAATGTGACCCACATCATTCTTGAGCAATCATCAGTAAGAATCATAAACTACCTATCTCCCTGAACACTCCTAGTTTTCATAGGACCACAAAAATCAGTATGCACAAGATCAAGTAAATTATCTGCTATGAAAGATTTACCTTTGAAGGTTGAGGAAGACATTTTCCCTAGTTGACATTCTCTGCACAAAGGATTCTCCAGTTTGTTCAGCACAGGCAATCCTCTAACTGCCTTGATCTTACTAGCCTTCACAATATTATCAAAATTTACATGGCAGAGTCTCCTATGCCATATCCAACTATCATCAAACTTAGCCATTAGACATTGACTGATATTTGTATTTAACTTAAATAAGTTACCTTTGGTCTGCATACTGGTGGCCATCAGTTTACCACTCTTTCCTTTTATTTTGCACACTCCATCTTTGAATTCCAGAGTGATTCCTTTATCATTCAGCTGAGTAACACTAAAAAGGTTATGTCTGAGACCTTCTACCCAATACACATTATCAACATTTCTTTTTCCATTTAGAGAGATGGACCCTTTGCCTTTTACCATACATGGTACATCATTACCAAATCAGACTACACCTCCATCATACTCTTCCAGAGACATAAACTTTTTCTCGTCACCAATCATGTGGTGAGAACATCCACTATCAATAATCCACTCATTAGAATTATCAAAGTGGGAGACAAGAGCCTTCTTGTCTGACACATCTTCCTTGACAGCTACAAATACCATGTCTTCGCTTTCTTCATCTTCTGATTCATCATCAGTGACACTTTCATCGACTGCAACGAGACAGTTTCTCCTATTTCCTCCTTTGAAGTTTTTAAACTTCTTCGGTTTGTCCCTATTATCATTGTTGGGATAGTTGAGAGCAATGTGTCCTATCCAATTGCAAGAAAAATATTTCAAAGGGAGCTTACCTCTGTATTTTCCAGTTCCCTTAGGAAGTCTCTTGGCAAGAAGAGCTTCAAATTCCATCAGGATCTCCTCATCATCCATATCCCTGCTTTGTCTAGGTTCACAGCTAGTACTAGCTTCTTTTCCCTTTCTAGATAGTGTAGCAGATGCTCTAAAGGTTGAATCAGTCTTTTGAACACTGCCATCATAACTATTTAGCTCATATGACGTCAACTTAGCAATGATGGAATCTAGGGATACCTTTGTCTTGTCAATAGATCTCAACTCCTGAATAGCGGCAACCCTTATTGCATAGACCGGTAGTAAGGATCTCAAAACTTTGCTAACAATGGTGGAATCATCCATTGTACCTCCTACACTCTTGATGTCTCCAACAACAGTTTTAATCATTATCCCATATTGTTGATTGGTCTCTCCTTCAACCATCTGTATGTCTTCAAATTTTCCTCTAAGGCTTTCTTCCTTAGCTTGCTTCACATGCTCATCACCGCCATAGATAGACTCCAAAGTATCCCATACATCTTTGGGATTGTCTTTATCCTTAACATCTATAAACTCAATATCAGATAGACTGTTGATAAGAGCTTCCATGACTTGCCCATTCTCCTGAATTTCTCTTCTTTGATCATTGGTGAGAGTACTAGTACAGACAACATAAGTATTCTCAACATAGTTCCAGTGTTGAGCACACATGCTTTTAATGTAGATCTTCATTCTGTCTTTCCATATCTTAAAGTTATCTCTGTTGAACTTAGGACCTTCCCTCTTCATTATTAGAATAGGATCTTTTCCTCAAGCGATTAAGCTTATAACACAGAGGACTTGGAGGATGCTCTAATACCAATTGATGAATAATGATGAACAGTAAATACCCAACATGTACTAAGAGGGGGGGGTGAATCAGTACACACAAAAACTTCTTAAAAAACTTAAACTGCAAAGACTACACTAACTGGCAAATAGTATCACCGATCTAAATCAAGGCATTATCGGTAAAACACAGTATGACTATGAAAGACATAAATCGGTAACATCTAGATCATCTCAAAACCTAATATCTCAACTCAACTTCACCCATATGCTTAAGCAAGTAAAACATCATAAATATAATGACCATTGGATCAGCATGCTTTTACTGCTTAACAAAAAACACTAAATCATCACATGAAAAAGCATCACACATAACACACTGATTTTTCACGTGGAAACCCAACTGGGAAAAAACATGGTGGAATGAATACCCACAAGTTGTTCTTGAACTCTTCTGAAGTCCGCTATGTTATGATCCTACTCTGGTTAAAGACTTTATAATAGGTTCTGCTAGGAACCAATCCTGCTAGGGATCACCCGGTTAAGGGAAGGCTAAATACCCGGTTAGAGGTTAAAAACCTGTTAAAGGTTACCTTGTCAGAGGATTTAAAGAACTCAATGATTTTGAGTCACCCTGTTAAAGGATTTACAAAAATCCTGTTAAAGCTACCCAGTAAAGGGATTTTCCATCTGCTTAAATGGTTAGAAGTCAACAAGTAATACACTAATCTGATAACAACACTTAATGCTAAGGAAGATCCGCTTTAGTTATTTTACATCTACAATCATACTCTGTAGATCTCTACTCATTGCTCTAGTCTGGCAAGAATCACTTCACACACATTCATTTGCCAACAACTTCAAATGAGAATCATCATCGACCTTATAGACAACAATTAGGTCAGTGGCAAAAACCTAAAACCCTAAGCATCTAGGTTAACAATACAGTCGGTCCAATCCTGGCTCTTTAAACACCTTACATATGATAAAACAATCTTGAACAAATCTCAAGACATTCTACATCATTTGTTCTTTACCGCTTCTGGAAGCTAATAACCCATCACGCGCTCTCCACCGTTTACTAAGATTTTGCACATTCCTGAGGTAGATAGAATCAATTTTCTTCATGCAAGATCCTCAAGGAGATTCTTCATGCATACAAGGCTAACGTGGCAACATGATCTGATTTTCATTTCAATACTAACTCATCATAGGATGTCGTTGGTCAAATCACATAGACTTGGAATGCATCAACTGAAAACCCTGAAGCTGAGACTACCAACCGGTAGTCATATCAAATGAGACCCCAATACAAACTTTGCATATACCAACTCACATTCCAACATACCGGTTCACCTTTTTGCATATATCGGTTCATACCATCATACCGTTTCACTTCATACCATCATATCGGTTCATACTTCAACATATTGACATCAATGACAACACACAATATCATCATGTCATCAAACTCTACACATATGCCAACAGCTTCACTATGATACCACAACCCACACTTGGAATCTTTGTCAAATAAAGTAGCCTTGTCACACCTAAATGGGTGTGCCTTCTTTTTTGTCTTTTTGAGAGGTGATAGATAGGGGATCTCTCCCCCCTCCCTCAGCAAGCTTAGAAAAACTTATACAACTCTAGGGATTATTGTCTCTACACAAGGGAGCTTCATGGTGAGTATCTCTAAGGCGGATTCTTCCCCACCCTTGCACTGAAATGTATCGCAAGTGTTCGGAGGTGATTCAGGTGGACCTCTAACTAAAAATGGTTAGATTGTATCTGGGTTAAGCTATTGTATATACATGCGATGATTTGCTCAATTAAGAGGCCTCCTAGCCCAAAAGGGTTTTTTTTGTATCACACGGATATTGAGGGAGACATTCATCACCATATAATAACAACACCATGTGGTTGATGAATTTTGTCACCCCCATAATTATTTATATAGCATCCGAATGAAAATATCACTTAGGTCATTCCCTCTCACTAGGTGTAGTACACCATGGGAGGTAGGTCTTCTAAATGGAGTTTAAAATAAGTAAAATAGATGGGTCTAGTTTCTGGTCACCCAAGTTTTCACAAGGGGAGATCATACACCTACCACTTTACAAACACAAAAATAACTAATTTATTAACCTCTTATATTAAGCTAGATGAGGTTATGCTATACCAAATACACAAGATGCAAAAGCCCATTATGATAAAGCAAAAATAAAAGAAAAGAAAATAGATTTTTTTCCTAAATTAGACTATGTGAGAATAAAATGCAAGGATGAATGCTCTAGTTACTTTACCTCCTAATTATACTAAGTGCATGCAAATATGAATTTGAAAATATGATGTAAATGCAATAAAAACCCTACAAAATAATTGTCAGTAATTTCAAAATGATACCTTGGACATTCGTGGATAGCTACAAGAAGAGTTAGATGAAAAAATTATAAAACCATATGAAACAAACTATCACTATAACAAATGGACTAAAATAGAGGTCAAATGTGCTAGAATAAGCCCCTCTATGCACTAAAAGAGCCTACAAATGTGCTACAATAATGAATGAATGTACTAAAATAATTAGTAGATGCACTAAATGATGCAATGAATGTGCTACAAGTTGATATGGATGAGCTAAAAGGTGCAATAAATGAGTTAAATTATGTTATGAATGTGCTAAAAGATGCAATAAATATGCTTAAAAATGGGTTTTCTGTTAATGTATTGTAATGTCAGTCTTATAAAATCTACTCTCTATCATAGATGAACCAAACTAGAAAGTAAATGTGCTAGATCAAATTGTTACACCTGCATAAACTTAAACTTGCAATAAAACATTAAATACAGGGCAGAGCCCCATGATGAGTGCAAAAAATGTGATACTTTAAATGTGCAACATCATACAAACTATAAAATAGCCACAAATCTATTCTAGAATGTTATCTAATTTAAAACACTAAATGAAACAATAGATAGATATAACAAACAATAAAGGTATGCTTGTATGATGTCATCTACTCCCATGGGTTCCATTCTATCCTATCTTCTATGATCTTATCGTTGTATGAATATAGCTCTCAAAATTATGCACTTATGGTTTCAATATGACAACATAAGAATGGAATTTTGTGGTGTATGGAATGAAAGATAGATTCTAAATCCTATGAATGTAATGATAATGGATATGAGAATATAGATATGTTAATGTGATAAAGTGGATGATGTTGGTAATGAAGCTAATATTCTAATACTTATGCTATGATGCAAACGAGAGGGAGCCAAAGGCACACTTTTAGAATTGATTTGATTGCTTTAAAAACTAGAATAATCAAATGCTCTAACTAATAACTAGTAACTTGCTTGAAATGCAAGTTGAAGGCTTCCTTTTATAGACTTTTGAGGGCCTGATCTTAGGTGTCGTGAGATCAATGGTGGAGAAGAAGTCACTGGTGAAGTGTATGACTAGGATTGAATTGGTTAGGAGTTGAGAGAGAAAGGAGGAGAATGTTCCTCTTACATTGGAAATGTGGGAGAATGAGACACATGTCATGATTCTCACCATAACCAAGGAATGAAGAAGATGGATTGAGACTCTACTTTGTTGAAGCTTAAAGAAAGACTAGTATTTCATGAGACACTTGGCCCATGAGTCAAATTTGACCAAGGTGAGGTGGAAACACAATTGGAGAGTGAAGAGGATGAGTGGGGGAAGAATAGGATGTGAGATGCCACTATCATTTTGACTAGTGAGGATGTTGAAGATAATTAACTAATTAAATATAAATAATATTTAATTATTTTAGCCACATCTTGATGAGGCCGCATGATGATGTGGGAGTGAGATGTAAAGGTGATATGGATTTTAGGATTGAAGACTTAGGTTATATGGATAATTAAATAAATAGGATTATTTAATTAGTATAGAATTAAGAAGAATGATGAATTTGGATTATTTAATTAAATAATTAATATTTAATTCATAATTTATTTTAGATGAATAAGATAATTGAATCAAATAAATAAATTATTTAATTTATTTATTGATAGAGGAATAAAACCCTTAAATAAATAACTAATATTTATTTAATTATCTCTAGTAATTTTTAGGTGTATACAGTCACCAACAATATCGACACACTGCAACACTCATGAAGACCCCACAAGAGCTCACAAACACGGATAAATGCACCAACTAATGTTAAATGACCATCTCAAGAGGATTTGAAATAGGGGAATCCCTCCTTTCCTGCCACATGCAAAAGAGTCTAGGAGGCACTCTTCCTCTTCAACATGCTTCTTGGGTTAGTTCACATTGAACTCACTAAAATGTCATACAAGGCACCCAAGCAACAAACTGAAAACCCAACTTATAACACAATCACTTACATACTATGTGTGAAGTAATGACAACATGGACAACAATATAAACCAAAGATCCTAGTGTTGTCACATAGACTCTAATAGGAGATGTAATGCCCTTCCAAGGAACCCTTGAGGACACAAGCCAAGAGACCTAGAATATATTTTTTTTAAACATTCAAGATAAGCATTAACAACTTCAATGCCAAAAATACAACACAACATATTGCATTTGCATGATAACATGCATATAAGTATCGCAAGGGACTCCATGAGACATAGGAATGAAAACAAAAGACCTCACCAATACACAAAAAAAGTGACAAAGTATAAGGAACACAAACGTGGGACCATGATAAAATGACAAGGGACAGAGGAAGGACAACTCCTTAACAATAATCAACACCTGCCATGATCATGTTCTCTCATAAAATGGCACTAGGATGAGATGAGAGAATCATCAACCTCCAATTCAAATCAAACGAATCTAACCAACTCAAGTTCAAATTCTTATGACACATTTAAAAGTGCACTAGCTAAAACTATAAATATATGACATCCTTGCGCAGCTTGACAACACACAAGCAAAATACTTACATTCTGAAATGCTAACCAGCCATAGAGGAAGGCTTGGTACACCTTAGGGATGATAAAAAATAGGGTTTTACCCTTACAAAACTTCATGAGACTTTACAAGTCTCCTCTAGACAATCTTGACCATCTCCTCAATCCTAGGTGATTGGCTTCCTACAGGTAAAGGCACAAAAACTAAAAAAATTGACACCGCAACCTTTTATTGGGTACACAAATACACCCTCTCAAAGGTTCCCTAAATTATTTAGGACCCAATGAGAAACTTCTATGAACAAGGTTCACTCGTCCGAGCCCCTGAAAATCCTACCGATAAACACTAGTGCCCTAGGTGGACTAGAGTTCCCAATTGGGGCACTAGCAACCTAGAAGGAAACTAGTATGATGGGATGTAGCCCTCTAGGAATTATTTTGTACCTAAATTTTCCTCACATGTTGTATTCATTTCTAACATGTAATCATCTTGGCTAGTGGGCAATCCAAAGGTAGGGAGTAATCTCCTAGACACCACAAATAGAGTGGACTAGGCTAGAGGTACTCACTAAGCTCTAGGAGCACAAAAATGATAGAAAGACTTAGGGAAGAGCAAAGTAAAATAAATCCCTTGGACACTAGATGCCATTGATGCACAAAAGGAGATCATGGAGAGATGTGGAATGACCTTGCCAAAATCCTAAACTCCTACCCTAAGCTAAAAAAAAAGAAAGGACACAACAACACAACTCTTAAACACATTTACAAAACTTTACGAGATGCTTTGAAAGCCATCTAATGGTTTGGTAAATGTCACAACAAGACATAGTTCACCACTAGAAGATAGGATGACAACATGAGGGATCTATAACACCCTCCAAGACATTTCTAATACACACTAGATTCATTTTAAGCCCAAAAGAAGATTCCTATACTCATTAAACACTTTACAACATTCAAGACTAAAAGCAAGATGCAAGATGGCTCGTGCTCAATACATACACCAATGTATGGAAACTACTATATAATCATTGTAGACATGTAAATCTATCCACTTAATTAAATGAATATTTAGTATTTATTTGATTATTTAACCATCAATCAACAATTAATTAAATTGATATTTAATAAATTCATCTTCAACCTCTTCTTCTATTAATTAAATAAAGTATTCAATTTATTTAAATTAATTCATTAAACCACACTCAAATAATTAATTAAATGAATAAAGCATATTTGTTTAATTTAACCCCTTTCCTCACTTAAATGAATAAAGCCTATTTATTTAAATCTCTAACCCCCCCCCCTCCACTTGCATTCTCCTACAAATGCAAGTTGCACAATTTTAGTTGAAATAAATGATTTTTATTTTAATTAAAATCTTATTTTCTCTCACCACCAAACCCACTTGCCTCCTAAACCCCTTCTAGATTCTTCTAATCCATTCCAAATTATCCTAATCCCCCTCCCTAATTATTGTCACATGCCTAAGCAAAGAGAACTCACTTCTCAAAGCCCTTAAAGTCTTTGAAATGCATTAAAGGCTTTTTATCCTTCAACAAGTTAACCCCTAAAGTCTTCCAAACCATTTATGGTTCTTACATAACCATTTATGGCTCTTACATAACCATTTATGGTTAAAATCAACTCACCCACATGGTTAGAGGTTGTCCCTCTAACTCAACCCTCATTTAACTCATGGGTCTCTTCAAGCATTCATAGCTTTGACCATGGTTATCCCCACTAACTCTTTCACAAGAGTTTACCCATTGGATAAAGGCATTATTCATTGGATAAAATCTTTATTCACTAACTCAATCCTAACCAAACTCTCCCAAGGTAACCTTCATGTCATCTCAAGCATTTAATGCTCCTTCCCTCTCCTCTCAAGCCATCTCATGTTGACACTTGTCATCATGGGATTGGGTTGAAAGCCATCACATGAATCATAAACCCATCAATCCTGGCCCTTGTTAATATTACTCAATCTTGACCATCCATTTCCCTATTTCTCCTATAAATAGAGCTCTTATTCTTCATTTTCAAAAATTAGAAGTCTTGGTGCATCAAACTTATAGTCATTTTAAGAGAGAATTTAGAAACATTAGCATTTTTATTTTACTAAAATTTACATAGACTAATTAGGTGCTTTGTCATAGTAACTTATTTACACTTGCATGAGCATTTGTTCTCATTTTCACAACCATCTTGAATCTTCATAAGACATCTATAGATAGTGCTAAAAGCTAAGAGCTACACTGATGTGGGACTTGGAGAGGAGAGGAGCAAGGGAGGAGCATCTATGAGCATTTTAGGGATCATCTTGGGAGGTTTCCTTTCCCTTTTTTGTTTGTGTATGCTTCTTATTGTGTGCTTATTATCTCTCTTGATATGCATGTTTAGGACCATTACATGAGATTTTTGTGAAAAAATGAAAATTTTACTCTATGGCATGCTTTCTGAGGTAGAATTTTGCCTAATCCTTGGACTGGCTTAATCCTCAGTTCATCCTCGAACCACGTTTCGAATTTCATCGTATTTTGGATTCGTTTGCTATGTCTTTTCTTCAATTTTGGGTTTTTTCTCCCTGACTGCAGGTGGGAAATTTCTCTTGAATTGCAAGTTTTAATGATTTCCATTGTTTTGGTCTTTGTAGGGAAATTTTTGGCTAATTACAAGTGCACTTTATTGAAAAATAAGAACTTGTAATTTGCTTTTTATTTCCCCCTTGATGCTTTTTGGCTTTCTAAGTTAAAATAGGGATTTTTTGGATAAGTTACAAGTAAACTTGTAATTCTTTTCTAAAACCCCTACTTTAATGTCTTTTACTTGTAATAGGGATTTTAAACCTCTATTACATATGTGAAAGTTATTAAAACTTGTTGTAGGGATTTTATTTTCCCTTTACAAGTAATTTGTAACTTGCACATCTCTCTCCAAAACCCGATTTTGCCTAGAATTGAAATAAAGTGACATTTTAAACTTGCTATTTTGCCCAAAAAATTTGATTTTCTCCATAAAGTGTAAATTGGGGAATTTTAAACTTGTAATTGCATTTTTAAAACCTGATTTTGCCTTGTTGATGGAAAAAGTGAAATTTTAAACTTGTAATTGCATTTTTAAATCCCGATTTTCCTTTTTGCATGCAATTTTAAACTTGTTGTTCTTTCCCAAAAACCCAACCAGCAATATTGGAGGATTTTGTTGAAGATTTCCAATGATTTTGGTGGAGAAATTCAAGGAGGAGGAAGGCATTTTGGATTCCTTGCTATTTTCATGCATTTTCCAACTCTCTTCATGCCATTTGGAAGACATTAACATTGGTTTTATGGGGTTTTAACAGCAAAAACATTTTTGAAAAATGCCACGATTTGCCTCATTCAAGTGCCACGAATCTTATCTTTCCTAAATCATTTTGGCTTGTCTTGCCTAGGCGTGGAGGTTGGGTGCTTTAATTGACCGATTCTTCATGCTTTTAATGAACATTTTGATACATATGGCATTTTTTCAAAAACGTGGCTAGGGTTTTGGAATGCAGTTAATTTCTTTTTAAGAGTTCTCCTTCCTTCTTTCAAAGATTGATCATCCTTTTGAAGAGGCATTTTCAGTTTGAAGAAAGGTTTGATTTATTTTCTTTCTTTGTTTCATTTTCTTGTTTTCTTGTTTTTCCTTTCTAGTTGTAAATGGTTGGTTCTTCTGCAAAAATCGGTTTTGTGAGAGAGATTTTCCCCTTTGTAAAGCAATTTTAGAATTGCATTGTTCTTCCCCATTTTCCCTCTTTACTTGTATTTGGGATTTTAAATCCCGATTACAAGTTGGATGAAAATCATTTTTCTTCCCTTATGGATAAAACATTTAACCATCTTTTGTTTAAATTCCAAGTTTCAAAGATGAAAAATACCCATTCTTTCAATTTTGGGTTATTAGAACCGGATTACATGTTGAAAGTTCTTCCCATTTTCTTGAAGATGATCTTCCCAAAATATTTTCATTTTCACTCATATTCATTTCCATCGTTTGTACATACCATCTTATCCACTCATTTCACACCTTCATTCATTTTCCCCATTTAAAGTCTACTTGCGGTCAACCATCCAGAACCCAAAATTGGCCCAAAATGCACTCAAAAAACACTTGAAAATGAGTTCTAAAGGTCCAATTACAAGTGCAAACTTGTAGTTACCCATTAAACATATGAAGTTTCATGTTTGTTCCCCACAATTGTAAGTTAATGCTCTTATTTTCCCCACACATGTAATGCAACTTCCAAAACCCGAAATTCACTTGTGAGCCCATTTTCGCATCAATTTATCTCTTCCCTTGTCAGTCCGGTTTGCACACATGATCTACCAAATAAATGGATTAAGGCATGGGCCTTATTTTGAAAGAATATTTGAGGAATGAAGGATGATAAAAATAAGAGATAGTCACAAAGGCCAAAAATACTCAAATACACAAGGCACATGAGGAAAGATACAAACACTTATCCAAACATGCAAGATATACACAACATGGAGCATGAAGATATATAACATCCAAGCATGAGGTAAATTACAACATACAAGGCCAATGACACATGAAAATCATATAACATCAACAAATCATCACCAAAAGGGAAGACATGATCATCTTAAAGGTGCTACTCAACTACATGGATAGATAATAGACAACAATAGAGGTGAGTGTCATTGTTTAGCTCAAAGTGATGACTCACATGGAATGGAGTATTCCTCTCAAACAAATGAGGAGAATCAATCTTGCCTAATCTGATGCTCCACGAGCGGGTACATATTCCCAAGTCATCCTTGTTGGTATTATGGATGTGTTGCATTGGTTTTGTCATTGATGTCAACACTTGTCAACACTTGTCAACACTTATCAGCACTGAAGATCTTTGCTTATGTTCACCGGCATGTTCAGTGACTTATGCACAGTCATGGCACTGAGGATGATCTATTATCATCTAGAGATTACTTGGTTATGTCGAAGACATTGTTTGGACGCTTGGTTTTGGTGATTTGGTTATTGGTCTAATCAAGTTTGCATATATGTTGTTACCGGCAAATAGATCTAGGTTATGGACCGACAAACATTATCTATTCTAGATCAGTACAACACATTATGAATATGTCCTATTGATTGGTTATTATTGTAAATGCATTGAGCCAACATGATGCATCACATATTGATTCATTTGTAATTGATTTAATTGTAATATTCCTAGTGAGCCGACCTACACATTTGGTCTTACATTTTGGTATATATGTAAGATCTCATTTGTGATATTATGAAGAAGGTGTGAAAGGGAATGTAATAAGGTATATGTGAATATGAGCAGAGCTATACATGTAGACATCATTTGAAGATTCAAGGAAGGTATGAAGAAGACAATCAAAGCTTAACCAGTACAGAATCCAACATATGAAGATACTATTTTGAGCAGTACATTATCATTAGATGTAACCATCCAATTTTAGTTAGCGTGACTCCCATTTTGTGATTGAGCAGCGAGCTCTAGGCAGTTGGCCTTTCTGCATGTGCAGACCCCATTTGTACACACATACTATCTGTAGTAGTATCATCTGATTGTGGGTAAGGTTTCCCACTGTGGTTTTTCTCCTTACAGGGTTTCCACGTACAAATATATGTGTTATGTGTTGTGGATGTTATTTGTCTTTCTGTTTCATGCATTAAACTTTACCGGTACTATTAAACTGTCTACCAGAATTAAGTTTGGTTTACCGGTATTATGCATTAAGTTTAGTTAAGTTATATTTGGGTTGAAATTAATAGACAATCGATTCACCCCCCCTTCTCGATTGCCTTCAGGTCCTAACAATTGGTATCAGAGCTAAGTCCTCTTTTTGCAGAAGTTTAACAACTTGAGGAGATTCTATGACAACTAACTATTTCAGGAAGGACAGTCTAAAGCTTGATGGAACTAACTATGGTATATGGAAGATCAGAATGGAGACACATCTGAATTGCATTGGAAAAGACATATGGGATATTACAAAGAATGGCTATGTTGGTCCTACACAGAGTCAACCTAATCCACCTACCTTAGCTAAAGATCAGGAGAGTGATTGCAAAGCAAGAGAAGCACTTTTGAGCGCATTGTCAGATCAGCAAATCATGGGATTATCAGACCGATCTACTGCTAAAGCTATTTGGGATAAATTGGAGACATTTAATGAAGGTGATACCACTGTCAAAATTGCAAAACTGGAATGCTTCCGGGTTGGGTATGAAAATCTGAAAATGGAAGAAGATGAAAGGATTTCTGCTTTTATGGAAAGAGTTAATGAAATTGTTTTGGGTATACAATGATGTGGAGAATCCTTAAGTGAAGATGAAATTGTTCTAAAGTTTTAAGAGCATTGCCACTGGCATATAAAATGAAAGTAACCGCTATTAATGAAATGAGAACAATGCTTAATACATCAGTATCTAGAGATACTTTGGTTGGAAAACTTTCAGCTTTTGAACTTGAGGGATTTGGTCCTTTTACTACAATTAAGACAAATTTGGCTTTCAAAGCTTCATCATCTGCAACATCATTATCATCATCTGAAAAAACTGATTGGAAAGCACTCTATGCTAGAGTACTTGAAGAAATCAGAAGAGAGAATGAAGAACTTGAAGAGTTTGAAGCACTATTTGCAAGGAAAATGCCTAAAGGTCCAGTTGGAAGTAAGTATGAAGGTAAAGCACCATTTAAATGTTTTAACTGCAATAAAATTGGTCGTATGGCATCTAGGTGTCCTGATAGACATGCAAGATTGAAAGAAGAAGCTAAAAGAACATATAAGCCTAACCTTGAATATCAAAGATACAGATTCAAGAAGAATAGAGACAAATCATGTTACTATGCTGATGAAGGAGTTACTAATGATTCTGATGAGGAACCGACAGACAATGGATGGGCTTTTTTTGCAATAATAGAAGATCAACCGACACCTACTATTCAACCGGTAGAGCAGGCCCTGGCAGCTAAAATTGAAGAAAAGGATGAATGGATCATTGATTCCAGATGTTCACATCATATGACTAGTGATAAAAGTAAATTATTAACCTTTCAGGAATACAATGGAGGTCTAGTAAGATTTGGGGATGATTAAGCTTGTTTGATCAGAGGAAAAGGCACTATATCTTTTGATGGTAAGCACAATATTGACAACGTTTATTATGTTGAAGGTTTGAAGCATAATCTTTTGAGTGTTGGTCAATTAGTTGAAAAGAGATTTCAGTTACAATTCAAGAATGGTAAATGCAAAATCATGAATAGAACTAGTTTGGAATTGCAACCGGTAATCAAACTAGAGGTAATATCTTTCATTTGAATAACAATGACAAGACATGCTTGATTGCACATATTGATGAAAGTTGGTTATGGCATAAAAGAATTTGTCACGTAAATTTTGATTGCATTGTGAAAATTAGTACAACTAAGGCAGTAAGGAATTTACCTAAGATTGTTAAACCTCACAATCTGATATGTAAGGAATGTCAATTTGGAAAGCAAGTTAGAGCAACTTTCAAGAGTATTCCAGAAAAACCCAATAATGTTCTTGACTTAATTCATATTGATTTATGTGGTCCAACAAGAACTAGAAGATTACAAAGAGATAGATATTTTATGCTAATCATTGATTATTATTCTAGAATGTGTTGGGTTACTTTTCTCAGGGAGAAATCGGAAGCTTTTGGGAAATTCAAACTATTCAAGGTAATGGTAGAGAATGAAACCAGTAAGAAAATCAAATGTTTGAGATCAGATCAAGGGGGTCAATTCAAATATAAGGAATTTAATACTTTATGTGAAGGGAATGGAATCAGAAGACAATTATCAGCACCTCAGAACAAAACTATTTTGGATGCAGCTAGAAGCATGATATCATAAGCGAACCTACCTCATGTGTATTGGAGAGAAGCAGTCAATACAATTGTTTACACATTCAACAAAGTTCACATCAAAGGTGAAATCGGTAAGACCCCTCATGAACTATGGTTTGGTAATACTCTTACTCTCAAATATTTCAGAATATTTGGAAGAAAATGTTATATTAGGAGAGATGATTATATTGGCAAATTTGATCCTAGAAGTGATGAAGGAATATTTCTTGGTTATTCATCTAAGAGGAAGGCATATAGATGTTTTAATAAGAGATTGTAGAAAATCATTGAGAGTGCAAATGTGAAGATTGATGAACAGTTTAGAGGTAATTCAAGGTCTATGGACTTTAAACCGGTAGTTGAGATAATCACAAATGAACCTATACTGAGCACACCAGTACAGAATGTTGATCCAGTCACACCGGCATCATCTGAGAATTCCACAATGACTGGAGAACAGGAGCAAGTGAATACACCCAGGTATGTAAGATTGAATCACTTTGAGAGTCAGATAATTGGGAATAAGTATCAAGGTGTTATGACTAGAGGAAGCCTGAAAAATGAAGAGGTGTGTCTAATTTCTCAAATTGAACCAACAACTATTAATGAGGCATGTGAAGATAAACATTGGATTAAGAATATGGAAGATGAATTGGAACAAATTAAAAAGAATAACACATGGACATTGGTTCCCCAACCTAAAAACAAAAATGTAATTAAAACTAAATGGGTATTCAGAAATAAACTTATTGAAGATGGTAAGGTAATCAGAAACAAAGCAAGATTAGTGTGTAAGGGATATTCATAGAAAGAACGAATTGATTACAATGAAACCTTTGCACTGGTAGATATAATTAAGGCAGTCAGATTATTCTTAGCTTTTGCAACACACAAGAACTATAAAGTATATCAAATGGGTGTTAAATGTGCATTTTTGAATGGTGATCTTGAGGAGGAAGTTTACAACGAACAACCTGATGGGTTTTCTTTGATAGATGACAAAGATATGGTTTGCAAGTTAAGGAAAGCTTTATATGGATTGAAGCAAGCTCGTAGAGCTTGGTATGCTAGATTGGACAAATATCTTTTGAAGCTTGGTTACACTAAAGCCAATGCTGACAGCAACTTATATTACAAAGTGACTAATGATGACATCTTGGTTATTGAAGTTTTCATTGATGATATCATTTTTGGAGGAGAAGAAGGATTGTGTAAAGACTTTTCTAATAAGATGCAGGAAGAATTTGAAATGTCTATGATTCGGGAGATAAAATTATTTTTAGGATTGCAGATTTCACAGACTGACAAAGGTATATTCATAGATCAATCAAAGTACTTGAAAGAACTACTAAAGAAATTCGGTATGGAAAACTCTAAACCAGTATGTACTCCTATGACTACAACTAATAAACTATCATTGAAGGATGAATCAGCACCTGTTAATCCGACATGATATAAGTCTATGATTGGAGGTGTACTGTATTTGACACAAACAAGACCTGATATTATGAATGTAGTATGTATTGTTTCAAGATTTTAGAGTAATCCTAAGAAAAATCATGAATAAGTAGTAAAAAGGATTTTCCGATACCTACAAGGCACAACAAATCTTGGTTTATGATATCCTAAAGATGAAAATTTTGATTAATGTGCATACACAGATGCAAATTGGGTAGGAGATGTAGATAACAGAAAAAGCACCACTGACGGAGCATTTTTCTTGGTAGCAAATTATTTTCATGGTTGACCAAGAAACAAAGTTGTACATCACTATCAATAGCAGAATCAGAATATGTTGTAGCAGCAACCAATTGTACACGAGTATTATGGATTAAATAAATGTTGAAGGACATAAAGGTAAAATGCAAAGAACCTATAATCATTTACTGTGATAACATGGCAACAATTGATATATCAAAGAATCTGGTATTTCACTCTAAAACTAAACATGTTTCTATCAAATTCAATTTTCTGAAAGATAATGTTGAAGCAAAAGAAGTGAAATTGGTTTATGTGAATACTAAAGAGCAGATTGCAGATATCTTTACTAAGCCTTTGCCTAAGGAAACTTTTGAATATCTCAAAGAGCAGCTTGGAGTTATACCCTCACCGATAGAAACTTAGACAGTTGGAGCATGGCATTAGGCAGACAGAATTAACAGAGAAATCTTTTTCTGGGTTTGATGAAGGAGAGCTACTTTTGAGGGGGGGTAGATTGGATAAATTTGGTTATAACAATTGGTATTTGTAATAAGTTCTATGAAATAATTGTATTTGGTTTTGTATTGCTTTGGCATTTGATGTCAAAGGGGGAGAGATATATATGGAAAAACACATTATCTTTTGGGGAGAGATTATTCCTAGGGGGAGAAATATTATGTATTTTGATTTCTGGTAATTGATCTCTTTGGGAGATTGTTGGTTTTTGGTTTTTGGCATTTCTTCTTTGGCACTTAGATGGTTTTTCCATCTTGTGTTGTCATCAATGCCAAAGGGGGAGATTGTTGGTATTATGGATGTGTTGCATTGGTTTTGTCATTGATGTCAACACTTGTCAACACTTGTCAACACTTATCAGCACTGAAGATCTTTGGTTATGTTCACCAGCATGTTTGGTTATGATTAGCACGACATGTTATGAGGATGCCCTATTGATTGGTTATTATTGTAAATGCATTGAGCTGACATGATGCATTGCATATTGATTCATTTGTAATTGATTTAATTGTAATATTCTTAGTTAGCCGACCTACTTGGTCTTAGGTTTTGGTATATATGTAAGATCTCATTTGTGAGATTATGAAGAAGGTGTGAAAGGGAATGTAATAAGGTATATGTGAATATGAGCAGAGCTATACATACAAACATCATTTGAAGATTCGAGGAAGGTATGAAGAATACAATCAGATCTTAACCGGTATTGAATCCAGCATATGTAGATGCTATTTTGAGCATTACATTATCATTGGATCTAACCATCCAATTGTAGTCAGTGTGACTCCTATTTTGTGATTGAGCAATGAGCTCTAGGCAGTTGGCCTTTTTGCATGTGCAAACCCCATTTGTACACACATACTATCTATAGTAGTATCATCTGATTGTGGGTAAGGTTTCCCACCGTGGTTTTTCCCCTTACAGGGTTTCCACGTACAAATATCTGTGTTATGTGTTGTGGATGTTATTTGTCTTTCTATTTCATGAATCAAACTTTACTGGTACTATTATTAACTGTTAAACTGTCTACCGGCATTAAGTTTGGTTAAGTTATATTTGGGTTGAAATTAATAGACAACTAATTCAACCTCCCCCCCCTTTTAGTATCTTTGGGACTATGTATTGTGAGTAAATATTGACAGTATAGGTACAACACATGATGACACTAACCCTGAATCAGAAATTCTATTCACCATGAATGTTGATAGTCAAGAAGTGAACATTGTTGTGGACAAAGATAACACAGAGGTAAAGAATGATATTGCTGACAGTGGAAACATTTCTTAGCAACCGACAGAGAACGTTGAGGTTGAAATGAAAACAGAGCAACCTTTGGACAATGGAATGAATACTGGCACTGAGAAACCCACCAAGACAGAGATACCAGCAGTTGAGAACACAGAGAAAACCACAGAGAAACCGGCAGAGGCACAGGTACATACTGAGATAGTGAAACCGGTAATCACTGAGAAACCCAAACCATTGCTAGTTGAAATGCAAACTCAGACTGATCCACCAGAGGTTGATACAAGCAAATTGGTAACCAATGTTGGAAGCACTGAGGTAATCAAGGCAGTTGGTCAATCATCTGGTACTTCTTTAAGTGAATTCAGACCTACTAATGTGATAGAGGTACTCCTGGACTCTGTAAAAAAGATAACTGACTATAATGCATTGGCTTATAAAGAAATTGATGATACAATACCTATTCTTAAGATGATTGCACCAAAATGTAATATAGATCATGTAATGGATTCTTTAAGTCAGTTGGACACATTGTCTAAATTTATTGCCAGAAATATAATAACAGCTAACAGGGTTAATGAGGATACATTTAAAGAGAAAATGGAAAAAGAAAAGGAAAAATTCTTTGAGGATACAATAAAGAAGTGCACTAAACATATTAACACACTTTTACCGACACTAAATATAACAATTTTGGAATATAAGGAACTGTATAGAGAAACATGCAATCCACATCTGTTGACACAGGACATTGAAAAAGAAATAAGCAGAGTACAGAAGGAGATAGATGATATAGCTGATAACATTATTGGTTCATTCGAACCTATATCAGTTATTGAGCAAGAAATAGCAGGTTTTGAGGAAAAGTTGGAGAAATTTGAGAAGGAAAAAGCAAGGATCAAAGCAAATGCCAAAGAGCTTAAGTATAAACTTAGTCCTAAGTTGGATAATCTTATCTCTCTGAGAAATGAGATATCTAAGGTATTAATTCAAGGGGAAAGATCATCAGAGGAGCATATGCATCATCTCACTGACACGATCCAATGAACTGAGGCAACCATTAATGACAACAACAAATTCATGCAGAGTTTAAACTTGGTTTTGGCAGACATATTTCAGATTGTAACCAATTTTGCACTCATTTGACAATTTTTTACAACCTCTATCATTGATGTCAAAGGGGGAGTTCAGAGGAGATCATCTGCTCAAGGGGAGCACATCTTTTTGGCAAATTTTTGGACTTCACTTTTTGGAACAATTTTTGGATTTTTCTCATGAGTGTTGCCATCAATGCCAAAGGGGGAGATTGTTGGCATTCTACACTCTAATGAGAAATGGTGGTGTTGTCATTGATGGCAACCTACTGACAACCTTCTGGCAACCACTTGGCATTCGTCTGGTAAAACCATCGATAGGCACCGACACCGGTATAGACATCTACATACACCGACAGACACTTCATTGGCAACAGCTACAATGCATACCGACACTCCAGCCAACAGGGAATAAACTTTTATTTATTGTATATAATGTAATTATCTTTTGTAAAGCTGACATGGCGTATTGTAAAAGACTCATATATATATATATATATATATATGAGATCTTATAGGTCATTTTGTAAGAGAGTAGTTGCAAATTATATATAAGGAGATATAAGTTGACAGCAAAGGTTTTTGGTTATAGTATGAGCTTAAACCGGTACTAAACCTGACATAGTTGATGCCGATTTGAAGCGGTATATTGTATTGAATTTTGATAATCCATTTTGTAAGTTAGTGAGACTTCTATCTTGTAAATTGAGCAGTGAGCTCTAGGCAGTTGGCCTTCCTGCATATGTAGGCCCCTCATTGTAAGTAATATTTATTCATTGGCCAGTGAGTAAATATTGTGGGTCACAAATCCCACCAAGGTTTTTCCCACACTGGGTTTCCTCATTAAACATCTTGTGTTATGGTGTGTTTTCTATGATGTCTTTATTGTTCTTGTTTACTACATTAATTCTTATTTACCGGTACACTATTTTGGAATGCAAAATAGTTAATAAGGTTAAATATTCTGCTAACCGGTTAGATACTGATTCACCCCACCCTCTCATTATCTTTGGGACTATCATTAATCCTTATTACATATTCCCAAGTCATCCTTAGCCTTTATGAGAAATCAAGGCATGAGAGGGTATCCATTACCTTATTTAATTTTATTACCCATGTTTCCTTATTTATCACTTGTTAAGTAGCTCCCCACACCATGACGAATCCTACAAGCCACTTTGGGCCGGGGAAAGGTTGGGAGCCACTCCCATCATTGATTCTAATACCTACCCTAGGCTTATCACATTCCAATGAACACATACTCACAATTAAAACAACTTTATAAATCTCTCAATTTTTACAACTTTTCATCTAATACTCACAATTTCATAAAACATAATAACCCCACGAAACAAGATTTAAATTGATTGAAATAAAAAATTCACATGATAAATCCATCATTCCACATTATTATTGGGAAAATGGTGTTGTACACCTTGCATAATAATATTTCATTGTTATATTATTTTATTATTTTGTGAGGTGAGTTGGTTAGTTAGCCAAGTTAGCATTTGTGAAGGTTGGAAGCATGGCATGAGATGTGTGGATTCATGCTTGTTCACATGGAGTGCTTGTTGATGGCTTGTGATGGCTGGGTTTTCAAAGGCTTTCCATAGTCGTATTGTAATGGACGCATTGTTGATAATACATGGTTGATGATGCTTTTGGAGGCTAGGTTTTTCCCTCATGAGATTTTTCCCAAGATATATCTTGTGTCACATTTTCATGGGTATGTTGTCTATTCTTTGCATGTGGATTCTATGTGTTGATTTGATTAAGATCTAAAATGGGTTATGTGAAAATTGTCATAAAGTTGGCTGCAAGTTTCCTTTCAAGTGGTATTAGAGCTATATGGTTTTAAGGTGTTATAACCCTAGGTTGAATCCATGAATGCATGAAAGAATGAAAAGACAAGGCAAGATATATGGTTTTGCATATTGTTATTGCATATCTATGTTATTTGGGTTTGTTGTTATGATGGGTTTCCATTGATTTGCATTTTGGGGGTTTTGGGTCTAGAGTTTCATATTTAACCCCGTGGGACAAAATGGATCCCATGGTTGTGATTAGGGAGGTTGGGAGACAATTTTTGATATATAACTTGCCCTCTTTTGGTGACGGAGAAATGAGTTTGAATTTTTTTTAGATGGTACGGTAGTACCGCCTGCACAATTGTTAGAAGAAGAAAAAAATATTTTAATTCCTGCAAGTTTAAAAAACCCAAAGGTTTTTGTTAAAGTCAAAATTGGAAAATAAAATTTTAAAAATTGTTGTTTCGGCTTTTGTAAACAAAACGAAAAAAAAAATTTAATCCCACGTGGGGGGGTATGCAAACCCACCCCCCACGCAGGGGAGCTTGCTGGCGTTACCTATGGTACCATCGGCAGGGCTTGTCAATGGTACCACAAGTACTGTTGGTAGGTGGTGGGGGTCCCTCCCACCGGCGGTGGGTTCCCCAATGGGGGTTCACCAGGGTGGTGGGACTTCCCACAAATAACAAACATTTTAAAATTTAAAAATATCTCACAAAAGTTTTATTTGATAAATATTTTTTTATAAATTTTTGTAATAAAAACTTTGGAATTATTAAATATTCCATGTATTTTGATATATGCATGTTAGAATTGTGGGTGGGCCTGGTCAGTGGGTCCCACCTGAAATTTGTAAAATTGTAAAATTGATTTTAGGCATATTGGAGAAAAAATTTTAAAAAATTTTTATGGCATATTGGCATTTTTGGAGATCCATTTGCTTGCATTTATAGCCTAATTGGTTGTTTTCTTTCACGGAGCATATCTTGGGAATATGATATCGGTTTTTTGACTTCTTATAGTCGTTGGAAAGGTGACTCAGTGTACTTCATGGTTATATGATTAGTTTTTCCATATTTTTTTGTTTGGCAGTGAAATGTCAAATGTAAGTGATAGGTACTTTTATGGATTTGAGAAGTCATAACATGAGCATATGGAGTTGGATTTTGGACTTCGAATAGTCAACAGAAATCTCTTGGAGAGAACTACACTTTGGTTTAGGTTTGGAGCAGATTTGACATGATTTATATGCTAATATTTTGATCTAAGTTGTCTATGGGTTCTTTTGACTTTGGTGACAGTATGAGTTTAAGACATGTTACATATTGGAGATTTTGAATTGATGTCATTGTACACTCAATTTTGTATCTTCATTCCACATGTTGATATGGTTATTAGTTTTGGTTTGAGTATGTATGTTGCATTGTTGGGTCTATAAGTTGTGCAGTGTTGTAAGCGGTCTATACTTATAGGATTGCATTTATGACTTGGATATGGGTTGTCTATGCCCATAGACCTTTCATTGTTAATGCATATTTATATTGGTGGCTTGGTTTAGTCACATGGTTTGTTGATTTTGTTCTCATGGTGAGGAGGAGAGATGTTACCAAGTACAATCATGATGGGGGACCTAAATGATTTCATGTGTGATGTTGACAAGTTGGACACATTGAGTTAGATGCTTGCTTCATGGATGTGATCATGATGCCATGGTTATTCCTTGTATATTAGGGACTTTGGCATGACATGGTTATTTGCAGGTGCTTTTATTGATTATGATTTGATTTGGATTCCTGATTGGTTATGGAAGTGTATCTTCTTATTTGAGGATCATGGTTTATTTGGCTCTTAGGGAGCTTATGATGCACACTTTGAGTTCCTTGATTGCTATATTATTTTGGTTGATTCTCATCATTAGAGGATGGTTTTATCATATTTTCATGGATAGCTTGTATACACTTTCAATGGGAGCTTTTGGCAGTGATGATGTGGTGGTGTAGGATTTGATCCTGATTGTTTGTTGGTTGGTTTTGTATCTTCTTGAGATGAAGTTAATGGTTTACTTAATATTGTTGACTTTTCAGTTGTATGTGTGTAGACCTGGATGATCTTCATTTAGGAGATGGTTAGCACGATGCTATGAAGAGCTTGGTATCATGATTCAGTGGGAGCTTGTAGCAATTATGTGTATTCACATTTGTTTGGAGATAGTGTGCATATGTTTGGAGGATGCCTTAGATCTTGTTGCTATAGAAGGGTATTTCACATTTGTGGGTACACTTGTAGGAGATGGTGATCTTCATGATATTTGAGGATGTTTACATCTTGAGGGCTCAAGGAGTCCTTGGTTGAGGTGTGGTTTATGCTTTAATTTGACATGTTATCCTTGTTTGATAGGACGATTGATATTATTTCATGGTACACTCTTGATGACTATCTTAGAGATTTGGCATGATATGGTTATTTGATATGTTCATATGGATCATGTTATCTCTTTGGTAGAGATGGTTAGATCATATTGTCATGTTATGTTCCTAATTTTGCGGTTGGAGCTTTGACATTGATCTTGGTAGTTCTCTTTGTATTGGTACATGATCATTTTCTTGATTACTTCATGGTGATGCTATGTTGCATTTGGAGTTTGGCATGGATTGATTGGTTACAGGTACTCATGGATACATGGAGACATAGGTGATACCGATATTCTCTTCTGATTAGAGATATGTGTTGGAATGGTTGATGTTTTCAGTAGGAAGTTCGAGGAGAATTCACCTAGTATAGACTCGAGAGGAGATTGTTCTTAGAGGACTCATGATGACTTGGATGTGTTAGATGAGCATTCTCATTCCCCACTCTTGGTCTACTTGGCAGTTTACTATTTGAGAGGTATTGCCCATTGTTCCTTTCAGGTGCATTATGTGTGTGCTTATCTTTCATTGATGTGGGTCTTGAGCTACATGGAGTGTGTTAGTTTTGGAGGGTCCATTTGAGAGATGTATGGCATTGGTTATCTCCTTGTGCATTTGAGTTATTATTAGGATGGTGACAGTCACTGATATTAGTTTGGGAGATGGTTTATTGGGTATATTCCTTGGGATTGGGAATGGATATTTAGTTTGATCTTCTTGGTTATGAGAGGCTTACATCCATGTTGATTACATGTTATATATGTTGGTTTAGTCCAAGGGACTAAATGGTGTTTGGTTGTTGTTATGCTTTTCATGTGGGGTTTTATGGAGGAGATCATACTTGACATAGTTGGCATTTAGAGATGTGTGTAGAAGGACATACTACATGATTTGATTTACAATGTTTCTCTCTTTGTTTCAGTTATCTTCTTGGATGTTCATATTCACATTGCATTGGTTAGAGGTTGTTTGGAGCTATGTGTTCACTGGTTTTGTGTTCATGTGTTTTCATGTGGGAGATGACATAGAGGTTACTTTATCTCTTTCTTTTGTTGGTGTGGAGAACATGGGAAAATGTTGGAGACATGGTGTGAGAGTGGTACTTGTAGGTTATTGGTTTACATGATGTTCATATTGATGTGGATGTTCTTGATACTACATGGTTACACTTCTATGATATGTTGTTAGTGGAATCATTTCTGATATTGATATCACCTATGCAGTGGGAGTTCCTTGGTGTACATACATGACAGGTATTGCACTTGGGGCTTATGGTTGCATGTTATAGGTTGCATATGTTGATGAGATGTTATTCACTTGGTTTGTATGCCTTGGAGGCATGTATAGTTGATGTGCTAGCACTTGTTGTGGGTGTTATTTTAGTTATGTAAATAGATACCTTTGCATTACATACCTTTGGATTAGTGTTTGTGTTTGGATATAAGTTGGTGCAGGACTTATCATTTGTTGCGACAAATTGTGTGGCTTTCTCTTTGGATGGCCTTTTCATGTCCAGTGGCAGTGGCATGGTGAAGGGTGGGAGCATTCATGTATGAGATGGTGGTCACTTTATTCTTGTTGTAGGTACCTTGATGGAGCACATGGAGCACTTGGATTCCATGATGGTATATGTTCTTGGAAATATCATTCTCTTGTTCGTGTGATAGATTGCGTCTTGGTCCTTATGCAATGTATACAACAAGTGGGAGAATGTTGGGAAAATGGTGTTGTACACCTTGTATAATAATATTTCATTGTTATATTATTTTATTATTTTGTGAGGTGGGTTGGTCAGTTAGACAGGTTAGCATTTGTGAAGGTTGGATGCATGGCATGGGTGTGTGGATTCATGTGTGTTCACATGGAGTGCTTGTTGATGGCTTGTGATGGTTGGGTTTTCGAAGGCTTTCTATAGTTGTATTGTAATGGACGCATTGCTAATAATACATGATGGATAATTCTTTTAGAGGGTGGGTTTTTCCCTCATGAGGGTTTTCCCAGGATATATCTTGTGTCACATTTTCATGGGTATGTTGTCTATTCTTTGCATGTGGATTCTATGTGTTGATTTGATTAAGATCTAAAATGGGTTATGTGGAAATTGTCATAAAGTTGGCTCCAAGTTTCCTTTCAATTATAATCCATCAAAATATAACAAGGAATCCACTTTTCAACATATTCCAAATTTCATCAAAAACCATAAAATAAGCTCACCATTCATTAAAATAGCTCAAAATTACATAAAGTATTAAAAGTAAAAATTAAAAAATTAAAAAGCTAAGAATGTTGTTTTGGTTTTTAGGTGATGGACACTTTAATTCCATTATAAAAACAACAATTTGTTCATTCCAAAGAAAATTGGGCATAGTAAGGGTATAAAATAGATTTTTTGTAAAATTTCTTTATAACCATTGAAATACAATTCAAAATGAAATTCTTTAAACATAGGAAAAGCTTCTTTTCACAAAATAATTGATTTGCAACCATTTAGAAACATGAACAAGGATAAAAAAAGAGAGAAATTGGGTTCCAACATCAAATTTGCTCTAAATTTAAAATTATGAATACTCACAATGTATGAACCCAATGAGCAATATAAAGCCCTCCCAATTCCTATCCCATTGCAACAAATCTCATCTATATCTACTCACAAATGCTTTCACAATCCAAAATTGAAAAATCCAAGCACAAGGGGGTCTTCATGCCCTCTTAACTCCAAAAATGACTGAGTGTCAAAAATAAACCAATTTCTCATTATAAAACCCACTTTACCTTTAAAATAAAATAAATAAATAAATAATTCTTTTAGTTCCCAAAGTCTGAATATAAATGAGGCATAAATTGCCTTTCAAATATTAACCTACCAAACAAAAACTACAAAATGTAATTCCTCATTAAATTCTATGAAAAATACAAATTAATATAAACATTCAAATGTTCTTCATTGGTCAAATGTTGGGGGGATTAGGGTTTTTTGGAACACTATTGATCATGGTATTTGGGGTATAACATTGGTAATAACATGGCAAATCATATTGTACTAAGTATTGTTGAACTTTGCAACAAAAGCCTGCAAGTTCAAACAACAAGCTAGAACAATTTCCAAAATGAAACTAGTAACAAAAATATGCCATATTCCTCAAAAGAAAAGATTATAGAATTAAATTATAATGCATAATGATGTGCTTATATAGAGAGCACAAAAATTCCCCAAGCTAAATTTAGGAGAACTAAAGTGCAAGCATGAGGAGCTAGAAAAAAACTCAACTCCAGCTAAACTAGATGCACAACTAAGACAACTTAAACAACTAGAAGCACAACTAAGTGAATGTAAGCAAAAAATCATAACTAGTTGTTAGAATTGTCTAACAACCACCCTTAAGTGAAATATAGGGTGAATTAAAAAACCTCCAAATGAATGAAAGCAATAATGGGTCCCAACAACAAAAGTCTTAATTAGGTACCCATATACAAAAAATAGGTCTCAAAATTGGAGAAAAGGAGAAAAACCTAGTGGGAGAAAACTCCTCTCCAAAAGAGGAAATAAGGAATGAAGGACTAAGAAGCTTCCAATTCAATGTCCCAAAAAATAACAGGAACACAAAGAACGTCCTCAAAGCACAAAGAAGTTTGTAATATCCCCTATCCAAATGGTGACTGAAAACAGGGATAAATTTGTTGTCAAATCTGTGTGTTATGTTGTTACTACTGCTGCATGTTATGCGAACTATTGTCTCAGAGGTTTTTCATATTCAATAAACATACATTTTACATGAAAGAACAACTACAATTGATTCCTTAATGAATAATGTCAGCCAAACAAGCATAAGTAACCATATCATGATGTCCCTCCCCAATTCTGATATAAATTTTCAGACTCAACCCCTTTAAGAATTTCGTCAAACACTTGTCTTACAAGTGCCTATCTTGTTGTTCTCAATGTAGTTTTCTATAGAGACATTGGTTACTAAGAACTTAATGAAGATCAATCAGTAATAGTCTGAAAATGATGAGTGATGGCCAATATAGTATATATACAACAATTAAAGCTCATAAACATAATTTACTATGGACTGTCATTTAGTCAAATAGATGGCACCAAACTTTAGAAATCGGTCATACAAAATGCAGCCCCATATGCCTTGTCCTCATTCATATAATAGCTCATTAAATCATTACAATCTCAAGAACACATTGACTGAGAATGTTTACTAATTCTGATATTTTCTGAGGATAAGAGAATCTCACTTGAATCATACAAACAATTGAAAAATACAAAGAAATGGATGCCTTGGAACTTGATATGTTTTCGCCCAAGACAGACCATGAAAGATGCAAGAAAAATCCTCAATGATGATGGCTCCAATGTGCAAGATCCAAACCAATTATGTGGCATCCCTGCTACTACCAATGAAGGTTTGCAATCTGCAATCTAGTGTCTTATTACTCCTCTAAACTGATCAAATCCTCCTCTATATGAAAGTGCCCTTCTCCTTAAGAGATCTCCAAGCTATCATATGTATTAATAGCTCAAATCAAAGGTCTTAAAGGCCCATGACTTACCTAATATTTGATTCACAAAATAAATTGAAATGAACACCAAAATACCTCACAGACAGTCCTAATGGTATCGCATTCCCTTCCTATGATTTTTAGAATTATTGAAGGTCAAAATTGATGCATGTAGAAGGTGACATGAACAAAAATGTGGGGACCAAGTTCTGCAACTGTGATAATGGCAACCTCTTATATCTTCAATTTGCCTCCACAAAATAACAAGGGGTATCACCTGGATGCCCAAAGGGAAATCATTGTCTACTTAGGCCAAGGGATGCCTACACCATCATACAATTGTACCCTCAAATTTGCAAGTCTGAAGCACTACCATAATTTGATATAAAAACTCCTTATGCTCAAGTGAAAGGACTGATTTCTCCTTCCCAACCACCATCAGTTTGTTATGCACAATGTGGAAAAGTGAATATCTTCCACTCCCAAGAAGAAGCTAGGGTTTCATCCAGCCCTTCCTCAATCTGCTGAAGGTTTGCCTCCTCAGATATTCAACCAATGCAATGCATTAGTCGTGTCATCATATCTAATCAATCTCTAATCTGTCTGATCATCCATCACCCTCTTCTATATATCCTTTTCATAACCCATCATGAGATTCCTTCTAGAAGAGGGTAGGTACACTTTATTATTTATTATTATTATTTAAGTGATTGTGTAATTTAATTTTAGAGTTTAGTCACTATTTAATTAAATTAATCAAATATAAAGTCACTTTTTAATTTTTAATTTATTTTAATGGCTTTATAAGATATTAATTTAATTAATTTCTCCTTATTCCTCCACTGAGCCAAAAGGCTAAGTCTTCATGAAAGGCTTGGAAAATGGGGACATTACAATCCGCCCCTTCTGAAATTGCTTGACCCCAAGCAATCTCCACTGCTCAACAAAACATCCCGAAGAGTCATGCCACCTAGATCCCAAATGAAACCATCAATCCTACCACATGTGATGAAGATGAAATGAGTCCTCAAATCACCATGAATCTCCCATCTTGGAAAGTTGAACAAGAAGGAAATGTAGAAATGAATTCCCATATACCAATGAAATAACACAAACGACCACCCAACGTTGCTTAGATAATTCAGATCAACAACATGAATGATGATATTTGATGTCACAAATATCAACATACCAATGTAATACAAAGAAATTTGTCTCATACTCATTGCCCAACGAATAGGTATGTCCCCACACACTTTTGTGCCATTGAATAGCTGGTGTAGACCATGCCAAATTTGAAGGTTCTTTGGAAAACAAAATAGGACAACCACTAACCCATGCAGAATCAAGGAAAATTAAATCACCAATCAACAAGTAGATATATGCCATCTCATATGAATCCAAAGAGGGATACAAATCTTGAGTAGTTGATCCACTATAAGTGTCATCACAAAAATCATCATCACCTTCAAAATTAGTCAAACTTTGTCTATCATGAATGTGTTGAAGATGGAGCTTGGTTTGTGGAGCTAACAACTTGGCTTGCTTTTCCCTTCTAACCATCCATCAATCAACCTTTGGGTCTGCTCCATATCAGCTGCTCCAAAGTGCCTGAAACTTATCCTAAAATGAGATGCATCTTCAAAATCTTTATGTCCTCTATGTGCATCATGTCTACTAACCATAGTACTTCCCTTTCCATAATTAAAAGTTGCCATATCATGAGTAAGTGAAGCCATACTGTTGTTGTTCATGCATAGAAAATAAGGATTGATTTCAACTTGTTTGTCATTGCCTTCGAAATCTCCATGTGACAATGTGGTTACCTCATACTGAAAAAAAGTATGACTTGTGATAAAAATCAAAATAGTATTCATACCATTGATTACCATATTCACCCTTTTCCAAGAACCTCTTCAATGCAAGCTTCATCCTCTTTACTTGTAGATTCATCTTCACCGATTCTTCCATGTGTAAGGTTTGCAACTTTGTGAGAAGTTTAGAACATAATGTTATTTTCCTCAAACAAAGCCATGATGATATCATGCCATTGCAAAGTGTCTCCTCCATCAGTTGTAGTCAAAACACTAGTGTCTGCTCCACTAAGAAGAGGGTCAACATCTACCCAAGTTTGATAAAGAAAATTAGAATGCTCATGATTTGTATTCATCCTTCCAATCTCATCTCTAAATCCTAATTCTTGAGTATCATCTATGGATGATTCCAAGGTATCATCATTCTTATGATGAAGTGAAGAAATGTGTTTGTTGTCATCAATACACTTGTCATATTCTTTAAGCTTCAAAAGAACATCTCTCTTGGAATTTTCACCCTCAACACGAGCATTTGGTGAGCTAACACTTGGTGACTTGTCTTCACAAGTTCCTCCATGTATATGAGTAGCAATCTCATAAGAATGAAGAGGTAAACAATTGTTGTCCAAAATTAGAATGTTACCCTTCTCTTCTTTACTTCCTTTGGAAGAATCATCATTAATTGGCATCATATAAGTGGTTGGTATTGCATTGTTATTTACAGGCATTTCCCATTAGTTGAAGACACATTAACTTCATTCTCTTTAACCATCCTCTCATCCATACATTTGTGATTTATCTCCCACAGACCTTTACAAGAGAAGCATAGACCTTGTCTCCTTATTTCATTCCTGCTCATAGTATGCTCTTGTCTGAATGTTTTCCCATTATCACTTGTAGGTTGAGAAATTTCCTCCCTTTTTGATTTCCCAAACCTTCTTATAAATCCCTATTTTGTTTCCGGATCATTCATCAAAGCTTGCAAGTTCCTTATCAAATCAATAGTGGATTTGTCGAAATCCATCTTCTCTTTGTACCTCCCCAACAACATGGCAAGAAATCACTCTGATACCACTGTAATATCCCCTCTCCAAATGGTGACTGAAAACAGGGATATATTTGTTGTCAAATTTGTGTGTTATGTTGTTACTATTGTTGCGTGTTATGTGAGTTGTTGTCTCAGAGGTTTTTTAGATTCAACAAACATGCGTTTGACATGAAAGAACAACTACAATTGATTCCTTAATGAAGTATGTCAGTCAAACAAGCATATGTAACCATAGCATGATGTCCCTCCCAATTCTGATATAAATTTTTTGACTCAACCCCCTTAAGAATTTCGTTAAACACTTGTCTTACAAGTGCCTATCTTGTTGTTCTCAGTGTAGTTTGCTATAGAGACATTGGTTACTGAGAACTTAATGAAGATCAATCAGTAATAGTCTGAAAATGATGAGTGATGGCCAATATAGTGTATATACAACAATTAAAGATCATAAACATAATTGACTATGGACTGTCATTTAGTCAAATAGATGGCACCAAAACTTCAGAAATCGGTCATAGGAAATGCAGCCCCATATGCCTTGTCCTCATTCATATAATAGCTCATTAAATCATTACAATCTCAAGAATACATTAACTAACAATATTTACTAATTCTCATATTTTCTAAGGACAAGAGAATCTCACTTGAATCATACAAACAATTGAAAAATACAAAGAAATGGATGCCTTGGAACCTGATATGTTTTCGCCCAAGATAGACAATGAAGGATGCAAGTAAAATCCTCAATGATGATGGCTCCAATGTGCAAGATCTAAACCAATTATGTGTCATCCTTGCTGCTACCAATGAAGGTCTGCAATCTGCAATCTAGTGTCTTATTACTCCTCCAAACTAATTGGATCCTCCTCTAGATGAAAGTACCCTTCTCCTCAAGAGATCTCCAAGCTATCATATGCATTAATAGCTCAAATCGAAGGTCTTAAAGGCCCACGACTTGCCTCAGATCTGATTCATAAAATAAATTGAAATGAACAGCAAAATAGCTCACAAACAGTCCCAATGGTATCGCATTCCCTTCCTATGATTTTTAGAATCATTCAAGGTCAAAAATAATGCATGTAGAAGGTGGCATGAACAAAAACATGGGGACCAAGTTCTGCAACTGTGATAATGGCAGCCTCTTATATCTTCAATTTGCCTCCACAAAATAATAAGGGGTATCACTTGGATACCCAAAGGGAAATCGTTGTCTACTTAGGCCAAGGGATGCCTACACCATCACACAAGTGTACCCTCAAATCTGCAAGTCTGAAGCACTACCATAATCTGATATAAAAACTCTTTATGCTCAAGTGAAAGGACTAATTTCTCCTTCCCAACCACCATCAATTCGTTATGCACAATATGGAAAAGTGAATATCTTCCACTCCCAAGAAGAAGCTAGGGTTTCGTCCAGCCCTTCCTCAATCTGCTAAAGGTTTGCCTCCTCAGATATTCAACCAATGCAATACATTAGTCATGTCATCATATCTAATCAATCTCCAATCTGCCTGATCATCCATCACCCTCTTCTATTTATCCTTTTCATAACCCATCATGAGATTCCTTTTAGAAGAGGGTAGGTACACTTTATTATTTATTATTATTATTATTTAAGTGACTTTATAATTTAATTTTATAGTTTAGTCACTATTTAATTAAATTAATTAAATATAAAGCCACTTTTTAATTTTAATTTATTTTAATGATTTTATAAGAAATTAATTAATTTCTCCTTATTCCTCCACTTAGCCAAAAGGCTAAATCTTCATGAAAGGCTTGGAAATTAATTTAATTAATTTCTCCTTATTCCTCCACTTAGCCAAAAGGCTAAGTCTTCATGAAAGGCTTGGAAAATGGGGACAAAGAACATCCTCAAAGAACAAAGAAGTTGCAGACAATTATTGAATGATAACTGCTATAGTGTTGAATGAAGAACCTCGTCTAAACCCAAGATGATGATCAAGATCAAGAAGACAAGAGTATGCATGAGTTCCCCCAACAATACTACTCAAACACACATATAAAAACAAAGGGAAAACATCAATTGGTCAAATATGGAGATGGCACATGAATCTGCATGAGTGACCCCAACAACACCACTCAACCATGCAAGAAAAAACTACTAGTATAAAATATAGGTACCAGTAGCATAAAAATTTAATCAACTGAGTATAAGTCATCTCCACAAAATTGGAATGCAAGAGTGTCTATATGGTAAAATGTCCATCTCACTGAAATACAATCATTGCATTTGGCTAGTACATGGGAACAAATGTTGAATACGTAACTCACTCTAAAACAAAACTAGGGAAGCATTAACACAAACAATAGAAACCCACAACCCCCTCTGCGATAATGCTAACAAGGGTGAGAAATGATAGGTCCACTAAAACTGAGTGTCACCAAGTAGTGCATGAAGGAGAATATAAATGTGCATGATAAAGTACATGTGATTGAAAAAGGGTATGCAACCAATGAACACACACATGGGACAATAATCTCTAGGATTCGATGTTGTCAGGGAGGAACAATCACCAAATAAAGGTGTGATGGAAAAACAAAAGGCACTACACCACCTCCCCTGACACTTTATAATACAATGCATGTACAAAATAAGGCACAATAAAATGTACAAAATCTCCGAAAACCATACACAAAAGTGGTACTTTATCTTAGTGTGTCTACAAACAAAGAAGTTCATGTAAAAGATATTCAAAATGCCAATATAGGGAAAACTGCTGGAAATTCATGTAGAACAACATGAGTGAATTCATCCAATACAAACAAAAAGTTTCAGGAGCCAAAAAAACAAGTAATAAGCTATAAAGTAAAAACACAAAAGATTGAATAACAAAAATACTTGGGGTAGGATATGGAAAAAATAGTAGCAAAGCTAGATAGAGCATTGAACTACCTTTCCAACAATATTTGGTTTTTGAAAGACATAGTTTGTTTGACCAAGTTGTGGACCTAGGAGTACAAAAAAGAAGGTTTGATTTCAATGGCCTATAAAAATCAACAAGAGACAAGTTAGACAAAAACACTTGGACCATTGGGTAGCCCTTTGAATTATCTTTTTAATGGTATATGAAAGTCGAAAAAAGGACACCATATGCCCAATTTATGGCAAAAAAAAACCAATTGTAGGTCAATTAGGGCTTGGAAGGCTTGAAAGGTTTCTAGAAATAGAAAATTTTCAAAAATAGAAATTTTTTGAAAATATAAACTTTCCAAAATTAAAAACACTTTAAAAAAAAATTGAAAGTAGAAACTTTTTGAAAATAGAAACTTTCCCAAAATAGCAAGTTTATAAAAATAGAATTTATCAAAAAATAGAAAGTTTCCATATATAGAAATTTACAAAAGTGGAAATTTTTAGAAAAGGGAAAGCAACCTTTGTTGGATTCTAATGTGCATGGAAAAATTACTCAAGGTTGGATCCCTCAAAATATGGACATGAGCGAAAAATTACTCAAGGTTGGATCCCTCAAAATATGGACATGAGCTTAATAGATCTGAAACCATGTAGGAGCAAACATTGCACTCCAATACCATGTTGAATTTTAAAGATTGAGCTCTGATACCATGTTGAATTTTGCAACACAAGCTTGCAAGATCAAACAACAAACTAGAAAACCTTCCACAAATGAGAGTAGTAAGAAAAATATGACATATTCCTTAAAAGAAAATATTACAAAATTAGATTACAATGCATAATGATGTGCTTATATAGAGAGCACAAATATTCCCTAAGCTAAATTTAGGAGAACTAAAGTATAAGCATAAGGAGCTAAAAAAAGATCAACTCCAACTAAACTAGATGCGCAACTAAGAGAACTTAGGCAACTAGAACTACAACTAAGTAAACTTAGGCAAAAAAGTATAACTATTTAAAATTCTCTAACAAGAATGATGGATAAGACATAGTGGCAATTGGCCACTGTGACGTCTCCACATAACCATCATTGAGGTATGCTTAGACCTATGTAGCCAAGTGAAGTCAATACCCTTTACTTAGAACCACTCAATACATATCAAGGATACCTATTCATATGCATATAATAGCCAAAGCACATACAATTTAATCTCAATAGAAATATTAATGCTATAATCACCTTTAACCCAAATTTAACCAATTTCTTGAACATCATTAAATTTAAGCATACAAAATCAAGTTTAACATAATATCACACACATCTTATGAAGTAGGGTAAGTGCACCAAGTTGTGGTACCAAAAAGGTGCCACTTCTTACTTTTTCATAAAAATGCGCCATTGGAATGAAAAGGTCGTCCAAACCTACGAGTTGGATGCCCAAGGAAAATCCAACCCAAAGGGTTGGTATTCTCCCAAGCAAACCACTTGGCGAGCACCAAATATGGCGCTCGCCAAATGAAAAAAAATGAATTTTCACATTTGGCGCGTGCCAAATGAAAAATTTGAATTTTTACATTTGGTGCATGCCAAATTTGGCACTCGCCAAATGTGAAAAGTCATTTTTTTGCATTTAGCGAGAGCCAAATTTGGTGCACGCCAAATGTTCTACATTGTCCAATGTGAAGGTTTTGTGAGTGTAAATTTTTCGATCTTGGCAGAAGTTAAATCCACCCCCAAAGGAGAATATATACATGAAATATAAAATTTAGGTATAGCTCTATAGGACTTATAATGTAGATTCTAGTTTTTAGAGGATCATATAAAATTTCAGACCTATTCAAATTTCAATAATCAACATGATCCAATTAGTATTCTTTAGCTATGTATCTCACTCTCTTTATCTTCCCCAAACTCTAGACCTATCTCTCTCCCTCTCTTGTCTCTCTCGCTTCTTTATCCTTGACTCTCTCTTCTCTCTCACTCCCTTATTGTTTCTCTCCCCTCTCACTCCTTTCTCTTGGTCACTACCTATCCCTTTTATCCTCTCTCTCTCCCCATATCTAGGGTTGTCCCTCCATCACTATTCACCTCATTGTCTCTCCCTCCCTATATTATTACCCACCTTTCTCTCCCCCTCTAGGTTTCTCACTTATCTAATTGTCCACCCTCTAGTTCTCTCCCTCCCTCTCCACCTTTCTTTCCCTTCTCCTTACCTCTCTCTCTCTCTCTCTCTCTCTCTCTCTCTCTCTCTCTCTATCTCTCTCTATCTCTCTCTCTCTCTCTCTCTCTCTCTCTCTCTCTCTCTCTCTCTCTCTCTCTCTCTCTCTCTCTCTCTCTCTCTCTCTCTCCTCTTCTCTCTCTCTCTCTCTCTCTCTCTCTCTCTCTCCTCATTCTCTAGGTCTCACAGTCCCTCCATGTCTACCTCTCCATCCATCTCCTCTTACTCATCTCTTTGTTCTTATATCTCTTCTATTCTCCCTCCCTCCCCTCTCCAGGTCTCTACCTTCCTTTCTTCCTCTCTCCCTCTCTATCTCCCTCTCCCACTCTCTCGTCTTCTCTCTTCCTCTCTTATTCTCTATCTTCATTGTCTAGGTCATTACCTCTCCATCCCACCCTATCTCCCCTCTCTATGTTTCTCCCTCCCTTCCTCTCCACCTATCTACCTCTTCATATAGGTCTTGTTACCCACCTCTCTTTATCCCCCTCTATCTATCTGACTCCTCTCTGGCCATCTAGGTCTCTCACCTATCTATATACCCCCTCTATAGTTCTCTATGTCCCTCTCTACCTCTCTCTCCCTCCTCCTTAACCCTATCCCTTTATGAACTCCCTCCTTTTATCTTCCTCCCCTAACCTCTTTATCTCTTCCTTCTATAGGTCTCTCACTCCCTCCATGTCTACCTCTCCATCCATCCCCTCTTACTCCTCTCTTTGTTCTTCTATCTCTTCTCTTCTCCCTCCCTCCCTTCTCTAGGTATCTCCCTTCATTTCTTCTCCTCTCCCTCTCTACCTCCCCATCCATACATACCCCCATATATATCTCACTCCCACACTTTTTATTCTCTCTTCCTCTTTTATTCTCTCTCTCTACATTATAGGTCATCAACTCTCTCTCACCTCTCTAGGTTTACCACTTCCTTCTTCTCCACCTATCTAGCTCTACATCATGTCTCATTACTCACCTCTCTCTCCCCCCCTCTATCTATGTCATTCCTCTCTCTTGTCATCTAGGTCTCTCATCTCTCTTTCCCAATATAGTTCTCTCACCTATCTATTTGTCCCCTCTCTAGTTATCTCCCTCTCTCTTCCCCTATATCTCCCTCCCCCTTTACCCCTATTTATTTTTGAACTCTCTCCTCCTCTTCTCGCTTTCCCCCCACCTCTGCATCATCTCCTTCCCTAGGACTTGTAGTCCCTCCATGTCTACCTTTCCCTCAATCCCCTCAGACTCTTCTCTCTCTTTATTCTTTCATCTCTCCTCTTATCCCTCCCTCCCATTTATAGGCATCTCCATTATTTTCTTCCCCTCTCCCTCTCCCTCTCTATCTCCCTCTCCCTCCTTATCCCCATCTCTCTCTCCCTTCCCTACTAATTCTTATTCTCTCTTTACCGTCTACATCATCATCTTTCCATCACACCCTCTCTAAAGGGTCATATGGTGTCCTGAGGGGTCATATGGTGTTCTATCATGCCCTAGGACACTATATAACCCATTTTAACATCCTAGTACATGACATGACCACTTGTGACACCATATGACCCCTCAAGACACAATATGGTGTTGTTAGAGGTCATATGGTGTCCTAAGGGGTCATATGGTGTCGTTAGGAATCATATGGTGTCCTAAGAGGTCATATGATATTCTATTACCCATTAGGATACCATATGATCCCTTATGACACCATATGACCCCTAACGACACCATATGGTGTCATTAGGGGTCATATGGTGTCCTAAGGGGTCATATGGTGTCGTTAGGGGTCATATGGTGTCGTTAGGGGTCATATGGTGTCGTTAGGGGTCATATGGTGTTATATGACCCCTTAGGACACCATATGGTGTCGTCAGGGGTCATATGGTGTCCTAAGGGGACATAGAACACCATATGACCCCTTAGGACATGATATGGTGGTTTTAGGGGTCATAGAACACCATATGACCCCTAAGGACACCATATGACCCCTTAGGACACAATATGACCCCTAATGACACCATATGACCCCTAACGACACTGTATGACCCCTTAGGACACCATATGGTGGTCTTAGGGGACATATGGTGTCCTAAGGGGTCATAGAACACCATATGACCCCTTATGACACCATATGACCCCTAACGAGACCATATGGTGTCATTAGAGGTCATATGGTATCCTAAGGGGTCATATGGCATCCTAATGAGTCATAGAATATCATATGACCGCTTAGGACACTATATGACCCTTAATGACACCATATGACCCCTTAGGACACCATATGACCCCTAACGACACCATATGGTGTCCTAAAGGGTCATATGGTATCCTGAGGGGTCATATAGTGTTCTATCACGCCCTAGGACAATATATAACCCATTTTAACATCCTAGTACATGACATGACCACTTGTGACACCATATGACCCCTAACGACACCATATGTTGTCATTAGGGCTCATATGGTGTCCTAAGGGGTCATGTGGTGTCGTTAGGGGTCATATGGTGTTATTTGACCCCTTAGGACACCATATGACTCCTAACAACACCATCTAGTGTCCTAAGGGGTCATCTGATGTTGTTAGGGATCATATGGTGTTCTATGACCCCTTAGGACACCATATGACCCCTTAGAACACCATATGACCCCTAAGAACACCATATGGTGTTGTGAGGAGTCATATGGTTTTGTATGGGGTCATATGGTGTCCTAAGGGGACATAGAACACCATATGACCCCTTAGGACACCATATGGTGTTTTTAGGGGTCATGTGGTGTCTTGAGGGCTCATATAGTGTCCCAAGGGGTCATAGAACACCATATGACCCCTTAGGACACCATATGTTGTCATTAGGGGTCATATGGTGTCCTAATGGGTTATATAACATCATATGACCCCTTAGGACACCATATTTCATTGTTAGGGATTATATGGTGTTGTATGGGGTCATATGGTGTCCTAAGGCATCATAGAACACCATATGACCCCTTAGGAAACCATATGACCCCTTAGGACACCATATGGTGACGTTAGGGGTCATATGGTGTCTTAAGGGGTCATAGAACACCATATGACCCTATAGGACACCATCTGACCCCTTAGGACACCATTTGGTGTTGTTAGGGGTCATATAGTGTCCTAAGGGGTTATAGAACACCATATGACCCCATGGGACACCATATAACCTCTAACGACACCATATGACCCCTTAGGACACCATATGGTGTCATTAGGGGTCATATGGTGTCATGTGGGGTCATGTGGTGTCCTAAGGGGTCATAAAACACCATATGACCCCTTAGGACATCATATGACCCCTTAGGAAACTATATGACCCCTTTGGACACCATATGGTGTTGTTAGGGGTCATATGGTGTTCTAAGGGACCTTAAAACACCATATAACTCTCTCATATATATTCCTTACTCTCTTATTGTCTCTCTCCATTCTCAAGGTCACCATCTCTCTCTCTCTTTATTCTTAAGGGGCCATATGGTGTCATATGACCCCTTAAGACACGATATGACACCTTAGGACACCATATGGTGCCATTATGGGTCGTATGGTGTCCTAAGTGGTCATTAGGTGTCTTATGACCCCTTAGGACACCATATGACCCCTTAAGTGTTGTTAGGGGTCATATTGTGTCCTAAGGGGTTATATGGTGTCCTATGAACCCCTAGGACACCATATGACCCCTTAGGTGTTGTTAGGGATCATATTGTGTCCTAAGGGGTCATAGGGTGTCCTATGACCCCTTAGGACACCATATGGTGTCTTTATGGGTCATATGGTGTCCTAAGGAGTCATATGGTGTCAGATGAAGGATACTTGTATGATATCCTTTATGGGTTGCATGGTGTACTAAGGGGTCATATGGTGTTGTATGACCCCTTAGGACACCATATTGTGTTGTTATGGGCTATATAGTGTTTTAAGAGGTCATATGGTGTCCTATGACCCCATAAGGGGTCGTTAGAGGTCATATTATGTCTTATGACCCTTTAGGACACCATATGACCCCTTAGGATACAATATGGTGTCATTATAAGTTGTATGGTGTCTTGAGGGGTCATATGGTGTCTGATGACCCCTTAGGGCACCATATGACCCCTTAGGATACAATATGGTGTTGTTATGGGTCATATGGTGTAGGATACCATATGAGCCCTCATATGGTGTTGTTATGGGTCGTATGGTGTCCTATTACCCCTTAGGACACCATATGGTGTCATTATGGGTCTTATGGTGTGCTAAGGGGTCATATAGTGTTATATGACCCATTAGGACACCATATGACCCCTTAGGACATCATATGGTGTCATTATAGGTCGTATAGTGTGCTAAGGGGTCATATGGTGTCATATAACCCCCTAAGGGGTTGTTAGGGGTCATATTGTGTCCTAAGGAGTCATATTGTGTCCTATGACCCCTTAGGACACCATATGACCCCTTAGGACACAATATGGTGTTGTTATGCATCATATTATGTCCTAAGGGGTCATATGGTGCCCTATGACCCCATAGGACACCATATGACCCCTTAGGTGTCATTAGGGATCATATTGTGTAATAATGGGTCATATGGTATCCTATGACCCCTTAGGACACCATATGGTGTCGTTATGGGTTGTATGGTGTCCTAAGGTGATGCAGAGTGCACACAACAAGAAGTGTCAAATGGACTCACAGTCTAAAAGACTCAAAAGGTGACTATTCCAACTTAGTCTACCTTACCCACACTTGGTAAGGAAGTGTAAGACCACCCTCACACGACCTCAAGACCTATCCAAGCCCAAACCCATTCCCTTATGGGTTACTCAGCTTTGACACAAAAATAGCTTCAGGGACTCAATCCCTTAATGAGGCTCAAACAAGGAAAATGCCTCAAATCTGTTGTCTAATGCTAAACAATAGTAGGGACACCTTCTATGACCCTAACCAACCCAAAATCCAACCACTAAGTGATTTCCCCAAACCTTACTATGCCAACTTCACCTTTTGGGCTTACTCAGCTACTAGGTCTGTCAGCAAGGAACCGATCAATACAAGACAAAATTTACAAAGGACATGGTACTATTTTTGTTGATTTGGAACCTCCAACATATGGTTAAAGATTCCCCAAGAGGAGAGAGCCTCACCTTACTCCTGCACTATCAAACTCTCACTTGGTTCACAGGCCTAATTGGCCAATTCAGGCTTGGAACACCAACAAGCACTTGATGATGGGTTCATAAGGCTTGGATAGAGTCTTGGGAAGTTTTTTTCAACTTTTTTTCTTTCCTCTCAATGGCTTTCACCAGCCCCTTGGTCCTTCTACTGATCGGCACACTTCAAACATCAAAGTGCAGGCTAAATACATGAGGATATCTAGCCTATGGCTTGCACAAACACCAAGAAATATTCTTCACCAGATCCTGAGTGTTTAGGATATTATAGTACACCATCATAACTTGTGAATTCTAAAGGGACTTGAATTGACACCCCTATAATTGCAAGATATGTGCCATTTAGCAGTAAAACCCCAAAGCCCTAGGGTTTGCAGCAGTTTAGAGAAAAAAATCGATAACTTCCTCAACTCGACACCAAAATCTATCAGACTAGAACCAAATGAAAGGTATTTCACATGTTCACATGACCATGGGCCTATTTTAGGCTCTCAAATCCATACAGAACCGTACAGTCACGAGTTTGCTCAGAAAAACTGGTTTTTTAATCAGAATTTTGTGCAATTTTACATCTCCATCACTTCCAACCCTTTGGAAGTCAAATTCAAAGCCTAAATAGGCTTCCCCTAATAGGCTCAACCAAACCAAGGTGGTTGGGAACTATTGGAGCCTTTGTTTAACTAAATTGCAAAAGTTGCACAAAACTGTCAAAAGTTGTCAACTCCATTTTTGACAGTTTTTGCATTTTTTTTGCAATTTCAACATTTATGACCCCTAACCATTCCAAAATGGTTCTAACATGACCATATGGACTACCACACATTAAAATCAACCTCCTAATGCCAAAACTAATCACTACAAGAAAAAATGCCTACTAGACCTAATAGGATCTAAGTGGACTAAGGCAACTCTAGGTTTATAGAATGACCTAAGAGTCCCTTGACCACACAAAAAGGATCACCAAGGCATGGATGGTCATCACACATCCTTATTACAAGAAAAACATGAAAAAGAAAACAAAATGCCACAAAGACAAGTCAAAGTGCCCTGCACCATAAGGGGTCATATGGTGTCCTATGATCCCTTAGGACACCATATAGTGTCATTCTAGGTTATATGGTGTCCTAAGGGGTCAGATAGTGTTCTATGACCCCTTAGGACACCATATAACCCCTTACATGTCGTTAGGGTTCATATTGTGTCCTAAGGGGTCATATGGTGTCCTATGACCCCTTAGGTGTCATTAGGGGTCATATTGTGTTCTAAAGGGTCATATGGTGTGTTATGACCCCTTAGGACACCATATAGTGTCAATATGGGTCATATGGTGTCCTCAGGGGTCATCAGGTGTCTTGTGACCCCTTAGGACATCATATGGTGTTGTTATGGGTTGTATGGTGTCCTAAGGGGTCATGTGGTGTCCTATGACACCTTAGGACACCATATGGTATCATTATGGGTTGTATGGTGTCCTAAGAGGTCATATGGTGTCCTATGACCCCTTAGGACATCATATGACCCCTTAGATGTCGTTAAGGGTCATATTATGTCCTAAGGGGTCATATGGACCCATTAGGTGTCATTAGGGGTCATATTGTATCCTAAGGGGTCATATGGTGTCCTATGACCATTTAGGACACCATATGACCCCTGAGGACACCATATGACCCATTAGGTGTCATTAGGGGTTATATTGTATCCTAAGGGGTCATATGGTGTCCTATGACCATTTAAGACACCATATGACCCCTGAGGACATCATATGGTGTCGTTATGGGTTGTATTGTGACCTAAGGTGTCATATGGTGTGCCCTTAGGGCACCATATGACTCCTTAGGTGTTGTCAAGGGTCATATTATGTCCTAACGGGTCATATGGTGTCTTGTGACCCCTTAGGACACCACTTGGTGTTGTTGTGGGTTGTATGTTAAGGAGGATGGGGAGAGAGATAGAGAGGGAGCGAGAGAACTATAGAGGGGACATATAGATAGGCAAGAGACCTAGATTTCAAGAGAGGAGTGAGAAAGATAGAGGGGGATAAAGAGAGGTGGGTAACGAGACCTATATACAAAGGTAGATAGGTGGAGAGGAAGGGAGGGAGAAACCTAGAGAGGGGAGAGAGGGTGGGTTGGAGAGTTAATGAACTAGATAATGAAGAGAGAGAATAAGAGAGGAAGAGAGATAATGAGAGAGTGGGGGAAGGATATATAAATGGAGAGGGAAAGAAAGGAAGGGAGATATCTAGAGAGGGAAGGGAGAGAGAAGAGAAGAGAAGAGATAGAAGAACAAAGAGATGAGTAAGAGGGGATGGATGGAGAGGAAGAAATGGAGGGAGTGAGAGACCTAGAGAATGCAGAGATGGATCTAGGTTTGGAGAGAGAGAAGAGAGGGAGAGTGTTCATAAATAGATAGGGGCAAGGGAAAGGGAGAGAAAGGTGGAGAGGGAGGGAGGTAACTAGAGGGTGGACAATTAGATAAGTGAGAAACCTAGAGGGGGAGAGAGAGGTGGGTAATAATATAGGGAGGGAGAGGTAGTGAGGTGAATAGGGAGGGAAGGAGAGCCCTAGATATGGGGAGAGAGAGGATAGAAGGGATCGGTAGTGAACAAGAGAAATGAGTGGGAGGGGAGAGAAATAATAAGAGAGTGAGAGAGAAGAGAGAGGAAGGGAGTCAAGGATATAAATTAGGGTACAAGGAAGGGATGAAAGGTAGAGAGGGTGGGATATACCTAGAGAACAGAGAGAGAAGTGAGAGAGACAAGAGATGGAGAACAAGAGAAACAAGTGGGAGGGGAGAGAAATAATAAGAGAGTGAGAGAGAAGAGAGAGGAAGGGAGTCAAGGATATAAATTAGGGTACAAGGAAGGGATGAAAGGTAGAGAGGGTGGGATATACCTAGAGAAGGGAGAGAGAAGTGAGAGAGACAAGAGATGGAGAAAGGTAGGTGTAGACTTTAGGGAAGATAAAGATAGTGAGATACGGATCTAAAGAATGCTAATAGGAGAATGTTGATTACTGAAATTTGACTAAGTATGAAAGTCAATATGATCCTCTAAAAACAAGAATCTAATTATAACTCCTCTAGAGTTGAAACCACTCTAAAAAACCCTACCAATATATACATGAAATATAACTTAAAGTGACTTATACTTAAATATTATATTTCATGTATATATTCTCCTCTCATGATGGGTATAACTTGTGCCCAAGTTGAAAAATTTGCATCACAAAACCTTAAAATTGGACAATGCAAGACATTTAGCACGCGCCAAATGGGAAAAGTCAATTTTTTTTCATTTGGCGAGCGCCAAATAGGGCGAGCGCCATATCTGGCACTCGCCAAATGGTCTGCATTGGGAATTACCAACCCTTTGGGTTTGATTGTACTTGGGCATCCAACCGAAAGGGTTGGACGACCATTTCATGCCTAAGAAGTGTTTTTAATAGAGGATTAGAAAATTTACACATATTTTTGGTCATGCTCTCCATCAGGTTTGCACGTGTTTCAATAAAACTAAAAAAAAAACTATAGAGACCTCGATCTATCTCTTAGCTATCCAAGCATGTAATTCTTTTCACATTTTGATTTCGTTAAGGCTTTCATCTATAATTTCTTTTGTTAGTGTGTTCGTTTTTGGTCAAAAACCAACATGAACTATTTTGGATATATTTTTGTACACATTCATCGGATTTTAAAGAAACTTACATTTTTAGAAACTAGACTCCATTCTACACAATTTTAAAAAAAAAGTTTTTGATTTTGGATTAGTTATCAATGATTTTAGGAGGGAGCATGCTCAAATTTCTTTTTTTCAGGATGTGTCCACTTCAAAAATTAGTAAAAAATCATATACTCATTAAAAAATTAGCTGAAAAATCTGGCATAAACTACAAGGTGTTAGCTAATTTCTCACTGAAGTGATTTTATGTGAGGCCCTACCCCGATCCATCCTATCTCTTCAGCTATTTTCATTTTGGAACTATTTTAGATGCTAGTTTTGACACACTATGGATAGAGAACTTTACATGGTCTCATGATTTTGGTAACATTGATATATATGGATGCTTCATTTCTATGCCTTGTGGATTATAGAATATTATATGATTCTAGATTAGGGTAATATTGTGATGATGCAGGTTATTATCTGAATTTCAGAATTTGTTATAATGTTAGAAAAATGTTTACATATCTTGTAGATGGATCAAATTTTGAGGATTATAATAAATTGCTTTGATTTGTGATAAATCGTATTTTATAATGACGAGCCTTTGCAGAATGAATGTATTGTATTCTGATTATGTGTTATATATTATATGAGGTTATTTGGGAAGTACTAATGCTTTAATTGAGATGTGCAGGAAATTATCCATGTGACCATGGAAATATTATGGAGAATCAAGCCTAGGCCAATGTGCGTTAGTAAAACCAAGGGTTGTCTATTTGGAGAGACAACACCCCGTATGTACTGTATTTTATTCGTAAATGTAAAATGTTGCATGAGTGTAATTTGTATTTATTGGATTGTTTAAATTGTTTAAGGGACAATTGCCATGTGTATATTGTGATGTGGAATTATTTTGTAGTGTCACTTGACACCTATGTAGTATGTTGTGTTGGCAATTTGTCATGTCACCTTTTTAGAGAGTTTTATTTTGTTAATTGTTATATCTCCTAATTATCCTTGAAGGAACCAAGAAATCTAGGTTAGTGAGCCACAAGGAAGGTCAACTCAGAGTTGACCCGTAGGTTAACTTCAGGTGGACTTTCTGAAGGTCAAATCAACTCCTAGAGTCAATTTTAGAGCTTTTCTATTAGGCCTCATGGGGTACCTATGGGTGAAGGCCAAAATTGGCCATGTGTCTTTCCCTTAGGACTTGTTTAACCACCCAAAAAGTGGTTTTCCCGAGATGGACGAATTCCATCTATAGGAGTGCCATCCTTGGTAGGATAACCTTCTTGGAGATAGTAATCCCTCTTCCCCATTCCATTTCCCTTCTCTAGACACCTGGGTTAGGGAGTGTGTAAGACCTAGGGAAGACCAACCCAATGGGGGATCCCTCACTCTATCCAAGAGGTTGGAAGGAGTGAGAGAGGCCTTCTTAGGCTAAGAATGGAAGCTTAGTGAGCTAATCACCCACTCTCCATCCTTGGAGATTTTTGGAAAAACTTTGGAGGAAAAAAAACCAGTTTTAGGAATAGTGAAATTTGGGGCCAAGGGATTGCAGAAAGTGTGGATTTGGGCAGCTCATCTCCAACTAAGTCTAACATACCTATTGACAGATTAAGGTTGGTTGTATTCTCCTTGTTTATGTTGTTAAGTTTTTCCTTCTTTTGAAAGAAATGCTTGTGAAAAGAGTTGTGTATATGTAGATTGTTGTAGAAAAAAAAAGAGAAATGTAAGTTTCATTTTTATGTTTTTTTTTGTTTATGTGTTCTTGCTTTGGGAGTGTCCAAGATCTCCTACTCTTGGGGGAGTAGGATGATCTTGGGGTGGAAGAAGCATGACAACCTTGTGTGAGAGGCTCTCCTTAAGGAGAGTGGTCTCAAGGGTGTCCTTTGTGACCCTTGCTGCATAGCCTTGTGTATGCATTTGGGGGTCATAAGGGGAGAGAATATGGCTTTGAGCCTTTGGGGGGCATAAGGTGTGTGGGATGAATCTGTTGTGTATTTTGTGTTGCCATGAGGTGGCTTGAGTTGTATTTTGGCTGCAGTCTCCCCAATGGTACTTGGTCCACTTCCACCCGTAGATTGATCATCACAAAATGTGGTGAAAGTGTAGCTTGGGATGGGAAGGTGTATGTTTGAGTATTTGCCCTATTGTTGTGTTGTATTGCTTGGTTGTAACCCCGTCTAGGTCTTGATTCTCCTAGCTCGGGGGTGGCTTCTGGTAAGCCTAGGCTGGGAGGTGAGCATCCCATGGTCACAGTCCTAAATCTTACATGCAGGTGGCTTGGGAAAAAGGTTAAGAGTTGCAGTTTGTTTGGTTGCAGATGTTTCAGACTCAGATTTTTATTTAAATGCAGAAAAGCAAAGAAAGGAAATGTAACTTTAGGATTTGTAGCAAAGAAAAAAAGAAAATGTATATGTAAATATAGGGCTTAAATTGATTCTTTTTCTGTTTAAATAAATGTATTCTTTTATTCACTGTGTAAAGATTAAGAAAGAGAAGACTGTTTAGATTATTCACCCATTTTTATATATGGGCTATTGTAACTTATCATTCTGGGAAAACAATGTAATTTTTATTTATATTTTGATGTCTATTGTGTTGCTGCTAAATCTGGTCTGTTCACTTGTTTATTTACTGCAATATTAAAGAAAAGAAAAAAATAAAATGCATTAGGTTTCATTATTTACTTGCATAGTTTAGATTACTGTTATTTATGACTGTCAAAAAAAAGAGAACCAGTATTTTTACATTGTTGTAGAAAGTAGGATGTATGACTGCTAAATAAGAAGATAAATAAGACCTATTCTTAATGCTGTTAGAAGACTAGAACAGAATGTTTAATGGTTAAAATCTCAAACCAATATAAGGGTTTTCAGCCCTATTATTTTAACATTTAAATTATATATATCTATAGGTATATAAGTATATATATTGAAAAATATATACCTATATACTTATAAATATATATATAAATTCCTGGATGTGCATACCCCTGCAACAACAAGAGAAGAGATATATTCTGAACTTGTGTATCCCTGTTACAAAATATATAAACATATTGCATGTTGCTGTGTTAAAAAAAAATATATTGCAGAATAAACTTCTTAACCCTATATATATATATATATCTCTCTGCATCTGAAAACATACTCTATGGATGCCTGTAGAAAAAAAAAATATATAGACATATATGTTATGTCTGATCATAGCAATGTTATATGTATATATAAATATATATATACAAATATATATATATATATAAATATATATATATATATATGTATATATATATATATATGTATATATATATATATATGTATATATATATATAAATATATATATATATATGTATATATATATATAAATATATATTTGATATTAAAAAAAAAACACATCATATAATATTTTTACAACCACGAAATATATTAAAATGTTTAAAAAAAAAAAAAAAGAAATGGGGAAAACGCGGGCCACTGTGTGTAACATAGTGGACGGCCACGGCCGAGCCACTGTGCTACACACAGTGGGTGGCGGCGAAGGGCACCGCACTGTGTGTAACACAGTGGAGCGGTCGCGGCCGCCACTGTGCTACGCACAGTGAGCGGCGCCCGCCACTGTGTGTATACACAGTGGGCGGCGGCTATGTCGTCCGTCACTGTGTGTATGCACAGCGGCGCCCGGAAACCCTCCCCACTTCCTCCACCTCTTCCCACTTTGAAACCCTCTTCGTCGTCCCTCCGCCGTACCTGCAATCTCCCTCACTCAAAAAAAAACAAATAATAAAAAAAAGGGGTTTAATAAACCCTAACCCATTTCGGGTTAGGGTAGAAAATGATAAGAAAATAAAACAAAGTGTAATATATAGAAATGCAACCCTAACTCAATTTCGGGTTAGGGTTAGCATTTTAAGAATTTTATATATATGGGAAATTTAAATTGGAATTTTAAACTTTGATTTTATATATATTTGGGGGTTAATTTAATAATTGAATTAATATATGTTTCCATTCTTTAGAAAATTTAAATTTTAATATAGTTAATTCAAGGGGATTAATAATAAAGGATTAATATAGTTGGATAAACTATACGTTAAATCCATTAATATATTTAATTAATCAATAGACTTTCCCCCATATATTTGGACGTTAGGAAAATTTAAAAAGGAGGAATTTGTAGATTTTTGAACCTTAGACCTTGAGACCGATTTTGGTCGGATCGAAATTAAATCATCAAAATTAAGGGGTTAGAAAAAAATAGAATTGGCTTTAGCTTTTTGTCGGTCTTAGTGGGTAAATGACTTCATAGAAATTCGAACCCTCATCGGTCAGATTTAAATAATAAATTTTGCATGAGCATCAATTATCATTAGCAATATCATTATATGACCTGGAATGATTTAATACATTTAGATGACCAATTAACCCTTGTTTTTTATTAGCGACAACTTGAGTTAGGTAATTGAGCTAGCCAATAATCCATGATACTAATTTAATCTTCACCAAACAAGTCGCTCGTTCGAGATGGTTAATTAACCCAACCTTAGTAAACAATTTTATTCTCACACTAGATAAGACAAAACTCTAATAAAGCTATTATTATTAGGATATATTGCGAGTTCATGTGGTCAAAAAAAATTTGTTGTTCCGTTTTTGTGCCCTAAAGTCTGGGCACGACATTTTAAAAATTCAAAAAAAAAGTTAACATTTTAGGGGGGTCACAACAAATGCTATGTTATGTTTTTTGCATAAAAACAGGACCACTTTTTGTGGACCCCCTTTTTGAAGCCCTTAGTCTCCACCATTTTCAAAAAAAATTAGTAGTTTAGAAAGTAGACTTGAAGCACTCTGACTCTTGTTCTTGTTGCATCTTCAAATTTGGAGTCTAACTATCTTCAATTTGTCGTTGAAGTTCGAACTTTGTTGATTTCAGAAAAAAGTGGCATCTTAAGACCCCCTTTTGGTACCACAACTTGGTGCACATACCCAGTATCATCACAAAGGAGTACATGAGGCCCTTGTAAGGAACCATGCACAATAGTATACACAAACACATCTCAATATAGAACATCTACGATCAACATGTTGAGGGATCCCCATCTTGAATATGTGGGCAATCCATACGCATCATATGTCATGAAGACACAGTAAATATGCAAAAATAACATATAAAATAACCAATTAGGAGCAAAACACACTCACAACTCATGCACCCCTGTGTACGTAGTCAGAACATCACCAAGATATACACATCTCTAAACTGCAAATGGGTTGAGCATTCATGTTCAACAAAGAGATCCTCTAAAAAATAAATGATGCTCATAGAGGTACACTTGTACAAAATTCTATATGACATAGATGCAAGCCTCCAAAAAAAATCCAACACCAAAAATGAATAAAAGATCGATATTTTAACCTTTCTCAAGCCTTCTAAACTCAATTGTGGTGTCCATTTGGCTCTATGATACATTGATGATAAGAATAGGAATGCGATTCAATAAAAAATAAATGAATTTTCTATCCATGACTCTAATACCATGTTGGAGCAACAATATTTTGAATCCAAAAACAAAAAAACTTCTACAAATATAAATACACAAAATTACACCCAAAAACTATCATAAAGTGAATAACAAAACACAATATGATCCTTTTATATATAAGATAAGGAGGAAGAAGGAAGGTAGGAGTAGACTACTAAGTAACCCTCTAAAAGGTGTGACACATAAAAAGAACTTGAGACAAGTTTGAAGGCATGTATAAAGTCACTGTAAGATGAGCTGAAAATATAGGATAAGTAAGCTTAAGTGTATTGTGGATAGGTCTACTAGGTGAAATTAAATTAGATAGATAAAAACTACTTTTATTTTGTATTGATCAAAGAAAAAAGTGATTACATGGAAAACAAATAGCAGTCCAATGAGTGACTCCATAGATAAGAAAGAATAAGATTACAATATCAAACCATATATAACAACCAGAGCCACTAGCTCACAATACAAAGAGTATTACATAAAAAGTACATGGCAACAAGGAAATGTGCACCCAACTAATCCAATAAGCTCACTAAACATGATTAAAAAAAATACATGATAAAGATGAAAATTGTTGAATATATACAAGAAACAATATACATGAAAGCATAATAATTGATGGACATGGACAACAAGGAAGTTACACAAAAGATTATTTACATAAATGAACTTGAATCCTTGTGGAAAAACATCAAACTTCAAACTTGAAGAACTTATATAGCTATCTAACATAATTAACCTCTCATTTTTTGTTCTAATCGATAATCTTATAATATTTTATTAAGCTTCAAAAGAGTAGCAATACAAGTATACCATAATCGACCAAGAGCACCTAGAAGCCCATCTTAGGCATACCACCACACGACAAAAAAGTAAAGTCAAAGTAACCTTCCCCTATCAACCTAAGAGACCAAGTACAAACAAGATGATACTCTTAGCACCTCTAAGTGCAGATTAACCATTACAATACAAGAACTGGGCAAGATATTCAACTCCTAATAGCCCAACAAATCAAGGATGATTGAAAAGAAAGACATGGAACTCACAACCATTCACTCCATCACACCATCTAAGATGTGGAACCAACTTCAATCTTGCACACTTTGCTGCTACTAGGTGGGTGACCTCGAAGCCTCTTAGGATTTTCCTATTTCGGTGCCACCTCCCCTCTTCGAGCATGAATCTCCCCTGATTCACAAGTAGCCCTTGATAGCACTCAAGCCTATACCCACCACTACCCATTGCACCTCTCTATCCCCATATGCATTCCAAATTAAGAAAGCATGCATAGGGGAATCAATCTTGCCTACTTGCAACCAATATTCCACCCTAGGAACATAACCCACACCAATCCGAGCCCTAACCAAGATATCCTCCAAGCCACCCAGCCACTCCTCCTGGACGCATTCAGACACCAACTAACAAGCCTATGCTATCGTGCCTAATTTCAGGCAGTGGCCCAAAAACAAGGAGGCTATCTCCACGTTAGTTTTGTAATGGCCTTTCACTGCTAGATAATCATCACCGAACATAATCGAGACTTTGTGTAAAAATTCCTCATTCTCAAAAATGAAAATATTCTTCAATCTATCTAAAGAAACCTTCCTGAAAAAGGCAATAAGTGATTTTGAAGCCCAGGTGGAGAAATTTTCTCACATTATCTCTGTTGAAATGGTATCGACCGACCAACACACATAACACAAAGCCACATTTGAAGGAGTGAGAATGAAGGAAAGGTTAAGGCATTTGCGAAAACATACCATTTCCTACACGCCAACTTGTTGTCTATTGAGAGTTAATGTCATAGCATTAATGAGACTATGCTCAGCTCATGAACCAACTTGAATGTTCATAAATCCAACATAGTATCTTTTCGTAAGTCCGAAAAGAGCACAACATCCACATCATTTGTCGACTCAATGACCACATTGGATAAATGATCAACCTCCTCATTACCTTCTCTCCTGACGTGGGATATTTTTAAATTTTTGAATGTTTTTAATAAATTTGAAATCAACTTTACCACCTTATCAATCCACCAATCCTCTTAACTACCTTTAATAATGACATTTGTTATGATGCAAGAATCGCCTTCAAGATGCACCTATTGGATGGAGAGTCTCTTTGCTAACTTGACTTTGAGCAATGTAGCCTTTGCCTCTGTAATTTTGTTAGTTCTTGGAGCCAACTTTTGAGTGCTCCAAGCCAATGAGCAACTCTTCCAGTGCTTGGCTATACATCCCACCCTCAAAGGCCCTAGATTTCCTCTAGAAGCACCATCAAAGTTCACTTTCACTCACCCTTCTTCTAGGGCACTCCAATCTGTTGGACTAACATTTGATGTAAATGGATGAACCCATTTTAGCCCAATAATGAATCTAATTGATGAGGGGCTAACTTGAATGGATGAAAATATCTCCCATTTTGTAAGGGTGTTTATTCAAACTCAATGTGGAAGTAGCAAAGGAAACAAGTTCAAAGATATTGCATTCAATTCTGAAACACACTTGACTAAGACTTTCAACCCTATCCTAGAAGATGCACGTATTCCTTTCCTTCCAAATTTCCCAAGTGAGAGTAGATGGTTTGATATGCCAAATTCTGGAGTAAAGAGATTTACTTTTGTCAACCCTCCAACCTTGAAACATCTCTTTGAGCATTGTTGGGAATGCAATTTGCCAATTAAGTTTATTTCACAAGAATAGCGAAGTCACAGTCCATAAGCAAATGGTCTAACTTTTCATAATTCTCATTACACAACTGACATTTGAAAGGACCAACAAAACCAATTTTGTTCAATCTCTCCCCTGTAAGAATACTCTCTCTATTGGGCAACCGGGCAAAGGAACCAACCTTTGGTAGACAATGTCTACTCCAACACAGCTTGAGAGGCCACCCTTGATCTTCAAACTCACCTTCCAAAATCTTATACCTAATCTTCATAACATATTGCTCATTCTTGTCTCCACACCAAATAAGATAGTCTTGGTTATCTGAAAGGATAATACTCCTTTCTTTGAGGATGTTCCTTAAGAGATATTCAAGATCTGGTGGTAAATTAAGATATTTGGGGTCTTTCCAATACCAACTTATTAACCCATCCTCCCTTTTTTAAACCATGTAGTCTCTAACTTTATAGCCCCACCGAGCTTTAGTAATTCTAATTAATTCTGCATGGGGATGATCTAGGTGGAGAGCCTTGAAGCCTTCCCAAGAGTCATACTAGAAGGAAGCAAATCTTCCATCCCCAATCTACCAAGTGAGGTGATATGTAATTACTTTCCTACAAGAAAACATAAAATTCTACACTATCGAGCCATAGATTGGGTTACTAATAGTCAGAATCCTATTTCTATCCCTTGAATCAAGGTACTTGGCTTTAATACTTCTCATCCATTTTTTATACAAGTTTGTATACATACCACAAATGAGCTTCTCCCCCAATACCTCATTCATAATACTCCACTTTCTAATAGCGTTCCTCCTACTTGTTTTGATTTACAAACTTTATGCCACACCAATAATGATATCTTATCTTGAACTTGACTCTCATTCCAAAGACATTTTCTCATCTTCTATTTAGGCATTTATATGATCTTCTTGGGAATTTTGAAACAAGACATGAAATAAATGGGGATGGCTGAGATGATAGCCTTAAATAACAAAATACGATTTATCAAATATAGCCATCTACTTTTCCAACCTTTAATTCTACTGGTACAACCATCAATAAGTTTTCTCTAGAGATTAGCTCTACTTGCCCCAAGAAAAAGGGGAATGCCCAAAAACTTCCCTAGCATTTTACCCAACTTCACCTCCAAAATTCTTGAAATCTCAACTTGCTTTAAAATGAGAGAATTGAAACAAAGCACTTTTGATTTGTGCCAGTTTATTTCCTACCTCGAAGTTGTGTTGTATTTATCTAAAGTAGAGTGAATAATATGAGCCTTCATTAGAGAGTCTTCTCCCATAAGAAGAGTATCATCAACGAATTGAAGATGAGTGACCACTTCCACTCCCTCAACAATCTTCACCCTTTCCATTTACCCTCTGATCTATCTTTGGATATGAATCTTCCCAACACCTCTCCCATAATGATGAATAAGAAAGGGGAAATGGGGTCCCCTTGACGAATGCCCTTGGTGGTTGCAAAATAGCCTTGAGGGCTTCCATTCACTAACACTGAAACAAACAAAGTGGAGATGGAACCTTTAATCCAATCTACTTATGCCTTTGAGAAACCAAATTTTACCAAAATCTTTAGCAAGAATCCATAATTAAATTGGTTTTAGGTTTTCTTTATGTCTAGTTTAATCAATATTTACTCCATCTTATATTTTCCGATTGAATGGTTGGCCTCATGAGCAATGATGATACCTTCTACAATAGATCTAACAGGAACATAGTTCTTTGATATGATATCTTTCAACACCCCTTTCAATCAATTTTCCAGGACCTTTGCAATGACTTTATAAACAATGTTGCACAAGAAAATTGGTCTAAAGTATTCAAAAGAATGCACTATCTTTTTCTAAGGAATGAGAGCAATCAAGGTGTCAGCTCTAGATTCCTCTACCATCTCCAACAAGTCAAACTCAATCACTTCCCAAAATTTTTGAAAGAATGAAGGGGGAAAGCCATCAGGGCCCAATGCTTTGTCCCCAAAGATGGAAAAGAGAGCCTTTCTTACCTCCTTAAGAGTAGTGGGTGTTAGCCTCCTCAAATGGTTTAATAACTAAGCCCTTAAAGCTATGAATAAGAGATTACACAACTTCACTAAGTATCTATCAGACTCATTATGAAGGTTCTTTTAACTTATCAACCCAAGGACATGAACTTGAAATGGGCCAGCACAATATGTGCACTAAGACTCTATTATGGCCATCATAACTTAAGAAAAGAACAATGCTAGAATTGAAATACTGTAAATAATTAATGAAGGAAAATGAGCTTAAGTTGATAATTAGTTTGAACATGTGCATCTTAAACTAACACAAAGCACAAGAATGAAATTCCAGACAAACATGTAGGAAACTACTCTGCCCACTTTGGTTACGGGAATAGGCACAGAGCAGAGTTCTTTGGGTGTAGGAACAGTCCACTATTGGAACAGTACTAATTACTAAATGAAAAAGAACTACTAAACTAACTAAATAGAGTTCTCACCAAGTGTCCCCCTTTGAGTGAGACTTCCAAGACTAACGTATGTGCTTGAAACTCATAATATCATCTTATTCATCAAAACAAAAATACACAAAATATGACAGCATGTTCTTAAATTGTATTCCAAAGCTGAAAAGTAAACTTAAAACATCATAGATCAATCCCTTTCAAGAGATCATCTGAGCATTATTTATAAAAAGAAAACTACCAACTAATCCTAACTAACTGGTCGACCAACTCCACAACATAAGGAGGGCGCCATTTATTGAAAGCATGAAAAGAGGAAAGGAAATATCATGCATGCACTTAGCCAAGTCAAATAGGACATCCTTAGTAGAGATATAGCACAACATGCTTCTAAATCAATTCACTAATTGTGTATAATTAATAAAGAAGGTAGTTGCAGCACTAAGTAGAGAAAGCTCCACTATGTTGATCACTTCTTGACCTCTTCAACAACCAACCAAGTGGTAAGAGTCTTGCTCCTATTGCAAGCTTTATCATAACACCACTTTCTTGGTACAAATCTACAAAATGTGTTAGCACATACAAATAATCCACATTTCCCAAATCGTATGAAAAACAACATTTTTTTCAACACATGCACATTTAATAGATAATTACATAGCATATGCATTGATATCATGAATTTTGTCAAGGTCAAACTCAAGCCCAAAAGATAACAGTTTCTAAGGGAATAACACAGTAAATAGTGTCATCACAATATCAAAATCTAAAGTATCATCATGGACATCATAATAAATCCTTAAAAAATAGGACCATAAACTTGTCTCATCATTTCCCTCAACCTAAGGTCTTACTGGTCCTCCGACAACATTGTTCCTTAGCCTAGTTAGGGTTCTCATATCACCAACTACCAACTATCCTACAACATGTTCTGCACCCTCTGAATTAGGATCCCAATAAAATCCATGCCTATGTTCCAATCTATTCCACCTTGGCCTTTCTTTTGTTATATCATACTAATAGTACCTATAGTCTAGCACTGGCCACAACAAGATGGGTGGCTAGAATATTAATGGGAACCAGTAATGTTTCTATGTTCTGCCAAGTTGTATATATTTAGGACATCTCCTTTGTGCTGCAACATAATTTTGTAGTGAATGTGGCTCAACTTGCCTTAGCTGATTAGTTAAGATATTCCATTTTTGTGAAAGGTGTCCTGCTACTGTTCTTCCTGAAGTGTCCTCCACTTGTCCATATTATCTATAGGCTTCTTCTTGTAGGGGCAAGACTCTATCCTTAAGCTCTAGAATGTACATAACTCAGTGTCATTCATAAAACATTGCTTCAAGATTATCAAGTTCAGCCCTGAGTGGAAAGGGTTCTTGTAATTCCTTTTCTCTATAAGCTTAAAATTGCTCACCCCAACTGTTTTCATTTTGAATCCAGGAAACAAATGCCCTCAAATGGATATCACCAATATACATCAATGGGTTCCATTGATGGTCATCTGGGACAACATAATTATGTAGGTATAATTCACAAAGTGGGTTCTTATTTTTGTTGGATATTCTTGGTAGGCATGAAAGAATTCCTCAGGGGTTTTGATGGAATGATTTAATCCTAAAATTACCCTAGAAAGTTGAAATTTTAGATATCTCTCCTTTAAATTCAATGTATAAGCCCTTGGAGGGGTTTTGCATTCTACTAATTATGGCACTAATTCTACCACATCATCCACTTGTTTCTTTAAATTAACAATCTCCTCATCTTTCTCCCTAATTTCATTATCCCTTTTCTCTTTTTTTTTGTCTGCAATCTAAGGTTTTCTTTATCCCTCTTTTCTATTTCATTCAACAATTTCATCACTACACTATGCCATAAAGATACAGGGGGTCTATAAATACCTACAAAAACAAATTTGGCAGCATGTTCCAATGGTGGTATTGGTGGTTGCTCAAATTTTGGCTGAAGGGGTTCGTTCTGCTCTTGATATGGTATTTCTTCTCCTCCTGCTTGTTCAGCAATGAGGGCAAGCTGATCTAGCCTTGTCTCTGAATGTCCCTCAAATGCATGCTCTTCAAATGTACTCTCCCCTTCATTATGTACTTCTTCCTCAGAGGTCAGTACTCTTTTCCAGTTGTTGTCTCTAGCCTAGGTATTTTTCTTAATGTCTCATCAACATCCTGTGCAGTTGGCTTTGCCTTGGTTGCAGGGGTTTCCCTAGTTTTTGTTGTTGCACGAGGAACGATATCTCTAATTTTCCATTTTTCAAGGCTAGGGCTAGGTTTTTCCATCTCAGAAGTCTCAACCCTAACCTTTTCTTTCCCTTTTTCTGCTTTCTTTTGTTGTTCCTCTGCTTTCCTAGTTGCTGCCCTAATTCGACATGGAGTTTGAAATAGAATATCATCATGACTTGAAGAAGGGGTTCCTTCTTCTTTTGATTTAGAAGAATCAACCTCTATGATCATGGTTGTAGGAGGGCTTGCTCTGGGTCTCACACCAGAGGTAGAAGCGTCGGGAGTGGCTACATAAACCTTTCTTCTTTAGCTAGACCTATGAGACTGACTCCTCTGTTCTATATTTTTAGGTCTAAATTGTTCCACATTTTCAAATTCCTCCCATGTCATACCAGAGACTTCCCGTAAAGATTCTTTAACTAGTAATTTAATCAAACAATAGTGAGACACAAAGTTGGTCCTACCTTTTTGAGTTTCGACCGCCATGATTCCAGCAACCTGTAGAGAACATTGGGCACATTCATTCTCCTCCCATGCCTCAAATGTTTGAAGAGTTTGAAGTGAATGGAGTGCAGACAAGAGTGGTGACCCTCATAGGTAATGTGTTCACAAATATGCACAGTTGCATGCATCCACTTGTCTGGTAGTGACATTCTCCTTGTCCCTTGTTTATCCACAACAAGTGGTGGATCACTAGATTCAGTAAATTATGCCCTTGCTGACCTTGTGCCTTGAGATGCAGGGTATGGTTCCCCACTAGTGGGAAACCTTGTGACTTCAGAAATTCTTTCCTCTGTTACCACCACTTTCAATCCTTTTACCATTTCTTCGCCATTTGCAAAAGTTTGTGCAAATTCTATAGCAATGTCTTCATTAAAACTCTGCAACTTTAAGAAATAGTCTAGCCAGCCACAATTTTGAAATTTTTCTAGACAAACAACATCTTGTAGGATCACATCATGAATAGTAGGTTCATTCCTAATTAGTTGACCACCCATTTTCATGCAATCACTTTCTAAAATATTCCCCTGTTCTGTCTTCACTGAAAGAGTCGAATTTGCCTATTTTTTGCGCAAATTTAGTTATTTTTAGATTCTTTGGACCCTACACCTTACCATTTTTGGTTTGAATTTTGTCAACTAAGACAAATGAAAAATCATTAATAAAAGTATTAGAAAGGCTTTCAAGAAAAATGACGGTTCTTGTGACCTCTCAAGTGTCAAATCATTAGCTCAAATCAAGTAAAAGACAACTAATGGGCGTGTTTCCCTCCCCGCAACCTAAATTAAAGCATGTGTCCACACAGGCTGAAGTGGCGTGGAAAAAATATGCTATGTAAATATCATAATTAATGATCATGATGAAAATTAATGTCATTTAAGATAATAATGGAAGAAGTAATTGTTTGCACGTACCTCATAAATTGCATTTGCATCTCGCAGATTATAGCTTGCACTGTACCTGTCAATCGATCAGTTAAGTAATAAATGAAGTATGAGGTGGAGTGTTATGATGGAGAGATTGATGGAAAAGAAATAATTATGAAGTGAAGGTGGATGTACGAAATGAGTGGATAATTTGATTTACAATGAAGTGGAAATCTTTATTATGATTTGATGCATATGTGTTTTAGGCAGAAGGATGGACACGGGGTCCACTTCCTTTAGCTGCATAAGAGGTGGTGAATTACTGCATGAACTCCACTTTTGAAGTTGGCTTGTGATATAAATGCAAGCGATGACTGTTGACTAGCAATTTAAATCTAACAGGGTCAATTGTGGTAAGTTGAACAACTCCATTTGAAAATACTTGTGCTACCCCATATGGCCCTAGCCATGTAGTTTGTAACTTGCCAACACCTTCTTAATACCTAGAGTCATAAAGAAGATCCCAGTCACCTGGTTGGAACTACTTTTCTTTAATGTATTTATCATGCCATTTTATCCGTTGAGCTTGCACAACTTCAGTGTGATAAAGGGTCGCCTTCCTCATTTCATCTAAGTTATTGAGCTGCATGATCCTTTGTGTTTGTGTTGTTGATAGGTTTATTTCCAGATCTAATGTAGTCCTTAAAGTTTTATGTTTGAACTCAATTGGCATCATGGCTATTTTACCATATAATAGTTCAAATGGTGTGAAACCAGTGGTTGTTTTCCATTTGGTTCTGTAGGCCCAGATAGCTTCTGACAATCTATTGGTCCAAACTTTCCTATGAATGGGCATTGTTTTTGTCAGAATTGCTTCAAGTTCCTAGTTTTTGGTCTCAACTTTCCTATTTTATTGAGGATGGTAAGGGGTAGATTTTCGATGCCTAATGTTGTATTCATTAACTAGTGTTGTAATAGGGGTTGATTGGAATTGAGCTCCTTGATCTGTCACTATTTCTCTAAAAACTCTATATCTAGTGAAGATCTCTTCATAAAGGAATTTTGCAACCTTATTATCCCTTGCATGTTTTATTTCCTTAGCTTCGACTCATTTAGTGGCATAGTCAGTACATACTAGGATATAGGACTTACCATTTGATGGTGGATCAATTGGACCTACAAAATCTAGGCCCCATTTGTCAATTGGTGTAATTACAACTTGTGGGTAGAGGCGCATCTTATCCAATTTTGTTGGTCATCCCATTCTCTGACACCTATCACACTTCCTAGTGTATTTTCTTGCATATTTATGAAGTGTGGGCCAGTAATAACCCATGTTGAGAATTTTCATTGTTGTCCTTTTGGCAACAAAATTTCCTCCACAAGGTTCATCATGACATGTATGCAAAATGTCATAAGTTTTATCTTCTCTAACACACCTTCTCAACACATGATTTGGGCCAATATAGGACAAACATCCTTCAATCCATGAAAAAGGAATTTTTTTCTCAATGAGAACTCTTCTCTCTATAGGAAAGAAGTGAGGAGGCACCTTCCCTGCAACCAAATAGTTTTCTATGTCTGCATACCAAGGTGTATGCACATTGATTAAAAATAAGTTCTCATCAAGAAAAGTGTCATCAATTACTTGAGTATCATCTGATGTAGTCAATCTAGACAAGAAATATGCTTTAACATTAGCTTTGTTAGGCTTGTCTATTATGGTGATATCAAATTCTTGCATCAATAGTAACCATCTTGCCAATCTTCCTGTTATCAATTATTTATTTATAAGATATTTGATTGTTGCATGATCAGTCTGAACAAAGATCTGATATCCTGTTATATAATGCCTGAATTTTTTGAGGGCATAGATGACTGCTAACATTTCTTTCTCTATGATTGTGTAATTAATTTCAGCCCCTTGTAGGTTCTTGCTGACAAAATAGATTGCATGCTCAATTGATGCCTCTTTTTGGCCCAAAACGGCTCCTATTGCATAATCAGATGCATATGTATGATTGTGGAATGGAAATTCCCAATTAGGACCTTTGAGCACAAGTGCTTGTGTTAATTCTTCTTTTAGATTAGAGAATGCTTTTTCACATTCTTTTGTCTAATGAAATTCTACATCTTTAGTTAAAAGGCTATAAAGTGGTGCTGTAATTTTGCTAAAGTCCCTTATGAATCTTCTGTAATACCCTGCATGTCCCAAAAAACTCCTGACATCCTTTTGTTTTGCAAGTGCAGGAAGACTAGAAATTACTACAATCTTGGCTGGATCTACTTATATTCCTTTTTGAGAGACAGTGGCCAAGGACCACTCCTTGTTGCATCATCATGAAATAATTTTCACTATTCAAAGATAGATTATGATCTTGATATCTTTGCAACACTCTCTCTAGTCTTTTTAATGCTTCAACAAAGTGCCATAAGTTATAAAATCATCCATATAAATTTCCATACACTCATGTGAAATGTCTAAAAATATACTTATTGCTGCTCTTTGGAAAGTTGCAGGTGCATTGCAGAGACCAAACAGAAGCTTTGAATAGGCATAAGTTCCCCATGGGCAAGTGAAATTTTTCTTCTCTTGATCTTCAGGTACAATTTGTATTTGATTGTAGCCATTGAAACCATCTAGGAAACATAAATATTGTTTCCCTGATAATGAATCCAATACTTGATCTATAAAAGGAAGTGGAAAATGATCCTTCTTGGTAGTTGCATTAAGCTCTTTGTAATCTACACAAACTCTCCATTTTCCATTCTTTTGGGGCACTATCAATAGAGGGGATACCCATTGGCTACTAGAGATTGGGTATATAAATCCTGCATCTAGTAGTTTCTGAAGCTCTCATTTTACTATTTCCCTCAATGCATGATTGATTCTTCTTTGTGGTTGCCTTACTAGTGCACAATCATCTTTGATATAGATCCCATGAGTGCATAATTTAGGATCAAGACCCTTCATGTCATGGTTACTCCAATCAAATGCCTTCTTGTGATTGTTTAATAGGTTTGTCAAGGACAACTGTTGCTCTTGGCTAAGCTGATTATTGATGTTCAAATATTTTCCTTTTGCAACTAGTATTTGTGTAGTCGATTCTATCATGTCTAGCTCACTAACATTTGGCATTTTCAATTCTATAGGTAACAAAGTGGGCAAAATATCCATTTTTTCAGCTACAACATTTGGAAGAAGCATTGGAAAAGGGCTTTATGAACTAAATACATGGTGGGATGATTCTGCATGAGTCTCATAATGGTTCTAGATGATTTGGGAAAAAATTTCATCTTCATCATACTGTTGCAAGAAATGGCTTATATTTATCATCATTACCTTTTCCACTAAATCAATGTCTTCAACTTCTTCTCCAATATTGGGCCAGATAGGATTGTCTATGTCTTAGGTTGGTTGAGCAAGCAGATAGATTAGCAAATTTTTAGTATTTCTACCATCAAAGATGGTCATATCTCCTTAACAACATCCTATATAAGCATCTATTATGGCCAACCACGACCTTCACGAGATAATAGGATGTCCTCCTAGTGTGGTTTTTGGGGAGAGTATCATAAAATCTTGGATTCTCCCATGAATCTAGAGTAACCATAATATCTTTCACAATACCATTAGGTTTGATAGTGGAACTATCAACAAGCTTTAGGATGGTAGTAGTAGGCCTTTGATTGATAATATTCAACTGTTGCAGGATCTCCTTAGTCATCACATTAATTGTTGCACCTAGGTCTATTAAAGCATTCTTTATTTGCATACTATTGATCATGATTGCCATTATAGGACTACTTGGATAAGCATTCTTGAGGACAATTACTTTCCCAAGCATGATTTCTTCCAATTGGCCTACCACATGAACAGTAGTGGGATCTTTTCCTTTTGTCCTGGCTTTTTGAGACATACCTCCTTTTTTGCTTCCCATAGATTGGGACATCCTTAATGGCTTGGAACAAGGGTATCTTGACACATATGTGTTTCAATTGATCCAGAATGTCAAAGGTGGTTTCTTCCTTTTTCTTGACAATTTCCAACCTCTGAGGAAATGGTGGTTCTGGATTAGATAGGCAAGTTGGTTCAAGATCTTTGAATTGTTCTGGTCGAGAAAGTACCTCAGCCAAATTTGGATGCTCCTCTTCCTCCTCAGGTAGCTCAGTTATGAGAGGAGTGGAAGGAGTAGGCATGGTAGTTCCTGTGTTGGTATTATGGATGACTTTGTCATGTGTTGCATTAGTTTTGTCATTGATGTCAACACTTATCTTTCTGGAGGTTTACAATGTTGATTTGGCACTATGGTTATATTGGTTTATTGTTGAACCGGCACATTGTGGTTCTAGCATGGTTATTGGCTTATGCACAGTAACCAATATATGCTTTATCGACAGAATATATGGTTCATCGACAGTGATGATAACTTGTTATCATCTGGAGATCATTTGGTTATGTCGAAGACATGGATTGGATGTTTGGATTTGGTGTTTTTCTTATTGGTCTGATCGGGTTGACATATTTGCTTTAACCGACAGATAGGTCTAGGTTATGGATCGGTACAAGATATCATGTTCCAGATCAACACAACACTTTTTTGGAAATAGTTTATTGATTGAATAATGTGTAAATGTATTGAGTCGACATATTGTATCGCATCAAGAATTATTTTGTAATTATAATATCTTTAGTGAGTCGACCTTATGATTTGGTCTTAGGTTTTGTATAAATAATTGTAAGATCTTATTGAAGATCATATTGTATGAGTGTGTGCAATATTGAAGATCATTGTGAAGAGCGAAAATAAGCAGATCCTTGTGCGAATCATGCAAACATTATCTGAAGGTTGAAGGAAAGGTTATGAGGGTGTTTGGCACACATGGTCAGAGCTTAAATCAGTACTGAATCCAGCATTTCAGATGCTATTTTGAAGTAGTACATTGTTATTGGATTTAACCATCCAACTATAGTCAGTGTGACTCCTATTTTGTGATTGAGTAGTGAGCTCTAGGCGGTTGGCGTTTCTGCATGTGCAGACCCCATTTGTATACACTTACTATCTGCAGTAGTATCATCTGATTGTGGGTAAGGTTTCCCACCGTGGTTTTTCCCCTTACAAGGTTTCCACGTCAAAATCTTTGTGTCATGTGTTGTGGATGTTGTTTTCCTTTCTGTTTCATGCATTAAGTTATACCGGTACTGTTATAACAGTTAACCTATTTTACCGGCACTGAGTTTTAAGTTGGAATAATTTGTTTTGGGTTATAATTTATTGACAATTGGTTGACAACTGATTCACCCCCCCCCTCTCAGTTGTCCTTCCAGGTTCCTAACATCCTGAGCGTAGATGAATATCACCTAAACTCACAACATATGCAAGATATAGGTTTGGATTAGCAGAATAGACCTGTTGCTACTGTGGTTTACTATTTGGATTAGGTGTGGGTTGAGTTGGCAACTGAGTAGGTTTAGGTGTAGTAGTATTAGGATCAGGAGGGGGCACGATAGCTTATTGTTGAGGTTGTGGAGGTGGATTCATGTAACCAGTTGTTTGGTTCAGCCATTGTTGTCCACCTCTCCACTGGCGTGTTTGTTGCCAATTTCCTTGGGATTGCTGCCAATTCCCCTGAGAAGGTTGCCATTGTGGTGGGGGATTTTGGTAATTAGACCAAGTGTTCTGAGGGTTATTCTAAGACTGTAGTGGATACCCCCCAAAATTGGATGGATATTGGTACTGCCATTGGTTATTAGATGCATTAGAATTCATATAAGGTCCACTAAAAGACAATGGATCAGGTAGCATACCTTGTCTTGGACCCCATGGTCTTCTTTGTGCAACATAGAAGACTTGTTCTTAATCTCCCTTGATCATCTTGAAATCAGGTGGAATTTTCTTTCTATCAATGTTGGCTACCATTTTACATTTTCAATCCTTCTTCTTCTACCTGTAATGAGGGTAGTATTTTGCCAATGTTGCTTCTGCCTCCTCATGTTTCTTTCTTTCTTTTAGGGTATCTGACTGAGTGGTCATATCATTTATGATATCCTAATTAAAATTTGAAAGTAGATTAGTAATCTCCATCCTTGAGACCCCATTAGTGGATGATTTTCCCATCTGGTAGTCTCTTCCTTTCTTGACAGTTGCTTGGGAGTAGTTTTGACATATCTTCTTAATGTCACCCCAAGGAAATTGAGTAATGTCTCCTCCTATTAGATCCAAGGCGTCAGTACAACTATCATTTATTCCTCTAAGGAAGAGCAACTTTTGAGATTCTTCATTAAGAGTATGGTCTGAATTTTTTTTCAGGCGAAACAAGAACCTTGATATGTAATCCTCCAAATTTTCATCTTCCCTCTACTGCATTCTAAAGATGCCATCTCCCCTCATATTACCACTTCTACAGTATTCCTTGTACATATCAATAAATTTTATTTGCATGTCTTCCCAACTAGTAACAACATCTCTCCCCAAACTCATAAACCATCTTAAGGCTCCTTCCTTCAAAGTAGTAGGGAACAACTTAAGCCTATGAGCATTAGTGGTGTAGTCATAGATTCTATAGAGGATGTCAAATTCAAATAGAAAGTTATCTGGGTCCTCTCTTAAAAGGCCATAAAACTTAGGGAGGACTGGAGCAGGGATATCCTTGAGATTATTATTACCATGCTGGTTAGTGATGGGGAATTCAAAAGTAGGTTGGTTAGGATGATTGTGTGTAGCAACACCAACCATTCTTGATTGATGAATTATCAAGGCAAATGGGTTATCAACAGGTTCTTGGTTAGCTAGATCTTCTAGATTATTAAAGTTGGCAAATATATCAACCAAAGGATTTATCTCTTGGTCTTCTATTTTAGGTTGATTGTAGGCTTCCTCAAAATGATTGTTAGGATAAGGGTCGTTAGGAAGAAATCTCCCAAAAGCATCTCTTCTTCTATGCATACAGGATCAACTCAGTATCAACCAATTCCACACAATTTATTTTTGAAAGAATTATGGGCATAACTTACTGAAGTGAGAAAATATTACAAGAGCAACTTTCAAAGGTATTTTAATAGAAATAAACTAAAAATGAACTTAAAGAACTCCTTAGTTTGACACCATCCCCAACAACGATGCCAAAAATGTTAGCCTTCTCAAATGATTCAATAACTAAGCCCTTAAAGCTATGACTCAAATATTAGACATCTTCACTAAGCAACTATCAGGCTCATTATGAAGGTTCATTTAACTTATCAACCCAAGGACGTGAACTTGAAATGGGTCGGCACAATATGTGCACTAAGACTCTATTATGGCCATCATAACTTAAGCAAAGAAAAATGCTAGAATTGAAATACTATAAATAATTAATAAAGGAAACTAAACTTAAGTTGATAACTAGTCTGAACATGTGAATCTTAAACTAACACAAAGTACAGGAATTAAATTCTAGACAAACAAGCAAGAAACTACTCTGCCTGCTTTGGTTGCAGGAACAGGCACAAAGTAGAGTTATGTGGTTGCAAGAATAGTCCACTACTAGAACGGTACTAATTACTAAATGAAAAAGAACTACTAAACTAACTAAACAGAGTTCACCAAGTGGGCCCCCTTGAGTGAGACTTCTAATATTAACATAGGTGCTTGAAACTCATAATATCATCTTATTCATCAAAACAAAAATACATAGAATATAACAGCATGTTCTTAAACTGTATTCCAAAGCTGAAAAGGTAAACATTGAAGATCAATCCATTTCAAGAGATCATTTGATCATTATTTATAGAAAGAAAAACTACCAACTAAACCTAACTAACTGGTCGACCAACTCCGCAACATAAGTAGGGCACCATTTATTGAAAGCATGAAAAGAGGAAAGGAAAGATCATGCATGCGCTTAGCCAAGTCATATAGGACTTCCTCAATAGAGATATTGCACAACATGATCCTAAATCGACTCATTGATTGTACATAATTAATAAATAAGGTAGTTGCAGCATTAAGTAGAGAAAGCTCCACTACGTTGATCACTTCTTGACCTCTTCAACAACTGACCAGCTAGTAAGAGTCCTGCTCCTTGTTGCAAGCTTTATCATAACACCACTTTCTTGAAACAATTTTGCAAAACACGCTAGCACATACAAACAATCCACATTTCCCAAATCATCTAAAAAACAACATTCTTTTCAACACATGCACATTTAATAGATAATTACATAGCATATGCATTAATATCATGAATTGTTTCAAGGTCAAACTTAAGCCCAAAAGATAATAGTTTCTAAGGGAATAGCACAGTAAATAGTGTCATCACAATATCAAAATCTAAAGTATCATCATGGACATCATAATAAATCCTTAGAAAATAAGACCATAAACTTGTCTCATCAGTGGGCCTCATCAAATACCTATTTTACACATTTGAAATGATGTGAGGTACAACCTTCCCAATATCTGAGTCTTTAACAATTCACCATCTCTAACTTTTGAAGACACTAATTCTCAAAGAAAAGCAGGTCACTTATTTGTTAATATCCTCACTCCTATTAAGAATCTTCCCTTCCCGATCTTTAATCGCGTTACAATATATCCTAGATTTCACTAAGCTATGAAAGAACTTTGTATTACTATCTCCCTCCTTTAACTAACACTCTCAAGACTTTTGTTACCAATAGATCTCCTCTCTTGCTAGAATCTCAGCCAGTTGTTGCTAATGGAGGGTTTTCTCTTTCAAGTACTCTACTTTTGTCATTCCTTGTTTCATAAAAACTCCATTAAGCTACTCCAATTCATTCTCAATTCTAATCTTCTCTTTAGATATATTCTTAAAGTGCTCCCTATTCCATTCCTTGAGCTTACCTTTCATGAATTGCAAATTTTTCACAAAGGAGAATTATTTTTTTCCATTGGTAACTAGAGCCTCCTCCCACTAGGCCAAGATAAGATCATAAACTCTTGAGTCTTTAAGCCACATTTTTTCAAATTTGAAGGGGAAATAGATTGGGATAGAGTTATTTTGAAAAATGAGGGTAGTGGGGAAGTGGTCCAACCCAATTGGAAAATGGAGGCCTCAAAAACTATAAGAAACACAAAACAATTCCATCTAGCAAAAATCTAGTTTCTTTTTTATACTAGAAGATCTAATTCTCCTGTTAGTCCACATATATATACCATTTTTAACACATATTTCAAATAGGCTATTTGAATTAATAAAGTGTCAGAACTCTGATTGAGTAGAGCTAATACTGCCCATGCCACCTAGTTCCTCATTAGGGCCCCTAGTTGCATTGAAATTTCCACCAACAATAATCATCTCATTCTTAACTCCTTGAATAACAACAAGCAACTGATTCCAAAGATCTCCCCTTGATCCATTATTCGAAGAATCATACACATTCAAGAAGAAAAATTGTCTCTTAATAGATAAAGACCATACCTTCAATTGTTGCCAACATTTATACTAATCCATCAATTTGACCTTGATATATTATTTCTTCCATAGAAATCCTAAACCACCGGTTGCACCTTCAACCTCTACAAACATCCCACTCCAACCCTGCTTTAAACTAAGGAAAGGAGGAATATCATCTTTTCCATGTTTGGTCTCTTGAAGCATCACAATATACAGATGAGTCTGATCAAAGTTTCATTTGATCAAATGCCTTTTATCAAGGGCATTGCACCATCTTACATTCCACGATAGTGTTTTCATGATGAACCAAGAAGGGTAACGCCCTTCCCGGATCTTAACTTCCTCTGCCCACTAGCACTACCTACCATTTCAAGGAGAGCCTTTTTGGATTTTCTTCCTCTCTTTTGCTTTTCCTTGACCTTCACTTTAACATTAGCAAAGAGTCTAACAAATTGTCCTCTTCTCCAGGATATCCTCTTCTTCTGTCAAATTCAAAAAATCATCCATATTTGAACCCAAATCAAGTTGTCTAACCTCTTCCTTTGAAAACTGAACCTTTACTCTTTGTCTACTAGTGGATGGTCCATTACTTAGAGAAGGAGGGATTGGATCAGAAAAGGAAAGATGATGAAGACCATCCACTCCCATTCCATTCTTAGGAGACATATGCAGTTGGACAGGGCGTTTCCTAATATAAACCTTAGTTGAAAGGCATAGCTCCTCGTTGAAAACCCGAGTGCCAAAACAACCATTACTATTATCTTGAGTAGTGGGTTGGATAAGTGGGGTCAACTCCCCCCCCAACGAGCTACGATCGGGTATTGCCAGATTCAAGCAAGTGCCCTCCAAAAAACACCCCTTCTAAAACCAAAGTATTTTCTACCTTGGAAGGAGTCCTCAACTCGGTACTGACTTCATTCCTATCCCCTGAAAATGGAGCTATAAATTGACTAAGTTGTCTACTTGAACCTGCAAGGTACACCCCTCAAAAGAATCTTTTCTTGCTTCTAAAGATCCATCTAATTCAGTGGGAATATCACCCATCACCATGCCCACATTCTAAACCCTACACTAGTTTAGGATTTAAATTTCTTCTATCACAACTTCCTCAAAATCTTGATTTGGCTTGTCCTAAGAACCTCCCTACATCCAGGGCTAAGAATGTTGCTTGGGGGTTCACCAACCTTCTCTTTACTCTTCTCATTACTCAAACACTCTTCTACATAATGACCATCCTTTTAGTAAGTTTTGTAAGTAACAATAATCTCATCTACTTCTATCCTTTGTTTTCATACTCCTTCATTAGACCACAGTTCAATCTCCTTCAATAGAGGAGGGAGTGACTTCCACATGATATAAATTCTCATATAAACATTGAAGTTCTTTTTCTCTATTTCTTCATCCTCTTTCACAAACCGACCCAACTTGTTACCAGTCTGCTTAAGAGTAGACAACTCCTAATATTCCCAAGGTAAGTTATATAAATGAATCCAAATAGGGACCTCATCAATCTTAGCCTTCAAGGGTCAAAGTTCGGGGATGAATCTTTGATGAAGAATCTTATATCGCCCATAATAAAAGGCTTGTTGTTTAGAACCCATTCTTTGTCTTTAGAGTGGTCATAAGTCACCAAGAAGAACCCGTTAGGTAGGGTTTTGATCATGGCGATGTCCCATCAAGTCTCAACACACCATTTTTGCACCCTTGATAGGGCAAGCCAGGGCCTTGCCCACTCCATAAATCAATCTCTCTCCCTCAACCTTTGATTCCTACACGTCCAATTCCCCCCTTCTATATGTAGAGAAATCAATATTTAGTTGTCAGTTTGGATGTCCACCTTCGCTGAAGGTTGTTGAGACTAAGTCTCTTTCAGTCTCCACATCTTCTTCTCCATTTTTGAGAAGTTGATTTTCTTTCCTGAGAAAATGCTAACATAATGCCATTTCCTCATAAGGGATCTCTTTCTCGATGAGAAGCTAACCCTGTATCCTCCTTTCTCTAGTGCCCTTCTTTTTGAATCCTCTAAAGTCTTCTATGGTGGTCTCTAAGGCAAGTGACAACTTTTCTAAATCGCTCTATTTCTACTAGAGATTCCTCGGTGATCTCTACTGTAGTTGTTTTGCACTTCCAACTTCCATCGACACTCCATCTTACCCTACAAATATCAAGGATTGATGTAATTTTTTTTTTTAATCTTACTAATGAGTCATAATTAGCCTCTTCTTTGTGAAGTTGCAAAAATTGATATTTGATCTCATCCATCTGTTACTATATTTGCCACCATTTATTTGACCAATATTCAAATATGAATATAAGAAAATGAGTTGTAACATGATTTCTAAAATAAATATTAGAATATCTACTCCCTGATGCAAAATACAATTAGTAAACATTTCTTAACATCTAATTTTCCCTATGTGTATTAAAACGATTTATCTCATAGAATCTATGATCACATTCTTAAGAAGATTAATACCAAAAATGGCTTCCATCCATATCAAGCTTGATAAAAATATAGTTGGGAAATGATTAGATGTGAAATTCTATTTTCATCTAGCTCTAGAACACTCTTAAAAATATCTTCTAGGTTTTCACTATGCCAACAAAATGAACACTTAGCTAAATGCAAATTTAGAAATCTTAATTTATGCCCTACAGGTAGTTTGTGATGTAAAACTTTCCATGACAAAATTTGAGCATTTGCCTCTGCCTTGGATTGCCAAATTTGAGTACTCAAGCTCCTCCATTTTATTTCTTTAAAATTTCAATTCCTTTTGTTGTTAAGTCTTGGGTTTAATCTCATTGTTGACAAAATTTGAAGCTAAGTTTTTTAACGGTAAGCAGAAAATGGATATTTTTTAGCCATAACTAGTTCTTGAAGACACTACACTGTAAAGGAGTACATAACTTCATCAAGAGCTCCATAGGAACCAAAGACTTAACAAAAATTAGAAACCCCTTAGATTTTTATTTAGATTAAAATAATTCATAATATATTGCTAGTTGGTCCAGTCAAGACTTGAAGTCCCAAATGTCATTGAAATGTTTCATCCCCTTCTTAAAAATATAGTTAACCTATTTAGAAAATGTTACAGCTAATGATTCTCTGTGATATTGCACAAGTCAATTTTACCAAATAGATGAATAAGAAAAGTTGAAACCTTGTTGTAATGTATTATTTGTCCAATTAAAATAGTTATATACAAATTTGTAGGCCTTCTGGGTGGATTGCAATGGAAAAGAAGCTTAACTGTAGAAAAAAAGGGGACAAGTAAAATCTTATCCAACCATTTCACCAATTGTAATTTGTTATTCATAGCAGTGAGGGATATCCTATGTCGCACCAAGATTTGTTATTGTTCACCTCTTAAAACATCTCTTATTATCTAGTTGGCAGGTAAACAAATCCCTTGAGTCATGAGATCCAAAAGACCCAACCCCCCTCTATGTTTTGGTTGAATACAATGAAGCCAAGAAGAATATCTAAAGCCCATGTTACCATCCCAATTTGTCTATGAAAATTGTCGAACAAGTTTGTTAAGGTATTTATAATTTTTTTTTTACGACATCTAGCATGAAGAATAATAGACATGAGAGGGCAAAATGATCTAATTTATAACCGAAAGTTTGCTAGCTAGTAAGAGGTACTTATTGCCCCAATTAAAAATTATGTTCTTCAGTTTTATGAGAAACCAATTTCACATATCATGGAGAGAAACACCCAACCCAAAGGGAATACCAAGGTACTATGTAAATTTGTCCATGTTTGACTCATTTCTACTATTTAGGAATCCAATGTGGCACCTGAGTAGGTTGGATCATTAAAAATGTAGTTTTATGATGTGTAAACTTAGAACCTAAAACCAAGCAATACAAATCTAAGGCCTCCAAAACATTACTAATTTTTTATTCAGTATTTTGTATAGACGATAAGCTATCATCAACAAAATGTGAGTTTAAAATAATTGAATTATTAGGAATATTGTTGCACTTAATTAAAGCCCATTTGATTGTATTTTTGTAAAATGTATTTGAGAGCATCAATAGTTAAAACATAAAGGAATTGAGATGAGGGGAAACCTTGTCTTATTGATCATTGTAGAGGAAATCAATCAAACATTGAGTTATTGATCCTAAATATAACATTAGCATCATTGAATAACATTTGAACATGCTTACATACCTTGTGATCAAAACCCAACCACTGCAATATCTTTCAAATAAAACTCCAATGCATTATGTCATAGGCTTTATCAAAATCTACTTTTATTGACAAATGATCTCATTCACTTGTTTCCCAAGTTAATATTAGAATACCCATACTAAATCTTCCACCAAGGAATACAGTTTGCTAGGGCCTAATTATCATTTTAGTTATTGTTTTAATCCTTGTAGCTAAGACTTTAACAATAATTTTATAGGAGGTATTCCGTAATGTAATAGGCTTCCATCCAGAGATATAATATTTATTTTTCCCTTTTGGAAGAAACTTTATTTTGCCTCTATTGATATCTGGTCACACAAATCCTTCATCTATTTCTTCTAGATAAATTAAATAGAAGTTTTCCTTAATATGTTGCCATAAATTTTGATAAGACTCAATTAAAAACCCATCAATTCTAGAACTTTTATGAGGATCCATAGAAAAAATAGCATGTTCCAAGTCCTCAATAGAAAGGTTGTAATCAATAAAATGACTATGTTCCTAATCCACCTTCCTAGGTATAATATCCTCAAGGATATCTTCTAAAATTACTCACACATCTTGCCAATGTTGGTCTTCTTCAAAAAGTTTCTCACAAAAGACTTGAAACAAAATTTTAATTTCTTTTGGGTTTGTGTGAACATGTCCATCCTCATCATATATGGGACCAATAAAATCATTCTCGTGTTTATAGTTTAAGAACTAAAAGAAATACTTAGAACCTTTGTCGCCTTCTTTAAAACCATGTAATCTAGCCGATATTTTAGCTCCTTATCTCATTTAATAATCAAGTCTTATGGAGCTTGGTTTCAATAAAAGCAATGGAGGATTGAATAGCTATGATGTTTGATTTTCCATTAAGCCCCCTTGTACAAAATTTTCTCTCTTTTTGCAGTACCATGATAGTCTTTTACCAAATGAATGTAAAAATTTAACACATTTAGCAAGTTGCCACCATACGTATAAGACTCCCCTTTTTTGGGTTTGGGAATAGAATGCCAAATTCCAACCAAAGCATCAAAACAAGAAAGGATTTTCAAAGGTGATATATTAAGCTTAAAGGTCAACTGTGATTCTATAGGCTTAGGATTTTCCTTTGCAATAATACAAAAGATAGGAAAGTGATCATAAAGAGTAGTAGAGTAGTATACCTTTGCATAATTTCCAAAGGAATCTTGGCTTACTGGCACGTTAGGAGAAACATAAAACCTATCAACTCTACTAAGTTTTTTATCTACTCCTAGTCTATGATTAGTCCAAGTAAACTAGTTATGCTTATGACAAGCTCTTTTTTTATACAACGTATCAACAACCCCCACAAAGTTGAAACAAAGCAACCATTTGTCAAATTTTTCATTGTTGAGTTTTATATGATAGGGTCAACTACTGTCAGAATGGTGTTCTACCATTTTAAAATCTCCACCAATAATCCAATCAAAACGAGGTAGGTGATTGGATATCCATTCCCATAACTCACATTTTTCTTTTGCAATGTTAGGGGCATAGATAGAACAAAAACCAATACATTGGTCACTGATAAAGGCAAGGACCCAGACATAGTTGTGTGATGGATCCTCCCCTTTAACAATGACAAACCTATTGATCCTTGAAGCCAATCCAATTACAACCCCCCTACCATCACTATGCAATGTGTAGAAAGAGGTAGCATCTCTCCATATGTTGAATAGTGATGTAACAAGATGAGGACCAATTATTTTAACCTCTTGCAAAAAAAAAAACATCGGGTTTCCATTTCACAATAGATTTCTTAATGTCAAAATTGTAGCAAGAGAGTGACAACCCTCTAAAATTCTAAGACAAAGTTTTATAATGCATGATTAAATAGTATTAAAAGAGTTCTTTTTGTGGAAAAACATCAAACTAATTGACAAGATTAATCAAATTCTAGGAGTTTTCAAGTTCCTTAACCTTAGAAATGGGAGATCTATATATGTGTCTCTTAGCTTGAACTACTGATCCATTCCTCATTGAAGGAGACAAAAATCTACATCTTTAAAAATAACTTGGAGGGGTTGTTTCTATATTCCTTGCAATAGCCCTAGTAGGAGATGGAAAATGATTTCGTGAAGATGAAACCCTATGTTGGGAGTCGACTAATCTTGAAGGATCCTTTCGTTTCCTAACCATCCTCCAACTATCTATCATTATAACATCCTTGTATGAATTGTTTTTAATATTGTCATTTCCATCTTGTGCATCACTAGCTAGTTATTACAATCAAGGGACTAAATTAGGCATCATAGTAGGTTGAGTTGATAGTGGTTGTTGTTGTGAACTAGGGACACCTATATGCTAAGTTTGATTATATGTGTTTTTTTGGTTGGGCAATCTCTTATTATGTCAATCTTTTCGCTAGAATAAGCAAGCATTAGGCTTATTAAGATAGACAATTGGCTAGAAAAATTTAAACCCTAACTTAACAAGTTTAATATTATTAGGTAGCTATTTATTTAGGTCCATCTCTACACAAGCTCTTAGGTGACCTTAAGGCTAGAAAACTTATCAAAACTATTTTTGCACCAGAAAACTCTCCCATGTTGTGCAACTATTTCTTTCAAGAAGGGTCTAAATACTAGATTGAAAAAGGGCATCTCAATCCACATTGGATATTTAGACCTAAAGGGACCCTCAAAATGAAAATCCAAAGTCTAGGCCTGTAAATAACAAATCTATCATTAGATAACCTAGGTTCCATATCGAAGAACTGTTTATGCATGATCAACATATTTAAATTTGTAGGAAACACACCCCTTGCCCAACCGAATCTTTATTCTCCAAATTTAGTTTAGGCCATTTATAGAAAATAATTTTAGATAGTACTCCCTTCAGAAAGAACAAAATTACAAACCTATGCTGACATTATGGAATGCAATCTATCACACCAATAAGGAGAAGATATTATAATGTCTTACCTTCATTTTCTTGCTCTTCCATTTATTTATCTTCTGTAACTTGTGCTTTCACTTATTTGTTAGGTTCTCTTTTTACTCCTTCTTTATTTGATACAACTAAGTTCCCTCTCTTATTAGCCTATGTGTCCTTCATTCATAGGTCATATGAAGCATTTTCACCATTATTTTGAGTGAGGCTTTCAACATTTTGAGCATTCCCTAGATCTTCTATTTGTCCTCTCATCGCTCTCCTCATCCCTGTCTTTAGCCAGATTGCCACAAAATTAATTTGTCTTCTAAAAATCCTCTACCTCCCAACAAAACAAGTCCTTGCCACACTCTTCACCCACAACCAATGAATGTTGACATGTTAGCTTCACAAAATCCTTACTCTCCATTAAGATCTTCATTCAAACCAGACAAGGGTTACATATTTTGGGTGCGTAATCCCCTTCGTACGCTTATGGATGCTTCACTTTGCTCACTACATGAATTTTCAAAACCAAAAAACACCAAAACCTTGTCATGAAAAAAACTCATCACCTCCATTTAACAAATATTTAGTACCATTAGGAACAACAAACATAACCATCATCAACTTTGATCCATGTGGAAAATGGGCACATATTACCAAGCATTGCACACCAAAATAGAGTGGTCAACTAATGTTGACCTCACCCAACATGTGAAAGATACCCCACTCTCTCTTTTAACACATAAAATTAAGAAAGTAGTGTAAATGAGGTCAAATAAGTTTGTAAGAACCAACATTATGAGTAACTTCCACTATGAGTGTCATTATAAGGAGAATAATAATTAAATAATATTTCTCAACCACCTATATGGGCACGTAAGTATCCATTTTTAAGATGTTGAAGATCTAATATTAGACATAGGATTGTGAAGTTAATATCGCCCTAATTCTAACATATTAAAATCTTCATTGTGCTCATTTTAAGAAATGCAACTTTTATTGAAAAATTTTAATCGCAAGGGAATCAATTTGTTTTAATGCCCCTATTATATCCCATCACTTGTAATTAGTGTCTTCATCTAACATGTTCAATAACCTTATATTATAATAAATAGCCTAATTCAATTTTCTATAATTTTTTTTATGCTCATCTAAATCCATTGTAAGAGGAATAAAACCTCACACTGGTGTCACTATAATCTATTGATCTCTCTCAACCAATAGAACCTCCGTATTGAGCTACCACAACTAAAAAAAATGTTTATTGCATTTTCAACTTTCATTCTCAACATGTTTAACATATTATTCCTTAAATTTAATTTTAATTATTATTTTCATATTTGTTTTCAAATATGATTTGGCCTCTCAATAACACTTCAATTAAAACTAAGATTACCACAAGAAGCACTCACCCTATTCCTCAAATAAGCTACAAGAACTAGTGTATAATATCACTCGTTAGGAATTATGCATAATCTTAGAGAAGCACTAAGAGTGATATAAATTAGATTTATGATTGATATAAATCAACAAGATAATTAAAAACAAATATAATTTATACATTAAACAAAAAAATTAAAGCAATAGATTCATACAGATAACATCATATGTATCCTAAAAAAACTCTTGAAAGGAAAAACCCAACCACAAAATTAAACCCACTCACTATATTAACACCAAATGTGCTTAAAAATATAAGAATACTTAAAAAAATACTTTCTACCAAGTCTTAGCATGGGTAGAATTTTGATAGCATTGCAATAGCTTCTCAACCTCCATACCAACTATATTTACTTATCAAAGCTTCTCTCAAGCCACTATCCCAAGAGCTTTGTATATATACAAGAAACAATAGGAAAACTTACTAAAACATCATATGAAAACTAATTGCCTCTAAGTGATAATTTTGAAGGTGAATGCCTAAGTTTGAGTCCTCATCCAAGGGCTATTACAAATTCCAAAGAAAGCACATATTCCTTCTTATTTAAATCAGGTGCCAAGCATGGATTAAATCATTGTCTAATGATACACATTTCATATGTTAATAATAAAACTTGTTATATCTTACATGCAACATCCCACTTCGAAAGAGACTCAAATTCTTAAAATAAGTGCTACGACTCTCTAAGTGTAGCATCCACTAATATTAAATATATTATTAACAAATAGGGTGTTATTAATGAAGTTCGTAACAACCTCCTAACAACATAAGACATTACACAAGACATACAATACACCTTTCTAACAAAAATAAAGAGATGTGACATAGTTAAGTGCTATGATAGGCCTTGGGTTAGTGAGTGTCCCAACATAATGAAATTGTATACTAAAATTATGCATCCAATATATTAGGTCAAACTAGCATATAAAACAAAAAAATAATGCTAAGTATACATTCGGTCTAGGTAATTTATAGGAACAACTCATTCAATTATATAAATCATTACACTCTAAGATCACAAGGAGTTATAACTTTTTCCTTGCCATTCAAAGATTCCCAAAATCTCCTAATAAAGCCAAATATTTCATGCATTAAAAATGAATTGTGGTAGTTGAGAATTGTACTTCAAAATAAATATTGTTTAGTTGAAAAAATTTACAAGACCCAATTCATATTTAATGTAGCAGTTAATTTTTTAGATTTAGTTAAAGCTAAACTTGTTTAAAGACAATTATTTTTTTCTCTTCCATATTTAAGAAAATAAATTATTCTCGAAAAATTTAAGTATTAAATAGTTGAATAAATCAATCAAGAATTGTTACATATTAGATATAACAATTGCATACAAGTTAATAGAGATTGCAATATAAATATGTTGAAAATATAAATAAGATGACCAAATTGTGTATCTTGAAATGTGACTTTTTATCGATGGCACGTTATAATTAGAGATTGTAAATTAAAAAAATGGAACTAGATTACTAATCATAAGAGTAAGAGGACTAAGATATTAGAAGATGAGGGTCCAAGATAGAATTGTGGTAGCAATCTTGTTTCAATGTTTACAATCCTATCATGAGAGAGAAAAGACATGTTGTACCCACAACACATTTCCATCTTAATATATAAGGTAAGGATTTAAACAATGGCTTGAGGAATGTTGTGGGAATTACTTTGCAAGAATTAATGATTGGTATTTCTCTGTGCCTTAGTCAAGATTAGAGAGTAAGTTAATAGTAAAAATAAAAGAGATAATATTGTTGGATGTAGATATTGTTGTATGAAAGAGAGATCATTGCAAACATCTAAAATATTAAGAATATATAGGTGAATACATTGTTCTAATTATTGACCAATGATTTTTATCTACAATATTGTTTTGAGTGAAATATGGCATCTAGCATTTGTAACACTTGTTTACATGTTGCTATGTAATGTAAATAAAAAATGGTGGTGCTAAGGAGAATGTTGTGTGATTTGTTATATAAGAGTTCAAGCTCAAGATTTATTTGCACCTTACTTGAGAAAAAATGGTGAGGATACAAAACATTATGGAGATCACTATGTAAGAGTTGAAGTTGAAGACTTCTTTTCTCCTTAGACAATCATTGATACTGAGTTAATAGTAAAAAATGAAAGAGATAATGTAGTTGAATGTTAACGTTGATGTATGATAGAGAGGTGAGCTTGTAAAATATTAGAGACATGAATGTCAATGAGTTGTTCTAGTTATTGAAAACTAATATTTGGTGTGTTAAATGGTGCACAAATGACTCCTTTAAATGCATGATCTATACACTAAATTAAAAGTTTTTGGCACAACACCAACACATAACAATTATGTCTAGAACTATGAGCCATAAAACATTAAAAATAAAATTTAGAAAAGGTGTATAAGATGTAAACTACAATTGTGTTGAAGGAACAAAATCACTTATGCAATCTAATTTAAAATTTAGAAAAATTATATCAAAAATATTGTCAATAATATATTGAATAAAAAAGTTCTATTAAACAAGATTTTTGTTGTTGGACGATTTTATGTCAAAACTGTTAGACAGTTCAAATAACTGGAAGACAACTGAGGGGGGGTGTGAATCAGTTGTCACATATTACTAGAACATTTAACAATTAAAAATTTAATACCGAAACCCAAAACATTAATACTGGAATGCTTAAACCAAATACCAAAATAATAGTTAAACCAATTAAGCATAAACAATAATAAGAGAATAAATACCATCCACATGACACCAAGATTTATACGTGGAAAACCCGATAAAGGGAAAAACCACTCTGGGAAGCCTACCCACAGTCAAATAATACTTATGCAGTATGTATGTGAATTACAATTGAGGGGCCTGCACTTACAGAAGGCCAACAACCTAGAGTGCATTGCTCATCACAAAAGGAGTCTCACTAACTACATAGAAATCTAAACTACAATCTAGAAGAAGGAATGAACTACAAAGATAACATCTCCTATGCCTGAGTATAGTTCCAGTTAAGCTCAATACCGGAGGACTAAATCCTCTTACATAAACCCAATTCGATCTCCAATGATTGACCAAATCCTCTGCTTGAATGATATTAAATTATTCGCACATTACATATCTATAACCCATTCCTTGACCTTATACCTATAATGATCTACAATGAGATCTTACATCATATATATAAAAACCCTCGACCATAAACAATCAGGTCGACCACCAAACAATAAACCAATTACATAATTACAAAACATGTTGGCCTTAGACCAAACAAATAATATCCAACACATAAGACATCCTAGAAACACATCGAGAGGTCCAATCCACACGTTACATTAAGCCGATCGATAACCTAGATCAACCGGGACCCAATATAGGTCCACACACTAAGGCAATGATCTACATCCACCAAGTCTCGAACATGATCACCAACAACATCGTGAATCTTCACCAAAAGATGCACCAACACCACTTATGCATATCATCAAAGATCTTCAACAAAAGCTTTGCTGATGAAACCCTCGTCGGGACCACAAGCCAAACTTCCAAGCAAACAGGATAGCATTCGATCACTAGACCAAAACCAACTGACTGAATATGAACATGAGTATCATGAATAAGCCAATTCCATAACCAAACCATACTGGAGCCTGTCGAATCATGTCGGATCCAAACCAACCAGAAACTACTCAACCTACTGGGACGAGAAGGGTGTCAGTAAAGCATCCAAACAACTAGTGTTGACATCAATGACAAAACATCAATGCAACACATAATAAAATCCTCCAAATGGCCAACAATCTCCCCCTTTGGCATTGATGGAAACACTAGATGTGAAAAATATCTAAGTACCAAGAAATGCCAAATGAGTCTCCCCCAATGGACGACAACCAACAATCTCCCACTCAAAGATATAGAAATGAAGTTCTAAAACAAAGACCAAACTCCCCCTATGAATGATATCTCCGCAAAGCTTTGAATTACATATATATATCTCCCCCTAATGTATACAAATCCTTAAGTTTTTCTTTTTCACATCAATATCTCTCCCCCTTTGACATCAATGGCAAAAATCTAACAAAAATATCAAAGTAAAAACATAAACCATTGAATCACAAAGCTGACTACTCCCCCTGAGTAGTAGTATCCCCACATCAGTGTCAAAATGAAAAATATCTCTGATAATGCATACCGAACTAATGCCAAAACGCATCTATCAATTCTCTGTCGGAGGGGCAGAAACACCTAACCTGTCTCTCAGGTATTCAAATGGTTCTTTAGGCACTTTAGTGAAAATATCTGCAATCTACTCTTTAGTGTTCACATAAATCAATCTGACTTCATTTTCTTCCACCTTCTCCTTCAAAAAGTTATACTTGATAGATATGTGCTTTGTCTTAGAGTGAAATACCAGATTCTTTGATATGTCAATAGCAGCAAAGTTATCACAGTGAATAACTATCGGTCCAGTGCAATGCACTTTGATATCCTTCAACATTTGCTTCATCCATAAAACATGTGTACAGTTAGTAGCAACAACAACATACTCAGCTTCAGCAGTAGATAAAGAAGTACATGATTGTTTCTTGATGATCCATGAAACCAACTTCTTTCCAAGAAAGAAAACTCAACCGAAAGTACTTTTCCGGTCATCAACATCTCCAACCCAATCAAAATCTGTATATGCACATAAAGTAAAGTCATCATCCTTAGGGTACCACAAATCATATTCTGATGTACCTTGCAAGTATCTAAAAATCCTTTTCACCGCACTCTCGTGATTTTCTCTAGGATCACTCTGAAATCTAGATGCAATACAAACAACATTCATTATGTCAGGCCTAGTCTGAGTCAAATAAAGTAGACCACCAATCATAGATTTGTATCTTGTAGGATTTACCGATGCAATAACATCTTTCCTTGTCAATTTCTCATTTGTAATCATAGGAGTACTTACCGGTTTAGAATCTCCCATACCAAATTTCTTCAACAATTCCCTAGCATACTTAGTTTGACAGATGAAAATACCTTTTCCAGGCTGAGTAATTTGCAAACCAAAGAAAATTTTTATTTCCCCAATCAGAGACATTTCAAATTCTTTCTCACTGGTTCAACACTTTGTTCTAGTAAAGGTGCTACCGGTTTAGTTATAATCATTTCCACCACCGGTTCCTTCTCATAAACTTTGATTTGACCTCTATTCAACTCATCCACCTTGACATTAGCACTCTCCACAATTCTCTGCAATCTCTTGTTATAACATCTATATGCCTTGTTTTCATTAGAATAACCAAGAAATATGCCTTCATCACATCTAGGATCAAATTTGCCAATAATATCATCTCTCCTAATATAACATCTACTATCAAAGATTCTGAAATACTTAACTATAGGTGTATCGCCAAACCATAATTCATAAGGTGTCTTATCGGTTTCTCCTTTGATATGTACTATGTTGAATGTATAAATTGTTGCGCTTACTGCTTCTCTCTAGTAGATATGAGGTAGAATAGCTTCCATCATCATTGTTCTAGCAACATCCAAGATAGTTATGTTCTTCCTTTCCACAACTCCATTTTGTTGAGGTGTCCGGGGAGCAGAAAATTTTCTTCGTATACCATGATTCTCACTAAATTTATTAAACTCACCGGATGTGAATTCTCCACCATGATCTTACCTCAAACATTTAATCTTCAATCTTGTCTCAGTTTCCACTTTAGCCTTAAAGATTTTAAACTTTTCAAATGTCTCAAATTTCTCCCTTAGAAAAGTAACCCACATCATTCTAGAATAATCATCAATGATTAGCATGAAATATCTATCACCTTGAAAACTTTTAACTCTAGCAGGGCCACACAAATCAGTATGAATAAGATCAAGAACATCATTAGATTTATCTTGTATACTCCTAAAAGAGGTTCTGACAAGTTTATCAGAATTCAAATGAAATATATTACCTTTTGTCTGTGCATCGATTGCAATCTCCAAACCAGATCTGTTAATGATTTTGCATTTTCCATCCTTGAACTGTAATTGAAATCCCTTATCCACCAATAGTCTTGCACTCAAAAGATTATGCCTTAAACCTTCAACATAATAAACATTGTTAGTATTGTTCTTACCATCCAATGATATAGTTCATTTTCCTTTGATCATACATGCTTCTCGTCTCCAAAGCTAACCAGACCACCATCAAATTCTTGCAAAGATAGAAACTTCCCTTTATCTCTAGTCATATGATGTGAACAACCATTGTCAATTATCCATTCATCATTGTCTTCAATTTTAGTAGCAAGTGCCTTCTCTTTAGGTACATTATCTTCCAGTGCCGAAACATCTTCCTTGATATACAAGAACACTCATTCCTTCCCATTGTTGGAACCACTAGCAGAGTCTTTTGTCGGTTCATCATCGGAATTAGTAATGCCTTCCTCATTCACTATGTAGCGTGATTTGTTTATGTTTTTCCTATACTTATATTTGTTCTCATATCCAAGGTTAGGCTTAAATGATCTTCTAACTCTTTCTTCAAATATTGAATTCCTTTAAGGACATCTAGATGCAAAATGACCAATCTTATTACATGCAAAATATTTAAAAGGTTCTTTTCCTTCATACTTACTTCCTACCGGTCTTTTAGGTACTCTTCTAGAAAATAATGCTTCAAGTTGCTCAAACTCATCATATTCTCTCTTCATATCATCCAATTCCTTTGCATATAAAGCTTTCCAATCTTGCTTACCGGTTGTTGATGCAAATGCATGAAAAGCAGGTTCAGTCTTCACAGCTCCAGAAGGTCCAAATTCTTCAAGCTCAAAAGCACATAATTTCCCAACCAAGGTATCTTGATTGGCAAATGTATTAGCCATTGTTCTCAACTCATTAATAGCAGTAGCCTTCATCTTGTAAGCCAATGGTAGGGCTCTCAAAACTTTAGAAATAATTTCATCTTCACTCAGAGTTCCACCACAATATTGAATTCCCATAACAATCTTATTTACCCTTTCCATGAATGCAGTAATCCTTTCATCTTCTTCCATCTTCAGGTTTTCATATCTCACCCGGTAACCATCAAGTTTAGTAATCTTCACTATAGGGTCACCTTCATTAAGAGTCTCCAACTTATCCCATATATCCTTTCCAGATGATTTATCGGTTAATCCCATTATTTGCTGATCAAAAAGTGCACACAAGAGAGATTCTCTTGCTCTACAATCATTCTCAATCTCCTTCTCCAAGTTTGTTGGAGGAGGACTGCCAGATGTTGGATTATGAGATGTAACACCATTCTATGTGATCGACCAAATCTCCTTACCAAGACATCTCAGATGAGTCTCCATCCGAATCTTCCATACTGTGTAATTTGTTCCATCAAGCCTAGGAAGATCTCTCTGAAAGATAGCTCCAAATGAACTAGATGAACTTGAACTATTAGTCGCCATAGGATCTTCCTCAAGTGGTTAAGCTTTCTGCGGAGAGGACCAAAGCTCTGATACCAATTGTTAGACAATTTAAATGACCGGAAGACAATTGAGAGGGGGGTGAATTAGTTGTCACAGATTACCAGAACATTTAGCAATTAAAACTTTAATACGGAAACCCAAAACATTAATACCAGAATGATTAAACCAAATACCGAAATAGTAGTTAAACCAATTAAGCATAAACAATAATCAGAGAATAAATACCATACACATGACACTAAGATTCTGCAGTAAGTATATGAATTGCAATTGAGGGGCCTGCACTTGCAGGAAAGCGAACAACCTAGAGCGCACTGCTCATCACAAAAGGAGTCTCACTGACTACATAGAAATCCAGACTACAATCCGGAAGAAGGAATGAACTACAAATATAACATCTCCTATGCCTGAGTACAGTTTCGGTTAAGCTCAATACCGGAGGACTAAATCCTCTTACATAAACCCAATTCGACCTCCAATGATCGACCAAATCCTCTGCCTGAATGATATTACATTATTCGTACATTACATATCCATATCCCATTCCTTGACCTTATACCTATGATGATCTACAATGAGATCTTACATCATATATATACAAACCCTCGACCATATACAATCAGGTCGAACACCAGACAATAAACCAATTACATAATTACAAAACATGTCGGCCTTAGACCAAACAAATAATATCCAACACATAAGACATCCTGAAAACACATCGATAGGTCCAATCCACACGTTACATTAAGTCGATCCATAACCTAGATCAATCGGGACCCAATATAGGTCCACACGCTAAGGCAATGATCTCCATCTGCCAAGTCTTGAACATGATCACCAACAACATCTTGAATCTCCACCAGAAGCTGCACCAACACCACTTATGCATATCATCAAAGATCTTCAACAAAAGCACTTCCAGTGAAACCCTCGTCAGGACCACAAGCCAAGCTTCCAAGCAAACGGGATAGCATTTGATCACTAGACCATAAGCCAAGCTTCCAAGCAAACGGGATAGCATCTGATCACTAGACCATAAGCCAAGCTTCCAAGCAAATGAGATAGCTAATGTTGACATCAATGACAAAACATCAATGCAACACATAATCAAATCCTCCAAATGGCCAACAATCTCCCCCTTTGGAATTGATGGCAACACTAGATGTGAAAAACATCTAAGTACCAAGAAATGCCAAACAAGTCTCCCCCAATGGAAGACAACCAACAATCTCCCACTCAAAGATATAGCAATGAAGTTATGAAACAAAGACCAAACTCTGCCTGTGAATGATATCCCTGTAAAGCTCTTAATTACACATATATCTCTCCCCTTAATATTGATGTATGATAGAGAGGTCAATATGAGCTTGTAAAATATTAGAGACATAAATGTCAATGAGTTGTTCTAGTTATTGAAGAATTATATTTGATGTGTTAAATGGTACACAAATGACTCCTTTAATTGCATGATCTATACACTAAATTAAAATTTTTGGGCACAACACCAACACATAACATTTATGTCTAGAATTGTGAGCCATAAAACACAAAAAATAAAATTAAGAAAAGGTGTATAAGATGTAAACTACAATTGTGTTGAAGGAACAAAATCACTTATGCAATCTAATTTAAAATTTAGAAAAATCATATAAAAAAATTTGTCAATAATATATTGAATAAAAAAGTGCTATTAAATAAGATTTTTGTTGCTGGAGGATTTTATGTCAAAATTGTATTGGTTTTTGCTACCTAATATGGGATCATGACCTTAGCCAATACCTCTTTAGGAAGGATTAAGGGGTACCATGAAATATAGGTAAATGAGTTTGACCAAAAAATGTAGTTGAATTCTGATATAAATATCATAATTTGACACATTGTAAAAAAATATTTCCTACTTGTTAGTGGATGAGCTAAAAGGGTTCTATAATGAATGCTTATAATACACAACATTTGCTAACAATTTTTCAAATGAGGTAAAAGCTAAGATCATTTAATATTAAGGAAAACTCTATAACTACGTGTATTGAATTAGAGTAATATAGAGATGGGCAACTTCCTAAAAAAATTGAATACTTCATCTCTATAAATATCAGTTAAATATAATAAATATAAAATAAATCATTCATTCCTATGAAAAATATGAATCGTTCATTCTTAAATTCATATAAACTACTGCAAAACACAAAATAATATAATTTACGTTGAAGGCGTATCCTTATTTGAAGTGAATGATCTGATTTTCCACATCAACAGTTGAAGGTCGAAGATATCCAATGCAAGACAATTGGATATATATGGGTTGTCTGTTTCTCACTTTGCTTTTTTACTCATCGTTTGAGATTCAAACTTCTACACTCTTCACAATGAAGGCATCGCGTGAATATGTCAACTTTTCACCGTTGCATCGTCGTAGTAATGAATAGTATCTATCACAGGATTGCAGTACGATATATTCATTTTCATTATTGACGCTTCCAATTGAAAAGAATGAATGGATGAAGGAATTTTAATGACGTCCATGAGACCCAATGGTTTAAGGGACCAAGATGTACGAAGCTAGCCCACTTTCAGGTTCTTTTCCATGTTGGTTCTTCTCTTATGAATCTTGAGTAATAAACTCGTTGTTTTGTGAAGCCTTGCCTCTTAAAAAAGCTCATTCAAACTGTCCACCTTTAATTCATTACCAAATTGACTATGGATATCTTCGTATGCTGCACATTCTTTAATAAAATATCATTTTGTCTCTACTGTCCTCTTGTTGCAAAAATGCACATCCTTTCTTCCCAATCTTTTTTGGGCACCTCCCATCTACCAGTTTCACATCTCAAATGGTGAGATCTTGTCCTTAGTTGTGCAATTATAATTTTGGCCTTTGTATCAATTGTAGATCTCAAGTAAACTGTTTCCCCATGTTCCCAAGTAGGATTGAATTCTTTAATATAGAAGGCTTTTTTTCTCCCTAGTTGTCTTGTCCACATGGTGCTCCTAAATTTCTCTAACACCCACTTTTTAATCTCCTCCTTGCTGCTAGGACAGTCATGTAAATTTATGTCCCACTTGTTCATCCACTTGCTATTTTGTATCTTCCAAGTCTTTTTCCTACAATTTATGTCCTCTTCAACAACCAAGTTGGGCTACTGATGTTTATCCATATTTTCTATCTTTTTTAAGTAGCATAATAGTCGAATGATTGTCGAAGCCTCAATTGGAAATATAGCCGCTTCTGCTAAAATAACTTTGTAAGCTATCATTGATTTGAATTTGAGGTTGTTGGTGATAAGATGCTTTTGAGTTATTTCTATTTGCCTCCATTTGAGATTAGGCATGTTATTCCCCCAAACTTCACATCCGTAAAGAATAATCGACACCACTAACAAACCAAAAAGAGTTTTCTTAGTCTTCCAATCCCACAACTCTGCTTTCCTACACTTGTTCTGAAGAAGGTATAAAGCTCTCCAACCCCCTTGGATCCTCTTTGATCTACATGTCTCCCAATTGAGCCTATTGTGGAAGTCAATTCCTAAGTACTTGTACTCTTCCACTACCTCCAAGGGGTTGCCCTCGAATATAAATTTGACCTGTTGTTTCTTATTTTTTAGAGAAAATATCATGACTTTGGTCTTGTTAGTATTCACTATCAATCCTACCTCTTGACAAAATAACTTGAGAGCTTTCAAATGTTCTCTTAGATCTTGTGCAGATTTTGCAATAAGAATAAGATCATTTGCATATAACAACAATTTCACCACATAACCTGCCAACTGAATACCTTCTCCATTAGTATGACTAAGACACTCTTCAAGTTTATCAATATATAAGTTGAACAACATGGGAGATAATGGACAACACGCTTGACCCCAATATCACTTCCGAAGCACTCAAATAACCCTTCTTTCGTTCTAATTTTAGCTCTAACTTGCTCATATAGTTTGTGGATAACATCTCTAAACTCCTTCGAAACCTCGAGTTCATCCATCTTGTGCCAAAGTTTATCCCTCAGAACAATATCAAAATCCTTTTTGAAATCCACGAAGCAACAAAAGGCTTCTTCCCCTTGGTTGTCCCAAACTTTTTCAATGAAGTGTCTTAAAGTGATGCAATGGTCAATGGTGGAATGTTTAGGGCGGAAACCGGCCTGCCCTTGAGCCCCTTTTCCCTCTTCTTCTACCCATTCACTAATTCTACGCTCTAGCATAGTCTCAAAAAGGTTTCCAAAGAGAGGGTTGACCATGATTGTACGGTAATTAGAAGGATTATTAATGTCTCCACTTTTGTGAAGAGGTATGACAACACTAGTTGTCCATTCAGCTGGGGAGTTGTTTTGGATAACTCTGTTAAAGATCTCCTTTATATGTGGAGCTAGGAAATCAATTCCCCACTTTAAAAATTCCATGTGTAGCTTGTCAATATCTTGTGCTTTACCACTTGCCAAATTCTTTATACCTTGTTTGATGTCTTTCACTGAGAAAAGTTCAATTGAAGTGTCAATTGTGGGTGGATTCCTCTTATCATTTGTTCTTTCATATAGGGTCTTCACATAATCTAACCACTGAGCAGCTGTGATATTATTTTCTATTTGTTTTTTCTTGTCTTGTAGCTCCTTTCAAAATCCTTTGGGGTTGTGTTTCCCCGATGCAATCAAGTCTTTCCTTGTAGAGATTACATAATTTTCTTTCTTTGATTTTATCAATTGCTTGTATATTAGCTTGTTTTCCTTGATTGAATCCTTCCCTTTAAGAGATTTTTTTTCTTCTTTGCACTCTTTACATACCAAGGGTTAGCTGGAAAAGTATTTGTGACGCAGCAGCATCCCCGGTTGATGAAAAATCTTGCATCAACCAAAAATATTTCCTTTTAGTTTTGTTCTTGTCTAGTTCTTTATGCAGTTTTTTGTGTTCTTAACGATCGGTACTGGTAGTTGCTTTCTTTTCATGGCATATATTATTTTCGGTTTCCAGGTTGGTTTATGTGCTTAATTATAGATTTTCAGTCTGTTTGGGTTCTTTTTCTGATCAGTTATTGCTTTTGGTTGACTGTTTTTGGGTTCTGGGACAATTCTTGTGCTTACCGATTGGTTTTCCTTCTTTACTGGCACGATTCTTGGCGTGTGGATCTATTTTGGGTCTTGTCCGATGTTCTTTAGCATGTGGCCAACCTTCCTACTGAACCACATCTCTTGGTTGTTATTTTTTAGAAAGATTTCTTTAATTCTTAGGGCCGACCTAGTTACACGTTTCATTTTCCTGCATGGGTAAATGTAATCTTATGAGGCCGACCCTGATATGTTTCGGTCGGTATAAATATGATATTATGTAATCATTTGTAGGGGCAGAGGAAGTAGAATTGAGATTAAGGATTTAGATTCACATTTTGTGATCCCATTGATTCTTAGAGTCCCGATGGATTATATCTGGCTGATAGTCTGCATGTAACCGGTTAACTACCGGATGTTCTTTGATGATTATATGAACTGATAACTGGATGATTGTCAGAAGTTCTAAAGCAATAATATAATCTATTTATGTGATCTTGTTATGTTTTCTTGTTGCTTTCATTGTGTTACTCTTGCTGCATGAGCCAATTGATTCTCTTTGAGGGTTTTACTAGTTATGGCTGCATCAAGTGGTATCAGAGCTAGTTATGGACTGGTTGGTGGAAGAATTATTTGTGAACATTGAGGCATTCCTTTGGATGGATAGATCGCCAATTGGAGGCAGGTTGCACGTGTGTTCAATAGATCGCCAAGGGGAGGCAATTGAAACTGGTAATTAGATCGTCGAGTTGAGGCAGTTCATCAGAGTGGAAGAGGAGATGCTGCTTAGAAGAACAAAACCCCGGTGGGTAGAGAAGATGATGGAGGACTTCAAGAATGAAGTGAGGAACAAAATATGAAATGCTTTGGCTAGTTTGCGAAGAAACCTCGAGTCAGAGGATGAATATGATGAGGTCGGTGAAGAGCTTGAAGAAGCTGAAGGATCGAAAGATGAATGAGAGGAAAGATTCCTAAGAGCAGTGGCACAAGCGAGTAAAGTTCATACAGTTGAAGTTTCTAACTTTTATGGAACGCTGAACCTGGAGGATCTGATCGATTGGATCAAAGAGTTGGAGGATTACTTCGAGTTTGAGGATGTCAAGGACCCACAAAGAGTCTGATTGACACATACTAAGTTGAAAGGGCATGTTTCCTTATGGTGGAAAGAATTGCAGAAAGATAGAGTAGAGAGTGGTGAATTGAAGATCACCTGGTGGAGACAAATGGTTGCAAGATTGAAGGCCAAGTTCATACCAGGAGACTATGAATTGGAGTTGTTCAATAAGTTGTAGAACCTAAAACAAAGAAACATGACTGTGAAGGAATATATTGAGGAATTATACAAGGTGGTGATTAGATCTAGACAGAGAAAAGGTGGTGAGGTACATAAATGGACTTGCATTTAACATTCAGGATGAGATGAGTATGTTGAGGGTTTCCACAGTTGAAGAAGCTTACTAGTATGCTTTGAAGGTTGAGGAGAAGATGAGAAGAAGACAACCGAATAGAGGGAAGGAGATATTCAAGGGACAAATGAGTGACAGTATAAAGAAATTGGTTGAGGAAGATGAATCTAAACCTAAGTGGATTAAAGAACCAGAACAAAAAAACTCAGAGGAAAGGCAATAGCAGTACCGATAGAGATTTTCCTGGCAAATGTTTCAAGTTTGGAGAAATCAGACATAGATTTTATGAATGTAAGCAAGGAATGGCAAGAAGTTATGTGACAAGGGAGGAATTGGAAGGTGAAGGTACCAAATCTAGTTGTGCACCGAAGCAAGGAGAATCCCTTATGTTCAAAAGAAAGGATAGAAGATCTACTCAGAGGAAGAGTCTTTTCCAGACTGTGTGTAAATCAGGTGGTAAGTGTTGCAAGGTTATTGTAGATAGTAGAAGTACTAAAAATTTGGTATCTGAGGAGATCATTGTGAAGCTTGGATTGAAGAGGCTTGAGAATCCTTGTCCTTATGAGGTGAGTTGGTTGCAAGATGATCAAAAGATAGAGATAAAGGAATAGTGTTTGGTGAATTTTAATATTGGGCCTTTCAGAGATGAGGTTTTGTGTGATGTTGTGTTTATGAGTACTTGTCATGTCTTGTTGGGAAAACCTTGCCAGTTTGATAGAGGAGCTATTTATTACTGTAGAAGAAACTTAGTCACTATTGAGAAGGATGGGCAAAAGTTCACATTGATTTCTTTGAAGGAGAAAGAGAAGGAGGTGAAGAATTAGAGTCCTAAGAAAATTTGCAGTACTGAGAAACCAGTGGTAGAGGTTATACCAGAAGGTTTGAAGAAAGATCTGATAGAACCAGTTGTAGAGGTTATACCAGAGGGTGACATGAGTTTGCAGAAGGATCTGACAGATCAGCTTGATGGACATATAAAACCGGATGACAAAGAGATTATGGTGACAAACCGGATGAAGTCCTGTGGTAGAAACAAATCAGAGTTGCAGAAGAAAGAGAGCAGTAAATAGAGACAATGTACAGATCTGAAGCAAAGAGAGAGAAACAAAGAGACTCAGGGGTTAGAGAACCTGGTTGAGGCACCGGAGGAGCTAAAGCAGAGGTTGGCAGATAAGGAAGATGTTTGGATCAGAAATGAGCATGTGATCTTTATTCTGAATCCTTTTAGATGTTCATGAGCTACCTCTCATGGAAGATCTTTTTCTACCTGGGTTGTCTAATGCAGGAGCATCCCCGGTCGATGAGCAATCTTGCATCAACCAAAAATATTTCCTTTTAGTTTTTTTCTTGTCTAGTTCTTTATGCAGTTTTCTATGTTCTTACCGGTTGGTACTGGTAGTTGCTTTCTTTTCATGGCAGATCTTCTTTTCAGTTTTCAGATTGGTTCATGTGCTTAATTCCAGATTTTCAGTTTGTTTGGGTTCTTTTCCGGTCAGTTATCGCTTCCGGTTGACTGTTTTTGGGTTTCGGGACAATTCTCGTGCTTACTGGTTGGTTTTCCTTCTTTACCGACGCGATTCTTGGCGTGTGGATCTATTTTGGGTCTTGTCCGATGTTCTTTGGTGTGTGGCTGACCTTCTTGTTGAACCACATCTCTTGGTTGTTATTTTACGAAAATATTTCTTTAACTTTTAGGGCCAACCTAAATACATGTTTCATTTTCCTGCATTGGTAAATGTAATCTTATGAGGCCGGCCCAGATATGTTCCAATCGGTATAAATATGATATTATGCAATCATTTGTAGGGTTAGAGGAAGTAGAATTGAGATTAAGGATTGAGATTCACATTTTGTGATCCAGTTGATTCTTAGAGTCCCGGTGGATTGTATCTGGCTGATAGCCTGCGTGTAATTGGTTAACTACCAGATGTTCTTTGATGATTATATGATGATAACCGGATGATTGTCGAAAGTTCTAAAGCAATAATATGATTTGTTTATGTGATCTTGTTATGTTTTCTTGTTGCTTTTGTTGTGTTACTCTTGTTGCATAAGCCGGTTGATTCTCTTTGAGGGTTTTACCGGTTATGGCTGCATCAATTTGATACCTTCTTCATAGGTTTATAACGCCTACACACCTTCAAAGTATTGTGTATTAATGTGATCAACATACTCCTGCACACATACTATTTTTCCCTCATGTTTACTTTGTTCCTTAAGCTATTTATTGTCAATTGCAATTGTCTTTCTAGAGCTACCTTGAAGAGCCTCTGGTTTTCTTGATTTATATGAATTTTACCTTGTGTGTTGACCTTCCTATGAGGGTGTTTGTTCTACTTTTCTTGAAGACCTTTAGTATTTATGCCAAACTTAATACAAAGAGGCATATGATCAAAATTCATCTCTATGGGACAACCTTTAATAGTGAAGTCCATCAATCTAGAAATTTAGAGCTCTAAGAACATCACATAGTCTACCACACTTTGTCCATTGTATGTTTTGCAAGTGATACCATTGGATCTCGACCAATTCCTCATGCCATTGCATATGACCATACCATATAAGCTACGAAGGCTTAACAACTCAACCCCAAAGTGTGACACAATCTCATTCCCATCTTGCGAAGTCCTTTTCCAAAGAAGGTCCTCATTTTCTCCTAACCATAATGGGTTGTCATCTTCCTCCACATTGTTGCTCAACTGAATAGCTTTATTTTTTGTTGTCCTAGTGTTGAAGTCACCAATTAGGATAATATCTCCCACCTTGCTAAAAGTTGAGATATCTTTCTTTAGTGCAACATACAAATCTTTGTTATCTAAATTTCTCTTCTTACAGAATTTTGAATTTTTTGGAGCAAAGTAGTAGTCTGCCAACCAAATTGTGTCCTCCTTATCTGTTATTTTCGGTCATATAAATTGTTTATTTGGGTCTTCTTTCTCTAATTTCACCATATCGCTCCATATTTCATTTATTAGGATTTTTATCCCTCCATGTCCTTTACCTATTTTAGTCACTTCATTCCACACTGAAAGTTTATTGTATCCTTCAAAGTTTGGAATCTTGCACTCCTCATGTTCATGTGTTTCCATAAGAAAAATAATGTCTTTCCCTTCTGTTGGGCCCCAACCCCAGTCCTCTTCTCCATGGGTAACCTCTACAATTCCAACTTATCATGTTTATATACTCTTGTAATGATGCAGTATTGAATGTCTCAAAAAATATTTTTATCAATTACTCGATCTTCAACGGGTACAATTGTGAATGACTAAACAATTTAAAGAAAGCACGTACAACACCCATTGGATGGTGTAGCTCTGACAGCCATACCCACCAAATATAATATCACCAAAACAAGTATAACATGATATAGCTATATTTCTGGTACGATTTGTCAACGAGCTTCATATTTATGACCTTTATTTAAGTTTGAAGCAACTTGTAAAACAAATATCCAAACTTGTCATTTATGTAAGGAAAATTCTGAGTGACAACTATTTATTCTTTTTGGTAGTCAAGTACACTAATTTTAATATTGAAATACAAATAAAAAAATAAACCATAAATCATAAATATATGTTTTACTAGTTCAAAATGTGAATAGAGATAGGGTGTGGAAAATTAGAGTACAAATTACTTGAATAGAGATTCTTACACTAATTACAAATTGTTCAGATCAAATGAATGAAAACAAATTTTAAAGTAGTAAATTAAGATTACATGATAAATTTTGTGGTCTTTGTATTCAACTTTATAGTTTATTTGATTTTTTTGGGATCATTTTATTGGTTTTGGATTGTTTATGATTATAATAAAATTTATCACATTACAAATAAAGAGATTAAAGGAATATATAATTATAGAAACCTATCTTAATTAAAATAGTATTCATTGTATTTAAATAATAATTATATTACTTCTGATATTATATTAAAGAATGATAATATTGAATGAGAAGAAAGACTAATAATAATAAAATTATTTATATATAATATAGCAACTAACTTTTTATACAATAAATTTGAATAAGATTAAAAAAAAAAGCTAATATGAAATTTTCACAATTATTAGAGATAAATAAAATAAAATAAAAAATTAATTATAAAATATTATTTTAAAGTTTGTCCATGAGAAAATAGAATGCATGGTACAATTAAATATGATTTGAGTATATTTCTCTATTTGGTTTCAATTGAAAAATTTAGGAGAGAGTGTTAGTTGATAGGGTTTTATGTGGACTTTCATGTTTAGGAATTCATTCATTGGAATATGTCTTACCAATTACAAACTATGAAAAAAAAGACTTTTCATAGGCTTACTACTTTTAGATATGATGTGAGTGCTTACATTCAATACATTCAATACATAGCTTAAACAACAATTATTGTTATCAATCCACTACTTGTTATTGATTTTCTATTTTTAAAGGGTAGTAATAAATAAATAAAAAATCTCTATCTCTAATTATTTAGATATGTAGTTTCATAAAGGACAACATTCCTTTATGTTATCAAATCCTCATCGCTAGGGACATCTCAACTTCATCGCTTTATATCAAGTTGAGATCTCTCGATCATCCGAATCGAATCAATCGCTAGGGGCATATCAGTTTCATCGCTTCATATCAAGCTGATATTTGTCTTCGTCTGAATCAATCTCTTAACGTTAATCAGTTTCATCGCTTTTCATCAAGTTGATTATTCGTTTAAACTCAATCAAGGGTTTAAAGAGTATCTTCGATCACACTCAATCTAAGCAGGTGTTCAGTATTCGTTGCTTTGGATCAAGCTAGACAGTTTATCTTCGCTCATCGTGTCTTGATCAATCAAGTTCAAGATCGATTTTTTATCATCACTCACCGTGTCTAGATCAATAAGATCCGCTTCTTGATCAATCAAGTTCAAGTTCAGTATCTTTTGTTTTCTATCGTTCCTAAGTTCAATCAAGTTCTGGATCGGTATCTCTTTAATCAAACTTTATCCAGCTTCGTCGCTTCGAATCAAGCTAAACACCTCGCTTTTCATCTAGTTCGTGATCAATCGAGTTCAGAACTGGTATCTCCTAGACATCAAATTTTCTTTAGACCAATGCATTGCTCGCACATTAATTCAAAGAGGGGCAAATGTAATACCCTAAAAATGGTCATCTAAACCATGGGCCCCTAATCTCGACAACATCACCAAGGTCCTAACCAAAGGCAATTAAATAAATCTTGATCACACAATTAATTCTTTAATCATCAATGTCACATGACAAAATTAATCAACCAATATTAATTAAATATTTATTTAATTAATTGATCATTCCAAGTAAATCATTTTAAACTATTATCTTATTTATTTTATTAAATATCCTAGCATATTTTTTTTTTGATCGATAAAAGGTCGTAGCCAACATTTTATTATTTTTATGAAAATATTACATCTCCATTCAGTGTGGGCACCGGTAGGAAAGAATGGAGATAAGAAAACCTCCGGTCTCACCCAGATCCCTTCTAGAATCAGACATTATAAATAACTGTACATTTTTACAAATCCTCATCTGAGGATGTAGGCAGACATAATAAGACATTTAAGATTCTATCCATACATAATATCATTCAGCACTTTCCGGCTGGATCCATCTTCTCATATATGGCTAATCCACAAATGCTTTGATCATAAACTTTGTCCTGTTTCCCGAATCTGCAAAATCTTAGCGACATACTTTGCCAGATTGTTAGTAGCATAGTAAACTTAATAAATTGCATCGATCATTCAAAGAATAATAACATCTTTCAAATAATGTAAGAGGATTATAGCCTGGATACCCCTTAGCTTGAAACCATCCTACCCCTTTGGGTTTCAAATTAAGAGATTATCCAGGCTACAATTCTTCCTACAGCTGGAAAGAATCAATTTCTATCAGATTCTTAAATACATTAAATTCTGCAAAAATCAGTTCTCCAAAACCTGATCATAAAAAATAAATATTTTCTTATGCATATGTCTGTGTCTTTAAATGCCAATATGCACAATAATCTATCATTGAAACTGCCATGATCTTGAGAATATACAGATGCACATAGAAAATAATAGGCCTGGGAAAAGAAGTGAAACCACAGAAGAACCGAGAAATGGACCAGAGATTTATTGTAAATAAAACCAACTAAAATCTGAATCCATATCTAAATCTTGGATTACCTCTACTGCCCTCCTCAAAACCTCACCATAAATCTGTCACCCATACCTCAATCATTTGAAAGAACCCGAAAGAACCCCTCACGAAGGATCCAGGATACCTCAAAATCAAGTTGTGTTGGATGCTAAGCAATTCTGAAACAACCTCTACTGACATGCAAACATCGAGACAGAAACCATCATTAACTGTCCCACTTTAAAACAAGGTTGATAACCTCAGTTAGAGTTGTTACCAGCTCTAACCGATATGTAGGAACTAGAGAACCAAGTGTTAAAAAACCAGTAACCATGGCTCAAGGACATAACGCCTGGCAGACCCAGCTTATCATTACAAGAAGAGATTTAATTTGCATTGAATTCTATCCCTTCGCTGTCCAGGGCAGACTTATCACCGTTTACATGCATTGGAGGAATAACCTGTAGGAGTCAGAACAGAGAAACCAGACATTTACCAATCACCTCTTAACACGACTGAAACACCCCTGGCACCTACCCACCGAATGGTAGTCAAGGACTCGGAAATTAGAAATCAAGCATATATTAAGGTTCAGATATAGATATATATAAATATATATATATATTTATATATATACATACTCATATATATATATAGATTCTGTATATATATATGTATATATGCGTGTGTGTGATTATGAAGTTTTCTAATTACACCCACACATACACACACATATACATATATGAGGAAATATATATATGTATATATATACTATTGTATATATATACACATATCTATATATATGGACATATATATATATATATATGTATATATTTATAAATATAAGAACCATCCGATGAGAATGGGACTGTCTATGAATACACACACACACACACACACACACACACACACACACACACACACACACACACACATATATATCCATGTGAGAACATATATATATATATATATATGTATATATATATATATATATATATATATATATATATATATATATATATATATCGGAATCTTAGTATACCAAAATGTTGAAGTAAGGAGACTGTAGCCACCCTTCCTAGAGTTTATAAATGAGGAACAAGGAGAGGATTTGGAGAGGAGTGATATGAAGGGGTATTGCGGACATCACCTAAAATATCCATGGGGCAATCCATTCTAAAGACATACGAATTACCATCTGCCCCTAAATTGGCTAACTTGTCTGCAATAGTGTTGCCTTCCCTATAAATATGATTGACTGAAGTTTCCTCAAAGTATTTGATCAAGTCCAAAATAATTTTTAGTTCCGCTTGCAATTTCTAGTTTGACACTACCCTAGTCCTGACTGCATTTATAGTTAACGATGAATCCCCCTCAATTTCCAGATATTTTATCCCAAGTGATTTGGCTAAAATCAATCCCTCCCGTAACGCTGAGAACTCAGCCATGTTATTCGAGGCCTAGCCAATAGGCTTATTAATGCTAGCAATTAGTACACCGTTATCTTGGTGAATTGCACACCCTATACCTGCTATACCAGGATTTCCACGAGAGGCACCATCGAAATTAAGCTTAGCCCAGCCCTTTCGGGGGGGAGTCCACTTTGTTAGCTTCCTTTCTATCTCAGCCTGTTCACCTCCACTTCCCATAAACGGGGGAATTATCAAACCCATCCATTTAGATCGAAGAACCTCATCCCATCTGGTTAAATTATTAGTCTTTCCCTGGGTATGTCTTAGTTTATTATTGATTTTTTCCACAATTGTTGCCTCGATCTTATTTAGAAGGGATTCTACCCTCAATTTTGATTCTTTAAAGATCCGCCTGTTTCTCTCCTTCCATATTTCCCATATGAGGATTGTCGGTGCTATTTGCCATACTAAGTGGTATATATCCTTTGTGAAGGGAGGTTGCCAGCTAATCAGCCACTCTGAAATATCCCTCGGTCTCGGAGTCGGCCAACCGAGGCTTGAGCAAAGCCAATCCCAACATCTCTGAGTGAAACTACAACTAAGAAGCAGGTGGTCCACATTTTCTTCCTCGGATTCGCATAGAGGGCATCTCGATGGTCCCATGAATCCTAATTTCAAGAACCAATCTGATGTAAGAATCCTCTTCTGGGAAGCTGCCCATGAGAAGATGCCAGCTTTGGGAAGACCCACGTTATTCCAGCAAAGGCTAATCGGAATATTAGGATTGGTTACAGCTCTTCTGAGTTTTAAAAGTGAGTAACCTTCTTTGGCTTTATAAATGCCCGAAGAACTACCTGCCCAAATTATCCTGTCTTTCCCATTATGTAATGAAAAATGCCTATTCCTCAAATTATTCCAGAGGGTTTCCTTGTCTACATTTGTCAAGTTCATCTCATCAAGGGGTTTCCACTCCCAACCCAATGCGGGGTCATTGGAAACCAGCTTGATATAATCCTTGACATACCTGCCCCTGTTTGATTTACAATGTTCAATACCTTCTACGCTTATTCCAGTTTTGTCAAGGGCAGAATAACCCCCCCACGAGTCTTCCCAGAACAATGCCTCAGAACCATCCGCAATATCCCAAGTCAAATAGTCTCTGATCACCTCTCTACATTCTAACATAAAATTCCAGACTTTGGATCCCTTCGGAAGAAACTCCGTCCTTAGTATACTATCAGGATTGGAATTAGTGAGATATTTAGCTTTGAGGATCCTTACCCATTTAAGATCCGGATCCGAGTACATTTTCCAGACTAACTTCGCCCCCAGAGCCATGTTTTGAACCCCCAAGTCTTTGATGCCAACACCCCCTATACTGATAGGCTGGCTAATTTTATCCCAAGATATTAAAGCATATTTCTTTTTGTCTGAGTACATATTCCAAAAGAACTTCCTCATCTTTTTTATCATTTCTAATCGAGCACCTTTAGGTAATTGCTGGCAGGTCATCTGGAATATCGGAATAGCCGCCATTACAGCTTTTAGTAATGTTAATCTCCCAGCCGAAGATAGGCATTTGTTCTTCCAAGAATTCAACCTGAGATCCATCTTTTCAAGGATTTCTTTCCATAATGAATTTATATTGTTTCCCTTATCCATCGAAATCCCTAGATATTTACAAGGGAGTTTCCCTTTATCAAACCCTAAGATATTACAAATATCTGACTCTATGTTTTGCGAAGTGTTAAAGAAAAAGATTTCCGATTTATTCCTGTTCACTTCCTGACCAGAAGCTAATGCATAGATGTCAAGAATCCTTTTGAAAGCCATGGCTTCAGACCTATTCGCACATCCCATCAGCATTGTGTCATCAGCAAACTGCTGGTGGGTAATGGCCTCCATTCCATTAGTAATTTTAATACCTTTGACAATCTGATTCATTCGAGCACATGAAATGATTCTCCCAAGGCCCTCTGCCATTATGATAAATAAAAAAGGGGATAAAGGATCTCCTTGTCTAATCCCTCTAGATATCTGGAAGAAGCCTGCTGGGGAACCATTTATAAGCAATGATATCCTGGGAGATGAAATGCATTCGAAGATTAAATTGATCCATTGTTTAGAAATATCCTAGCATATTTAATTAAATAAATCAATTTGCCATTAAATCACCAAAAAGAGGAATTAATTTGAAAAATAAATAAAAATTGCCATAAATCTTTAAAAAAAGAAACAAATCAAAAAAGAGGAATTGGAAATTATGAGCACAAATCTTCAAAAAAGGAAATAAATCAAAAGAGGAATTAATTGACAAAAAAAAATTAAAAATTGAGAAAAGAAATCAATTGGAGATAATCTTGAAAAAAAAAAATTATTAATTGATAAATAATCTCAGAGAAAGCAATTAAAACAATTAAATATTAAAATTGAATGAAATAGAGAATAAATCAGTTTTTTCTTGATTTTATCTTAATTTTAGTTCAAATTCCTTTAAAACTGAGAAAAACATCCAATCACATCAATTCACCTGGATTGTGCTTCCTCTTGGAAAATCTTGACCGCTCATCATCATTTGATCTCAGCCTTTGGTTTCTTTCTGAATTTTCTATAAATTTAGGCCTTCATCTCTCATTCAAAAAAATCCTGGAGAATATATTGTTATTATACTATTTTTGCTCTTGGTTTATTGAGAATTTGCATTGAGATATTGCATATTAGTTATATAAATCATTTAGCTTAATATTGCTTAAATCATGTTAGATTAATATTGCATTCATTTAGCTCATATTTATGCTCATATAGATAAAAATCCTTTGTTTAGTTGTTGTCTAGTCACTAAATAGCTTAGCAATCTGAGAGCAATCTAAACTTGCATCTACTAGAGGGCAATGAGTCGCTTTGTAATGGTTTATTATTCATTGATTATTGATTTACTAACTATGCATCTAATGACTTGATTGAAGTGTTGTGTATTCCAGATACAGATACAGGTCCACTTTTCACACACACACCTTGCACATACTTTTTAATTTCCTCGTTGTTATTTGGACATTCACTTATACTAATACCACACTTTCTCATTCATTTAACATTTTGTTTTATCCACGTGCTCTTTCTTCTATCTAATTTTTCACTAGCTACCATTTTTGGCCAGCGATGGGTCTCCATGTTATCTAATCTTCTTAGATAGCTTAACAACCGAAACATAGTTGATGCCTCAATGGGGAAAGATCCGACCTCTGCTAGGACAATCTCATATGGAACCGTAGATTTAATCTTGAGGCTATGTGTAATTAAATGTTTTTGCAATCTCTCTATCTGTCTCCATTTTTTTGCTGAAGTGTTGCTACTCCAAACTTCACATCCATATAGTACCACTAGGTCAACTAAAAGCCCAAAAAGAGTTTTCTTTGTCTTCCAATCCCAGAGCTCGAATCTTTTGCATCTATTTTACAATGAGTATAGAGCTTTCCATCCCCCTTGAATCCTTTTTGCTCTACACGTTTCCCAATTGAGTTTGTTGTGAAAATCAAGGCCAAGATACTTATATCCATTTACCACCTGTAAGGGGTTACCTTGAAAAAAAAATTCCCTATGAACCTTCTTTCTCTTGAAGGTAAAGATCACGACCTTAGTTTTGGTAGTGTTCACTTGCATCCCCACTTGATGACAAAAGAGCTCTTATGCTTTTAAGTGTTTTTTCAAATCTTGTGTTGTTTTTGCCACTAAAATAAGATCATCAACATATAAAAGCAGTGTTATAACATAGTTGGTCAAGTAAACCCCGCCACCACCAAACTTATCGATCCACTCCTCTAATTCGTCAATGTATATCCCAAATAAGGTAGGGGATAATGAGCATCCCTTCTTGACCCCAATATCACTTCCAAAACATTATGAAAATCCCTGTTTGGTTCGAATTTTGGCCCAAACTTGTTCATACAGCCTATGAACAACAACTCTATATTGTTTTGGGATTTCTAATTCTTCCACCCTACTCCACAATTTGCTCCTAGGTACTGTATCAAAAGATTTCTTGAAGTCAACAAAGCAACAAAATACCTCCTCTCCCTGTTTATCCCAGACCTTCTCAATCAAGTATCTAAGTGTCATGCAATGATCAATGGTAGAATGTTTTGGCTTGAAGCCCGCTTGCCCTTTTGCCCGCTTTCCCTCCTTTTTAGCCCAAACATTGATCCGTTTTTTTATCACGCTCACAAACAGTTTGCCAAAAAGAGGATTGATCATTATAGTGCGGTAGTTTGAGGGGTTGTTGATGTCACCACTTGTGAGTAGGGGGATAACAACACTAGTTGTCCAATTTGTTGGAAACCCATACTAAAGGACCTCATTGAATATTTTTTTTAATATAAGGCATGAGAGCCTCCAAACCCCATTTTAAGTGTTCTGCTTGTAAATCGTCTATGTCTCGACCTTTACCCATTGACAACTTCTTTATTCCTTCTTTAACGTCTTTGGAAGAGAAAAGTTTAGCTCTTGAATTAACTATTGGAGGGCTGTCTTTATTTGGCCCCCTCTCATATGGTTGTTTTGCATACTCTAACCATTCAAGATCTGTAATATTGTTCTCTTTAATCATGTCTTGCTACTGCAATTCTCTCCAAAATCCTCTTGGATTGTGCCTCCCAAGTGATATTAACTCCTTTCTTTTAGTTTGCATATAAACTTGTTTTTTCAATCTGACTAGCTTTACATATTCTCTATTATTACCCCAACTTTTAGCCATTTTCCTTGCTGCCTTACAATCCTCATCGTACCATGGGTTTGCAAGAAAGCTATTCTTATTGCCTCTTTTAGGCCTAGACCTTTTGCAAGAATTTAGAGCCTTGAGAATAATAGAGGTTAGCATGATGCTGTCCATAGCTTTCTTATTTGAATTGTTCATCCCATTGGTTCCCACTTCGTATAGCTATTTTTCAAGTGTTGTTCAAAAGGTTTCTTGGTTTTCATGCATCAAAAGGATTGCACCTTGAGTAGCCTCTTTCTTTTCATTATGTTGTGTCATCTCTTGACGTTGAGTATCATTTTTTATGTTGATTTTCACATATTGGGTTGTGATCTGAATTTATTTCTATGAGACACTTCTTTACCTCTATGGCTATCAAACTTGTCATGAGTTTCTTTGAGCTTATAACAAAATCCACCACACTTTGACCATTGTATGTGTGACATATAATGTTCCCATAACTTGACTGCATTTTTAAACCATTGCATATAATTAAATCATATAAGCTTCATACTCCCAACAATTCTGTCCCATTTTGGTCTTTAAAAAAAACATAAAATAAATTCGAATGAAGTGTCTTTTAAAAAACAAAAGAAGAAGGGAGAATTCGAATGGAAGTGTCTTTTAAAAAAAAGAAAAGAAAAAAATTGAAAAGAAAAAACAAATCCCGTTTGATTGAAAGATCACAACCACTTATAGTCACTTGAATTGAATACAATATTTACACACATGATCGATTCAAAAGAATGGCCTTAGCTTCTCGATATAGCTCTGCACTAGCAGGTCTTCAGCACCCACAAGAGAGTAAATGGGAGGAAAGATTTATTCGTAGGGAGAGCTTAAATTGCATCGACCTACGAGTTGCATCCACCAGGCTTAAGATAACGAACCCACAAATTATTTTTTCCAACAAAATTGTTAGAATCCATGGAAGCAGAGGATACTCTGTTTTATCAGCAATTTCTCAAGGTGAGGAAGAAACTGATGTACAGATAGAAGGTGGGGTCGAGGAAGTAGAAGACGAGGAGTACATTCGCCAAATCTTGAGAGTATGTTGTTTTTAGTTGTATTTAATCTGCTGCTTTTTGTGTTTGGTTATGCCTGGTAAAATAAGAGGTCAAGAATACTTATGTATGGCGATCTTGCAGGTTGTGGAGCTTCTCAAGGAGAAGAGAGACATGACTTTCAATGAGGTATGTGTTCTCTGTCTATTCATTTCACACCCTCAACTACAATAACGGCAGTAAAAATTTACATCTAGAGTAATTTTTCATTGGAAACAAGGGGACTTGCCTTGTACCGGATCCCCATATAGGATATTGATTCTCGTCTAGTGTCTAGTCTTGAGGGCACAGCCTCGCAATCCGCAAGCATAAGAACAAGCTTAGAAAAATCAATAGAAAACATTTGTGTTAATACTTAATAGTCAAATTTCATTAGAAACAAAGGAAATTGCATTTTGCCTTATTCTAACTTAAGATTATGATTTAGTCGAGAATTCAGTCTTGTGGACAAAAGAGGATATGGTTACATTTGTCATTGAGTTTTCGTTCACCTGTTTCTTTATATTCATAGACCAACAGGCTTTGATCTAGTGGTAATGCTGAGAAATTGCAATGATGACCACCTTTAAGTTCAATGGTATTAATAAGCAGCCTGATAGCTCTGGCTCTTTTTATTTTCTAGTTTGGTCACGAGGTTAAACCCAATGGGTATGAAATTTCAACAATGTATGTAGGGAAAAGTGAGAAGATCCATTTTTTTGCCAAATGGGTTCTCCTATGCCCAGGAGGCATGCTGGTTAGCCTGTGAACTAAGAAATAACCTTAATCTTTTAACTTAACTTGTGCTCGTAGTAGAAGGAAGTCAGATTTAAGGTTTTTATTGAAAAGACCTTGCCAGCTAGAAGTGTAATTGTGAAGAGAAAGGATATTGATAATCTTATAATCTGTGAAGGAGAAGCAAGGGTAACCGAATCTTAAATGCAATAGAAAGAAAATTATGGCACCCCTAATATAAATCGATTATTTACTTTGAGAAATACTTTAAGAAAAAAATTGAGCAAAAACAACACGTTATCTTAACTTAACTATTCCCAATATAATAAGATATTTTTTTGTTTGTGTTTGTGCTTATTCATAATCTATATACACGTTTATAGATGCACACTACTATAAAAATCACTACACAATACTGCAATACAATGGGTATTAAACTGTGGGCCAAAAAACACCTATAAGACCCTTTATATACCCACAGGCGATGTCTTATATTCCACACACGATGCCTCATATTTTCTAACTGAGATGCCATTAGAAATATTGAGATGTAGAACATACAAAGCGTACAACACATATCTAAAATGCCACTTGCAGGATCTCAAATGCTTTTTGAATGACAAATCTTTAACCTTAATGAAGAGTGAATATAAGATGCATGATCACTACTTGAATCAAACATTACATGTCTAACATCCCACCCAAATGGGAAATGGAAGCTCTCACGCTGCACATCAAAATAATATTTAATGGGGCCATTCAAAATGGGTTTCCGACAAATTGGATGACTAGTGTCATTGTCCCCTTGCTCAAAAGTGGCAATATCAACAACCCTTCAAACTACCACACTATAGTGATCAATCCTCTCTTGGAAATCATTTTGGGAGCATGATAGAATGACAAATTAGTATTTGGGTAGAGAAGCATGGAAAGAGGGTGAAGGGGCAACTGAGCTTTAGGCCAAAGCACTCAATGTTGGGAGCATGATAGAATGACAAATTAATATCTGGGTAAAGAAGCATGGAAAGAGGGTGAAGGGGGCAACTGAGCTTTAGGCCAAAGCACTCTCCCATTGATCATTGCATTACACTCAAACACTTGATTGTGAAGGTTTGGTATAGACAGGGAGGAGAGGTATTCTACTGCTTTGTTGATTTTAAGAAAGCATTTGACACTATACCTAAAAGCAAATTATGGAGTAGAATGGAAGAATTGGGACTAGTAAAAAAGTTTAGGGTTACTGTTCATAGGTTTTATGATCAAGTTTGGGCCAAAATTTGAACCAAGCAGGGATTATTAGAATGTTTTGGGAGTGACATTGTGGTCAAGTAGGGTTGCTCATTATCTCCTATGCTATTTGGGTTGTACATTGACAAATTAGAGGATTGGATAGACAATTTGGTGGTGGGGGTTTTCACTTGACCATGTAATAAATTTACTTCTATGTGTAAATGATCTTATTTTAAAAAAAACAATGCATGATTTGAAGGAACACTTGAAAGCTCTAGAATGGTTTTGCAAAGAGGTGGGGATGCAAGTGAACACTAGAAAAACTAAGGTCACGATCTCCACTGTGAAGAGAAAGAAGCTTCATATGGAACTTGTCTTCAAAGGTAGCCCCTTGCAAGTGGTTAATGATTATAAATATCTTGGCCTTGATTTCCACAATAAGATCATGTGGGAGACATGTAGAGCAAAAAGGATACAAGGAGGATGGAAAGCCTTACGCTCATTACAAAATAGATGCGGAAGAGCTAAATTATGGGATTGGAAAACTAAGAAAACTTTTTTTGGGATGCTAGTGGTTCTAGTGATGCTCTACAGGTGTGAAGTTTGGGGTGGCAACACATCAACAATGAAGTGGAGATAGATAGAGAGATTACAAAAACATCTAGTGCCTTATGAGATTGCCTTGGTAGAAGCTAGTGCCTTTCTTGTGGAGGCATCGACTATGATTCAGCTACTAAGTTATCTAAATTGGCTAGAGAACATGGAGCTGCCTGTTGAGAATGGGTGTCTCAAACTTATCGGTTGAAATCTTGTAATATGACTAAGCCATGTAATCGGGCACTTGGTTTCGTTGCAGTTTTTGTAGTGATCTGTTAAGTATCGGTAGAACTTGAGTTTTTGGTAGCCAAAGTCACTTTTCTGTCCAATGAGATCTTCCTGATAAGACTGTTCAGTATTGGTAGAAAGTGTTACTGATAGAACTTGAGTTTTTGGTAGCCGGTCACTTTTCTGTCTGATGAGATCTTCCCGATAAGACTATTCATTATCAATAGAAAGTGTTATCGGTATAACTTGAGTTTTCAGTAGTCGAAGTCACTTTTCTGTCCAATGAGATCTTCAAGACTGTTTAGTATCGGTAGAAGTTGAGTTTTTTGGAAAAGCCATTTTAATGCCGAAGTTCGATTCTATGCCGATAAGCCGATAAGCTTTGAGATGGTCTTGGGTCGGACGATGGTTGACTCATGCTGTCATGCTATGTTGGAAGTCGATGATTGTTCTGGATGGGAACATTAGCCGATAGTCTTTAGGATTCAATGGGGGTCACATCCGACTAGTTTTTTTCTTGCTAAATTTGATGCCAATAATTGGTCCAAGTTGGAGTTTGAGGAGCATGGTTGGAATTCGGTGTAGATTACACATCGTGTTTTTGACAACTGAAGAATCCGACAGTTGAGCCGTATGGAAATTGAATCGAACCGTTTTCTATACAGGGGTATAAATAATCTGTAGGAATGGTTGTTCAGGTTGATCAATCGGTTGGTGAAGTTAGTCTGTTGGTTGGTTGATGTTTTTGTTGGATGTTGAATTGCAAAATCCGTTGTGCTTATAATCTGTGTGATCTAATTTGATCTGATGTTGTATGCTGCCTGAACAGAGACTGATTCAGAGCGATCAATCTGTAACTTGTATGTAAATTTGATTTACTGTAATACAAGAGATATTGCTTTGGTGTGTGGGTTTTTCATCGGTATGGGTTTTCCCATGTGAAATCTGGTGTTCACTCAATGTTTGAAAATCTTTCATGTTTGCTCTGTTTTACTATTATGTGCATCTTAATGATTGTAATTGGAATTAAAAGACACCCCTGCTTCTCTCCCCTTTGAATTTAACATTCTGGAAGGCGTTTTCCGCACCGTGCTTTCCTTACAAATGGTATTAGAGCTTGGCCAGCTGTGTTATCCTTGTGGGTAGGACAGGTTTTTTGTGTTAATTCTGTAGTGGGAATTTTGTAGGGAACTAGTGTTTGAAATTGTAGGTTGAAGATGGTGAGTACATCAGGGAGAGTAGACATTGAAAAATTCAATGGGGGCAACTATGAGTTATGGAAACTCAAAATGGAAGACCTGTTGGTGGACATAGACCTTTGGGCTGCAGAGTCTGGAGTTAAACCATCTGGCATGAAACAAGAAGATTGGGATCTCACAAATAGGAAAGTCAAAGGACTGATTAGACTATGTCTTGTAGATTCTGTATTTTTGAATGTTCACGAGGAAAAGACAACAGCTACTCTGTGGAAGAAGCTTGGTGAGATTTATCAGGGAAAGTTTTTGGTAAATAAGTTATTCCTGAGGAAAAAGTTGTACTCCTTGAAAATGAGTGAAGGTACATCTGTGGCAGACCATCTGAATACTTTCAACATGATTGTTGCACAGTTAACTTCTGTGGGTGTGAAGATTGATGACAAGGATTGTTGTATGCTTTTGTTATGTTCCTTGCTCGACATGTGGGATCATTTTGGTGATGGCTATTGGAAGTACAACAACCACCTTCAAAATGGAAGATGTGGTTGCTTCGTTGTTGTCAAAGGAGGTATAGAGGAAATCTTCTAAGATGGCCAAGGAGGCTCTTGTTGTTCGAGGCAGATCAAAGGAAAGAGGCAAGTAGAAGGACAAGAAGTCCAAATCCAAGTCGAAGGAGAGATCAAAGTCTCCTGGAAAGAAGTCCAAGGTGAAGTATTGGAATTGTGGGCAGTCTGACCATATTCGAAAGGATTGCAAGGAGGAGAAAAAGAAGAAGAAGAAGAAGAATTCTTCTGACACTGAGTCTTCTCAAAGTGATGCTGATGCCTTCATTGCTGCCTTGGCAACTCAAACAGCTGATAATGTCTGGTTGATAGATTCAAGTGCGTCATTCCACATGACACCTCATAGAGAATGGTTCTCTAGATATGAGGAATATGATGGTGGAAAGGTGTATTTGGCTGGTGATTCATCTCTTGAAATTTTTGGCCGAGGAAGAGTCAGAATTCAGTTTCCTAATGGAAGAATTAAGGGAATTGATGGCGTAATGCACATACCAGGTCTGGCTCAGATTTTGTTTTCTGTTAGCAAGCTAAATGATGCTGATGTACAAGTTACATTTTTGGGTGGTGGCTATAAAATGATTAGAGGGTCGATAGTGTTGGCTAAGGGTGCAAGGGTTGGAACTCTGTTCAAGTTGGATGCACAGTCTGTTCAATGTAACAGTGCCTCTGGAAAGTCAGAGAAGGCTGCCTGGAAGGAGAATGTTGCAAGCTCTATGGAGGTCAAACTTCCTGCAGAGAAAACGATGTTATGGCATCACAGACTCGGTCACATTGGAGAAAAGGCCTTTAAAGCTCTAAAAATAAAAAACTGGTAGAGGGGCTTGATGGTTGTAATTTTGAGTTTGAATTCTGTGAACAATGCATATATGGAAAGCAACACCGTGTTTCATTTTATTCTAATCCTCATGGATCTTCTGGTTTGCTGGATTATGTTCACTCTGATGTTTTTGGTCCAGTAAATATTCCTTCGTTGTCAAAATCTAGATATTATGTTTTTTTCATAGATGATTATTTGAGGACATTTGTATATTTTTTGAAAAGTAAATCAGAAGTGTTCAGTTGGTTTTAGGAGTTTAAGAACTTGGTTGAAAACCAGACCGGTAGGAAAATTAAGTGCTTAAGGATTGATAATGGCGGTGAGTTCTGTTCTGCAGATTTTGAACAATACTGCAAAGACTATGGAATTAAGAGGCATAAAACTACACCTTATATTCCACAACAAAATGGAGTTGCTGAAAGGTTGAATAGAATGTTGATGGAAAAGGCGAGAAGCATGCTGAGTGGTGCTGGCCTGGAGCAAAAATTTTGGGTTGAGGTTGTCAGCGTTGGTAGACAAAATGCCTATGGAAGCATGGTCTGGTAAAAAGCCCTCTCTGAGACATATTCATGTCTTTGGCTGTGAGGCATATGCGTATGTGCCTGATGTAAATAGATCCAAGTTGGAGAACAAAGCTGTCAAGTGTATCTTTATTGGCTATGGCAGTGGTGTGAAAGGATTCAAGCTTTGGAATCCTATCACTAAGAAGGTGTTGTACAATAGAAGTGTGATCTTCCGAGAGCTGAAACCTACCTCAGTAGATCTGCAGCCTGGAAAGACTGAGGAGGAAGTAGTAGTTGAAATTCCTCTAAATCCAGAAAAGGAGGAACTGAGAACTCCATGTGTACCTGAAAGAGAGGAGAGCTCAAGTAACTCTGAAAGTTCTGATGAAAAGGAAGAACAAGATCCTCCACCTTAGCCATTGAGGAGGTCTACACGTGAGAGGAAGCAACCTGAAAGGTATGGATATTCGATGCTGGATTCGAATTGTGCCTATGCTTTGATTACTAACATTGATGAGCCTAGGACTGTGAAAGAGGCAATCAAAATGTCTGATTCAAATTTTTGGTTGGAGGCCATGAATGAAGAAATGGCATCTTTGTGTTAGCATTGCATTATATGTTGTCATTGATGCCAAATCCTTTGGTCCGAAATAGGTCCGGATGTGCTATGATAAGGAGGAGTGTTTGATTTAGGTATATTGTGCGCTTGGAGGTTTCCCAGTTTCATTGGATGAGTTTGGTATCTCGGAGGTTGTTTCTCAATATTATCTTTGGGTTCGGATTGGTTCGGAGCTCAAGGCCTTGGACCGGATATTGAGGTTGTATAACATGCGGATACATTTTGGGTCCGGCTTTGGTATTGTATGTAGCGTGTTAATATGTTCGATGAGGAACTGTGTGATATGGTCCACTTCTCATTCTTTACCACCACCAGAATGTTTAGTGGAGACCTATTTAGATCTTTGTCTCAACCGACATTGAGAATTATGATTTCCGGAGACAATATATATAGGAGTTTGATTTGATGAATTGATACATGGCTTTTTGTGTTGAAGACATGCAAGATTGAAAGAATCCAGCAGTTGTGTGAGTATAGTGTTGCGGATTGTTATCGAAAGCAGTTCCGATAGTGCAGACCATGTTTTTGTGGTGGATTCTCTTTATCTTTATTTCTTCTTCGACAGTGAGCCTTTCAGGGCAGTGAACCCACCTGCAGTGAGAAAATCGACAGTGAGCATTTCAGGGTAGTGAGCCACCCTTTGTAAAAATCACCTTAACCAGTGTCACCTTAATCGGTGTTTATATATTGAGAATTAACATTCTTCGTGGTTTTTCCCTTCTTGGGTTTTCCACGTAAAATTTGGTGTTTCTTGTGTCGGTTTTGATTCTTGCATGCATTTTCAAGTTCTGTTAATTCTCTTTATTATTCCGCATTTGTGCATTAAGGTTAAAAAGAAAAAATTATTGTCAACTAATTCACCCCCCCCTTTCAGTTGCCCGGATATTCAACAATTGGTATCGGAGCTGTGATTCCTTGATATAAAGCTTAACCGCTTGAGGTAGATCCTGATTTGATGGCACGCAAGTTATCCATTCCTATCTTTGATATCTTTGATGGATCTGGATATAGCTTCTGGAAAGTAAAGATGAGAGGATATTTGGTTTCTCTAGGTTACATTACTTGGAAGGTTGTGGAGACAAAGTATGTTCTACTGGCAAATGGTCTTAACACTCTGGATTAGATTCAAGCTTATGAAGAAAATGAAAAGGCAAGGTATGTTATCTTCAATGCAGTATCAAAAACTGAATTGACTAAGGTTATCTCTTTGAATACTGCTCATGAGGTTTGGCAGAAACTGAAAGACATCTATGAAAGAAATGAGAGAGTCAAGCTGACAAAGAGGTTAACAGCTAAGAGAAGATACCAAAACCTAAGTATGGAAGAAGGAGAAGATATTGTGAGCTATTTTGAGAAGGTTGATACTGCAGTGAATGAGATCAGAGAACTTGGAGGCACCTTGAGTGATGAAGATGTGATTGACAAAATCCTGATGACATTACCGGTAAGCTATAGTGATAAGATCTCAACGATTGAAAAAACTTATGATCCAAAGAAATTCACTAGAGAGCAACTGTTTGGTATCTTGACTGCATTCGAAGTAAGTTTGGGAAGGACAAAGATAAGTCAGAAACCGTGTCCAAGACATCAGAAGACAATCCGGATGATGAAGAGAGCCCGGATGAGGTGGAAGCAAACTTTGTGAGAAAACTGAAGAAAGGCACTGACAAATACAAAGGTATGTTACCCTTTAAATGTTTTAGATGTGGTAAGTTTGGTCATATTGCGACTAGACATTCGGAAAAGGGAAATAGACAGAATTTTAAGGAAAACAAGGGCAAGTTAAATAAGGAGGCATATTATGTTAAGGATGATGCTAGTATTTCAGATGATGAATTAGACTATGAGGATGGTGATTGCTTGTTTTTGGTAGAAAAGGATGTTCCTAAGTTTGATATACCTAAGACTGCTGCTAATGCATTTCATGCTAGAAGGGATAAGAATGAATGGTTGATTGATAGTGGATGCTTAAATCATATGACCAGTGATAAAAGTAAATTCATAAAACTTGAAAGATATGATGGAGGTTCAGTTAGATTTGGAGATGATCAGACAGCACAAATTGTTGCTATTAGCTCAACTACTTTTGATGGAAAACATAACACTGACAATGTTTATTATGTGAAGGGTTTGCATCATAATCTCTTGAGTGTTGGATAGATGTGCAAAAATGGATACAATGTTGTTTTTTAGGACAATGGATGTGAGATCCGAAAGGAGTCCAGAATGGTTATTGTAGCTGGAAGGACAAATGGAAATACGCACTAGTTGGAAGGAGCTCTAAAACATTGCTTGATATCACAACTGGCTATGGCACCGGAGGATGTGTCATATCAATTTTGATAACTTGGTACAAATTAGTTCAAGGAGTACAGTAAGAGACTTGCCCAGATTGACTAAACCAGAGAACAACATCTACAAGGAATGTCAAATAGGAAAGCAAACTAGAAGTACATTTAGAGGAAAGGATTACTCGTCCACCGAATTACTGGATTTGGTTCACATAGATCTCTGTGGTCTGACCTGGACAAGGAGCCTACAAGCTGAAAGTTATTTCATGTTATTGATTGATGATTATTCTAGAATGATTTGGGTTGCATTTTTGAGAGAGAAATTTGAAGCATTAGAAAAGTTTAAGATATTCAAGGCAAAAGTCGAAAATGAAGTTGACAGGAAAATCAAATGTTTAAGGTCTGGTAGAGGAGGAGAATTCATCTCAGATGAGTTCAATGACTTCTGTGAGAAGCATGGCATCAAAAGATAGCTATTTGCTCCCCGGACACCTCAGTAGAAGGGTGTAGTTGAAAGAATCAGACTATACAAGAAGCAACTAGAACCATGATAAAAGGAGCAGAGTTATCGAAAGTTTATTGGAAAAAATCAACTCATACAGCAACATACACACTTAACAAAATTCTGTATCGAAGAAAGTATGGTAAGACATCTTATGAACTATGGTATGGTAGAACTCCGACAGTGAGATATTTCAAAGTTTTTGGAAGCAACTGCTATATCCGCAGAGATGAGGATAATCTTCAAAGTTTGACAGCAGAGCAGATGAAGGCATATTCTTGGGTTATGCAACAAAGAGCAAAGCATATCGATGTTTCAACAAAAAGATTGAATAAGATTGTTGAAAGTGCAAGTGTAAAAGTTGATGAGAATACTTCAAAGGATTCAGAAATTGCAGTAGGATATGAATTAGATGAGTCCGAAGAAAAGGAAAAGAAAGAAGAAAGCAGGAGTGAAGAAAAGAATGATCAAGATTCTCCAGCATCTGCATCCAAGACTCCAAGGTATGTTAGAAAGAATCACTGAAAAGAACAGACCATCAAAGATAAGAGCAGAGTTATCACAAGAAGCAAAGCAGCTCAAGAACAGGTCTTGCTGTGTTTGCTATCTGAAACCGAGCCAAAGATAGTGGAAGAAGCTTGTAATGATCATAACTGGATGAAGGCAATGAAAGAGGAACTAGATCAGATTGAGAAAAACCAGACATGGGAATTGGTCAGCAGACTGGAAGACAAGAATGTGATTGGAACTAAATGGGTATTTTGGAACAAGTTGGATGAAGATGAAAAAGTTGTAAGGAGTAAGGCAAGGTTGGTTTGCAAAGGATACACTCAAATTGAAGGAATTGACTTTGATGAGACTTATGCCCTGGTTGCAAGAATGGAAGTAATCCGGATGTTCCTGGCATTGGTAGCATTCAAGGACTTCAATGTTTATTAGATGGATGTGAAATCAACATTTTTGAATGGAGAATTGAAATAAGAGGTCTACATTGAACAACCAGAAGGATTCAAATTGAAGGATGATCCAAACATTGTGTGCAGATTGAAAAAGGCTTTGTGTGGACCAAAACAAGCTCCTAGAGCTTCGTATGGGAGATTAGACAAGCACCTAACTGATCAAGGTTTTCAGAAGGGTTTAGCAGACAACTTGTACTTCAAGACAGGTTCAGGTAAAATTCTAATTGTGGTAATATATGTTGATGATATATTCTTTGGAGGAAGTGAAGACATGTGCAAAAGATTTGTTGTTGAGATGCAGAAAGAATTTGAAATGTCCATGATTGGTGAATTAAACTTCTTTGTTGGATTGCATATTAATCAAAATGATAAAGGAATTTTCATTTCTTAGTCTAAGTATGTCAAAGAACTTTTGAAGAAGTTTGGGTTGGAGAATTCCGAACCGATATGTACACCTATGACTACTGGGTGCAAGTTAACTAAGGATGATAAATCACCTAAGGTAGATGCAAGTCGGTATAGGTCAATGATTGGAGGACTGTTATATCTGATTGCTACCGGACTGGATATCATGTATGCATTATGTTTGGTAGAAAGGTTTAGCAAGAACCGAAAGAATCACATGTTGTGGCAGTGAAAAGAATTTTCAGATATCTTAAAGGTACAAAAGAATTCTGTTTGTGTTATCCCAAGAACTTAGATTTTACCCACAGCTTGTACTGATGTAGATTGGGCCAGAAGTGTGGATGACAAAAAAAGCACAAGTGGAGGAGCATTCTTTCTTGGCTCCTGGTTAGTTGCTTGGTCAAGTAAGAAGCAAGATTATGTGTCTTTATCAATGGCAGAAGCATAGTACATTGCAACATCTTCTTGTTGTACTCAGATTTTATGGATGAAACAGACTTTGAAGGACATTGGTGTGAAGTTTGATGATCCTATCTCAATCATGTGTGATAATACTAGTGCAATAAATATTTCAAAGAGTCCAGTACAACATTCCAGAACAAAGCATATATCTATCAGGTATCACTTCTTGAGGGAAAAAGTTCTAGACAATGAGGTCATACTTGAGTATGTGCCTACAAAAGAGCAGATTGCAGACATATACTTACTAAGGCATTGTGCAAAGATACTTTTGAGTATCTTCGACAGAAGTTAGGGGTATTACCCCCTACCAGTTTGGACTAATATGCATTTCAGATGTGCATTGGTCTAGTGAGCAACATGTACATTCTTTTTTGGACTGATGCTGGTGTGCTTCTTCTCAGGGGGAGCAGGAATGAGTTTTTCAGGGGGAGTTTTGTCCACCTTTGTCATTGCTGTCAAAGGGGGGGAGAGAGATGGTTGTGCATAATGATGATCTTTCATTTTCTATGTTGTTGTTGTTGATGGATGTTGCCATCAATGACGAAGGGGGAGATTGTTAGCATTGCATTATATGTTGTTATCGATGTCAAATCCTTTGGTCCAAAATAGGTTTGGATGTGGTATGATGTTTGATTTAGGTATATTGTGCGCTTGGAGTTTTCCCCGTTTCACTGGATGAGTTTGGTATCTTGGAGGTTGTTCTCAGTATTATCTTTGGGGCCGGATTGGTCTGGAGCTTGAGGCCTTGGACCGGATATTGAGGCTGTATAATGTGCGGATACATTTTGGGTCCGACTTTGGTATTGTATGTAGCGTGTTGATATGTTTGATGAGGAACGGTGTGATATGGTCCACTTCTCATTCCTTACCACCACCAGAATGTTTAGTGGAGACCTATTTTAGATCTCTGTCTCAACCAACATTGAGAATTATGATTTCCGGAGACAGTATATATAGGAGTTTGATTTGATGAATTGATACATGGCTTTTTGTGTTGAAGACATGCGAGATTGAAAGAATCCAACAGTTGTGAGTATAGTGTTGCGGATTGTTACCAAAAGTAGTTTTGACAGTGTAGACCGTGTTTTTGTGGTGGATTCTCTTTATCTTTCTTTCTTCTTCGACAGTGAGCCTTTTAGGGTAGTGAGCCCACCTGCAGTGAGAAAATCGACAGTGAGCACCTTGGCAGCGAGCCACCCTTTGTAAAAATCACCTTAATCGGTGTTTATATATTGAGAATCAACATTCTCCGTGGTTTTTCCCTTCTTGGGTTTTCCACGTAAAATTTGGTGTTTCTTGTGTTTGTTCTGATTCTTTCATGCGTTTTCAAGTTCTATTAATTCTGTTAAAAAGAAAAATTTATTGTCAACTGATTCAGCCCCCCTCTCAGTTGCCCGAATATTCAACGCTTTGAAGAAGAATGAAACCTGGAATCTCGCGCCCTTGCCAGAAGGTCGAAAACCAGTTGGCTGCAAATGGGTATTTAAGAAGAAAATTGGTCTGGATGGCAATGTGGAAAAGTATAAAGCTAGGTTGGTCGCGAAAGGTTATTCCTAGGTTGAGGGAATTAATAATGGGGAAATATTCTCCTGTAGCAAAGCTGACATCTATCAGATTTCTTTGGTCACTTGCAACAACATATGATAGGTCAAGTAGATGGATGTGAAGACAACATTCCTTCATGTATATTTGGAGGAAGAGATTTATATGTCCCAACTTGAGCACTTGGTTGAAAAAGGTAAAGAATCCTTGGTTTGCAAATTAAAGAAATCTCTTTATGGTTTGAAACAGTCACCTAGAATGCGGTACCGGAAGTTTGACACCTTTGTGTTGTCATTGGGATCTATAAGATCAAAATTAGATCATTGTGTGTATTTCAAGACTGAAAATGGTCGTTTACTTATCATTGCTCTATACGTGGATGACATGTTATTCATTGGGAATGATAAGGGTATGATATCTGATTTAAAATCGTAGTTGTCAGCATGTTTTGAAATGAAAGATTTAGGTGCAGCTAGGTATATTCTGGGGACGGAAATCAGAAGGGATAGGAAGAGTAGAAAGCTTTGGCTCAGCCAAATTAAGTACATTAGTACTGTCCTTGAGAGGTTTAATATGTCAGATTGCAAGCAGCTAGTTGTTCTAGTACTGCAGGGAACGAAACTTTCTGTTGAGGATTGTCCTAAATCTTCTACTGAGAAGGACATGGCCAAGGTACCTTATGCAAGTGCAGTTGGCAGCTTAATGTATGCAATGGTTTGTACTAGGCCTGACATTGCCCAAGCAGTGGGAGTACTAATCCGGTTTATGGCAAATCTAGGAAGGTCGGATGCTATGAAAAGTGTTTAGATATCCGAGAGGTACTTCTCAGTATGCTCTGTGTTACCATGGAAATTTGGTTGGATCACAGAGGACTGTCAACATTCAAGGATATGTGGATTCTGATTGGGCAGGGGACATTGACAGCAGAAGATCCACCAGTGGATTTGTATTCACGTTGAATGGTGGTGCAATTAGTTGGATGAGCAAGCGGCAAGTGGTAGTTGTTTTGTCCACTAGAGAGGCAGAGTACATGGCAGCAACTTGTGCCTGTCAAAAGGCTGTTTGTCTTATGCGTTTGTGTTTTGATGTTGGCTTTAATGTAGGGCAGATTACTATTTGTTGTGATAGTCAGAGTGCCATTGTTTGGCGAGAAATCCTACTTTCCATGCTAGGACGAAACATGTTGATGTCCAGTATCACTTTGTTTGTGACATGGTGGAAGATGGAAAGGTTAATCTTGAAAAGGTGGATACTTTGACTAATGTTGCAGATGCATTGACAAATCCTGTGAGCACAACTAAGTTCAAATGGTGTGCTAACTCTATGGGCCTTGGAGCCCATGATTCTCTCTAGTCTCGAATGTTTTGGAGATACCAGTAAGTTCTTCGTCAAGTGGGAGAATGTTGAGAATGGGTGTCTCAAACTTACTGGTTGAAATCTCATAATATGACTAAGTCATGTAATTAGGCACTTGATTTCGTTGCAGTTTTTGTAGCAATCTGTTATGTATCGGTAGAACTTGAGTTTTCGGTAGCCGAAGTCACGTTTTTGTCCAATGAGATCTTTCCGATAAGACTATTCAATATCGGTAGAAAGTGTTATCGGTAGAACTTGAGTTTTCTAGTAGCCAAAGTCGCTTTTCTGTCCGATGAGATCTTCCTGATAAGGCTGTTCAGTATTAATAGAAAGTGTTATTGGTAGAACTTGAGTTTTTGGTAGCCGACTTCACTTTTCTGTCCAATGAGATCTTTTCGATAAGACTGTTCAGTAACGGTAGAAAGTGTTACTGGTAGAACTTGAGGTTTTTGGAAAAGCCATTTTAATGCCGAAGTTCAATTCTATGCCAATAAGCTGATAAACTTTGAGATGGTCTTGGTGGGGACCACGGGTGACTCATGCTGTCATGCTAAGTTGGAAGCCAATGATTGGTTCGAATGGGAACATAGCCGATAGTCTTTAGGATTTAGTGGGGGTCACGTTCGATTGGTTTTTTTCTTGCTGAATTGGATGCCAATAATTGGTCCAAGCTGGAGTCTGAGGAGCACGATTTGAATCCGGTGTAGATAACACACCGTGTTTTCGACAACTGAAGAATTCGACTGTTGAGCCGTATGGAAACTGAATCGAACCGTTTTCTATACAGGGGTATAAATAATTTGTAGGAATGGTTGTTCAGGTTGATCGATCCGTTGGTGAAGTTAGTCTGTTGGTTGGTTGATGTTTCTGTTGGATGCCGAATTGCAGAATCCGTTGTGCCTGTAATCTGTGTGATCTAATTTGGTCTGATGTTGTATGCTGCCTGAACAAAGATTGATTCAGAGTGATTAATCTGTAACTTGTTTGTAAATTTGATCTACTTTAATACAAGAGATATTGCTTTGGTGTGTGCGTTTTTCACTTGTAAGGGTTTTCCCACGTGAAATCTAGTGTTCACTCAGTGTTTAAAAATCTTTCATGTTTGCTCTGTTTTACTGTTATGTGCATCTTAATGACTGTAATTGGAATTAAAAGACACCTGCTTCTCTCCCCTTTGAATTTAACAATTGGGAAGTCGTTTTCCGCACCGTGCTTTCCTTACACTGCCTCATTGGCCCAAAATGGCAGTAGAAGAGAAATTAGACAAAAGAAAGAGCATGTGGATCAATTCTAGATATGATCATGGACAAAAGAACTATATAGAAGCAGAAATAAAATGGAAAGCAATAATGTCAGTAGCTTAGCTAAGAACTAGTTCGCATCAGCTCAAGTGTGAAACTGGAAGGTGGATGTAACCTAAAGAAGAGTGGGCAGATAGAATATGTTTTTATTGTTCTCTAGAAATGGTGGAGACACAGTGACATTACATTATGGAGTGTTCAACTTAAGAGGATACTCAAATCAATTACATCAAGACTCTAAATGTGGTCTCCTTCAGTAACACGTTTGAAGAAGAAAGGATAACAAAAGTTGCAGATAACTTGATCAAGATGCACAATAGAAGATCCGGGATACAAAAGGAAAAGGAGATCAAGCAGGCATAATGTTGGTGGTCTATTTGTTTATAACTTCCGTGCTTATCTATGTTGCTAGCTATCCATGGGTCCCATAGGCTGTTTGGCCTCTTGAATGTTATTAAACCATTCATTCATTCAATCACGATGATAGTTGCATGCAAAATCCTCAAAGCAAACATGGGCATAGATTCAACTATAGCCACACCACATCACACCACAACCATTCTCCCAGGAAGGGCTTTGTAGTGGGGAAACCACAAGTTCCCTCCAAAGAAACAAGAACCAGCCCAAAATGAGACATTGTATAGGGAATGATATGCCTTTTTAAAGTAATTGAGCAATCCTCTAATAATCCACCTGAAATGACTCACTCCTCGAGTCTTCTTGAATTGAGCGAGTCGCAGGCTTGGTGCTGTAGGGAGCTGCGCTCCAGTGCAGTCCTCTAAAACAATGTGAGGAATAATCTTACCCCTTCATCATGCCTTCCCTTTGCAAGGGTCACAACCTTTCACTATTACCACCCCTTCAAAATGTCACAACCTTTCATCATTTCTATCCTTAAAAGTCACTTCCCTATTTTCTGCCCATTCCTTTTTTCTTCCATTAATCTTACCTTAATCCCTATGCTCCATTCTTTCTTCCTTTTCTCCATATCCCCCCCTCTATATTAATTGCTTACTCTTTTTATACCCTCATATCTCATTGAGAAGACACATCTCTTTGGAAAGAGATATCCCTTTAAAAGGGCCATGTCTCCTCATTGTTGTCTTATTAATTCAGATCTGTACTTTTGATTGTAGATTAAAATTGTTGTTTCAAATTAAGTTCTCTTCTCCCTTTTATACCTCATGTTTGAGGAGGTAACAACTTTTCATTTCATGCCTTTTGACCATAAGTTAAACTTAACTAAGTTTTAATTATATATATATATATATTGTTCTTTTAATTTTATTATTAAATCCTATTTCAAAATGGGAACATTCAACATGGCTATTGTACTTGTACTTGGATCATATGGATAAGACTATTGATTTTTGGGTTCGTCCCCACTAGCTGCAGTCCTCATGGTTTCAGCATTTAGTACCATTTTTCAACTCTTTGATCTCATTTTCATTTTAGCAATTATCTGTTGCAACTTTAATGACCCTTGAGCTTCTTTGGGCCAACTTTGGCCATTTAGGAACATCAAAATGATATGTTTATTTCTATAGGTGAACTTAGGTATGTAAGGTTTTAGATTGGCGAAGAAAAATGAACTAAAGTACTGCACATCATGGAGGTTGATAGTTCCTGTGGTTTGTTACTTTTCTTGGTTTAAACATGGGATGCAATATATGAGGGGTCCCAACAGCTAGGAGATTGAAGGAAATAACTTCACAAAATATATAGTGTTGGGGAAGGTGTGGAATCAATTCCTCAGATTTGGAATATATGTAATAAATTAGCCACATCCTTAGGGATCTTTTATCAGATTAGAGTCCCTTTTAAAAGATTTTATCCCAGCTTGAGTATCATACTTTACAACAGTTGTATCTTAGTATGTTGACCTTATCTTGAACATTGTGCAATTAGCGATATTCAAATATGTTAACTATTTCCTAAAATTTAAGTAGCCTGCCTATTTTCTTGTGCAGCAAAGGGGATTTTTTAAATAGATCTGGATTTTTTTTATATTTATCTCTTAACGTTTACAAATAACTTGGTCGGGTGCCTAATTTATTTCAGGAATGTATTTTTCAGGTGTCATTCTAGAATTCAAACTGTATTTGTTTTCACTATTTACTTATCCACTCATTTTTGTATTACAGATCAGACTAACTATTATGATTGAGGATCCAAGGGAGGCTGAGCAGAAGAGACAGTTAGGAATAGAGGATGGTCGAGGCTGTACCAGAGAGGACATGGCAACAACACTCATGGATGTATGTTCTTCACTTCGGTTCTCTTTTCATCTATTGAATTTCTCAATATTTGTACAGATACCTCTCCATGTGAACAATGATATTTTTATGGATATTCACTGTCTGCAGGTATATAAACACACATTAGCCATTTATCTTTGTGACCCTTTCAATGTTGCCATTTATGTTTATCCCTTTTCTTTGTATTGTTTATGAATATATCTAATGTATGATAGACTCTGCTTTTAAATTGTGCTATTTGTCCTCGTCATGATAGCATTTAATTATTTCTTATAATATTTAAACCTACATTCAAAAAAATGTTAATTGTGCTGCTGAGAATATTTAAGTATTCATAAAACTTCCAAGTTTGAGCAGTGAGTGACCTGAAAACGAATCAAAATGGATTGATTCTGAGAGTTTGACCAGGAGAGTTGGCCACCTAAAAGGAAGAGAAAAAAAAGGCCTTGTTTGGAGTAGCCAAGTTTTGCCTATGTTTTAAAGAAAAGTTTGGTTCAGCAGGCATACCAGTCTCTTCCACTTCGAATTTCTTAACTAGGGTTAGATTCTTTTGTAGTTTGTTACTCACGAACAGGAAGACAGCAAAGGACAGGACACTACATAACCGTACAAACTACCAACTCAAAATCAGGGTGGTTTATAAAATTCTAAGTTACCGGTTCGGGTTTGGATTCGGCAAAAAAAAAAAAAAAATCTTCGGTACGGGTTCGTCCGTATATATATATGTTCAATATATACAATCCATACAAAAATAAGGGTACGGGTACGGGTTCGTCCGTATATATATATATATATATATATATATATATATATATATATATATATATATATATATATATATATATATGTTCAATATATACAATCCATACAAAAATAAAATATGCAATGTGACTTTCCATACATAAATGATAAATCATAAATGATAAATCCATAATTATTAATTGCCAATGCCAATAAATATTCATATATCGCAAATGTAATCAGTAAACTAATAACTAAAGTCTAATATCATATTCATAATTTGCAAAAAAGATAATATTCAAGTTTCAAGTCTTTTTTAAAAAGTCATAAAGGGGCGAATTAGAATTTTATTATAAAAAAACTATTTTAAAAAGTTTTTTTATTGTTTTTTTGACTCATGGCCTTGTTTTTTGGAAACCACGGGCCTGGGTTCACGCCTCCTGGGTTCACCCGGGTCCTCTTGGGTTCAACTTGGGTTCCTCCCGGGTCCTTCCCAGGTGGCTGGGTTCCCTGTGGGTCTTGCGACCCACAGGGAACCCAGCCACCTGGGAAGGACCCGGGAGGAACCCAAGGAGAACTCGGGGAGAACCAGGACCAAGCAAGAACCAAAACCTGAACCCAGGCCAAAAGGGTAAGAATCAGTAACTTAGAATTAAAATTGTTCCAGTGATTTTTGTTTAACCCCATGAAAGGATCCTCGTCCTCTAAACTTCTTTTCTTGGAACAAGAAGATTTTTTAAGACTACAAGCAAAAACATCTTCCAGCCTCAAAGCATTAGAAAACGAATCCAACATTGTACTCTCCATAGGAAAATTCCCTTTATTGTTTTCCTTCTGCACCTTCTTAAAGGAAGTAATAGACTCCTCAATAGTAGTCAGAGTATGATTCTTTTTCCTCCAAATGAAATGGGTTTGCTTATTGTTTGGACAACTCATAGTAGTATGGCCCACTTTAAAACAACAATGACAAATAATAGGAGAGTCTTCGAATTCAATCTGCTGCACCCAATCTCTATATCTGGAAGATAAAGTGATCAAATCCACAGTATTGCTCAAAAGTATTGGTAATAATCATTAAATTTTTTTCATTGCAGAACTCCAAAGGCAGCCTTGGCAGTCTAACCCAAACAAGAAACTTGGAACTATTATTATTAATTGGATTAAAACCTGGAGACCAATTTTTATGACAAAGAACATTCTTCCTTAAAAACCAAGGATCTTCAAGAAAAATCGTTGAGAAATCTTTCAGATTGGGAAAGGAAGAGAGGAAAAAATTGTTCATCATAGCAGCTACCTAAACTTGAGCAGTTAGTTTCAATTTTCAAAGCACCCATCTTTTGATAGAATCAATGTTGGGATGATTACCACAAAATCTAAGTTACCGGTTCTTCCCCTTTTGGCCTGGGTTTGGGTTCTGGTTCTTGCCCGGTCCTGGTTCTCCCCGGGTTCTCCTTGGGTTCCTCCCGGGTCCTTCCCAGGTGGTCAAGTTCCCTGTGGGTCCTACAGGGAACTTGACCACCTGGGAAGGACCCGGGAGGAACCCAGGTCGAACCCAAGAGGACCCGGGTGAACCCAGGAGGACCCGTGTGAACCCAGGCCCGTGGTTTCCAAAAAACAAGGCCACGGGTCAAAAAAACAATTAAAAAAGACTTTTTAAAATAGTTTTTTAATAATAAAACTCTAATTCGCCCCTTTATGACTTTTTAAAAAAGACTTGAATCTTGAATATTATCTTTTTTGCAAATTTTGAATATGATATTAGACTTTAGTTATTAGTTTACTGATTACATTTGCGATATATGAATATTTATTGGCATTGGCAATTAAGAATTATGGATTTATGATTTATGATTTATCATTTATGTATGGAAAGTTACATTGTATATTTTATTTTTGTATGGATTGTATATATTGAACATATATATATATATATATATATATATGGACGGACGAATCCATACCCGTACCCAAGATTTTTTTTTTTTTTTTGCCGAATCCGCGAATCCGAACCCGAATCCGAACCCGAACCGGTAACTTAGCACAAAATCTACCAACAAGCGAATTTCTAAGCTAGGTTGATGAATCAACAGTAAGGGAAGCAGGGATATCGATTTGAATCTGCACCTCCACCTCAGTCACAGTAGAAACCCAATGGCAATCACCCTCTCAGAGTCTTCTCACAAGTGTAACCTTTTGGCAAGCTAAAAGAACCAGGTTTCTGCAACATGCAAGTTGCCTCACCATAAAGTTCCTCAGAAAACCTAGGGGAAGTAGGAACAGCAGCAGGGGAAGAAGCCACCACCCCACTACCTTCAATAACAAATTCAGACTGAACAAAATCTGCACCAACCACAGAGTTTTTAGACTCTGAATCTTCCTGAGCAGAAGCCACAGGCACCATGTGGTCTTTATCAAACTTTTGGGTGAGAAGAAAGCCTATTCTCAGCCTCCAAAATGGATTTCCCTCAAGAATAGATGTATCAGCCTTCCTAGCAACCTTAGACCCCTTAGCCTTTAGACAAGCTTTCAACAAAATGTCTCGGAGCAGCTTACCCTCCTCTTCTATTCATTCACTCATCTGATCAAAACCACCATCCTATTCATCAGAGGTACTAGCATAGTTGTTCTCTGCCTTGCTTGAGACAGATCTGCCAGAGGAATTTTCATCCTCCTCAATCCATTCATGCACCAAAATATCTTCATCAGAAAAAACAGCAATAGGGCGTGCAACCTCTCCATCACCAATGCTGTTGACGGGCATACCAACTGTTGCTAGGGTGCAGAAAACCCTTGCCATCTCCTACAAAAGAACCCTTGCTATCTCCTACATATGGTTCTCATCTACATGCCCATCTTCTTTTGCATCCTCCTCTTCCCCACTCTTCCCCATTGTCCACACTAGAGGATGAACAAGAGGTTGCTACACTAGGGTTTTCCCTTCGGTTCACTTCCTCTCCCTTGACTGCATCCTTTCCTTCCTCCTAAGCATTAAATGTTGTATTTCGTTAATTTTGATAGTACTAGACTATTAGGTCTTAAAGGTTTTAGTTATAGAAATTCTTTGTTATCTACTTTCATTCTGTTGTATACAATCTGAAACTTGATTGTCACATGATACTCCTTTGTTGTAAAAAACTAGTCATTTGTATGTCAAAGTTGAACTTGGAAATAGACATTTGCAGCTGAGTCGCACGCTATCTTGTCAAAATCCAAAAAATTCAAATTGTCATTTTTTTTGTAGCTTGTTGGTTGTTTTTAATTTTAATTATTACTAATAATGTATTAATAATCAGAGTCACTAAGAGACAGGGGTACTTGGAGACAACGAAGACTGGTACCGGTACCATTATTGAAAATTTTCAAAAGTAGGAGACGGGGGGGTCCTTTGAGACACCATTGTTTTAATGTAATTTAATAATTTCCAGAAAATATCATGACATAGAACTTTGAAAACAAGAATAGTAAATAAGTCATACAAGAACAGTAAATAGTAAAGGCAATTTCTTTTTAGACCATTACAATGACAGGAAATCAGCCATACAACTGTTTATGTCCCTCTCAAAAAGTCTACATTGTTAGTAGATCCGATCACTATAACTTTGCATGGATTTTTGTATTATCCAAAATATCATCATGAAACATTATGCAGGCTTATTTTATTTGTTTGCCTTCCTTTTTTGCCTTTTATTGTGTTTTGCCCTAAGTTTTTTCGTGGGAGATGGCGAGAGATGGCAGCCAAAAGAACCTTGTGCATCAAGAAGTTTCTCGAGACGTCCCTAGTACTGAAGACATGTCTCCGTCTCTGTGATGTGTCTCAGGGGGTGGGAGACAGGTCTTCGGGTAACTATTAATTATTAATTGATATTCTAAAATAAAAATCATTGTTAACTAATAATTGATATTTTAATGAATAAAAAAATAGAAATTAAATTTTTTAATGAAAAATAAAAAAGGCAGCCACCTTTATAAAGATTAACTTCTTTTTAGGATCAACAGCTAAGTCAAATAGAAATTGCAGCCAAAAGGTGAAAAATGTGTCAAAACATAGGTGTATACTTTTTATAAAGTTCTATCAAAACAAAAACTATGGTTAAATTGGTAAAGTTGCACCCAGCAAAGAAAAAGGGAGAAAACTTTTTGAAGTGAAAACCAAATGTCAACCTTATCATTGGTTGAAGTGTCCATCATAAAAGAAAGTGGCCAAGTCAAAAGTGGTATGTAATGTCTCCTTCCTAAGCACTATTAGTTTGGTGACTGCTAGCCTATTTAATGGGTTCCCGTAGGCTAATGAGTTAGGATGAGGGAAGTCAAGGTGACTTGGTGACACTTGGGTCCAACTAATTTGATGATCATAGGTGTAGCAGTGAGCTCAGTTGGTTGAGATTTGTATTATGACCTTTTCAAGAGGGGATTCATACAATTTGTCTATATTTACTATTTTTAGTGACAATCTGAACATTGACCTGGTCAGTTGGCAGTATTTCTATTTTGGGAATGTTAGTAAATGTTTTTGATGATGATATTTTGGCAGTTAATGTGGTCCAGATTGATTAATTTAAATAATGTTTAAAAGTATTAAAGTTAAAATAAATATTTAACTTCAACGTTAGTTAACTTAATGAAATGACTAAGTGGGCACCTAGGGGGATAAGTTGTTTTGATTTAAATAAAGTGGACACCTAGAAGTGGGTGCCGACTTTGGGAGACATAAGGAGAAAGTAAAAATAAAATTAGAAGTGCCAAACCATAACAAGAGGTGGTGTGGGTTTTGGGAAGAGTATATATTGGCATTTTGAGCTCATTTCTCATTATGAATGATATGGGGTATTGAAAGCAAAACTTTGCTGGATTGAACTTGTTCATTCAGTGGCTTTGTGAGGATGAAAACCCTTGTAGAGAACATTTACTTCATTGGTGAAAGATCTTGCCTGTTAGATTTAATGGTGGTTTCATTCAAGAATCACATTTGAGCTTTATTGCGTGAGATTTGAGTTTGTATCTTCAAGTTTGAGCTTAGAAATAAAGGAGAGTTTTGTGAAGACAAAGGGAAGAGCAGATTGGTGAGATTTATTGCAGATTTAAACTCTTTTGCTGGTTGCTCCCTTTCCTAGATTGGTCGTACCATAGTGAGCTAGGCGTGGGTGAAGTTGAGAAGTATTTGGGGTCCAAGTTGGAGGTATTCTTACTGTTTGGGAGATGTCTAGGGCATATCATTCAAGAGGCATTCAATTTGAAGCTAAAGAAGCTGGTTGTGGAGTGTGGCGTCCAAGCTTGTGATGTTAGTTTGTTGATTTCAGACATTTATCAGAGTTATTTGTAAAACTGGAAATGGGTGTGTGTATATTGTCATTTTAATCTGATTTGACTATTAGAGTATTGAAGATTTTGATGATAAATCGTAATTTGAATTCTGAAATCAAATCTGGAACTATTTCTGGTTGTGTGTATTCTGAGTATTGTGATTTGAAGTGTTATTTCTTTTTAAAATCATTGTTCCAAGTAGTCTATTGCAATATTCTTTTTGTATCTTGTATTCTGCATACAAAGACAAACTCAAATCAGAAAATACAAAAAAACAGTAAGGGTGTTGTTGATGGTGTTTTTATGCACTATGCAACACAAAATAAAATACTAAGTATTCTATCCTCTCTTGAACAAAATCTCCTCTTATGCTAAGCTTCATGATCATAGGAGGTGACTCCAAGGTTCTGAATGTCAGGTCTTGATGTGCTCTTGGATAGACTTAGTGTGCTTGGTGTGATTTCGCTGGAATCACAAGGTGGGCTTATGTTGAATGCTTGAATGTGGCTGGAACATGGAAATTTACCTTGATTGAAAAAAAAGAGGAAAAAAGGATGAGGGTTGAGAGAGTTAATCTAATCCTAAGATGTAAGAGCAATGGACAATCTTTGGTGAAACTCAACTAGACTCCGCTTTTCCGTGCAAAGCAACAACTCCACAAAGTTTGGTGCAATCTCCTAAGGTAAGCATATGATGTTCAAATTACTACCACTAGCATAGACACCATCAAGATGATGCATATCAATGAAGACGTAGCAATTGAAGTTAAGCTTGGCTAAGATGGATTCAGTTGACTACGCAAGACACTTTACAATCAGCGAGGTGTTTGTTAGGGGTCAATAACACTTGTTAGTTTGTAGTGGGATCGGGTGTTTATGTTTGGTCATGTTGAGTCGCCGAAAGGTTCCCGTGGGGTAGTTGGTAGTTAGTGACGGTTGGCAACTTGGCCAACCGTCGAGTCGTCTATATATGGTATGGATGGAACTTGGGCAAGGATGGTATTGTATTGGCATATTTTGAGAATTCAATAAAGATATCATTCTTCTGTTATAGCTGTTTTGTTATTGTTATTTATGCTTTGATATATATTAATGTTATGTTACATGAATTGTTGGTACGTGTGGGATATCTTTGTTTTATCTGTGAGTTTACCAACCTCACCTTAAGGACTAAACATTTTGGTGCTGTTGCCTGAATGAACCTGGAGAAACTATGGTTGCAGGCGGAAGGAATTAATGGGCCGGCCATTCAACCAGCAAATAACTGTCGTAGACAGTGACATGCACAAAGAAAGTACCGCGGAAGAGGCACGAGAGGATCAGTTGACGACAGACTTGGTAAAGTTGTGGGACGTGTCGGTCATGCAGTACGTACAGAGGGAGGCTCAGGAGAGAGCCATCTCTGAAGGCACGGTACGTGGTGAACTCACCGTCAACACTCTTGTCTTTGATATGCTCAGAAGTATTCCAAGGTTACTCGCCAGAAATTTGATTGCTTTCCAAGACCGAAGGAAGGAAACTGCACATGAACTCCGTCGGCAACAAGTACTCAAAAGGTACGAAGAGCGGAACCGTATGGAGGAAGAGGAAATGGAGACTGTAATATCCCAGTTGTTTTTTTTTTAATTTTTAAGGCCAACAATAGTCATCCACAAGAAGATACCTGTTAAGATTAGAAATCATAAACTGAAACATGCTGGAAAGCAACCCTTCCACTTTCTGATCACCAAGTGCCCAATGTGGTAAGGTGAGAGCATACGGTGTTGAGGGGATCGTTAGCTCAATTAACTGAAAACAATACAATGCTTGGGCGGCAAGCCAACCCCTTCCGCTTATCCAGCGGGAAAGCAAGAAAACTTGGCAGTGAACCAGCCAAGTGAGACACAAAGATACGAATCACTCAACCGCAATATTTCAGCGGGAGGACTGAAATTACATGACAATCTCAACTCAACCGCTTATGCAGCGGGAGGACCATTACACTCAGACATCACTCAACCACTTATGTAGTGGGAGGACTGAAATTACAATTTGCTTGATAATAAGCGGCAAGCTAGCCTCTTCCACTTTTCAGCGAGATGAGAATTACAAAATAGAATTGGTTAGTAGTACTACTACTTAACCTTACAAAAAATAGATGATATGAGAAGAGAGTAATGCTGAATATCCAAATAAGAACATGAAATTTTGCTAATATCAAATCTGCAGGCTAGAATTGCAAAACCAACAGCCTAAGGAAACACTAAAAAGCTCACAACTCTCTCAATACATATCCAAATCACCCAAAATCACTCCCAAATCCACACTAGACTAGCTACGATGACAACCAACCAAAGACATGCTACCATAACTCGCTTATTAATTTTGCACGCATCCCAATGCACTTCAGAAACCCACGCCTAGCTTAGGAATTTCGATTTGTCTAATAAATTCAAAGCTCAACCAAAGATGCCACAAACTTACAGAGTATATCACCAGTACTAGGAAGGATGAAAGAGCCAATACCCATAATGGTCAGTCGCTCTAGCAGAGAGGTGTGATCGAAAATGCATTTCAACCACAGGCAAACCAGCAAGTTCCAAAAATCGCTCCAACACCAAAAATGACTAAGATATGCTCTGAGAATATAATAGATTACAACACACAGCTAGGTACTATGTTTCAAGTACGAAACCGGGAAGCATTAGGGAGATGCACTCCGAAGCCTCAAAAGTTGTCGCCAATCCGACAGCATAACATCACAAATTTTCAAGATATCTAGGATGCGAGCCCAAGGCTCTTATTTATAACCTCACACCACCAAATTCAAATGCAAATTGCTTCAAATTCATCTTTCCCCATTTGCATTTCATTACATCTCACGTGGACCCCAAGAGTGGCGCCATCCCACAAGTCAAACCTCACGCCAAAAAGCAAGGACCACGATTTTCACTTGGCAAACATTTGAGATGAAAATAAAATAATATCTCCCTTAATAATTTGACGTCCCCTTCTTAGACATAAATTTCGCCTAACACTTGGGAAATATTAGGCATTATTCCCAAAGTCAATAAATCAGTAGTAATTAATCAGATTAATTAAATATTAAACCTTAGGATAAGGAAATAATATTTAATTATGTAACATATGACTCCCGTACTGATTACTGTCAAAACCAGGATGAAGCTGAGCCAGGAAGACCACTGAACTGCTGTAGGATTAGGACACTGTCCACTGCCAGAAATAGAAATATGCCATACTGCCACTTACTAAAAATAGTAAGTCATGAACTACTGCTCCGAAAAGCATGATCTTCGCGCCCAGAGACAGAGCATGGAGAGCTCAGTAGGACAGTATCACCAGAATAGCCATTCCCTGACTTACTAAAAATAGTAAGTTCTAGCCTCATCAATGCTGGACCCTCATTCTTCATTCCACCTAGCCTACGGGTCTCAGGAATAGGCTAATGGACCACTGGTAGGTCATCAACGAGAAGGGGACATTACAATCCGCCCTCCCCAAAATTGCTTGTCCTCGAGCAATTGTAAGGCTGGATGTAGTAAAATCTCCTCATTTTCCCACGTAGCATCCTTTGCTGGTAGATTTATTCCTTGATTACTGTTCTCCTCAAAGATCATTCCCTGAAATCAAGGATAGCTTCAGGAACCAAAACCAACTCTCCCTCCTCATCAAGCAGAGGTAACTCAGCTGAAGCAACAACATTATGTCCCAGAGCCTTCTTAAGGAGAGACACATGAAATACATTATGGATCCTGTTGCTTGCTGGCAATTCCAACTCATACGCCACTTCTCCAATCCTCCTGCTGACTCTGAAAGGCCCATAGAATCGTGGCTTCAATTTCTCAACCCCACTCTTCTTGTGAGTAGACTGTCTGTAGGGCTGGAGCCTCAAATAAACCATGTCGCCCACCTCCGAGGTGTGCTCAATTCGCTGCTGATCAGCATACAACTTCTGCTGATTCTGTGCATGCTGGAGATTGTCCCTCAGAATCCTCAAAATATCTTGACTTTGTTGCATCACATCCTTTGTCTGAGGGGTCCTGCTATCACCAAATACTAAGTCCGCGAAGCTAGGAGCTTCATAACCATATAGTGCCATGAATGGTGACATCCAGATGGACATGTGATAGGAGGAATTGTAGCAATACTCTCCTAGGTGAAGCCATCTCACCCATGTATTCTGCTGCTCCGAGACATAGTTTCTAAGATATCCTTCCAATCACTTATTCACTATCTCGGTTTGCCAATCATTTTGGGGGTGATAACTGGTGCTTGGAGTGAGCACAGTACCACACAATCTGAAAATCTCTTGCCAGAAAGCACTTAGGAACTTGCTGTCCCTATCACTCACAATGTTCTTCGGTAACCCATGTAATCTGAACACCTCCCAGAAGAACACTTCATCAACTTGAGCTGCTGTAAAAAAACTGGTGATGGCAAAGAAATGAGCAAACTTTGTAAGTCTGTCCACCACCACATAGATACTATCCTTCCCTTGAGCCCGAGGCAACCCTGTGATGAAATCCATGGAAATACTTTCTCATTTTTGACCGGGAAGAGGCAAAGGTTGTAACAAACCAGCTGGTAGAGTGTGCTCATCCTTGTTCCTCTGATATGTATGACACTCCTTAATGTACTTCAAAACATCATTTTTAAGTCCCTTCCAAGAAAATCTCTCCCGGACCTGCTTGTATGTTTTGAAATAACCTCGGTGACCAGCGAGGGGAATGTCATGGAAAGTCTTCAAAATCTTCTTTTAACTTAGATTCAGCCACTATGAAGATTCTTTCCTTGTACAGTATCAATCCCTCAACCAATTTGTATCTTTCATCATGAAAAGTACCTTCTATAAGGCTGGTTGCAAACTGATTTTTGGCATATCAGCAAGCAACAACTCTCTCCAATCAGCAGTAAGCTTGCATAGTGAGCTTAAATGGGGTCTTTAGGATAAGGCATCCGCCACAACATTGTTTTTACCTTTAACATACTCAATATCAAAATCATAAGCCTGCAGCTTACTCACCCACTTCTGCTGTCTTTCATTCAAATCTTTCTGATGCATGAAGTGTTTAAGACTATTGTGATCAGTCTTAACAATGAATTTACTCCCCACCAGATACTGCCTGAACTTCGCAAGGGCATGCATTATGGCAAGCATTCCCTTGTCATAAATTGAATACAACCTTTCTGGACCTCTCAATTTCCTGCTCTCAAAGACTATAGGATGCTTATCCTGCATGAGGACAACACCAACACCTTCTCCAGATGCATCACACTGTAGCTCAAACGGCTTGGTGAAATCAGGCAATGCTAAAACAAGGCAGGAACTCATGATCCCCTTAAACTGATCAAACACTGTCTGTGCCTTTTCGGACCATTCAAAAGATCCTTTCTTTGTAAGATCTGTGAGGGGGGCAGCCAACTGAGAATATCCCTTGACAAACCTCCAATAAAACCCACACAAACCCAAAAATCCCCTCAAATGTGTTATGTTCTCGGGAGAAGGCCAATCGATGATGGCTCTAATCTTTCCAGGATCCACCTTCACACCACCTGCACTGATAATGTGACCAAGGTAGAGCAACTCTTCCATCCCAAACTCACATTTGGACTCCTTGGCAAACAGGGATTCAAATTCTAATATGCTTAACACCTCATCCAATTGCTGTAAGTGTTCTTTCCAAGATTTGCTGAATATGAGTATGTCATCAAAGAATATCAAAACAAACTTCCTTAGCTGTTCTTGGAAGATTCTGTTCATACATGACCGAAATGTAGCGGGTGCATTAGTCAAGCCAAAGGGCATGACTAGGAACTCAAAATGCCCAAAGTGGCATCTGAAAGCAGTCTTCTCCACATCTGATGCTCTCATTCTAATCTGATGATACCTCGACCTGAGGTCAATCTTGGAGAAGAACATTGCACCATGTAGCTCGTCAATGAGCTCATCAATTCTTGGAATAGGATACCGATTCTTGATGGTTTTCTGATTCAGGGCTTTGTAATCCATGCACATGCGCATGGTCCCATCCTTCTTTCTCACTAGAACAACAACCGAAGCAAAGGGGCTTTTGCTAAGCCGTATGTAACCCATGTCAAGCAATTTCTGAATTGCTTTCTCAATCTCATCCTTTGCTTCTTAGGATATTTGTAAGGAGTAGTCATAACTGTCTTAGCTCCTTCTTCAAGCTCAATGATGTGTTCGACACCTCTCTCAGGGGGTCTGCCAAGAGGTGGGTTTTCAAACACCTTGCTTCTCTTGGTTATCAAGGCTTGAATGTCTTCAGGATAGTTCCTATTCTCTTTTTGTGGTTTTGAGGGCATGACCATGATCTTACTTCTATCCGTGATCATTGCTTGAGTGTCCGAGGAATAGCTGCCCTTGTCTACTAATGGATTTGAAGGCATTATCAAACACTCTGCTGCCCACTCCACCTGATTATGGCGGATCAGCCTTTCCATCATTTTCAAGGATACCACTTTAAGTCCACCATGTGACATTCCTCTCAATACTACCTTCTTCCCTTCAAATATGAATTTCAGTGCCATGGTTTGTAAGTTTAGTGTGATCTCAGCCATTGAATCCCGGGACTGCATCATCAGTCCCACCAATGCTCACCACAAAGAAATCATCTCTAATTTCATGATTTCCCAACTTCAGAGACATGTTGGAAATCATTCGGTTACAGGATATAGTGGAGCCATCTGCTACCATGACTTTGAAGCCCTCAACTTCCTCTGCCACTAGTCCCCTTTTTGCAACAATCCTCTCATCAATGAAGTTGTGTGTTGCACTTGTGTCAATGAGAGCAATGACACGATGCTCTCCAATCACAACCCGAACTCTAAAGGACTCATTTTTGTGAATGCTCGAGAGTTGAGCAACCACTCTATCTTCTGACCCTAATTCAGGCCCTTCAGGAGCCTCTTCATACTCGTTGTCCTCAACTTCAGTCTGCTGTTTTGAAATTTCAGAATCTGATCCATTTGCAGAATAGCACTCCATCTGATGCAAATTGCCCTTTCCATGACACTTATGTCTGAGGGCCCAAGGTTCTCTGCAAGAGTAGCAAAGATTCTTCCTCCGGAGCTCTTGACTGAGCTCATCACCCATACGCGGAGGGAATCTCTTGGTCTGGTTTGTGAACTTCTTCTTATCCTTCCTGAAAGGAAAAGGCTTGGACTGAATTTTATTCCTTGGGGCAGCCAACTCCATGCTTCGAGATTTTTTAATAGCTTCTGCCAAGGTGGGCGGATCAAATGCTTTAACCCAACCTCTCAAAGGTTCCTCAAGTCCTTCAGTGAAAAGGACAACTAACCGCTTCTCAAAGATGCTACTTACCATAACTGACAGATTTTGGAATTCAGTTACGTAAGTGTCCAACGAACCTTGCTGCTTGAGTTGTGCAAGTTCTCTAAACTTCACCTCTGGATCCTTGGTGTCGAATCTCTCAATCAACTTGTTGGTGAAATCAACATAGGTAGTGATTAAGTTTTGACCAAGAGTGACCAACCCATGGTACCACCATTCGTGGGCCACTCCATCCAAGTGCAAGGTAGAAAACTTGATGGCATCTTCTTCCGGCATAGGCCTCAAGGACAAGTAATTGTCCAACTTCTGCACCCATGCTCTAGCTGTGCTCTTAGCGCTTCCATCAAAGTGTGCTAAGGCCACTCTTCCAAGAGCTTGCTGATAATCTCTTGGGGCAGCAAACTTATAGTCATTCCTCCATCCTCTCTTCATTTTTTGATTCATAAACTGATCCAGAGTTAGGATATCTCGGATCTCACTAGGGAGAAAAGCGTACTCCATGTAGCTATTTCTTATTTCATCAGCTGTAGGTATCTCTGTTTCAGCTTGCTGTACTTCTCTTGGCAGAAATACAGGTTGTAAAGGTCTTGGGGTGAATCTCCATTGTTACTCCCGTCGTTACTCCCATTTCCATTGCCTACAGGAGCATTAGAAGTGCTGGCTTCCGATCCATTGTTGGGTTGTTTAGGGGTCCCAACAACGTTCTGGTTACGTTTGGCCAGCAGTAGAGACATCATGTCCATCATGACATTGAATTGTCTCTCAGCCTTCTTATCAGGTGCCTCATTCTGTTCTGTAGTCTTGTCTGCCATTGAATCCACCGAGTCTGAAGAATCTAAATCCTTCCCTTTGTTCCTCTGTACTTCTGAAAATGTGTCTTCTTCCGGCACTATCGGAACTTGAAATTGTTGTCTCTTCTGCTCTCGGTTCTAGTATCTGACGTCTCAGTCACTCATGGAGACTTCTAAACCCACTAAAACTCACAGGCTGGCAGGAAAACCAGCTCTAATACCACTGTAATATCCCAGTTTTTTTTTTTTTTGATTTTTAAGGCCAACAATAGTCATCCACAAGAAGATAACCTATTAAGGTTAGAAATCATAAACTGAAACATGCTGGAAAGCAACCCTTACACTTTCTGATCACCAAGTGCCCAATGTGGGAAGGTGAGAGAGCATACAGTGTTGAGGGGATCGTTAGCTCAATTAACTGAAAACAATACAATGCTTGGGCGGCAAGCCAACCCCTTCCGCTTATCCAGCGGGAAAGAAAGAAAACTTGGCAGTGAACCAGCCAAGTGAGACACAAAGATACGAATCACTCAACCGCAATATTTCAGCGGGAGGACTAAAATTACATAACAATCTCAACTCAACCACTTATGAAGCAGGAGGACCATTACACTCAGACATCGCTCGACCACTTATGCAGTGGGAGGACTGAAATTACAATTTGCTTGATAATAGGCGGCAAGCCAGCCTCTTCCACTTTTCAGCGGGATGAGAATTACAAAACAGAATTGGTTAGTAGTACTACTACTTAGCCTTACGAAAAATAGATGATATGAGAAGAGAGTAATGTTGAATGTCCAAATAAGAACATGAAATTCTGCTAATATTAAATCTCAGGCTGGAATTGCAAAACTAGCAGCCTAAGGAAACACTAAAAAGTTCGCAACTCTCTCAATATATATCCAAATCACCCAAAATCACTCCCAAATACACACTAGACTAGCTACGATGACAACCAACCAAAGACATGCTACCATAACTCCCTTATTAATTTTGCACGCATCCCAATGCACTTCAGAAGCCCACGCCTAGCTTAGGAATTTCGATTTTGTCTAATAAATTCAAAGCTCAACCAAAGATGCCACAAACTTACAGAGTATATCGCCAGTACTAGGAAGGATGAAAGAGTTAATACCCATAACGGTCAGTCGCTCCAGCAGAGAGGTGTGATCGAAAATGCACTTCAGCCACAGGTAAACCAGCAAGTTCCAAAAATCACTCCAACACCAAAAATGACTAAGATATGCTATGAGAATATAGTAGATTACGACACATAGCTAGGTACTATGTTTCAAGTATGAAATCGGGAAGAACTAGGGAGACGCACTCCGAAGCCTCAAAAGTTTTGTCGCCAATCCGACAGCATAACATTGCAAATTTTCAAGATATCTAGAATGGGAGCCCAAGGCTCTTATTTATAACCTCACACCACCAAATTCAAATGCAAATTGCTTCAAATCCATCTTTCCCCATTTGCATTTCATTACATCTCACGTGGACCCCAAGAGTGGCGCCATCCCACAAGTCAAACCTCACGCCAAAAAGCAAGGACCACGATTTTCACTTGGCAAACATTTGAGATGAAAATAAAAAATATCTCGCTTAATAATTTGACATCCCCTTCTTAGACATAAATTTCGCCTAGCACTTAGGAGATATTGGGCATTATTCCCAAAGTCAATAAATCAGTAGTAATTAATCAGATTAATTAAATATTAAACCTTAGGATAAGGAAATAATATTTAATTATGTCACATATGATTCCCGTACTGATTACTGTCAAAACCAGGATGAAGCTGAGCCAGGAAGACCACTGAACTGCTGTAGGATCAGGACCTTGTCCACTGCCAGAAATAGAAATATGCCATACTGCCACTTACTACAAATAGTAATTAATGAACTACTGCTTCAAAAAGCATGATCTTCGCGCCCAAAGACAGAGCATGGAGAGCTTAGTAGGACAGTATCACCAGAATAGCCATTCCTTGACTTACAAAAAAAAGTAAGTTCTCGCCTCATCAATGCTGGACCCTCATTCTTCATTCCACCTAGCCTACGGGTCTCAGGAATAGGCTAATGGACCACTAGTAGGTCATCAACGAGAAGGGGACATTACAGAGACAAGCCGACGTCGTACCCCTGACACTTAATGCCCCTACCGGCAAACAAAGACAAACGTACCACTACCACTGAAGGAGTTGAGGGAACTGTACGGAGATCTCTCCGCATAAAAGAACAGGCTGAGCGGAGATGACGGCTAAGGGAAGTTGCTGACTCGAAGAGCCTTGAGGAACATAGTAGAAGTCAGAGTGTGAGTCGGAGTTGTAGTCGGGAGAGACAAAGGCTGTGTACGTGGAAGGAGTTGGAGGAGGTCTCCAGGAACCTGCCACTTCCAGACGTAGCGAAGGAAGATCTCGCCGACCATGCCCCACACTCGACGTCAAGTGAAGAAGACTCTGGAGCCAAGTCGCAGAGTAACCCGTCAGAGTATTCTGAACAAGGAGAGGAGGCGGTACGGGATCTGGGATCTGCACGAAGAGATCGCCAATATTTTTGAAATAGCATTATCCGGCATCAGGAATTTGTCCTTGTCAGAGGAAACCAAAATAGGAGGGGCAGATCCAGAAACCCTGGGAAGGAGGGACTATAGGAGCGAGGGTGACCAAAGCCCTGCGGACAAGGGTCCAACCAGGTCAAAAGCGTACAGTACCTTCTAGACACATAATACCTCCCGGGCATATAATAACTTCCAAGCGCTACATAAAACCCTTCGGGCAAAAACAATGGCACACACTCCAGAGAAACAGAAGCTTCCAAGATTCATGGGCGATGGGTCGGAGGATCCCGTACGACATTGTAAGACATGCATGACCATTTGGGAGGCAAATGGCCAGGACGACTAGGATTACTGGTTGAAGGCATTTCCAGCCACTCTGCGAGGAATAGCAATCGATTAGTATACGGACCTGGATGCCCAATATAAAACATCATGGAACAATCTGAAGAAGGCTTTCCAAGGAGTTCAAATTCCTACGGGATGACAATGAAATCGTGGCGGAAATTTACAATATCAAGCAGGGAAAAAGTGAAAGTGTGCGGGCCTATAACAGAAGGTTGAGGGAACTGCTCAATAAAATGGAGAACCAGCCGACTGACGACTTGAAGAAGAGATGGTTTGTTGAAGGACTGGTACCGTCTCTCAGACGGAAGATGAAGGTGGTCCCTCTGCCCTCGTATGACGAAGCATACAACTCTGCGATGGATATTGAGAGTGAAAATAAGACATCCCAAGGGAAGCGCCGGGTAAGCGACGGTGATAGTATGGATGAAGACAACGACAGGGAATCCAAGACCGTACAAGCACTCCGAAGGGATATGATAAGGATGATGAAAGAACTAAAGGCTGACAAAGAAAATGGCAAGGAAGGGAAGGAACTATGGTGCACCGACTGTAAGACAGAAGGGCACACTAAGGAGAGTTGCCCTCGAAAAGCCTTCTGTGACATCTGCCAAGTAATGGGACATTCCATTAAGGAATGCCCGTACAACTTGAAAGCATGGAGCACACAAGTGCTCTACGCCCAACCTGACCAAGTCACACTGCCAGAGACACCTCCGAAGTTGGCAGCAAACTCGAATGCCTCTCCTGGAGGGTACCGAAACAACCGGCTGGGTAACAACAGGTCCAACAACAACACGCCGAGGAGTAGAATTCAGTATGACGCAAACGGACGACCCATGATTCAATGCCGGAAATGCAACGAATGGGGTCACTTTGCGCGGGAGTGTCAACATGGAGATGACGCAGGGAGTTTGCTGTGCAAATGGTGTGGTCTGGGGAATCACGAGGACATAGGGTGTCCAAAGTAAAAAGGGGTAAATATGCTGGAGGTAGAAGTTTGTTAAGGGTAAAAACGTATGTTAGTACGAATAATAATTATAAGTGTGTTATGTGTGTTTATGTTTTGCTGTTGTCGAGAGGTTCCCGTCGGGTAGTTGGGAGTTGGTGACGGTTGGCAACTTGGCCAACCGCTAGGTCTATATATTGTTTGGTTGGAACCTCGGCAAGGGGGAGATTATGTATGAACAATTCTAGACACTGGAATAAAGGCATAACTTTGTGGTCTAATTATTATCAATTGTTATTTATGTTATGATGTATAATTGTTTTGTTCCATGAATACTTGGAACGTGCAAGAATTACTGTGTTATCGGATTATTCACCAACTATACAACTAGGACTAAACATTTTGGCGCCGTTGCCTGAACGAACCTGGAGATAACTATGGCGGCAGGCGGAAGCAATTGATGGGCTGACCGTTTGACCAGCAATTAATTGTCGTGGACAACGACACGCACAAAGAGAGTACCGTGGAAGAGGAACAAGAGGATCAGTTGACGACGGACTTGCTAGAGTTGTGGGATGTGTCGGTCACGCAGTACGTGCAGCGAGAGGCTCAGGAGAGAGCCGTCTCGGAAGGCATGGTACGTGGTGAACTCACCGTTAGCACCCCCGTCTTTGATATCCTCGGGAGCATTCCAAGGTTACTTGCCAGAAACTTGATTGCACAACAAAACCAAAGAGAAGAAACAACAAAGGAGCTTCGGTGGCAACAAGTCCTTCGACGGTACGAGGAACGGAGTCGTAGGGAGGAAGAGGAGAGGGAGACCAGTCAGCGCCGTACCGTTGGCACTTGATGCCCCTACTGCCGAACAAAGATAGACGTACCAGTGCTACCGAAGGAGTAAACGAGGGAACCGTACGACAATCCCTCCGCATAAAAGAACAGGCCAACAAGAGACGGCGACTAAGAGAGGTTGCTGACTCAAAGAGTTCGGAGAAACACAGCAGAAGTCGGAGTCGTAGTCGGGAGAGGCAAAAACCGTGTACGTGGAAGGAGTTGGCCGAGGTTGCCAGGAACCTGCCACTTCCAGACGTAGCGGAGGAAGATCTCGCCGACCAGGCCCCACACTCGACGACAAGTGGAGAAGACTCCGGAACCGAATCACAAGACACCCAATCGGAATTTTCCGAACAAAGAGAGGAGGCGATACGAGACCTGCACGAGGACATCGCCACTATTTTCGAAGCAATGTTGTCTGGCATCAAAAACTTGTCCTTGTCAGAGGGCATCAAAATAGGAAGATCGGATCCGGAAACCCCGAGAAGGAGGGACTATAGAAGTGAAGGTGACCAAAGCTCCGTTGGCAGGGGCCCAACTCGACGAGGAGCATACGACACCACCCGAACACATAGTACCTTCCCGACATACAGCCAATTCTAGGCACTGCATAAAACCGCACAGAAAAGAACGATGGCACACACCCCAGAGAAACAAAAACTCCCGAAATTCATGGGCGACGGGTTAGAGGACCCCGTACGACATTGCAAGACATGCGTCACCATCTGGGAAGCAAATGGCCAAGACGATTGGGACTATTGGGTGAAGGCATTTCCAGCCACTCTGCGAGGAATAGCCATTGACTGGTACACAGACCTTGATGCTCAGTATAAAACATCCTGGAGCAACCTGAAGAAGGCCTTCGAGGAAGAATTCAAACTCCTACAGGACGACAACGAGATTGTGGCGGAAATTTACAACACCAAACAAGGAAAAAACGAAAGCGTTCGTGCATATAACAGACGGCTGAGGGAGCTGTTGAACAAGATGGAGAACCAACCGGCGGATGGCCTCAAGAAGCAGTGGTTTGTGGAAGGATTGGTACCATCCCTGAGAAGGACGATGAGAGTAGTACCTCCGCCATCATACAAGGAAGCATACAATCGGGCCATGGATATTGAAAGTGAAAACAAGACATCCCGGGGAAAGCGACGGACCAGCGATGGTGACAGTATGAAAGACGACAGCGACAGGGGCTCAAAAACAGTGCAAGCACTCTGCGAAGATATGATGAGGATGATGAAGGAGTTAAAAGGGGACAAAGAGAGTGGTAGGGAAGGAAAATAACTATGGTGTACGGGCTGCAAGACGGAGGGGCACACTAAAGGAGGTTGCCCCTGTAAAGCCTTTTGTGACATCTGCCAAATAACGGGGCATTCCACCAAGGAATGCCCGTACAACTTGAAGGCACAAAGCACTCAAGTGCTCTACGCACAACCCGACCAAACCACACCACCAGCAATGCCTCCAAGGCCAACAACAACAAACCCTGACGCCTCACCCGGAGGGTACAGAAACAATCGGCGGGGGAATAACAAATCCAATAATAACACACCAAGGAGCAGAATTCAATACGACGGGAAGGGGCGACCCATGATTTAGTGCAGGAAGTGCAACGAATGGGGGCACTTTGTCCGAGAATGCCAAAACGGAGGTGAGGTAGGAAGTTTGTTGTGCAGATGGTGCGGTCCAGGGAATCACGAGGACGTAGATTGTCCAAAGCAAAAAGGGGTGAACATGCTCGATGTAGAGGGATCAAAAGAAGACGTACTGGCAATCACAAGGTTGCAAAACAAGAAAGCTATGTACCCAGACCCTCGCACAAAAAAAGAAAGACTTTAGGAGGCAAGGGCAGATATCTAGTGGGCGATGGCCGGAGAGCGAAGGGCCTCGCACCTGACCGCCGATACGCCGGCCCGGTCAGAACCAGAAAAAACTATTATCAAGCAGATGTTACAAACCCCAATACCCGTGCGGATGTACGACCTTCTACAGACCATGCCACAGATAAGGATGGCTTTGACAAATATAACCGTGGACACTACCCCGAGGCAGGATCACCAAACGGTGGTGGAACCATGTAGTACGGACCCACTGAAGGAAGCTGGTACGGATACCATGAATCCTATGCTACTCGCGGTGGGAATTGGACGGAAACCAGCAGTAGTAGAGATGGATATAATGGGGCAGAAGCTTACCAACACCATTATTGATGGCGGGTCCAGGGTCAACGTACTACCGGAGGGGACTTGGCGAAGCCTTGGCAAGCCTACTCTCTGGCCACCAACTTTCCACCTGGTCGGTGCCGACCAACACGGGATCAAACCTCTCGGTACTCTCATGGCACAAAAGGTGGTAATTGGGACGCAGCAGTTCCTCCTGGATTTTGTAGTCATCCCACTGGAAAGGAAAGCGTACAACGCCCTTCTAGGGAGGGGGTCGCTGATCATGGCCAAAGCGAATCATAACTGGAAAAGGAATACGATCTCAATCGAGAATGATGGTCATAAGTATGTAATTAATCTCAGGAGCCAGTCCATCAGCGAAGAGCTCGCGTCATCAGACTCCGATTCAGAAGATTCCAATCGCTGGGAGTGGGGCTTTGAAGGAGGCAGAGGCAGGAAAGAGCCCGACGAAGGAGTACTGGAGTTGGACGGATGTTCGGAGGATGGAGTCAGTTCGATGGCAGTACTTTTTCATTGGCAAATGGAGGACTATGAGGTCTTCCACCCGGAATGTCACATTCTACAAATATGTGAGTTAGGAGAATCCAGCGGGGGGTCTGAGGAACAATCCTTTCCCCCAGATTATGGTAGATATCAAGAAGGAATGGCAAGAGTGGATAACACGCCGACACACCAGTTTGAAAGGGATAAACCCATCAAGTACAAGGAACGAGATGTGGAGAGGATTAATCTAGGCAACGAAGCAGTACCTCAGATGATACTAGCAGGAGATGACTGGAACCCGGTACTGAAGGCAGCTGCTTTCAAGATATTCCTGGAATATAAAGATGTCTTCGCCTGGACCTACAAAGACTTGAAAGGAGTACCACCAGAGCTGTGCGTGCATCGCATAACCCTCGTGCCAGGAGCCCAACCGGTACGAAGGAGACCGTATAGGATGAACAAAAACTACGCAACCAAAGTCAATGAAGAGATCAACAAAATGCTAGAAGCGGGGATTATATTCAAAGTGGAGACAAGTGACTAGGTCTCCCCAATAGTCATCTCCCTTAAAAAAGAAGCTAATCAGATAAGAATATGCATGGACTTCAGGTACCTAAATGCAGTAACCATAAAAGACCCATTCCCAATCCCATTCACTGACAGTATTCTGGAAGAAGTCGCTGGGCACGAGATGTACACATTCTTGGATGGATTCTCCGGGTACAACCAGATAAGTATCGCGGAGGAAGATAAGCTGAAGACCACATTTGTGGTGGAGGAAGGAGTGTACGCCTATAACCGCATGCCCTTCGAGCTATGCAACGTGCCCGCTACCTTCCAGCGAATAATTCTGCACATTTTTGACAAGATGTCCGTAGGGAATTTCAGAGCATTCTTGGATGACTGGTTGATTTTTCAGCGATGAGGATAACCATTTGAAGGCTTTGGGAGAGTGCATGGAACGATGTCGAAAGGCTAGGCTAGCCCTGAACCTGAAGAAGTGCAGATTTATGGTACCACAAGGGAAACTCCTGGGCCACATTGTTTGCAAGGAAGGATTGAAGACAGACCCAGATAAGATAGGAGTGATTGTCAACATGGAAAGTCCAATGAACGTAACAAGGGTGAAATCATTCCTCGGTCATGTAGGCTACTACCGGAGGTTCATCAAGGGCTTTGCGTAGGTGTCATGGCCATTGGATAAGCTGACAAAGAAAGGTGAGCCGTTTGTATGGGGTACGGAGCAAGAAGAAGCTTTCACGGAATTAAAAGACCGACTAGTGAGTGCACCGATATTAGTATACCCGGATTGGAACAAGGAATTTCATGTGCACGTGGACGCGTCCAACTTTGCAATTGGTGCTACCCTCGCCCAAGTAGGGGCACAAGGACTAGACCATTCCGTCTTCTTCGCAAGTCTACTCCTATCAAAAGCAGAAAGGAACTATAGCACAACAGAACGAGAGGCACTAGGGATGGTGTATGCAATTTAGAAGTTCCGACACTACTTGTTGGCCACACCGTTCACATTTTATGTGGACCACCAGGCACTAATGTACCTAGTGAATAAACCAATCATCCAAGGGAGGGTAAGTCGATGGCTACTGCTTTTACAAGAATTCACCTTCACCATTGTCGTACGGCCAGGGAAGTCCCATGTGATTGCAGATCAGCTATCAAGGATCAGATCAGGAGAACCGACCGAGGGAGTAAACGAAGACTTTCTAGATGCACACTCGTTCCAAATTGCAATACTACCAACCTGGTATGAAAAGATAGGGCAGTACCTATCTACTTCCACATTTCCAAGTGAGATGCCTCCAGGGGAACGGAGGAAATTGGCACTGAAGAGCAAAACCTTCCAACTAATTAATGGACTTCTATATAAGATGGGCCCCGACCAAATCTTGAGGAGGTGTGTCATGGAGGAGGAAGTTCGCGGTGTACTAAAGGAGGCACACGACGGATTGGCAGGTGGACATATGGGACCAGATGCAACTGCCAGGAAAGTGCTTCTGGCAGGGCTATGGTGGCCAACTCTACACACGGACGCCCGAGAGTGGGTGACTGGATGCGACACCTGTCAACGAGCCGGAAAACCCCTCAAGAGGGACTTCATGCCTCTCTTTCCTTCCCAGCCGCAAGAACTATTTGAACGATGGGGTCTGGACTTTGTGGGACCTCTGAAACCAAGTAGCCTACACCGGTGCAAGTACATTGTGGTAGCCACAGAATACGTCACTAAGTGGGGAGAAGCTACTGCCCTGCTCCATAACACAGCTTTGAGTACGACACGGTTCTTGTACGAACAAATTGTCACCAGGTACGGGATACCACTTCGAATCACTAGTGACAGAGGATTGCAGTTCGTCAACCAGGTAATCCGTACCATGACCGTGGAATTTAAAATATTCCATAACCTATCCAGCCCGTACTATCCTCGCGCTAATGGGTAGGCCAAGGCAACCAACAAAGTGCTGGTATCAATAATTTACAAGTCATGTGGAGTAGAACAAGAGGATTGGGAGGAAAGACTACCAGCCGTGCTATGGGCCTATCATACAACATACAAAGTCACTACTGGGCATACATCGTTCCAACTCATGTACGGGCAGGAGGCAGTGGTACCAACCGAGTACACCGTGCCAAGCCTTCGGGTGGCGGTAGAAAATCGATTAGGGGACACCGAAAGCATGAATGCAAGGCTAGATGGGTTGGTAAAGCTGGATGAACGGAGACTGATGGCACAATGGGCGATTGAGGTGGCACAACGTCGGCGAAAGCATTGGCACGACCAGCATTTGCGGAAAGCCAACTTCCGACCGGGACAGTTAGTTTTGAAGTATAATGGTCGGAACGAACTCCGACCAGGAAAGTTCAAGGTCCGTTGGCTCAGGCCCTATAAAATCAGAGAGGTCGGCAGTAACAGATCAGTGAAACTCACAACTCTAGATAACAACTCGATCAGGGACCCCGTGAACGCTTCCAAGTTAAAAATCTATAGGGAAAGAAATAAACCTGTGATTGGGATCAACATGCTAGGATATGCCACGAGAGGACATTGGACCATTGGTCAAGACAAGGAGATCCAGGAAGACCTAGTAGTACAAGAGGAACCCTACTGGAAGGATGACGATTGGGCAAAGCCCTTAACGATCATAGAAGAACGACTTGTACCAAAAAGGGTGGAAGGTGTAGCAGTTCCCAGGATTCACAAACATCTCACGAATGCGTATTTCAGAGACCCAGCTGTGTGGGTACGGGTCTCAGGATATTGGAAAAAATGGGCGCCATACGAAGGAGCTCGGGAAGGGTACGTCGCATATGATATTGACGAAGAAGCAGAAGCTCGGAGGAAAACTGAGAACCTGCTTAAAGAAGAGGAGCCGAGAGACCTAGAGGAAGAACTCAACCTGGAAGAATATGGGGCAACCCTAGGACCATGTTTAAAAATGGTACTGAAGACAAAGGATCTGTTTGTCATCGCGTCTGGGGCAGGCGAGATGGAGGCCAGACCTAATTCATTATATCGGGTGATTCCCAACCCGGCTGGACCACCGGAGATTGACGGAGAAAGAGTAAAATGGTACCATCAATACGGGGACCGGTACATTGATGGCCGCTACAAGGGTGTGGGACCCGTCCCATTGGTGGACAAAATATGGGACTTGGAATACATAGGGACCTGCTACGCACACGAATGCTACAGAAGATTGCCATATGTGTGTACATGGTTGCACGACTCAGAAATTAAAGCGAGGACATCCAACAATAAATCAAGAGTAAAAAGAAGGATCAATGAGGAGAGAGACACGGAACTAAATAAGAAACGGAAGGAGGACAAGCCGAGGAATGATGAACCAGGGAAGGAATGGAGGAAAAAGCAAGGTAAAAGGCTGGGGAAAAGGAAACAAAGGAGACAAGGGAACTTTTTGCGCGCAGTAAACTCAATCAACCGGACAGTGACCTGCACTAGAAGGCACAAGCAGGCCAAGCGATACCAAGGTAAACTGAAGGCAAGGAAGCTAATATTGAAAAAACCGTGCCAGACAAAAGAAATAAGACGACTCGTAAAACAAGGGGTCTTAAAAGCTGAAGAGGGGAAATACAGGGAAAAAGCAAGGAAGGCCAAATCTGCAGGCATTAAAAAATTGGAATGTCAGGCAAGTATAAGTAAACGTAGTAAGGAAAAAGTAAGGTTACTGAAAAAGCAAGTATTTTATGTCAAATTAATAAAACACATTTACCTAACCCTAACCCTCAAAAAGAAAAGTGCTTATAAAAGTTGCCAGGAGACCCCATTAGGCACAACGCAGGAAAGAGAGCAGGGTGAACCCGCGAGCCAGACAGCATTGAGCAGAATTTCTAGTACGAACACAGAAGGAGGCCCGAAGGGAGTGACCAATCCGTACGGTGTACGGATTACGCAATCTGGAAGGCAAGAGAGCTAGGGAGCTGGGCCGTACAGTGTACGGATTGCCCAACAAGTTATATCGTACGACGTACGGATTCAAGGCACAGAAGGCAGGAACCATTGTACAGCGTGTGCACAGTTTGGAAGGCAAGTTGAGCCGTACGACGTATGGCTGACAGAGGTTATACCGTACGACGTACAAATTCAAGGCGCTAGAGAGTTAAACAAGAACCACCGTACGACGTACGACACCCGAAACACAGCAAAAAGAAAGACTTTCTCGTACTTGTACAGCGTATGCAGCATGAGGCACAAACAAAAGCTACCGTACGACGTACGACCTCCCTCCACCATACGTGTACGACATTTAGTGCATGGTGTTTGGGCGTACGAAAAATGGAGCAAGAACAAAGGGGACCCATTGTACGGCGTACGGCTTGACCGTACGAACACGATACAAGGCAGGGACACATCTTCACTGAACGGTGTACGAACAACGTAAACCAACGCGTGCAGAAGCAAGGAAAATCCGTACGGTGGCAGACAAGGAAGTAGTACAACGGCAACAACCGGGCCGTACGACAGGCATTTGATCGGGCAATCTAGGCACGAGGGTATAAGAGACGAAGCGCAAAACACAAGGAACGAACCGTACAACGGGGAGATTGGAAGTGATACAATGGGCCGTACCAACTGGCGAGATAATCTGGTAGACGGTTATAATAAGGACGCAGGAAGGGGTTTAGGCAGAAGAGCATAGAAAGGCAGTTGCAGTACAACCATGATTGCCACAGAGCCTGCCAGTAGTAGGAAAACCAGGAGCAGACCGAAGACAACAAAGGACCCAGAGGAACTCACGACAGCCAATGTAGCATTCGAAAGTGTGACTGGCAGTGAATGCCGTACTTGGTGGGAGGAAAACCCTCCAGATCATGTGATGAAGGAATCGCTTAAAAAAGCACAGGTCGACCATGCTATGCAGATGCCCATATTTAACATTAAAGAGTTCGAGCCAGTCCTATGGACCATGGTATCCGGTTATAACCCTCACGAGCGTGCTTCGGTCATCCAGTTTCAAGGGCACACAGTGCAGGTTTCATTCAAAGCTGAGGATTTCAGGCACGTATTTGGCATACCGGATAAAGGAGCAGCTATTGCCAAACCAACCAAAAACCTTACCAAAGAAAAGAAAAAATGGTTGATAGACCTGGTGTGCAGAGACGACCTTACAGAAGAACAGTGGAAGAGCATCTGGGTCGATAGCAGAGGAATGAAGCGTAGTTTTATCGCACCAGGAGAGTGGAGGATGTTGATGGACCTGGTTAAAAGTCGCCCGACAGGGGCCAGTTGGGCTTCAGATATCGCCATATGGATGATTGGGTTAATGAACGAGATCAGATGCGGGAAAGTGTACAACTAGGGGCAACTCCTGGCAGAACGCATTCACGACTTCCTGAGATTAGAGCACAAAGCATACTACATGTGCCATCATGCCATCAATTTGTTCCTAGATGCAGTACGCCTACAGGTACCGCCAGAGGATTGGGGGATGTTTGAACCTCACGGACGGGTAGAACCAAATAAACCCACTATGTACTACTACATTCACCTGGACATCCTTGGCGACACAGCGCAGCCCACACGGAAGAGGAGGAAGCTAGACACATTTGTGGAAGTGGAAGAGGTTAGCAGTGCTGAGGAGTCCGAGGAAGCGGAAGAAATAGAAGAACTGGAAAGTGGGGATGAAGGGTTCCATCTGTTGGAACACACCATCGTAGAGGAGGAAACAGAGTCGTGCAAGCAGGAAGAAGATGAAGAAGAGGAGCAACAGGGGGGATTGCGGGCACAATGGAAGAGCATGAGGATAAAGTTTATGCCCTCAAAATTAGCCTCGGCACACCTGGTACCTCAGGAGGCGCTTGCAGTTGCCAGCCCCGTAGGAGATGTACGACCCGTGGGGGTACTATTCCAGAAGATTAGCGAAGGGGAGCCGCCGGCACAACGACGAGTATCGTTGCCACAGATCAGTTTGGCCGTTCTGGCAGCAAAAATTGGTATGACGACAGGAGAAATTGGTACAGCAGGAACTGGTATGACGACAACTGAAATTGCTACGGCAGCAGCAGGAACTAGTACGACGGTAACGGAAGCCGGTACGATGGCAATAGAGACCGGTACGACATCAGCTAACTTAGAGGCAGCCTTGGGTACTATGATAAATGAGGATATAGATGCGTCGCTGGATGGGTGGCTAGGATAGTTCGCGCTCACCCCACACCTCCCTCCCTCCCCCACACCACATAACATGGCTATCGGGCTAGGCATGACTCCAAATAGCGAGGTCACTATTCCAGATGAGGGGAGACCCACTGATTAGAAGCAGCAGGGAAGGGATGAGCAGAGCAGTAACCTGGAGGGGACTCTCACTGGACTCCATATCACACTACCTGATCCGAGTGACCCAGCAGGCTCACTCAAACGATTCCTAACGAAGCTACAAGGACTCTCAGATGTTGCACGCGGCATGGCTCAGCTTACTGGACAGATGGAGGTCGGTAATTCAGCCGACGCGGCACAACTGTGTCAATTTATGGCCCAGGGGTGCAAAGAGGAGTTCACGCAGTACCTAGAGCAGCAGGGATGGCCGGATAATAGTTCACCAGAGATGATTCAGAACTGGACCCACAGACACTTGATAGAAGGTTCAGGCACCTTAGGCACCACTTTCCGCAGTATGGAGGGAACTTTTCGTGAGGTGTACTTACAGATGCGGCAACATCAAGTGGAGAAAGAGGCCCAACAGATCTACATAGTAACCCTGGAAAAAGAGAGCAGGAAGCAGACAGAGTTGGCCACAGTAGAGAAGAGCTTGAGGATGGAAATGGAAATAAAGATGACTACGTGTGAAGCCCGCTGCAGTTTGCAAGAGAAGGAGGCACAGGCATTGGCAACCCAGGTGGCGACACTCACTGCACAGCTGGAGCAAAAAGATAAGAAGCTAATGGAAGCAGCTCACATGGTAAAGAAAGCGTGGGAACGACAGTTAATGGCAGAAAAGAATCTGAAAACCCAGGCCGGGCAGCGACCTCAGTCTACTACCACTACAGGGACGCCTCCTCCCTCTTCTCAGTCTTAGCCATGTTTTATTTCAGTTTCTCTTGTCTGAGTCGTCTGGAAGATGACTACGTTTTTTGGGGGGGATAATGTTAAGGGTAAAAACGTATGTTAGTATGAATAATAATTATAAGTGTGTTATGTGTGTTTATGTTTTGCTGTTGTCGAGAGGTTCCTGTCGGGAAGTTGGGAGTTGGTGACGGTTGGCAACTTGGCCAACCGTCGGGTCTATATATTGTTTGGTTGGAACCTCGGCAAGGGGGAGATTATGTATGAACAATCTAGAAACTGGAATAAAGGCATAACTTTGTGGTATAATTATTATCAATTGTTATTTATGTTATGATGCATAATTGTTTTGTTCCATGAATACTTGGATCATGCAGGAATTACTGTGTTATCGGATTATTCACCAACTATACAACTAGGACTAAACAAAGAGCTGGAGGAATGTGTACTGGCAATCACAAGATTGCAAAACAAGGAAGCCATGTATCCTGATCCTCGCACGGAGAAGGAAAGACTCCAGGAAGCCAAGACATGCATTGAACGTGCAATGGCAGAGGAACAGAGGGCCTCGCATCCGGCTGCCAGTACCCCACTCCGGTCGGGACTGGAAAAAACTATCATTAAGCAGATGTTACAGACCACTATACTCGTACGGGTATCCGACCTCCTACAGACCATGCCGCAGTTGAGGATGGCCCTGACAAATGCAGCCGGTGACATCACCGTCGATCGGGAATACTGAACGACAAAACCACCTAGTACGGCTCTGGTGAAGGAACCTGGTACGGATGCCATAGACGCTATGCTGCTCACGGTAAGCATTGGATGGAAACCTGCCGTGGTGGAGATGGACATAATGGGACAGAAGCTCACAAACACCATTGTGGATGGCGGGTTTGGAGTCAATGTGCTACCAGAAGAAACTTGGAGAGGTCTTGGCAAGCCTACCCTCTGGCCACCAACGTTCCACCTCGTCTGTGCGGATCAACACGATATCAAACCTCTTGGGACTCTCATGGCACAAAAGGTGGTGATTGGGACACAACAATTCCTTCTGGACTTCGTAGTCATTCCATTTGAGAGAAAAGCATACAACGCCCTCCTAGGAAGAGGATGGTTGATCATGGCTAGAGCCAATCATAACTGGAAGAAGAATACACTCTCAATCGAGAGTGAAGGTCATAAGTATGTGATTGACCTGAGGAATCAGTTCGTCAGTGAAGAGCTCGCGTTGTTTGACTCCAACTCGGAGGACTCAAATAGATGGGAGTGGGGTTCTGAAGGAGACAAAGGAGGGAGGGAACCCAATGAGGAAGGAGTGCTGGAACTGGACGGATGCTCTGAAGATGGAACTAGTTCATTGGCCGGACTCTTCCATTGGCAGATAGAGGACTACGAGGTCTTCCACCCGTAGTGCCACATGCTGCAAATATGTGAGATTGGGGAATCAAGTGGCGGTATGGAAGAGTAGTCATTTCCACCGGAGTGCGGTAGGTACCAGGAAGGGATGGCACGGGTGGATGACACGCCAGCCCACCAGTTTGAACGAGACAAACCCATCAAGTACGAGGAAAGGGATGTGAAAAAAGTCAATCTAGGCAAGGACGAGGATCCGCAGGTGATACTCGTAGGGGATGAATGGAACCCTGTACTGAAGGTGGGGACCTTTAGGATATTCTTGGAATACAAGGACGTCTTTGCCTGGACCTACAAGGACTTGAAGGGGGTACCATCGGAATTGTGCGTACATCGCACATCCCTCGTACCAGGAGCCCAACCCGTACGAAGGAGACTGTACATGATGAACAAGAACTACGCCACCAAGGTGAATGAGGAAATCAACAAAATGTTGGAGGCTAGGATCATATTTAAAGTGGAAACAAGTGACTAGGTTTCCCCAATAGTCATTTCTCTCAAGAAGGAGGCTAATCAGATAAGGATATGCGTAGACTTCAGGTACCTAAACGCAGTAACAATCAAGGATCCATTTCCAATCCCATTCACTGACAACATTCTGGAAGAAGTAGCTAGGCACGAGATATACACATTCCTGGATGGGTTCTCAGGATACAATCAGATAAGTATTGCAGAAGAAGATAAGCTAAAGACCACATTCGTGGTGGAAGAGGGGGTGTACGCCTACACTCGCATGCCCTTTGGGCTATGTAATGCACTGACAACCTTCTAGAGAATAATTTTACACATCTTTGACAAAATGTCCGTAGGGAACTTCAAGGCATTCTTGGATGACTGGTCGATTTTTACTGATCAGGGCACCCATCTGAAGGCACTCGGAGAATGTATGGAGAGGAGTCGGAAAGCTAGGCTAGCTCTCAACCTGAAGAAGTGCAGGTTTATGGTACCATAAGGAAAGCTCCTTGGCCACATCGTTTGTAAAGAAGGTCTGAAGCTAGACCCAAATAAGATAGGATTGATCGTCAACATGGAGAATCCGACGAATGTAACAGGGGTGAAGTCATTCTTAGGCCACGTTGGCTACTACCGGAGATTTATCAAAGGCTTTGCTCAAGTCTCTTGGCCCCTAGACAAGTTGACAAGGAAGGGAGAGCCATTCGTATGGGGTACGGAGCAGGAAGGAGCCTTCAAGGAATTGAAAGATCGGCTGGTGAGTGCACCAATACTGGTGTACCCAGATTGGAATAAAGAGTTTCATGTACACTTCGATGCCTCCAACTTCACGATTGGTGCTACCTTTACACAAGTAGGGACGCAAGGACTGGATCACTCCTTTTTTTTCGCTAGCCAACTTTTGTCAAAGGCTGAACGAAACTACAACACAATGAGAGGGAGGCACTCGGGATGGTGTACGCGGTACAAAAGTTTCGCCACTACTTGTTGGCTACTCCATTCATGTTCTACGTGGACCATCAGGCACTAATGTACTTGGTAAATAAACCAATTATCCAAGGTCGGGTAAGTAGATGGCTATTACTCTTGCAAGAATTCACCTTCACCATTATTGTGCAGCCAGGTAATCCCATGTGATAGCCAACCAACTATCAAGGATCAGGTCAGGATAATTGGCCGAAGGGGTGAACGAGGACTTCCCAGATGTACACTTGTTCCAGATTGTGGTACTACCATCGTGGTATGAAAAGATCGGCCAGTACCTCTCTACTTCGACATTCCCAAAGGAGATGTCTCCAGCGGAATGACGAAAGCTAGCATTGAAGAGTAAGACTTTCCAATTGATCAATGGCCTGCTGTATAAAATGGGCCCCGATCAAATCCTCGAAAGATGTGTTATGGAGGAGGAAATCCCTAGTGTCTTGAAGGAAGCACACGATGAGTTAGCAGGCGGACACATGGGACCATATGCAACCGCGAGGCAAGGACTTTTGGTCAGTTTGTGGTGGCCAACTCTACACACTGACACCCGGGACTGGGTGGTCGGGTGTGACACTTGCCAACGTGCAGGAAAGCCACTCAAGTGGGACTTCATGCCCCTCTTTCCCTCGCAGCCACAGGAGCTATTTGAACGGTGGGGTCTGGACTTTGTAGGACGCTTGAAGCCGAGTAGCATGCACAGGTGCAAATATATTGTAGTAGCTACGACATACCTCACTAAGTGGGCAGAAGCCAAAGCCTTACCAGGTAACACGACTCTAAGTACGACACAGTTCTTGTATGAATAGATTGTCACTAGGTACGGGATACCCCTTCAAATCACCAGTGACAGGGGAGTGCACTTTGTCAACCAAGTAATCCATACCATGACCGTAGAGTTCAAAATCTTTCACAATCTCTCTAGTCCATACTACCCCCGAGCTAACGGACAGGCATAAGCAACCAACAAGGTATTGGTATCAATAATTTATAAGTCGTGGGGGGTGGAGCAAGGGGATTGGGAGGAAAGGCTACCAGCCATACTATGGGCTTACCGCACAACCTACAAGGTCACTATCGGGCACACCCCGTTCCAACTTGTTGTCGAGAAATATGTATATCTTATGTTTTGATAGTAATGTTATTTGTTAGTCGTTGGTTAGCCGACGGGTAGATAGTTGGAGTCGCGACGGTTGTGTCGCACCCCTTTGGCTGTTACATATTGTACTACCTGCGGGTATTGAAAGAGGATGTTTTACGACAGATAATACTATGGACATTGGGTGCATTCTGAGTCATTAATGGAAAGCTTATTCTCGTATTTATCCTGTACTTGCATTGTTCATTTCTGCGTTACTTCTGTACTCCTTCTGTTTACCTAGCGAGGCAAACATTTGGTGCCGTTGCCGATTTCAAACCTGGGAATGGGAGTAACCCGTATGGCATGACGATAATGGGCCAACCCCTGGATGAAGGGACAAGCACCCCGGAGGGAGAGGATCCGGAAGAATTGTTCGACGGAGAGAAAACACTAACGGTGGACTTCCGGTGCATCCTTCACGCAGCAATAGAAACCCACGTACGAAGGGAAGCCACGCAAGAAGACGTGCCTGAAAGTGTTGTGTGGTTTGCCCTATCAGTGAGCCCGGCAGTGAACCAGTTGATGACCAACCTTCCCAATTTGTTGGCTCAAGCGTTTCTTGCTCTCCAGAACCGCCGAGAGGAAACCTATCGCGGAAACTGCCGTCAACAGATCTTGCGGCAGTACGAGGAGAGGTGTCGACGAGAGGAAGAGGAGCGTGATGGAACCCGACGAAGGACAAACAATCCCTGACCTGTGAATGGAGAAATAAAGAGCACTGTCATAGTCATAGGAATTATGTTAACATACATTGTATACAAGAGAATGAATTAATAAGAAGGTGTTCTTGTTTTAAATGTGATATTTTGTTTCATGAGGTGGAATTAGAATTGATGCCCAATCTATTAAATAAGGACAAAAGTAAAAAGGAATATGTGGAAGCGGTTGAAGCAGCCCAATGAGCATTGATTGTCGAACAATAGGCCGAACGTAGGAGACGGTTAAAGGGAATCGCAGAGGCACTGAGCGAAAGGAACAACAAAAATGGCGAGGGCCAAGTCTCGAATTTAATTGAAACCACACGGAAGCAACTGGGGGACCTTTCCCTCGCGTCGGAAGAAATTGGTGACGGGAGTACGGTAGAACAGTACACACCATTCAAACGAGAGGACGAGACTAGGAAGGAGAAGGAGACCGAAACTAAGACCAGAGAAGTAGGAGATATTGGTGCAGCCGAAGGTGTCGGGAGGACACAGGGGCACGATAGCAAAAGCAATCTGTTTGGGTCGGGCTCAGCCATCCCTGGTAGTCAAGGCAGTCTGGTGGGACCTAGCGGATCAGTTTTCGGAGTACTTGGCAGTAGTGGACCTGGAGGGCCGATCTTGGGAGGTACGAACCTTGGAGGTTCCAGAGGGCAAGGCGGCGGTAGTGGACTTGGAGGGCCAATCCCGGGAGGTACGAACCTTGGAGGTTCTAGAGGGCAAGGTGCACAGAAGGTAAGAAGCGCAATAGCAGGCAAACAAAAGTTGCCCAAATTCAACGGAGATGGCAAAGATGACCATCCAGAGACCCTATAAGATCAGAGAAGTCGTCAAGAATGGGGCGGTGAAGCTATCCACTCTGGATAACAATCCAATCAGGGACCCAGTGAATGGTTCGAAACTGAAAGTCTACAAAGAACGGAACAAACTTGTGATTGGGATTAACATGCTGGGATACGCTACAAAAGGGAACTGGACCATTGGCCAGAGCAAGGAAGTCGACGAAGACCCGGTGGTAAAGAAAAGCCCTACCATAGAGATGAAGATTGGGCAAAGCCTTTTGCAGCCATGGAGGAGGGGCTTGTGCCAAAGCGGGTGGAAGGTGTTGCGGTTCCCGGGGCCCACAAGCACTTGACAAACGTGTATTTTGGGGATCCAGCTGTATGGGTACGGATTTCAGGACATTGGAAGAAGCGGGCCCCATATGAGGGTCTTCGAGAAGGGTACATAGCATACGATATCGATGAAGAGGCCGAAGCCCAAAGCCCGAAGGAAGGCCAAGAATGCAAATTAAGAGGAGGAACCTGTAGACCTGGAGGAAGAACTTGACTTAGAAGAGTACGGGGCAACTCTAGGTCCCTGCTTAAAGATGGTGCTGAAAACAAAAGACCCATTCATCATCGACTCCCAGCTAGGCGAATTGGAAGCCGGACCAAATTCATTGTACCAGGTGATCCCTAATCCTGCAGGACCTCCGAAGGTTGACGGAGAAAAAGTAAAATGGTATCAATTGTACGGAGGCCGCTACATTGACAGGCAGTATAAGGGGGTGGGCCCAGCTCCGTTAGTTGACAAGATATGGGACTTGGAGTACGTGGGGACGTGTTGTGCACAAGAATTCTACAGGAGGATGTCGCACGTATGTATGTGGTTGCACAATTCGGAGATAAGAGTAAGGGCCCAGGGTGATTCCTCAGGGGTGAAGAGGAACATAGGAAGCGAGGACACTGACAAAGGGTCAAATAAAAGGTGGAAGGATACAGAACGCATGGTAAGGGAATAGTAAAGAAAAAATTAGGTATTCGTACAAGAAAGAGGAAACTCAAGAGGCGAAAAAATTTAGAGGCATCTGAAAAGGTAACAAGCTATCTTGAAGATCAGAAAGGGCCAAATGCACGACGGAAATAGACCCCAGGATACCTTAGTATATTGAAGGTACGAAAGGTTAAATTTAAAAAATATTATTGCTTGAAGACTTTAAAACAATTGTTTAAGAAAGGGGTACAGAAAGTCAGAAATGAAAAGTATGTGGAAGAAATAAAAAGGCCAGGGTTGATAAGCATAAAAAAATTAAAGGGTAAGGCAAAGGTGATGGAAACAAGGGAAAAATACAATTAATAAGGAGGCAATTATTTTATAAAAAGTTAATAAAATATTTAAGCCTAAGGCTAACCTTGAAAAGGTCAAATGATTATATAAATCCCTATAGAGCCCATTTGTACACAACACATAGGCAAAATCAAGGCAGTGGAAGCAGAACCGGCAAAGGAGAGAAGGCAAGAGCAAGAAGAGACGTATGACCAACATGCACAGCCAGGGAGCGGAGCCCGTATGATGTACGGATTGCACGTACGAACAAGGAGGAGACACAACCCAACACAACCAAGGATTTGAGTCCGTACGACGTACGACGGAGCATACCAAAGCAACCCGTACGACAGAGCACATCATTCCGTATGGTACAAAAACAACAAAGCACCCCGTATGACTTACGACGAATACTGCACATGGAACATTGTACGATGTCCGTACGACGAATACTACACGCGAAACATTGTACGTCGTACGGTGCACAAGAAGCAAATCGAAAGAGGCCATACGACCATGATACATGTACGGCAACCCAAACCAAAAGGCGTACAACAAGCAGGAAGGAACTGTACGGACGACAAGGAGTAGACCATACGGTGCCATACGGGGATCGACGGAGAGAAGTCCATACGGAAGTGGTTCATACAAAACTTGAAGGCATTAGTGTGGAAATCCGTGCCATTCGTACGGTGGTATGTGCAGAGCTCACAAAAATTGAAGAGGTTGTATGGTTAGAGGAGGAAGGCGTACGGACCTATCCGTACATCGTACAAGCAACAACAGGCACGATGATCCATACAAATTGGTGGGACACACTTGCAGACCGTTATAATAACAGTCAAGGATTGGACAAAAACAGGAAAACAAGGCAAAGCAGTTACAGTGCAACCATGACCGCTACAGACCCAGCTAGCAGCAACAAGAAGGCCAAAACTAGGCCAAAAGTGTAGAAGGATCCAGAGGGAATCACTGCCGAGAATGTAGCCTTCGAGAGCGTGACTGGCAGCGAATACCGTACTTGGTGGGAGGAAACCCCTCCTGACCATGTGATAAAGGACTCCCTCAGGAAAGCACAGGTAGACCATGCCATTCAGATGTCGACATTCAACATCAAGGATTTTGAGCTAGTCTTGCGAACCATGGTGTCTAGATACAACTGCCAGGAAAGGGCTTCCATCATCCAGTTCCAAGGCTATACGGTACGGGTTTCCTTCAAGGCGGAAGACTTCGGGAGGGTATTTGGTATACCCGAGAAGGGAGCATCTGTAGTGAAACCGGCCAAGAAGCTCACCAAGGAGAAAAAGAAGTGGCTACTGGACTTGGTATTCAGAGATGACTTGACAAAAGAGCAGTGGAAGAGCACCTGGTTTGACAGTAGGGGATTGAAGTGTGCTTTTATCGCACCAGGAGAATGGAGAATAATGATGGACTTGGTAAAACGTTGGCTCACAAGGGCCAGCCGTGCATCCGATATAGCCATTTGGATGATAGGGTTGATGAATGGCATTAAGTGTGGCAAAGTCTACAACTGGGGGCAGCTTTTAGCTGAGAGGATTCATGATTTCCTCAAGCTCGAATACGAGACATTTTACATGTGCCACCACGCCATCAGCCTATTCCTGGATGCTGTATGCCTACAAGTACCGCTAGAGATGTGGGGGACTTTCGAACCGTGCGGAAGGGTGGAACCTAATAAGCTGTCCATGTACTATTATGCCCATTTGGACACTCTTGGTGACACCACGCAGCCAACAAAGAGGATGAGGAAGCTGGACGTGTCCATTGAAGTTGAAGATGACAGCAGTACCGAGGATTCCGAGGAGCAGGAGAGTGGAGATGAGGGATTTAGTATGGCACCACACATGGCAGGAGAGGATGTAGGGGAAGTGGAATCATAGCAACAGGAAGGGGAGGAGGAAGAGCAACATGGAGGGCTGTGAGCACAGTGGAAAAGCACGCGGGTGAAATTTACACCCCCAAAATGGTCCTCTTCAGCACACTTGGTACCTGTTGACGTGTATTTTGTACACGATCATACACAGAATAAAATACCATTAGGCATCTTATCCTCTCTTGAGAAAATAGTCTCTAACTGCTGAAGATCTGCAAAAAGGATCAGTTAGATAGACTCCAAGGTTCTTTTAGTGGGGTCTCCACGTGTGGACAAGCTTTTTTAGTGGTATGATGTGATTTGCTGTTTCCTTCAAGGCGTCTTACGGATTCAATAGCTCGAAGATTTCACTAATCTAAAAAGAACTTTCAAAAAATGGAAAAGATAGGGCTTAAGAGGTCTAATCTAGCCTAACCCTATGAACGACTTAGCATGAATGAGATTTGGCAAGACTCAACCAATTTCAATTTTGCCATGAGACAACAACTCAACTGAAATTAGTGCGATCTTCTAAGGTAATAATGATGTTCAATGCATCAAAGATCAAGGACACTACTACGAAGGTACATATCCTAGATACGAAAATGCTTGAAGGTTAAGGACTCAAGGTGTTTTCCAGTCGACCACGCAAGGCGTTCTTACAATCAGCAAGAAGCTAGTGGTTTGGATTGCGAATCCTACCAAATATCAAATCTCACACTTAGTCTTTCTAATTAACAAACTACTTTGATTGAGCGTGATTCAAGTACATCCAACAACCATGAAGATAACTCAAGGAACTTGCAACAAAACACCATAACTTCAATATTTTATTGATTTCCAAGTCATCATATACAACAATTGCTTGAACTTCTCTCTTCAAGACTCAATCTTGCTACAAAATAAAAATTGCTTACAATTCTAATCTCTCTATTTCGCTCTTAACTCTATTCTCTATTAACTGACTATCACAAATGAAATGAAAATGGGGGTATAAATAGCATCCCCAATTACAATGAAAGGTCCAGATCGAAAGCAAACCAACGGACAAGATCATGACACCTAAACCCTAATTAGGGTTTATTACAAATGACCTCCTTTTTACTGAACAATATTAAATACATAGCCAAATATTAAATTTGGCACGAAAATCTAGGAGGTATCAACCAATGAGAAATAAGATGTCATGTCATCTGTAACAACCTTTCATCTAGAATCTTATTCCCTTTCCAATTTTCCTTCTTAGCATATGCAATGAATTTTGTCACAATTCCTTCGATTTCTGTGATTGGAATCTCGGGAAGATTCTTGATACTCTCTTCTAAGTGGATAACTTGATCAAATGCATCTAGAAGAGCCGTGTCCCAAGTAGGTTCAAGTTCCTTTGTTCTATCAATCAGGAGCATGGTGGCATACATCTGATCATACTGCTCATCTGTAACATCTGCGTCCTTGCGAAAGATGATAGTGATTCTATCCTCAAACTCTTGTAAATCCACATCTGTCTCGACCTCGATCCTCCTGCCAAGAATGGTACGAAGTACCTCAAATACTCTGTCCTGGATCGGATTGATCACCTCCTCAACTTGACCACATCTAACGCTGATGTCCTCAAAGAGAACACTCTTTATATGGAGTAAGGTTGACCACTGAAACAAACTGTGAGAATCACCTTCTAAGATCCTCTCTTGTGCTAAAATTTTTCTAGATGTATGTCTTATAACTCTCAAGACAGGGATGACAACGTCCTTGGTATGGGCAAATGCAGCTACTGTTGCCATCAATCTGTGGATTATCTCAAGAACTTGGATAGCCTGATGGGTGATCTTCGACATCCTTGTAATAAACTCAATGGCCACCGTGTGAGATCTATCCATCCAATTACATGTACGCTGAACCATATTCCTGAATCTTTCTGCTTCATTGATTGATTGAAGGGGCAATGCCTGTAATGGTGATCTAACTGGATCCTGACGTCCCAAAGGTTCATTGATGTGACTGAAATATGTTCTCCATGCACCGACCTCTTTCTCAAGCTTTCTATTCTTTTCTACTTCTTCTCTAAACTTATCCTTCAATGCCTCAAATGTGTCGGTGGCATCATCTAAAGTCTGCTCTGCTGTGGATGGTCCTAACTCAATAGTCTGTATATGATAGTCCTCTGCTAGGATCTCACCCTCATATTTGTCTGCTGCCGGTGTAGCTATCTGCAGTTTTCTAGATCCAGTCTCATCTCGAATCATCTTGGACATCTTTGTAGCCTTCTTCTTCTCTGTTGTCATATGTGAGCGTCCAACAAGGCTCTCTAGATCGATTGCACTGTCCTCGTCCTCAATTACGATCACCTTAGTCAATCTCTCCTTCAACCAGTCTGGGATATTTGATCTTGTCTCTTGAACTTGAATTTCTTTGTGTACTACTTCTTCTGGTCTGGGAGGAGATGTTACTTCATTATCATTATCTAAATCATAGTCTTGGAGAGATCCATCGGATGAAACATGCTGTGCCTGTTCTTCCTCCTGTCTATCATTCTGTACCATCGATTCCATGGATTCTTCCACTCGAACTGTTCTATCTTCTGGCCTGGAAGAAGTACCTGGTGTTTGATCTTTGTTAGCACCTTGCTTTTTCTTGGAAGGCTCTTTCTTTTCTGATCTTTCCTTTCTCTTTGAACCTCTCGGATGGAGATTGCCCTCACTGGCACATCGAAGGTTACCTTCACCTGAATTCCTAGGATTAGGATTGCCTTCACTAACACTGGCTCCACCTTCGGCTGGCTTTTCTTCCAAAGTAAAAGACATGGCTATGCCTTGTTCTCTCAACTTCTGATGTTGAATGTCTACCCATCTGCGAGTACAAGACAAGACTGGTGCCATCAAATCATCTAAATCCACGGCCTCGGGCTCATTCCAATTCAAACTAATTGTTTTACTTTCTCTATCATATGAAGATTGGATGTGCCTGCCGTTGTCCTGAGCTTGGTCGGCTACTCTGTAAATCTTACATTTCCTGATGAAATCCAAAGGCAATCTAGAATGTATCTTGCGTTTCACTTCAAGATCATCTAGGAGATTCATCATAAAATCTTCAATTTGGTATTCATGTCTAAATCTTCTACCGACTGTCTCTTCTAAATGTCCATGAGGATCAAAACTATTCCTCCAAGCAAAAGATGAAAAAGGATACAAGGCTAACTCCCTCTCTGCGTCATCCATGGCTGAGACATTGGGACATACCTCAACTGAATTACCCAAAATAATAGGTACCTGAACTCCATTCTGATGTCTGTGTCTGAATGCCTTCACATATGCTGCCAATTGCCTTGTTACTTCAAGTAACACAATTCTATCTGTCGGGTACCTCGGCAACATATATGGAGGTAAAGGACATCCATACACTCTAATGTAAGTGAACTTGGGAAACTGAATGAACCAAGCACCGTACCTCTTGATTAACTCCTGGGCATCCTGAGATAATCTGTTGTGAATCCCTCCTTGCAACGTCCTGGTGATGTTCATCGTGAAAGTATCATTGATTAACTTGTAGTTCTTCCCTGGTGGATGATGCAAGTAGGTATAGGATTCACAAACTCTGACCTCGCCGGGTCCTCTTCCAATCACTCCTCTGTGAGGTAGTCCTGCGTACTCAACGCTCCTGATTAAGGCATAAATGACGTATGAACTCATGTGGAAGGACTTAGTAGCCCTGAGTCTTCTCAACTGTACGTCTAAGCAATGGCTAATTATCCTAGCCCAATGTATTGTACCCTTCCCTTGAACAATCACCTGGATGAAATAAAACATCCATTTCTCAAAATAGAAGGCATGAGGTGCTCCTGTAACTCTGTTGAGCATGGTGATCAAATCTCTGTACTCCTCTTGGAAATCGATCCGGTGTGGTGTGTTCGGTACTTTGCTCAGACGGGGACGACTCTTGAGTAGCCAGTTCTTGTTGATGATGCTTAGACAAGCATCTGGATCGTCATCGTACACTGATCTAGCTCCTTCAATGCTCTTGTATATCATGTCCCTGTGCTCTGGAAGATGGAAGGCTTCACTTATGGCCTCCTCTGAAAGGTACGCCAAAGTGTTTCCCTCATTGGACACAATTGTCCTGGACTGTGGATTGTAATGACGGGCACACTCGATCATCAACTCGTGGCACTGAATAGCTGGAGGAAAACCGGCCGCCTTAATGATGCCACTCTCTATTATTCTCCGGGCGACAGGTGATGGCTTGCCGATGTAAGGGACCTCTCGGAACTTCTTCGTGCTAAAGTTTCCCAAGTTTGTATCTCCAATGTTGCTCCACTTGGACACGATCTTGGTCTCCACCTCTTCAGTCTTCTGATCTTCTTTCATGAGAGCCGAGCGACTGGTGGATGCTCCCGCCTTTGGGGTCGCCATACCTACACAACATTTCATTATAAGAAATAGATTTTGCAATAAATAACGTAGATAAGAGAGATAGGTTTTAGGAAACCTCATGATAAGTCCCTAGAGTTATCATTTCCTAAAAAAAAACAACGATTGAGCTAAGAGATTCAAAATTTCAAAATTCAAAAATGAAATATGACGATGAATGAATAAAGCAATAACAATTAAATCGCCATACCTTGATAGAGAGCTAACTCTAGAATGCAAAAACAAAATTCGCCTAGGCAAAATTTGAGGTATAAGATAATCTTCAATATGATTCCCTCAAAATATACTTCGCCACCTCTGGAGAGAACGTGATCTTCAAGTAACGCCTTAGACGTGGTCTTAAATGATCTCCAAATTCGCCCTTGGTGTGGTCTTAGATGGATCTCCAAGTTCGCCCTTGGTGTGGTCTTCAAATTCGCACCACCTTTTGATAACTACGCGCCACCCTTGGATGAATGAAATTCGCACCACCTTTGGTTTTCAACGCAATTCGCACTCCACACAAGATGATACTAGCGCCACCTTTGGTTTGAAATCGCACCACCTTTGAACACACTTCGCACTATATTCGCCTCTTCTTGATTCGCATGAAGAAAGGTAAAAATGATTATGTAAAAATGAACGTTTCACTCCCCTTATAAATAGCGCTCATACCCTTTCACCTCTTAGGCCGACTTGACAAATAAAACCATTTTTTAAATGATTTGCAATAAAATAACAAGGCCGACTTGCCTAATTGGGCGCTTCAAATCGATTTTTATATTAATTAAATAATTAATTATTAATGCCTTGCGCTTTTTTTAAATGAGAATTTCGATTTTTAATAAAGGCAAAAAATAATTAATAAAAGATAACGCCATATTAAATGCTAAATAAAAATGGATTTTCAATTTTTTAATCGATTTAGCATTTAAGGAAATTTAAATTTGTTTGTTTGGCGCCAAAATTGGAAAACAAAGGGACGTACCTCATCGCTCTGGTCCCTTGGAGAGGGACAGGAGCGATTCACCATTTTGTCTTGACTTTTGCATTTCTTACGTCCAACTCCTTCATCTCCACGTTAAAAATCGATCACCTTGATGGTCCTTCGAATTTGATCGCCTTGTGTGCGCATATGGGTGTCCTTTAAGTGCACATCGCCCTGGTCCTTGTCCAAAGGACAGGAGCGATCCTCTTGTTTTCATGTCTATCTTGCATCTTTTGACTTCGATTTTTTTATTGTGGGCGAATAGCATCCTTTGTTCGTGTCTTTTGCGCTTATTCCATTTGCTCGCATGAAGTTTTGAGTGTATTAAAGGGATCATCGCCCTTGTCCCTTGGAGAGGGACAGGAGCGATCCATGTCCTTTCCTTGACCTTGTCAACTTTGCACTTCGATCTTCATTGTAATGCCCTTCAAACGTCGTCCTTCACCTTACCTAACCTTGCTTCGCTTTGATCTTTGAAGGAACGTGCGTGCTTTTGATGATATCGCCCTGGTCCTTGTCCAAAGGACAGGAGCGATGTGAGGCTTTTACATTATTTGGCAATGTTTGGACGTTCAACACTTTTGCAAATTATCTTCAAACGATGCCTTGGACCATATGCTATCTTAAGACGTCTTGACTTAGCTTGATCTTGAAGCAAAACAAGGAATCCAAAGCAAATCGCCCTGGTCCCTTGGAGAGGGACAGGAGCGATATAGTCTCCATGCTCAAAATAATGATCATTTCACGTTCAAAACTCTTGTTTATCATCCTTTTACCATACCATGGACCCTCTAAAACATTGCAATGTCTTGTCCTTACGTAAATTTTGCATGAAATGGCCAATGCATCTAACATCGCCTTGGTCCCTTCCTAAGGGACAGGAGCGATCTATGTTATAGGGTGTCAATTTCTTCATTTTAACGTCCTTTGAGTGTTTGCGCATGATGAAGACGCCTTGAAATGTCCCTCGCCACCTTGTCTTGACTTGTGTCGACCTTGAACTTCGGAGGAACGACCTTGAACTTGCGTAGGGAGTATTATCATCAATGTATCGCCCTGGTCCCTTGGAGAGGGACAGGAGCGATCCTTCCCTTGTGGCCACTACCTCACTTTGCCAGGTTCCAAGTTTATATTCAACGGATTCGTCCCTCTTCACCCCATTCGTCCATGCCTTGACATTGTTTGGAATTTTGCAAAAAGAGGTAATTATATCAAAAATCGCTCTGGTCCCTTCCTGAGGGACAGGAGCGAACTAGGCATTTAGCACTGTTATGGGCGTCCCAAAAATCTTCAATTTATATTCAATGCGTTCATCTCATGTTTTCCCTTGTTTTTGAATGTAAACTTGCCTTGACCCTTGTCTGGATTTTGCGAAATGGAGGAAATCGCTCTGGTCCCTGGGAGAGGGACGAGAGCTACAAGGTACCTCGCCCTGGTCCCTTGGAGAAGGACAGGAGCGATTTAGTCAATATAGGTCATTTTCCTTCATTTTTTGCATCTCAAATTATATTCATTTGGCAAAGTATCTTCCTTCGGACGTCCTCCAATTGCTGAGTCATCAAAATCTTGCATGGACATGGCGAAATTTGAATTGTAGCTCCGGTCCTTCACTGAGGGACAGGAGCGATTTTCTTCCTGGAGGCCTTTCTGTGCTCATGAAAATCTTCAATTTATATTCAATGGAAAGATCTTGTCGTTCTCCATCACTTCAAACGTAAACTTCGTCTGGACTCTGCAAGGACAATGAGATATTTGAAATTGAGCTCCCGTCCTTCACTGAGGGACAGGAGCGATTTTGCTCCTACAGGCCAAAATAACAAGATTTTTCACATTTTAACACTTCACGAGGCGAAAACAAATCAATTCCAATGCCCAGGATCAAACTTCAAAAAAGTCAAAATTTGGTCAAAATATTCAATCAGACAAAAATTCACATTGACGGTCATCATTTAGACAAGTTTAAGCTTTGCATGAACATTCCAATTGAAAATTAGACCATTTTGGCGAATTTATTGCATTCAAAATTTGCATTCTAGAAAAGAAAGCTCAAAAGCTCTCAAAAAATGACTGGATTTTGGCTTGAAAAGGCAAGATTTAAAACCCTAAGGCTTAGCCCTAAATCCAGACAACTAACGGACTAACAAAACCCTAAAAACGAAAGCGAAAACAAGCGAAAAAAAGGGGGTCCCCATTTGCGATGGGGCGATGTGTGAAATGGTCACAACATCTGGCGACACCACTGAGAAATGTTGCAAAACATTTGGGAATCAATCTTTCTAAAAGAAGACCCAGAAAACCTCCCTCAACAAAACCAGGAGTTAAGAAACACTTACAAGAAGAGACCATCATATTGAGACAAAGTATCAAGTCCACAATTACCCATGTGTGTGCAAATGCGTTAATTCCCCTCAACAAGACAATCATGATCTCCAAGTTCCCCTGTGATAAGCTACATAGTTCGTCTAAACTCCAAAAGCATCCTGGATAGAGCCTCGCTGCCAGTCAGACGTCCATAGTCCCGACGAGGTTATCGCCGCAAGCTCACGAACATTGCTCCATTGCCAGTCAGGCGTCTATAGCCCCGATGGAGTTACTCGCATATTCCCTTTAGCCAATTTGATATTTCCTTTTAGCTCATTTCTTTTCTTTTGATTTTTTCTCATCTTTTCAACTTTTCTTTTGATACTGCTTTTCAGTTCTGTCAATTCTTTGGCTTGTGAGTAACGAAACTCACTAGGGTTTGAGGATTGCGGTGGCGCTGAAGCTAGACTTTAGATTTTTCACTGATCACAGCTTCGCCTGTAAACCATAATGACTCGGAGATTATAAGTGTGTGAAATATAATAACTGGAGGACAAAAATACGTGAGTTCAATAAGCTAATCTACTTCAATGCAAATATGTCCTGACTCAAAGCTTCATTAAAAGAAACTCCCTCAGTAATTCCAAAAGACCTCATGATTTTCCAAATGCATCCAACAATCCAGCAGGAAGTCAGAGCGTTATATAACAAAATCACCCAATGTCAAATGGATACCCCTCAGGACAAAAACAACTAACCTAAAAAAAACAAAAGCACCTAAACTAAGAAAAACAAAAGGCAAACCAACGCGAGAAAAACAAACAAACGGAAAGCGACGAAAGCAAACTAAACTAGCTATGTACAAGGGAAGGCCTTGGCATTTTAGGATTGGAAATAGTGTTTGAGATATCTCCCATTGACAGGCAACGGAATGTCCTCTCCAGTTAAAGTCTGCAACCTAAATGCATTTTCTCCCAATATCTCTGAAATTTGATAAGGACCTTTCCAAAGCTTATCAAACTTATCATGTTCTCCTCTTTTCTCATGCGCTTTGTCCCAATACAGGACGAGATCCGAAATTCGGAACGCCTTGACTCTTGCTTGTCGATCAAACCATCTCTTCACCACTCCTTGATGTTTAGCGAAGTTATCTAGTGCTTGATCTCTTTTCTCTTCTAGGTTCATCAACTGTGTCAACCTGGCCTGTACCGCATCAGTGTCTTCCATGTACTCCTGAATAAATCTCAAGGTTGGAATCCTGAGTTGCATAGGGAAGACTGGATCTTGGCCATAGACTAGGAAATAAGGCGAAATGCCTAATGCGTTCTTTGTTCTGATTCTGTCTGCCCATAAAGCAAATCTCAGCTGGGTGTGCCATTCTCTGGGGCTTCTCTCTAATAATTTCTTGATAACACTGAGCAAATTTTTGTTTGTGGATTCTGCTAATCCATTACCCTGAGGATAATAATTTGATGAAAACTTGAGGGTTATCCCGTACTCAAAAGCCCAATTTGAGAATCTCAATGATGTGAATGCCGATCCATTGTCGCAAACCAACGCATAGGGACATCCAAACCTCGTGATTATGTTCTCCTCTAGAAACTTGATTACAACTTCAGTAGAACAAACCTTAAGTGCCTGTGCCTCTGACCATCTGGTACAATAATCTGTAGCTGTAATGATGTACTTGTGTTGTGCTGAGGATGCGGGGTTGATAACACCAATAAAGTCCATTCCCCATTTCGCAAATGGTCTGGCTTCAATCACGGGATTCAGTGGCATAGCAGGATTTCTCTCTCTTATAGCTGCGACTTGACATGTGTGGCAAGTCTTAATGTGATTGAATGTATCTTTAAAAAGCGTAGGCCAGTAATATCCTGCTCTTAGGATCTGGTGAGCTGTGGCGAGGTTGGCTCCATGTCCGGTTCCAAACTTGGAATGGAAATGTTCAATTATCTGCTTTGCTTCGTCTTTGCCAACACACCTCAGGTATACTCCTTCATAATTTTTCCGGTATAGAACAGATCCTTGAAGCACGTAATGTTGACACTTTAACCTTAATGCTCTCTTTTGTGTAGGTGTCATCTGAGCAGGACATCTGTGATTAAGCAAATATGTCACAATGTCTTTATACCATTCATCAGGTGTGACATCTTCTAATTCATAAATTTGTTGGACTAATCCTGGCCAATCTATCGCTAATGTCTGTGCCAAAGCTTGTCCTCGGACAAGTTTCATGGGTTGTATCTCAATATCAAATTCTTGGATGATGGCGACCCACTTTCCTCTTCTCTCTCCTAATTCATTTTGCATGAGAAGAGTCTTGACTGCCGCATCAGGTACTATTGCATAAATCTTGGCTCTCAGGAGGTAATGTCTGAACTTCTTTACTGCCTTTACTAATGCGTATGCTTGCTTTTCAATGTTTGGATATCTCAATTCTGCATCTTTCAACGGGGTGCTCATGAAAGCAATCGGGTTTTCATCCCTCTCTTCACTTCTTTGGGTGAGAATGGCGGCACAAGTGTATTCGGAAGCGAAGGAATATAAATAAAATGGTTTGAGATAATCAGGACTAATCAAGACTGGCGCCTCCATGATGGCGGTCTTTATTTCTTCAAATGCCCTTCTGGCTTGTGGAGTCCACTCAACCTTTGCATCTTTCTTTAACATTTCATTCAATGGTCTGACAATCTCGGCAAATCCGGTAATGAATTTTCGGACGAAGTTGATTTTGCCGAAAAATGATTTGAGCTCTTTCTTGCTTGCTGGCAAATTGATAGTAGATATGGCCCTCACCCTTTCAGGATCAATAGATATTCCTTTCTCTGAGATGACATGTCCTAAAAGCTTTCCTTCTGTGACTCCAAATATGCATTTCTTCGGATTAAGGGAGACACCGTATCTTCTACATCTTTGGAAGACTCTTCTCAAATCGTCCACATGATCTTCTCTCTGCCTAGAGAAAACTGTGATATCATCCATATATATAATAATGCTTTTACCAATTAAATCTCTGAAAGCGATATCCATAGCTCTCTGGAATGTGGCCCCGGCGTTTATGAGTCCAAAAGGCATTCTCTTATAGGCAAATGTTCCCCATTTGGTGGTGAAAGCAATCTTTATTCGATCTTCAGGTTCGACTAGGACTTGATTGTATCCTGAATATCCGTCTAGGAAGGACATCATCTGCGATCCATTGACGATCTGCAGTACTTCATCTAATGATGGGAGCGGATAGTTATCTTTCTCTGACGCTCTATTAAGATTTCTGAAATCCACACACAATCTGATCTCTCCATTTTTCTTTCTAACAGGTACCAGGTTGGCGACCCACGTCGAGTGTCTTACTGGGAAGATGATTTTAGCTGTGAGTAACTTCTTCACTTCTTGGTATATCAGCGGTTCTAACAAAGGATTGACGGGTCTTTGTCTTTGCCTGAATGGCTTGCTTCCTGGCTTCAACGGGATTGTGTGAGTGATAATCGCAGTGTCGTAGGTCTTGAGATCTTCATAGCTCCATGCAATGACATCTGGGAAGTCCCTCATGTTTTTTAGGATTCCATCTTTTTCAGTCGCTGTGCAGGACTTTCCAATGAAAACATTCTTAACTTGTGTCTCGTCACCTAGATTGATCGCGTCACACATATTGCCTTCTACACTGTGATTCTTCTTTTCTTTCAACTTGTCAGGATCGAAAATCCTTTCTAATTCAACCATTCCTTTCGGAATAGTGTTTGTCTTTAAGTTCAGGACTCCTTCGGCATCGAACTCAGCTTCACCCACTTCATCTTCATCTATGATCTGTGTTAAGAAAACGTCCGTGCTGGTTAGGAAGTCTAGAATGTGCTTGTCGTCTTCGAAAACTTGGAAATTGGTAATGTTATCTGGGACTGAAGGAACTGATATTAACTCGATTGTAAACTTCTTTAATCCTTCCATTGCTAATGGAATCAATGAGCTCGCGGCCTGTGCAAGTGAATTGGCCACTTGATTCTGATGTCTATAAATTGAATTGATATTGAAAGCTTCAAAACTTTCAATCAGATCCCAGACTCGATTTCTATACTTAGTTAGCCTTTTGTCATGGCAGACATATTGCTTCCTGATTTGTCTTATTGCGATTTCTGAGTCTCCGTATACTTGCAGTATCTTTGCCCCCTTTTGGATGGCTAACAGTAATCCATGAACCAAAGATTCATACTCTGCTACGTTGTTGGTGCAAGGGAACTGCAATCTGTGAGCGGCAAGGTATGTTTCTCCTTTAGGACTAATTAATTCATATCCGGCTCCGGATCCTTGTTTGGACTTAGATCCGTCGAACCTTAGTGTCCATATCTGATTTTCTTGATTGTCTGTTTCTGGACTTTCATGACTTTCATCTGTTGTATCGGACGAAACTTCATCTTCTACAGAACTTTCGGTGTCTGTAGAGCTTTCATTCTCTGAATCTTGAGCTTCCTCTACAATTAGTGTCTGCGGGATTCTTTTGTTTACTTGCTCCAATGCGGTCTGGCATAAAGCACAAGATAATTCCGAGTGGACGGCATTGTGAATTCTACACCAATTTGGAAGGAGCAACTCTCGAACAGATGCTATATTGCCAAGTTGTACACTTTGCTGGATGTTTCTTTGTACAAACCTTCTGAAGTTTTCAAACATCCCTTCGTCCTCTTGGTCGGATCCTTGATCGCTTTCAATGACGATCTCAGTTGACTCCATGACCTCTTGTTGGGTATCTTCATCTTGTATGTCTTGTATCATTAAGATCTCTTCTACTTTTGGTTTATATGTTCCTAGGTCGGATTCTAAAAATAGAACTTCGTTGTCCTCTCCATATTCAGTTATCATCAATCTCAACCTTGGGGTGCTATCAATTTTAATCTGGTTCGGGACTCCTCTCCATGGTAGCCACATGTGTGCGAAATCGGTCGATACATATCCATTCAATTTTCGGGACCAATCTCGACTCAGGAGCATTCCATATGAATCTGGAATATCCACTACTGATATATCTATAAAATTCTGGATCCTTGGATCTGCGGCCAATTGCATGTGAATGTTGTTCAATTCTCCCATGACTGGAACTTCTGTCTTGTCAAGCTGAGTGACTTTTCTCTTGGTAGGTGCGGGAGTTATTCCCAGTCTTTGACAAACGGCTAAAGGCATGACATTGCTTGAGGCTCCGGAATCATAAAGGCAATTGTGTAATAGCTTTCCAAATATTCTGACTGATAACAGGAACGGGGCTGGTTCGTCCTTTCCTTGAGAAGGCACTGAATTTCCTTCACTTGATTCTTGATGTTTAACTTGATTAATCTTCGAGTAATCTTCCTTCGCTGGGCTCTCCTCTTTCGAGTGACTGGCTTGGTTTGCAGATTTTCCTTTTTTAACCACATCTTTCTTGATTGCGACCTCCTTTTCGGGAAGAACCAAGTTAGTAGTGAGGTTCTCTTTGACTGTAGGCTGAGCTTTCTTTGCTTCGCCTCTTTTGAGTAATACTTTTCCTTCCAACATATCTTCCTTTTTAGCTGGGAAGGTTATAGTTTGAACCATGCACTCATTTTGCTCGGGTTGTTCTTGAGAATCGGCTTCCTCTTGAGTCACATTGATAGTGGCTTGAATATTTGACCTTGTTGCACTAGGTTCACTCAAACTATTGATCACTGCCTCTTTAATTTCAGACACTTTGAGCAACTCGTAGAGTGGTAAACTTACCTTAACTTTCTTGAGTTCATCTAACACCAAGGCGGTCAATCTTTTCATTTCATTTCCCGCAGGAGGTGAAATATTTCTTCTTTGTCTGTATTCTTGAGTGTTTTGTGGATATTCAGGGACGTTGCTAGCTTGGGGATCCGGTGGAGTTGAAAAATTGTTTGGAGGAATCGATGTTGTCAATGGTTCGGGATTTCTCTGATTCCTGTGATAAACTCTTTGGTTTGCACCTCCTGACGATTGGTGGAATACTTCCTTGATTCCTTCTACTAAAACACTGTCGTTCAATGGTGGGAAATAGTATTCTGAATCCTCTACAGGTCCATTTGCAGATGCTGGCGGAAACTGAGATCCTGGTGGTAACATCGGTCCATTGGCCGATTCTGGAGGAAATCTCCCATTTTGTTCTTGACTAATTTCTTCTTGTGAATATCTGCAGGTTTCAACGATCATGGCTTGACCATACTGCGTGGTTGGAACAATTTCGTACCCTGTGGTGGGAGGATTTTCAGGTGGATTGGTGGTACGCATCTCTTGTTGGAAAATATCGGCCGCAATTTTAAACTCAGGACATTGCAACTCGGAATGTTGGTTCGTGTTGTGGAGTCTACACCAACTAGACAAGGCTGCTTCGGCTAAAAACACTTTGCTCGAAGAGGGGTTCTCTTGACTTTGCGCGTTTGGTGGATTGTCCAAGGGCGTCACCACATTTCCATTGTTGGGAGCTGTATTCCATGGTCTTCTTTGGAAACCTTGATTGTTATTTCCTTGATAATTGTTTCTGAATCCTGGATTATTATTCCCTTGGAAATTCTGATTGTTCGCGTGTTGGCCATGGTTGGCCCTCTGCATGCTCTGGAGTTGATTATTCTGGTTCCTCAAATGGGTGACCTCAGTTGATAACTTCTTGACTTGCTCAATCAGCTCTTTCATTTCATCTTTCTCTTCTTGTGTCCTTGACGAATTTGTAGCATTTTGCAGGTACACAGGTTGAGCGGGTAGGGCTTGAGAAATTGGAGCTCCTGGGTGAAGGACCAACTGATTCGCCGGCTGTACGTTGGGATATGTCGCTTGCGGAATTGGATTCATGACTGGAGTTTGGTTGGCCAAAGCCGTGCCAACTGCCTGCATCTGGTTAGGTGCTGCGACGGACCCCATGTGTAGTAGTGGTCCAGTGATGTTTTGTCCCATGTGCTTACTCACTTCAATGGCTCTTGTGTATGCCGCATTTAGATCATTCGGAGCTGGATGTGTCCTTACGAACATAGCTGTGAGATGATCTAAGGCTCCATAGTAAATTTCCCTTGGATCTGCAATAAGATAAGGAGGACGTAGCATTGTGTAGGCTCGGTGAAATCTGTCATTGAAGGAGGTAATAGGTTCATGTTCTCTCCTTCGAACCTCAACAAACTGTCTATATAACTCCGCTGGTGTAGTTGGGATGCCAAATTTAGCAATGAATGCATCTTTCATCGCGTCCCAAGTCCTGATGGACCCTGTAGGCAAATGAATAAACCAAAAGTATGCCTCTTCTCCCAATGAGTAGGGAAAAAGCCTACATGCCACATCTCCATATTCAATTTGTCTGTTTCGAAGAAGGTCCTCGAACATCTTGATGTGATCTTCTGCTGTGCGATGGAAATCACTAACATTAAACTTGGAACAAAAGTGTTCTGGATTCTTCGGCATATCATGATAAACTGCAAATTCCAACGGTGATGGATTGTTGACTAGCCACGTCGCACCATTAAGTACATGAGGAGGAGGAGGTGGAGGTGGAGCACGATGAGCCATTGTATTCCTTGAAACTGAACTTGATGAACTAGCTTGGCTTTTTGTTTGTGAAATTGCTTGGATACTAGATTGGATCGCCGCTTGGACTTGTTCTTGAAGAACTTGTGATGACTCAGGAGATTCTTCCAATCTTAGTTCGAACTCTTTGGGAGTGTCCTCTCTTTTAACTCGCTTTGCTTTGGAAGTAAACTGAAGTTCACTTAGATCCTTGATGCCTGGTGTGGACCTCAACAACCTTTGATGTTTCTCGGGCGAGAAAGAACCAATGCGATCCAGCGTGAAGTCTTGCAAGGATTATTGTGGATTCCTCTGATTGCGAAGATTCCTAGCTATGACCCTTTGATGTTCTTCGGCTATATCTTCCTCTTGCTCTAAGATGATTCTAACTCTGTTATATTCGACTTGGCTTCTCCTTGCGTTCCAAGCTACTTGATTCAATTGGGAAATGATGTCTTCCTGGGTATTGCCTATTTGCAAATTGGGTTGCACCACCTGATTCAGTCCTTCATCTGGCAACACCATCGTACTTCATGATCATGTTCGCAATGTTTTTCTCTTTTCAAAATCTTCGGACTTCGAACTTTGAAACTAAAGAAGCCCTCCTTCTAGCGCCAATTCTGTTGACGTGTATTTTGTACACGATCATACACAGAATAAAATACCATTAGGCATCTTATCCTCTCTTGAGAAAATAGTCTCTAACTGCTGAAGATCTGCAAAAAGGATCAGTTAGATAGACTCCAAGGTTCTTTTAGTGGGGTCTCCACGTGTGGACAAGCTTTTTTAGTGGTATGATGTGATTTGCTGTTTCCTTCAAGGCGTCTTACGGATTCAATAGCTCGAAGATTTCACTAATCTAAAAAGAACTTTCAAAAAATGGAAAAGATAGGGCTTAAGAGGTCTAATCTAGCCTAACCCTATGAACGACTTAGCATGAATGAGATTTGGCAAGACTCAACCAATTTCAATTTTGCCATGAGACAACAACTCAACTGAAATTAGTGCGATCTTCTAAGGTAATAATGATGTTCAATGCATCAAAGATCAAGGACACTACTACGAAGGTACATATCCTAGATACGAAAATGCTTGAAGGTTAAGGACTCAAGGTGTTTTCCAGTCGACCACGCAAGGCGTTCTTACAATCAGCAAGAAGCTAGTGGTTTGGATTGCGAATCCTACCAAATATCAAATCTCACACTTAGTCTTTCTAATTAACAAACTACTTTGATTGAGCGTGATTCAAGTACATCCAACAACCATGAAGATAACTCAAGGAACTTGCAACAAAACACCATAACTTCAATATTTTATTGATTTCCAAGTCATCATATACAACAATTGCTTGAACTTCTCTCTTCAAGACTCAATCTTGCTACAAAATAAAAATTGCTTACAATTCTAATCTCTCTATTTCGCTCTTAACTCTATTCTCTATTAACTGACTATCACAAATGAAATGAAAATGGGGGTATAAATAGCATCCCCAATTACAATGAAAGGTCCAGATCGAAAGCAAACCAACGGACAAGATCATGACACCTAAACCCTAATTAGGGTTTATTACAAATGACCTCCTTTTTACTGAACAATATTAAATACATAGCCAAATATTAAATTTGGCACGAAAATCTAGGAGGTATCAACCAATGAGAAATAAGATGTCATGTCATCTGTAACAACCTTTCATCTAGAATCTTATTCCCTTTCCAATTTTCCTTCTTAGCATATGCAATGAATTTTGTCACAATTCCTTCGATTTCTGTGATTGGAATCTCGGGAAGATTCTTGATACTCTCTTCTAAGTGGATAACTTGATCAAATGCATCTAGAAGAGCCGTGTCCCAAGTAGGTTCAAGTTCCTTTGTTCTATCAATCAGGAGCATGGTGGCATACATCTGATCATACTGCTCATCTGTAACATCTGCGTCCTTGCGAAAGATGATAGTGATTCTATCCTCAAACTCTTGTAAATCCACATCTGTCTCGACCTCGATCCTCCTGCCAAGAATGGTACGAAGTACCTCAAATACTCTGTCCTGGATCGGATTGATCACCTCCTCAACTTGACCACATCTAACGCTGATGTCCTCAAAGAGAACACTCTTTATATGGAGTAAGGTTGACCACTGAAACAAACTGTGAGAATCACCTTCTAAGATCCTCTCTTGTGCTAAAATTTTTCTAGATGTATGTCTTATAACTCTCAAGACAGGGATGACAACGTCCTTGGTATGGGCAAATGCAGCTACTGTTGCCATCAATCTGTGGATTATCTCAAGAACTTGGATAGCCTGATGGGTGATCTTCGACATCCTTGTAATAAACTCAATGGCCACCGTGTGAGATCTATCCATCCAATTACATGTACGCTGAACCATATTCCTGAATCTTTCTGCTTCATTGATTGATTGAAGGGGCAATGCCTGTAATGGTGATCTAACTGGATCCTGACGTCCCAAAGGTTCATTGATGTGACTGAAATATGTTCTCCATGCACCGACCTCTTTCTCAAGCTTTCTATTCTTTTCTACTTCTTCTCTAAACTTATCCTTCAATGCCTCAAATGTGTCGGTGGCATCATCTAAAGTCTGCTCTGCTGTGGATGGTCCTAACTCAATAGTCTGTATATGATAGTCCTCTGCTAGGATCTCACCCTCATATTTGTCTGCTGCCGGTGTAGCTATCTGCAGTTTTCTAGATCCAGTCTCATCTCGAATCATCTTGGACATCTTTGTAGCCTTCTTCTTCTCTGTTGTCATATGTGAGCGTCCAACAAGGCTCTCTAGATCGATTGCACTGTCCTCGTCCTCAATTACGATCACCTTAGTCAATCTCTCCTTCAACCAGTCTGGGATATTTGATCTTGTCTCTTGAACTTGAATTTCTTTGTGTACTACTTCTTCTGGTCTGGGAGGAGATGTTACTTCATTATCATTATCTAAATCATAGTCTTGGAGAGATCCATCGGATGAAACATGCTGTGCCTGTTCTTCCTCCTGTCTATCATTCTGTACCATCGATTCCATGGATTCTTCCACTCGAACTGTTCTATCTTCTGGCCTGGAAGAAGTACCTGGTGTTTGATCTTTGTTAGCACCTTGCTTTTTCTTGGAAGGCTCTTTCTTTTCTGATCTTTCCTTTCTCTTTGAACCTCTCGGATGGAGATTGCCCTCACTGGCACATCGAAGGTTACCTTCACCTGAATTCCTAGGATTAGGATTGCCTTCACTAACACTGGCTCCACCTTCGGCTGGCTTTTCTTCCAAAGTAAAAGACATGGCTATGCCTTGTTCTCTCAACTTCTGATGTTGAATGTCTACCCATCTGCGAGTACAAGACAAGACTGGTGCCATCAAATCATCTAAATCCACGGCCTCGGGCTCATTCCAATTCAAACTAATTGTTTTACTTTCTCTATCATATGAAGATTGGATGTGCCTGCCGTTGTCCTGAGCTTGGTCGGCTACTCTGTAAATCTTACATTTCCTGATGAAATCCAAAGGCAATCTAGAATGTATCTTGCGTTTCACTTCAAGATCATCTAGGAGATTCATCATAAAATCTTCAATTTGGTATTCATGTCTAAATCTTCTACCGACTGTCTCTTCTAAATGTCCATGAGGATCAAAACTATTCCTCCAAGCAAAAGATGAAAAAGGATACAAGGCTAACTCCCTCTCTGCGTCATCCATGGCTGAGACATTGGGACATACCTCAACTGAATTACCCAAAATAATAGGTACCTGAACTCCATTCTGATGTCTGTGTCTGAATGCCTTCACATATGCTGCCAATTGCCTTGTTACTTCAAGTAACACAATTCTATCTGTCGGGTACCTCGGCAACATATATGGAGGTAAAGGACATCCATACACTCTAATGTAAGTGAACTTGGGAAACTGAATGAACCAAGCACCGTACCTCTTGATTAACTCCTGGGCATCCTGAGATAATCTGTTGTGAATCCCTCCTTGCAACGTCCTGGTGATGTTCATCGTGAAAGTATCATTGATTAACTTGTAGTTCTTCCCTGGTGGATGATGCAAGTAGGTATAGGATTCACAAACTCTGACCTCGCCGGGTCCTCTTCCAATCACTCCTCTGTGAGGTAGTCCTGCGTACTCAACGCTCCTGATTAAGGCATAAATGACGTATGAACTCATGTGGAAGGACTTAGTAGCCCTGAGTCTTCTCAACTGTACGTCTAAGCAATGGCTAATTATCCTAGCCCAATGTATTGTACCCTTCCCTTGAACAATCACCTGGATGAAATAAAACATCCATTTCTCAAAATAGAAGGCATGAGGTGCTCCTGTAACTCTGTTGAGCATGGTGATCAAATCTCTGTACTCCTCTTGGAAATCGATCCGGTGTGGTGTGTTCGGTACTTTGCTCAGACGGGGACGACTCTTGAGTAGCCAGTTCTTGTTGATGATGCTTAGACAAGCATCTGGATCGTCATCGTACACTGATCTAGCTCCTTCAATGCTCTTGTATATCATGTCCCTGTGCTCTGGAAGATGGAAGGCTTCACTTATGGCCTCCTCTGAAAGGTACGCCAAAGTGTTTCCCTCATTGGACACAATTGTCCTGGACTGTGGATTGTAATGACGGGCACACTCGATCATCAACTCGTGGCACTGAATAGCTGGAGGAAAACCGGCCGCCTTAATGATGCCACTCTCTATTATTCTCCGGGCGACAGGTGATGGCTTGCCGATGTAAGGGACCTCTCGGAACTTCTTCGTGCTAAAGTTTCCCAAGTTTGTATCTCCAATGTTGCTCCACTTGGACACGATCTTGGTCTCCACCTCTTCAGTCTTCTGATCTTCTTTCATGAGAGCCGAGCGACTGGTGGATGCTCCCGCCTTTGGGGTCGCCATACCTACACAACATTTCATTATAAGAAATAGATTTTGCAATAAATAACGTAGATAAGAGAGATAGGTTTTAGGAAACCTCATGATAAGTCCCTAGAGTTATCATTTCCTAAAAAAAAACAACGATTGAGCTAAGAGATTCAAAATTTCAAAATTCAAAAATGAAATATGACGATGAATGAATAAAGCAATAACAATTAAATCGCCATACCTTGATAGAGAGCTAACTCTAGAATGCAAAAACAAAATTCGCCTAGGCAAAATTTGAGGTATAAGATAATCTTCAATATGATTCCCTCAAAATATACTTCGCCACCTCTGGAGAGAACGTGATCTTCAAGTAACGCCTTAGACGTGGTCTTAAATGATCTCCAAATTCGCCCTTGGTGTGGTCTTAGATGGATCTCCAAGTTCGCCCTTGGTGTGGTCTTCAAATTCGCACCACCTTTTGATAACTACGCGCCACCCTTGGATGAATGAAATTCGCACCACCTTTGGTTTTCAACGCAATTCGCACTCCACACAAGATGATACTAGCGCCACCTTTGGTTTGAAATCGCACCACCTTTGAACACACTTCGCACTATATTCGCCTCTTCTTGATTCGCATGAAGAAAGGTAAAAATGATTATGTAAAAATGAACGTTTCACTCCCCTTATAAATAGCGCTCATACCCTTTCACCTCTTAGGCCGACTTGACAAATAAAACCATTTTTTAAATGATTTGCAATAAAATAACAAGGCCGACTTGCCTAATTGGGCGCTTCAAATCGATTTTTATATTAATTAAATAATTAATTATTAATGCCTTGCGCTTTTTTTAAATGAGAATTTCGATTTTTAATAAAGGCAAAAAATAATTAATAAAAGATAACGCCATATTAAATGCTAAATAAAAATGGATTTTCAATTTTTTAATCGATTTAGCATTTAAGGAAATTTAAATTTGTTTGTTTGGCGCCAAAATTGGAAAACAAAGGGACGTACCTCATCGCTCTGGTCCCTTGGAGAGGGACAGGAGCGATTCACCATTTTGTCTTGACTTTTGCATTTCTTACGTCCAACTCCTTCATCTCCACGTTAAAAATCGATCACCTTGATGGTCCTTCGAATTTGATCGCCTTGTGTGCGCATATGGGTGTCCTTTAAGTGCACATCGCCCTGGTCCTTGTCCAAAGGACAGGAGCGATCCTCTTGTTTTCATGTCTATCTTGCATCTTTTGACTTCGATTTTTTTATTGTGGGCGAATAGCATCCTTTGTTCGTGTCTTTTGCGCTTATTCCATTTGCTCGCATGAAGTTTTGAGTGTATTAAAGGGATCATCGCCCTTGTCCCTTGGAGAGGGACAGGAGCGATCCATGTCCTTTCCTTGACCTTGTCAACTTTGCACTTCGATCTTCATTGTAATGCCCTTCAAACGTCGTCCTTCACCTTACCTAACCTTGCTTCGCTTTGATCTTTGAAGGAACGTGCGTGCTTTTGATGATATCGCCCTGGTCCTTGTCCAAAGGACAGGAGCGATGTGAGGCTTTTACATTATTTGGCAATGTTTGGACGTTCAACACTTTTGCAAATTATCTTCAAACGATGCCTTGGACCATATGCTATCTTAAGACGTCTTGACTTAGCTTGATCTTGAAGCAAAACAAGGAATCCAAAGCAAATCGCCCTGGTCCCTTGGAGAGGGACAGGAGCGATATAGTCTCCATGCTCAAAATAATGATCATTTCACGTTCAAAACTCTTGTTTATCATCCTTTTACCATACCATGGACCCTCTAAAACATTGCAATGTCTTGTCCTTACGTAAATTTTGCATGAAATGGCCAATGCATCTAACATCGCCTTGGTCCCTTCCTAAGGGACAGGAGCGATCTATGTTATAGGGTGTCAATTTCTTCATTTTAACGTCCTTTGAGTGTTTGCGCATGATGAAGACGCCTTGAAATGTCCCTCGCCACCTTGTCTTGACTTGTGTCGACCTTGAACTTCGGAGGAACGACCTTGAACTTGCGTAGGGAGTATTATCATCAATGTATCGCCCTGGTCCCTTGGAGAGGGACAGGAGCGATCCTTCCCTTGTGGCCACTACCTCACTTTGCCAGGTTCCAAGTTTATATTCAACGGATTCGTCCCTCTTCACCCCATTCGTCCATGCCTTGACATTGTTTGGAATTTTGCAAAAAGAGGTAATTATATCAAAAATCGCTCTGGTCCCTTCCTGAGGGACAGGAGCGAACTAGGCATTTAGCACTGTTATGGGCGTCCCAAAAATCTTCAATTTATATTCAATGCGTTCATCTCATGTTTTCCCTTGTTTTTGAACGTAAACTTGCCTTGACCCTTGTCTGGATTTTGCAAAATGGAGGAAATCGCTCTGGTCCCTGGGAGAGGGACGAGAGCTACAAGGTACCTCGCCCTGGTCCCTTGGAGAAGGACAGGAGCGATTTAGTCAATATAGGTCATTTTCCTTCATTTTTTGCATCTCAAATTATATTCATTTGGCAAAGTATCTTCCTTCGGACGTCCTCCAATTGCTGAGTCATCAAAATCTTGCATGGACATGGCGAAATTTGAATTGTAGCTCCGGTCCTTCACTGAGGGACAGGAGCGATTTTCTTCCTGGAGGCCTTTCTGTGCTCATGAAAATCTTCAATTTATATTCAATGGAAAGATCTTGTCGTTCTCCATCACTTCAAACGTAAACTTCGTCTAGACTCTGCAAGGACAATGAGATATTTGAAATTGAGCTCCCGTCCTTCACTGAGGGACAGGAGCGATTTTGCTCCTACAGGCCAAAATAACAAGATTTTTCACATTTTAACACTTCACGAGGCGAAAACAAATCAATTCCAATGCCCAGGATCAAACTTCAAAAAAGTCAAAATTTGGTCAAAATATTCAATCAGACAAAAATTCACATTGACGGTCATCATTTAGACAAGTTTAAGCTTTGCATGAACATTCCAATTGAAAATTAGACCATTTTGGCGAATTTATTGCATTCAAAATTTGCATTCTAGAAAAGAAAGCTCAAAAGCTCTCAAAAAATGACTGGATTTTGGCTTGAAAAGGCAAGATTTAAAACCCTAAGGCTTAGCCCTAAATCCAGACAACTAACGGACTAACAAAACCCTAAAAACGAAAGCGAAAACAAGCGAAAAAAAGGGGGTCCCCATTTGCGATGGGGCGATGTGTGAAATGGTCACAACAGTACCATAGGAAGCACTTACAGTGGCCAGTCCTGTAGGGGGCGTAAGACTAGTAAGGGTGCTGTTTCGGAGAATTGATGAAGGAGAACCACCGGCACAACGACGGGTGTCACTGCCGCAGATCAGTTTGGCTGTACTTGAGTCACGAGTTGTACCAGCCACAAAGCGTACCAGTAGGCATGACCGTACGGGTAGTGACCTAGGTGGCGGTAGAATGGTAGACCGTACAACATAGTCCAGATGGAATGGTTCAGGAGACGACCGTACCAGAGGAAGAAGAAGTTGTACAGGAGATTGGTACTGGCACGACTGATACTAGTACGGTACCAGTAGGGAGAGATGAGTTGGGGGATGTACCGATGACGGGAGATGGTCTGGAGGAGTTGGCAGTACTAGACACACTAACGGATGAGGATATAGATGCATCTCTGGATGGGTGGCTGGGGCAGTTTGCACTCACACCTAACCCTCCCCCCTCGCTTTCACCACACGCCATGGCAGTTGGACGGAGCCAGACACAACATAGGACCACCCCTATCACAGATCAGGATGAGAGGATGTCTGCTGAGGAGCAGAATAGAGTAATAGGAAGTGGTGGACAAGGCCCGAAGATCATCGATGTTGAGGAGAGCGGGTCCGAAGGACTACTAGTAGGTCTTCATATCACTCCGCCAGACCCTAGCAATCTAGCAGGCTCGCTCTAGCAGTTCTTTGGGGAGCTACAGGGGATTTCAGATATAGCACGTGGAATGGCACAATTGACTGGACAGATGGATGCCGGCAACTCCGTTGACGCTAAGAAGCTGTGCCAGTTCATGACTTCCGGATGTGCGGACGAGTTTGCACGCCACCTAGAGCAGCAAGGGTGGCCAGACAGAGTACGCCAAAGATGGTACAAGAGTGGATGCGCATGCAACTGGTGGAGGGAGTGGGCACCTTGGGCGCCACCTTGAGCAGTATGGAAGGATCTTTCTGGGATGTCTACCTACAGATGTGATAGAGTTAGATAGAGCAGCAGACCCAGTGGCTGTATGCAACAAAACTGGAGAAGGAATGGGAGAAGCGTGCGAAGTTAGCTGCAGTAGAGAAGAACCTGAGGATTGAGCTAGAAACGAAGGTGACTACTTATGAGGCCCGTTGTAGCATGCCAAAGGAGGTACAAGTACTGGCAGCACAGGTGGCTGAGCTTGCTCTACAGATGGAGCAGAAGGACAAAAAATTGTTGGAGGCCGCACACATGGTCAAGAAGGCACGAGAACGACAATTGATAGTAGAGAAGAACCTCAGACTCCACACAGGGCAACAACCTTCTTCTTCGACCACCACAGGGACGCCTCCTCCCCCTTCTCAGTCTTAGTCTTTTGTTTGTTATTCCAGCTCCTGTTGTCTTGGTCGTCTGGAAGACGACTACTTTTTTGGGGGGCTGATGTTAGGGGTCAATGACACATGTTAGTTTGTAGTGGGATCGGGTGTTTCTGTTTGGTTATGTTGAGTCGCCGAAAAGTTCTCGTGGGGTAGTTGGTAGTTAGTGACGATTGGCAACTTGGCCAACCATCGAGTCGTCTATATATGGTATGGATGGAACCTGGGCAAGGATGGTATTGTACTGGCATTTTGAGAATTCAATAAAGATATCATTCTTTTGTTATAGCTGTTTTGTTATTGTTATTCATGCTTTGATATACATTAATGTTCTGTTACATGAATTGTTGGTACGTGTGGGATATCTCTGTTTTATCCGTGAGTTTACCAACCTCACCTTAAGGACTAAACAGTGTTAGTAGTATGGATGTACGAATTTCACCATTGATCATGCACATAGTTTTTCTATTCATCTAAACAACATGAAAATTAAATGAGAAGTAGAGACCATCCAAAGTGTTGAATCAAACCATAAAGTTCAGCATATCTTCAATGAAATTAATATGCTGCTTACAGCAAAGTCTTGGCAACAATTTTTGCCTTCTCTTCCTACTCTACTCTAACTATCAACTATGAACTATTAACCTTCGCAAATGAAGAAATAGAGCCTTATATAGTGCTCTCATTACAATGAGGGGCCAGGATCAAGTCCACATCAATGGCTGAGATTGAAAGATGGAAAACCCTAATTAGGGTTTTTTACACCCATTACAAAACATTTAATGCTTGACCAAGGATAAAATTACATTTTATAGAGCACATGTCCATTGAATTTTCGACCAATGACTGATGAGGGTAGGTACATTAAAGTTTGTGCCCCCATGTGGTAGTTATTTGCCTCGTAGGATGAGTTAGGTGCATTGAACTTGAACACCTTATCTTGAAATCATGTGATTCGATAGGTAATGATTGGACACCACCTCAGCTAGCTCATTGTAACTCATCACAAGGTGTAAATGAACGAGGCATATCTCTTGATACTCAGCATTTGCAAGCTCAATCATGAATGGGATGATGGTGGGAGATATTCCCAAATTGCATCATCTTCCTGACTTGATCACCTTCGCCTTGGAGCTTCCATCTTTGATTACTCTTGCCATACTAGCAATGATTCTTGGATTTCCAGAGGAAATTCAAGAATGTGAAAAATTTCTCTTTTTAGCATGTGCACCCTCATGCTTGCTTTTGTGAATCTTGAGCTTCCTTGAACTTGGACACTTCCTTGCTACCACGATTTGATCTTTCTTGTTATGATGCTTGGTTCCTTGTTGATTTTTCTTGCATCCCTTGCTGCTGATGTCTTTGACATTGATCCTCAAACTTGTAGATCTTGGTGAAATGAAGCGCATCACCTCATTGAACTCCTCTCCATGCAGTGGGATCCTTGATCTCATCATCCTTTGTACGAGTGCTGCTTTCTCTTGCATCGAACCTTACTTTGAGTCTTCTCTCATCTGCAAAACAAACAAAACAATATCAAACACAGATGAAAATGAATGAATGAACGAATGTTTTTAATCACGTCCACGAGGCCAACCAGCCTATGGGACCCACAGATAGCCAGTGAAGAAAACCTGTATATCCAAAACACAACACCTATATTTCCTTTTCTTTCTGCATCTTGGATCTTCTACTGTGTATTTTGACCATAAAATCTGCAACCCTTATTATCTTCTCTTCTTCGAACAAATCACCCAAGCTGTTCCCTTTTAATGTCTCAATATAATTGATCCGAGTGTCCTTGTAAGCTGAACATTCCATGATGTAATGCCATTCTGTCTCAACCGCTTCTTGAGTGCAATATCTACACCTTCTGTCTGCTCACTCCTCTTTGGGTATCATCCATCTTCCGGTCTCACATCTATGCTGGTGCGAACTTGTTCTTATCTAAGCGATTAGCATTTTTGCTTTCCGATATCTACACCTTCTGTCTGCAATGAAAATCCCATCTATCCCCTTTCACATCTCCCACCATTCTACCCTAAAAACAAAAATTCAGGCTTGGAAACCTGATGTGAAAGAAGTTTTATGACTTAAGATCCCCAAAACTTTAATTTGTAGCTGCATTAGGATCAAATTTAGATCCGGTCCTTAATCAAATGATCATAATAACTTAGTCCAGATCTGTAATGGACTTCCAACAGACTAGTTATCTCAGAATTGCCCTCAATTTGGCAAAATCATCCTTGTTTTCAACGCGATATCTCTGTGATTAATGCTTCGAAGCCTGAATTGCCTGATTGATGATGCTGATCGCCTTGCTTCTGAAGGTGTAAGATCGCTGTCCCTGATGAGAACATGTTCGCTGTTTTGAAGCAATGGATTCGCCTTGATCTTAAAGGTGAATTGGCAATGTCTAATCTTTAATCTCAATGTTGATTTTGCCTTATGTTTGAATGGAATCACTGTTCTGACAATATAGAATCACTGTGATTATTGATTGTGATCAATTCGCTCTGATTGCTGGCCTAAGATGCAAGTTGGTTGTGCTTTAGATAACAATTCACTTGGCAAATTGGTGGGTTCGCTGTGTCCTTATGCTGAGTTTGCCTTGATTGAATGGAAACAAAGGGCGCTGCCCTGAGCAAAATCATTGCTCTTAGAAGACAATTCGCTGTTTGCAATGATTGTTGATCAAAGGAAATGATCAACTTTATCTTTATAGGCGTTTGAGAGGGTATGTCTTCCCACTCCAAGGCCAACTTGTTTCTTAATTAAATGATTTACAATTTTTTTTGTTTTCAAAAGGCCGAGTTGTATTATTCTTGAAGTTTGAAATGAAATGTCTATCTCTTAAGTGGGCCCCTCCTCTAATATTAGCGCTCCAACATATCTCTTCACCTTGGTCGTTCATGATGGGGATCACAAGGAGGGATTAGGCTTTTGGATGGGCAATGACATCACTTCAAAGGAAGTTCGGGTTTTTGAATAGTCATTGACTATGCCTTGGTGTATGGTCACGGATCTCCCTAGGCAAAGGAAGTGATGGGTTGCAGTTTTGGGGGGTCAAAGGAAATGCTAGGTGGAAGGTCGTGGTTTCAAGGGGTCAAAGGAAGTTCATGGTTTTAGGTAGGCAAAGTATGTGAGGGATGTCGTGGTGGAAGGGAGGTATAATGGGTATAGATTAGAACATGTCATGGGGAGAAGGGATGGAAAGAAAGATGGAATGGTGAAAAGGAAGGTGTAGGTGAAGGAAGGGGGTAAGGGGTGTAGGAAGGAGGATATAAGGGTTGAAAGGGATTGGATGAAGATGCCGGGGTGAAAGGGGAGGTAAAGGATTGAGGATCGAGGATGTATGGAGGGAAGTTGGGAGGTATAAAGGATGAATGCCACGGTTAGGAGGTGGTGAAGGATGGAAAGATGAAGGAAGATGGAGGGATAAGGGATGGAAGAAGGTGAGGTGGAAAGTGAAGGGGAAGTGGAAGGTAGGAAGGATGGAGAAGGTGGAGGAAATGGAAGTGATAGGAGATGGGAAGGTGAGGGTGGAAGGATGGAAAAGATGGAAAGAAGGAAGGTGATGGAAGGAAGGGTGGAAGGAAGGATGGAGAAGGTGAAGTGAGGGAGAAGGAAATGAGGGGAAGTGGAAGTGAGGATGAAAGGAAGGAAGAAATGGAAGGTGTGGGTGATCAGGTTTTGAGCACCCACTGGCAGTTGGCATGTGTTGGTCGAACATTTGGATGAGCGCTGACTAGAAGTGGTCGGGCTTTTGATAGGTCATTGACTAGAAGTAGTTCAGCCCTTGATAAAGCGTCTAGCCTCCATTATGTTCATGCCTTCAAACTTCTTTAGTAATCCATCTTGATCTCTCTTTTTCATTGAATTCATCTCACTTATTAAACTCATTTTCCCTTCATCTTTGACATAAGTGTTGCCTTAGACATTTTCATCTAACCTTGGGTAGAGCTCTTAGCATGCATTGATAGTGCCTTAAGGAGGTCGTGGATTTGAGAGGGCACTGACTGAGCAAGGTCAGGGTTTTGACCCCTCACTGACTGTGAGCAAAGATGTTAGCTATGCTTGCTCAATCACTTCAATTTCATCAAACATCAAGCATTGACCCTTGGAAATGTTTATCTTGCTAAGTGTTGATGTGTATTTTGTACACGACCAAACACAGAATAAAATACCAAAGTATCTTACCCTCTCTTGAACAAAGTTCTCAACTGCTGAAGATTCGCTGAAGGATCAATCGGAGTAACTCCAAGGTTCTGTTATGTAGGATCTCTACGTGTGGATAAGCTCTTCACGGTATGATGTGATTTGCTAGAATCACAAGGGGACGTACACTCAATGACCTAAACATCTGATTTGCTGGAATCGCAAGTCCTATTAACTAACTGGAAGACAAACAAATGGCAAAAGGTGCAGGGTTCAGGAAGTCTACTCTACTACCTAGAATGCGAGAAGATGGATGAACGACTAGGTGGAGTCTTATTGGGCTGGGTCTCACCATCAAGTTGAACAATTCAACACCAACTCAGTGCGATCTTCTGGGGGATGCTTCAAATATATTCAAATCGGACACCATCAGATACTGATCATCATTCAAGTTAATGCATGAACAATAGACGTGTAACGACTTGAGATTAAGCTCATTTTATGCCAGTTGACCACGTAGGGCGCACTTACAATCAGTAAGAGGCTAGTGGTATGGATTAGACATATTCCACACAGGTGCATTCAACAACTTCTTTCATTCAATTTAATTATCTATCATCTAAAATGAAGATTCAACAAGAGACCATGCATATTGCAACGAAACGACATATTTCACCATATCTTCAATGAAAAAGAAGTCTTTACAATTAAGGCAACAATGTCTTGTCTTCTTTTCCTAGTCTACTCTAATTGCTATTCTATTTGCTATTCTACTACTTATTCACCGACTATCAACTATTTATTAACTATTCTTTATTAGCTAACCATTAGCCTTTACAAATGAGGAGCTAGGGCTTATATAGTGCCCTCAATACAATTCAATGGCTCAGATCAACTTGAGATCAATGGCCAAGATTTTACAATGAAAACCCTAATTAGGGTTTGTTACAACAAACTCAATTCTGACCAATGAAATAATTGCATTATTTGGACACATGTCTTCTTTGGAATATTTGACCAATGGATAGCCAGGGTAGGTACATCGAAGTTAGTGCCATCTTTGATGAGTCAGGTGCATTGAATCTAGACATGCTGAGGCGGACCAATCCGACTAGAGGAGTGATGACTGGGATGCCACCTTGTCTGACACTTGCAACTTGGTAGATATTCAATTTGATGATGTTGAGAAGCTAACTTTAGTTAACTCTTCTGGAACTGTCTGCTTCTTCAATGAACCCTTGCTTTAACCTCCTTTGTCTTTGATGTGTAGGATGGATGGTCTACCTTTCCTTCAAATGCTGGACTGGAAGAGGTCGTCCTTGATGATGCTGGACCGGAGAAGGCCGTCCTTGTTGATGCTGGACTGGAGAAGGCCGTCCTTGTTGATGCTGGACTGGAGAAGGCCGTCCTTGTTCTACTTTCATCTGCAAAAACAAATCAAAAGATGATTAAGGACATAATAAATTCATTTCAACATAGTATTTCACACCTTAAATCATCAACAAAAGATATTAAAATGAAGTTAGTTCAAGACTCTTTCCAGGGACAGGCCCTATAAGAATTTCGCCCTGGACCCTCTGGAAGGGTCAGGAGCGAAATTAGCATTCCTGGCCAACTTGGACCTCTTTTCAACGTTACCTCACAACCAGCTCCTTGCCTGGCCCAAACAAGGTGAAAAATAGTAGTTTCAAAAGATTTCGCCCTGGACCCTCTGGAAGGGTCAGGAGCGAATTTTGCATTTTTGGACAAATTCCATCATGTCTCTACTCCAAAATGTCTTCCAAGGCAAGCATACGCTATCCTTCTCCTCACCAAAGGCTAGGAATCTACAACCTGACCTTCCTCATGGGCAAACTAGGTAATTTTGGGAATTTCGCTCTGGACCCTCTGGAAGGGTCAGGAGCGAAATTCCTTGCTTCATTTTACACTTCCTTCACTTCAATTCATCTGGACTCCCTCACATTGAATCCACTTCCCAACTTGGCAACATTGGTTTGATCTTCACAAGGCCCAAAAAGGAGAATTCGCTCAAAAACTTAGCCAGGAACAGGACCTATCTAGGATTTCGCTCTGGACCCTTTGGAAGGGTTAGGAGTGAAATCCTTGTCTTAGCTCAAAATCTACATTTTTGGTGGCCAAAATCCATTCAAAGGCAATCTTAAGGGCTTATCTTACCTAGGTCTAAGCTTGGCCTGGCACAAATTTTAGAGAAAATGATGGGTTTTAGGATTTTCGCTCTGGACCCTTTGGAAGGGTCAGGAGCGAAAATCTTATTTTAGGCTCATTCCTCCATCATTTCAACTTGAATCCACCTCCAAGACTAAGGACACATTGCCTCACTCCTAACTAGGCCATAAAAATCAAAATTTTGACTTGTCTTTCAAAGAAAGTAGGTGATCCTAAGATTTTCGCTCTGGACCCTTTTGAAGGGTCAGGAGCGAAATCCTTGGTTTGGGCTAATTTCCATCATTTTTCAACACCAATTAACTTCAAAAGGCAAGAACATGTCTCCTCGCACCCATCCAAGCCATGAAAACCTAACGTTTGACTAGACTTGCAAGGAAAATAGGTGGTTTTAAGATTTTCGCTCTGGACCCTTTGGAAAGGTCAGGAGCGAAAATCACTTTTTGGCTCAATTCCTTCAAGTTTGATAATCATTGCTAAGTCAAAGTCATTCCTGAGGACCTCTCCCATCAAAACTTGCCCTAGTCAGCACTTGGCTTGGCACAAAATTGGGAAAAAAAGGTGATTTAGAGAAAATTCGCTCTGGACCCTTTGGAAGGGTCAGGAGCGAATTTCTTAATTTAGGCTTATTCCTCCATCATTTCAAGTTGAATTCACCTCAAAAGGCTAGAAAACACTTCTCTCACGTCCAACCCAAGTTTGACTTGATTTTGCAAGGGAAAATAGGTGTTTGAAGAATTTTCGCCCTGGACCCTTTGGAAGGGTTAGGAGCGATTTTCATCATTTGGCTCAATTCCTTCAAACTTGATAATTATTGACCATTCAAGGACATGCCTAAAGACACCTCTAATCTTGACCCACACTAGACAGCATAAATTTGAGGGAAAAGATAGGTTTTGACAAAATTCGCTCTGGACCCTTTGGAAGGGTCAGGAGCGAAAATCTCATTCTTGACCAAAAATCATCGTTCTTTCAACTTGAAACTTCATTGCAAGGTAAAATCTCATCTCTCTTCGCCTTAGGAACAAGGTTTTAAGCCTAAGAAAGGTCAAAAAGTAGGCTTGTAAGGAATTTCGCCTTGGACCCTTTGGAAGGGTCAGGAGCGAAAATTCCTTTCTTGGCTAAAACCCTCATTCCTCAATGCTATCAAACACTCTCAAAGGCAAGATCATGTCCATTTTCCCTTTCAACATGCTTTGCAAATCAAAATTTGGTCAAATAGGGAAGGAAATGAGGTCTAGGAGGATTTTCGCTCTGGAAGGGTCCAGAGCGAAAATCATGATTTGGGCTTGATTCCTCACTTCTCCAACTCAAAATCACCTCAAGAGGCAAAGACATGCTATCCCACTTCCATCCACGCCATAAAAAAATCAAGGACTTGACCTCCTCCAATGGAAAAAAATAAGAGTTTTTAGGAATTTCGCTCTAGACCCTTTGGAAGGGTCAGGAGCGAAATTCACCCTTTTGGTCCAAAATCCTTCACACTTCAATGCTTCCAAACATTCCAAAGGCTACAAGATGTCCATCCTTCCTTTCAAGATACCCTGCAAATCAAAATTTAGTCAAACTTAGGAGGAAATGAGCTTCAAGAGGGTTTTCGCTGTGGACCCTTTGGAAGGGTCAGGAGCAAAAATCTCATTCTAGGCTAGATTACTCACTTTTCAAACTTCAAACTACCTTAAGAGGCAAAACTAGATCATTTTCCACCTTAGGAACAAGGTTTCAAGTCCATTCAAGGCAACAAATGAGGTTTATGATGAATTTCGCTCTGGACCCTTTGGAAGGGTCAGGAGCGAAATTCTCCTTTAGGCCAAAATCTTGCTCTTCAAAAATCCACCAACTCCATCTCAAGGCAAGATCAAACCAATTCATCTTCAAACATGCCCTAGAAACCAACACTTAGTCAAAATTGGAAAGGAAATGAGAGCTACAAAGATTTTCGCTCTGGACCCTTTGTAAGGGTCAGGAGCGAAAATCATGTTTTGGGTTGGATCCTTGACTTTTCCTATTTTCATCCTCTTTGGGAGGCAAACATAGATCCTTCCTCATGCATCTCCACCTTGGTCTTGACTCTTGCTAAAGGAAAAATGAGTGTTTTCAAGAATTTCGCTCTGGACCCTCTGGAAGGGTCAAGAGCGAAATTCATCTTCTTTACTAAAATCCTTCATCTTTCAATCTTGACAAGGCTAGAACATTCAAAAATACCTTCAAACATGCCTTAGGAACTAGAAATTTGGCCTTGATAAGTGAGAATTTGAGGTCTTCAAGGATTTTCGCTCTAGACCCTTTGGAAGGGTCAGGAGCGAAATCCCTATTCTTGGCCAAGATCCTGACTTCATTTTCACATTTCTTCATTCAAACAAGCGTTTTTACCTTCATTCAAGCCTGGGAATGCGTTAGTTCTAGGTTTTGGTCAAAGTAGAATGTCTTATGGAGAATTTCGCTCTGGACCCTTTGGAAGGGTCAGGAGCGAAATTTGACATTTTGGTCTCTCCGTCAGGATCATTTTATGGAATATAACATTTCTTTCTTATACTTTAAGTTATATTCCATATATACTTCCAGGATGTTTGAGAGTGGTTTCGGACCTCTAGGAGTTATATTGCAAAATCTAGTTTTTGGAGGATTCTTCAGTTTTCCAGACTTAGTCAAATTTCAGGATCAGGACATTCCAGACTTAGCCAAATTTCAGTATCAAGACATTCGAGACTTAGCCAAATTTCAGGGCATTTGAAGATTAGGATGACATTCCAGACTTCACCACTCACCAACTTGACCTAGCTTGGACCTTCAAGAATGATATTCACTCACCAAGCAAGACACAATTAGCAACAAGATCAAAATCAGGCCCTAAGGAAGACTTTCAAAGAAACCCTAATTTTGGGGCCCCAAAGACTCAACCTAGCTCAAGCAGAGCCTGCTATCCAGCGATCCCCTTGACAACACTCATCACGCAAAGGCGAATAGACAAAACCCTAAAACCTAGAAAGCAAAACCTCACAAAGCGAAAAAAGCAGGGGTCCCCATTTGCAATGGGGCGATATGTGAATACGTCACAACACTAAGCAAAAGGATTTCCTATCATGGATCGAACTTTGAAGAGAGCACTAATTGGAAAAGTTCGGACTTTGAGGGGTCACTGATTGTGACTTAAGGCCAGGCGGGGGTTTTGGGGGGTCACTGATTGTGACTCAACCTTGTCAAGTTTTGAGCAATAGCACTCACCTTGCCAACTCAAAGGATCCTTTGTCATTATTAAAGCCTTATGATGTAGTCTAAGCCTTCAACTTGCATCAATCACTTAAATCCTCATGGTTTATCTCCATGCTTGCTCATTGACTCTATCTCTGATGATGATGATGATCAAATGAAATGATCATCATATATCGTTCATTCCCTAAACCTTGAGAGCCAACTAACCTCACTCCAACTCAAGGAGAGAGACTTGACTTGATCACCTCCTGGCCACCTAAGATGCTACACTCTTCAAGCACAAGGTTAATAACTAAAGACACTACAACTAACCTAGAAAGAAGAAAAAAGTGGGGGTCCCCATTTGCAAAGGGGCAATGTGTGAAAACGTCACAATAGGTGTATGTTAAATGGTGGTCGGCCCAGCAAAAAGTTAAGTCGAAAATCAACAAAGACAAAAAGAAGGTGTAGATACCATAAAATACATATTCGATATTAGTTATAAATTACGTCTTAGTTATGTTGTACTTTTTGGTTAGTCGGTGCGTATGGCTATGCCTCATCATTTGATTGAATTATTTTTGGTAGTTATAAACGCTTGGATTTCGTTGGCAACCGTTCACAAATTTATATAGTTTTTCTGATGCTGGGAAAAATCAAAATGACCACATTTTGGATTTGTTCCCTTATTCTAGTTTTGTATGAGCACATCTCATGAATAAAGCAAGTAATTCTTATATCATATGAAAACTCTCTCAAATCACTATGCTATATCTCGTATGAATCATTTATGTGTATGAAATCAATTTATTGTGCTTCAAATAGTTGTATATTCATTTAGCAAGTAAATAGAGGTAGTGCCCATTTTAGTTTATGAGACGACAATTAAAAAGGGCAGATCTGATTTCTATGATAAATGACAACTCAAAATAATTGGAAAAAAATCACTTTCAGCAGCATCAAACCCTAGAGAAACACTTGTATCAGTCCGCAAATATTTTGTGCATGAGGGATATTTATACTCCTTAAAGAAGTAATAAAGAACAATCTTTTTTTTAGGCCATTTCCATCTAGAGATGAGAAGCTAGGAAGATTAAACTAGAATAGCCATTTCCAACAATTGGTAGCATATTTTTAGTGATATTAATTATTTGAACTAGCTTCGTCAAAGATTGAAATAGAAAACAGAAAGAAATGTGGGAAGAGATAATTAGGAAGCTTTTGAAGTCACTTTTTTCAGTTGCTCTTGATTTTATTTGAATCATGGTTTGTTCAATATAGTAGGCTGGTTGAATTTGGTATAATGTGTAACCAAAGTGGTAGGACTCTCATAATCTTGTAATGTGTCTTGCATTATTCATGCTCCCTACTGGACTATTTCTTAGGATGTGATTTCTTTTATGTTTGTTATGTTAAATAGACAGAATACAACCATCATTTTGTCTGTTTTCAAATTCACATAGTTGTATTTGGATATTTTATTGTTAATTCATCTTGATTCACCAAAATGAGTATTATTCGAGTTCCTGTTATTTAGGATCGCATAAAATTCTTTTGTTAGTTTTTTAATCTTATTGATATTTTTAAGATATACACTCTCTTTTTGCAATAATTTTTGTTCTATTAAATAAATTGTAAGATAGTTGTGGATGGTTGCTCATAGTTGTAACATGTATGTTGAATGCCTGCATTTAAATGTGGCTTTTAATTTTTGTTTGCCATTTTTTTACCATTGCTAAATTTACCCTTTCTCTCACACACAATATATGTGTGTACTTTCTTTGCTGTTTTTATTATTTCTTGTCATGCATGCTTAGATATGCTTTACATGAGCTTAAAAAAGTCACCTCTAGTTCTTATGATATTGATGCCTAAGACCCTGAAGTGTATATTAGTTAGATCATCAAGCTTCAAAGTAGTTTAATGTGTATGATATTTTACTTGGATTGTTGTATGTTTTAATGTTTAGTACTTTGATATCTGAAGGTTTGTGAAGGAAGAATTCCAAAGGACCGTGTTGTTCTACGAGAGCTTGCAAAAGAGATGTTAAATTGGCCAGACCTTGAGGTAAGATTTTAAAACTGAGAGTTCAAAGTGCTCGTGAACAAAGGACTATGAAAAAACATTCATTTTAAACATTTCTCCCATGGTTAATATAGAAAATGAATCCCTAATATGCATGTTCTTAGGTCTTTGAAAGATAATTTTTTGTGATCCATCAAAATTTATAATGATTTTAAAATGCTTTTGTAATTTTTCTTGATAGTGATTGAGTTGTATCTGTTTGTCATTCTTCTGATTTTTTTAGGTTTTATAAACTATTTATATGCAGCTTCTGGAAATCTAGATCTCATTTTACTTCTTGCTCCGTGTATCTAATTGCTCTCTGTGTGCATGTCTCTTTACATGACATTCTTTACCCTGCACTAATTTCCTTTAGAGCACTAAGAAGACCCTTAAAGCCAGTGATGGATCATAGATTCATAATTACATGAAATGTATATCTTTGAAATAAATTTGAAGAGCTTACCAACTAGGTACAATGTATCTACACTTAAAGTTAATCAAAGGAAATCTAGCTAGTGAATGCTGGCAGACTGCACTAATCGTTTCTCTGGCAGAGCATTGTGAACTAATGTGATCGGTCAAACACAAATAGGAGTGGATTTCAGGCATACTTGGCCAACCAGACCCCTCAATGAAATTTTTTATGGATAGATGCACATTATAATTCCTTGTCATACACTCACATTTTTGATGTAAAGCGCATAATATTCTTGTTTTTAAGTGAAATAATCTGCATAAATGAGCATTAAATGATTTTGTAACGCATTTGGAGTCTTATTGATTACGACTTTCTTTTGGAGCACATTAATGGGGTAATATTTAAAATTTTTAGCCAAATTTGTTTTCTAACCTTAGTTTGCTCTACCTCATGTATTTTACTCTAATTCATGCACTACAACCACTTAAAAGAATGGGAACAATTTTAATTTTCATTTGGACCAAATCATGCCCATTGGCTTACAATCAAGAGTAGTTATGTAAGGGAAATAAATCTGGACTATGCTTCTGCAATTTAGCTATAATCCACACTATTACAAACCCTTCCATCTCCCAGGTCAACTATATTACATCATTTTTTTATGATGAGTGTATGTATTTCTATGCGTATCTATTTATGCAGATTTTATATGTTCAAGATTCCCATGATGAGATTATCGGATGTCATAATATATGTTAAATATTTTTTATATCTTAGTACATTACTATGTACTAAGTTTGATATTTTTGAAAATTTTGATGATTCTACACATGGATTATTTCGAAGTAGATACAAGAAAAGGCGCATTGTGTTAATTTCTAAGATTATGAGCATATCATAACCTACAGTTGGCCCAAATTAAAGAAATCATCAAAATTGTGTCCTTAGTATCTTTCTGATTCAAAAATCTTTTGGCTTGAAGTATTCTTAGGAGTTAGGAGTCAGGACATTGATTGATACATTCTAATTTGAAAATTCTAGTTTAATTCGATTTGGAAGTTTGTGCTTGTGTTCTTTGATTATATATTGATCTACAACAAAACTTCGGATGATCGCCTTTGACACATTGATCATCAGTCTTTGTTTGCTAAGGCATCTAAATATGAGTTCGGGATGACAAAGGCGCCCTATCTAGGTCATATATTGGTGCTAATGGAGTTAAGGTGGATTAGGGAAAGATTTAGGCTATTCTTGATTGGCCCCCTCTAAAGAATGCATCGCAATTGAGAGGTTTTCTTGGATTGTGTAGTTATTATAGGTGATTTGTGAAGGGGTTTTCTCAACTCATTGCACCTCTCATAGACTTGACGAAAAAGGGATCATTCTCTTGGTCAGCTTCAGCACAACAAGTGTTTGACTATCTTAAGGAGGTAAGGAGCACTTGTCCTATTTTGGCTCTTCTTGATTTCTCACAACCTTTTGTGTTTGAGTGTGATGCTTCAAGATAAGGAATTGAAGTTGTTCTTATGCAGAATAAGCATCATATAGCCTGTTGATGTTGTAGCTAGGTTGAATCCCTTCTAGGGCCAACCTAGCATCTTTTGATGGCTAATTGGCCTGTCGGCCTTAGCCATATTTATTTGGCAAAATTCAAATGTATGACTGGTGCTAATTGGGCGATGTAACTTGTGGTTAGGTCAAGTCCTATATTGAATGTAACTTGTATTGAAATGTGTTGGGGCTGACCTATATTAAGGTCACTTGTAATGTGTGGGGCTATTTCAGTTTTGGCGCCGACCTTAAAGCATTGAATTGTAATTAATTATGCTCTCCTTGCTAGCCGACTTAGGTGAATTAGGAGGCTAGAGTCTCATATATATGCAAAGTCAATTTCATTGTAATGACACTCAACAAACAATATACACACAACGAATATATTCTATAATCAGCAGTAGTGATCAGCGAACTATCTTTTGGAAGACAGCGAACCATCCTAAGTCAGTGAACTGATCTTGTGACAACGAACTGTTCTTGCAGGCAGTGGACATCATCCTAAGACAGCGATCTATCATTGAAGGCAGAGCGAACTTCATCTCAGAGTCTGCAACCCTTCTTCTGACAGCGAATATCATATGTATTGCAGATAAGTTCATCTTTGTATATTTGCCCTAGGTTGGAGACATTATACTACTATGCATAGCTTGCTGATTGCTTCAAGTGTTGAAGCTCATTGTAAAGATACTTCTGATTATTGCATAATAAGATCTGAGATCTATAGCTGGGTTTTTCACCTCAAAGAGGGAGGTTCTCCCAAGGTATTCTTGGTGTTCTTTGTGCACATTGATTTGTTTTCTGTTATTGCTATCTAAATTGCTACAGTCTGATCCTAAAATTAACATGGTATCAGAGCTAAGGTTGACTCAGTTGTGATCAGACTTTGTGATAGCAGCACTCTTACTTCTTCATGCCATTTCCAGCATTGAAGATGGTGACCGGTTTAAAGGTTGAAGATAGACTTGACGAAGCCTTGAACTTCACCTCATGGAAGGTTAGAGTCCTTATTGCACTTGAAGAGAATGATCTACTTCAGTTTGTGGAAGGAAAAGATCAGCCTGAACCTGAAGATCAAGAAGAGAAACTCCAATTCAAGAAGAATGCAGTCAAAGCCAAGAAGATCCTGATTGACTCTGTGAAAGATCACCTTGTGCCTATCATTTCCAAGATGCCTTTATCCAGAGATATGTTCAAGACATTAGAAGTGATGTATGAGATCAACAACACAAGTAGAGCAGTTGCATTGAGGTAGCAACTTCTTGTGAAGTATTCACACATCGCCCCATTGCAAATGGGGACCCCTGCTTTTTGCTTTCTAGGGTTTGTTTTCTGGGTCTTTTAGGGTTTTTTCTGTTAGCCTTTGCATGATGAGTGTTGTCATGGGGATCACTGGATAGCAAGCTTTGCTTAAGTCAGGGTGAGTCCGCGATGCTCCAGAATTAGGGTTTATTTGAAAGTCTCCCTTAAGCTTAGTTTCTGCTCTTGTTGCTTATGGTGTCAGGAGGTCATTGAATTTTGATTGGGGAATTTTGTCTTTTGAAGGTCTAAATTGGGCAAATTTGGCTAGGACATGGAAGGAAATGAATCAAGGATCTAGCCTCGGGCAAAGTCAAGTAGAAAAGGAGGTGAATTAAGCCTAAAAAGAGGAATTTCGCTCCTGACCCTTCCAAAGGGTCCAAAGCGAATTTCTCCATAGGACACTCCACCTTGACCCAAACTATGAGCTAACCCATTCCTAGCCTTGAATGAAGGTAAAAGCACTTGTTTGAATGAAGAAATGCGAAAAAATGAAGTCAAGATTGTCATGTCCCCTTTCTAGAGTGGACATCAGAGACGGAGGAGTTGGCCTATCATTGGAGTCTCGTAGGCTAGCAGAGGTTGATTGTGACTCATTCAGTGCATATAGTGATTGGATTTTGGCTTTAGAGGCAGTTTGGAGCTAGTTTGGAGCAGTTCCTAGATTTTAGGGGGTATCCCTAAATTTTAGGAGGTCGTGACAGTTGCCACTCGTGAGGTTATTCACGACCTTTTTGATGGTTTCAGTTTCAGGAGATTTGGGTGTGTTTCCTAGTTTCTAGGAGCAACCCTAGATTTTAGGGATGAGACTGCCAGTTGATCCATGATTTCCGACTTCAGTCACAGACAGGTGGCAGGTTCCGTTTCAGGCTTTTGGAGTCATTTGAGCCTTCTACAGCTATTTGGGATATATTTTTAATATATTTAAATATTTCCTAAGTTAGCATTTAATTATTTAAATAAGGCTATGTTTATAGCCATTTTGGAGTAATAAGGGGTTTTTGGCCTCATCTGGATGCGTATCAAACTGGGTCAAACTAAGTTTTTAAGGCCAAAGGAAGGCAAAGGAAGGCGAAATCCTCTATTTTGCCTTCCTTTGGCCTTAAAAACTTAGTTTGACCCTCTGGATTGCAATAGAAGGAAGTTGATTTGATCAAGTTTGGAGGAGAATGAAGTGAACCTAGGTGAGAAACTAGCCAAGGATAGGGATTTCGCTCCTGACCCTTCCAAAGGGTCCAGAGTGAAAATCCCCTTAAACCTCAATTTCTCACTTATCAAGGCCAAGTTTTGAGTCCTAAGGCATGTATGGAAGTATTTTGACTTGTTCTAAGTCTTAGGAGGTGAGAAAAGGTGGATGAGATGAAGGATTCTAGACTAAAAGATGAATTTCGCTCCTGACCCTTCCAAAGGGTCCAGAGCGAAATTCTTGAAAACACTCCTTTTCCCCTTTGCCAAAGTCAGGACCAAGATGGAGATGCAAGAAGAGCGACCTATGTTTGCCTCCCAAAGAAGAGTAAAGTTGGAAAAATCAAGAATCAAGGTCAAAAACATGATTTTCTCTCCTGACCCTTCCAAAGGGTCCAGAGCGAAAATCCTTATAGCTCTTGTTTTCTTCCTTGTTTTGGCTAGGTGTTGACATGATGGAGGACGAATGGGTATGTTCTTGCCTTGAGAGGGAGTTGGATGCTTTGGATGATCAAGATTTTGCCTAAGAGATGAATTTCGCTCTTGACCCTTCCAAAGGGTCTAGAGCGAAATTCACTATAAACCTCATTTGCTACCTTGAATGGGCTTAAAACCTTGTTCCTTAAGTGTAAAATGATCTATGTTTGCTCCCAAAGCAAGATTGAAGTTTGAAAAACGGACAATCTAGCCCAAATCATGATTTTCGCTCCTGACCCTTCCAAAGGGTCCAGAGCAAAAATCCTCCTAGACCTCATTCCCTTCCTTGTTTGACCAAATTTTGACATCCAAGGCATGATGAAAGGAAGATTGGACATTTTTTTTGCCTTTGAGAATGTTTGAAGCGTTGAAGAGTGAGGATTTTGTCCAGGAGGGTGAATTTTGCTTCTGACCCTTCCAAAGGGTCCAGAGCGAAATTCCTTGCAAACCTATTTTTTGACCTTGCTTAGGCTTTAGACTTTGTTCCTTGGGTGAAGGCAATGAATTTTTGTAAGGCAATGAAGAATGAGATGGAAAGGATGAAGAACCAAGTCAAGACTGAGAAATTCGCTCCTGACCCTTCCAAAGGGTCCAGAGCGAAATTTCTAGAATCACCTATTTTCCTTGCAGGTCTAGTCAAACGTTAGGTTTTCATAGCTTGGATGGGTGTGAGGAGACATGTTCTTGCCTTTTGAAGTTAATTGATGTTGAAAAATGATGGAATTTAGCCCAAACCAAGGATTTCGCTCCTGACCCTTCTAGAGGGTCTAGAGTGAAAATCCTAGGATCACCTATTTTCTTTGCAAGACAAGTTAGGTTTTTGGTTTTTATGGCCTAGATAGGAGTGAGGCGAGGTGTCCTTGGTCTTGGAGGTGGATTGGAGTTGAAAGAATGAGGAAATAAGCTCAAAACAAGAAATTCGCTCCTGACCCTTCCAAAGGGTCCAGAGCGAAAATCCTAAAAACCATCTCATCCTCCAAATTTTGTGCCAAGCCAGGCCTAGACCAAGGTGAGAGATGTCCTTGAGATCACCCTTGAATTGATTGTTGTCTCCAAAAATGATGATTTTGGGCTAGAGGAAGAAATTCGCTCCTGACCCTTCCAAAGGGTCCAGGGTGAAATTCATTATAGGTCCTGTCCCTTGCCATGATTTCTAGCGAAATTCTCTTTTCTAGTCATTTTGAGGTCAAAACTTTGGTTCCTATGGCGTATATGGAAGTGGAGTGATGTATTTTTGCTTGGCAATGTAGATTGGAGTTCAAGAAATGAAATTTCAAGCCTAGAGGAAGAAATTCGCTCCTGACCCTTCCAAAGGGTCCAGGGTGAAATTGTGCAAAACCTATCTTTTCCCTCAATTTTATGCCAAGTCTAGTGTGGATCAAGATTAAAGGCGTCCTTAGGCATGTCCTTGAATTGCCAAGAGTCATCAAATATGAAGAAATGAGCTCAAAACAAGAAATTCGCTCCTGACCCTTCCAAAGGGTCGAGAGCGAAATTCTTCAATCTACCTATTTCCTCCTTGTGTCAAGTCGAGACTTTGAGTCCCAAGGCGTGGTTGAGGTTGAAATGATGTTACTTTGCCCTGCAAGATGAATTGAAGTGAAGGAGATGAGGAATTGAGACCTAAAACTTGTATTTCGCTCCTGACCCTTCCAAAGGGTCGAGAGCGAAATTCCCAATTTCACCTAAATTGCTCATGATGAAGATCAAGAGATGGATTCCCAGAGCTTGGTGGAGAGAAGACTAGTGTATGCTTGCCTTGGAAGGCATTTTGGAGTAGAGGCATGATAGATTTTGTCCTAACATGTAAATTTCGCTCCTGACCCTTCCAAAGGGTCCAGAGCGAAATTATTAAAACCTCTATTTTGCCCCAAATTTACATCAAACTTGGTATGGGTTGAGAATATAGGGATCCTTAGGCATGCATCTAAGCAAGCGTAGTCTCAAAGTGAGGTCTAAATGAGCCAGGAATGCAAAATTCGCTCCTGACCCTTCCAAAGGGTCCAGGGCGAAATTCTTATAGAGCCTGTCCCTGGAAAGAATCTTGAGCAAACTTCATTTTGATATCTTCTTGTTGATGATTTAAGGTAGAAAATGCTATGTTGAAATGAATTCGTTATATGACCTTAATCATCTTTTGGTTTGTCTTGCAGATGAAAGAAGACCAGGCCAGATCAAGGACGACCTCCTCCAGTTCAGCATCATCAAATTGAAACATCAACCAAGTTACAAGTGTCAGACAAGGTGGCGTCCCAGTCATCATTCCTCCAATTGGATTGGTCCACCTCAGCGTGTCCAGATTCAATGTACCTGACTCATCGGGGATGACACAAACTTCAATGTACCTACCTCGGTTATTCGTTGGTCGAATATTCCAGAGAAGACATGTGCCCAAATAATGCAATTATTTCATTGGCTAGAGCCTAGAATTGAGTTTGTTGTAACAAACCCTAATTAGGGTTTTCATTGTAAAATCTCGGCCATTGATCTAAAATTGATCTGAGCCATTGAATTGTATTGAGAGCACTATATAAGCCCTGGCTCCTTATTTGTAAAGGGGAATAGTTAGTCACAATAGTTGATAGTGGGTGAATAGTTAGCTAAAAGTAAATAGTCAGCTGATAGAATAGCAATTAGAGTAAATTAGAAGGACAAGGCAAGAAATTGTTGCCAGTGATTGTAAACAAACTCCATTTTCATTGAAGTTATGGTGAAGTGTGTTGTTTCGTTGCAATATGCATGGTCTCTTGTTGAGTTTTCATTTTAGATGATAGATAATTAAATTGAATGAAAGAAGTTGTTGAATGCACTTGTGTGGAATCCGTCTAATCCATACCACTAGCCTTTTACTGATTGTAAGTGCGCCTTGCATGGTCAACTGGCATAAAATGAGCTTAATCTTAAGTCGTTACATTGTTCATGCATTATCTTGAATGGTGATTAGTGTCTGATGGTGTACGATTTGAACGTATTGGAAGCATCCCTTAGAAGATCGCACTGAGTTGGTGTTGGATTGTTCAAGCCTGATGGTGAGACCCAGCCCACTAGGACTCCACCTAGTCGTTCATCCATCTTCTCGCATCCTAGGTAGTGTTGTGTGTTGCACATGCTCCCTGTCGCCGACATGGTCCCCCTTCCTCTTTTTGAGCCTTTCGTTCTCGCCCTGTTGAGTTTCACGCAGAGTGTCTTGCGTCCTTTCGAGCGTGTCTGCGACTGGTCTGTGAAGTGATGATGTCAAAGAAAAGAGCCAATGAATCCATCAAGCTAGTCTAGCCCTCGGGCACGAATGCCAAGAGTTTGTTCAAAATTGTAAAATCGAAATTGGCGAAACCCGCCAAGCAAGAGCAGTGCATCAAAAGGTCGCACAAGGACCCGAAGTCGCTGTTTTTCGCACAAGAGCTACGAGTTAGATTGCATAAGGTTTGTCTCCGCGATGTTTGTGATGATTTTCGCTTGCTGGTGAAGGAGCAAATTTCTTGGCCAAAATGTCGAAGTTGCGAAACTTGCCCAAATGCCTTAGAATTCCGAAACCTCCAAAATCCAAAATTTGTAGAATCTAGCGAAAACTGGCCTAAAGTCCGAAATTTTACTTAAGTTCCCAAAATTGCCTTATGGGCCCAATTTCGGACCCAGAGGCCAAAATTTTAAACTTCACAAAGTTGTAAAAACATCTAAAAACTCCGAATTTCGGACCCTGGGGCGAAATTTCAAAATTCAAAGTTTCCCAAATGGTCCGAAAATGCTTTTTAAATTTTGCAGAAGACCCTTTATGGTCCGAAATTCTCTTAAAACCTCAATTTCGGACCCTGGGGCTAAAATTTGAAAATGTGAAATGTTGCAAAACGCCCCTTATGGTCCGAATTTCACTTAAAACGTCCAATTTCGGACCCTGGGGCCGAAAATCAAAGTTTTTTTAAAAGTTGCAAAATACGCCTTGAGCCCCGAAATTCGTAAAATCTGGCGAAAAGTGTCCATGGTCCGAAATTCACTTAAAACGTCCAATTTCAGACCTTGGAGCCGAAATCGAAAAAATGATAAAGTTGCAAAAACATCGAAATTCTCCAAAATTTGCGAAATAAGGCAAATGGTCCGAAATTCGTGAAATTTACAAAATGGGCCAAGTGGTCCAAAATTCTCCGAAATTTGCGAAATAAGGCGAATTGTCCGAAATTCGTGAAATTTACAAAATGGGCCAAGTGGTCCAAAATTCTCCGAAATTTGCGAAATAAGGCGAATTGTCCGAAATTCGTGAAATTTACAAAATGGGCCAAGTGGTCCGAAATTCTTCGAAATTTGCAAAATAAACAAATGGTCCGAAAATGCCTTTGGGTCACCAAAACGCGAAAGCTCCAAAATTGCAAAGGCGTTAAAAGTGTGCTAAAACTCCGAAATCTTCAAAATCGCGAAGCATGCCAAATGGTCCGAAGTTATTTAAAAATCGCAAAAAGAGGCGTCTATATAGTCCGAAGTTTGCCCCTAGGGTTTAAGAAAATGCAGTTTAAAATTCGCAAAACAGCGCCCTAAGCTTTGAGATTCGCCATAAAACTTCAAACTGCAACGCAAAGAAGCAATATAAAGAATTCGAAGTTGAAAAATCCTCCATTCCTCCCGAAAGTCGCCTAGGTCCGAGGTTGTGTGATAGCGCTCAAGCATTTCATCAAAGAAAAACGCCATTCAAATTTGTAAAACCCCCTCCGTGCTGCCGCATTTCATGTAAAGAGAGATCACGTCTGACTTTGAAAGGGAAAGAGAGCCGATTTCGCACGATTTGCATTCAAGGTAAAACGCTGCAAACCATTAATCGTTCGAGTTCAGATTGCCAGTTACCCAAGGTAAAAACCGTTTAAAATGATAGATTCCTTTCAAACAGTAACCGCGAAAATTTGAATCAAGGAGATAATCGTTGGAGTTCAAAACTTTGCAGAATCGTCCATTCATCTTTACGCAGCAAGGTCGGGCAATTCTTCGCCATCCATTTTTCGTCAGGTAAGTACGCTCTGTCTTCCTTGATCATCTGAAATGCTTATAAATCAAATAGACGTATGTGCGAAATCTGATTAAAATGCATAAATTTTCGAAATCTGCATCTTTTTCGCTTGTAAAACGTGGTGCAAAGCAATCAAAATTAGAATTTGCTCCTAAGATTTAACCAGAAATTGCATTTTCAAACTTAGGAAAACTTTTCGAGCTTTGTCCCTGTTGAGAATAAATCCAAAATGCTTAAGTATAAATTCGCGATCAAAAGCTTCATTTATACTTTGGTTTAAAATCAATCAAGCTTTTAGCTAGAAATGTTGCTCCATGCCCAATCTCAATTTTGAATTAATCCTTGAATGCTGGAGTATTCTCTATCTAACCCGCCTTACTTCTTTGTGTATCGCCTCGTAATCCGCGTCCGGCTATGCAGGATAAATGCCTAAATCGGCGGTAGAATCATCAAAGACGCCCGCTGCAGCTGAGACATCGCGAGCACCCAAATCAGATATCCCACGCAAAGTTGAGAGGATGAAATACCAGTATCAAAGAGGAGGATTGAGGGAGTCAAAAGTGCAGAGTGTTTGGGACAATATCGGTGATACCGACCTTGGCCATATTGACATCCAGGATTTCAGGAATCGGGTCTTCTCCCCTAATGCATATGGCAAGCCTAGACAGATGGTGGAAAGTGGCATCGCCCAAGCGGCGGGATTTCCTCCAGCAGTGCAAAATTATGAGTTAGTGGTAGAGGCCGCCCGACACTATCAGCCAAATTCCAGATTGGTGCTCCTTGAGAACATGACCATCGCCAACTTCACTCCTGAGGCCATCGGCGACGCATTTGACATTCCCTTCCCAAACAATCCCATAGCCACAACCATAGATGAAGCACAAGGGGCATATGATATGAATCCGACCCGATGCAAAGCACTGATCAACGAAGAGTGGTACAAGGAGAGAAGGCTTCCAAGCGCCAAAATTGTGAAAAAGACCCCCAGAAGTGATTTTCATAATGAGCATGGGGATATGATCACGTTACTCAGCCGAGTTATGGGACTTCCTAAATCCAGCTACTTTGAGGAGTGGATGTTCTATTTCACAGAGCAAGTCTTCGCTGGGAAGTCTAAGTTTGACTGGGCCCAGATCATAAGCGACAACATCCACAGTCAGCTAATTGAGCTTGAAACGAAGAAATACTTCACTATGACCTCTTATTTGGTCTACATGTTCGCCAAGATCCAGCCGCTGCCAGGTTTGATAATGAAAGGTGAAATCGGGAATGGACCCGGTCAGGTAAAGGTCTATGATTGTTACCCGCAGCTGCATTACCAAGATATAGCTCAGAGGGAAAAGAACAACCTAGCTTATGCAGTTGGCCAATATGAGCGCGTCAATGACGCCTTCACGATGTGCCTGGTCAGGCTAATGCAGGGAGGATTACACATAAGGCTTTCAGATCAAGCTACTATTCTAGTACAGAGGTATGGAGCTTGGTTCATTCAGTTCTCGAGGTTCTCCTATATCCGAATAGCAAGCTTTGATGGTGCCCCTCTCTGACTTCCACGGTACCCAACCGACAAAGTAGTTCTTATGGAGGTCGCAAGGCAATCACGTCCGACCAACATCCTACTTAGAGAAAGTAAGCAGGCTGGATTCACATTCCCCATGATCATAGGCAACCATGATGTCCACCTGAAGACCCCTACCCTAGCAGAAGAATCCCTTCCAGAGTTGGCCTCTTATGGCCTACAGGACCATTTTCCAAGAAAATATTTCGATCATGATAATCTGGCGAAGAGAGCCTATGGCAGGCGGTACAGAGCAAAGGAATTAGTTGAAGACTATTGGAAGAATTGCTTTGATGACTATGAGGTCCGGAGAAGGTCCGGAGACGTGAATATTCCAGGCTGAGTGTGCAGCAAATGCGACTCTTTGAATACCGCCGGGTCCCAGATCAGCTCACAGATTCGGGAAATTGCCTCCAAGTCCGAGAATTTGAGGTAGTAAGGCATCTCTTGCCAGGCGTGGATTGGTCCCAGGACCCAATCATTGATTTTGAGGCAGTCATGGCAGCCCCAGCAAGATACACAGACCAATGGTTACATCAGCAGATTGAGAGGCTAATCCATGAGGGAGTCTAGTTCACTTACCACCTAATGGGCAGCCTCGATTCTCAGTCTTCCGAAGATGAGGGAATGTCCAGTGCACCCTGAGAAGAAATTGAGAAACCAGAGAAGAGAAAGAAAGCCAAGGCTTGCAGAGGGACTCGGACGTCCAAAAGAACAAGAAGGGAGAAGATTCCTATAAGGAGACCAGAGGTCACTTCATCGTCAAAGGACCCCAGTTCGTTCGACGATGTAGCAGAATTAGATTATATACCTGCTCCGCCTTCCCAGAGTGACGTCGACGCGTTTGAAGCTAATGATCCTCCCGCGCTCGACATGCTGGAAGATGAGCTAAGAGCCCTTGAATCAACCGAACCGGGCAACCAAATTGAAGAAGGAGAGATTCCATCCATCCAAAGGATCGAAGTGCATGAACCCACGCAACAGAGTCACCATGAGTTGCTGCTCCACAATACAGCCAAAGATGACTCTACCGTTGAAGAAGAGAAAAGGACAGAGGAGACTTGCGAGCTCGAAAGGACTGAAGAGCAACCATCACACGAAGGCGCCAGACAATTGTTCAGTGAAGTAGGAGAAAATTCAGCTACAAGCAAGGAGCTTGGCACCTCTTCCACCCCTCCAGTAGCAGAACAGCTGCGAATCTGTGATGAGTCGGCTGAAAACCTCAAAGAACAGAATGCAAACTTAACCGTATCATCAACCTAGACAGTTCCTCAGGAGTGGTTGATTGCTAGAGCCCAGTGGTAAATTGTCATAAGACATTACAAATACAAAAAAAAATTAATACATTAATTCTTTGTTGTGAATTCATTCTCATTGTACATTTTATTAAAAAAAACAAGGTAGGGTTTGTAAATTTTTTATTTTTAAATGTAGGGTTTGATCAAAATTTCAAACCCTACTTTTAAAAAAAAAAATTACAAACTCTACATACAACCCTACATAGTAACATACAAAAGATTTTGGAAAAAAATGTAAAACTTTCAAAAGAAATGAATAGAAAATGAAATTTTTGCATACAAGTAACACAAAAATTTCAACAAAAACAATCTTACCTCTTACAACAAGCTTGAAATGAGCTGCAAACTCTTCCTATCCAACTCTTGATGCACCAAATCCAAACACAATGCAGCCCTAATGTGATAAATAGAAGAAATCTTGAGCTTCCTCCTTGCTGGTTTTTTTTCAATGCACCCTTGTTTTTCTTCACAACTCACTTTTCTCCTCCTATTTTGCCAAATGAATGAAATGAAGTTCACTTTTAGGGTTGGAGGATAAATAACATAAAAAATAGAAGTTAAAAAAACTTAAGATTTTTTTTTTTTGGCTTTTTTAAAGCCCAGCCGGTCGGCCGAGTCCTAGGAACGGGACTCGCCGAGTTTGGCGAGTTTATGCCAAACTTGCCAACTTGGCGAGTCTGGCAAGTTCGCCCCCTGGACTCGGCCGAGTCCAAGTCCGAACTCACCAGACTCAAAACTCGACTCGCCGAGTTTGGGCGAGTCTGGCCGAGTCCCATTTCTCTGCTATGACGGTATAGGAGATGCATAAGCTTACCTAAATTTGCCACTATTTGTCAACACCTTCACGTTTATCTAGATATTATGGCTAAAATTTGTTTGTGCACCCCATCTAGTATAGTCTTTGAAATGTTATGTGTCAGCTTTAGCTACTCATACTCCACCTGCTTCACCTGCTGATGTCTCACCTAATTCTCAAATCCATAACATCACTTTGAAAACATAAAGAAATAAAAGAACTGAGCCTCAAGTTATTGTGCCATTAGGTTGTCCTCACTTTGCCTTTGACTCGAATATGATGCCCATGATGAGTTGTTGCTTACCACTTATGATCTAGCTTTATATATTGAATGCATAATTGACGCATGTTATGTAAAATGAGTCCTTGTTGATGGAGGCTCTAGTATTAATGTTGTATCCTATGATGCCCTCTTTAACCTCCATTACATAGATGATGATATCTAAGTCACTATAAATGTCTGTCAAGCTTATGATTCCCATTCAATAGTGTCTCTAGGAATTGTTAAGTTGTAAATCATGGTGGGCCCAATAACTTTTGTAACAAATTTTGTAATTCATAAACACACACCTTTAAACTTTTGATTAGGTTACCCTTAGATCCATCACATGCAAGCCATAGCGTCTACTTTGTACTACTGTGTTGAGCTAGTAGAGATTACAGGGAGCCGGGTCTAATGGAATTGCTGCTTTGGCTGCTTCCCTTTAGAATAGTAGGGCCCTTGATTCTGGTTCTAAAAATGGAATTGTAACTGCCCCTACCATTTTAAGGGGATCTGCTGTTGGGTAAACAATTGGCTTTGGAACTACGCCTACACTAAGGGATGCTGGAACGGGTAAGGATGCTACTGCTGGATCTTTTGCTTTTACCTCTACCCCCAAAACAACTCTCCCGCTGCTCTTTTATCTTCAACCGAATTAACAGTATCGACTGCGGAAGAATCAAAAGCATAATCATTTGTAGAATTGAAAGCAACTGCTGAACCAACCGGATCCCCTGAAAATAGTAGGGCGTTCACCTCGATCTGTATCAGTAGTACCTTTATTAAATCCTAATTTCAACAAATACCTATCTAATCTAGCATACCAAGCTCTAGTGGCTTGTTTCAATCCATAAAGAGCTTTCTTCAGTTTGCATACCATGTCTCCATCATCTGATAATGAAAATCCATTAGGTTGCTCAATGTAGACTTCTTCCTCAAGATCACCATTTAGAAAAGCTAACTTGACATTCATCTAATATACCTTGAAATCTTTATAAGCAGCATATGCAAGCAACAATCTAACAGCTTTAAGTCTAGCTACCGGAGCAAAAGTTTCCTCATAATCCATCCCTTCTTTCTGGGAATATCCTTTGCATACCAGTCTTGCTTTATTTCTAACAACTTCACCAACTTCATTCAATTTGTTCCTCAATACCCATTTAGTACCAATAACATTCTTATCTTTAGGTCTAGGCACAAGTTCCCATGTGTTATTCTTTTCAATTTGATTCAACTCTTCTTCCATAGTCCTCATCCAATTTTCATCTTTGCAAGCTTCAACAACATCTTTAGGTTCAATTTTAGAAATCAAACATACCTCTTTAGCAGCTAACCTTCTTCTAGTCATCACACCTTTATTTTTATCTCCAATAATCTGATTTTCATAATGATTCAATCTTACATACGTCGGAGTCTTTTGATTATTTTGATTTGCAAGTTCCTGCACCTTTCCACCAGCAGGAGAAACATCCCGATTAACAGTCTCTACCGGATCAGTCTGCTTCAATTCTTTAGTCTGAATAGGATTTAGAACAATATGCTGACCATCATCATATCCGCATGCTCTGATATCTTTTTCATAGTTCTCATCAACCTTCACATTTGCACTTCCCCCTATCTTCCTCAGTCTCTTATTGTAGCACCGGTAGGCTTTTCTCTTTGTTGAGTATCCCAAGAAAATTGCTTCATCACTTCTTGCATCAAACTTTCCTATATCCTCACCCCTCTTGATATAACATTTGCTACCAAAAATTCTAAAATTTCTCACAGTAGGAACATGACCAAACCATAGCTCAGAAGGAGTCTTACCGGTATCACCTTTTATATGAACTCAGTTGAATGTGTAAACAACAGTGCTAACAGCTTCTCTCCAATAGATCTTCGGAACATTCCCTTCAATCAGCATAGTCCTTGCAACATCCAAGACAATTTTGTTCTTCCTTTGAACAATTCCATTTTGCTGAGGGTTCTAGGAGCAAATAATTGTCTTCTAATCTCATGCTTCTCACAGAATGAATCAAACTGACCGAAACAAAATTCTCCTCCTCTGTCAGATCTCTGACATTTCACCTTCAGTCCTATCTCAATCTCAACCTTTTCTTTGAATATCTTGAATTTATCTAATGCTTCTGATTTCTCCTTCAAAAAGACAACCCACTTCATCCTGGAATAATCATCAATTAGCAGCATAAAATATCTGTCACCCAGCACACTTCTAACATTTGTAGGTCCACATAGATCAGTATGCACAAGATCTAGCAATCCATCAGATGTATATTGTTTGCTCTTGAAAGAAGTTCTTGTTTGCTTACCCAACTGACATTCTTTACATATCGGATTAGCAGGCTTAACAATTTTAGGCAAATCTCTAACATCATGTGTAGAACTGATCTTAATCATTGAATCAAAGTTAACATGACACATTCTCCTATGACACAACCAGCTCTCATCAATCTGAGCAATCAAACAACTTTTCTCTTTAGCATTCAAATGAAAGATATTACCTTCAGTCTTAGTTCCAGATGCAATCTCTATACCAGAGGCATTTAGGATCTTACATTTACCATTCTTGAATTACAAATCATAACCTTTGTCAACCATCTGTTCAACACTTAAAAGATTATGCTTCAAACCTTCAACATATAGAACATCATCAATATTATGCTTACCATCAAAGGAAATATAATCTCTACCACGGATCACACAGGCTTTGTCATCTCCAAATCTCACTATTCTACCATCATACCTTTCCATACTCACAAATTTGCTTTTATCACCAGTCATATGATGTGAACAACCACTGTCAACTACCCATTCATCTTTTTCTTCAACTTTAGCAGCTAAAGCTTTCTCCTCAATAGTGCAGTTTGTGGAATCAACAGGTACTGGTCCATCTTCCTTGATAGTAATAAACACAACTTCATCTCCTTCTGATTCTTCATCTGTAACACCTTCATCAACAACATAGTAACAGTTCTTCTAATGTTTATACTTCCGATTAGACTTGTAAGGCTTGCCATACTTCTCATATCTATCATTTCTATCATGTTTATCAAATTTATCATGCCTATCATACTTAGCCATTCTCTTCGGGCATCTAGAAGCAAAATATCCTACTTGATTGCAAGAGAAACATTTCAAGGGCAATTTTCCATCATACTTACCAGCTCCTTTAGGTAGTCTCCAGACAATCAATGCTTCAAGCTCATCCAATTCTCTTTCCTGCTCTTCCATTTCTCTTCTCTCTCTTTCATATTTGGATATTCTGCATTCATCGGGATCATACTTCTGTTTTCCGGATACAGATGCTCTAAATGTTGTATCAGACTTTCCATGTGATTCACCAAATTCGCTCAGTTCAAATGCAACAATCTTTCCAACCAGCATATTTCTTGTCACAGTAGTCACACTTCGGATCTCATCAATAGCAGCTACCTTATGTTTGTAAGCAGGAGGCGAAGATCTTAGCACCTTAGAACAATTTCATCTTCTTCTAGGGTTCCACTGACACATCTGATACCTAGGACAAGAACATTCATCATCTCCCATCTTCAACATCTCATACTTCCCTTTCAAACTTTGTAACATAACAACTTTGATTTGTTTATCTCCTTCATACAGGGTTTCAAGCTTCTCCCAGATCTCATGTGTAGTCTGAAATCCCATTACATTTGTCATCTCTGAATCAATCAGGGCACTCAGCAATGCTTCATTTGCTCTAATGTTATTTTCAGCTTCCTTGATCTCATTAGTAGTAACCGGTCCATTCTGAGGAACATAATAGACATTCTTTGTAATCTTCCAATAGTCTTCTCCAAGACACCTCAAGTGCAACTCCATCCGGTTCTTCCATATAGCATAGTTACTTCCATCAAATCTCGGACTCTCCTTCTTAAAGATAACACTTCCAGCTCCAGCTGCCATCCCAGATCTCCTCAAGTGATTAAGCTTCTTCCGGAGGATCTAGCTCTGATACCAATTGTTGGCAACAACAATGAAGGAAAATTGAGAGGGAGGGGGGGGTGAATCAGTTTTCACCGGATCTACAAACTTAACCACAAATACAGATTTGATAAACTGCAGCAACAACAAAGATAAGCACAACACACAACACCTACCCACAATAAGATGATATTACAATGGGGAATGCACATTGCCTAGAGCTCACTGCTCAAAAGATAATAACTCGGAAGGCTACAACCCTCAGGGAAGTCTCACTGACTTATAATAAGATTCAGACTACAATCCAGAAGAAATGAATTGAAAGAATAGCATCTCCAAATGCTTGATGACAGTTCCGGTTGAGCACATTTGTTTGCTCTGCAACACTAATATCTGCTCAATCACAATGCCGAAGGATGATTCACTTGTTCGCACATACACCACTCTTTGATAATGCAGACACAACTTTGATACCCAAATTACATGACAATATCACCTATTTATACAATTCATCAACCTTGACAACAAGGTCGGCTAAACCCTCAACTCACAATCACAAAATTACATCAAACGATACAAAGATCGACCACCGGACCAATATAATGATATACATGACATAACATGGACCTAATTCAAATCTCCAAACACACAACACCATCGGAAATCTTGCCAAGATCAACCACAACACGCTACTCCACCAAGAAAACCGCATAACATGAAGAACATCACCATTTCAGCAAAATCACCAAGAACACGCACAACAATCAATGTGGATCGACAAAACAAATAGGGCACAATTAGGAAAAACCAACAAGCATGTTAGAATCATTAGTAACAGCTGCACCAACACCACTTATCAAATCTTCATCTGTCAACGTCTGAAACTCAAGAACACTCAAACAACAACAACTGTCACGAAGAAAGATAACTTGCTGGGCACCAAATCATGAACCATTTGAAATGAAGATACACAAGACCATTCAAAACAATATCCAAAAAACTCGGCTCAAGAACTGATCACGCCAGAATATACTGGAGCAAATACTGAACTCTGCAAAGCACTGATTAGAAAAACAAACTGCAAAACCGGATCATATGATATGATCAATTAAGCTTTCTGGATCACCAAAACCAATACAGAAAGATGTAATAACACTAGAAATACTCCATACACCAAACCATGATCACAATAAACCAATTTACAAGCACCGGAGTAGGAATATGTTGACATCAATGACAACAACATATCCTAGCAGCAGCAATGGCCAACAGGCTCCGTGTCTTTGGCCTTGCCACATCTGCATGTCCTTCTGTGGAACTTCAGCAGGACAACTCTTCCTTGGGTATATGGGCGACAAACACACTATTTATTTTTACTATTGTTTTTATTCAATATGTTAAAATGTAATATTTTAAAATATTTAAAATTTAAATTAAACTTAAATTATAATATATCTGTTATTTATATTATAATATATTATAATATTTTAATTTTTAAATTAAATTTTTAAACGTATTTTATTTTTTATTGGTTATTATTTATATATATTTTATTTTCAGTATTGAGTGCATTTTTTATTTATTTTATTATTTTAGTATATTAATAATATTTTATTAAAATGTATTACTTATTTTATTTTAAAGGTGTGTGTGTGTGTGTGTGTGTACGGATGTACCCATACCCATACCCAAGGAATTTTTTAGGTTGTACATGCGAATCCATACCTGATTCCATATCCGTACCCATACTTAAGCTGGTAACTTAGAGGAAAAGGGATTATTATTTTTATTTATTGCTATTTTCCCTTGAAGAAAGTTATAAAAGGAGTTTGAGAGCTCATTTGGGAGGTTAGCCATGAACTATCATTTTCTCCTGCTGTTGGAGAGACCTTGAGTTCTTTCAAAATTTCTTGAGGACAAAAAACCTTTTAAAATTGCTGGTTTCAAGGACAAAAATTTCCCTAGTTGGTTAGAGTTATTTCATACAGATATCATCAGTAAGCTACAGAGTGAAGATTCAGTTTTTGGGTTGCATCCATGAAAGATCCCCAATCCAATTTTTACCAAGTCTGATCCAAAATTTGAGGTTATGTGCAACTGTTTGTTTGCAGATAAGTCTTTGGCCAGCGTATGTTGGAAGGGGGTTTAACTGTTTTTTCTTGTTTTGATTGTTTTTTCTTGTTTATGAAGGATTCTTGAATGCAATATGAAAGAAATTGTTAATATAAACTAGTATAATGCATAACACATAAAGTAGGCAATCAAGGAAAGCTTCTTTTTGCTTAAAAGAGGGATGTACATATTATTAACATGATCCCATAAGTTTGATATAAATTTCTAGCTGATGGAATATAGAAATCAGCTCCAATAATTGCTAGAAACCCTAAATACACCCTAGGGTTTGATGCCTTTCTTCCCAAAATGGAGCAACTAGCTGAGAATAAGTTGGAAATGGATGGAATTGACCTCCAGTAGGTCTTCCCTGCTAATAACTGAAGAAAATCTGCCTTCCAACTGATAAATCTGCACTTTAAACTCAAAAGAAGGCTAGCAACTTCACCTTGAAGCTAGAAACTGCTGAAATCTGACACTGAGAGAGGTGGGTTTTTGTCCAAATCTCTGAATTCTTCTAGAAGTTTGCGTTCCTAGAAGCCACAAGTTGCTCAAACCCTTAAGCCTGCTTCTATTCTCAATTTTGAAGTCATAAGAATGAGAAGAAAAGATGAGAAATTTACTTTTTAATCTCTCCCAAGAAGTTCGTTCCATTTGGGAGTTATTATTTGGCTTTTAAAAACATTAAATAATCTTGAGGGTCTATTTTTTCATTGAGAACTTGCCCCCCCTCTAAACACAACTTAAGTTACTAGGATGGGGGCACTTTTTACTATTCTTCACCTAATGTTTTTCAGTTATTATTCACTTTTCACTATTCAGACAAGGCCAACATTAGAATTTCAATTTTAATCATAGATATAACTCCCAAACTGAAAGGCCTGTGAAGCTCCCAGCTGAGCCCCACAACCCAGGTTGGGTCCCAAACCACCCTGTTGACCTATGGGACCCTGAATAGTAGATCAACCTCCACAAAAAGATCTGAGATTCCTAAGGGAAGGACATTTCAGTCCTCCCTTCCTGGGATTGCTTGCCCTCAAGCAATTGCAAAGCTGGATGTTGAAGTATACTCTCATTTTCTCACATGGCATCCTCTAATGGTAAGTCCTTCCATCGCACCAAATACTCCTTGATGACTTTACTTCTCAGCCTCCTCTCTCTCATCTCAAGAATCTCGGCAGGAATCAATATCAACCAGCCTTCTTCGTCCAAGGGAGGCAAATTTGGTGATGAGGTAACGTGCTGGCCCAAAGCCTTCTTCAAACAAGATACATGGAAAACATTATGTATCTTACTCTCTAAAGGTAACTCAAGCTCGTAAGCAACCTCTCCAACCCTCCAGAGAACTCTGTAAGAACCATAAAATCTAGGCCGGAGCTTTTCAACCTCACTCCGCTTGAGTGTACTCTGCCTGCAGGGATGTAAACGCAAGAAAACCATATCACCTACCTCAAAGTTGCTCTCAATCTTGTGCCGATCAGCATAATGCTTCTACTGATTTAGTGGATGTTGAATGTTATCGTTAAGTGCCTTAAGGATATCCTGACTGTCTTGAAGCCACTCTCGAGCTTTGCTATCACCCAACGCCAAATCCACAAATGACAAAGCATCATAACTGGTATAAAGCTCGAAAGGGAGTCATGCCAATAGACATATGATGCGTAGTATTATAACAATACTCGCATAAGAATAACCAACGCATCCATGCTCTCTGCTGGCTCGAAACATAGTTTCGTAGATATCCCTCAACCCACTTGTTGACAATCTTAGTCTCCCATCAGTCTAAGTGTGGTAACTGGTGCTGGGGGTCAGCTTTGTACCTGTAAGTCGGAATAGTTCTTGCCAGAATATACTCATAAATCTACTATCCCGATTACTGACAATGGTCTTGGGAAGTCCATGGAGACACAATACCTCACGAAAGAATAACTCTGCCACCTGTGAGGCTGTGAAATCTGCTGCTATAGGAAAGAAGTGCGTATATGTGGCCAATCTATCAACAACCACATATATGCAATCCTTCCCTTGAACTCTCAGAAGACCCGTAATGAAATCCATCGATATACCTTCCCACTTCTGCTCTGGAATAGGCAATGGTTGTAGAAGTCCAACTGGGAAAGTATGCTCTAACTTGTTTTGCTGACAAGTCACACAATTGCGAACATAGCGTAGGACATCATCCTTGAGACCCTTCTATGAGAATCTCTCATGAACCTGCTTGTATGTCTTGAAGTACCCAGAATGCCTTTCTAGTGGAGTATCATGAATGGCACGTAGAATCTTTTCCTTCAATTTTGATCTAGGAACTAAGTAGATTCTATCCTTGTAGTATATCACATCACCAATCACCGTTTACTTGTCTTCCTAGACCTGTCCATCTATAACCTCACATGCAAACTGATTTTTGGAATACTCAACTAATAGTTGAGACTTCCAATTAGCTGAAATCTCACTCATGGAACAAAGGGCAGCAACTGAAGGCCCCCTGGAAAGTGCATCAGCAACAACATTTTTCTTTCCCTTAACTTACTCGATGTCAAAATCATATGGATGGATCTTGCCGACCCATTTCCGTTGGCGCTCATTAAGTTCTTTTTCAGGAAGTGTTTTAAACTGTTGTGGTTAGTTCTCACGACAAATTTCCCACCAAGTACTGTCGAAACTTTGCCAAGGCATGCATGATGGTGAGCATCTCTTTATTGTAGGTGGAATACAATCTCTCATTGTCCCTCAATTTCCTACTCTCATATGCAATGGGATGGCAGTTCTTCATAAGTACTGCCCCTATATCAGCTCTTGAAGCATCACACTCAAGAACAAAGGGTTGAGAGAAATCTGGAACAGCTAGGACAGGACGTGTGCTCATAACTTGCTTAAGCTTGTCAAATACACTCTTAGCCTTATATGTCTAGCAAAAAGCACCCTTCCGTGTAAGAGCTGTCAGAGGGGCCGCTAGCTGTGAATACCCCTTCACAAACCTCCTATAATATGCACACAATCCTAGGAAACCCCGCAACTCTGAAAGATTCCTAGGTGGTGGCCAATCGAGCATTGCCTGTATCTTTTCCTGGTGAACCTTCACTCCATCTGCACAAATCACGTGACCCAAGTATAATATCTTTGTAAGCCCAAATTCACATTTGGACATCTTGGCAAACAAAGACTGAGCCTCCATAATACCAAGAACCTCATCCAAATGTCTCACGTGCTCCTCCCAAGTTCTACTGTATACCAAAAATGTCATCAAAGACTACAAGCACATACTTACACAACTACTTATTGAACACATGATCCATGCATGATTGAAACGTACCAGGTGCGTTAGTGAGACCGAATGGCATCGCTAAAAACTCATAATGTCCATAGTGGCATCTGAATGTGGTCTTATGGATGTCCTCACGAATACAAATCTGATATATCTTAATCGAAGATCATTCTTTGAAAAATACATTGCCCCATGGAGCTCATCTAGTAACTCATCTATGCACGAGATCGGATATTTGTTCTTAATTGTTTTCTCATTGAGTACACGGTAGTCAATGCACATGCGCATAGTGCCATCCTTCTTCACCAACACCACCGAAGAAGGGAAGGGGCTAGAACTAGGCCCGATGAATCCCATGTCCGATACTCCTGGATGGTCTTCTCTATCTCATCCTTAAATGCCTTAGGATGAGGATAAGGGACAATAATCACGGGTTTGGCGCCCTCCTCTAGCTCTATCACATGCTCAAACCCACTGTCAAGAGGTCTACTAGAAGGAGGGTCTCCAAACACTATGCTATGTCTGTCCAATATCATCTAGACATCTCCATGCAATGCTGGTCTATCATTCGAAGAAGGTGACTTGGACGAAATGAAACACTGTGTCACCCAAGCAACATCCCCATGCCTGAAAATAGACTCCATCCTGTGTGTTGAAACTACAATAGGTCCACCATCAGAGAGAGCCTTCGGCACAAATTTCTTGCCAACCGCTACAAACTCCAACTCCATCCACCTAAAATCCTGAACATATTTGCCAAGTAACTAAAGCCACTGGATACCAAGCACTGTGTCAATTTCACCAAGATCTACAACATAGAAGTCATCGGTCAAAGTGTAATCACCCATTTGAATACAGAGTTGTGGAACCCTCCTAGTGCAACATAGAGAAAATCCATTTGCAATTGTCACTAAAACTAGGGAAATCCTCTACCTGTAGTCCACGCTTAACAACCAAGCCCTCGTCAACAAAATTATGTGTGGCACCATTGTCCACAAGACAAATCACATATTGTCCCTTAATCACTCCCTTTAACCGAAAGGGATGAATCCTAGGGACTCCCGAAAGGGTGGCAATAGTGACCTTGGACGTATCCAAGATTCCAAAGTCTCATCCTCTCCAAGCTCTACCTGTGGAACCTCCTACTCATCATCACTATGGCTACCCTCAGATGTTGTATCCTATGGGCGCTCATCATCTACATCTGAATAAACCTCTATGAGATGTGCTTTTCCTTTCCCAAGGCATCTGTTTCCGGGCTCCCAAGGTTCCTTACAGGAGAAGCAAAGCTTCTTCCTCCTCAACTCATTCCGTGTCTCCTGATCCATCCTAGGAGGCGGTGGTATACTCTTGTGTGGAATAGAGGACCTCTGATTAGGCTTAGATCCTCTGGGGAACTTCCTATTCGAGTGATATGAAGTGGGTGGAGGTGTGGTGTCCAGGTCTAAGGTAATCTGTATGGCCTCCTGTAGGGTACTAGGCTTAAGAGCCTTGACCAGCCCCCACAATCTGTCATGTAATCCCTCCGCAAACAACATCACCACACGTCTAACTAGCATCTTAGGAACCATCACCGCAATGTGTTGAAACTCATTGATGTAAGTTTCAACATGGCCTGTCTGTTTCAATAGTGCTAGATCCTTGTAATACAACTCCACGTCCTTGTAGTCAAATCTAGAAATCAACCGCTCAGTAAACTCAGTATAGGAGTGTATAAGTCCATGGTTTCGGGTGACCAAACCATGGTGCCACCAATCGTAAGCCACACCCTCTAGATGCAACACTGCGAACTGGATGGCCTCATCTTCGGGCATAGGCTTAAGCGACAAGTATATGTCCAACTTTTGCACCCAAGCACGTGCACTCATCGTCCCACTACCATCAAAAGTAGATAAGGAGAGCTTGTTGGTATCCCTCTGTAGGTCATTGTTCCCTTGCTGACGAGGGGCGTCTATCATCCTGCCTAATGCTATCTCTGCACTGTGAACAATACTAGGGAAGAGGGAATGCCTCTCACATGAGCAGGTAGGTGGGTCCACTCATCACTAGCCGCCATCACCACATCCTAAAATGCAACACCCTCCTGTGGGTCATATGGAAATGGCTCATCTCTAGGAGGGAAATGAGGTTGTAGGGGTCTGTCTACTATCCGATTGTGAACCCTCTCGTGTCTATGGGAACTACGAGCATTGTCAAAAGATGATGGGGCTCTACTACTGCCATAGTTGCTAGCTGCAGATACCAACCTGTCATGCCTGTCACGCCTATCCCTATGGCATCCTAAGTCCAATCTGTCCAATGTGTCTTGTAATCGGGCAAGTGCCTACACAATCCTAGGCTGAGACTTTGGAAGAGTTCTAAGTAGCTCATCAGGATCTGGTCGTTTCTGTTTGTGATTAGGACTCCTACTACCCTCCTGATGATCACCCATGTCTGCACCTGCTGGGCCACCGATATTAATGGCCAAATGACGGGGTCCTCTCTTGCAGGTGTAGTATCTGTAAGATCCAAACTGTTTGCGATGCATGTAATAAGCCACAAAACCCTCAAGCTGGCAGGGTCATTGCTTTGATACCACTGAAAGATCCCCAATCCAATTTTTACCAAGTTTGATCCAAAATTTGAGGTTATGTGCAATTGTTTGTTTGCTGATAAGTCTTTGGCCAGCGCATGTTGGAAGTAAGTTTAACTGGTTTTTCTTGTTTTGATTGATTTTTGATGTTTATGAAGGATTCTTGAATGCAATATGAAAGAAATTGCTAATATAAACTAGTATAATGCATAACATATAAAGTAGGCAATCAAGGAAAACTTGTTTTTGCTTAAAAGAGGGATGTACATACCATTAACATGATCCCATAAGTCATAAATTTCTAGGTGATGGAATATAGAAATCAGCTCTAATAATTGCTAGAAACCCTAAATACACCCTAGGCTCTGATGCCCTTCTTCCCAAAATGGAGCAGCTAGCTGAAAATAAGCTGGAAATGGATGGAATTGACCTCTAGTAGGTCTGCCTTGCTAATAACTGAAGAAAATCTGCCTTCCGACTGATAAATCTGCACTCTAAACTCAAAAGAAGGCTGCCAACTTCACCCCGAAACTAGAAACTGCTGAAACCTGACACTGGGAGAGGTGGGTTTTCGTCCAAATCTTCGAATTCTTCCAGAAGTTTGCATTCCTGGAAGCCACAAGCTGCTCAAACTCTTAAGCCTGCTGCTGTTCTCAATTTTGAAGTCATAAGAATGAGAAGAAAAGATGAGAAAGTTACTTTTTAACGTCTCCCAAGAAGTTCGATCCATTTGGGAGTTACAATTTGGCTTTTAAAAACATAAAATAATCTTGAGGGTCTATTTTCTTCTCATTGAGAACTTGCCCCCCCCCCCGCTTTAAACACAACTTAAGTTACTAGGATGGGGGCTTTTTTTACTATTCACCTTATGTTTTTCAGTTACTATTCACTTTTCACTATTCATATAAGGCCAACATTAGAATTTCAATTTTATTCATAGATATAACTCCCAAACTGTAAGGCCCGTGATGCTCCTAGTTGAGCCCCACAACCTAGGTTGGGTCCCAAACCACCCTGCTGACCTACGAGACCTTGAATAGTAGGTCAACCTCCACAAAAAGATCTGAGATGCCTAAGGGAGGGACATGACAATCCATGGATGATTTCAATGTGCTTTGAGTAGCAAGGTTTTGGTATGTTTTATATCAAATTTCAGTGTTTTTTAAAGTGTTTCTTTGAGGCAATTCTGGAGGTACCATTGCTAGCCATACACCTAATGCTGGTCATACAACCTCTTGCTAACCTCACCATCTATGCTATAGATGTATGTTGGTTTAAGTAGTATGATAGCTGCTGATTAGTTCTGCTGATTAATATCTCTGCTAACCAAATGATTGAAGAGTGCTTAGCAAACTGGTGAAAGGGCTGGTCATACCGTCATACCATATGCTAGATTGTGCCTGTAAAAGGGGCGTGTGAATTTATTGACCTAAGGCATTCAATTTTTCGGGAGTTTCTCATGCTAGATGGTGGCATCTAGACCCATGGAGGATAGTTGCACATGTTTTGGGTTGAACTTTTTGATGTTGGCATTTTCCAAAAGGGGCTGTACAGTCTTCTGGACTTTCTGTTTCCTGTTGTTTCGATGTTATGATAGACCTACACGTCTGAAATCAGCTTCCAGGTTGATATATCTTTCTTCTAGTGAGATTTGGTGAAAGTTGGAGTTGTTCTGAGGTGCATCAGTCTGTGTGTATTGGGGACGAGTTGGTTGAGTTTTCTGGGTGTCTATCTCGCTATTCAGACCTGTTGTAGCATGTTACAAGTTGATATCAGACCTGCAAGATACCTTATTATCACCTATCTGAGATATTCTACTTGTTGGATTCCTGATTGCACTGATTACCCATGTTATTCAGCTTATTATGAAGTGTTGCAGCAGCTATATGATGTATTGCTTTGATATTTGACTATAAAAAGTGGATGGTAGTACTGCCAATGAGTTTGATCATTTCTCATTGATGAATGTACTCACCCCTTTGAACAAGTGGAGGATATCAGATTTGCTCACCTCACTGATCAAGTGGAAACATTGTATTTTTCTTTCCCATCGAATAAGTGGAAGTGCCTTGTTGCTTTCTCATTGAATAAGTGGAAGTGCCATGTTTACTTACACCACTAAAAAAGGGGACATATTGTATTTACAGACTCTTTTGAATAAGCATGAAGTGTTCTTTCTTTTCAGTATTGCAAAAGCACTCCATTGAAGAAGTGAGAATGAGTGTGAAGTGTTCTTTCTTTGAAGTGTAAAAGTTTAGTGAGTCGCGCATTGACTTTAACCCAAGTAGAAGCATCTTGAAAAGGAATATCAACCATTCTATAAAAACAATCTACAAACCCAAGAGTTTTCATCATAAGAAGAATGAAAGGTCATTCAGGTCATTTAATTGTATCACAAAGCTTTTCAAAATCTATGAGAACCTTGCAAACATTTTGTTGAGTAGATTTAGCCCAAACCATACCTTTCTAGATGTTTCTAAGGTTTATCCAAAATGAATATGCCTTCAACAAAACCAATTCAAGAAACATAAATGATCTTGGGAATAATTCATTAATAGTAATAACAAGAATATTGCTCAAGTTCTTATAAGAAACATTAAAGAGGTTTATATGTCTCCGACTTTGGGTTTGATTCCTATAACTATCCTTAAGGATGGCTTAAACACTCTCCTATTAATATCTTTCTTCAGGGACCAAGCTTGTAAGGTCTCATTATGCACAGTAAGAAGTTTACCGCGTATCCAATCTTTACTAACTTTATAGTACTCCGCTTAGAAAAAATCAATGACATAGTTTTCACTGAGAGTGATATTACTATTTAAAGAATAGGCCTTGCTTTGAGAGAATTTGCAAGGCACCAATTTAGCACGTAACTCCCAGTTTTTGATATTCTGTACTGAGGATCTATTGGAAGAAAAGAGTTTCTTAAATAATGATAAGAAAGCCTTTAACACTTTGAAGGCTCTGAGGAAATACTTCCCCAATCTCAATGGTTCTCTCAACTGTTTACAATTTCAAAGAAACATCTGCACCCTTGATTAACCTGCTTAGGCCAAGTAAGCATGGTTCTAATTCTAGCCACCACAACTCTCACAGTAATTTCATGAGATAACTTGATGATTGTATGTTTAGTTGTGTCTATGTTCTAATTATGTGTGTGCATATGTGCAAACCAAAACAAAAGAAATCGCAAGTCTTTTCTCATGGATAGGATTGTGTCTTTGATTGTGTGTGTTTAGGGCACTACACCCCTGGGGCACATAACTTTGCTGAATTCTGAAAACATTTTTGTACTAATAAGTTATTTTTGAAGAAAAACATTTTTAGTCTCACCTTGTAACCTGGATTCTAGCCCAATTAATTTTTCCTGATCAGACATAGCAAAAGGCATGTTGTTTTGATATTGCTTTTTGGTCTTATTTTAGTGAAATTCTGAGTTTCAATCTAACTATGTGCATTATTCAAAGGTGCTTTTGCTCAGAATTAAGTTTTGTTACTGATGTTTTTGTTTATTAAATATATGTTTTTCAGGCTGAAGTGGACAAGAAGACGAATCCGATGGCATCACCTTATGCCCGAGTCACAGACATCGGTGTTGATCCAGCACTTGCAGCTCAGAGGGCTAAGGTTGATTGGGATGCAGCAACTGAAATTATTCCAGAAGATGAGAAAGATGTGGCACAATCTGTGCCACCTGCCGTGGTATGGCATTCTTTCCATAACTATGCTATTCTTTTCCCTCACAATATCTCAACTTAAAATCCATGCATCTCTATCTAATTTTATGTGGGGAATTCTCACAGGGATTTAGTATACTATACTTGATCAGCGCTATTCCAGTGATCATTGGAGTATCTGTCGTTTTGATTCTCTTCTTGAACTCACTTCAATAAAAGGTTCTTATTGTTGGGTTTCACCACAATTACTTCTCATTCTTATAAAATCTTTGTTAGGGTCTCAATCACCTTTATCTCCTATGCAAGGCATCATATCTCTGTGCATGATTTCTTCTAGCCTAAGAAAATTAGTGAAAAGGTCAGAAGGAAAATTGTAACGAATGCACCTGTATGGTGAGAACTGGACATTACGAATATATTAAATGTACCTGTATATTCTGAAAATCTATCTGCTGACTGATGTAATGTAATATATTGTCTCAATTTGAGTAACCTTAAATGCTAGCTCTTTGCTTTTATATTTGCAGTATATGGTTTTATTTTTCAATTTTTGATTGGTACAAATGTGTTACATTTATTTGGACCAACCAAAATTCATAAAAATGATTTGTTTTGAAAAAACTAATGGATTATTTATTTGTGTATGTGGTTATAAAAGTATACCTAAGTGGAAATGAGCCATAGTGTTTTACATAAAGGGATGTCAAGATGCTACTCGTCATTTAATAGGCATAGTCTTACATAACATTGAACATGTTTTTAAATTTTTTTCCAAGAGTTGGTTATGAAAGAGATATAATGCAAACTCATATATCTGGCTGGCTTGAACATTATTTTTCTATTTGTTTTATATGAGTGATTTTCATGGAAAGGAAAGGAGAATAAATTGGATAGAATTTTTATTTCTTGGTATTTGCATATAAATGCTATTCCCCATTTAGTTTGTGTTCATTTCCGGGAGAATGCCTTAATACTGTTGGTCCACCTATGGAACTCCAATTTTCAAGATTGTTTTTACTAGTCAGTTGTCAGTCAATCCTTGAGTTTGCATCAAGTTGAAGTCAACTGTTGTCCTCCCTGTTAGCTTGCAAAAGTTTGTCTTGCCATGGTTGAAGAACACTGGAGATCACTGAGAGGGGTGAATCAGTGATAGTCAGAAATTTAAACCTTTAAAAAAAAACAAGTGTGCAAATTCTAATGAATAGATAGATTAAATGCACACACATAAGAGGTAAGCACATACCACAGAGATATACAAGGAAAACCCAATGTGGGAAAAACCTCGGTGAGAATAGTTGCTGGAGTCTACTGCTCCAATCCAGCCTCACAATGAAAAACTGATTACAATAGATTTATGGACACCAACCCAAAGGAGCACCAACCTCTGTGATTTATGAGCACCAACCCCTGTTTTGAGTGCCAACTCAGATTACAAATGATGAGAAACAATTACAGTTTAGGTACCATGTTACAAATGAGTTTTGCAACTCTCTATGATTCACAATCAATCATGCTCTGCTATGACAACTCTCTGATCTCTTCTATGCATTGTTAACAACTACTACTCTTTGTGTTATCAATCTTTCTGAATTTTTTTACACACATAGAATGTCTTAATTCTATTTCTCACAGATTCTCATTCTCACACTTGAACCACACAAAACTCTATCTACACACCTCCATTTTTTTTACATATGAGAAATCATATCTTTTAGATAAATTTGATTCTTTGTGCATGGATAGCTCTCAACAATAAATGTTATCAAATCATATCAGGGTTTTGAATTTCTTTTTTTTTTCTTTGTTTGATGGCCAACTACCCTGTTTCTTATCATCTACATATCCCACTTGAATATAGAAAATGATTTTTATATTCCTTCAAAAAATCTACTATTTGCAAAATAGCGAGTCTCATTAATTTCATCATCATGTAGTTTTGGACTCATCACAGAGAATGGGTTACTATATTTGGTAATCTTCACCAACTCTATCCCTTGATATTCTTTCATCTGAAAATGTTCTGATGTCTTCGTGGCCAAGAGATCTCCACACATAAAATCTTTTGATATTCTTCAACCAGCACGACTGATTCAACTTGTGTCTTTGAGCCCACATAGATAATTTGGTTTGCCTCATAAATTAGTCTTCAGTCGACATATCAGATCTTATTAGCAGAAGTCGACATCCAACAACAAAATCTGATTGTCTTTTGATCATTCTACATGCTCCACATCATCGGTTTTACCTTCCAGATCATCTGGTCTTTGTTGATCAAACACCTCATGTGGACATTTCAACTATCGGCATCCACAAACAAGAAGACAAACTGTCATTTGGTCGATTTCTGCATTTGGGAAAATTTCGCCTAGACTCTGTCATCATCATAGTGCAATGGAGCTTATCGCTACTTTCACTATCTGCAAGAGCCGATTTGGGTCATGGCGAAATGCCATGTTACACCAAACTCCAAACAGAGGTCGGCAGAACACACCACGGGTTGCACCGAAACGGACACATCGTTGGCAAGACAATGAGTAGGGTACATGAAAAGAATACATTTCGATGTAGCACAAATAATCTACACAGCCTGAACAGAGTCATACCAAAACAAATAGTCTCACCGAAAGGAAACGGGCCATATCGCCGAAGGCCCCACACAAATAGAACAGTTGCGGTGTAGTAAACAAGATCGCAGTGAGAGGAAGAGTTTTCACCCAAAAGGCTCCTTACACTGAAAAGAAGGATGTCACCAAGACTTAAACTCGGTCATGCCGAAAACTGCCAAACACATGGATTTTGAGCATTTTCAATTTGCAAAATGCACCCAATGAATCCAACACATCATGAGGTCGATGTAGAATATGATTCCAACATAGAAGCGCATGAATTTCACACATGATCATCTCTACACACCATGAATTCTGCTACAACACATGTTTTCTGTTGCCTGCACGTGTAGCATAATACGACGTGTTATGCATGATTGCATAAACTGCGTGTTATGCACTTCGCCCTTGTTGAAATCAACTGCAACTGCAACTGATATCATTTGCAACAAGCCCTGGGTGACATCAATGAATACAAAATTATCATCCTCGTGAAGCTGAAAACCTTCAGGTTGCTCAATGTAGACTTATTTCTTCAAGATTGCCATTCAAGAATGCAGATTGAAAAACGCACTATATGGCTTGAAACAGGCACCTAGGTCATGGTATTCAAGAATGGACAAGTATTTACATCAGCAAGGTTCTAGAAAGGGAAATGTTGATAGTAATTTACACATTAAGGTGGATGGCGACCACATGATCATAGTTGTTGTATATGTAGATGACATCATCTTTGGAGGCAATAAAGATATCCTATGTAAGGAGTTTGTTGGTCAAATGCAAACTAAGTTTGAAATGTCCATGCTTGGAGAGTTTTATATTTTGTTGGTTTGCAGATATCACAACAGAATAAGGGCATATTCATTTCCTAAACTAAGTATGTCAAGGACATGTTGTAGCAGTTTCAAATGGAGGACAACAAACCAGTTAGTACACCTATGGTGATAGGATGCAAATTGAGTAAGAATGATGAGTCACCTAGTGTTGATCAAACTCTATATAGGTCCATGATTGAATGTCTATTGTGCTTAACAACCTCTAGACTTGATATAGTTCAAACAGTGTGTATGGTAGCAAGGTATCTAGCAACTCCTAATAAGTCACATGTAAATGCAATAAGGAGGATATTTAAATATCTATAGGGAACATTGGAGTATGGTTTATGGTATCCAAAGAAAGGTGATTTCACTTTACATGCCTATATTGATGTTGATTGGGTAGGATGCATAGATGATAGAAAGAGTACCAATGGAGGAGCTTTCTTCTTAGGTGATAGATTGGTCCCATGGCATAGCAAGAAGCAAGAGTCAATCTCCTTGTCAACTATTGAAGCTAAATACATAGTAGCTGCCACATGTTGCTCACAAGTGTTGTGGATGAAGCAGACACTGAAGGACATTCAGGTAGAGTTTTCATACCCCATTCCCATCATGTGTGACAACTCAAGTGCAATCAACATATCAAACAATCCAATCATGCGTTCTAGGACAAAACACATTGCAATCAAGTATCATTTTCTCAGAGAAAAAATTGCAGAGAAAGAAGTAAAAGTTGAATATGTGTAGACTAGTGAACAAGTAGCTAATATCTTCACTAAGCCATTGCCCAAGGACACCTTTGAATATATGAGATTCAAATTGGGGGTTGTCCCACCTTCCTTCAGCAATTGAGAGTATAATTAGGTTTGTGGTTTAGGGGGAGCCTGCTGCTTTATTGTTTTCATCCTTGAACCTCATGCTTGTCTCAGGGGAAAATCTGAAATTTTGGTAAGCAGTTTTGGCACTACTTTTTATATTGTAATAATGATTCTTTCAGTAGCTATCTATATGGTGACATTGAGGGCATATATTGTAATAATGGTTCATCTAGTGGATTGCCAACAGATGTGGTTCAAAGAGTGCATGATACAGGGGAAGCTTGGTTAATACAGAGTATCTTCAGTTATATACTGCAGAGACTGAACGTCTCTCAACACTGGCTACCATCTGAGAGAAATTTCATTGATTATTATTGGCATGATGTGTCTCAGATGTACCGATCCCTTTGCCATTGTTGTCAAAGGGGGAGAGGAATCAACGTGTTGACAGGAATTAGCGTGTTGACATCAATGGCAATTGATGTCACCCAGGGCTTGTTGCAAACGATATGAGTTGCAATTGCAGTTGATGTCAACAAGGGTGAAGTGCATAACAAGCAGGTTATGCAGTCGTGCATAACACGTCATGTTATGCTACACTTGTAGGCGACAGAAAACATGTGTTGCAGCAGAGTTCATGGTGTGCAGAGATGATCATGTGTGAAATTCATGCGCTTCTATGTTGGAATCATATTCTACATCGACCTCGTGATGTGTTGGATTCATCGGGTGCATGTTGCAGATTGAAAATGCTCAAAATCCATGTTATTGGCAGTTTTGGGCATGACTGGGCTTAAGTCTTGGCGACATCCTTCTTTTCGGTGTAAGGAGCCTTTTAAGTGAAACCTCTTCCTCATTGCAATCTTGTTTACTACACCGAAATCGTTCTTTCTTGCTGGTGGGGCCCTCCCTTCTCCAGGCTCAAGTGTGCACATGGCGATGACCTGACAATGGTGGTATTTGTGTTGGTTGTGTGGGCCCCGTCTCCTTCGTGCTCCATGGTGTTTTTGTGGTGGTTGTTTGTTCGACTGTGGTGCCTCGTGGCTACCCGTGATTAGTTGTGTTCCTCAATGGTATGTTCTTTTAACAACTTTTGTAGGGTTAGAGTACAATAATCATCAACAAGTCTGGCCAAACAAATGATGAGATTCAAAGAACAACATGTAGTTTTAGAAAATGATGAAGTTCCTGTTCAATGGTGGATATTGTGAAGGCATGAAATCAAATTATGACAAGATGATGGGTGATTTCCGTTGTCTTAAAAAATGGCAAGAGACATGCTAAAAGTGTACCAAGCATTTGAAGGAAGCAAAGGGCTTGAACCGAGAGCACATTTTATATGGAAAAACCATGTGATATTAGCGCCCAATACACAAGAAGTAGGGTTAATTCACTGGTAATCTACACTAGCCAGCATTAAGAAGAAATAACAAATTACAAGGTGCACAAAAGTGATGGTTCAACCATTCAAATGTTCCACCCAAAAACCAAAAACATGGCAAATCCACTAGTGAAACACTTTGAAGGAAGAAAGAATCTACGCTGTCAAATATGACACACAAATAGGGTGGCAATGCCACAGGAAAATTGTGCCCAGTATGGCAATGTTGTGAGTAAATGTAGCACCTAACTTGGAAGGAGTAGTTCACTTAAGGATGATGCACAATCTGGTTGTCATTGCCAACAAATTTTTTTGTCCAAGTCAATTCCTTAGTGGCAAATAGATTAGCAATTCATGCCAAAGATGGTTTTTAATAATGTTTGGTACTGTTTTGGGTTGGCAAAGCCACCTTAATCTTCTACCTTAGACATGCATAAGTCGCTGAGTGGTTATGAATCATGCCTACACATAACAGAGGAAAAGAGATTTTTTGGGCGTAAAAATTAGATGTCAACGCCTCAAAGAAATCACACCTAATCATCTTAAAGAGTGTTAGTTTGATTATTGAAACATAGCAAAAGAAGTCAAAAGAACATAAATTAGGTGCCTTTTATGTGGCATAAGTCAAGTAAAACTTCATTCAACTATTAAGAATGTGACAAAGACTTAGAGTGATTAGTGCCGAGCATTTGAACATCAATTAGAACACAAGCTCGGTGCACTTTTTGCGTGGTGTTTCCACTCTATGTATCAGACACAAGTTTAGATTTGATTGGATACACAAACTCTTAAATCATGATGATGTAAGTCCACATTGAGCTATAGACTTCACCTTGGTATTGGTCCCATTTCTTGGTAGAGAAAGAACATGTTGTTACTCTCTCATAAACTAAGGTTAAGTATCAAGGGGTTGTTAATGCCATTAGCAAGACTATTTAGATTTAAAATGTTGATAGCTTGACATCACTATTTAAAATCCATCAATCATATATTGTGACCACCAAAGTTCCATCTAGATCTCAACTAATATAGTCCATCATTAGTGGACCAAATATATTGAGATCTATATGCAAATTCTATGTGAGTTGATACAAGATTGGGTTATTGATTGGCATTATTGTCCTATAGTAGAGCAAGTTGCAAATATTTTCATCAAACCCTTCAATAAAGGGCAAGTATCTCCATCTACAAGATCTCTTGAGGTGCAAGACATCATTCTTTCAAGTGGCGTACTTAGCCCTTCTTCCTTTATGCCCTCATGGTGGATTTTTTTCCCACTAGGTTTTCTCCTCTTCTTTCTAGGGTGGGGGGGGGGGTGGGATTTATTGGACATGGGTCTTGTAGTTGAGGGTGTTAGTGTGAACATGATATATGTCACAAGTAGTCTATTTCCTAGCAAGTTCTCCACTTGTGTCTTTTTCACACTTTAGTTTACTTGGAAACTTTTTCACTATACCCCACATTGGTTATTTTTAAATCTCTTGGGTTGTATATACAATACATAATAACCTATTGCTTTCATTGTAATCACTCAAGGTTTTATGATTTGCATTCTTGTCAAATAGAATACAATTTATTCTATCAATTTTGATTTCATGTGTATGCTTCCCTTAAGTCATTTACATTCTAGGTGGCTTCATAGCCAAATCTTTCAAAACATGCATCTTCATTTTTACTTAATTCATATTTAATTGATTCCTTAGTAATATACACATTAGAAATTACACAAACCAATATATCATGAAACAATAAAGTGTCAACAATATCCATGGGATTCTTGTAAGTTGATAAATGTTGTCATTAGTATGCATACAAACATCACGTGAAGAGGAAAACAAAATAATTCTATCACCTAAGAAAATATCTTGAATTTCCTCATTAGATAAATCACCATGAATAGGAACCAATTTATTAATGGAAAAGAAAACCCTAGGTTTATGAAGTAGTGTTAAAGATTCACAAGGACTATCGCAAGATGCATATAGCAACATTGAGTGATGAGCCTTATATTAGTACATTTCCAACATACATTAATTCATTTTTTATTATGCTTCTCAATCCCTTTTATTATCATTTTCTATCTCTCTCTCAAAAGACACCTCTTGCCACCAAAATTCCATTTCTTAGTTTAGTCTAGTAAATTGTATCTATATACAATTTCATATTCACTTGGGTCTCACTTGGCGTTTCTACCTTCTATGCTCTAATTATGCACAATTTGCTCACACCGGTTTCAGATATGCAATTTTCATCTTTTGCTCTAATTTTTTACCTTTGATTCAACCTAGATGGACCAGTCAAGGGCGATTAGCACCCTTGACCTCTTGGCCAGGGATGCCTAGTGCCCTTGACCTCATGGCTAAAGATGCCTAGCGTCTTTGTCTAGACCAAAAGGGCTCATTTTTTAATCCTCTAACTGTTGAGAAATTTTGAGAGAGATCCTATTTCCCACGTTGGCATTCTTTGTAATTTTCAACACATTTCATGAGAATAGGTATAGAAACAAGTCTTATCCTCTCATTTGAAACATCTATCCACAAGTTTCTAGTTACAATTCTTCAAATTCAAGTGAGAAAGTAATCAAGCATCATTAGAGCAATGAAGGAGAGGCCAAGTATTTAGATTTTAAGCAATCAAGATGGTAGCCATGCTCAAGTTCTTATGAAGACATCCATGAATTCCTACATGACAACATCAATCTTTTCATGAAGACTTTAAGACAAAGGAGATTAATAAAGGTATAACATTTTAATTTTATATCCAACCTTTGCCCTATCAAGGCACACTTTCCTTTTCATTTCAATTGATCATAGAAATTAATTCCAAACCCGGGTTTTGACCTAGGCAAACCTTTATCAACCCAACAACATTTTTCCCTCTTGTACGTGCGAGTGACGAATCAGATAACGAATATAGATCTGGAAAGAGTAGATTGAGACGTATAGGACTAGATTTTGAAGAAGCAAAGAGACTGGGTGAAACTTGCCTAGCATTAGTGATTGATGGTTTTCTAACGATATTTCAGGGAGATACTCAGAGCGACATCCTAATTTTGAAATAGCTTTCGTTGTATGCATTCGACACTTTTGGGTCAAGGTCCCCTAGCATCATTGACCCACATTTCTGAGCCCAGATTTCAACCACAAGTTGCTCTTTGCTTCCCATTTCTAGATCTATACTATATGTTTACATATTTATTATAAATTTGTTCATGCATGTTGATCATTGTCAATTTTACATCATTAACCCCAATTGTTGCATTCAATTCATATCATTCGAAAAATCATTTTCAACTAAAAATAGGTAAGTGAATTTCCAATTTGTACTCAGTCTCTTTCCCAATAGGTTTTGAGGCTTGGCCTATTGAATCTCATTTACCAAAATGTATTGTAGTTAAATGGGCTTGATTTCCTAGTTTGCATGCATACTAGAGATTCTCATTTTCACCTATTACATTTTTGGTGAATTTAACATGTCTTATGCTTGCATTAAATTTTGATTTTCAATTTCAAATTTCATTTTTATGCATCTCACAATACATGCATTAAATGCATTTCACAATTCATTTTGTGTAGGGGAAAAACTAAGACTAAGTATGAAAACCCTAATCCCACTCTCATACACACTCATGGAATACGAAAGAGCCTAGGGAGGTAACGCACGTTGGCTACTTCTTATGAGAAAGAGAGAGTCGTGGATTACCTCTTAGGTTTTCTATTCCTTTGTTGTAAATGAGAGAGAGGAATGATGTAGAAAGCAATCTAACCTAGAAAGCAAGTAAGCAAGCAAACCCTAATCTAAGAATGCAGATCAAAGAACAACTGATACATTGCTGAAAAGTACGGAATAGAAGGCAAAATCAGAGGTGCACCTGTGTCTGAAATCTGAGCAGAAATGTTCGGGACCAGGGTGCCACGCAACTGTCCCGATTCTACAATTCTGGAGCCGAAATTGACAAGAGGGATTGTAAGACCCGCAAAGTGTTGTTCTGCCAAGTCCTGCTGACAGAGGGCAGGACCATAGCGCCATGCCATTGTCCTTGGCAGGACCAGGGCGCCACGCCCCTGTCCTTGGGGTTTATGCTAAGATCTGCAACCCAAAATTGTCCTTGTGTGCTCTTCAGGTTCGGAAACTTCCAATGACGCTCGGATCCGAACCTGTACCTGAAGCTGAAAAAGAGGGTTTGGGGTGGCTATATAGGGTTTTTCCTTAGTCAAACCCCTGTGTTGGTGATTTCCACCTCCACGAATTGTCGATAATGTACTGAAAATTTTGTATGCAAGAACCTTATGTGCGTGCAAGATCTTAAGAATGAAAGTAAACAACCTAGAGCAACCCTAAAGAGTAAACCCTAATTGCTTATAATTGACAAAGTAAATGCTCTAAATCCACAATGCAAAGTGATCTAAAGCATGAATGTGAATCAAAATGAAGCTTATGTAAAGACATGAAACCATACCCTTCCCCAAGGGAGAGGTACAAGCCAGTCGTCAGTCAGTGATCTCCTATTGTTCTTCTACATCTTCAATAGCCCCCAATTGTTAAAATGATTCTCGATGAATATTTGATGGATGAATGTTGAATGTTGTTGAAGACTTCAAAGATCTACTCTTTCACTACAAAGGAGGCTCTAATACTCAAAAAACCTGCTCTTAGATTCTTAGAAGAAGAACTCTTTCAAATGAAGAAAGAGAGCTCTTAAGTATGAAACCCTAGATCTTAATTTCATGTTTAGGCTGACCTAGGATTTGAATTTCCCGCTGATATTTTGGGGTTAAGAATTATTATATCATAGGACTGTGCTCCCGAAATTTCGGAGAAAAAGTCGTGGACCATGTGCATTCCCGCCACGGTCCGACCAACTTTTCACCAAATTTTTGGGGTCGTTAGATATGATGATTTTAAAGCGCATCCCAAAGTTACAGCTGATTTTGAGATGTTTTAATGTGTGAAATCGGGCCTAAACAGTCAAAGTAAGACATAATTAGGGTTTTTGATTAAATGATTCATTGAAGGAATAAGATGAAAAGGGGCACACTTAGGGTAAAGGGCCCAACTTTATAATATGTAAAGTGATGAAACGTGACCTTAGATTTAATTTAATTAATTAATTAAATGCTTAAAGGGGAATTAGAAATGCAAGATGCAAGACACACTAAGGCGGGTGCTAACGTAAGTGTGAAATTGTACCACCCTTGCAAGGGCGTACAATTTACGACACTGCATTTAGCCCCCACTTTAGCGGTCATATGACACTGTGCATATGCAAGCTAAAGTATAGAAAAGTAAACATCATTTGAAAAAGGATATATCCATAAGTTGTCGAACGAAGCCCCCAACGGTATCTGCAGTACACAATTAGGAACCACACCCTAGAAAACCACATGTTAGATCAAAAAATCACCTAATGCTTACTAAGGAAGGTGATGAAATTCGCGAGTAGTTATATGCCCCCCTGTTTCGACTTGCTTATAGGTGAAACAAGGTATCATGTTTTCCACAACGAATTGTGATAAAGATTTTGACGAAGCAAGTTCATAACAAGGCTTGATTACTTATCCAAGCACATTATGTAACTAATGTGGAGCGAGAGAGCGAACTCACAATTCCAACGCCACCGACGGTGCGAGAATCGAAGCTTCGCTCAAGATATGATAGATTGAAGAAAAAGTGCAGAAATTAGGGTTTTAACTTAAAAACATAAAGTGAAAAAGTGCATAACACATAAATATAAAAGTGACACCTTCCTTTGTCACTTTCTAACTTTTTGGCTCTATTCATTGCAGAGGAGCCCACATACAAGCCATCATGCCTCGACGTCGACCTGAGCGACCTATGAGGATGGAGATCTTGCACGAGTCCGTACTCGTCGACCGACCGCTCGACGAGGTGAGTTGACCTTCCCTTGACTCCATTTGACTTTCATATTTTCATAGTTTTTAGAAATGATGATGTCATCGCCTAGTCCCGACCCAGGCCCCCTCTTCGGACACCTAGGGGTCCTAAGGCACCCTGGTCCTCCTAGGGCGGCATGGTCCCCTCTAGGCATCATAGCCCTAGTAGGGTGCCCTGGTCCACTCAGGCCACCCTGGTCCCTGTTTGGGGCGACCAACGACGACATAGGATCAGGCGATGAATGTTAGAACCGATAGAATGATTGCATTGATTAGATGATGATAGATTATTGATCGATTACTAATGATAGATTGCTTTGCATTTTGCAGACACTATCGTACATCCACCAGCATACCACCGATCTCATCTTTTGGAGCCTTCAGGAGTAGATCCCAAGGCTGACAGTGGGAGAGAGGGATTTGCTACATGCAGTGGGCCTGTGGGATGCGATGACCATGCCGGTCATTTGATTCCATTCTGTGATGCTAATGGCACTGATGGAGAGGTGGGATGCAAACACCTCGACGTTCTCACTACCTGTGGGGGAGATGACAGTCACCCTTGAGGATGTACATCACATTTTGTGCCTTCCCATTAGAGGAGATACTGTGAGATATCGATCTGACTGAGCAAAGGAGGATTATAGGAGAGAGAGAAAGTATACGTTGTGGGGAGAGTGATACGCGGTGAGACGAGGGGCCGCATCATGGTCAACTAGCTCCTACACCCTACTAGCAAGGTTCCATTAGTGAGGCGACTCATGATTGCGACCCTTGCATTATCTGTGTGCCCTAATGGGCGTGACACACATATGCATGGATTACTCATCTACACCATACGAGCTATGGAGAGACACAGGAGAGTATACTCTTGGGGTCAGAGCATGCTTGTGCATCTCTATCCCGACCTTGGGGAGTATGTGTTTGGACACAGATGCAGCCTGATGACATGCATGCTACTACAGGTGTGGATGTTTGAGCATATTACCTGCACTAGGCTTGGTGGTGCCCCCACAGAGCTAGTCCTAGAGTAGCCTAGGGTATTTTCTTATACACTTGAGTGACGATTCGACGATCTCCTGTATTGGAGGTTGATCTTGGATAGATTGACAGTGGGTGGGGTCATATGGAGACCCTACCTTAGGATGTACATGTGGGTAGCGATACGTAGGCATATGTTCAACATGCAGAGGAACCGTCTATTAGAGGGGCGGTACAACCATGTAGTCATTCCCTTCTACTTTGACCGAGTTTGGCAGCAATTCGGGTTCAAGCAGTGTGTTCCCACTGATGTGCATGTGTACATCCGACACCCACGTGTGATGTCGAGGCTAGGAGCCATTCCTAGGTCTACTAGTGATGAGATCGTCATCACAGACTCGGATGGGTCGGATCACGACATATTGACAGATTATAGAGATGATTTAGACGTGCACCGATGGTACATCATATGGTGGGGGAGAACATACCTTGGAGCCATTTTCCCAGTAGACCTCTCTGGAGGGAACCCCGAACCATGGAGACATACAGGCGATGGAGAGGGATCTGATACATCGGAGTAGGGCTCAGATGATCAGGCTGACGACATAGAGGAGCAGGAGGTAGGCGGAGATGGAGACAATCCTGATACCAGAGAGGGAGATCGAGATGGAGATGATGAGGAGGACGGAGAGGACGAGGAGGATGAGGAGGGGGAGGACAAGTCAAATGCAATTCCTCATCACTCTAGGGAGGATACCATAGCCCTAGATCCACTAAGTCTCCCACTGGAGGCAGAGAGGGACCCTATAAGGGGTCTTGATTCCTGGTCCCCATCGGCCCACACCTACTTTACAGAGACAATATGAGCGCGGATAGCCTAGCGAGTCCCAGTCTCAGGCGGTCGCTGTCCACGATCCCTACTGGCAAGAGGGAGATCCAGGTAAGGTGTCGTGTTATTGATTTACTTATGTATCTTACTTTCTTAGATTTGATGATATAGAATATTATTGATGAAAAATTTCTCTCTATCTTGCAACTACTGTCCAGGATTGGTGTTCTCTGATTCAGAATGTAGTGACAGACCTTATTGTGACTACGCATATTTCTAGTTCTTCACAGATATTGCACAGATCCCAGAGGAATGCAAGACAACACGAGGACCTTTTCTCCCCTATTTGGGTGGAGGTGGAGGTCCTACGAGAGAGATACGACAGACAGAGCATGACCTAGCAGCGTCACAGATAGAGGTAGGCACATACCAAGGGATCATGATGGAGAGGGATCACGGGTGCTCCTCGTGGAGTCACTCGCGGTCCGTATCATGATACACCCCCATGGGGCCACCCCTATAGCCAGATCAGGAGGGGGCATCTAGCCACCATCCTCCAACTACTAGTCCCAGGGATATGAGATGATTTTGATGTATTGACGTATATATTATGATACTCATGGATATGTTATTTTAATGCTTAAACAATATATGCGTTGCTTAGATTAGAAGTAACATATTGAGTAATGAGCATGTATACCTATTTTAATTTCCATGTGATTGATTTCTCAATGCTTCATGATTAAATTGATACATGTGTGATTTAATTAAATAACTAAGTATTTAATCAAATGCTACTTTAATGATATAAAAGAAGAATGTATTAAGCCTGAGAACTATATAACTAATGTGATTTAATTTAACTCTAATTAAACACAACATGATATAATTCTACTTAACACATAAGAAATTGTATAGTATGCTAGCATATATGAAATGTAAATCTATTACAATTTACATAAAAAGAATCCAAGACAAACAACAAAGTAATAAAACATGCTTGTCGAGAATGAAGTAATGTAGACCAAACAATATAACATCATTCCATCTTACATAATTTAATGAAGACATGCTAACATATTACCCAATTTTGAAGAAAGAGATATAGAGAGAGAAAAGAAAGAAAACTAGAAAGAGAAAAAGAAAAAAGAAAAAAAAAGAACTAGGCATAGTATCTACGAAGGTGCATAGCATGTATGGGTTCCTTGAGAGGCGTACCTTCCACATCTGCTATCTTGTAAGCACCTGATCCATAGACCTCGACAACAATGTACGGTCCAAGCCAATTAGGGCTGAATTTTCCTTTCTCCCTAGGTAAGGCATTCACGTTACGTTGATTCTCGAAAAGGACTAAATCCCCTACTGAAAAGGAATGTTGAATAACCTTATCATTGTAGCTTCGTTGCAAATTTTGATGATATGCTTGAATATGCTCAAGGGAATTTATACGCCATTCAGCGAGCATCTCAAGTTGTTGAAGTCTTTGCTCTCTATAGGAATCATCATTCACTATTCCCGTAAGAGAAAGTCTCAAAGAATGAATTTCTAACTCCAAAGGCATAATGGCATCAACACCATAAACAAGATTAGAAGGGGTACAACCCGTAGAAACACGTACACTCGTGCAATAGGCCCACAGAGCATAGGTTAATTGAGTATGTCGATCCTTACCATGCTTGTTTACAGTCTTTCAAAGAATTTGTTCAATTATCCTATTAGAAGACTCGACTTGACCATTTGATTGAGGATAATAAGGTGTAGAAAATTTATGTTAAATATGATATTTCTCGAGAAACCTCTTTACATCCTTATTTTTGAATGATGTTCCATTATCTGAAACTAAGGCGGAAGGTATCCCAAATTGAAAAATAATATTTTCCAAAATGAATTGACAAATTACTTCAGCAATAGTGGATCGAAGAGGAACGACTTCCACCCACTTCGTAAAGTAATCAGTGGCAGTTATGATGAAAGTATGTCCTTGAGATGAAGGAGGAGATATTTTACCAACAAGATCCAAACCCCATGTAGAAAAGGGCCAAGATGCTACCTGTGATCGAAGTTCTTGGGCAGGGGCATGGATCAAATTGCTATGTTGCTGACACTAATGACATCTTTTAACAAACGCAAAGGAATCATTTTCCATGGTTTGCCAATAGTATCCCATTTGGAGCAATCTCTGAACTAAAGATCTACCCCCAAAATGCCCCCCACAAGCACCTGAATGTGCTTCCTCAAGAGCAATAGGGATTTCAGCCTTGTTTAAGCATCGAAGGAGAAGACCATTATAACCCCTCCTATAAAGAACTTTAGAAAGGATAATGTATCTAGCAGCCAATTTGCGGATCCTAGCCATAGTATTCTTATTCACAGAATCAGGAAAGGTACCATCACTCAAATATCTCACGATATGTGAGTACCATTCATCAGAATCCATAACGCAACAATATGCCACATCACTAGGATTATCAGTAATAGCCGAGGTAGTGAGGTTGTGAATAGTAAATTTAAGATCTACCGAGGGGTCCTCTAGAGACATGAGAGACAACACATGTCATCACATCAACATGTCAATTATCTTTTCGAGGAACAAGTTCCATGGTTTAAGAATCGATTTTTTGTAACAAGGATATAGCTAGATCTCTATATTGTGATAATTTGTCTTGCTTAGCTTGATAAACTCATGTCACTTGTCTTATGATTAGTTGAGAATCTCCATAAATATTTAGATGTTTCACATTCAACACCAAGGCTACTTTAATTCCAGCTATAAGAGCTTCATATTCAACAATGTTGTCGGTACATAAGAAATTGAAACATTATGATAAAGGAATAGGCTTCTTTTAAGGAGAGATCAAGACCACTGTTGCCCCTGATCCTGTACGACACTTAGAGCCATCAAAGTACAATTCCCAAGTCTCATCAACCTCAATGGAAAAAATGTATTCATCGGGAAAGGACTCTGGATTAGGTAGGGAGAAGGGTGAAGGAGCATCAACTAAGTGATCAGTCAAAGCTTGACCCTTTATTGCCTTTCGTGAGACAAACTTAAGGTCAAACTCGGTCAACATCATAACCCACTTAGCTAAACGTCCAGAAAGATCAGTTTTGGAGAAAAGATGTTTAAGAGGATTGAATTTAATGATAACATGAATCTCAACATTCAAGAGATAATGCCTCAACTTTTGGGTTGCAAAGACTAAAGCAAGACATTGTCTTTCTATTGCAGAATATCGGACTTCGTAATTGAGTAGAGTGTGGCTTATGTAACAAACAAGACATTCTCTACCATCCTTATCGCGTTGTGCCAATAAGGTTGCAAGAGCTTGAGGAGAAGCAACGGTGTATAGAAGCAAAGGCTTAGTAGGATCAACAGGTTGAAGAATAGGAGGATTGGCCAAATAGGTTTTTAGGTCTTCAAATGCTTGACGACAATCCTCATTCCATTGGAAAGTGATATTATTTTTAAGCAATTGTGTAAAACGAAAGGTACGATCTGCAAGTTGAGAGACAAACCTACGAATAGCTTGGATCTTTCCTTGCAAACTTTTTAGTTCGGAGACATTCTTAGGAGGTGGCATGTTAACAATAGCATCTATCTTCTTCATATCCACCACAACGCCATGATGTGAAACTATGAATCGTAATAGTTTTCTACTATCCACACCAAAAACACATTTTTGGGGATTCAAACGCATGTTATACTTACGAATTCTCTCAAATATTAGACGAAGGATCTTGACATGATATGTATGAAGAACAGATTTGGCTAATATGTCATCAACTTAATCTTCTAAGGTTTTATGCATATAGTTATGGAAGATGGGAGTCATGGCACGCTGATAAGTTGCGCCTCCGTTTTTCAATCCAAAAGACATCATAATCCAACAAAACATACCCCAAGGAGTGGTAAAAGCAGTTTTATATTGATCTTGGGGATTAATGAAGATTTGATTATATCTTGAGAAACCATCCATAAAGGATAGTAAAGCATGCCCTGCTACTGAATCCACTATCATATCGATATTTGGGAGAGGAAAGTCATCCTTTAGAGAGGCCTTGTTTAAATCACGAAAATCCGTACACATCCTAATCTTGTTTTCAACTTTAGCCACAACCACAATGTTTGAAATCCATGGGGAATAATCGATAGGACAAATGAATCCAACATCCAACAATTTTTCAATCTCAGCTTTAACAAGTAATGCCACTTTAGGGTGAATCTTTCAAATCTTTTTCTTCACAGGTTTAGCATCAAGAATTAGGACAATGTTATGAGTTGCAATCTTAGGATCTACGCCAGGCATGTCTTAATATATCCAAGCAAAGATCTTAGGGAATTCATGTAACAACTCAGCATATTGTTTTTTCTCTTCTTTGTCAAGACATTTCCCTATCTTGATGATCTTATCTTCAACACAAGGATCCATCTTGATATCAATGTTGTCATTTATTAGGAGATTGCTTTGTTGAGGAGCGTCTTTTAATTGAGGGAATTCTTTAACTATCTCATCGTTATTTACTTCTTTCCCAAAGTAAGCTTTCGCATTTAAACAATAGGGAAAACTGCGGTTATGGTGATAACGAGGAAGGTTGTCACAAGCTCCCAAGAATTCAGCTAAGGAATCATCGGTAGAAAAAATATCCAGAGCAAAGACACAAGAAGGGTCACAGTTAATATATTCTGGATATTTTAGCGAGAGAGAAGCATAAATGACATTAACACTAATAGATGGTCTCTTAGAGGCTTTAGTACGTTTGAAAGGATCATAAGCAAGCCCCAATGTCATATCATGAAAGTTGTTTTCCAAGGGAACCCTAATCCCTTGTTCTTGAGCACCACATCCATTTCCATTATATCCACACCTAGCTAGGATATGAAAACTAGGACCATAAAGGTTAGTCATTTCCGAAGAAGAAGGAGGATTTTCAAAAAGTGAAGGATCAAAATCCTCTAGACCAGAAACAAAGGGAGATGAAGTCTGAGAAGCCACCACAAAGTTATTACTCAACGACCTAGATAAAGTAGATTGCTTTTTAGGTTCTTCTTCTTCTTTCTTCTTTTTGATCTTAGGTTCTCTAGGGGGAATTTTGTATTCCCCTACGAAAGTAGTATTGAAATCGAGGGATCCTCAATCATCTTATGCAAGAATATTTTCAGGAGAGAAAGTGTTCTGAATCATAGAATCGAGCTGAGAAGACTCTTCCTCAATAGGTCCACTTGAGAAAGTATTGGGAATCGAGATAGGTTCGATGAAATGGTCACACTAATCAGAGTAGAAGCTTTAGAGGAATTGTCTAAGATAGTTGGGGAAGAACTGATTGAAGAGGATTTAGAACTTGATGTTTGTAAACAAGTCTGAAATCTTGTGTCACCTAACAAGGTGTATGTTGTGTTGTTGTGAATAAACTTGATTTTCCTATCCAATGTAGAGGGAACCGATTGCATGCTATGAATCCAAGGTCTCCCTAAAAAACAAGTTGTATGTCAACTCTCCAAACATGACATGGATAGGAGTAGGTAAAGTAACAAGACCTACCTTAACAAGCAAGATGATGATACCTAGTGAAGATTTAGCAACATTATCGAAGCAACGAAAAGTGAGAGAATCATGCTTAATAAGATATGTATCAACATTGATCTTATGTAACAATTAATGCTACAAACATTAAGGCCAAAACCATTGTCCACTAGTGTTTGCCTTATCGCACTATCATTTATAATAACCACAATCATTAAGGGGTCATATTTTTGTTGAACTTCACTAGAGGGCAGCTCATCTTGTGTAAACACAATTTGAGCCTTAGGTGATGTAGTAGAGTGAATCGAGGAAGCCATATTATTGGATGTCACTGCGGGTGGGACAGTCAATGTTTTCAAGGCATCTTGTAGCATTCCATGATGAGTCGAGGAAGTTTGAAGCAAATCCCAAAGGGATATCTTGGCAGGAGTAGCTTTAAGTTGTTTGACAAGATCATATTCCTTACCAAGGCTTTGTGAAATGTGAGGTGCTTGACGCAGAATGAGTTGAGGATCAGATAGAGGATTCAAAACAACCAGAGGAGGGTTAGGTTGCCTATTGTTTCTCATGTTATAGGTATGGGAAACTGCATTATAACTCTCCTTAGTAAGCTGTCTAGCATAGCTATAAGGACTCTTATTGGGATTCCTTCCTTGAACCATAATGATAGGCTTGTTGGAGTGCTAAAGGAATCATGACTATATCCACCTTGAACCATGAAAAGAGGTTGATTAGGAAGAGGTGAAGTTGGAGAAGGAAAAGCACCTTGGACAACAAAAAGCGGTTTTCTATGTTCATTCACATTGATCATATTGATTAACCTTTTAGATGCATTTTTTTTGTTTCAAAGTTTAGGCAAAGACATAAAGTCGTCAAGGGCATCATCCAATAAAGCATGGTCATAGTGATTGAAAGGGTTATCTTTAGACTCAAAAGGAGACATAACATCATAGAGGGAATCATGGGAGTCAACTATGTTCCTAGATCTAATGGAGGAGTTAATAGGAATGTACCCATGAGAGAGATCATTCAACTTATCTTTCTCATCACCACGAAATTGCATAGTAACAAGGTTGATTATTTTTTGACAAAATGAGGGTTTAGAAGGCTTAGGGTTCAAAAACTCATCTAGAGATTCATCTAATTCATCCTTACTAAACTCATAATCAACAAAATTGCATACATCATCAAAAGCATGAACATCTTGCAAATAGAAATCTGACATTTTGAAATGAAAATTGCATGAAACTTAAACACACAATGCAAGGAAAATAAAAGAAACCTATCTTTTTTTAAGGCAAAACAAACAAACTAGATCTAGATCTAACAATGCAATAAAATGAAAAAATAAAATTGGATTCACGTCGAGTTCACCAAAGATGTGTAGCGGAAAAAAGTGAGACTAAGTATGGAAACCCTAATCCCACTCTCATACAAACTCATGGAATACGAAAGAGCTTAGGGAGGTAACACACGTCGACTACTTCTTATGAGAAAGAGAGATTCGTGGATTACCTCTTAGGTTTTCTATTCCTTTGCTGCAAATGAGAGAGAGGAATTGTGCATAATGCAATCTAACCTAGAAAGCAAGTAAGCAAGCAAACCCTAATCTGAGAATGTAGATCAAAGAACAACTGATACACTGTTGAAAAGTACAGATCAGAAGGAAAAATTAGAGGTGCACCTATGTCTAAAATATGAGTAGAAATGTTCGGGACCAGGGTGTCACGCCACTGTCCCGATTCTACAATTTTGGAGTCGAAACTGACAGGAGGGATTCTGAGACTTGCAAAGTGTTGTTCTGCCAAGACTTGCTGACAGAGGGCAGGACCATGGTGCCACACCACTATCCTAGGGAGGACGAGGGTGTCACGCCCCTTTCCTTGGGGTTTTTGCCAAGATCTGCAACCCAGAACTGTCCCTGTGTGCTCTTCTGGTCCCGAAACTTCCAGCAACACTTGGATCTGAACCTGTACCTGAAGCTGAAAAAGAGTGTTTGGGGTGGCTATATAAGGTTTTTCCTTAGTCAAACCCCCATGTTGGTGATTTCCACCTCCACAAATAGCCGATAATATACTAAAAATAAGTGTACAAGAACCTTGTGTGCGTGCAAGATCCTAAGAATGAAAGTAAACAACCTAGAGCAACCCTAAAGAGTAAACCCTAATTGCTTATAATTGATAAAGTAAATGCTTTAAATCCACAATGCAAAGTGATCTAAAGCATGAATGTGAATCAAAATGAAGCTTATGCAAATACATGAAAAAAACATGAAACCATACCCAACCCCAAGGGAGAAGCACAAGCCAATCGTCAATCAGTGATCTCCTATTGTTCTTCTACATCTTCAAAAGCCCCCAATTGATAAAATTATGCTCGATGAATATTTGATGGATGAATGTTGAATATTAGAGATAGGTTTTTTTTTTTCTAATTATGATTCTTTCACACATTTATGCACAATGCTTCATAATTATTAGCTTCAAGTGAGTCAATTTGAATCCTCTTCATCAATGGCTTCGGTTGATAAGAAGGAAGAAGATCATCAATCCCTTGACAATTTTTTTTAAAAAAAATCATCACAGATCAATAATAATTCTTCCAATCATATTGATACACAAGTGGCAGCTGCAACATCAAATGTGGCCCCTTTATTATCAATCTTTACACATAATTTTACTTCTCTTTTTGAATCATTGCATAGTATCATTGTGATGCCCTTGAATTAGAACACAACCTCTATTAATAACGATGAAATGAAGAGGGTTGACCCATGCAATGAATCATCCAAGGTCTAAATGTTAATAATTAATAATAAGCAATTGGGATATGGGAGGTCGACCTAGGTAGAATAATAAACAAATTAAATATTTGTTGCTCAAGCCAACTTCCTTTCTTTAAGTCTTACCTTTGGAGATCATATCAAAACAAATAAATAATTATTATGTTAATGTTGGCCAACCTAATCAAAGGGAGGTGACCATTGGATAAAGAGACCTGTTGAGGGATATATAAACAATCGCTTTGATGGACATTAGAGAAAAAAATCATAAATCATGATTCTAATTTATGATTTTAGAACAAATATAAAAGAAAACAACGAACAAGATCAAATCTGATTTAGGGCAGTCATATTTAGGCATACAAAAATTTAATATTATAACTATGATTTGGGCAAAACTAGGGCAATTATAGAAAGGGTACATTATAGTCATACTTAAATTGATTAATACTAATGTGACAAAGATTCCTCATGTCAAACCCATAAATACCTCTAAGCCTTTGCCAACTTCCTTTGATCCTAAATCATTTTGCCAATACCATCATCAAGTCGACCATGATACTGAGAAGTGTTATAAATTAAAACATGTGATTCAAGATCTCATTGATTCCAACACTATAACCATGGAGGGTGTGAATGATAACTTGGGAATATATTTGTGGCACCTCCTAATCAAAACTTGCAAATATTTACCAATCCTTTGCCTTCCAATTCTACCAATGTTGTTCAGCCTAAACATTCAAACATTATAGCTCTTGATGATATGTGTCTATAAACCAACAATAATGTTGTGAACCTTATTGAGCAACCTAATCCTAAACCTAACCCTCACATTATCCTTGACTCAAGAGAGATTATTGATGCACCTGATGGATCGTTATACCTTACTACAAAAATTAAAGGAAAGCTCTCATGAAGAGTGCTTATTGATCCAATATGTATGGTGAATATTATTACTAAAGAACATATTTATACACAACAATTGTATCAAGACACATGATAAATATGATATTATGATTAAGGTGCATGATGGTTTCACTTTTAAACACACTTGTAGCATCATAAAATTGTGACCTTGCAATTTTCAACCACATTTGGGTCTTCACATTGGCGAATCGAATCCCTAAACCTGATTGGAGACCCGAGACATGCTCACACTGCCCGAAGCTTGTATGTCCACGCACCTCGCACTCTCCTATGTTATTTCCTGCCCTGAATTGGGGTAGGGTAGGGGCATGGCACCCCTGTCCTTGCCCTATTTTGGGCCCCCTCTCCATTTATCCCTCATTGGGCTTTGCATTTGGAAAGCGGGAAATATTTTCCTATGTCGGCCTATGCCGAAAAATCAGTCAATTAACCCTAATTGATGAATATATAAGGTGCATTCTTCTCTCCTATTGGTAGAAGTTCGATAAGAGATAATAAGATAAGATAGAGACATAAGGAGGAAATTGTGATCCTAAGTGAAATCAAGCATTCAAGCATTCAAGTGTCCATTCAAGCATCCATTGAGAAGCTCAAGTCTCCTTTCAAGGCTAGGTGTTGCATTCAAGTCAAGGATTCAATCATTGAAGACGAGATCTCTTTCATCATTCGATTCTACACAAGAAACTCTATCTACATTTCAATTACATGCTCCCTTGAGGTGAATTCTATTTCAGCCTATCATTTACATTTACTTGCAAGTACTACTTTTCATCATTTGGTTAATTCCAAAACCGGGGTTGGACTTGAAGGCAGACCCCCAATCTCAACAACATTTCATCTCTTTTATGTGCGTAGGTTGCAGGTGCGCAACTGTATTTGTAGATTTGGACTTCATTTTCAGAGGCGTAAAAACCCTTTTCAACACACGGATTTTTCGGAGGATCGTGTGCACTTTCAACACGCTCCTAACAACTTTCACTAAAATTTACAGGGGAGCTTCCTCTCGACATTTTACTGTTGGCAATTGACACTCAATTGGTTGGTTTCACTATGTTGTCATTGATGGCAACATGGTATTGTGTTCTGACTTCATGTTTTAGTTCAGTTGTGTACCAGCGGGCACTTCACAGACACTACACCGGCACCAACACCAACAGGACAAAATGATTTCTTTGGTTACCAACAATGCAGATCGACATGGTTTAGAATAAGGTTATCGGTATTAGAGGCCGACATCTTCTAGATCCGACATCAGCAATTGTTTTTGATATTCATGTATTTATATTATCCAACTAACATATAATTTTATATTCTATATATATTTATAAGCCGACATAAGGCATGATAATTTGTATAGGGTATATAGATTAGTTTGATAGATCATTTTGATATAATCATCATGTAAATATTTAATTGGACTGAGATGTGAAATATATCAGAGAGATTATGTATGTGAGGATATTTATGTAAGGGTTATTCCGGTAAAGGGTTTAGGGTTACAGACGGGAACAAACAGAGCTTAAACCGGAACTGTATTCTGGCATAGAAGATGCTATCTTAGTAGTTCAACACTTCTCTGGATTGTAGTCTAGATTTATATGTAATCAGTGAGGCTCCTTTTGTGATTGAGCAGTGTGCTCTAGGCTGTAAGCCTTCCTGCAAGTGCAGGCCCTTCATATTTTGCAATATCTCTTCATATGGGCAGTGGATTGATATTGTGGGTCACAAATCCCACTGTGGTTTTTCCTCTTTGAGGTTTTCCACATATAACTTTGTGTGTTATGATTCTTATTTATGTGATTGGATTATTGGTTGCTTTACTTCTCTCAATTATGTATGTATCGGTATACCAGTTGGTGTATGCATGTTTTAATAAGGCTAAAATTGATTATTCCAGTATAACATTGATTCACACCCCCCCCCCCCCTCCGTCTCAGTGTTATTGGATTCCAACAATTGGTATCAGAGCCTTGTGCCTTGGAGGAAGTTTAACAGCTTGAGGAAGATCCTGAATTCGGAATCCATGGATATGGCTTTAGAGAAGCAACTTGAGATGACACTTGAAGATTATTATGTTGAAAGGTTGAAGAAATTAAAGCTACAAGATGAATTGAATTCTGCTAAGGAATTCATTCTCATCCTACAGGAAAGGTTATCATATGTTCAGACTAGGAGAAAAGAACCTTTGCAAAGTCAGGATGATGAAGAGAAAGATGCACTTAAGGAACAATGTTAGAAATTGAGTTAGGAGAACATGGTTATGAAAAATGAAATGCACGTTATAACTATGAGGATGTCTAAGGAGATTGAGGACCAAAAGAAAAATGAAGAAAATCTTGTTGTATCCCTGAAGAATAAATTTGAAGAATGTGGTAGGTTGGTTCATGAGAATGATATATTGAGAACTGATTTAGTACATTCCCAGAATAATGAACAAGAGCTTGAGAGACAAATGATAATTCTAAGAGAATATTTAACTACTGGAAGTGAGTATAAATAAAAATTCAAGATTAGCTCAGCAGAGCTAGATGAGTTATTGAAGAGACAAAGGCAAATTGGAGATTCCAGTGGACTTGGATATGAGCAAGGACAGAGTTCCAATACTGCTAATGAAGATCAAAATCATAAGGCACCGGTAAGGAAATTCAATGTTTATAAATTTAATGGTAGATGTTTTGTTTCCAATAGATTTGGTCACATGGCTAGGAAATGTAGAAGCAGAGCAAATCAAAACCTTGATTCTGCTCCCGGTAAATGTTCTAAATGCAATAAGTATGGTCATAAGATAGAAGATTGTAGAATGAATGTTAAATGCTATGCATGTGGAAATTTTGGACATATGGCTAATCAGAGAAGGTCAAGCAATTTCACCTATTTTAGCAAATCAATTCAAAGGAAAAATGTTATATGTTATGCATGTAATGAGGTTGGACATATTGATAAATTTTGTAGAAGCATAAATCCACTAGTTGGTAATGGAGGATCAAATGAGAAAGGGAAAGAGAAGGTTAGTGAAATCCGACAAGATCATACTCAGAGATGGGTTAGGGAGGCTGAAGAACAATCATCAGATGGAAATATCCTGGTTACTTATCCGATAGAAGAGGTTGCTCCTGCACCAACAGGTAGCTCATCCGGTAACTAAGGCAGATGCCTTAGGGGTAGGAAAAATTCATGAAGATGTTGCATATGCCCCGGGAAGAGGTTCTAGAAGATGTTCCAGACATTGGAGATGTTTATCCGGCATGGATATGTTATGTTTGAGATCCAGTATCTTTCACCGGCAGTCATTTATGTCAATGGAAGATTAGGGTTTTTCTAGAAGGTTAAAAGGTCGAATTGACTTCATTATTGATCACCTTGCATTCAGAGCGATTAAGAGCAACTAAGAGCGATCAAAGGCATTTCAGAGCAATCAGATCTCTTCTTAAGCGATTTTACTAGCGACTGGAGGAATTTGTTGAAGGTTTTCACCGAGAGCGATCAAAAGGTATTTATCTTTAAATATGGAAGCAGGATCATTATCTATTCATATCTTTGTTGCAAACCCAATTGTAGTAGAGGTCAAGGACCACCCCAGGCCAATTTTCAAGCGGTATACGCATGTGGCTACCTTGAAAGATTCGGTTGGAGAATTTTCCCATGTTCTAGAGGGAGTTGTCTATGTTGAAGATGTTAGGGCATACATACACTATCACATTGAGGACTTGGGAACATCAGAAATAAAGGGCATGTACATGAGCGAGCTGATGGGAGAATCTGGAAAGATCAAACTGACATATAAGCACATTAAAGAGTTAGGGTTTACCGACATTCTGGACATTCCAAAATTCAAAGATGATATAATTAGGTATGTTTTGAGTAGAGTACATGGGGAGTTTATATGGTTAGATAGACCTTACAGGATCACCAAGGAAGTCATTAGGGCAATCACTGGTTTACCATCGGTTGGGAAACATCTAGATAAGGTTTCAAATGATTTCATGAACAAAATAACCAGCACAACATCTGACAGGAGATCTATGAGAGTGAGCACTATTACCGACACAAACATCATATTCAGTAGCATGATCATCGGGTATAAGGTAACTTAGTCAAACCGACTAAATTATGTTTCCAATTCCTGCATTTTAGCTACATACAAAATGATGAGAGAGAATGTGAAATTGGATTTATGCGGTTGTATGTTAGATGAATTATTAATAAACTTAGGAAATATTAAGGGAGAAAAGAAGGGAACCTTTTGGTATGGCAACTTAATAGTCTGCTTAATGTTATTTTTCATGAATGATACACCCGGTTTTGGTAAAAGGAAATGGGAATTTGACATCCCGGTAGGGAGAGAATTGAAATAGGCAATTGCTGCTTTAGGAAGTCAAATAGATGATAAAGTATGGGGATATTTCAAAGCATTCCAGAAATATATGAAGTCTAGGGTAAGGGTTCCTAAGCATATTGTAGAAAAATATTCTAACTGACATATGCTTCATGGTGAAGAAGGATGAAACACTTATGGAAGCGGTTAATCCCCAAAAGATTTGGATTGAGGAAATGATCTATGAAGTGGATGCACAGATCCTTGATGCTTATGCAAAAATGTTGATTGATGCACCTATTGATGAGGCAGAGTAACCTTGTGGTACTACAAAACAAAAATCACAAGAGGTTGAAACAGAGTTCAACCAAAAGAAGAGAGAGAAGTAGGAAGGAAAGGTTAGCAAATTTTTTGAGGAGGTCTCACAGGACATCAAAGCATTAATTGGTGTTATCTCGGAGAAAGGCAGGAAGAGGAAGAATCCAGAAATACACATTGAGCCTATTACAACAAAGTCTGAATCTGAGGATAACACACCTCTGGCATTCAAGAGGGTTGTAAGGAAGAAAATAGAGGAAACAAAGGTTGAAGCTAAAAAGCAACCGGTTAGGAAGGTTACATTCAAAATACCAGCATAGAAGCAAGCACCAAAGGCAACACCTTCAACAACATCTGGTACTGTAAAGAGGAAGAAGAAGAGTGACATCGATCTGGCAATTCAATCTGGTAATGTGACTATCATTCCACCTAAAAATTGTGCAGAGGTAGTAGATGAAATCACTAAGGATGGCATGTTAAAGAATGTATAGTTCTATTATGAACACTTAGAGGATGATGAAAAAAGAGAGGTAGAGGAAGCAGTCTTATTATATTTGGATATTTATAAGAAAGCCTTAATAGAAATTGAAAATCAAATATCGGTAGAATTGTACAATATGTTAGATTCTAGAAGACTGTCAACTATGCAAGAAGACAAGCATATTAAAATTCAAGAGTTATTATATGTTTGTGTTACTATTGCTTTAGAGTAAATGGAAAGGATACTTAAGGTGGCAGATAGAAAAGTCTTTAATAACAAAAATAGAATAACTAGTCTAATGCTAGGAAGGGTAAATGAAATAATAAAGTAGATTCAAAAAGCATGGGTTAAATTCTTTGGAGAGAATAGAAGTTTCTTTACTTCACTAGAATCCAAGACAAAAACTATAAACACCCCGGTTGAAGGAAAAGAAAGGGGATTATGGGTACTTCACCCTCAGTTTTGAAAAATATTAAGATAGTGGAAATGAAGCCCCCGGTTGATACAAATGTACAGACAAATATTGAGATACTGGTTAATACAAAGAGTGAAAGAGTTAATGATATACAAGATACTAATATTGAGGATAACAATCCTCCGGATACAAATGTATAGGTTGAGGTTACTATTCCTACAGAGGAACCGACAGTTACAGAGACTGCACCAAGTGGTGAAGCCAACAATGCAAGTGAGTAAACTATAAAGGATAAATCATCATAAGAGAAGAAAGAGGAATCAGGTAGAGAACCAGTAGTTAGTCCATCATTGTTGTCAATTGACACCTCACGGGTTGAAAATAAAAACATAACAAAGATGAGTCCTACTGAATTCATGATGATGGCAACACAAAAACTAATGAAGAATGGATCTACAGATAAAGGGATTATTGATTAGTCAATCATTGTTTTACTCAGACTAGTCTCGGAATGCAAGATTGACAATGAAGCAAGCCCATCTGACAAGCTTAAAATAATTACTGAGCATATTTCAAAGGATTTTTAATCCTTACAATAGATTTCAAACCGACAAGCACTAGAGAGGTTCACTCAGGCTAAGAGAGTTGCATTTGATCAGGTGATTGAATTTGAGAAGAAAAAGATTAATGAGAAGTTGAAACTGATAGGTAATTCTTTGAAGCAATATAAAAATATTTATAGGGTATTTTGTAACGCTCATATACTTACAACTAATGTGGATAAGAAGATAAAAGAACTTCAGGAGAAAATTGCAAATATAGCTAATTCTTTTGACGGATTGACTTCATTGACTACATCCATTGATGGTCAAATTTTAATTTTGGAAAACCAATTTTCTGTTCTTGAGAAGGAAAGAGACAAAATCATAAGAAGAGTTTGAAGTCTGAGAGGCTTGGTGAGTCCCCAGCTGGATTCACTTAGTGTACATAAGAAAGAATGTATGGATATGGTGGGAAAGCCCACACCGACAGAGGTAAATGAGAAAGAGTCATTTGCACATATATTAAGTGGACTTGTATCTATTTTTGACACTTTCAAAACTGGTTGGGAAACTTATCTTGAGCTGTTGGAGAAGGCTTATCCGGAAATTTTTAAATTTGTTAAGCTCCAGTAAGAAATTTTTGAGATATTCATTGTACAATTGTTTTTGGATCTTTGACATTCTTTTTTAAAAAGTTTTTGATGGCATTGATGTCAAAGGGGGAGTGATATAGATGTGAAAAAGAATAGAAGGAGTTGTATACATTAGGGGGATTTATAGATATGGAGATATGGGAGTATGGAGTATTTCGCATTAATGAATATTTAGCTCAGGGGGAGCAAGCAGGATGGAACTGGCAAATGAAACCTTGACCATTTTTCACATGAGTGTTGCCATCAATGCCAAAGGGGGAGTTTATTGGCAATTGACACTCAATTGGTTGGTTTCACTATGTTGTATTGATGGCAACATGGTATTGGCTTAATGTTTTGGTTCATTTGTGTACCGGTAGACACTTCACAGACACTACACCGACATCGACACCGACAGGACAAAAGGATATCTTTGGTTACTGACGATGGAGACCGACATGGTTTAGAATAAGCTTATCAATATTGGAGGCCGACATCTCCTGGATCCGACATCGACAATTTTTTTTTATTTTCATGTATTTATGTTATCCAGCCGACATATAATTGATATTGTATATATCTTTGTAAGCCGACATAAGGCATGATAATTTGTATAGGGTATATAGATCAGTTTGATAGATCATTTTGATATCAATCATCATGTGAATATGTAATTGGAGTGAGATGTGAAATATATTAGAGAGATTATGTATGTGAGGATATTTATGTAAGGGTTATTCCGGTAAAGGGTTTAGGGTTATAGACCGGAATAGACAGAGCTTAAACCGGAACTGTATTCTAGCCTAGAAGATGCTATCTTAGCATTTCAACACTTCTCTGGATTGTAGTCTGGATTTATATGTAGTCAGTGAGGCTCCTTTTATGATTGAGCAGTGTGCTCTAGGCTGTAAGCCTTCCTGCAAGTGCAGGCCCCTCATATTATGTAATATCTCTTCATATGGCCACTAGATTGATATTGTGGGTCATAAATCCCACCGTTTTTTTTCCTCTTTGAGGTTTTCCACGTATAATTTTATGTGTTATGATTATTATTTATGTGATTGGATTATTGACTGCTTTACTTCTTTCAATTCTGTATGTACCGGTATACCGGTTGGTGTATGCATGTTTTAATAAGGCTAAAATTGATCATTTCGGTATAACACTGATTCACCCCACCCCCCCCCCCCCCCCCCTCTTAGTGTTATTGTATTCCAACATTTACTGCACATTCCAGGTGCACAACTTCATCCCGCATTCATATCTCAAGTTATAGTCATTTCTTTGTCTCTTTTACACTTAGTCTTAAATCACATAATCCAACCTTTTAGATTATAAAAAGGGGTTACTTTTACTTTCCAAATCCATTGTCAATTCACTTAGCATTCAATCTCTTCCTATTGAGATATGATCTAGTGAATTCTGCCCCCTCTTTTAAATGTAATGTGCATGAAAATGTTAAGGAGAATCTTTTGTGAAACTTTCACTCCTGCTCTTGAGGAGAGAAAAGATTTCCTCTTGATTTCTTCATCACCCTCTTTCACCACCATTACATTTTGGTGAACCCGACGTCTTACATGCTTGAAATTACAAATCATTGCATAATTTTCATTTACAAGTTTAATTTTCCTGCAAATTTACAAAACTTAGTGGTTAATTCAATCAAAACCCTAGTTTTCAAAAATTGGAATTGAACTTGCGTCTTGTAAAAAATTGCTATCTATTGTTTTAGATCTGAAATTTCTTTTCTTGAAAAAATCAATTTCATCATTGTCTTGTTCAAATTATAAATTCAAATTTACAAAATTAAGTGGTTAGTTATCAAAACCCTAATTTTCAAAAATCAACTTGAACTTGTGCAAAAATTGAATTTACATTTAATCTTCAGATTTAAGACTATTTTCAGATTTGACTTCTTGTTTGAAATTCAAATTTTCAATTTCCCTCCTTTTTTCCAAAATTCAAAATTTTTAAATTCAGTGGTTAGATCCTAAAACCCTAATTTTCAAAATTAATTGGATTTTGTGAAAATTTCAATCAATTTCAGTTTTCTAAACATTATTTAAGGTGGCCTTATCCATTAGGTTTGACCTTTTTCAAATTTGCAATTCAATTTCTTGTCTTTTTCAAAACCCTAATAGCGTCCTATTTTCACATCCAAACCTTAATTTTTCCTATGTAAACTTCGTAGAATCAACCAATTTTGGGGGGTCAGCCTTAAAATCATCGTAACTTTCATCCCTGAAAATTTCCGAAAAAGTTGGGAGGACCGTGTGCACTTTCAACAAGGTTCCTCGCTTTTTTCCCGAAATTTCGGGAGGCTATTATGATTGTATTTAATTGCTTAAATCCAAAAAATTGGTTGATTTTCTCGAATTTTTCTCTCTCTAAAATAAAAAAAACATTTCCCAATTTCAATATCACAACTTTCAAGGAATAATTTGAAATTAAGTGGTTAATTATAATCTGTCCTGATTTTAAAAATTCAAATTTTGACAAATTTAATTTTGAAATTAAGTGGTATTCCATTGGCCTTAATTTTTAAAGCTCAATTTATTAAATTATTTTGGAAATTATGTCATTTCTCCTTTCAACAAAGTTCAAATTGTGTAATCATAATTTCCTTGAAATTTGCATTATTCAATTTTACAAACTTTGTTCTTAAAATTCAAAATTCAGATTCCAAATTCAAATTTTCCCTCTAGTGCATGAGTTTTACCACTATTAGTCCTACCTACACTATCCTCGTTAGACAAAGCATTAGAATTAATGCTTCCCAAGGTTTAATTACCGAGGAGATGAAGCCTAATTTGGGTGACTTGTTCAATGAGGATAATGACAACTCTTCTCATCCTGATAGCATCCCTATCTACCCAATTGATGATTCCAATGATGAAGAAGAAGCTTTGACTAGAGTATCTATTGATCAACTTTCAAAATTGGATAATCAATTTGACAAATCTCAACAATGGATGTCGCAAGTATACCCTAATAGTGAAGCTCTTCCATTAATTGAAGGCCTAAAGTGCATGATTCAAATTGGTAAGAATGTAATTGATATATTGCATGGCATCGCTCATATTGTTGATTCTAATGTCATGCCTATAAAGAGTTGTGATGATAACTTAGGTTATTCACAACCTTCTACACAAATCAATCATTCTATTCCTTTGACCACTCCGATGGCTAGTATTCCTACTTTCACTTCAAACATCATGACTACATCAACTCAAAATGTCATACATACAACCATTAGTCATGGGGGAAATCCCTCTTCTTCAATAAGCCCTTCATCCTTACCCATGCCTTCAACAAGTATTCCCCTTGCATCTCACCCAATCAATGTGATGCAAGGGGGCAATTCATCCAATCATTATATTCCACCTTTTAGTGTCCCATTTCCTACTCAATCATCTCCTATGCCTACTTACCATAGTGTTTCTTCGTCTTATCCTCAATCAATGCCTTCTTTCAACAACAGACACCACCTTCTCAATCAAACATGTCTAACATGAATTCTTCAACCGAAGCGACCATTAACAATCTTGCTCAAACCATGTCATCATTGCAACAACAAATCGCTTCTATGAGTCAATCCAAGTTTAGTGTGCCTACGTTCAATGTTGTGAGCCCACTTTCTCTTGATATTGTTAGATTCGTCCCTCCTAAACATATTGAATTATCTCAATTAAAACTCTATAATGGAAAAGGTGATCCTTTAACACATGTCAAGACATTCTAAACTTTGTGTACTGACTTTTCTTATGATCAAAGATTGCTTGCAAAATTGTTTACTAGAACATTGAGAGATAAGGATGTACAATGGTATTTCTCTTTGCCTTCCTATTCTATTACTTCTTTTCAACAATTAGCAAATGCTTTTATTGAACAATCTCAAAACAACATAGGTCCTAAGATCACTTTGACTGATTTAATGCATTGTAAACAAGGTGTTAAATAAAAAGTGATCGATTTCATCGGTAGATATAAGCATTTGTGTTCTCAAATTTCCTTTCAAGTGTCTGATAATGATATTCAAAGAATTTTCATTTCTAATTTGCGAAAAGATATTAGAGACAAACTTCTCTTTTTTGAGTTTACTTCCTTTCCACAGTTGTGTGCAACACATCACAATTATCAAATGACTATGAGTCAACTGGAGCAATCCACTCCTATGGCTCTGAGTGATAGGGTGATAATTCTCAACAACTATTTGCAAAGTTCAAACCAAGCAAAGGATTCATCAAATTCAATGAACATCAACAACAACAATGTGAATGCTACAACAGGTGTGCCTCCTATTTCTAAATTTTTCAAAAGAGAATTTACTCCTTTGAATGAATCTTTACATAGCATTATGTCTCAGTTGTTACAAAGAAATGTTATTAAAATTCTTCCAATAAAACTAGTTGATCCTTCTAAGGCAGCCTCACCCTACTTTGATAATAATTTTTTTGTCAATTTCATCGTCAACCAGGTCACATCACTGAGAAATGTTTAAGTAAGAGTTAAGATGGATTGATAATAATATTATTTCTGTGGCAAGTGTGAATGATAAGGGAAACAAATCAGTAGCCTCTCCTAATCAAAATCTTAATATTTTACTGATCCTTTATCTTATCATACCTCTAACGTGATTGAGACTGAACATGCCTCTTTCTCTCCTTCTGATGCGACTACCACGGTTCAAAATTTGGTGAATATGGTAGATAAACAAAGAAAACCTAAGGATTTATGTATCACATTTGACCCTAGTGAGACCATTAGAGCACCTGATGGACCTCTATACATAGTTTCAAAGATTCAGTAAATGCCTTGTCATGGTGTGCTTATCAATCTCTCTTGCATGGTTAATGTCATCACTGAGGAGTATCTTTTCACTTTACGTTTGCATAAACCAATTTATGATGACACTAATGTGGTGGTTAAGTTATTTGATGGATTCTCTTGTCCTACCATTGGTTCTATCACACTTCCTATTGTGGTTCACACTAAAACTATGGATATCAACTTTGTTGTCATTCCTTCCTCTAAGAAATTCCGTGTGAAGTTGGGATATCCTTGGCTATCTTCCATGAAGGTTATTGCTTCTACAATTCATAAATGTTTGAAATTTCCCCACAATGGAGAAATCATAACTATTAACCATAGCTTATTTCGACCAGTTGAAAGAAGCCCAGGTGTTCCTATTGATTTCTTTTGGCCTAAAAAATGTCAATCTCTTCCACCGTGAAGAAATGCTCTCTTTCAATCTTATCAAAAGTGGAAGAAAGATATGATCCTATCCTTAAGCTAACCTAGAACTCCAAAACTTGACATTCCTATCATTCTTAAGATGAGGTTCTTCCATTGACGGATAGAACTAATCTTCCACCTAAGGAAGATTCCCAACTTATTCCAATGGATGAAACTATGCCTTCTCCTAAGAATAATAACAATATTCCTCCTAAGGTTAGACTTATACCTCCTCCTCATGATGGACCTGGTCTCCTTCCTACACCAAACACTCCTCTTTATATGGTGTAGTTCCACCTCTCTGCTCTTATATTGAGAAGAGGCTTGCCTCTCCTCTTTTCCAACCTAAAAGACCTAAACCTAAACCTCCAACTACCAAAGATGAGAATATTCCTCCCTCAACAAATATTCCTCCTTCTCAGCCTTCTGCTAAGACTCGACGGAATTGTTGTGCGAGAGACTACCAACAAAAGCATCGTGCTAGAGCTCATGAAGTTGGTCCTCAAAATATTCAATCTCCCAAAACTCCAATGGTTGACATGATTCCCTTTTCTTCTAAGAAAGATGTTGAACCTACATCTCCAAATCATAAGTTTCAAAAAACATGTGATGGTTTTACTCCTATTCATGTTCACTCTCCTCTTTCTATAAATCTTGATGAAGAAATAGGTGAAAATATTATTCATGATGACAATACAACTCCTAATGCTTCTGATAGTGACTATGAATATGTTGATATGGACAAACATTTATCTGCGGAATTTTCAAAAGCTTTAATCATATCTCCTAGAAACGAACAAAGTGACTTAGCACATGAGCATAGTGCTTGTTTGGATCTTGTGATAGCTCCATATGTTGTCCTCGGTGTCGCTCCTCTGGCATGTTTCCCACCTTCTTGAAATAGTGATCAACAAGACCAGGAGGTGGATGATGTGCTAGACGAGCTACATTAGCACCATAGATCCTCTACCTCTCTCTTTTCTTGCTCTTTTGTGATTATTCTTCTATGTGTATTTGTGTTCTTTTATGTTCCTTAGTAATGTCTACTTGAGGACAATGCAAAGAATTGAGATCTATTTTGGTCTCTTTCATGTTGACTCAAAAGACATCTTCTATTCCCTTTCTTCCAAGGTAGTTTCCTTCCTTTGGGTAATAATGATTATTCTATGCACATATATACATATAATATACATGAGCTATCATACAGGATACTGACCCCAAGGAAAGTGAAACTACCTCATCTTTTGTGTTTTGTGTTCATTATCCTTGGGTTTATTCCTTGATTGGGGGGTTAAATCCTTGCAATAAAATGCTCTCTCTCTCTCTCTCTCTCTCTCTCTCTCTCTCTCTCTCTCTCTCTCTCTCCTGGGTGTATCATACCTCCTGATAAGGCGTGCATGATCACTTTAACGTGGGGGCATAAACTTCACATATTTTCCTTCTTGATACTCAAAGTTACTTAGTGAACTTATCTTTGCTTTGTAATTTTTGGTATCCTTGCCTTTCATGACTCATGGTGAGGGGAACCTTGCTACTTGCATTCATGGTTCTCTCTTGATCTTCCCTTTTACTTTGTCAATCAATGTCGTAAGATCCTTAGTTCACTAGGGGCTTGGTGTATCTTGCCTCCTTGATGTGGTGAAAGTCTTTCAATCTTGTATCCTTGTACTTTACTAGTAGTATTGGCATATGCTTATGCTCCTGCTAAAGTGGAAATGTAGTGTCATAAAATTGTGACCTTGCAATTTTCAACCACATTTGGGTCTTCACATTGACAAATCGAATCCCTAAGCCTGATTGGAGACCTGAGACATGCTCACATTGCCCAAAGCTTGCATCTCCTTGCACCCTGCACTCTCCTATGCTGCTTCCTATCCTAAATTAGGGCAAGACAGGGATGTCGTGCCCTTGTAGGACAAGGGTGTGAGGCCCTTGTCCTTTCCCTATTTTGAGCCCCCTCTGCATTTATCCTTCATTGGGATTTGCATTTGGAAAGTGGGAAAAGTTTCCCTATGTTGGCCTATGATGAAAAATCAATCAATTAACCCTAACTGACAAAATAAATAAGGTGCATTCTTCTCTCCTATTGGCAGAAGTTCGATAAGCGATAATAAGATAAGATAGAGACATAAGGAGGAAATTGTGATCCTAAGTGAAATCAAGTATTCAAGAAATCAAGCATTCAAGCGTCCATTCAAGCCTCCACTAAGCATCTCAAACCTCCTTTCAAGGCTAGGTGTTGCATTCAAGTCAAGGATTCAACCATTCAAGAGGAGATCTCTTTCATCATTCAATTCCACACAAGCAACTCTATCTACATTTCAATTGCATCCTCCCTTGAGGTGAATTCTATTTTGGTCTTTCATTTACATTTACTTGCAAGTACTACTTTTCATTATTTGATTAATTCCAAAATCGGGGTTTGACCTGAAGGCAAACCCCCAATCCCAACAACATTTCATCTCTTTTGGGTGTGTAGGTTGCAGGTGCGCAACTGTATTTACATATTTGGACTTCATTTTCAGAGGCAAAAAACCCTTTTCGACGCGCAGATTTTTCAGAGGACTGTGTGCACTTTCAACACAGTCCTAACAACTTTCACTCAAATTTGCAGGGGAGCTTCGTCTCGATATTTTACTACCAATTCCAGGTGCAAAGCTTCATCCCGCATTCCTATCTCAAGTTATAGTCATTTCTTTCTCTCTTTTACACTTAGTCTTAAATCGCATTATCCAACTTTTTACATTCTAAAAGAGGGGTTACTTTTACTTTCCAAATCCATTGTTAATTCACTTAGCATTCAATCTTTTCCTATTGAGATTGGATCTAGTGAATTCTCCCCCTCTTTTAAATGTAATGCTCATGAAAAGGTTATGGAGAATCTTTTGTGAAACTTTCACTCCTTCTCTTGAGGAGAGAAAAGCTTTCCTCTTGATTTCTTCATCACCCTCTTTCATCACCATTACAACACCAAGATTTTGAGAGGCAGGGGAAGGAGGGAGGGGATGTGAAGCAGGATAACCTAATACTTAACCATTCATTACCCTTTAAGCCATTAAATCAAATCTCCAGAAGTAAAGAACAAAAACAAAATATACACCACACAAGAAAACCAAGGATTTTATGTGGAAAACTCAAAGAGGAAAAGTGTAAGGCCTACCCCTATGTGTAATTATTATGATTCTTTGACAGTCATGTTTAATATTAAAATGCATATCTTTGCTTAAGTGTGGTGTGTTATTTATTTTGTGGATTAATTATATGGTATCTAATTATCTCTTTCTTTTCTCCTAAATCAAATATTTGAGGATCATTATAAGAAAATGGTATGTGCATTGTATACATAATTAAATTAAATTATTACCTTGAGAGTTAGTGGAGTGGTAAATGCAAATATTCAAGTGTTGAACTTATTGGATGGGCTTCTAAACATTGATAGGTGTTTTATTATATGATTTCAAATTTAAGTTGGTTTAAGGATTGGATGCAATATTTGGCGATTGAGACAGATGGCTCTTCCCGTGGGAATCTTGGACATGCAGGTATTGGAGGTATAGGTAGAGGTGATGATGGTTGTGTAGTTTTTTTCTTCTCTATTTATATTGGGTAGCACTCTAACTGTTAGGTCCCGTAGACAACTGAGAGGGGGGGTGAATCAGTTGTCAAATAAATTCAAAACAAAAACAACTTAACCAACTTACTTCTTAATACTGGTGAACCGGTCTTTTATACCGGTGGACAGTTTTATCAGATAATTGCAATACCAGTAAAGATTAATGCATGAAACAAAAAGACAAAGTCATCCACAACACTTAACACCAATATTTGTACGTGGAAACCCTGTAAGGGGGAAAACCACGGTGGGAAACCTTACCCACAATCAGATGATACTACTACAGATAGTAAGTGTATACAAATGGGGTCTGCACATGCAAAAAGGCCAAGCGCCTAGAGCTCACTGCTCAAACACAAAATAGGAGTCACACTGACTACAATTGAATGGTTAAATCCAATAAGGATGTACTGCTCAAAATAGCATCTTCATATACTGGATTCAGTACCGGTGTAGTTCTGATATGCTTTCATAAAAACCTTGCTTCACCTTCAAATGATACCTGTGTGTATAGCTCTGCTTAATCTCGCATATACCTTCACACAATCCTTCTTCGCATTCCACATTCGATCTTACAAATAAGATCTTACATTTATATCATAACCTAGGACCAATTTTAGTAGGTCGGCTCTAAGAGATATTACAATAGAATCAATTTACAAATAAAATAATGCCCGATGCAATGACTAATTCAACATGTCGGCTTAATGCATTTACAACAATAATAAGTCATCTCCATAGCGTGCCATGCTGATTTGGAAAAGATAAACCTGCCGGTGTATAACCTGAACCTATTTGCCGGTAACAACAAATATGCAAATATGAATATGTTAATAAATGATTTTCCAAGACAAAATGTCCAAACGATCTCTTCAACATAACCAAGTGTTTTCCATGCCATTCCAAGTGTCGGTGATCATTATATCCTATCGGTGTACCAGATACCAGTGACTGTGCATAAGCCATTTGCTTGTCGGTGAATGTTGTTGATTCTCCGAAGTGCCAGAGTTGATAAGGTTTAGTAGGTGTTGACATCAATGACAAAACCATACCAAAATACCAACAATCTCCCCCTTTGGCATTGATGGTAACACAAGATAGAAAAACCATCAAAGTGCCAAAACAGAAATGCCAAATACCAAAATACCAATAATTACCAAAATATAAGTAATCTTTCTCAAAGTAACAATCTCTCCCCCTGAGAGTGACATGTGTTTCCTTGTGTTTTTCCATACCAATCTCTCCCCCTTTGACATCAAATGCCAAAGTTACTACAAAACCAAGTTCATTACAAAATACCAACCAATTTAGTATACCAACTACTCCCCCTGAGAAGTAGCTTCCTCATCAAAGCCGGAGTAAAAGATTTCTCTGTTAATTATGTCGGTTGATGACAAACATCAACTCTCTAAGTATCTATTGGTGGGGGTATGACCCCAAGCTGATCTCTAAGATATTCAAAAGTCTCCTTAGGCAGAGGTTTAGTGAAAATATCTGCAATATGCTCTTTAGTATTCACATAAACCAGTTTTATTTCTTTTGCTTCAACATTTTCCCTTAGAAAATTCAGTTTGATGGAAACATGTTTGGTTTTAGAATGTAGTACCAGATTCTTAGATATATCAATTGTTGCAGTGTTATCATAATAGATAGTTATAGGTTCCTTGCATTTTACCTTTATGTCTTTCAACATTTGTTTAAGCCATAGTACCTGTGTACAGTTAGTTGCTATTGCAACATATTTTGATTCTGTTGTTGATAAGGATGTACAACATTGTTTCTTACTCAACCAAGAAACTTGGGACTTCAAGACTCCGAACTTTCAAGGCTTCAACGAAAAAAGAACAAAGCACAAAGTTGTGAACAAGCAAACAAACGCCTACCTCAGGACTCTGGAGTTCCAAAGTTTTGAGGTAGGACAAAGAAAAAACAAAGAGAGGAGACCTCGAAACTCCGGGGTTCTAGGGTCGCTAAGCAAAACTACAAAAAAAAAAGCTACAGACAGCAAAAAGAGGGAGCCATATTTTCAACACAAGGAAACTAATGGGGGTTAGGTATGTAGGGCATAACAAGACCCACAATATTAATATACTCTATCAGAAGTATAGAAATATTACATAAGGGGAATGCACATGCATTCAGGCACACTGCCTAGAGCTCACTACTCAAATTATAATAAGGGCTACACCCTCATAAGGCTCAATGCCTTACAAATTGATTATAAAGATCATAGGAATGAAATGAACTAATGAATAGCATCTACCAATGCTGGATTATAGTTCTATTTAAGCACAAAACTTTTAATCACATACTTCTCTGTTACACTACTATGTTTTGTTATTCTTCAATATTCCAGAGCAGAAATATTTCACTATGTCAAACTACGCATACTCGATCACAACCACTTTCCACACAACCGCCGATACCAAAAATGATCATATCAATCACTCTTATATGTTTGTAACATCAAATTAGGTCTTCTACATGTCGACCCAAAAACATATCACACAAGTGAAACGTATTCTCCTAGTCGGTTGAATCCGAACCAAAACAATCATGCGGACCAAAAATAATTGTCCACACACTACCAACAATGTCTAACAACACGCCACAATCACAATCTGAGCATCAAAATCGATCCACATAATCCACACAATGATTATCCACACGAGACTGTTGATGAACACTGTTCTATCCAAAAACCTATATATCGGATCTTCTAACTCACTCCAGAATCAACATTGGAGGCCAAAAACCTAGAATAAGGTACTTTAGACATCCAATTGTCTTCCTCTGGATCCGCAGCACAAGATGTTTACCAGAAATAAACTGTCAATCAAAATACTACATTTTGTTGGATGTCATGTTCCATCTCACCGGACCTAACCAAAACTCAATCTATCTTCTGATATGAACAAATCATGAATTGTAAATGGGTGCATTAGCATTAGTTGCCATCAATGACAACATCCGACTACTTGTGCAGTGTCTCTTGCCAACAATCTCCCCCTTTGACATTGATGGTGACACATAGTGAAAAATGACTAAGTGTCGGACCAAAACCAAAACACTATCCACTGCAACCAAAAATCCAAAATTTCAAAACTCCAAAACACTCCCCCTGAGATTATTTCAATATTTCTCACTCTTCTACACTCCCCCTTTGACATTAATGGCAAATATTTATGCCAAAATTCTATGCACATATACACACATAGTCCTTACAAAAACTTGAAAATATATACAAAAGAGTTATTCAATGAATTCAAGCGGCTATCCTAGCCCTTCTTAAGACTCTCCAAGATAGATATAATCCCACTAAATATTTAGGATTGTATCTCTACTGAGTTAAGATATGTCGGTTCACTAGCAGCCTGAGCAGTTGTCAAGGCACTTAGCATAATATCCAACTTAGAAGTAATATGACTTTGAAAATCACTAACTTTGCCAATTATTCTTTCCCTGTCATGGCTCAAACTCCTGATCTTTTCAAGTATGAATATTATTTGATCTTCATGACTACTCACAGGAACTAACAGTAGATCAACTGATTGAGATATTTGGGCTAATTGAGTTTCAAGTTCCTTAGCCTTCTTCTCAATATCCTCAGTAAATTTGGACAGTGGTAGACATGATTTATAAATATTACCACCTTCAGATAATGCATCATGCATACTCTTGACACAAGCATCTAATGTGGCTCTACCATCAACAAACATTCTTTTCAGTGTGCAAATCCTTTTTGCATTGAATTCATTACAAACCTTTAACTCGGAAGATTTCTCCAAAGACTCAAAATGAGTATCCACTGAATTTACCAACCTCTTGAGCTATCCAGATGGAGTATCTAACGAGTTCTTATGAAATGTGGGCATTATTTTTTCAAGATTATTGGATGCCATGTTAAGTAGTTCATTGTCTTTTGTATGTGATTTTAGTAGGTCCCGACTTGCCTTGGCTAGAGAAAATGAAGCTAACTGAAGCTTCTAAATAGGGGATGGAGAGGCAAGATTGATAAGAAATTAAACAAATTCTGGATCATCAATAATCTGTTTGCCCTTTGCTCCCCTTGCAGTGTTTTTTGCTTTAGTATCAACCTCAACCTTCTCCTTTTCTGCATCATCCTTAGTCAAGACTGCATACTTCTCAATTGTCTCAGCGGGATCAACAGTGTCAACTGGAGGATTATAAGCATCCTCAACCTCGTTATCATTACCTTCTTCTTCTTCACCCTTATCCATTGCATCCTCATTTCCAACACCTTCTGGATCATTCACTTCTATCTGATTAGTTGTCTGCTTTTCCAGAATAGAAGGAGTACCATCCTTTGTCTCCTTAGTTTCCAGATCATCCTGACTTTTCTCAAGGATAACCTCATATTGATTCTGAAGTAATACCTTCCTCAAAATTGCCTCAGTGTCCTTTATGACTTCATCTATTTTTCTAATCATTATCTTATTCACTCTAATCTTTCTCCGAAACTCATTATTTGCTAACTTAAGAATTCTTGCAATTTCTTCCTTATATATTATGGAGCATAAATTGACTAGCACATATTCTCTTAATCTATCTTCTTCCTTATTGGTTGTTTTCCTTCTCATCTCTAAAATATCATACAAACTTTTGGGTATTTCTGACATTATTTCAATTAAATCTTTACTGTAATCATGCAAATACTTAATAGTTTCTTTCTCTAATGTCCTATTACAATTCTCATCATACACCGGTTTTAAATTACCATTCTTAACAATCTCTTCTACAATTTGTTCTAAGGACATAGGAGGTTTAACTTTGAATCTTACTTTCTTAATCACATTGTCAATTCCAAAGGGTTTTGGTTTCTTGCTTCCATCAGATGGTTTCTCCTTGGCAAATTTGGTGGCCCTAGCAGATTTGGCCTTTACTTCCTTCACAATTTCATCAGATTATGTCTCCTCATCATCCACGGTTACAAATCTTACTATCTTCCTCTTTTCTCCTTTGTCGAATAACTTGACTGATGATTTTGCAGGTCTGGTTTGCTTAGGTTGGAGGCAGAGACTTCTAGTTTTGCTTTCTTCACCTTAACAACCTATTATTCAAATAAGAATTTTCTTTTTCTTGCCTCCTAGACCGCCTGCTTAGAAATCCTTATACTCTCTACATAAGCTTCTACTTCCTTACTTTTTTCTGGATTTCAAGCTTCTTGAATTGCTTGTGTAGCTTCAATCTATTCTTTTCATAGGTTCTGAACTTCTCTTTAGCAGTGTCCATCGGTTTGCTAAGCAAATGTTGAGCATAAAGTTCCAAAATCTTCTCATCAACCTCATACCCCATGGGCATGATCCATACAGTTCAGGGTTCAATAGCTTCTATTAAGAATTGGTCGGTATACACCATGAAGTAAATTGAATCTTGATAAATTTCCACTATTGTCTTAGGTATCCTTTCTCTCTCATGCTTTTTGATGCAGGAGCATCCCTGATTCATAGAAATCTTGCATCAACCAAAAACATTTTCTTTTTGTTTGCAATTTCAGCTTTTCTTTCTATGTCTCCCAGTTTTGGCTCACCAGATCCTATGGAGTTGGATTCTAATTGAAGACTTGACCATCTTTCTTATTTCCAGACCGCATCACATTTGGATCATTTTCCGGCAAGATATCGATATCAGTTTCCTTGATAGTTTCTTGTTATTGGTTGACAGTTCTCATTACCGGTTGTCTAGACCTATTTTGGTGATCTACCGGAACCCCTTCCGAAGCTTGTGGAGCCTTGGGCATTGATTTCAATGTTCCTTGGCATGTGGCCGACCTTTACCCACGATCTATATTTCATCCTTTGGATTTTCAGAGGAATCTCTTGCCGAAGGCCGACCTTGTTATTTTACAAGTTAGGTCTTGTTCTTCAGGTTTTTATCTCTTTTGGGCCGACTGAATCCTTTGGATCGATATATATAATTGTAATTGTGCATTAGGATGTAATCAATAGAAGAATCAAGTAGCTAGACTATGCGTAGAATATAGATCTTACGATTCAAGGTCCCAGTTGTGACCTATTGTGTATATTCTACCAGGCCTGTGAGTCGATTATGTTGTAACCTGATTGTTATCGGTTGTTTGTAAAAAAATTTCATGAAGTAAAACAATTTGTTCTGTATTGCCTCCATCATATCTTTGTGTTTATGTTGTGTTACTCTTGCTGACCAATCTGGATTGATCTCTTTGAGGTCCCTCCTCATCGGTGACTGCTTCAAGTGGTATCAGTGTGAAGTTTCATTCTGGAGGTTGTGTGTCCTGAAATTTTTGTTGTAGGGTGGTGGATTGCGGATCCGACCTGCAGGTGCAGAGGACTAGCATGAATGATGGCATGAAGAGGAGCTAGAAATGGTGGAGCGCATGGGAATGCAGACCCTATTGTGATGGAGATGTTGTGAGGTATAGAAGCTCGGTTGGAAGCCATGGAGACAGCCCAGAGAAGAGGTCGACATATTGAAGATGTGAGTGAAGATGAAGGAGAAGAAGCCCCAGCAGAACAAGCAAACCTACCGGTGGTTGATCCAGATGAGGAAAGGTTTTTGAGGGTTTTGAGTAGGGCGAATACTAAACCTCATTTTACCCCATTGGAAACTAATGGAAAGTTATATTTTGATGAATTGATAGATTGGATCTTGGAGATGGAGAAGTATTTTGATTTTTAAAACACTGCAGAAGAGAGGAAGGTGAAATATGCTTGTACCCAGTTGAAAGGTCATGCATCTCTTTGGTGGGAGAATTTGCAAGTTAATAGATAGAGAAGAGGTAAAGAGAAGATTAAGACATGGGATCGAATGATTGCTAAGTTGAAATCAAAGTTTATGCCAATTGATTATCAAGTGAATCTGTTCCGGAAGTTACAGAATTTGAGACAAAAAGAATCTAGTGTGAAGGAGTACAGCGAAGCATTTTACAAGTTGAATATCATATCCAAACATGTTGATGATGAAGTTGAACAAGTTGCAAGATATTTAAATGGATTACAGATGTCTATACAAGACGAACCGAGTTTCATCAAATTGGAGAGTGTTGAAGAAGATTACCAATATGTCCTAAAGGCAGAAGAGAAGATAAACAAAAGACATGAGCAAAGGCAGAGAGGCAGAGGCGGAAGGTTTACCGGAGGAAGATTTCAAGGAGGAAGAGAATATACTGGAGGAAGAGGAACCAGTACAGACCAGAGCAAGGACAAGGAAGTGAACAAAGAAGGTAATTCATACCAGAAGGATGATAGAAATTTCTATCAGAGGAGAGAACCGGATGGTTACTGGAATGAGAATTTTGGGAGACAAGACAAGAGAACATTTAGAGGAACCTACTTTAAGTGTGGAGGAGAATTACATTGTGCATTTGAGTGTAAGAAGACAAAAAATACCAGAAGAGCGGCAATGGTTGAAGAAAATCCCACTAGATCAGACAATAAAACACAAGATGGAGAACTATTGGTGATGAGCAGAGCTTTGTGTCATACCAGAGGAGATGAAGAGCCCTTGCAAAGGAAGAATTTGTTCAAGAAAAGATGTAAGGTATCTAGTAAGTGTTGTAAAGTTATTATTGATAGTGGTAGTTCAGATAATCTTATTTCAGAAGAGATGGTGAATAAGTTGAATTTGGAGAGATTGAAACACCCTAAGTCTTATCAGATAGCATAGATTCAGGGTGAACATAAGTTGTTAGCAAGTGAGAAATGTTTGGTGAAATTTAAAATTAGGAATTATCATGATGAAGTCTTGTGTGATATTATGCCTATGGATATTTGTCATCTTTTGTTGGGTAGACCTTAGCAGTTTGATAGACAGGCAGTGCATGATGGGAGGAAGAATACATACACTATTGTGGCCAATGGGATGAAGCAAACCTTGTCGCCTATGGAGGAAACTTTGAATAATGAAGTCTGTATGAATGCTACAATATGTTTAGTAGATGGAAGGAAATTATTGGATGGACAAAGACATGAGAATGTGTGTTTTTTCCTTAATTCCTAAGAAGACTGAGAGACCAAAACCGGAAGGAGAACACCTAGAAGAGATAAAATATTTGTTGACAAAATATGAAGACATCATTTCAGATAATGTACTTGATGGATTGCCACCTGTGAGAAGTATTAGTCATTGCATGGACTTGGTTCTCGGAGATAGTTTGCCTAACAAAGTTGCACACCGGTTGACACCGGTAGAGAATGAAGAACTGAATAGACAAGTGTAGGAGTTGTTGAAGAAAGGTTTGATCAAGGAAAGTATGAGCCCTTGTGCAGTACCAACAGTATTAGCACCTAAAAAGAATGGAGAGTGGAGAATATGTACTGATTCCAGAGCAATAAACAAGATCACAGTGAAATACTGGTTTCCTTTTCCTGGGATGGATGACATAATGGACTATTTGAGTGGACCAAAATATTTTACAAAGATAGGTTTGAAGAGTGGATATCATCAGATCGGGATCAGAGAAGTTGATGAGTGGAAAATAACATTTAAGACAAATGAAGGACTGTATGAATGGTTGGTGATGCCTTTTAGATTGACTAATGTACCGAGTACTTTCATGAGGTTGATGAATGAGGTATTGAAGAAATTATTGGGTAAGTTTGTTATTATGTATTTTAATGACATTCTAATTTTCAATAAGACAAAAGAGGAACATTTGTTGCAATTGAGACAAGTTTTGCAAAGGTAGAGAGAAGAGAAGTTGTTGATCAATATCAAGAAGTGTACTTTCATGAAGGATGAGTTAGTCTATTTGGGATTTGTGATATCTGAGGATGGTTCGAAGATGGACCCTGAGAAAGTAAAAATAATTGTTTAGTGGCCTACACCGTTAAGCATTGGAGAGGTAAGACCATTTCATGGATTGGCTAGTTTTTACTGGAAAATTATCAGAAATTTCAGTTCAGCTTGTAACCCTATGACTAAGACCATGAGAGGAGATCGGAAGGAATTCAAGTAGACCATCGAAGCAAACAAAATTTTTGAACTGTTGAAGCAGAAAGTGATCGAGTAGCCTATGTTAGCTTTACCAAATTTTAATAAAGTATTTCAAGTGGATTGTGATGCAAGTGGAATAGCAATAGGAGTAGTCTTGAGTCATGAAGGGAGAGCAGTAGCTTATTTCAGTGAGAAATTGAATGATGTCCGAAGGACATATTCAGCGTATGATCATGATTTTTATGCCATAGTTCAAGCCTTGAAGAATTGGAGACATTACTTGTTGTCTAAGGAGTTTGTGTTGTATACAGATCATCAAGCTTTGCAGTATTTGAATAGTCAGAGTAAGTTGAATCAGAGACATATGAGATGGATAGAATTCTTGTAGAGTTACACCTTTGTGTTGAAGCATAAAAGTGAGAAATATAAAAAAGTTGTTGATGCATTGAGTAGAAGAAGGAATTTTCTGATAGAGATGAGAGTGACAGTATTAGGATTTGAAGATTTGAACACCTTGTATGATGATGACCCAGATTTTGCAAAACTTTGGAAAGCATGTAGAGAATCGGTTATGGTAGATAGAAGCAAGTGGTCGAATTACTTCATTCGGGATGGGATGTTATTCAGAGGAGTTCAGTTGTGCATAGCTAAGAGTTATATGAGGGAGAATCTGATAAAGGAGAAACACAATGGAGGACTAGATGGACATTTTGGCATTGAAAAAATTGTAGCATTGGTGAGTGAGCAGTACTTTTGGCCCCAGATTCATAAGGATATTAAGAGATATGTGCAAAGTTGTGGAGTTTGTCAAGTTGAAAAGGGTAGTAGTCAGAATGTGGGATTGTATAAACCTTTGACAGTACCGGTAAGACCTTGGGAGGATATAAGCATGGATTTTGTACTTGGATTGTCTAAGACACTGAGAGGGAATGGTTCTATATTTGTGGTAGTGGATAGATTCTCAAAGATGGCTCATTTCATACCTTGTAAGAAGACATCAGATGCATTGCATGTAGTAGACCTATTTTTCAAGGAAGTGGTGAGATTGCATGGATTACCTAAGAGCATAGTTTCAGACAGAGATACTAATTTTGTTGGCTATTTTTAGAGAACACTTTGGAAGATAATGAAGATAGATTTAAAGTTTAGTTCTACTTTTTATCCATAGACTAATGAAGAGACAGAAGTTGTTAACCAGAGTTTGGGAAATTTGCTGAGATGTTTAGTGGGAGATAAAACCAAAAGTTGGGATTTGATCCTTGCACAAGCAGAATTTGCCTATAACAATTCAATGAATAGGAGTACAGGAAGAACACCTTTTGAGATTGTTATCGGAGTGCATCCTAGAGGTATATCAGAGTTGAGAGACATTAGCAGTGAAAACAGGAGAAGTTCAGAAGTAGAAGACATTGCAGATCACATGGCAACCTTGCATATTCAGGTTAAGCAGTATTTGGAAGACATGAAATGAAAGTATAAGGAAAAGGCAGATGAGAAGAGGAGACATAAGGAATTAAAATTTGGCGATGAAGGGATGGTATATCTGAGAAAAGAGAGATTCTCGGTTGGAACTTATAACAAGTTGCAGTTGAAGAAGTTTGGACCTTGCAGGATTTTGAGGAAGTTCAGTTCTGGAAATGCATATGAAGTGGAATTATCGGATAGTCTAAGTGTTTCACGTGTGTTTAACATTGCAGATCTTCATGAGTATCATGAACTAGAATTTAGTGAGGATAATATTGCAGACTTGGAGAAACAGTTGCCCCAGAAGGAACAAGATCAGATTGAAGAGATTTTAGACAGTAGGATTGAGCATAGTACCCGAAGCAGTCAGTATAAGGAGTATCTTATGAAATGAAAGGACAGACCAGATGAAGATTCATCTTAGATTTCTTAGGAAGAGGTAGACCGCCTTTCTTTCCCTCTAACCCTGGAAAAGTGAGAGGCTAACTATTTCAATAACCCCAGATGTCTCATGCAAGAGCATCCTTGATTCATAGCAATCTTGTATCAACCAAAAACATTTTCTTTTTGTTTTACTTTTTGTATGTCCCATTTTTGGCTCACCGGATTCAGTGGAGTTGGATTCTACTTGAAGACTTGACCATCGTTCTTATTTTCAGAACGCATCGCATTTGGATCATTTTCCGGAAAGATATTGCTATCGGTTTCCTTGACAGTTTCCTGTTATCGGTTGACAGTTCTCGTTACTAGTGGCCTGGACCTATTTTGTTGATCTACCTGAACCCCTTCAAAAGCTTGTGGAGCCTTGAGCATTGATTTCGATGTTCCTTGGCATGTGACCAACCTTTTCTGCGATCTATGTTTCATCCTTTGGATTTTACAGAGGAATCTCTTGGCGGAGGTTGGCCTTGTTATTTTACACGTTAGGTCTTGTTCTTCTGGTTTTGATCCCTTTTGGACCAACTGGATCCTTTGGATCGATATATATAATTGTAATTGTGCATTAGGATATAATCAATAGAAGATCAAGTAGCTAGATTATGCATAGAAGATAGATCTTACGATTCAAGGTCTCATTGTGACCTATTTTGTATGTTCTACCAGGCCTGTGAGCCGGTTATGTTGTAACTTTATTGTTACCGGTTGTTTGTAATCAATTTTCATGAAGTAAAACAATTTGTTTTGCATTGCCTCCATCATATCTTTGTGTTTTTGTCGTGTTGCTCCTGTTGACTGGTCCGGATTGATCTCTTTGAGGTCCCTTCTCACCGATGACTACTCATCAACCTCATACCCCATGGGCATGATCCATACAGTTCAGGGTTCAATAGCTTCCATTAATCACTGGTTGGTATACACCATGAAGCAAACTGTATCTTGATACATTTTCACTATTGTCTTAGGGATCCTTTCCCTCTCATTCATTTCCTTCTAATTTTTTTTTAAATACCCCCAAAGATAAGCATTTCAGACCTTAGAATCACCAGTGTTATATAGATGCTCTTTGATTTGCACTCTCACAGGTCTGTCAAAAGCCCATTGTACCTATCCAACTCTTGGAACTTCATTCATGAAGTATAAAAATAAACATAGGATCAAGGTTCCATATTTGAATGGATGTTTCTTGCTTTCCTTGGTCTTCTTCAGGTTTTTTATCATCACTCTGAAGAAATTCACATAGGTCATATTTCTTATTTTACCTTATCATTTGATATGCAGCATAAATTGTTGTCTAGGATATATAATTCTCCCTGCTAGAGTAGTATACCTTATACCCAATCGCCATTGAAGAAAAATTTAACATCATACTCTAGAATGTCATTGATTGTCATCGCTCTTCAGTCAAATTTAGATCCGGTTGCATCCATGAAAATTTGATTCTTCATAGCTTTCAATGATAGTAGCTCACTAGATGAACACAACCTTGGTATAGCCCTGATGGCACTCTTTGTAATCTTGAAAGGCTTGTTTAGCCACATGAATTTATCATGCTTTCTGCTTAACACATTCAAGACCCATTTTGGTTCATCAAACATCGGAAATTTGACATACTATGCAAAACCCTTATCCTCCACAGCTTTGAATTCAGGTTTCAAGTTACCAACCTCAGCTGCCATCTGCTTGGTGTATAAATTTAGGATTTGTAAGCTTCCAATCTCCTCAATATTGTAATGTGTGAAAACCCTAACATCCTCAATATGCAAGATGTTGTGTGCAACGGATGAGAATGCTCTTTTCGGATCATCCTCCATAGAAATGAATGGATTATTTTTAAAGTCTAGTCGAGCCCTTTTAGTGATGTCCACAACTAAAGGGGTTGCAATTCCAGAGGCAGACGTTTCCAAAATTCAAACTTCAAACTAAAAAAAGTTCCACCAAGAAATACCTAGATCACCGGATTAGGGTTTCTTGCCGAATGGCCTTCTTGCTTTGAACTCGTTGAAATATTCTCTTAGAACTCGCTCAAACACTGTCGCTTCGAATGAAAAATGAAAAATAAAGTGATTAAGTCACCTTTTATCTTCTGCAAACCTAACTTTTAGGTATAATAAATGCACTTGCCCTAATACTTTTGAATACCCTACATAGCACAAAAATCTTCTACGGACCCTCAAATATGCTCAAACACTTCTGGAAATCCTTCCAATAAATTAACAATCATCTGATACAACTTCTGCAACCTGCTAGAATCAGGCACAAATCTCAAACAGGGGGTTTATAATATTTTTATGAAAACTTCCCCCAAGGCCAAATGCCTTAGCTTAGATACTCAATGCAGTTCCAGTACCGAAATCAGGTGCGGACCCACTCCCTGCATCATTATCACTCTTCTTAACCCTTGTCTTCTTCATTTGATCTTTGATCTCTTCAACTTTCACTTTTCCCTTATCATCTGCCTTCGCACTCTTGTTCTTGTCTTTCAGACCCTTCCTATTCACATTTCTGCTTTTGCAATATTTTCCAATGTGATTGGATTTGTTGCAAGCATATCAAACAACATTTATCTACATAGGCCTGAAGTTCATCTGATTTTCTCTTGATCTTCACTGGTTAGCAACATGTCCAAACCTACCACATGCATAACATCTGACATTTCTCCTATTTGGAAAAATTATTCATCACACGTTTGCATTAATTTAACTTATGTCCATACTTGTTGCATTTTAAGCATTGACCGGAGAAATGTGGACCATTATTATTCATCCTATTTCTGCATTGACTAGCCATATGACCAAATTTATTGCAAAAAAATAGTTACCATTGAACTTATGAGCATTAGGTTGCCTTACTGGAGGCCTTCTAGAATTGTTCTTCTGATGTGTTCATTTGGTATTGCCTTGACCAGATCTGGAGCATTCACCTTTCTCAAATCCAAGACCTCTTGTGTCATTAGCATTCTTCTAGCTTTCAAGAATCTCATTGACTCTGGCTGAACTGATTCTAAACTTTTCCTTATACTCATTTGTAGCTTCAAGATCATATTTAAGAAGGATCCGATTTCCAAGGTCTTCCTCATGTTCTCTGGATTCTTCCAGGTCAAGCTTCAATTGGCCATTCTCACAATCAAGTCTGTAACATTCTTCAGATTTATCTTTTAGGGACTGAACAAGATTCTCCTCATTCTTCTTCCTCACCTCAATCTCATATGTCAATTTCATCACAATAGATTCCATCTCATTCTTCTGAACTCCATTAACTCTAGCAATCTTTTCACATTCTTTTGTCTTTTCCTGCAGGGCTTCATCATCCATACTTTGGCTTTCTTTCTGCTTAAGTTGATTAACAAGCTCCTTTCTCTCTTCCTTTGACTTGTTCAACAGATCTTTCAATAACTGAATGAAATTTTTAGCATCCTTAAGATTCATTTTCAATTCTCGGACTTTGGCTTTGGACTAATCAAGATCATCAAGTGCAACAAGTAGCTATTGTCTTAGAATACCAAAATCCATTGAAACGCCTTCCCAGATCTTCCTCAAGTTGTTAAACTTCTTCCGAGGAACTGAGATCTGATACAAATTGTTGGAATCAAGGAACACTGAGAGGTGGGGGGTGAATCAGTGTTGTACAATATTTAACATTATTGTAGGATTTTGCCAAGATCAAGGGCACAATGAAAAGCATAAAAGAGACAATAGAATGACAAGAAAAAACTGTATTCTCATCAATATGCAAATGATCAACTGGATTAACCAATACAATGAATAGAGGCCTGCTTATATAGGCAAGGCCATATGGATGTATGAGCACACAAATATGACATGTGGCTTAATGAGAAACAAGGGTAGGTAAGAAATACTAAGGGTAGGTAGGAGAAATAATATAATATTCCACAAGAGGTGGATGACCCACCGAATGTGGAGTGTAACAGCAAAATAAGACCACAAAAGGTGGAATTTCTCCTACAAGCTCTATCCCTATGTGCACACTTCCCTAAGTGTCTCAAATCCAAACTACGAAGAGATGCATTATCCTAAGTTAACTTAAGTGTAATAATATCCAAAATGAATATTTATTTACACCAACACCCCCCCTTAAGTGCAACTTAGGGGAATGAAGACTCAAGTCAACAATGCAAGATGGGTCCCGGCTACTAGGCCATGATAGGTACCCATGTACAACATGCAAATGCAAGCAAAACTATGCAATGGAATCTCTCACAAACGGAGAAAGGGAGAAAACCCAGTGGGAAAAAACTCCCCCCCAAAAGAGAGATGAATGTACAAAAGACTCTCAAAGAAGAAGGACAAAACCTCAAAGAGGAAAAAGTCCCCCCCATAAGAGAGGAAGGAGAAGTCAGCTGACCCCCCCTAATGACACATCCCACACCCCCAAGAGATCTCGCAACTGCTGGAACTTACTCTCGGTGAAAGGTTTGGTGAATATGTCAGCAACCTGCTCTGTTGTAGGACAATACTGCAAATCAATGACCTGCTCCTGGATGAGGTATTGGATATAGTGCATATGAATCTCGATGTGTTTGGTCTGCTGGTACTGGACCGGGTTCTTCGAGATCGCAATAGCACTCTGATTGTCGCAATGTAGAACTGTCGGCCATGGAGTGGTGAAACCAAACTCTGTGAGAATCTGCTCGAGCCAAATGGTCTCAGTCGCTGCGTTAACAGCGCCTCGATACTCAGCCTCAGTCGAAGAGAGAGCAATAGCATGTTGCTTCTTGCTTTGCCAACAAATGGGGCCCGAACCAAGGTGAAAACTGTAACTAGAAGTAGACTTACGATCATCAAGATCACCAGCCCAATCGGAGTCTATGTAACCAACCAAGCGAAGTCCTGTGCCTGCTGCATAGTGAATCCCATAGTGATGTGTACCTTGGATGTAATGAAGGATGCGTTTGGCGGCTTTCCAATGAAGCTCATGTGGTTTCTGCATGAAGCGGGAAACCATGCCAACTGCAAATGAAATATCAAGGCATGTACGAGTCAAGTAGATGAGACTACCCACAAGCTGACGATACAAAGTGGCATCAACTGGTGGAGAAGAACAATGAGCCTCAAGCTTGACTCCTGAAAGAAAGGGAGTCGGGGCAGGCTTGCAATAAGCCATATGAAAGCGTGCAAGTAGATCAAGAGCATACTTGGGCTGCGATAGTGTAATCCCGGAAGGAGACTGTGAAATCTCTATCCCGAGAAAGTAGTGCAAAAGACCCAAGTCAGTCATAGCAAATCTGTCATGCAAAGCAGATTTGACCCTGCTAATGATGGATGAAGTACTCCTTGTAATGATCAAGTCATCAACATAGAGCATAAGTATCAAGTGAGAGTCATCCTGTTGCAAAATGTAGACATTCGGATCGGAATGACACCCGGTGAACCCTGCGGAGAGAAGAAAGGAATCCATCTTGGCGTACCAAGCCCTGGGGGGCTGCTTAAGGCCATAGAGAGATTTCCTTAGTCTGCAAACCAAGGAAGTATCCTAGATGAAACCCTGTGGCTGCTCCATATAAATCTCCTCATCAAGATCACCATGAAGAAAAGCACTCTTAACATCCACCTGATGTACAACCCAACCATGAGCTGCAGCAATAGCAAGTGTCAAACGAATGGAGTTCATCTTGGCTACGGGTGTAAAGGTCTCAGTATAATCAACACCTGCAACCTGCGAGAAACCTTTTGCAACAAGCTAAGCCTTATACTTATCCACACTACCATCCGCTGCAAACTTGGTCTGATAGATCCACTTACATCGAACCATCTTTCTCCCCTTAGGGAGATGGACTAGATCCCATGTGTTGTTCCTCATCAAGGAACTATACTCTTCCTCCATAGCGTCGTCCCACTAAGGAACCCCTGATGCTTCCCTAAATGTCTGTGGATCGGAAGCGGTAGCAATGAATGCATGTGGAAGATCCTGATGTTGTGATCGAGTTCTCCGTGTATCCGAAGGATCCCCAACAAGAGAACCCACGAACTCTAGTGTCTGTCGAGCCCAACGAGGTCTAGGTGGAGGTGGAGAACGAGGCTCCTCAACTACAAGTGGACCCTGCGGAGGTGGAACCTTGCGAGTCGGAGTTGTAGGAGTCTCATCATCTGAGTCACTAACATCACTATCCATAATGGACGAAGGTGGAGGAGGTAGAGAGGCTAAGCTAGGAGAGCTTTCCTCAAAGTGAACACTCCTCTCAATGAATACCTCATGTGTCTCTAGATCCATCAATCTGTATGCCTTAACACCCTCAAGATATCCAACAAATATGCAAGGTCGACTCTGTGGTTCCAATGCCTTGCGTTTCTGTGGAGGTATGCGAGCCCATGCTGGACACCCAAAGACTCTGAAATATCTTACAATCGGTTTCCTACCAGCCCAAGCTTCAAAAGGAGTAATACCTTGTACAGCTTTGTGAGGAACCTGATTCTGGATGTGTGTGGCACAACTAATAGCCTCTGCCCAAAAGGCGGGATCAAGAGAACGTGCATGTATCATACAACTAGCCATTTCTTTGAGAGTTCTATTCTTGCGTTCTGCAACCCTGTTCTGCTGTGGAGTGTATGCGACAGAATGCTGAAGATCAGTCCCCTCAAATGTACAAAAATCCTCAAGTCTCTTGTTCACATATTCCCTTCCATTATCTGTGCAAAGAATCTTGACCACTTTCCCTGATTGTTTCTCCACACGAGTCTTGAAGTCTTGAAATCTGTCAAATACTTCACTCTTATGAATGAGAAAGTAGACCCAAGTGAAGCGGGAGTAGTCATCAATGAAGGTAAGAACATAGCGGGCCTTACTAAATGAAGGTGCTGGAAATGGACTTGCTACATCACTGTGAACAAGTTGAAGAACTTCCAAAGCTCTCCAAGTTTTCCCTTTATCAAACTTCTCTTCGGGATGCTTGCCCATGGAACATCCTGAACATACACCTTCTAAAAAACTGATCCGAGGTAGACCTGTGACCATGTCTTTAGTGCTGAGCTGCTGAAGATAGCAGTAGTTGAGGTGACCAAACCGCTCATGCCATAGCTTACTTTTTGAATTTGAATGAGTAAGCAAGGCCCTAGAAGGTGAACTTGGCACAAAGTGGGAGAATGAATAAAGCCTTGAGTTGTCATTGACTTGTCCCACTGCTACCAAGGCATCATCATCAAGTTCCTTTACCACAACTGAATCTGGTGTAAACTCAACCTTTTTCCCATTCCCATAGTGAGTGATTTGGTAGATGGAGAGAAGATTGGTGGACAAGTTAGGAACATAGAGAACATTCTCAAATGTTTTGTCATCCATGTCAATTGAACCTTTCACTTCAACCTCTACTTGTGTATCATCACCTATGTAAATGTGAGGTACCTTAGATGGTTCCAATGAAGAAAACTACTCCTTTGTAGAACCCATGTGATATGAGGCACCCGAGTCAAGTATCCATTGCTGTGAAGAACCTGTTGTAGCCACAAATGCTTGCCCTTTTCCCTTAGACTGTGAGGAAGAGGAAGGAGATGAATCCTTCTTTGTGTAGGCGGATGGCAAGTTGATGTTGTTTTTCTTAAGAAGATTGGTTAACTCATCAACTTGCTTTGCGTGGCATCGATGCTCATCATGACCATACTTCTTGCAATATGCACAAGTTGGTTTATCCTTCTTAGGTGGTGTCCCCTTCTTGGAAGAGGATGAAAAATCACCTTGTGATGGAGAGGATGATTGCCCTTTTTCCTAGTGTGGCTTAGACTTAGAGTGCTTCTTCTTCTTGTTGGAATCTTTGCCTTGACTTCCTTGATTTCCTTGATTTGCTACCAAAGCCTTGGACTTTGAAGACTTGAGAAACCCCATGTTCAACAACTTAGATTGTTCCAATATCAACATTTCTGTGAAAGCATCAAATGAAGGCATAACATAAGAACTCCCCACTATCAAACGATGAGTTTGGAAGCTAGACACAAATGCTGCATATTCTGGTGCAAGCTTATCCAACAAGTTGAATATCAATTGAGCATCCTTTTTGTCAATTCCACAATCCTTAAGCTTTGCTCTTAGCTCATTTGTTTTGGTGACATAATCTTGGATTGTATCAAAATTCTTGGGATCCAAGTTGGTGAGCTCATTGTCAATCTGATAGCCTCTGATTTCATCAACTTGTCCATACAATTTCTGAAACATATCCTAAGCCTCTTTGATTGTTTTACACTTCTCAATGTGAAAAATGAGGTCATCTGATACATACTTGCGTAAAGTTCCAAGAGCCATGCAATTCTTTGTGAGCCATTCTAATTGAGAATTTGGATCAGCCTTAGGATCAGGTGATGCTATTATTGTTCCATCTATGTAATGTGTGAGACCCTTTTCCATTAATTTACTCCATACTTTAATTTTCCATGATGCATAATTATGTGGAGTTAAAGGTGGAAATTTATTAGGACTCATTGCAAAAAAAATGAAAAGAGCACAAAGAGAGGCACAATCACACAAGACACCCCCCCAAATTCACTCAATCAAAGAACCCCCCCCAAAAGTGATGATTTTGGCACTTTATAAGTAGTGCGTATACAATGGGCCACTTGCAAAAAATGGTAAAATGGACTTCTGATTTACAATTTTACAACTACCTTAATAAGGCCAAAAGAGACTCAAACTGATAATGCAAGAGATCTAACTAAGATCCAAGCAATTTACAAGTACCTAATAGGCCAAATAAGACCAATATCTGAAAGTACAATTTCCACTCAAAATCTCTAAAATCTGATCATAGATTATGAAAGTAGATGAAAAAATAAGCACTTTCAAAAAAAACGGCACCTGAAACGGAGGTCGTATGAGCTCAAACGAGGCCTTTGAAGTTGCAGAATTGAGGATTGGACAGGTATAGCTGAGAGAATCCTAAAATTCTGAAAAACTTGTGCACCAAAATCAGAAAATAACTACACCACTGCAAAGATCATGAAATTTTAGCCCATTTCAAAAAAAATTGCACCAAAAAAGGAGCAAAAATGAGCAAGTTATGGCCTTTCAAAGTTGGACTACAAAACTGAAAAGCTCAATGGAGAGGGGTCAAAAAATTTCCAAAAAGTGCTGATGTGGCGCTGACATCAGAAATTCACTATGTTAAATTTGACGGCCGTATGATCATCGCAAAAACTTCGCCTCCCTGCTGACTGGGCGTCCGTACTGTACTGACTGCTGATTGGGCAGGTGACTATGCAAGTCTGCTGACAGGGTGTACAGATCTGACGTGGTTGTGCAAGGTGTACGATTTAGCCCGCGGGCCAGTGGCTGCCTGCCACATGGCGGATGCGGGGCCGCCTATTTTGGTGGTCGCCGGTGGAGGGAGCGGTCGGAGCTGAGGGGTCGGCGGCGAGCCGAGAGCCGAGGCTGCCGGCAGCGGTGGCTGAGGGGGTCGGCGGGAGCGAGCGGCAGCGTGCAGAGCCAGGAGGACGAGACGGCCGACGGGAACCTGCTCGGGTGGTACACTGCAGCGGCAGCGGGAGGACGGAACGGTCGGCGGTGCCTGCAACACCTGCGACACGCAGGTACGACAGAGTACGGGGGGGTCTGCGGACCTCCAACAATGCAAAAAAAAAAAAAAAAAAAAAATTGATTTTTTTTTTTCGAAATTTTTTCAGAATTTTTTTTTTTTTTTTCCGAAAAATAAATTAAAAAATTTCGAAATCCGTACGATAATAGCCAAAATGGGGAAAAAAAATTCTCACCAAAATAGGTCGACTTTATAGTTGAAATTTATGGAAACGGCCTCCCGGATTCAACGGTGATGTCCAAATCGCTGTATGATGCCCTCAAAAAATGAAGATCCCCAAATCCGAAAATAGAAGCCTTCCACGATGTCTCCAAAAACTGATCAATGAAGCCCCAATAGCTCTGATACCATGTAGGATTTTGCCAAGATCAAGGGCACAATGAAAAACATAAAAGAGACAATAGAATGACAAGAACAAACTGTATTCTCATCAATATGCAAATGATCAACTGGATTAACCAATACAATGAATAGAGGCCTGCTTATATAGGCAAGGTCGTATGGATGTATGAGCACACAAATATGACATGTGGCTCAATGAGAAACAAGGGTAGGTAAGAAATACTAAGGGTAGGTAGGAGAAATAATATAATATTCCACAAGAGGTGGATGACCCACCGAATGTGGAGTGTAACAGCAAAATAAGACCACAAAAGGTGGAATTTCTCCTACAAGCTCTATCCCTATGTGCACACTTTCCTAAGTGTCTCAAATCCAAACTACGAAGAGATGCATTATCCTAAGTTAACTTAAGTAAGTGTAATAATATCCAAAATGAATATTTATTTACACCAACAATTATTAATCTGATTCTTCAACCATCTAATGTAAATCATCAAAAGAAAGATGCAAACACATAAAGAAAATATCCACAACACCGTAACACCAGATTTATATGTGGAAAACCCAATTAAAGGAAAATCCACGATGGGATTGAGACCCACAATATTAATATACTCTATCAGAAGTATAGAAATATTACATAAGGGGAATGCACATGTATTCAGGCACACTTCCTAGAGCTCATTGCTCAAATTACAATAAGGGATACAACCCCGAAAGGCTTACTACCTTACAAATTGATTATAAAGATCATAGGAATGAAATGAACTAATGAATAACATCTACCAATGCCAAATTATAGTTTCGATTAAGCAAAAAACTTTTAATCACATACTGCTATGTTCTATTGTTCTTCAATATTTGGGAGCATAAATCTTTCACTATGTCAAACTGCGCACACTCGATCACAACCACTTTCCACACAACCACCAATACCAAAAATGATCATATCAATCACTCTTATATATCTATAACATGAAATTAGGTCTTCTACATTTCGGCCCAAAAACACATAATACATGAGTGAAACATGTTCTCCAAGTCAGTTGAATCTCAACCAGAACAATCATGCAGACCAAAAATAATTGTCCACGCACTACCAATAATGTGTAAAAACATGCCACGGTCACAATCTGAGCACCAAAATCGATCCACATAATCCACACAATGATTATCCACATGAGACTACTGATGAACATTGTTCTATCCAAAAACCTGTATACTGGATCTTCTAACTCACTCCAAATTCAACACCGGAGGCCAAAAACTTGGAATAAGGTACTCCAGACATCTAATCGTCTTCCTCTAGCTCCGCAACACAAGCTATTTACCGGAAATGAACCACCAACCAAAATACTATATTCTTTTAGATGTCCTATTCTATCTCACTAGACCTAACCAAAACTCAATTTGTCTTCCGATATGAACAAATCATGAACTACAGATGGGTGCATTAGCATTAGTTGTCATCAATGACAACATCTAACTACCTATGCAGTGTCTCTTGCCAATAGAAACCCCTAGATACAAGTGTATAATCGGGTTTAGGACACGATCTAACACCAAACTCAAAAGAGAAAAAATAAAACTAACTCCCTAAAGGCATTTTGTTCAATCTTTCAAATTGACAACTTAAGACTTCAAATCGAGATGATTTCTCAAGGGCCAACTCATGAAAATAGACAACAAAATTTTACCTCGATCAATGTGCTTAGAACACATGGGATACAAATTGAACAAAATTTGTATAGGTTATCCCATAATTTGAGCAAGCCAAAATTGAGGATAACAGGACCATCCACAACTCATAGTGACATCAATGACAACACCAAATAGGCTGAGACCAATGACAACATAACAATTCAAGTTTCCAACATTTCCATGTAAAAATATCAATGTCCTATTGTGATGGATGCTTTGCTTTTTTATTTATTTTTGTGGATCTGAATTTAATGTTTTAAGAATTAATTGTTGGGAAAATAGGTGTTGTACACCTTGCATAATAATATTTATAATTGTAAAATTTATTCATTATGGAAATGTAATGTAATATTTTTTTATTTGATGTTGCACATAGGCGTGTAAAATGTAGAGATTCCTTGGGAATATTTTCCAGACAACTTGATGAGTTGTATTGTAACATTGAGATATTATATTGTATTTATTTAATATTAAGGAAATTAATTTGATAAAGTACCCAATATTAGATGTGGGGTCAATGGGGTAGTTAGCTCATGGTATTTGCACATGGTTTTGTAGCATATGGTTTTGATGTAATACCACTTGGTCCTTTTGTGGGAGCTTGTGTCTATAATAGCAACCACAAGGGTGGTTGTTTGGGTTAGCCAGTTAGCCAGGTTTAGCATTTGTGGAGGTTGGAAGCATGGCATTGGATGTGTGATTACTTGTTTTTTCACATGGAGTGCTTGTTGATGGTCGGGGTTTCAAAAGCTTTCATGGTTGTATTGTAATGTTGCATTTGAATAATACATGGTGATGGATGCTTTTGGAGGCTGGTTTTTTTCCTCATGAGGGTTTTCCCATGGTATATCTTGTGTCATCTTTGATGGATATGTTTTCTATTTTTTGCATGTGGATTCTATGTGATTATTTTGTTGAAATCTCAATTGGGTTATGTGGAAATTGTCATAAAGTTGTCTGCTACTTTCCTTACATTAATGAATAGATTAATTTTAATTTATGTTGATTCACCCCCTCTCTTAGCATCTGGTGTGTGTTCAAAAATTGGTATCATAGCCATGTTATTGAAGCAATAGTCTAACAACTAAGGTAGATCCTGCATTTGAACACATGGGGTCCAGAGAAAGCCTGAATAAAAAGTTTGGTTTGAAAACATATTTAGATGCCATGTAACTTGAAGGATGGGATGTTGATCCTACTAATGAAGAGATATATCTTGAAGTATAACTTATAACTACTCTCAAGGATATGGATGATGTTAGAGCTCAATGTAGAAGATATCAGGATAAGTTTACAAAAGCATAACAGTTGATTGCTAGGCTAAAGACTCAAATTGCAAAAAACAATGAAAACAAAAACAAACTCAAGATGGTTGAAGATGAAATTGGAAAACTAAAAGATGAAAAAGAAGAAATAAAAAAGTGTGATTATAAGCTTAAGAAAGAAAAAGACGACATAGTTCATCTGAAAATTTAAGTTGTATAAGAAAAGAAGACTTTTGATTGTCTAGAAACCAAGCTACATAACAAATCTATTGAATGCACAAAGCTTGAGGAAAAAGTTGTTGTCCTAAGAAAGGAGTTGAAGGATGCAAAAGCACAAAATTAAAAGGGGTTGAAACTCAGATGTGGTAGTGATTTTCTTGATGGAATGCTCAGTATTATGAAATCACTTAAGGACAAGGGTGGTCTTAGTTTTGAAAAAAGAGAGTTCTCTAAGATTGATAAAGGGAAAGAGAAAGTATAGGATGAATCCAAGAAGATGAAATATATCCTAAAGAATTTCACTCGTCTGAAACAAGAAGAATAATATCAAGAGGTCGGTTCCTAGTCAAACTGTGCAAACCAATTACTTCCAATCCTTCAATGATAATTATTTTTTTTTGTATTAATTTTAGACATAGTGTTATTGAATGTATAAGAAAGATGAATCAAAATTCATTTAGGTCCTCAATACCTCAACCATTTAATGTTCAATACTATACTTGCGACAAATTTGGTCACAAGGCTATTGAGTGCAGATCTAATGTAGGATGAGTGGAAATGGTCCACACCATGGTCCTACTTGTTACAATTGCAATAAACAGGGACTTATTGCTAGATTTTGCAAAGGAAAGAACACAAGTACTTGTGTTTCATAGAATAATATTGACATATAACAAGAAAGGAAGAAGATGCAAGAGACATGGGTTAAGAAGTTAGATAATAAGGAAGAAAGTAAGGCAAAGGATGGATTTGTACCTCAAAATGGTGCAGACAATTCTTCTGAAAACTAAAAGAAAAGAATATTGTCTAAGGGGAACCACACTTACAAATTTTATTAAACGCCATTTGAAGCACATAATTTTAAATATCCAACATGTTAGTTAGATAAGTTATGGAAAAGATGGTATTTTGATATTAAGACATTTCGTGCGATTTTTGAAGAAAATGCATTACTTGCAGAGAAATGTGAAGGGTTTTACTACTTGTTTGTAAAAGCTATTGAAAATGAAGAGCATTTAATGCAACAAGTGAGAGTTGTATATATGCTATACTTAGTCACTTTTCAACCTCATTCAAAACATTCAATTAATTGAGGAGCTCAAGAGTGAAGAAGAATTGTTAAGTGTGTGAGTGTGTGTGTGCAAACCCCATCCATTGTTTTTTAGGTATTTCTCAGTATATTCAACAAACCCTAAAATTTGAAGAGTGATAATGGCTACTCCTAGGGTTATAGATGTAGTGGATAAACCCCAACCTATTTTCAAAAAGAGACCATAAAAATCGTTGGTGCATTCTCTTGAGTACCCATCAATGTGATTCATACAAAGGATGTGCAAATTTACATTCATGCTCAAATGGATGAATATAACCACATGAAGATGATAGAATTTAGAGATGAAAATATGTTGGATGATCAGTTTGTGCTAAAACCTGAGTATGTGAATTTGCAAGAGAAGAAACTAGATGTCTTGAGTGACTTTCCTTGGTTCGGCAAAGAAGAGATGGTATGAATTGTGCTAAGTCAAATCCATGAAGAATTAATCTAGTCAGATAAACTCTACATGATAACAGAAGAGTCTATTAGGGAAGTGACTCGTATGTGGTCCATTGGAGAAGTTCCTACCCTAGAATCTATAAAAAATAATGAGGTCACAAGATTAACTAGAGATAAATTTGACAAGAGGGCACTTACAATTGATAATATTAATGATTTAGGAGTTAGTATACAACCATGTGTATCACATATAAAGTGTACTTCACTAACAAAGAAGGCTCTTCATCTGCAACTTCCATACATATAACGTATTAGATGGTGAAAAAAGGTAAGGATTTTTACCTATGTGAATTGTCAAGACAACAATTGATGGAGAATCTGTGCAAGGCTAAAAAATCAAAATATCCATTCTCATATGGTTCACTTCTCATTTGTTTAGTTTTTTAATTTCTTAAGAGAGCTACCTGAAAAAAGGAACATAGTTTGGAAAGGAGATGTTTCAATTGGTTCACAAATTTAAACATATTCTTAATTTTTCACGTATGAAAGCTAGTGATTTGTCTTATTGGGGCTTTATTAAAACTTTCCAAGATTAGATAAACATGAGATACATGATACTGGAAAATGTACTAAAGACATAAAAAGAGGTAATCACATTTATGGTAGACAAGGATAGTTGTTATATGTAGGTTGTTCAACCTAGGACAACATGGATTCTGAAGTTGCCATATGAATTCTCCAGACCTGAATGGGTGGCATATGAAGACTTGTTAATACAAAAATCCATTGATCTTAATGAAGAAATATTTGGTAATTATGATGAAATTACAAACAAATTGGTAAAAAAGAAAGTGGATGAATAATTTGAGAAGATGAAAGGCGACTTAGAGAAGATTCTTGGTGTACCATCTACTATTGTTGCTACTTCAGAAATACAAACTAGACAAAGGAGGTATAGAAGGTCTACCGTTGCTATTGCTACATTGCATACACCTTCCTTGGCTACTACTCGAAGTAGGAAAAGGTCTAGTATTATTGATTTGGAGCAATTTGAGGTTTCCACAAAGAGGAAGAAGCCAAGAAGGAAAGAAAAAGCAAACAAAGAAAAGATAAAAGTTGTAAATTTTGTAGAAGATGATGAAGAAGAGGAAGAAGAAATGAAGGCATTTGATCTAAGAATAATAAAAAAGATAACCATGAAAAGTGAAGAAGGGAGTTGCAAGAAGAAATATAAAGGAAAGGGAAAATTGAAAGGAAAACCAAAGCAATCAAATAAGACTACTTCAGAGTCGGATGAGGAAGATCCTTTAGATCTAAATATAATTCTTAATGCTATAAAGTGTCATGGAGCATTGGAAAGAACAACAGAATTATATCTAGATGAGCCTTTGTATGATTAGGAGGTTATTTAACAAGCTACTATAATCTATTTGATGAAGCATAACTCTACATTGAGCGACAACATAGATCAATTTTTGGAGTGCCTCTCAAATGTCTTAGCTAAAAAGATAAATGAAGTGAAGTTAGAAACCACAATGAGGAAGCAATCTATCATACAAAGTGGAGTTACACTAACTAAAGAAGAGATATCCAAAGCAACACTAAGATAGTCATAGGAACTAAGGACAAACATAGGGTTAATAATTGTATGGGCATGACCAAAGATGGAAAAGATGAAGTACAAAAAGAGATAGAGAAATTCACCATCCAAATTTTAAAAGAAATGAAAGGAGGTGTAGTAACAGAAATATAAGTCCCCTAAAGGAGTACTAGTTTAGAGGACATTGTTGGTGAGACTATTGATGCATTTGATGTTCCCTTGATGGAGACTTCTCTGGAGGAGAAATCTAAAAATTACACTTTGGAGACAAAGAAAGGAAATGAGGATAGGGTTCCTCCTCTAAATAATACTAATCAGAGTGTCGTGCAGATTGCTTCAAAGATGATAAAAAATACAAAAGACACCACTAATGTTGAAGGAGAAGGAGTAAAGGTGAAGAATGATACAACAAAAGTTGGTGTTGAAGAGAAGAAAGGAACAAAATTCTCCTGATAAGGCTCATGATACTATTTCAAACATAGGTAAGAAGCAAGATGTTTCTTCTAGTGGTGCAAATGATAATGAGGGATCCTCTAATTCCCTTAATGACCTATTAGGTCTTTAGGTACAATTCAAACTAGTTGTGACTTTGTAATTGTTGAAGATGCCAACTCATGTGGAGTAAATTGATTTGTGTGTTGTTTCTCCCCTCCATAAATTTCAATTGAGTTATATTGAATGCACTAGCTAGCTAGAAAGGAGTATGTGGAGGAGCATATGAAGAGAAATAGTCTTCTTGATGATGTAGTGAAGATAATTCATGAATTTTTATCAAGGATAGATATTGATACATCCTTAGCCCCATAGAAACAATAAACTTCATGATGGATTCATTCAAAGATCATCTAGCTCATAAGGAGAAGAAAGTGAAAGAAAGTAGAAGAAAGTAAAAGAGGAAGCACTGAGAAGATTGAATGACAAGAGTATGGCCAAGGTTTTTGATCGGTGTGCTAATGCACATTCCTTTCTATAGGAGAACTTGAAGAAATTAAAAATCAATATTAATGAGGCTATAAAACTTTACAAAAATTATTTTAAATGGTTGGAGTCTACAAAGAGTATTAAAGGATAGATTGACTCAATTGAGTCCTAGATTTTTCAGATGACCAGTGTATATTATTTAAAGAAGGATGTTGATGGTTCTATCAGGAAGCAAATAAGTAAACTTCTTGAGTAGTTAGATTTGTTACAGAAGCAAATAAATCAACTTAAGAAACATTTTTTTTCGTTAAGGGAAACTATAGATTTGTGGTTAGCTTCTCTATCCAGTGTTTATCGGTGTTGTCTTCAAAGAGATTGACAAGATATTAAAAGTAAGAATTATATACCCTATTCATCATTCTACTTGGGTAGCGAACATTGTCCCTATACACCAAAAAAAAATGGAGAGATAAGGATATTCATTGCTTTCAATAAACTAAATCAGTCTTCTTTAAAGGACGGTTATCCTTTGTAAAATATGGATCATGTTCTACAAATAGTAGCTGAATTAGAGATGATGTCCATGCTAGACAGGTTTTCAGGTTATAATCAAATAAATGTGGATAAGAAAGATCAACATAAAATGGTCTTTATTGCATATTGGGAGACATTCGCTTACAACAACATATCTTTCAATTTAATCAATGTCAATGCCATGTTTCAAAGAGTTATGGACTTATCATTTGGATATCTAAGGAACAAGATTATCGCGATTTACTTGGATGATTTAACTATATTTTATAAAAGTAGATAAACCCACCTAAAGGATCTAGAAACGATTTTATGAAGATGCATAGAGCATGGTATTTCATGTAATCCCAAGAAGTCATTTTTTGTGTGTCAAAAAGGCAAACTCTTAGTACACAATTTATCAAAGGAAGGAATAAGGATAGATCTTGAGAGATTAAGGCAATCCAACAATTGAGTTTCTCATATAACATAATAGGGGCTAAGTCGTTATTTAGCCAAGTTAACTTCTTAAGGAAGTTGGTTCCAAATTTCTCTGAAATCGCTTAACACAAAGTGGATTTGATGAAAAAGAAATAAGGTTTTAAATGGAATAATTATGGCATATAGGCTTTAAAATATATCAAGGAAGCTATCACCCATGCACTAGTCTCGGTTCACCTAAACTTTAATAAGGATTCTATCATCTATGTCAATGCATCCAACATACCATGTCAACTATCTTACTACAAGCTAATGAGAAAAAAATTGAGGCACCAACCACTTTTATGAGTGTCCCACTCAAAAACATGAGTTGAATTACTCCCAGATAGACAAGCATGCTTTTGTAGGGGTTAAAAGAGTCAAGCAGTTTAGGTTTTATATCTTGCATTGTTATACTACAGTTTATGTCATTGACCCAACAGTCAAAAGAGTCCTCACTCAACAAGAAATAAATTGTAATAAGAGGGATATGGATGGCCAAGGTACATGAATATGTTTGGGAGATCAAACCTACCAAACTAATCGGGGATAGAGGTTTGTGTAAATTGATGGCTAAGAATGAACCTAAAGTAGCAGAAGAACTCCCGATGGTATTATTTGTAGGCTTGCAAGATTTGTGGTTTTCTAACATTGCATATTACCTCACTTATGGTGAATGTCCTCATTATTTATCATCCAAAGAGAAAAGGAATCTAAATCTAAAAGATTCCAAATATGTCATTTAGAATGATACTCTTTATAAAAGAGGTTTGGATGGGACTTTCTTGATGCATGCAGATAAAAATCAACAACATAAGCTCCTTGAAGATTTCCATAATGAAGTTTGTGGGGATCATTTCTCATCTACCGTAACCACCTTCAAAATTTTAAGACAATGGTTTATTGCCTAGGTATGTTCAAAGAGGCATACCACTAGGTAGCTAAATCTGAAAAATGCAAGCAGTTTGTAACATACCACAACTAGCAGCACTCCCACTCATGTTGATGGTGATTGAATAACCTTTCCAATAATGGCTTAGGGACTTTGTCAAACAAATTAACCCATCATCAAGTGTTATTCATAACCACATATTGATAGCAACAAATTATTTTACCAAGTGGGTGGAGACTATACCACTTCAGAAGTAGTTTGTAACTTCATCAAAGATAATATTCTAGTGCATTTCAAAGTCCCAATAAAGCTAGTAACAAATAATGTTGTTGAATGAACATGGGATTACATTGGCTCATGGTGAACACACAATAGGACTGACAGGGGGTGAATTAGTCCAAAACTTCACAAATAATTTAATTATAAATAACACTAGCTAACTTAGCATCAACACATATGCATCAACCATCAATACATGAACACCAGATTTACATGGAAACCCAAACTGGGAAAAACCACAATGAGAATCTAACTCACAATATATATGATAATATGATGAAACTATAAAGATTCGGTCAACTACTGAGAGGGGGGTGAATCAGTAGTTGGAAAATAAACTAAATTTTCACCAAACTTAGAATCAACTCACAAAGTTTATCGGATTAGACACTTTAACAAATCTGCAGCTGCTTTGTTAAACCTTACTGGTTGACCTAATACTTCAATGATATAATGTAACAGATCTGAAACTTAAATATCCTTTGACCAAAACCTTAAACCACCTCACTAATACTAATAAGAACATATTTCAGATCATTCCCAATCATTTAGATATATCTATGCAGATTTACCAATCATTCATATCAACCATACCAAAAACACATCCACAAAATCATTCACCACTTGACACAATGATTTTTCACATGGTGACCCGAATGGGAAAAATGACGGTGGGGATGAATACCCACAAGTATTCTTTGAACTCTTTTTAAGTTTTCCATGTTAGAAGCCAAGCCTGGTTAGAAGCTTATACAAGAATGTTATGTTAGGAACAAATTTGGTTGAGGACCACCCGATTAAGGGATTGACTACAAATACCCCGTTAAAGGTAATACCTTATTAAAGATAACCTCAGTGGAGGATTTCAAATCCAAACTAATGGATCACCTGGTTAGAGGATTTCAACAGCAAGCCTGTTAGAGTGTACCCTATGAGGGGATTTCAAACTGTTGTAATGGTTAGAGAATTAGAGGTTCTTTGATCGATCTGGAAATAGCACTTCCTTGTTGAATCAGATCCTTTACCGCTCCTATCTTCATTCACATCATTCTGCAAACACACCTCCTAGTTCGGCAACAATCACTTTCACACTTAATCAAATTTGTCATCCACACATTCATTCAATCCATCGACCTTATGAACAAATACATTAGGTCGGTAACACAACACAAACCCTAAAATTCTCATAGAGATTACAAACACATTGGTTAGATCTTTGACCGTTAGATTACATTGCAACAACTTTACATTCTTTTAGGCATCTACAACTGCTTCTAGATCATCGCATTTTGAATCTTGTAACACATCACACGTTTGTCACTTCATACTATGAATTTGATTGTTCCCAAGATAAACAGTTATCTTTACGCGCCAAAACCATCTAAAAACTCATCATGAGCAACATGCTTTCATGGAATCTTCATCACTGATCATCATTCGGTCATAAATCATCACAATCAATCTCCAAGCTTCATCGGTTAGGGTTCTTCTTCTCAACTGGATAGGGTTACCGGTTGATCTTCACTGCTTCATTACCGGTTGTTTTACTGCTTCATTACTGGTTGCTATTGACATTAATGACAACAATTCCTAATATACTTCTTCATTGCAATCTTCATACAATGCCAACAATATAATAACTATTTACAATGAATATGGATTTATGCCGAAGAGCTCATTGCTCTGGACATGCAGATTAAAGTGCACAACCTTAGGCAAGATACGAAAGAGAACTTTCTCAACTGAAGATCACTCCTTCATGGAAAAATACAAACTATTGTTTAGATACAATGTGAGAAAATAGTTTGAATTGTAAGAGAAAAGCATCTATTAGAATGTAGACAGCAATTTGCAACTCAAGCTCTCATCTAATTGATCTGTAACATTTTTGGATCTTTGTCTAACTTCTGCTTCACCTAAAATTCACTCTTTATGCATTTCCTTATCACAACACCATTTCACACACTCTGTTTAACAATTCCAACACACACACACACACACACACACACACACACAGTGTAGACACCTAAAATTGTTCTACCTTAATTAAATAAATATTTTTGTTTATTTATTTAATTGGTCCCACTTTATTTATTTATTTATTTATTTAATTCATTAGATTTTCTCTTCATGACACATGTCATTTATCTCTTAATTTTTCTCTAACTACCCCCATCCTATTTTATTATTTTGTCTACCTACCCTATAATTCTAGCCGACCATTTATCGTTTCACCTCTTAATCTGATCCCCCCATTTCCTAAAGTGTCTTCTATATAAGAGGATACTTTTTTCCATCTAGGACCCTAATGAATGCATTTATCAAGCCTTCAAGAGATCAAGTGACTTTACAACCACAATCCGTTCTTTATTGAGCTCTTGTGCGCAATACAAAATCGAAGAGCAAATATATCAAGCAAGATCAATGGAGATAGAGACAATGGAAATCAAACCCTACTTGGAATGTGAACGGTATTATTGTTTCAATTTGTTAATTTGTATGTTCTTAGGTTTCTTCATTGGTGTATGGTGTGTAATGCCCATCAAAATACCCTAGAGAAATATAATAACTAACATGCTATTTTTTTTAAAACATCATCTAATGCAACATATACAACTAACTACTCATTTGCATTTATCATCCAATAACAAGATATACAATTAATCATCATGAACATAAACTTAAAAGCATAATCATAAGAACTCATCACACAAGAAGAAACAAACACAACTCTACAATTATTCTTTCCTAGGATATCTCAATGTCATTATCTAATCTACCCATAGAGAATAATCACATCAAGAATATACTGGATCATAAACATAACATCATAATTACTACCATAACTCAATGCATTCCAATTCAATTAACATTATCTCTTTTCATGCATATATTTATATCATGAATACAAATCCCATTAAACCCCTATGATTCATTTTATGAGCACCAATCCAAATGTTCCTAATCCCAATCACTTATTCAACATTATAGCATCATTATTCCATTTCCAATGCTATTTACCATATTATTAGTTCATTTCCTTTAATCATCATATACACCCACATAACACTAAATGCATTTCCATAGAATCAAATTACATTAATGAGCATTGTCTAAGATACAACATTAAATTCTCTTACAAATATTATGATCATGGCCTAATACATCATCTAACCATTACATATGCATCAACCATTTCACATCAAGGAGCATAGCTCTCAACTACCAATAAAATTACATCATGAATTCTACAAGATACATAAGACATATGAATCATATACATCAATCCGCTACAAATATCCATCTATAAGGGAAAGAGATAAGAATCCACATCCACATGCAAGAGTAACCAATGGAAGAAGGCATTGTTGGCATTTGCATTAATGATATGTTATGTTGTCATTGATGTCAATTGAACTGGTAATGGTATTTATGATATTGTTGATATTGTTGTTATTATTGATATTGTCTTGTAATCGGTAGGAAGAGCTTTATGGAAGATGTTGTAAACTGGTATGTAAGTATATAAGTATGTGAGTTGAACCGGTAACCGTTGTATAAGGTTAAACCCTTTTCTATGCAATGTAACCGGTAAACCCTACCAGTTGTTTTTGCTAAACCCTAACCAATTAAGTTTGCTGAAATGGTTATGTTGGTTTATTATCTATTGAGCGGTAATGATAGTGACACGTGCGATCATTGTAAGAAGATAAGTTCACATTGTTTTGGTGTGTTTGTTTGATTGTCTAGGGAATGAGAAAAGTGGATTGCATCTAATGCAAAGCGTGTGATGAGTTACAAGTCCGATGAAGCAATGATCATGGAGAGGTTGGAATTTTCTTGAAGATTGTGTATAGATTGCTATGTAAATCCAACGGTCACACTTGAACCGATTTGTTTGTAATATCTATGAGAGAATTAGTTTTTTGTTGTGTTACCGGCCTGATTGATTTGTATTTAAGGTCGATGAAGTTGTTTTGTTTAGTGATGGCAAAGTGCTGGTTGAAATTAGTTGAGTGTGTGGTTGCCTAACTGGAGAATGGATCTGCAGTTTGTGTAAAGGCAGATTGAAGCTTAAAAGGATCTGATCAAGAAAATGTAGTTCTATTCAGACAGATCAAGAAAAACTTGTTGTCTTCTAACAATTACAGCATAATTGAAATCCCCTAACCAGGTAAGCTCTAAAAAGCTTGGTTACTTCTTAAATCCTCTAACAAAGTGGTCCATTAGCTTGGATTCTCAAATCCTCTACCAAGGTTACTCCTAACAGTTATTTTCTTTTTATCAAGGCATTTGTAAATCCCTTAACCGGGTGATTCCTAATAGGATTAGTTCTTAACAAGATTTATTGTAAAAGTTTTAACAGGCTTGGCTCCTAATAGAGCGAACTTTAGAAGAGTTCAGATAGATATCTTGTGAGTCTCATCTCACCGTGGTTTTTACCTATTTGGGTTTTCCACGTATAAACATTTGTATCATGTGGTGAATGTTTTTGTGGTTATTATCTTACTTGTTGATTTGATTAACTTCTGATAAGGCATGATAACTAGAAGCATTGAGAGATGGAGTGTGTTGATATATGATTAAGAATTTGGATGTTTACAAGATTGAAGTTGTTTACTATTAATTTTCTTTAACAGTCAACCAGTTGATGTTAAGTATTCTTATGATTATTGATCTTGATAGTAATATTATATGGATAAGTTTACTTTGTGAGTTTGAGTTTGAGATTGGGAAGTTTGTATCAGTTTTTCAATTTACTGATTCAACCCCCCCCCCCCCTCTCAGTAATCTACCAAGTACTTATTCTTTCATCATACCATCAATTGGTATCAAAGCATCTCAGGTGCTCTTAAATCTAAAAGCCTAACAGCTTGAGGAAAAGATCTTGTAGATCATGATGAAGAAGGAAGGTCGGAAGTTCAACAAAGATAACTATAGGATATGGAGTGACATAATGAAGATTTATATTAAGAGTCTGGGAAGTTAGTATTGGGATCATGTAGAAACTCAGTATATTACACCTACTGGAGCTCTGACTGATGATCAGGAGAAATAACGGCAAGAAAATCATCAAGCATTGGAGGTTATTATCAATTCCCTGTCTGCTGTTGAATATGTAGATGTTCATGGTCTTGAAACTACATATGAAGTATGGAAAAAACTTGAAGAGATTTATAGCAGTGATGAACATGTTAAGGTTGCTAAAGAGGAGAGCCTAAGAGGAAAGTTTGATAACATGAGAATGTCTGAAGGTGAGAATATCCAATAGTATGGTCAAAGGATAAAAGAGATAGTTAGTGAAATAAAAAGTGCAGGAGGGAAAGTGGAAGATGTCACAGTGATTAGTAAGGTACTGATAACCCTGCTACCTGTCTATGTTATCCAAGTTGTAGTTATTCGAGAGTTGAAGTCCATTGACAAAACTAAGGTAACTCTTGACTCTATCATTGGAAAACTTACTGCTTTTGAATTAAATGGCTATGATGGTAGTGTACAGAAATCAGAATCTTCATTCAGAGATTTTGTCTCTAACACATCTTTGAGAAAAAGTAGAGATACTTGTCATGGTTATGAATCTAGATCCAGTAGAGATGTTGATGATGAAGACAACTTAGTGGAGCTTTAAGCATTGTTGGCAAAATAACTGCCTAGAGGCATTGGTAAATACAGAGGTAAACTACCTTTAAAATGTTTTGCATGCAACAAGATTAGTCATATAGCAGCTAATTGTCCTAATGGTGAAAATGAATACAAGAGAGACAAATTCAAGAATTATAAGGGTAAAGGCAAAAGAGATTGTCTTATTTCTATTGATAGTGGTATCACTGATGAAGAATCTAATGATGATGCTAGTGAAGCTATTGCATTTGTAGCTATTAAGGAAGAGGTATCGGATCAGAAGGTACTAGTGTCTAGGATGGATAACTCTGATGATTGGATCATTGATAGTGGTTGTTCACATCATATGACCAGTGATCAGAGAAAATTTCTTTCCTTGAAGGAATTTGATGGCAGTGTTGTCAGATTTGGTAATGACTCACCCTGTATGGTTAAAGGTAAAGGAGTTATTTCTCTTAATGGGAAGAGCAGTGATGATGATGTCTATTGGGTTGAAGGTCTAAAGAACAATCTTCTGAGTGTGGCACAGCTTAATGACAGAGGATACCCACTGGAGTTTAGAAATAGTATGTGCAAAATATTTGACAACAAAGGCGAATTGATTGCAACCGGGAAACAAACCAGAGGTAAACTGTTTCATCTTAATCCTAAAGTTAGCAACTGTTTGATTGCAAAGATAGATGATAGATGCCTTTGGCATAGGAGATTTTGTCATATAAACTTTGATAACATTGTCAAAGTGAGCAAGTCTAAGACAGTAAGAGGTTTGCCTTAGCTAGAAAAACCGGTTAATGCTCTTTGCAAAGAATGTCAGTTAGAAAGACGATTTCTTCAACATTCAAGAGAAATTCCTTCTCAGCAAAGCACTTGTTAGATTTGGTTCATACATATCCATGTGGACCAATAAGAACAAGAAGCATTAAAGGTGACAGATATTTCATGATCTTCACTGATGATTATTCAAAGATGATGTCGGTCACATTCTTGAAGGATAAGAATGAATCTTTTGGTAAGTTCAAGGCATTCAGAGCCTTAGCTAAGAAAGAGAGTGGCAAAAAGATAAAATGTTTGAGGACAAATCAAGGCGATGAATTTACTTCTGAGGAATTCACTAAGTACTGTGATGAAAATGGTATCAAATGATAACTTTTTGCACCAAGGACACCACACCAGAATGGTATCGCAGAGAGGAATAACCGGTCAGTGGTTGAAGCTGCTAGGACAATGTTGATACAAGGAGGTGTAGCGAAAACATTTTAGAAAGAAGTTGTAAGTACAACTGTCTACACAATGAAATTAGTTCTGGTGAAAAGAGGTAAGGACAAGACCCCTTATGAATATTGGTATGGAAGATCACTTGATGTTAGCTATTTTAAGATATTTGGTAGAAAATGTTTTATTAAAAGAGGTGATTACATTAGCAAGTTTGAAGCTAAGAGTGATGAAGGCATATTTCTTGGCTATTCCACCAAGAGTAAGGCCTATAAATGCTTCAACAACCGGACACAGAGAATTATTGACAGCGCTGATGTTCGAGTAGATGAATGTCCTAAAGTCTCAGAAGGAACCAGTTCAGAGAAAAAGGATGAAGATCCTTGCATTTTTCTTTTGGAACCTGGAACTGTTAAATCAAAAATTGGTAAAGAAAATTATGATGCACCTATTCAACCGGAACAAATAAATTCAAAAAAAGATGATAATGAAGAAGTTGAACCTGAAGAGAATGATAATGTTATTCATAGGTATGTAAGACTGAACCACAGTTCTGAATAGATTATTGGGGATAAGGATGCTAGAGTACTAACTAGAAGAAGAAGAATAAGAGAGAACTCTTGCATGATCTCCACCATTAAAACAAGAAGTGCTAAGGAGACATTTGGTGATGATTATTGGGTTAAAGTTATGGAGGAGGAATTGGATCAAATTGAGAAAAACAACACTTGGACACTGGTACCCCGACCGGTAAACAAGAATGTTATAGGTACTAAATGGGTATTCGGAAACAATTTAAATGAAGATGGTGTTGTAGTTCGCAACAAGGAAAGATTAGTTTGCAAGGGTTATGCTCAAGAAGAAGGAGAATATTATGGCAAAACTTTTGCACCAGTAGCAAGACTAGAAGGTGTCAGAACTTTACTTCCATTTGCAGCCCATAAGAAGTTCAAGGTATACCAAATAGATGTTAAGTCTGCTTTTTTGAATGGGATATTGGAAGAAGATGTATACATAGAGCAACCAGATGGTTATGCTTTGACAGATGATAAATACATGGTATGCAGATTGCATAAAGCTTTATATGGATTAAAGCAGGCACCCAGAGCATGGTATGAATGGCTTCATACACATCTGATGAAGATAGGCTTTACAAGAACCAGTGATGATAGTAATATTTATCTCAAGTTTGAAGGAGATGAAATACTGGTCGGTGAAGTATTTATTGATGATATTATTTTTGGAGGTAATGATGTCATGATCAATAGTTTTGCAGATGAAATGAAAAATGAGTTTGAAATGTCTTAGTAGGGGAAATAAAAAATTTCATAGACTTGCAAATACAGCAAATGAATAATGGTATTTACATTACTCAATCTAAGTATGTGAAAGAGATTTTGAAGACTTTTGGCATGAGTGACTGTAAACCAGTTGGAACACCAATGGTTATAGGTAGTAAGTTGTCCAAGGAAGATGAATCTAAGTATGTTGATGAAAAGGAATACAGGTCAATGATTGGGAAATTACACTATGTTTTTCACAGTAGACCAGATATAGCCCATGCGATTGGTATAGTTGCAAGATTCAAGAAGAATCCAAAGGAAGTAGGTCTGATAATAACCAAGAGAATTTTTAGATACCTGAAAGGTACTGTTGACTATGGATTATGGTATCCATATGGAGGAAACTTTGATTTGAAGGCATACACAGATGTTGATTGGGTAGGAAATGTTGATGACCGAAATAATGAATAATGATGAACAACAAATACCCTAACTGGTACTGAGAGGGGGGTGAATCAGTACAGACAAAAACTTCTCAATAACTTATCAAGTTAAAATAATGATAACCGATTGTCTTCATCACTAAACTTAACCATGGCAGTACCAGTTAAACACAATAAGAATGCAGACATCTAAACTAGTAAAACTGAATACTTCAAATAATATTCAACACTTTATAACTACTTCACCAATATACATATGCATGTGTTGTATCAGTAATGCCATAACCATTAGCTTTGCATGCATAATCACCTAAACAAATAATACTCAATCATCACATGAAAATACACAACTCATGGCACACAAATTTTTTACGTGGAAACCCAAATGGGAAAAACCACGGTGGGGATGAATACCCACAAGCTTATTTTTGAACTCTTTTGAAGCTCGCTCTGTTAGGAGCGTAGTCCGGTTAAAGACTTTACAATAAGGTTTTGTTAGGAACCGATCTTGTTAAAGATCCCCTGGTTAAGGAATGGCTATATACCTCGTTAAAGGTTGAAACCCTCTTAAAGGTTACCTTGCTAGAGGATTTGAAGAACTCAATGATTTTGAGTCACCTCGTTAGAGGATTTACAATAAGCATGTTAAAGCTACCCGGTAAAGGGATTTTCCTACTGTTGAAATGGTTAGAAGACAACTGGTAAAGCTCTGATCTGATAACAACACTACATGCTAAGGCAGATCCCCTTCAGTTCCTCTACTCTGCAATCACACTCTACAGTTTTCCACTCACCGGTCTGGCAAGTATCTCATCACTCGAATACAAAACACAATATTTGCCAACACTTACAACATCAAAACTCATTGACCTTATAGACAACAATTAGGTCGGTAGCATAAACCCTAAACCCTAAACATTTTAGGTTTACAATTACAAGCGGTCCAATCTTGACCATTCAAAAATTTTGCATAGAATAAAACAATTTCAAACAGATCACAAGTCATTTTGCATTGTCCATTCTTCACCGCACGTGGGAATTAGTAACCCATCATGCTCTCTTCACATACCGCTAAGAAGAATGTTCATTCCCAAGGTAGACATTTAATGCAATCAATCTTCACATGCAAGATCCTCAAGGAAATCCTTCACGTGTGCAAAAATGACGTGGCATCTTGATCTCATCCTTATTTCTTAGCTAACTCATCACAAAATGTTACCGGTTGCATCACACGAGCTAGATTGCCAAACCAGAAACCCTAGAGTTGAGACTACCAACCGATAGTCACACTTAGTGAAACCCCGACATCGATTCACTACATCTCTTCATACCAGTTCTCCTAATTGAACATCAATAACAACTTCTTCCAATCTTCATACCGGTTCATCTGTACTTATTGACATCAATGACAACATATATTATCATCATACTAGTTCATCATATGCCAACAATATCCCCCTTTGGCATTGATGACAATACTCAGTGTAGAATTGCAACTATAAACATCATAGATCAGTGCAGCTATAAAATATATCTTCATCATCAGATATCTTCTCCCATATCATACATCATCAGATATCTTATCTCCCTTTGACAACAATGCCAAAGTGGAGGCACAAACTTCCAATCTCCACTATGTTGCTCCCCCTGTGGAGTAGCATCCTTCAACACATCAACCTTGTAAGATTTGTCACTGTAGTACCTGACTGATGTGGAGCACAAAAAATTAGTTTACCTGATGAAGGGGTAGAACCCCTAATTCACCTCTCAAATAGGTAAATGTAGTCTTCAGTAAGGGCTTAGTGAATATGTCTACTAGCTGCTCCTTACTGGAAACATGTTGTAATAGAACCTCTTTATTTTGAACCTTCTCTCTCAAGAAAGGATACTTGAGCTCAATGTTCTTAGTTCGAGCATACAATACCAGATTCTTGGAAATATTGATTACACTTGTGTTGTCACAAAATATACTCACCGGTTCAAATATAGGTACTTTGAAACCATCCAATACATGTTTCATACAGATTGCTTGAGTGCAATACTCCGCTTCAGCAATAGACTGAGAAGTACAACTCTGCTTCTTACTCGTCCATGAGACTAGTCTTCCACCAAGAAAGAATGCTCCACCGGTTGTGCTCTTCTAGTCATCCACATCACCTCCCCAATCTTCCTTGATATATACTTTGAGATTAAAATCACCATTGTATGAATACCATAATCAATAATCAACTGTCCCTTTCAGGTATCTAAGAATCCTCTTGACTGCTACCAAGTGGGATTCTCTTGGACTTTTCTGAAAATAGGCCATAATGCCCACTACATGAGAAATATCTGGTCTGTTGTGTACCACATAGTGCACCTTACCGATCATTGACCGATACTCCTCATTCACCAACGTTGAATCATCTTCCTTAGTCAATTTACATTCGGTCACCATCGGTGTACCAACCAGTTTGCTCTCCCTCATGCCAAAGGTCTTCAATACCTCTTTTACATACTTGGACTGGGTAATAAAGATACCCTCTTTCATTTTCTGAATCTGTAGACCAATGAAGAACTTCATCTCTCTCATTAGAGACATCTCAAACTCTTTCTTCATTTCATCTGCAAATGCATGGCTCATTTCATCATCTCCTCCAAATATTATATTATCTACAAATACTTCACATATTAGAATCTGATCATCTTTAGATTTCAGGTAGATGTTGTTGTCCTTACTATCTTCTGATAAGGCAAACCCATCTGGTTGCTCAATATACACTTCCTCTTCTAGGATTTCATTCAAGAATTTAGACTTCACATCCATCTGGTATACCTTGAATCGCTTAAATGTTGTAAATACAAGTAGCATTTGAACACCTTCCAGTCTAGCCACTGGGGCAAAAGTTTCTCCATAGTCTTCTCCCTCTTCTTGAGCATATCCCTTGCATACAAGTCTTGCCTTCTTCCTTACAATTGTGCCTTCTTCATTTAGCTTATTCCCGAAGACCCATTTGGTACCTATGACATTCTTGTGTTTCGGTCTGGGTACCAAAGACCATGTTGCATTATTTTCTATCTGGTCCAACTCCTCTTCCATTGCCTTAATCTAGTCTTCATTTGTAAGTGCCTCTCTAGTAGTCTTAGGCTCAAATTCATAAATCATGCAAGAGTTTTCTTTCACCTTTCTTCTTGTGAGTATCCCTGCATCTTTATCTCCTATGATCTACTTCAGATCATGAAGTATTTTCACATATCTAGGAATGGCTCTAGTTGGTTCTGCTTGCTTTTCCTATTCTTCTTCTTCTCCATCTTCTTCTTCACCTACTACAGCTTCTACCGGTACAAGAACACTTAGGTCTTTGCTTGTTTCTTTCTTAACTGGTTCCCAGAAGCTTACACCCGGTTCATCTTCCACTTGCTTGCTGTAGGTTTCCTCAGGTTTCTCAGGGGATTCATCAACCTTGACATTGATACTCTCAACAATTTTCTGAGTCCTATTGTTGTAGCACTTGAGAGCTTTTCTCTTAGTGGAATATCCCATAAATATTCCTTCATCACATTTAGTATCAAACTTGCTTAGATGCTCACCTCTCTTAATATAGCATTTACTACCAAATACTCTAAAATAACCCACAGTGGGAGTCTTCCCGGTCCAATACTCATAAGGGGTTTTAACTTAACCTTTCTTGATGAGTACCCAGTTCATAGTATAGATTGTAGTGCTCACTGCTTCTCTCCAAACAGTGTGAGCAACCTTTCCTTGGATCAACATTGTTCTGACCGCTTCAACTACAATCATGTTATTCCTTTCTGCTATGCCATTCTGTTGAATGGTCTCTCCTTCAACCATCCTCGTGTCTTTAAATTTTTCTCTAAGGCTTTCTTCCTTAGCTTGCTTGACATGTTCTTCGGCACCATAAATGGTTTCCAATGTATCCCATACATCCTTAGGAGTGTCCTTATCTTGTACATCAATGAACTCAATATCGGACAGACTGCTAATAAGGGCTTCCATGACTTGCCCATTTTCTTGAATCTCTCTTTTTTTATCATCATTTAGTGTCAGTGAGGATTACATAGGCATTCTCAACATAGCTCCAATGTTGAGCACCCAAAATCTTGATATAAATCTTCATTCTATCTTTCTATATTTTGAAGTTATCTCTATTGAACTTAGGACCTTCCCTCTTCATCATTAAAGCAAGATCTTTTACCTCAAAGTTTTAAGCTTATATCACCGAGGACCTGGAGTTGCTCTGATACCAATTGATGAATAATGATGAACAACAAATACCCTAACTGGTACTGAGAGGGGGGTGAATCAGTACAGACAAAAAAATTTCAACAACTTATCAAGTTAAAACAATGATAACCGGTTGTCTTCATCACTGAACTTAACCATGGCAATACCAGTTAAACACAGTAAGACTTTAGACATCTAAACTAGTAAAATTGAATACTTCAAATAATATTCAACACTTGATAACTACTTCACCAATATACATATGCATGTGGTGTATCAGTAATACCGTAAGCATTAGCTTTGCATGCATAATCACCTAAACAAAGAATACTCAATCATCACATGAAAAATGCACAACTCATGACACATATTTTTCACGTGGAAACCCAAATGGTAAAAACCACGGTGGGGATGAATACCCACAAGCTTTTTTTTTAACTTTTTTGAATCTCACTCTATTAGGAGCCTAGTCCGGTTAAAGACTTTACAATAAGATTCTTTTAGAAACTGATCCTGTTAAAGATCACTCAGTTAAGGGATGGCTATATACCCTGTTAAAGGTTGAAACCCTCTTAAAGGTTACCTTGCTAGAGGATTTGAAGAACTCAATGATCTTGAGTCACCTCGTTAGAGGATTTACAATAAGCCTATTAAAGCTACCCAGTAAAGGGATTTTCCTACTGTTGAAATGGTTAGAAGACAACATGTAAAGCTCTGATCTGATAACAACACTACATGCTAAGGTAGATCCCTTTCAGTTCCTCTACTCTGCAATCATACTATGTAGTTTTCCACTCACTGGTTTGGCAAGTATCTCATCTCTCGGATACAAAACACAACATTTTCCAACACTTACAACATCAAAACTCATCGACCTTATAGACAACAATTAGGTCGGTAGCATAAACCCTAAACCCTAAAAATTTTAGGTTTATAATTACAAGTGGTCCAATCTTGACCTTTCAAACACTTTGCGTAGAATAAAATAATGTCAAATAGATCACAAGTCATTTTGCATCATCCATTCTTCATCACACATGGGAATCAGTAACCCATCACGCTCTCTTCACATACCGCTAAGAAGAATGTTCATTCTCGAGGTAGACATTTAATGCAATCTATCTTCACATGCAAGATCCTCAAGGAAATCCTTCACATGCACAAAAATGACATGGCATCTCGATCTCATCCTTATTTCTTAGCTAACTCATCACAGAATGTCACCAGTTGCATTGTACAAGCTAGATTGCCAAACTAGAAACCCTAGAGCTGAGACTACCAACCGATAGTCACACTTAGTGAAACCTAGACACCAGTTCACTACATCTCTTTATACTGGTTCTCCTACTTGAACATCAATAACAACTTCTTCCAATCTTCATACCGGTTCACCTGCACTTATTGACATCAATGACAACATATATTATCATCATACCAGTTCATCATATGCCAACATGGAAAAGCACTATTGGTGGAAAATTCTTTCTAGGAGGAAGGCTTGTTTCATGGAGTAGTAAGAAGCAGAGTTGTACTTCACAATCTACTATTGAAGCTGAGTATGTTGAAGCTTATATGAATTGCACATAGGCTATTTGGATGAGGCACATTTTGGAAGGTTTTAAGATGAAGATCTCAGAACCTATAAATATTTTATGTGATAATACAAGTGTCATAAATATTTCTAAGAATCATGTTTTTCACGCATAAACCAAGCACATTGAATTGAAGTATCACTTCTTGAGGGAAAAATTTCAAAGTAAAGATGTTATCTTAGAACATGTTTCTACCAAGGAGCAACTTGTAGATATCTTTACCAAACCTCTGCCTAAGATTACATTTGAGTATCTTAGAAGTCAGTTGGGGGTTGTACATCTTCATGAAGTTAGTTGAGCATGATATTGATTGCATCAATCCCTGAATTACTTGCAAAATCTTAGAAGGACTTATGAAGAAGTGGATGTATTCCACAGGGGGAGCATCAAGTTGTAGTATGTTGTTGATGTGCAGTGAAAACTTGCAATTACATGTTTTACTTTCAATTTGGCATCATTGTCAAAGGGGGAGAAGAATTATGTGATTAGGAGAAGAATTGTGTGATTGGCAAAAGGGAAACTAGCAACAAGTTGAAGACGGACAAAGAATGGTGAATATTTGGTAATGTAAACCAGGATTCCTATTCACCATTCACAACAGAAATCAAAGGCATTGATATGTGTATTGCCATCAATGCCAAAGGGGGAGATTGTTGGCATTTGCATGAATATTTCATTAATGATATGAAATGTTGTCATTGATGTCAATTGAACCGGTAATGGTATTTATGATATTGTTGATATTGTTGTTATTATTGATATTGTCTTATAATTGGTAGGAAGATATTTATGGAAGATGTTGTAAACTGGTATGTAAGTATATAAGTATGTGATTTGAACCAGTAACTGGTGTATAAGATTAAACTCTTTTCTATGCAATGTAACCGGTAAACCCTACCAGTTGTTTTTGTTAAACCCTAACCGATTAAGTTTGTTGAAATGATTATGTTGGTTTATTATCTGTTGAGCAGTAATGATAGTGACACGTGTGATCATTGTAAGAAGATAAGTTCAGATGTTTTTGGCATGTTTGTTTGATTTTATAGGTAATGAGCAAAGTGGATTGCATCTAATGTAAAGTGTGTGATGAGTTACAACTCTGGTGAAGCGGTGATCATTGAGCGGTTGGAATTTTCTTGAAGAATGTATATAGATTGCTATGTAAATCCAACAGTCACACTTGAACCAATTTATTTGTAATCTCTATGAGAGAATTAGGTTTTTGTTGTGTTACCAGCCTAATTGATTTGTATTTAAGGTCGATGAAGTTGTTTTGTTTAGTGTTGGCAAAGTATTGGTTGAAATTAGTTGAGTGTGTGGTTGCCTAACCGGAGAATGGATCTGCAGTTTGTGTAAAGGCAGATTGAAGCTTAAAAGGATCTGATCAAGCAAATGTAGTTCTATTCAAACAGATCAAGAAAAACATGTTGTCTTCTAACAATTACAGCAGAATTGAAATCCCTTGACCAAGTAAGCTCTAACAAGCTTGGTTACTTCTTAAATCCTCTAACAAGGTGGTCCATTAGCTTGGATTCTCAAATCCTCTACCGAGGTTACTCCTAACAGGGTATTTGCTTTTTATCAAGGCATTTGTAAATCCCTTAACGGAGTGATTCCTAACATGATCAGTTCTTAACAACACTTATTGTAAAAGCTTTAACAGGCTTGGCTCCTAACAGGGCGAACTTCAGAAGAGTTCAGATAGCTATCTTGTGAGTCTCATCTCACTGTGGTTTTTACCTATTTGGTTTTTCCACGTATAAACATTTGTGTCATGTGGTGAATGTTTTTGTGGTTATGATCTTATTTGTTGATTTGATTAACTTTTGATAAGGCATGATAACTAGAAGCGTTGAGAGATGGAGTATGTTGATATATGATTAAGCATTTGGATGTTTACAAGATTGAAGTTGTTTACTGTTAAGTTGCTTTAACAGTTAACCATTTGAAGTTAAGTATTCTTATGAGTATTGATCTTGATAGTAATATTTTATTGATAAGTTTACTTTGTGAGTTTGAGTTTGAGATTGGGAAGTTTGTATCAGTTTTTCAGTTTATTGATTCACCCTCCCCCCCCTCTCAGTAATCTACCAGATACTTATTCTTTCATCATGCCATCAGGCATCAAACCACCTGACAATGTGGAACCATAAGGAACCACCCCCTGTGCTAGGAGATGACACTAGATCCCACACACACTCTAGATTTAGGTTGATACCTAACAACCAAAGGATAACACTCCACACATCATGCAGCTAAATCAAGCTCAATATAAACATAAGACCTCTAGAGCTATCACGACAACAAAGCTTAAGGAACTAGAATCCACATGTAGGGAAGAGTGTCGTCATATGCTATCACCAACAATAAAGGATATCCTAGAACTCAGTTTTAGTATCCATGATACACATGCGGAACCATCTCAACCTTTGAGGAAATAAAGGGATTTCAGTTTATCCGATTACCAAATCTTCCCATACCTCACTTCGGCTGCACTAGCAATCCAACCATGAGATGGGGTACCACACATATATTTCTTATTTTATCAAGATGAATTACTACTACCCAACCCACCTTTGATTAATTTATTACGTTATCACTTGATTATTACAATAAACCTCCAATGAGATATCCCAACGGTCTAGACCTTGGCTCCATAACTCAAGGAATCCTAGTAGTGCATTCCTCATGACCTTGGCAAAATCATGGAAGCCCACTCTCCCTAATTATGCTCCTAGGTCTTGGGGTAACATCACACATATACAACAAGTAACATTTAATAACAAAAGCAACATGAGCGGAGAGGAGAAGGGGAATGGTCAGGCCCAAAATTTAATTTTTTGGGTTGGAGAACTAGTTCAACAGCAGGACAACATGTAGCAGGAGATTCAAGGAGCCCTTTGAAGGGGGAGAGTTCAGATGGTAAGGAACCCGATGCCCATTTGGATTCGGGGGACCCAGGTAGGGGTCCTAGATCACACGTGGAGCATATTGTAGCAGACAAGGTGAATGGTCAGGTTCAAAATTCAATCTTGGGGGCGGCAAACCTGAAGCAGTATTAGGACAGCAGGCGGCAAGTGGTTCAGGGGGGGCTGTGAAGGGGATAGAATCTAATGGGAAGGATCTTGAGACCCCTTTTAATTCGGGGGACCTAGATGGGGGGCCCAGATTGAATGGACCCATTGGTAAATGGTCCTCACTGTTTGGTATCAAACCCAAAGGTAAGTTATCCTTGCCTACGGTTAAAAATATATCGAATGTTTCTTAGAGAAAGTTCACCATTTCCATTCAGGATAAAATTATAGATCAAAATATTTCTCGGATGGAAACTACCCTTATAGGAAAATTCTTTGGGGTGAGACCTAAAATTGAGATTGTTCATGGATTTGTCAAGAGAAAATGGAATTTGAAAGGACAGGTTGATGTGGTTGCTATGAATAAATGATGTATTTCCTTTTCTTTTTCATGTGAGGAGGATCGTAGACAAATCCTTTGCAATGGTACCTGGTCGATAGGTAAATATTTAATGTATATCCAGAAATGGTGCCCTAATGCGAGTATGGATGATAAGTTTGTGGTCCAAGTCCGGGTCTGGATAAAGCTACCTAGGATTCCTATGGAATATTGGGAGGAAGATGTGTTTTCTGGGATAGCCAATGTTTTTGGGGAGCTTCTCGCCATTGACCCGGTCATGACATCCAGAAGAAGACTTATTTATGCTAGAATCTGTGTAGGGGTTGGGCCTGAGACAGATATGCCAGAGGAAATAGAGATAGAATCAAAACTAGGAAAATGGATGCAGAATACTGTTTATGAATCAATCCCTTTTGCTTGTTTTCACTGTAAGAGAGTAGGGCACTGGGCTAAAAAATGCCCAAGCAATGTGGCCAAAACTCAAACGCAAACTAAAGTTTGGAAAAAGGTGGATAATTCTTTGAAAGTCTCTCCTTCTAATGGTTTGGATCGGGAGAAAAAGTCCCAGGTAGGAAGGACCGAGGAGGTATTAGTCAGGGAATCGGGAAATGAAATGAAGAAATGAGAGCATGATAAGATCTCCTAGCAGGAAAAGGAGCAGGAGAACAGTGGAAAGGATTCTAATGATGGAGAAAGAAAGTCACAAGTCAGCAGTCAAAACAATCAAAAGGATATGACAGAAAAATTTAGCTTAGAGTGAGAAACGGGATAGTAGTCAGATGGACAAGGGAGATAGTCAATCCAAAGATAACAAGGAAGAGGGAGACAATTTTAACTCAGTAGAAAAAAAATTTGAGTTAGAAAATGGAGCAAGTTGGATCCAAAATGCTCAACCTGATAATATCTTTGAGCAAGGGCTCTCAGAGATATCATTAGCCTCCCCAGCCTAGGTCAAATTGACTTTCTCGGAGGAAAACGAACCAAGATGGGGAGATGAAGAAGATATAAAAAAGGATTTGGAAAAGAGTGGAACAAAGCGGGAGGAAGAAGAAGTAATGGAGGATAAAAGAAATAACAAGAACAAAAAAAAGAGTAATAATAGCAATAACAATAATACAACCACCAGAAATACCAGAAGTAGACTAGGGGATGTGGGAGCTCAGCATACATCACTTGGAAGATATTCAAATGCAAAGAAGAGGACCATGGAAACAAGCAAGAATCTAGCAGACGGGACTCAAAGAACCATCTTTGAGGCAGGTATTTCTAAAAAGTCATGAAGATTATCTCCTGGAACATTTGAGGATTGAATAATCCTCACAAACATGATTTAATAAAAAGTATGATTAGAGACAAAAACCTAGATATTTTTTTGATTTAGGAAACCAAAATGCCTAAGGATAAGGTTGAATGTTTGAAAATGTTTAGTAATGGAGGATTTAGTGGTGGTAGTTAAGAAGGGGCATCAGGAGGTATTGCTACTTTCTGAAATAAAAATAATGTAAAAGGAGAAGTATTGATTCAAGACAACAATTTGGCCTGCATTATATTTAAGCATTTGAAAGAGGGTACTTCATGAATCTTGACTAATGTGTATGCCCCAAACACCAAGACTGATAGAAGTGATTTCTAGAAAATCTTATCCTCGATTAGAAGTAAGTTTGTTGAAGATAGCTAGATTATGATAGGGAATTTCAATACCCCTTTGAGGGAAAATGAGAAAAAGGGAGGGAGCCAAACCAATTTGGACAACAAATTGGATTTGATGGAGTTCATCAATAATCATGCTCTCCATGATCTAGATTTGCAAGGGGTTAAATATACTTGGACCAATAGAAGGAGTGGTGAAGACCTAATTTAGGTCAGGCTCGATAGAGCTTTAATTTCTCTGGATTGGTTTAATTCTCATTTCTATTCTTTATCAGCTCATATCAGGGCCGGGTCGGATCATTATCCTATATCCTTTACGGTTGATGCCAAGAAGGGAAGAAGACATTTCCCTTATATATTTGAGAGAATGTGAACAAAACACCCAGATATGGAAAGCAAAATCAAGGAATGGTGGTAGGTTAGAATTGAAGGAAATGCTATGTATAAGGTGGTCAAAAAGATGAAGTTTGTGAAAGATAATGTTAAAAGATGGAATAAGGAGTCCTTTGGGAACATCTTTGCTTCCAAATTTACCATTCTCTTAGATCTGAAAGATATCCAGGATGAGATTCAGAATAATGGTTATACCAAGGTCTCTAGAGAAGTTGAAGACGAGATTCTCATGAAATATCATGACATAATAGCAAAAGAAGAAACTTTCTAGAAACAGAGGTCAAGAAATATTTGGTTGAAGGAAGGGGATAGAAATACCAAATACTTTCATATGTCCACTTTGAAACACAAGGCCATCAATAGGATATCTCAGCTTAAAGTCAATGGTAGAACTGTTGAAGATGAAGAGTCTGTGAGGAAGACTGTCTTGGAGTTCTTCTCTAACCTCTTGACTAAGGAACAAAACTTGGACTTGCAAGCTCAAAAGGACCTTACGGACCGTATCCCCTCTATCTTGGATGCGGATCAGAATTCATATCTCACTACTATTCCATCCAATGATGAGATTCTGAAAGCTGTCAATTCCTTTAAAGGTAACAAGGCCCCGAGCCCGGATGGTTTCCCTATGTTCTTTTTTCAAATGTATTGGTATATTGTTGGAGGTGATGTTTCTAGTGTTGTGAAAGAATTCTTTGGTGTGAGAAGAATTTTGAAAGAACTGAATGGCACTTTCATTTCCCTTATTCCCAAAAAGATGGGTGTTGATTCCATGGATCTTTTTAGACCTATCAGCCTATGCAACTCTTTGTACAATATCATCTCTAAGGTTTTGACCTCTAGAATCTTGACTCTGCTCCCCTCTATCATTTCTCCCCACCAAAGTGGCTTTGTTCCTGGGAGAAATTTTTTGGATTCGATAATGATGGTCCATGAAAATATTCACTCTCTCTCTAGTGCTAGAAAAGAAGGCTTTCTTTTGAAGCTTGAATTATCTAAAGCCTATGATAGAGTTGACTAGAGATTTATGATGGATGTTCTCTCTACTTTTGGTTTCTACTCTAGAAGTATCTGTCTTATTTTGAAATTGGTATCCTCTACTTCTTTTTCTATTTTAATCAATGGGTCTCCTTCCCCCTTTTTCAAATCCTCAAGGGGTCCCAGATAGGGGGATCCTCTATCCCTGGTTCTTTTCATTATCATGGCGAAATGTTTGGGAAGATTTATTGGTGAACTTGTTGAGAAGGGAGAGTTTTGTGGGCTGAAACCTTCTTCGGCAGACCAATTTTTCTCCCATCAGCAATTTGTGGATGACTCTATTATTGTGGGGAATACTTTAGTGAAAGATTCTAGGAGCTTAAAGAAAGCTTTGGACAGTTATGGGACAACTACCGGTTAATTGATAAATTGGTCTAAACGTTTAGTCTATTCCATTAACACTCCGGAAAGAAGACAGATAAAAATTAGTAACATTTTGGGATGTCAATTGGGGAATCTTCCTGCTTCCTATCTTGGGCTCCCTTTATGTCAAGTCCCACCTGATACTTTCTGGGGTGCTCTTGTGGATAAATTTCATAGGAAGTTAGCTGGATGGAAAGGCTCTCTACTCAGCCAAGCTGGTAAGGTACAGCTTTTGAAATCTAATGTTCAAAGTATCCCACTTTATGCCATCAACATTTTTAGAATTCCAGCCAAGTTTGCAGAGGCTATTGAAAAAATTCAAAGAACTTTTCTATGGATAGGGGTTGAAGAAAAGAAGAGAATGAATCTGATTGTGTGGGATAAGGTTTGTAAACCTATAAGAGAGGGAGGTCTTGGCCTTAGAAGAATCAGAGACATGAATGAGTTTCTCATGGCTAAGCAGATATGGAGAGGTTATAACACTCGGGGAGAATGGAAATTGATATGGGACAACAAGTATAAAAGACAATTCCCTACCCTTCCAATTTTCCTCAATGCTGAAGATATCTCGATTGGCTCTAATATTTGGAAAAATGTTACAAGAACTAGAGATCTAATTGCCAAAGGTGTGAAATGGAAGGTGGGGAAAGGTAATTTCATTAAATTTTGGGAAGATTCTTGGTTGCTTGACTCCCCGTTGAGTGATAGCCCTGATTGGGGCAAATTTCAAGATCAGTGTAAGGAAAAATATGGCACTATGGTTGCTGACTACTGGAATGATGGACAATGGAAGGAATTATCCCTAGTTGACCCCTCCCTTGGTAATCTGAACAAAATTATGAATTCCATGGTGGTGGTGGATGATGATGACCAGCTAATCTAGAAACTTACAACAAATGGTAAATTTTGTGTTGCCTCTCTCTATAATCAACAATTTTCTAATTTGGAGAGTCCTTGGTGGGCTAAGCCTTGGGTGAAAGGCCTAATTCCCAAAATTAATATTTTTTTCTGGACTGTCCTTCAAAATAAAATTTTGACTATGGATAACCTCAAAATCAGAGGATTTTGTATGCCTAGTGTTTGTCTTCTTTGTATGCCGAACGAGGAAACCATTAACAACTTGTTCTTCCACTGTCCCTTCTCTGCTGATATCTGGGCTAGATGTCTGGATTACTTCAATATCAGTTGGGTCTTTCCAGAATTTGTCCAAGAGGTTTTTAATTCATGGCATCACCCCTCAAGGAATAAGTCTATAATTATGTTATGGAGACTGGCTTTACCTCATATTTGTTGGGGAATATGGAAAGAGAGAAATGAAAGAGTGTTCAGAGCGAAGGCATTTAAGGCTCAAATAATTTTTGAGAAAATCAAATGAAATATAGTGGAGAATATCATCATGGGTGGAATAGCCAACCCCAAAGATCAAGATGATCATATTATTTTCAAGAAATGGAGATTAAAGGGAAGTGACATCTTTCAGGTTAATCCTAGAGAAGGTGTGAAATGGGAAATCCCTCCTCATGGCTGGATGAAAATCAACTTTGATGGCGCTTCAAAGGGTAACCCTGGCAATGTGGGGTGGTTTTAAGGGATGAATGGGGAAAATACAAAACCATTAAATGTATCCCTATTGGCAGTCAAACTAAGCATGTTGTTGAGGCCATGGCTGCTTATCATGGGATGGTTCTAGCAAAGGAAGCCAATTGTACCAGAGTATGGTGTGAAGGTGACTCTTTGAATATCATAAATTGTTTGAATAAGGTGTTCCCGCCCTCTTGGTCTATAAACAATGCTATTAAAGCTGCGAAGGAAATAAGTGAAACCTTCCATATATGTGTTTTCACAAATGTTTACAAGGAAGCTAACTCGTGTGTTGACTGGGCAGCCAACTTGGCCTGCCAATATGAGAAAATCATTACCATTAATGGGGAGAGTAAACTTGCATGTGAGGCAAAATCCTTGTTCGAACTGGACCGTATCTAGATGAGGCAACGTGGCATCATTAATCATAATTCTTAATGCTTTTCCCCCTTTTTCGATGAAGGTTTACAGCGGCGGTGTTGTGTATTTATTTAATAGTCTATCATATTAACAGGGCACGGATTCTGGGTTGTTTTTGAGAGCAATAATAGAAACCAGAGAGGAAATATTAGAGGAGAGATTAAGAATTCCAGTGAATTTGAGGGAAAAATTGGAGGGAACAAAAAGATGTTTGAACCAACTTCATGTTCGGATTGGAAGAAGAACAAAGAGGTTTGGGAGATTCTACAAGAGGGGGGCTTAAGTGTTTTCATGGAGAGGCTCTGTGGTAAAGACCCAACAATTACCAAGCATTTTATAAAGAATTGGAAGAATCGCAAAGTTCTGGTGGGCACTTAGATGATGATGGTGGACGGAGATATCATTGCAGAAGCTACGGGGATGGTGAAAGATGGTATTAAGTTTTATAGAGATCGAAGTGTCTCTAATAAGGCAGCAGATATATTTCCTATCACGGATGATGAAAAGAAGAAAATGGTCAAGGTGGATAACTCCTACCACTCCCCCAAGTGTATTTGTAGGCCATGGAGGTTCATGTTGTTTGCTACCATAACCTACATTACTCTAGATAGAAGATTCACGAGGGCTTACGGGCACCATTTCATGTTGCTCAACCACTTCCGCCATGGTGAAAAGGTAAGCCTGCCCTATTATTTAGCTTATTCCATGGATCACACCATTAAAGAAATGCAAAAAGACCCTCAGGGGGACCATGCTCTTCATCATGGTCTTATGGTTTTAGTTTACAAATTGTTGAAAGGGAAATCCATAGAGAAACAAATTAGAGGTAAAAATACCAGGGATGATGACATGAAAACTGAGTATAGTGGTTTCAACTTTGACTCGGAAACTGAAGGTGAGTCAGAGGATCTTAGAAAAAAGGGGAGGAATAAGGGGGAAAGAAAGAGGATTTTTGTTGATTCTGATCTCTCGGACTCCGAGGATGATTCCTTTGAGGAGAAATTCATCAAAAGCAAGAAAGGAAAGGGAATGGGAAAACAAACCCAAAGGAACAAGAATACCAATAGGGGAGCTAACAAGGTTAAAAAATAGATTTTGATAGCTTCTGATGAGGATGCAGAGGAGGAAAAAAATGACAATATGAAAGGTAAGGAGGAGGATGAGATTTTGAATGTGGATCGTGGTGAGGACATGAGTACTCAAGGATTGCATAATAAGGGCCAAGAGAATAAAAGGGGAAATCCTAGTGACTATCATGGGGATAATGATAGTATTAAGGGATTTTGTGATACTATCAGCAAAATTGTGAAATATATCAGCAAGCTGAAGAATGATATTAATGATAAAAAAATGCTACGATAGGCGAGAAGCCTCTTTCTGAAAAATGTTAAAGAATTAATGGTTGCGATCAACAATGTTGAAGTTATTGAGGCCATGGTCGGTAAAATTATTGAAACATAAAAAAAGGTTAAGGAAATAGAAGGGAATAGAGAGGTGAACGGGCTGGAAACTACCATGAACAACCTGGTCAATAGAGTCGACAAGATGGAATTAATTGTGAAGAGGATTGCTGAACAAAATTTCTAGATTCTTAAGGCCTCTGTGGATAATATGAATATTTTCATTAACAGATTTGATAACATTAAAGACAAAGAGGGCGACAAGGACCAGATGGAGAAAAAATTTATGAGAAGAGAACTAGGGCCAACACTAGGAATCAAGGTGATATCAAGGGACAAGAGCTGGATGAATTGAAGACCTCTGCGGACAACATGAAGCAGATGGTGTTTCATGCAAAATATATTATGAAAAATATTTAGTTGTCTTGGTCTTTGTCTTTGTCTTTGTGTTGTCTTTTTGCTATCCTTTTGCTGTCTTTGAGCGACTATGTGTTTTGAGTTCCCTTTTTGGTTTGGATGGGAACTGTTTTTTGTTTGGGTGATCAGGCACAATTTTTTTTTGCTTTAATACTTTTTCTATTTCCTGATATGTAAAAAGGTTCGGGTTCCTTTCAAAACCATGTTTTTACTTAATCAAAACATCACACATACAAGAATGAGGGTTCTTAATACAACATAACCCGGTTAACCAAGGTCTCCATTACAAGAATATCAACAACATCAATCTTGCACATATAAAAATCTGAAACATAACAAGAGCCATAAAGCCAATATTTAAATCAAGAGCCTCATGAAACTAAATATACATATAAGCAAGGAGAGGTATAAATCCTCTTGTATAGTCAAATCATAGATCACCTCTACAGCAAGGCACTGGTCCTCTCACTGGAGGAACACATATATCCTTCGCAACAAGGAACACTCATCTTGCTGGAGCAAATATGACATAAACCTCAACAACAAGGTATAAATTCCTCTTGTCGGAGCTAAAACAATAATAAAATAGCCAAAACTAAACTGTAATCCACTCTGAGAATCACAAGGAAATCATCAAATGCATTTGGTATAAGGGCAGAACATAAAACCAACCCAGAAAGCTAAAACCATAAAAAAATTACCATTAGCAGGGAAGTTTAGCGCATCCATAGGAAAGAGTAGTGTATAGAGAACTTCTTTTAGTGCATAGAGAACTTCTTTTAGTGCATCCATGCCAAAGTCTAAAAATAGAAGATAGAGCAAAATGGTGCATATAACACATATAGTGGCACATACAACGCCTAGAATAGTGCATGGGCCTCAACTTTTAGTGCATACAAATCGTCTTTTAGTGTATACGACTTGAATTTTGTAGTTCATCCAAGACAGAGACTAAAAACTCAGGAAAAATGGAACTTAGACAATTTCGATTTATCCAAAAATCTACCAAGACTTAGACATAGCTTCGAATCGACCCAAAAAGGGACGCAAAAATCATTATAATTCCAAGAACATATCAAATAGCAAAATGAAACTCAAAACATAGGAGATTTCACCATTAGAATATGAGCACTACTCACAACAATACTCAGAAAGTCCAAACTCAACAAATACTAACAAAACTCTCAGGCTATGCTCTGCAGAAGATTCAATAGAGGCCAATACAATCTTTGAAAGCACAAATTTGAATCAACAAGAAATCCAAATCCAGCACGATATACACAAAGAAATCACTAAGTCGTTCCCGATAATTTACCAAACAAATATACAAATTGATCTCCAACTATGTAGTATAACTATTCCAATATTCTATTTCAATTTTATTTCTCCCATTCTCGCAAACAATAAACACAGGCACAAAGAATACATTTCTTTTCCAGAAAATAAAATGTACAAAGTGAAAACAACCTAGAACTTGGAGTGATGGTAAAATGTAAATTGAAGTAGAGAAATCCCAAATCAAAATCCAGCAAGTTTCAACAATCCAACCAAGCTCCAAAATGAAACCAAAATCTCCAACAACATTCCAAATTCTCAAAGAAGCCAACCTCCACAATGCACAGGAGAAAAACAATAAATAAAATTTGCATCCCAAACTATAGGAAAATTCCAGCCAATCAGAATATTGTTGTAAAGCGGAAAATTGCTGTCGAACCCTAGTTGGTCTCCCCTCTTCTAACTCCGAGGAGAGAGAAGGGAGGTTCGCTAGGATTTGATGGGTTTTCACTTAGGGGGAAGACTTTACATTCAAAAGAGGGGTTGAAACTCATAAGATCCAATCCCACACAAGGTAAGATTGGATGCTAGATGAATTTCAAGGGTTTGGAAAGCAAAGCTACCCTCTTTTGTAAAGAATGTTGATTAAGGAAATTAAGCTAAGGATGCATAGAAAGTCATAAAGATTCGCTTATAAACTGAGTTTAGGTTATAGGATGAAGCTGCGGACCTGGAATTAGCAGTAAAATGTCGATACGGCGCTGTCCTGCAAATTTGAGAAAAAGTTGTCGGGACGATGGCGCCCGGCGCCACGGTCCTCCGAAAAATCCGCGAAACGAAGGGGGATCGGTTCGTCTCTGCACAAGGATTCCAGATCTTCAATCTCAGCTGCGTACCTGCAACCTACACACAGAAAAGCAAAGACGATGGGGGGTTAGGGATTAGGGGTTTGCCTTTAGGTCAAACCCCGGTTTTGGAATTAACCAAGAAATGAGCAAGAGCTGTAAATGTAAATGACTGTAATGTAAAACAAGTACTAATACCTTGTTCTAAGGATGTTGGTATCCTTATGTGCAAAGGTTCAGATGTTGTATGTTGTAGTATGTAGCATGTAATAAGTGATCTCCTCTTCAATGGTTGAATCCTTGACTTGAATGCAACACTTAGCCTTGAATGGAGACTTGAAATGATCAATTGCTTGAATGCTTGAATGCTTGAGTATAGTTTCCACGCCTTTTCCATCATATCGAATGAGAGAGGAAAATGTAGTTTATATACTTGTCATTTAGGGCTGATAGACTGATTTTCCCGACCTTAGGCCGACCAGGGAAGTATATTTCCAAATTGCAATCAAAAAGACCCGATATCACTTAGGAAACCGGGCCCAAAATAGGACCCAGGGACCAGGGCGCTGGGCGCCTTGGTCCTGAGGGGGGCGCCCTGGTCCTGAGGGACCAGGGCGCTGGGCGCTCTGGTCCCACCTCCGGGACAGCGGGGTGCAAAGGAGGTTCAGGCCAGGGTGCATGAAAAATGCAGTTTTCAGTGTCGTGAGCAAGTTTTGGGGTCTCCATTCAGGTTGCGTGTTGCATCGCCATCGTGAAGACCGAAATGCAGTCGAAATTGCAAGTGTCGCAATTTTAGGATGCTACATTTAGCCCCCACTTTAGCGGGAGTATGTATGCTCATACTTCCGGTAAAGTACAAGGAAACAACATTGAAAGACTTTCACCACGTCAAGGAGGCAAGACACACCAAGCCCCCAGTGGACTAAGGATCTTACAACCTCGATTGACAAAGTAAAAGGGAAGATCACGAGGGAGAACCATGACTGTCAGTAGTAAGGTTCCCTCACTATGAGTCATGCAAAAGAAATACCAAAAATTTTCAAGACAAAGCTAAGTTCGCCAAGAAATTTTCAAGTATCGTGAAGGGATAGATAGGGTGTATGCCCCCCTACGTTAAAGCGATCGCACACGCCTCAACGGGGGTGATTGTTTTAACGTAGTGATACACATAGAAAATGAGAAAGGAAAGGAGCACGTTATCGCAAAGATTTAGCCCCCAAGTATGAGATAAACCTAAGGATAATGAACACAAACACAAAGCACGAGGTGACTTCGCTTTCCTCGGGGTCAGTATGCTGTATGATAAGTCATGTATATATCATATGTATGTATGCATAATTGTTCTTCATTCCCCAATCAAGGAAGGTCACCTAGAAGAAGGGAACACATGTGTCTTTTGAGTCAACATGAGAGAGACCAAAGAGATCTCAATGCTTTGCATCGTCCTCAAGTAGACAACACTAAGGACAACAAATAGAAGAATGAGAATAACATATAGAAGAAGTAACAAAAGAGAGGGGGAGAGAATCTGCCATGCTAATGTAACTAGTCTAGCACGTCATCTACCCCCCGATCTTGCTGATCAATGTTTCGGGAAGGCAGGGAACACGCTAGAGGAGGAACATCCAACACCGCAGATGGAGCTATCACAAGATCCAAACAAGGGCTATGTTCATGTTCCGAGCCACATTGTTCTTGTCTAGGAGCTAGGATAAGTGCTTTAGAAAATTCATTAGATAAATGGTTATCAACATCAACAAGTTCATATTCACTATCAGAAGCAAGAGGAGTAACATTATCATCATGAATAACATTTTCATCTATATCATCATCAAGATTTATAAAAATAGGATCTTTAACTCGCACAGGATCAAGACCATCATGCATCTTATGTTTAGGAGATTTAGGCTCAATATCCGGCTGAGGAGAAAATGGAATAATGCTTGTTGAAGGTGTTTTTGGAGATTGTAAATTTTGAGAAGCAGCTGCTTGAGCCCTAAGACGACGCTTTCGTCGGCGTTCACGTGCAGAACGATTATGTCTAGTCTTAGTAGGAAGTGGAGCAGATTGAGGAGGAGGAATGTTCTCATCCTTAGCACTTGGGTGTTTAGGTTGTGGTCTCTTCGGTTGAATAATAGGAGAAGAAGAAGGTCTCTTCTCTCTATAAAAGGCAGGAGGAGGAACTGCTCCATATAAAGGAGGAATTTTTGGTTTAGGGAGAAGACCAAGTCCATCATGACGAGGAGGTACATATCTACTCTTAAAAGATTTATTAGGCATAGACATAGTTACATCCATGGGGACGGGTTGGGCATCTTCTTGGGGAAAGACATTAGTTTTGTCTTTCAAAGGAAGAATTTCCTTCTCAAGAATGATAGGAATGTCAAGTTTAGGTGTTCTAGGTTCACTTAAAGATAGGATCATATCTGTTTTCCACTTTTGATAAGATTTGAAAAGATGATCACTTCACGGGGGAAGAGATTGGAATTGTTTAGGCCAAAAGTAATCAATAGGAACACTAGAGGTTCTTTCAGCTGGTTTAAAGAGACTATGATTGACAGTAACAACTTCACCATTATGGGGAAATTTCAAACACTTATGTATAGGAGAAGCAATAGCCTTCATGGAAGATAGCCAAGGATAGCCAAGCTTCACACGAAATTGTTCGGAAGAAGGAATAATAGCAAAGTTCACATCAAGGGATTTATTATGGACCTCAATAGGCAATGTAATAGAACCAATTGCAGGAGAAGAAAATGCATCAAATAGTTTCACAATCACATCTGTTTTGTCATATATCACTTGATTCAATTGCAAAGTAAAAAGAAATTCTTCAGTAATAACATTAATCATGCATGAAGGATCAATAAGCACTCCACGGCAAGGTGTATTTTTGACTTTTGCAACTATGTATAAAGGACCATCAGGTGCTCTAATGGTTTCACTAGAATCAAATGTGATGGAAGGTTCTTTAGGGATTTCTTGCTGCTCTACAAAGTTAATCACATTCGGAGTCATAGACACAAGACCATCAGATGAAAGAGAGGAATCATTAGCCTCAATTGCATTAGAGGTATGAGAAGGCAATGGATCAGTAAAAATCTGAAGATTTTGGTTAGGAGGAGCTACAGATGTGTTGCCTTTATCATTCACTCCAGAAACAGAGATAGTATTATTATCAATCAAATCCTGAATTTTACCCTTTAAAGAAAAACATTTTTCAGTATCATGACCAGGCTGATGATGAAAATGACAAAAAGCTTTGTGATCAAAATAAGGGGAAGTAATTTTTGCAGGATCAATTTGTCTTATAGGAGGAAGAGTAAGCACATTTTGTCCCAATAACTTATTCATAATATCATGCAATGATTCATTCAAAGGAGTATACTTTCTTTCTTTCCTGAAAAATTTAGAAATAGGAGGCACACCTGATGCTGCATTCACATTGTTGTTGATGATGTTTTCATTGAATTTGATGGAATCTCTGTTCGGTTTAAACTTCCCAAATGGTTGTTGACTGCTATCACCCTTATCACTCGGAGCCATAGGATGTGATTGTTCCATTTGACTCACAGTCAGTTGATAATTGTGAAGAGTGGCACACAACTGTTGGAAAGAAGTAAACTCAGAAAACAGAAGTTTGTCTCGAATATCTTTTTGCAAATTAGAAATAAAGATTCTTTGAATATCATTATCAGGCACTGGAAAAGAAATTTGAGCATACAAATGCTTATATCTACCAATGAAATCAGTCACTTTTTCTTTAACACCTTGTTTACAATGCATTAAATCAATCAAAGTAACTTTAGGACTTATATTGTTTTGAAATTGTTGAATGAAAGCATTTGCAAGTTGTTCGAAAGAAGTAATAGAATAAGAAGGCAATGAGCAATACCATTGTAGGGCTTTGTCTCTTAATGTTCTAGTGAATAGTTTCGCAAGCAACCTTGGGTCGTAAGCAAAATCAGTACAAATTGTTTGAAAAGTCTTAACATGTGTTAGAGGATCTCCTTTACCATTATAAAGCTCCAGATGCGGGATTTCAACATGTTTAGGAGGGATAGCTCGAACAATGTCAAGAGAAAGTGGGCTCGCAACATCAAATGTGGGCACACTAAACTTAGATTGATTCATAGAGGCAATTTGTTGCTGTAAAGAAGAGACAGTTTGTGCAAGATTGTTAATGGTCGCTTCAGTCGAAGAATTCATATTAGGTGTGTTAGATTGAGATGGAGGTGTTATGTTATTGAAAGAAGGTAGAGAATAAGGTGGTGGGACCCTATGATAGTCAACCATAGGGGATGATTGGATAGGAGGAACACTACAAGGAGGAATGGAATGGTTAAATGAATTGCCCCCTTGCGTCATGTTCATTTGTGAAGATGTAATAGGAACACTCATTGAAGGAATGTACGAAGAAGTTGGATTGAATGAAGGAAGAGGATTACCTGAAGAAGGAGGATTGCCCCCATGACTGGTAATCACAGGAGGAATGTCTTGTATAGAAGTAGCCATGATGTTTGATGTAAAGGTAGGTATACTAGCAATAGGAGTGGTCAAAGGAACTTGTGTAGGAGGTTGTGTATAACCTAAGGATTCAGCACAACTCTTCATAGGCATCACATTCGAATCCACAATGTGTGCAATACCACGCAAAACATCAATTCCATTCTTATCACTTTGAAGCATGCGTTTTAGACCCTCAATTAAAGGAAGAGCTTGACTATCGGGATACTCATGAGACATCCACTGGTGAAAATCGTCAAATTGGTTATCCAATTTGGAAAGTTGTTCAACGGAAACTTCATGGAGAGCTTCTTCATCATTCGGAGGATTAGAGGAATTACCCATGTCCTCGTTAAAAAGGCTACTCAAATTAGGTTCCATCTCCTCGGTAGTTAAACCTTGGAAAGACTTAATTCTACGGCTTCGTCTAACGGGAATAGTGTAAGTAGGACTTGTTGTAAAACTCATGCACTAGAGAGAGAGAAAAGATTTTGAATTTAGAGGTAGCAATTTTCAGTAAAAACAGCCAATCTTCCAGATTTAAGCTGTTAAATGCAATCACAACAGTCTCTCGAAATTTCGAAAAAAATGTTCGGGACCGTGGCGCTCGGAGTGCAACACGGTCCTTGCAACTTTTTTCGAAATTTGCAGGGATGAAAGGTATGATGATTTTAGAGCTAATCTGAAAAAATTGAGGGATTTTACGATCTGTAGATAGGCCAAATTAAAGTTGCAATCTCAAAATTGAACCCTATCAAGATTGTCGAAAAATGCAAAATTTGAATTTTGAAAAAGAGAGGGAAACTGAAATTTTGAATTTTATGATTTTAGAGGGAATGTCAAAAGCAGTGCAAGTTTTGAATTTTAAAAATTGACTCAATTTCACACAAAATTCAATTTTGAAAGCGGAAATCAAGGTTGTTGTAATTAAGCACTTAATTTCAAAAGTCACAAATTGCAAGATTTTGAATAAAGCACTGAAATTTCGAATGAATGCAAACACACTTTTCAGATTTAGGACAGTAAGAACACAATTTTGACACAAAATTTCAATTTCAATGATTTTTGAATGATTAGAAGCCTTAAACCAAGCAATCACAAGACCAACTTTGACTGTAATTTTGAAAGTGTTATAATTGACAAAATCAGCCAAAATTCTGGATTTTAGCAGGAAAATACAGCAAGATCTCGCTCCCAAAATTTTGGAAAAAATGTCGGGGACGATGGCGCTCGGAGTGCAACATGGTCCTCGCAACTTTTTTCCAAATTTTCAGGGATGAAAGATATTGTGATTTTATTACAGAATCCAAAGTTACAGCTGATTTGGAGATGTTTTGATCGGTCAAATTGTCGGACAAAGGTTGAATTAAGAGGGTTTCAAAAATTAGGGTTTTGACATTTAACCACTTAATTTTCAAAATTAAAGGACAGATATGAATTGATAATTTATAATAGAAAAGCAGATCTGAAGCAAGCATTAATAATTAAACATTTCACAAGCTTAATTTTCAAAAAGAAATTTTAGGGTTTTTATGCAATCACCTCTAAAATTTTGCAAAAGATCAAACATGGAAATGTAATCAAGGAATCAATTTTCAGATCTAAGCATGAAAAATCAGAAAGGATGTTCACGTCGGGTTCACCAAAATGTAAAGCGGAAAATCGCTGTCGAACCCTAGTTGGTCTCCCCTCTTCTAACTCCGAGGAGAGAGAAGGGAGGTTCGCTAGGATTCGATGGGTTTTCACTTAGGGGGAAGACTTTACATTCAAAAGAGGGGTTGAAACTCATAAGATCCAATCCCACACAAGGTAAGATTGGATGCTAGATGAATTTCAAGGGTTTGGAAAGCAAAGCTACCCTCTTTTGTAAAGAATGTTGATTAAGGAAATTAAGTTAAGGATGCATAGAAAGTCATAAAGATTCGCTTATAAACTGAGTTTAGGTTATAGGATGAAGCTGCGGACCTGGAATTAGCAGTAAAATGTCGATACGGCGCTGTCCTGCAAATTTGAGAAAAAGCTGTCGGGACGATGGCGCCCGGCGCCACGGTCCTCCGAAAAATCCGCAAAACGAAGGGGGATCGGTTCGTCTCTGCACAAGGATTCCAGATCTTCAATCTCAGCCGCGTACCTGCAACCTACACACAGAAAAGCGAAGACGATGGGGGGTTAGGGATTAGGGGTTTGCCTTTAGGTCAAACCCCGGTTTTGGAATTAACCAAGAAATGAGCAAGAGCTGTAAATGTAAATGACTGTAATGTAAAACAAGTACTAATACCTTGTTCTAAGGATGTTGGTATCCTTATGTGCGAAGGTTCAGATGTTGTATGTTGTAGTATGTAGCATGTAATAAGTGATCTCCTCTTCAATGGTTGAATCCTTGACTTGAATGCAACACTTAGCCTTGAATGGAGACTTGAAATGATCAATTGCTTGAATGCTTGAATGCTTGAGTATAGTTTCCACGCCTTTTCCATCATATCGAATGAGAGAGGAAAATGTCGTTTATATACTTGTCATTTAGGGCTGATAGACTGATTTTCCCGACCTTAGGCCGACCAGGGAAGTATATTTCCAAATTGCAATCAAAAAGACTCGATATCACTTAGGAAACCGGGCCCAAAATAGGACCCAGGGACCAGGGCGCTGGGCGCCATGGTCCTGGAGGACCAGGGCGCTGGGCGCCTTGGTCCTGAGGGACCAGGGCGCTGGGCGCCCTGGTCCTGAGGGACCAGGGCGCTGGGCACTCTGGTCCCACCTCCGGGACAGCGGGGTGCAAAGGAGGTTCAGGCCAGGGTGCATGAAAAATGCAGTTTTCAGTGTCGTGAGCAAGTTTTGGGGTCTCCATTCAGGTTGCGTGTTGCGTCGCCATCGTGAAGACCGAAATGCAGTCGAAATTGCAAGTGTCGCAATTTTAGGACGCTACAATTGTATAAAAATATATTTCATACCAACCTACCCAAAAACCAAGGTAAAATATATAAAATATTATTTAAATATCTTACCCCAATATCCAATAAACACCGATCAAAAAAATAAATTTCCAATAAACACTTAAATCAATGAATAAATATTAGTAAATTTCCCAATAAATAATTAAATAAGAAACTATACTTTAATTTAATTTGTTTAAAACTATATGAATCAATTATTAATTTAAATTTATTATTATAAACTAGATGAGCCAGTTAATTAGTTTATTAATAATTAAATAGCCAATAATCATAACACCTCAAGACAACTCAACAAGGGGTAATACCACACGACGCTATATGATGACTCAACTCAAGATACTAGACTAACAAGGATATCAACTTAAATCTAGAGTGTATAATGAGATTTCATGTCACCTTCGATCAACCTACCATTGGGATGAAGACACGCTTAGACTTGTGAAGCTAGGTGGAGTCGATGTCTAGTACTTACAAACCTGTCACCACAAATACACGTACAACAACATATACCATAACATATATTATGAAATAGACATACAAGTGAAGGGGAATCACAATGTCATATTGTGCTCATGAATGAGTGGTATGACATCGTCCCTATCACAAACATAGTGGAAGATAGTCACAACAATCAAGCACTATCATGGTCACCATCATATCCAATATAATCATGAAATAGGGTTAGTATAAGGTAAGCTACCATTGAATAAATAAAGTAGACTAAGCTATATTAATAAGATCTATTGATGCACAAAAGACAAGATGCAGCAGGGAGAGACACTACATGGTGAATGTTTTATTGTAGAATTAAGATTGTTTGTGGTTGGATCTTTGTGGTTTTACAATAGTTTTTCATCATTATTTTCACCTCACACACACACACACACACACACATATTTACCATTCGAACCAATAGCAATTATCAAGAAGTCGACCTGGAGAAGATGTAATGTGTATTTTGCCATCAGACTGAAAACAATCAAATCCACCAATGCAAAATACAAAATCATCAGGTAGAGATCTTAATACTATCGGCTTCATCATATAGAATAATTTTATTCATTCCACACACTACCACATATCCACAAACACCTTTAAGGGAAAGGTCATTATACATTAACCCTAAATCCAGACCAAAATGTATTCTCCATTTACTCTAGAAACACATAATGATACCCTTATTTGACCTTTTGAATATATTTAGATAGATTCTGATTATCTTGATAATTTCTTATACATATACATATGAACTGAGCTTAATCCAAACCAAGTTGAGTATCACTGGACTACTTTTGGACTTGAGGTTTGACATCAATGACAAGCTGAGGGAATATTTGCAACAATCTCCCCATTTTTCATTGATGGCAACACTATGCCAACAAAACTCAAAAACAGGACATCTTTGAAAAATGTCTCCCAAAATATCTTCCAAAGTCTCTTCCCCTTTGACAATAATGACAAAGGGTGCACTTTTCACCGAACTCTCTCCCCCTAAGGACAATATCCTATCAATAGAAATATTAGAGAAAATATGTACACACCAAAGAAAGAAAGAAATATACCATTGATGTTCAAAGATTTTGTAAGGAAGGAGGAATTATATCTAAATATTGACAAATTTTAATGCTCGCCAGGAAAAAATCCAGTCAACTTCAATCGACGCTAATATTTTAATTTGACTTTCCATTTCGAGAATAAATTATTTTGCAACATTATAGTCTACCAAAACTAAAATAGATGCACATAGATTTTGCGAGTCTTTTAGAATTTTCACCACACTAGTGAGATGCATATCCATAATGTCTCGCAATCTATAGAATTCTTTCTTCACTAGATCTCTTTGGCTTACCAAGTCATTCAATTGTTTGTATAGCTCTTCAATTTCTATTCTTCTATTAGAGTCCTCATCATTTTTTAGATCAATGCCTTTGCATAACTCTAGGATTTTAGCCACAAATGATTCAATTTCCTTTGGAATTTGGCTGGTGGACTTAGGCCATGTATGACAAAATATATAAACTTGGATCACAATGTCCACACTCTATTCAAGCTTTGCAGTGCAATCCTTTACGCAATTATGTGTCTCTGCACACTTATTCTTTAACCACATCAGACAGTTAACTATCAATTTCTTTTCTAAGGCTTTCAAAATTTCCATCTCAAGGCTTGAAGAATGTCCTTCAGTCACTTGAACAACAATTTTAATTGATCTTCATCAATGAAGGAACCATCAATTTGCACACATGGAAGTTTCTCATGGAGAAAATTCAACATATCTTCGACTAACTCTTTAGACACATAATTCTTCTTTGTTGATTCCAAGTGTAGAATACTACTTAGCTCAAGTGTTTGTCAAGGGGATGATTTCCCCAAATCTAATCTTCCTTGAGTAACAGGTACCTGCAGTACCTCAAATGAAATTTCTAGTTCAACGACCACCTTTAGTTTTGTTGTTTTAGGCATGATAAGAGGTTCCTTTATACATGCTTCTTTTGTCTCTTTTCCTTTTTCAAACTGAACATCTTCCAAACCTTTCTCATCCTTTCTCTTCCCTTTGTTTGTAACAAACATCCAATTTACCCTATAACATGCTTATTTTAGTATCCTCTTCGATATTTTCATCCTTATAAGTATCCACTAGTGTTTCCATGGATCACCAGGAACAATCTCTGGAATACCAACATTTACATTATGTTGTTCTGCTTCACCCATCAGCTCTTCATCTATAGTAAACACTTGTTCAAAATGAACTTCACTATCCAAAACTATTGTAGGTTGATATTTATCAATGTTTTATTTTCCTTCTTCCTCCAACACATGGAAATTTCCACTAGTTTCACCGAAACACAAATTTTTACTTTCATTCTCTGAAGGAGCGGATAAGGACTTCACAACCTCCAAAGAAACTTCAGTTGCAATATCATTAGTTTGTCTGATAAATCATTTGATGTCATTCAGGTCTCCACCCATTATTAGATTTACTCTCTCCTTTTTGCAAAATCTAGCATTGAGAGCTAATTGGATTTTGCTTCTTACATCCTTAGACAAAGGGTTGCAAACTTTATCAATAGTAGCAATCTAAATATCATTTTATTTTTGTGTAGCCTTGTTTCTCTTCTTTGTCAATGCCTCATACAAGCTATTAGGAACATAGTCTTGAATATGACATAAGTTTTGATTACATATAATCAAATATCTTACCATTGCATTCTCAATCACTTCTTTATTTGTAGGTTGAGCCTCATCATGGATGTCTACGACATATTTTATAGATTCATTTTTATACATAGAATTAACAAGACTATCCACATTAAAATATGGTTCTACCTTTTGTTCATTTTTCTTTCCACATTTCTTTTGACTCAACTTCTTATGAGCACTCTTCTTTTGTTCAATGGTAGATTGGACTCTAGTCTTCTTGGCAGAGGGGCAACATCTTTTTCTTCAATGTCATCCATTTTAGTCCTTTTAGTCCTTAGATTAATAGAAATTTTTTATTTCTTTGCTTCTTCATCAGTATTGCTACCAACCTCTTCAACATCTTGAATGTTAAATTTTCTTTGACGTTTTCCTTTCTTCCTTGGTGTCTTCCTTTCACTAGATGCAGATAAGGAATGAGTTTAAGAGGAACTCTGTATCACCTAGGGTAGTGAAGATGTTGATCTAGTCAACCTCTATGCACAGATGTCTGCAACTCTAGGGAGCCCTAGGTTATTGAATACTTTCTTCATCCTCTTATCAAGTCTCTTTTTGGACCTTTTCTTCCCTCAAGATTGATTTCAACTCTTCTATAGTCCCAAAGCAAGGTTCATTAGGATCCTTGTCCAATTTGATAATCTCAAAAAATTTAGACTCTGCCAATTCTTCAGAGACATCATAAGGTAATTTTGGAATCCAGACAATTATTGGTTCAACAACCATGATATAACAATTGTCGCAGCTAACTAAGAAGGTAAAAGTCTCATTATATCTCACAACCAAATCTAAAGGAAACCTATATCTTTCTTACATTTTGGCTTTGAAGTTTACAAACCATCCACCAAATGTTCTTCTAAAAGATTGATCATTAAAACCCTTAACATACAATCCTATCTATGCTTCGACAAGTGAGGATTTATCCCAAACATAGTTATCCCTTTCGAGAAGCTCATTTTGATACATGAACGCAAGACAAATTATCAAAGAACCTAACTTGAATGGGTGCTTACTTTTTCTCATTTTCTCTAGATTTTCCATTAACTATTCAAGCAACAGTTTGCATAAGTGAAATTGTTCTCCGCACAACCATTTGAAAAGTAGTGTGAATGGTGATCACAGTCGCGGTACCTTCACAATTTTGGAAGTAAATCTTGTATGAAAGTGTCTAAGTGGTGAAATATTTAACTCCAGGGTTAGGAATATCTTCAACTATCATGGCTCTTCCATCCCACTTAGTACTTGTAGTTCAATTACCATATTATTCTTCACAATCCTTTTTGTCAAAACGATGCCCTTTTCGCATAAGCCAGTCAATGGCCTAATGATATTTTTTATGATATTACAGGGTTTATCTATATACATTGTAACTTTGTGAATTCTGTTTAAAATAACCCTTACCCAATCGACGTCATAAGTAAAATAGGAAACACCCTCCAAACTCTTAACCCTAACCCTACAATATTCTTGTATTCACTTTTGAGAGAAATTCCATCACTTTCAAACATTTTCACCCAGAGGTCATTAAAAATTGCATAACTCACCTCTCCAATTTCTACATGAATGTTTGCTTTAACATCTTTTATATAAAAGAAATGAATTGGCACACTTGAAAACACACCTTCCTTATCCTTGACTATTGCGACAAATGGATATGGCTTCAAAACTGGTCACGACTTGAGATCGGTGTTAACAACAACTAGAATAGACATTGTGCTTGCAACTAGGGTTTTCTTATAACACTTTTCACTCACAAAATGTACACCAACTCTTCTTTGTACAAGAGTTCTCCAAATTGTCAATTTGCAATTTAGCAAAAATAAGTTTGAAAAGTCCAATAAATTCAACTTTTCGTTGTATTGTTAGTCATAAATACGCCAAAGCCAGTTGTGGATCAATCAATTCATTTGTAATCCACAAAAAATGATTCTTTGAACACTTAAATGTTGAAAACTCTTTAGTGTCAAAATGCACAGGGGGTTCGTATAATATTATTTCAAATCTCCCCCTTAGACCTTGTTGTCTGATTAGTTTCTAGAAGAGGTCTCAACACCCTCAATTGGTGTGGATCCTTCTTCTATCTTTTCTTCAATCTTTTCCTCTGATTTCTTTACCCAAGTCATCTTCATTTTTTCTCTTTCTTGATTTATGCCAATCTTCTTTGTCAGACCATGTGTTCTACTTCTGTAATATTTCGCAATGTGACTTACCTTGTTAGAATTATAGCATACCAGACCTCTCTGAGACTTGCCACCATTCATTTTTTCATTTATGAACCTTCATTTTGACATACATTCAACAACTTTGTGCCCAAATGTATTGCAAGCATAAAAAACTCCATTGAAAGACTTAACATTTCTTATGTTTTTGTATCCATTCCTCATCATCCTATTTCTGCATTCTACAACCTTATGCGGGCCAAAATTATTGCAAGAGAAACATCTTATGCTAATTGATCGATTCTTGATTTGACTTCTACATTCACCAACTCTATATCAAAATCTATTGCATGAAAAATAATTGTCATTAAATAAATACCTGGATCCAACCTGGGGAAATCTTCTATCATTCTTCTTGTTGTTCTTTCAGACCATAATGAAGTTAGTATCCTCAATCTTTTCTTTTCCTTTGGAAAACTCACCTTTCTCAAAACCAAGTCCATCCTTTCCATTATTTTGAGCACTGAGCATGGCATCAAGTACTTCACTTCCACCTTTCAACTTTAGATCTCTGTCAATTTACTCTTTTGCCTCTTTTAATTTTTTCCTAAGTTTGTGCACTTCTTTTTCAAGTTTGGAACATTCTTTTTTTTTGTTGTTCAATTTTGTGTCAAGATCATCCATTACTTTTCTTCCATCATCAAGCAACTTTCCCAAATGGGCATTCTTGTCGTCAGCCTTCTTGCACATGAATCTACTTTCATCTATATTCGTCAAAGTGGATCTCAATTCTCCTTCCATATCGACAACACCTTCAACTTCCTAGTAATGATCATGATTTTTAGTATCCATATCAATAAGTGTCCAAATCTCAGATCTACCTCAACAGTTCTCTTTCGGAATCAAAGCTCTAATACAAATTTTTGAACACACAATAGGACTGAGAGGGGGGTGAATTAGTCCAAAACTTCAAAAATAATTTAAATATAAACAACACTCTCTAACTTAGCATCAACACATTAATTATCAACACATAAACATCAACCATCAACACATGAACACTAGATTTACGTGGAAAATCCAAATTGGGAAAAACCACAGTGAGAATCTAACTCACAATATGTAATAAGTATTTACAATGAATATGGCTTTCTTCCTAAAAGCTCACTACTCCGTACTTTCAAACTAAGGTGCACAACCTTAGGCAAGATACAAAAGAGGACTTTCTCAACTAAAGATCACTCCTTCTGGATAAGATACAAACTATTGTTTAGATACAATGTGAGAAAATAGTTTGAACTACAAGAGAAAAACATCTATCAGAATTTAGATAAAAATTCACAAGTCAAGCTCTCATTTAACTGATTTGTAACATTTTTGGATCTTTGTTTAACTTTTGCTTTGATTCAAATTCGCACTTTATGCATTTCTTTATCACAACAACATTTCACACACTCTATAAATTTAACAATTCCAACATATATTGAAACACCATACAAACTAATAACAATTATCAAGAAGTTGGCCTGAAGAAGATGTAATGCATGTTTTGCCACTGGACTGAAAATAATCGATTCCGGCAATGTGGAACACACAATCATTGTGTAGAGATCTTAATACTGTCGACTTCATCATATAGAATAATTCTATTCATTCCACACACTACTGCATATCCATAAACACCTTAAGGGAAAGGTCGCTATACCTGAACTCTTAATATGAACCAAAATATATTCTCCATATACTTCGAAAACATATCATGGTACCCTTATTTGACCTTTTGAACATCTTTAGATTTATTTTGATTATCCAGACAATATTTGAGACATATTGACACAGTCAAGGTGGGGAGATCCAATGAAGGACATTCCCGCCTTGCATCTCATAACACAAAACACCGTACAAGATACCGACATAACACAAAACACTATGCAAGATACCTGCAACCGGTAATAGATCACAAGATATAACCGGTAAGAAACCCTAACCGATAGAAGGAACACAAGATATAACTGGTAACAAATAAATCCATCATTATAATCATTTAAAGAATTACATAAGCCTTCAACGGCTACACATGTTGGACTGCAGCCCAGGATTATAAAACAATCCATACACCACAAATCTAAGATCCATAGATCTTCTGCTCGACAAATAAGCCTCTGGTAACAGTTTGCACTGTTCTGCACTGATCCAAACTTCAATCCTCCCAAACCATAATCTTTCCAGAAAATACATCTTCTCTCGATCTCTACTTTCTCCGACCTCCATCCTGCAAAATGAATCTCCAAACTTTCCCTTTATACCATCTGCAAGCAATAACAACTCGATCAAGTTGGCCAAAGACCAACTAGTTCATGATGAAACATGCAAACGATAACATGCCGGCCCAAATCACCAAGAACATCTTCAAATGCATAAAACTTCACGCGATTCTCCTGGAACATCGGACAAGGCCCAAAACAACATCACTCAGTGATCCACAAGTTACGAGAACCACCCACAACCCAATTCATCTTCATTCCATACACTGCAAAACCAACGAGTAAGAACATACCAATATCAGGCCAATACCAGGATTGATGTCTCACCGGGATCAAATCCAAGGTGCCAGTTTGAACTACTTCGGTGCTCCTACATCAGATTCTCGGGTTTAATCAAAAAGTGAGTCCCATCACTTGATCTGGTTTGGTGATCTGCCAATAGGTACTTGCAACTACCTCAGGGGTTCGATGGTCTGACTATAGATTCCAGTTGCCTCTCCTCAGCAATCTATTGGTCCAACCTGTAGCCTTCCTTGGTCCAATGATATGTTCAAGTCTCCACCCACTAACTGCCTCAAGCTCAAGTTCTAGGTTGGGCGGTCTTCTTGCAAGCCTTGCACTGTCTCACGTTCGGTGATCTGAACAACTCTACATGCTGCCTCAACTTCCTTTCCAACCAACCGATACATAACCAGGTCTTCTCTGATCAACAAGTTCACAAACCAGCTCTGATACCACTTGACACAGTCAAGGTAGGGAGATCCAATTAAGGACATCCCCGCCTTGCAACTCATAACACAAAATATCATGCAAGATACTGGCATAACACAAAACACTATGCAAGATACCAACAACCGGTAATAGATAACAAGATATAACCAGTAAGCAACCCTAACCGATAGAAGGAACACAAGATATAACCAGTAACAAATAAATCCATCATTACAATCATTTAAAGAATTACATAAGCCTCCAATGGTTACACATGATGGACCGCAACCTAGGATTACAAAACAATCCATACAACACAAATCTAAGATCCGTAGATCTTTTTCTCGACAAATAAGCCTTCGATAACAATCTGCACTATTTTGTACTGATCCAGAATTCAGTCCCCCCAGACCAGAATCTTTCCGAAAACTACATCTTCGCTCGGTCTCTACTTTCTCCGACCTCCGTCCTACAAAATGAATCTCTAAACTTTCCCTTTATACCATATGCAAGGAATAACAACTCAATCAAGTCGACCAAATACCGACTGGTTCATGATGAAACATGCAAATGATAACATGTCGGCTCAAATCACCAAGAACATCTTCAAATGCATTAAAATTCACGTGGTCCTCTAGGAACATTGGACAAGGCCCAAAACAACATCGCTCAACGATCCGCAAGTTACAGGAACCACCCGCAACTTGATTCATCTTTGTTCCATACACTGCAAAACCAACCGGTAAGAACATACCAATACTGGGCCAATGTCGAGATCGATGTTTCACTAGGATAAAATCCAAGGTGCTAGTTTGAACTACTTCGGTGCTCCTGCATCACATTTATACATGAATTGTGCTTAATCCAAACCAATATGAGTATCACTGGACTACTTCCGGACCAGATGATTGACATTAATGACAAGTTGAGGGCATATTTGCAACAACTCATTCATGATATTATTATCCTCAAGGCAATGGTCGAGCTGAGTCTAGAAATAAAAAATTGGTATCAATTATGAAATTGATAGTGGATTAAAATCATATGAATTTGCACAAAAAGTTGAATGAGGCTCTATGGGTAGATAGAACCATGCCTAAAAGAGAAATTGGGATATCGCCTTTCATGTTAGTATATGGCATTGGTTCAACTCTACCTCTACCATTGGAGTTGTCAGCCTCTAAGTTACCAACTGTAGTAGAAGAACAACAATTCAAAGACTCATTGAAAAAAATAGTTATGTATTTAACCAAAATTAAAGAGTGGATGGAGGACATGATAGATAGAATCACACTCCATCAAGAAAATGTGAAGAAAATATTTGATAAAAAGGCCAGATTGTTGATGTGTTTTTAATACAATGTTACACAGAACAAAATTCTAGTATCTTATCCTGTCTTGAGCAAAATCTTCTCTTATGTTAGACTTTGCGATCATACGAGGTGACTCCAAGGTTCTGATAGTCAGGTGTTGACCTTATACGTGGATAGACTCAGTGATTGTGATGTGATTTGCTGGAATCACAATGGGACTTAAGTTAATACTTGAATGTTTGAATGCTAATGGAAGGCAGGAATTTACTTGACTTTAAAAAAATGAGCAAAACGATAAAGGGTTTAGCAAGCTAATCTAATCCTAGAATGTAAGGACTATTGACAACTTAGTGAAATTGGACTAGACTTTGATTTGCCATGCAAAGAAACAACTCCACAAAGTCTAGCGTGATCTTCTAGGTGATAAAAATGATGTTCAAATTACTACTAATGGCATAGAAACCATTAATGAAATGCATATCAATGAGTGATTATCTATCAAAGTTAAGCTTCCATCCATCTAACCAACATGAAAATAAATGAGAAGTAGAGATCATGTAAATGTTGAATCAACACATGAAGTTCACCACATCTTCAATGAAAATAGTATGTTTCTTGCAATAAAGTCTTAGCAACAATCTCCTTTTCTCCCACTCTACTCTAGTTGCTATCTAACTATTGACTATTGACTATTAACTGCTACTGAACTATTAACTATTAACCTTTACAAATGAGAAAATTGAGCCTTATATATATATATATATATATATATATACAATGAGTGGCTCAAATTGATTCATGTCTAATGGACAAGATTACAAGATGAAAACCCTAATTAGGGTTTGTTACACCCATTACATAGTATTTAATGCTTGACCAATGATAAATTTACAAAAAAAGAACACATCCTTCCTTGACTGATTGACTAATAAATGACAAGGGTAGCTACATTGACCTTTGTGCCTATATGTGGTAGTTATATGCCTTGTTTGATGAGTTAGGTGCATTAAATCTAGATGCCTTAACTTAGAATGATGTGTGAATTTGAGTTGGTGATGACTGGGCGTCACCTCAACTAGTTGCACACCTTGTAACTCATGACAAGTGTTTACTCTTCCATGATGTTGATTTTGATCTTGCGATGATGAATATTCATTCTTCCCTTGCAGTGTTGGTGAGTTTTGGGGTGTTTATCATGTGGGATAATCAACTTCCCTTTCTTATCTTGATATCTTCTTTTCTAGAATCTTCTCTCTCACATTGTTGTCTTTGTGTTTGATTCCTCGATCCTACTTCTTGCATTAGACCTTGATGCTACTTGTAGCCAACTCCTTCATCTGATCATCTGCACCAATAAACAAGATAACATAAAACATGACTGATACACATAGATTTCATACATTTTGAGTTCTTTAATCTGATATGTCTTCCTAACGAAGTTTTGATTTGTTTACCTCACGTCTGATTTTGCAATGTTGTAAGGCCTAATTCTGATTTGTTTTCCCTTAGTCATGGATTCTAGGGGTCATTGAAAATGTGTGAAGGCAAGTCAAAGATTTTAGCACCAACTAGCAGTCATCTTGAAGAAGTTCATGAATCTTACTTCCTACTGGAAGTATTCATAGATAGATTGAGTTTTTTATATACCACTAGTAGTGACCAAAAGAAGTGGTAAATTTGGAGTGCTACTAGCAGTGGTCATATAAGGTTGTGGATTTAAGCTCAACTGGAAGTCAAGCAAATGAGGTTGTGTTTTTCACTTCCAATTGGAAGTGTTGTTTGCTTCCTTACTCATTCACATCCTTTCACCAACTTAATCATCTTTTACTTGATCTTTGAAATCAGTTCCCTCTTGCAACATAAAAATCATCTACATGTCCTTATGTAGGGTTTTATATGCTCATTGGAAGTCACCAAGGAAGTTCGTGGATTTAGGATCCAACTGGAAGTCATCATCCAACGGATCAAATATTTGAACATGCACTAGAAGTGATAGCAATGAGGTTGGGGATTTTACCATGAAGTGGAAGTGGTCAGCAAGTCATGGTTTTAGTGTGCAAGTTGAAGTGGTCAAGAGGTAGGTCAAAGATTTTGGGGGCAAGTGGAAGTGACTCCAAAGCATGAGTATAACCTACTCATTTAGCATTTCAAGGACTTTCCACTCATTCTTAGCAACTTCATCAATCTAGGACAACAATAACCTTCAAAACCTTAAGCATTCACCTAAATCAACATTCAACTCACCAAAATAAGGATTCATTCTTCCCGATCAGACTTTTTATAGGCAACTAGAAGTGCTTGAAGAGGCTAGTTAGACTTTTGACCATAAACTAGAAGTGACTATGAGATGGTTGGAGATTTTGGGGTCAACTAGAAGTGACAATGAAGTAGGTCGGGGATTTGAAGGGTCACTAGAAGTGACTTGATTTCTTCCATCTTGTTGTTTTATTGACTTACTTCATTCATCTCAAGGGCTTTTATTTAATCGACAAGGTTTATTCAGCATTGTTTATGCCCTGATTACCTCTCCTCAAGCATTCCACTTAGTTTGACAACTCTCCGCACTTAGACTCAGCGATTATATCCTTGATCTTGAAGGCATATGATACTAATGATCAAAATGAAAGGATCATCACAAATTGCTCATTGCCAAGGCCTTGAGAGCTAAATTGACCTCATCCGAACTTACATAGAGAGACATGACTTGATCACTTCTTGACAAACTGAGCCATTGCACCTCCTACAAGTAAAAGGTTAATAGCTAAAGACACTACCAGGCGACTAAACTAAGACAACTAACCTAGAAAGTGAAAAAGTGGGGGTCCGGGGTCCCCATTTGCAATGGGGTGATGTGTGAAAATGTCACAACACAAACCAAGGAAGTTCATGGAAGGAGACATGGTGTTATTATGGGATACAAAAAAGAACCTAATGGCGCCCACAACAATTTTAATTTTGTATGGAAAGGCCCCTTCTGATGGTCTTGAAAAGTATTGAGAGGGGGAGGGGGGTGAATCAATGACACCAAAACAAGCACAACTTTAAACACTGACCGATAGATGAACTTGACTAAGAATTTGAACAAAATACATGCTATCCAAAATGAAATAACAACATCCACATAAATTAGAACATCCACCATAACATAAGTGTTTATACGTGGAAAACCCAAATAGGTAAAAACCACGGTGAGATAGAACTCACAAGTTAACTATCTGTAGTAATAGAAAACTGACCGGTTAAGGTCTTACAAAGTGCTTTGTTAGGAGTGAATCTTGTTAGAGATCCCAAGCTTGATTAGAAGCTTATAACCTGTTAAGAGTAACCTTGCTAGAGGATTTTAGAATCCAAACTAATGGATCACCTTGTTAGAGGATTTGTACAATGAAGCTTGTTAGAGCTTACCCAGTTAGGGGATTCGATTATGTTGTAATGATTAGAAAACAACAAGAAAGATTTGATCTATTCTGAGTAGCACAAGACTTGCTTGATCAGATCATTCTAAGAACATTCAACACTGCTCTCCATCTAAACACTTATCACTCTTCAGCAAAAGTATTTGCATAGATCACCTCTTCTATTTCAGTTCTCTCCTCATCATTAAAAATGATTCACTAAGATTTCTTTAAATAGACATACAAATCTTATGTCGGCCATAGGAACACAATTTCCTAGGTGCAGTGTATCTAGACATTTTAAACATAACTCATCACAAAAATGACTGCCAAACAAACGGTGCTAGTAACTCATCACAAAAATGGATACCAGTTAAAACAGTCAATACCTGTTGGACCACAATATGTGAACCGTTGTCCTAGAATCTTCCACTTGATCTTCATCTTCAACTTTATCTTCATTTTGATGCCGACTTAATGTAATCACAGGTTATCTCTTAGGCACATACCGGTTGACACAGAGTACCGGTTAGAGATAGACCTTAAACATACCAGTTAACAGTGTAAATCAATGAAGTTACACCGGTAGTCAATGCAATCATATGTGTGTGAGAGAGTGTTTCATCAATGACAACAAGTGATGAATACATGATAATCATCATCAAGCCAACACCTTCAAGATAACTCGGGTGTGTGAAAGAAATGCATTTAAATTAGCCTATCCTGATGGAACAATTCTTCCACTTCCATATAATGGGCAAGATTTGAAACTATATCAAATGTAAAGCATGTATCCCCTATTTTTTTACTATAGTTGTTTAGATGGTTTGTTTTAGTTTTGGTTCATGTTCCATTTTTGGTGTGTGTTGGTCCCTTTCCATTTCATTCCTAGACTATGTGGCCCTATATTATTAACCAGAGATCTTGAGTTCTTACTGCATCCTTGTCACTCTTGGTCCACAATGAAAGCCAGATGTTACCATAGTTTTTCTCCCCATGTTCAAAACCATTGCCTCAAGATCATTTATTTTAGCTAAATGAAGGCTTGGAAGTCTTAAGTTCTCAAAGTAATGTGTCTTTGTTCTTAAGAAGTCCTTGTAAACATTTAATACTTAGTTATTTTTGTGTTTAGTTATACTTTGCACATAGTTTCGAAACCATTGTTAGACCTCGACATGGTTTTCACGACTATTTCGAAGCCCAACAAAGTTGTGTCTTCACCTTTGCTTTCTTTTTAAAATTTTTGAGCCTTCATTGCCTTTTCCATTTAGTTTTAAAAGTGTTATCATACTTTGACGGGGTTTACACAACCTACCCAGAGCTTGATGAAGCCTTTGTATTAGTCTTGTCTTATCTTTTCAAAGATTTTAAGTCTTCGCCAACTTTTGTCTATGGTTTCAAAACCACCGTCGGAGCCCAATGTGGTTCTCACAACTTGTCTAGTGCCTGACAAGTCTTTTTTCTTGGAAAATATTTAAAATAATCAAATTTATTTTCTTTCCTAAAGTGGAAGATATAAGATAGGTTTTGAAATAATGGTTGGAGGCCATCGATGTTTTCACAACCTAGTGCTTCTATGAAGGATTTCTTCATTATAAATTTTTTAAATTGAAGGAAAGAAGAAAGAAGGAAATTCACTTCTAAGGTGATGAATATTGGAAGTTTCAAGACCAATGTTGGGGGCTAACAAGGTTTCCATAACCTTGCTAGATTTTGACAATAAATTCACAACTAAAAGAAAAGAAAAGTGAAGAAGAGAATAAAGGATGCATTAAAGTGGGAAAGGAAGAGGTTCTAACAACCTCATTGGTAGATAACATAATTTTTGTAACTTGACCGGTAGCTAGTTCCCAACAAAGAGATTCAACTTCAAACTATTTAAAGAGGACATAATTAAAAGGCAAAGAAAGAAGGTGGTTCTAAAACCTTTGTTGGACCCTTATAAAGTTCCTATAACTCCCTCATTCCTAGTGGGCAGGTGATGTGGTCACATACGCCAATATCATGGAATTTAATTGGAGTATAATCCAAGCCTTGGCAAACTATGAAGATTGCTCATATGTTTAGTACCTAATTTGTTGGCAATATTATGTAGGAGGTTTAATCTTTGTTGGAGCTTTTTTTTAAAGCTTTTGTGAACTACCTGAAAAGGTATATGCATTCCGATGTGGACATTGACCACAAGGTACAAAGCGTTTCATGAGAGCCTTCACCTTTGCCAGAACCTTTTGATAGCTCGCATGAGGATGTGAAGGAGGAAAACATGGATGATGTGTACAATGTCTACACAAAAGGAGAAATATGCCATGTGCTTGCTTTTCCCTGTGGTGTGCAAAGTTGACACATGACAACATGACACATTGCACTAGGAATTTGAGTCTTTGGGCAAGAAAGAAGATGCGTAGGCCCAACACATTGTAGCCTCCACATGAGTCAAAGAGATAAATGCTATTCTAAAGCTCATAATTCCCTAACATGTTCAAATAAATCTACGACTTGCATTCATTGTGCAATTGTGCAAGATCATAAAGGTGATTAAATTGCATGGTGCACAACTATGCACAAGAGGATCTTGATGCAAGTAATTTCTCACTAAGTTGAAAGTGATCAATGGTGAAAATGCATTGCACATGTGCATAAGATCAAAGAGCTACCCAAGTTGTACAACACACACTAGCACACAAAGCAAATATAAGAAACACTTTCCCTTCTCGTAATGGTGCACAAAGTTGCCACGTGGTGTACAATGATGTAATGTTCTAGGAATCTGAGTCTTCGGGCTTTAAAGGAGGTGTACAATTTTGATACATGCCAACTTATACAAAGGAATTATAAGGTCTATGTTTTATTATTTTGATGATTCTTTAAAAGATTCAGTTTCAAGAATGTTAAGTAGTTATGTATCTAGACATTATAAATACTAGGTTGATAGACTAATGAAGGGCCCAAATCTTTGATTCCCATTCCACTTAAATGTAAGAGTGAGAATCAATCAAAAGGAAGATCGATAAAAAATTGCTATTCATTTGGAATGAATATTATTATCTATGTGTATTAAGCGTTGATTAATTTTTCTTTGCTATTCATATTAAATGTATGAGTTTAAGTGTCACACTTATGAATAATAAATATAACTATGATGTTGTGCCTGTGGGGGTCTTTGGGAGTTAGGATTTCTACTGGCACGTACATAAGCTCTATGCATGGCTACATTTCAGTGGTTGATCCACTCGATCCTCCGTATTTTGCACAAATACCATGCCCTCTCCCTACGATTTAGGTGTAGATCGTAAGAAAAATTCTATGGCTATGAATGGTGGCTTAGTGGGTGAATGGCGACACACTAGAGCAGGATCTTTGAATGGTGAGATAGCTGTGGGAGGTTCGTTTTCCTTTGATTTGCTAGGATCAGGTGTGTACTATGTTGGGGTTAAGGTCGAGAATCATCAAATGAAGGTTGCAGTTCGCTTTGGGATTCTGGCTAGGGCTTGTGGAGCAAACATTGATCAAGGGTTCTCATCTAGTTTGACATGGCCTACTTCCAATACAAACAAGGTTCATCCTGTGGCCCTTCCTATTAAAGATATCCTAAATGTGGAGTTGGGCAAGGAATTTTTAAAGGAGGTGAATGAAAGTGAAAGTGTGGGCTTTTCTTTTCTTTTTTCTATTTTCTTTCTTTCTTTCTTTTTTTTTTTTGCCAAACATGGACTGATTGTGAGATTCAAAGGTTACTAGTCGAGTTTGGTTTATTTGCATCAATGGATCTTAGACACCTGGTGTCCTATTCTTTTTGGTGATTTACAAATTTACCCCTATGAGCGGGGTTTCTTTGTTGTGGTTTTCAATAAAGTCAAGGATTGCTGCAAGATCTTGCATGATTATCAATGGAATTGCAACAAGCACTTGCTAATGGTGAAACTATGGCATGCCTCCTTTGACCTAACTACTAAAGTTTTCTTTGTTATTCTGATTTGGGTAAGATTGTCAAATCTTCCTCTTCAATTCTAGTTGGATTCTTGTTTTGAAGCCATCGAAAATTCTTTGGGAAAATTATTGTGGATTGATGAAGGTTCTACAAAATATCTTCACACCACCTACGCCCGCATTTTGGTTGATATAGAAATATCTAAAAACCTCCTTGTTGAGATCTCCCTCAACACCAAATTTGGTTATTGGAATCAAATTTTAGATTGTGAAGGTATATCTTTCCATTGTCACAATGTTACAAAAATAGGCACATAGCTATTCAGTGTGCTAAGAAGAGGCATGGCAACAAGGCTACTTGGTGGAAGGATGTATCCCCTCACCATTATTTAGTAGAAAAAGACGAGCCTAGTGTTGAAGGTCATGCTGACATGGAGGCCTCTAAGAAGATATCTAGAGATGTTCCCCATAATTTGTGACCAAATAGGCTCCAGTCCACTCCCCAGACTCCTACTGCCCCTCCTTTGCCAAAAAAGGATTAGGTCAAGATAATATCATCTCTTGGTAAAAGGATTAGATGAGAATGATCAGAGGGATTTGATTAATTACCCTCTTGAAGGGAAACACAGTGTTAAAGCTGGAATGAAGAAAGATCTAGAAGAGGGAGAGTAGTCAAATAAATCCATAATTATTTTGGATGAGGGCATGGGAGAATTAGCTAAAAAACCAATGGAGAACCAGATTCTCGAGGATTCTAAGAAAAATTAGACACTAGTTCAAAGGAAAAAGAAGAAAAATGAAATTAGCTTTAACATGCTTCTTCTCTCACATTCCAAGAATGGAGTGAAATGTCAGAGCTAATTGTCTTTTTTTTGTTATCCCCCAACTTTGTCTCCTTTCTCTTCCCATTTGATGGGGATCCAAATTTGGTTTTTTGGGGTGTCTTGCTTTGGGGATGAGGTTCCCCCTTTGTGGCCTCACCTAGTACAGGCTAGGCTAAATTTTCTTGTTCTTTGTCATATAATTTAAAGGGTGTTGCCCCATATGCAACTATTAATCTAATAAAAAGAAAATCTATGAGTTTAAGTGAACATATGAATACTGTTACATCTTTGTGAGTGAAGTATTCATTTAAAGAAATACTTTTTTCCTTCAAGAGTGTAGTAAAATATATTTTAATCCTAAGTTGCCTGCTCACATTGATATTGCAATCTATGCATTAGTATCAATAGTGATTCATTTTAGAAGATTGAAAGGTCTTTGAGTCTTGAAGTTAGTAGTTTGTTTCAATACTTCATTTCAATTTTATTTTTCACATTTGTTGCATAAGTGTTGCATAAGTGTTAGATTCTTTTCCTACTTTTTGGTTAAAAGTAGATCTATTTTTAAATATTCAAAATATCAAAAAAATCAATCTTATGAAGGGAGTTGTACCTTTACAAAATTAAAGGGGAAACTAATTCATAGTTTACCTAACTATTGTTAGCAATTTTGACTTTGTTTTTTGGGACAAAAAATATATAATAATTTATTATTTCTAAAGGGACAAATCTATTAACTAACAAGAAGGAAGAAATTGAAATTGAAACACAAGCTATAAAGAAAGAAGATAACATATTTCAAGTAATAATTAAAGATGTACAATAAATAATAAAAATTAATATAAAAATTCTAATTGCAAATAAAATACTCAATAAGAGCAAGATGAAATTGATATTGTCAAATGATACAAGGGCATTCAATAAAAATGAGTGTAATTTTGAAGTAGTCTTTAGTCGAGTTCAAAAGGTTAGGTAAGCTTTGTGATTCTATTTCGATTGACATCTAAGTAAAGTATTTATCTTTTGATGTTGATATTTTATAAGAAAACGAAACTTTCTCATTAGATGTTGCTATAAAGAAGACTTTCAAGGACATGGTTTCAAAATAATTGTTTAAAAGACATCAACAATGGTAACACTATTGCAAAAATAAGCAATATGTCTATTGCTTTACTTACTTTTCAAAAATAAGTTTTTAATTTCTATAAGAGACTTGAAGAAATTAATGGTACCTTAATGACACGAAAGATTCACCTTAACAATATGACAATTCCAAATGGAAAGGCTTCTACTAAAGGGATAGCTAATTTCAAGATTTATATAACCAAAGTTGCTATTACTCAGTCAAAAGTTCCTATGGATGACATAGTTAGTAATCAAAGTGTGGCAACGGATAAAGATGTATCTTCATAATAATAAATGTAACATTTGATGTTTATTTTTGTAAAGTATCTTTTGTAAGTTATTTTTATAAATAGAAAGTGAACTTCATTCAAACCAATAAAAGGAAAAAGAATATAATTTATTTTTAATATATCTTTTTTGAATGAGTCACACAAACAAGTTATATTTGTACAATTATATAATGTAAGTAGGGTGTAAAGGAATGATCTTTCATTTTTTCTTTGTTTCTAGTATTCTTCTTCTTTTAGAGTTATTACTCTTTCATTTTTCCTTCATTGAAGAGTTCTTTTCACACATTCTAAAGAAAATTATTGGAGAAGACTTTGTGCTCTCATATTTTGGAATGACAAGAATATAGATGAGCTTTGGGTCATAGGTTCTAAAGCGTTGTGTATTTTTCTTATGATAAATTGTAGGAACATATTGAAATTTTCTTTATAATTTTGTAAATTTCATTTTTCTCTTTACATGTTGGAATTTGAATGGTAATTGTTTAGATCTTGATCTTAATCTTCTATGTAGATGTTATTTTTTGTTATATTCAAGCAATATTTAGTAGATATATCTTAGATTTATATATTTTAAAACTATTTTCTATCCCATCTACTTCAAGGGTGAAAAACTTTGTGTTCATACTCTTCTAGTTGAAAACTTAGATTTTCCTTTCCTTCTAGTTTAATTTGTACACTTTTCCTACAACTAATATGATTGGACACTAATAATGTAGATGTGAGGGTTAGAAGCAACTCAACAATTTCAATTTGTGACTATTGATTTTCTCTTTTGTTAGTTAATATGCTATGTTAACTCTAATTAAAATAAAACTAAAATTTGAAATGATGATTATATCGTAGAGAGACTTATGCAAGTTTTACTAACATTTAGGATGAATATGCACTTGTAAAATTTCTCCTCTCGTGTAGCTTTGTCTTATGTGCTTATTGAATTCTCTAATCCATTGACATGTGTTTGTACCAACATTTGAAAGCTAGGTTGTGTTGGAAAACATATTTGGGGACTATTATAAACATAGGGAGGACTTCTAGACCTTGATAATAGTTAAGCTCCTATGGTAGTCTACAATATTGAAAACACATCATGCATATGATGATGATGACATATGTAAAAGTGCAAGTGATGATGTTAATGCTTGATGTAAATACTTGACAATACTCTAGATTGTTGATACTTGATTATTTGATCATTAGATTAACCCAAGAGATGAGTGTAAATACAAGTCCTTGGTTGCTCAATTTGAAGTAAATAACATAATGATAATTGTGGTGATATCTAGATTTCGAGAAAGGCTTCCCCAAAAATAGGGAAAATGTTTTTTAATCCTAAAGACTAAACCATACAACAATATTTTTTTGAGGGACAATCTTTTTCTAACAATGTAAACATAGGGGAAACACTTAAACTACAAGTAAGAATGATTAAATTGATTTATAACAACAATTATTGATACGTAATGAAATAAGATTCAAAATACAATTCACATAATTAAATATAAAAATTACATATAATTTAAACCAATTAATTCTTTTTTTTTTTTGATCCATAAAAGGCCAAGGCCAAAGAATTTTATTAATTTAAAAATAGATAGATTTACATTTACACCTCCATTCGGTGTGGGCATCGGTAGGGAAGAATAAACCAATTAATTCTTATTTAATAGAAAAATTATTATTATTTTATGATATAAAATATAAAAATATATATTAACAAATATATAATATTTATTATAATATAAAAAATATCAAAATAATAAATAATAATTTTAAAAAACAAATTAAAGATTACATAAAAATCAAATAATTCATAATTACTAATTAAAATTTATATCTATATATTTGGAAAATAATATTTCCTTCCAAATTTTAATAATAAAAATAGATTATATACACATTAATCATTTGACAACTCATAAGTACGAAACAAAAATTCGTTATCTCCACAAGAAATTCTTAAAACATTTGGACAGTCATCCAAAAACAAAATAAACTCCAAACGTATTCTTCCATATCTTAAGAGTTTTCCTTCCAATACCTACTCCAAACGTACTCCATAAACGCTCATGTAATCCGTGTGCACAAGAAATTCAGCAATGGCCCAAATAAACAGAAGATTGTAAATTCAAATACTTTTTAACAGTTAATTCAGCCTTCAGGGTGAAATATGGGAGGAGCCCGGGACCCTGTGAATTGAAAGCTAATGGAATGCAAGATGATTAATGTGACAGTGATTAGAGGGTGGTGCATTGCAGCAAAACCCTTGAAATCTTTTTTACTCCAACACAAGCCCACAAGACCAATTCATTCGCTTACCCTTTCTATTTATCCTTTGCAAAAGCTGAACCCCTTAATGGAGAGCAGGACCAGAAGATCTTTAAACACTTCCACTCATAGCTCTCTTTCTAAATCAGAAGCAGAGACATCTTCCACCGCTGTGCAGTCGTCTACCGTAAGTTTGACACATTTATCGCACTGGTTTTCTTGGTCACTGATTTTTTTTCGCACAAATAGCAGAGTTTTTTAGTGTTATAAATCGATATTAGTGCTTTTCTTTTAATTGGGTATGCATCTCATTTTGGGGATAAAATGAGGCTTCACTTTGAAAGTCCAATTTGCTTTGAACAATCGAGTTCATTTCATTCGTTTTTTAACAGAATCGTATTGGTTTTCTTGGTAATTTGGGTGGTCCGTAATATCTCGACTAATTACTTAGCCCAACAATCATTATTGAGATTTTCTTGGTGAATTTGGCTATGTCGAAGAGCTTCGGCAAATAATCTAGCTTGAGAGATCTTTTTCTGCGTTTTTCTCTGTAATTTTGGTAATGCAGAAGACCTTCTGCAAATTATTTATCTTGAGAAATCTGTTGCGGTCATTTTCTTTGTCAGGTTGGTTACCAATTTTTTAATATTAATTTTCTTTGTCAGGTTGGTTACCAATTTTTTAATATTAATTTTATTTGGGACTTACGAAACTATTGCAGGGATTTCCATTTTCATTCTGTTTCTTGGGTTTATGATTTAATTTCATTACCGTTGCATAGATTTTCTTGGTTTATTTATTTGTTTATTAGTGTATTTGGTAAATCCCTCAATTCATTGGATGTAACCTTTGTCTTAGATGGTAATATCGTGGAGCATCTCTTCTGCCAAATATGAATGGGATATCCACCCTACCCTGTCGGTTCTGTGATGTTTTTAATTTAAAAAGTATTAAGTTGAAAAGAGATTTTCTTAGCCAATTTATTTATGCATTGCTAAATTTCCCAGTTCTTCTGAGGTAATTCATGACTTAGATGTTATGACTCAGAGGCATCTCTTTGTTTAAAATGAAATAGGACTTGCTTCTGCTACTTTTGGGGTAGCCTTTGTGTATTAGATATTACTACCCTTTTCATTTGGGGTAGCCTTTTTGGTGTAGATGCTATCATGCTACTACTCAGGTGTTATCTCTTCCATCATAGATGCCTGGGACTTGCATTCTACCTTGTCTATTTCGTGATGTTTATAATTAAATAAATTGTGGTTTGGATGGTATGAGTCATGACTGGAGTTGTCTGCGTGATGTCATATGCCCAGGGCCCCAGAGCATTGGATGTGGAGTTTTTCCCAATTCATGTGTCAAACCTGGAGCGTTGGTTTGAAATCTCATTTGCCTTTATCACTTAGAGCTCACTCTTACAATTATATTGCTTCCTGGTCGGTTTGCTGACTGTTTTTTCCCTTTTACTTTTTTTTTCAACTTATGTAGTTTTATAATGTAATACTGCAGTGGTTTCCAAAGTAAATTGGCTATAAAGAAAAATAAAAGAAAGAATTTATTGAACCTTACAATGATTTTCTTGGATAAATTATTAATTTATTAGGTAAGTTCATCTTTCTTTTGGGTCAATCTTTCGCGTATGACTGAGGAGAATCTCTTCTGTCAAAGTCACCTTGAACTTAGACCCAGCTTTGTCTGTTGGTATGGATCACAGCCAATGTGTTGAATCAGAATGTGGTATTTTACACCATTTCAATATTTTATCATGTCTATGGGGTTTGAACCTGGGGCTATACTTTGTAAGCCCATTTTCGTGTAGTGCTTTAGCTGAATGTCTGTTGCAGTTATTTTCTTCATCAATTTGTCAATAAGTCGTAAACTAGTAGAGTCTTACAAATATATTGCAGGGATTTTCTTGTTTGATTTTTTTAATATATTTTTAATTCTTATTTTAAGCTTCAAAATTTAGACTTATGGATCTACATCAGTGATTGCTTGGTTAATCCGTTCATTTATTTATTTTATGAAAATTTGGATTTGCTTTTAAGTTTTAAATTGCGGTACTCTACGTAGATGCCACATTAAAGGGGGTTTCCCTAAGGAGTTTGCCTTCTATTACAGCTATTTTCATGGTCAATTTATTTACGATCTTTTATTTTGAAATTTATATTTATTTATAAATTTTAAGTTGCAACCTTAGTCTTAGATGCTACGATTAAGGAGTATTTCCCTTGAACGTGTTGCTTCTATTGTGACAATTTTATGCTTCTATTTATTTACTATCTTATTTCAAAATTTGAAGTTAGCTATAATTTTGAAATGTGACTTTTGGCTTAGCTGCAACTGCTGAAGGGTATACATTCTATCAAATTCACTTAGGCACCTTCTATTGCAGTGATTTCCTTGGACATATTTTTCATGATTTTAAATTTAAATTTATTTATTTTTTATATTTTTTGAACTGCAAATCTTTTGTTTAGATGCCAAAATGTAGTAGCTTAATGTAGTGTCATAAATTGTACTTCTTTAATTACGAGTCCAATTTCACACTCCGCCAAGCACTTATTTTAATTTTCCCATTCCTCTATACATTATAGGACCTTTTCTAACATTAAATTCATATTTAATTCAAGAATATGAGTTCTATTTTACTTTAATACATCAACACTCTATACGGGCCCTTATTTTAAGTGTGGCCTTTATCTTATATCATTTTAAGCTTATATGGACCCTATCTCATTTTAAAATTCAATGCACTTCCAACGCTTTTTGGCTAAACTTTTGGGAGGATAATGCGTCGGCCTTGCTATTTCCAGATCTATCCTTGATAAGTGAAAATGATTATTTTAAGTTAGCCAAAAGGTGAATTTACCTTGAGAACCCTAGATAAGACATTATCCTTGATTCATTTCATCATCTCATTATTATCTCATTCTTACAATCTAAGAGCTATCATTCCAATTCAAGAGCATATACGAGTTGAAGGAGCAGCAAACTACAACAAGGCATCTTAAATTATGTTTTCATGATGACTTTATGATGGATTTATTATTGTATCAACACATGAACTTATCCTAAGAGAATTCCATCATCAATTGAATGTATAATCGTTTCAATTAAGCATTTCCATTCAAACATTTCATTTCAGATTTCTATTTCCTAATCGTTATTGTTGTAGGGTTAATTCCAGCTTGAGGTTTGACTCAGGGAAGCCCCTATACAGCCCAACACCATTTTTCTCTCCTTTTGTGCAAATCCAGGCTTGAAAACAGGTTACAAGTTCAGATTGAGAGTACTTGATAAGAGTATAGACAAAGATAGAGGCATCAAGACAAAGTTTAGCATGAAAGAGGAGGACTAGGGTACCTAGCTCCATAGTATTCTTGGACTAGGGCACCTAGTGCCATAGTCCATGTGTTTTGACCTGAAAGTTGACTAGGAGGAAGATTGGAAGCTCTTGAGTTCAGTTGGATCCTTGTTCTACACCTGGACAACTGTTGGGACTATGGCGCCTAGCACCATAGTTCACCCATTTTGAGCTCAGATTTCTATGACAGGTTCCTCTCTGCATCCACTTTCTAGATCTGGGTTTGTTTTTTGATTACCAGTTATGTATTTGCTTGTTTATGTTGATTATTACCATTTTGCACTATTTAGTCTAGTTCTTCGCATCTATCTTATCCAATCAATTCAAATCAACAAAAGATGACAATCAACTCAATGTGCCCAGCCCTACCAAGGGTTTGTAGTTGGGCCTATTGGTTGTTCTCCATTGTAATTGATGGGATTGGGTTGGATTCCTAGTTTGCATGCTAGACTAGTGAGCCCCATTTTCCCTACATTACATTTTGGTGGATCTGACATGTCTTACCCTTGCATATTTCTGATTTTTAGTTTTAGATCTGATTTCTTGCATGCCATTTTCAGATTTAGATGCATTCGTTCATTACTTATGTACTTGCATTGCTTCATTAATCAAATCGTTGCTTCATTAATTGCATATATTATGGTTTAGAAATCAAGTTTTGCTTAATGACATTGCTTGTTTCATTGCATTAGACATCATAAACGAAAAAAAGGCTATTTTAAAATCTTTTCATGTTGCAATTTTTTTTTGGGTGACTATCCTGAACCCCATTCCATGACATCCCATTTTGAGATGAAGTGTTAGCCTTCGGCTAACTAGTCTTTGCATTGTGTTTTTCCTAGTAGTACTAAAATGAATAAATGTGATGCATGTGATGTTGCTTTTTGTTAGAATTGTTTGCCGTTGCACCAAAAGCTCGAACTATCAATGTCGATACAAATGCTAGATTCAACCCAACCCAACGACAGATGTAACTTGACCCACGGGAGGTGGTTAAGCCATGTCACGAGTCCCCAAGGAGGTGCTGACCACCAAGTCAACGATCTCCCCCTCAGCATCGACTGAGCCTTCAACATCTACTGAAGGGAGACTCGAACCTGTGACCCAAGGCTTTGATACCAATTGTTGGAATCGTTTGCCGTTGTGCTAAAAGCTCAAACTATCAATGCCCGATACAAACACTAGATTTAACCTGACCCATGAGAGGCGGATAAGCCATGTTACGAGTCCCCAAGGAGGTGTTGACCACCAAGTCGACAACTTTAGCCTCTCTTATATCACCTTACACCTCTCCTAGAGTTTCTCTCCCCAATGAGGATATTTTAGTGCAAGAAGATATTTTTAATACTTCTCTCCTTGGTGATTGAAAGTGTGCAACTTCACTAAGAATCCACTTTTCCTAGCAATAGGGAAGGTGTGTATTCTTGATCTCCTTCCCCTTTCTTAATTTCAAAGATGTCATCAGGTAGATGTCTTTAGGTAACGTTCTCTTCCTCCCTCTTCGATGGTCATGACAAGGATCCCTTTACAGTTGTTGCAAGATATCTCTTTTACAATTATCTCTTCCTTGCTTAAAGAAACGCATCCTTTACAAAAATCGGTTTTCCTAGCTTGGAACATATGCATGTTTGTTGAGGATATCTCCTTGGTGTTGATGGTGTTTATCCTGGAATCCTATCTACCTTAAGATATCACAGGTAGGTATGTTGACATCTTAAGAAGGGGAGGCATATGAGGCCTCCTTTTTGTTGTGATATTTTAATTGATGTGCCTCTAAAGTGGCAGTGTCGTGTTACATAGTTCCCCTCGAGGCGTGGTTCTCAATCTTTTGAGCTTTGTTATTGGTCACCTAGTATAGCATGGATTGCTAGTGTGTTGTTGTTGTTTACGCCTCCATAGGTGTTGGTTATTATTGTTGTTTGTGCTTGGTGTCACCGTAGCACCCATTTTGTAGTAGAGTTTTTAGATTGCTTTGTAAATAGAGGGCTTTGTTTGGCAATCTTTGCGTGTGCACACTGCAATGCCCATTTTGCAGTAGAGTTTTTTAAATTATCAAGCAAACCAAGGCTTTGCTTTGTAATCTTTCTTTTTGCTAACATGACTCATAGTAAGCAGTTCCTTACAAGTCCCATAGGTCATGTCTCTTCTCTTTCTTTCTTCTCATATGCTCATAATAAGTGGATCCTTACTAGACCTAGAAGCCATACCTCATGTCCCCTCAATTGGTGTACGTCCTTGTTCTTTCTATAAGTCCACTTGTGCTCTTGCAATAACATACTGAGAATGATATTAGCGGTTGAGACATTTTGATGTTGAGGTCTCTTCAACTAGTTGACTTGGAACCTTTTGTTTTTAGTACTAATGATGTTTGCTTTATATATGTGAAGGTTATTTGCATTGATTCCTATGCTTGGGGGTTTGTGCATCTCTCAAACTTAGTGTCGTCCTATCCCTAGCTTGTCTTGCTCTTAGATGCTCTATCTCTTCATTTCTACTTTACCATGAGTATGAGTGCAAGTTCATACTCCGCTAAAGTGGGGGCTAAATGTAGTGTCATAAATTGTACTCCTTTAATTATGAGTCCAATTTCACACTCTCCCTAGCACTTATTTTAATTTTTCCATTTCTCTATACATTATAGGACCTTTTCTAACATTAAATTAATATTTAAAACAAGAATGAGTCCTATTTTAGTTTAATACATCAAAACTTTCCTATTCAGGGCCATATTTTAAGTGTGCCCTTTATCTTATATCATTCATATCTCATTTTAGAGTTCAATGCACTTTTTCCTCCACTAAATGTTGTCATTTTTCATATAAATTATATTTATGGTATTAGGGCTCTATTATTTTGCATCCCTAAAAATTTGGGCCTATTTTGTCGGGACTCTGGGGCTTAACTCCATAGTTTGACACTTTTTGGCTAAAATTTCAGGAGCATAATGTGTCGGCCTTGCCATTTCCAGATCTATCCTTGAGGTGTGAAAATGATTATTTTAAGTAGGCCAAAAGGTGAATTTACCTTGAGAACCCTATATAAGACATCGTCCCTAATTCATTTCATCATCTCATTATTATCTCATTCTTGCAATCCAAGAGCAATCATTGCAATTCAAGAGCAGATCTAAGTTTAAGGAGCAGCAAGCTACAACAAGGCATCTTAAATTATGTTTTCATGATGACTTTATGATGGATTTATTATTGCATCAACACATGCAGGACTTATCCTCAGAGCATTGCATCATCGATTGAAGGTATAATCATTTACACTCAATCTTGAGTGGAAATGATTATACCTTGCGAAATGATCCATTCTTCTTAACCCTTGAGCCTCCAATCGAAGCCTTAATTCATCAAAAAAGGAGAAAAGGGGAATCACTAACCAACAGATGAGCCCACATTGTTCCTCGCCTACATCAAGTTGCGCAACAACACCCCCAAAGAACCAACAAAACTAGCAAAAGGAGACCAAAACCCACTGCAACTGATTGCTCCCCCCACACAAAACAACTGCTCCCCAAATGCACCCACAAACAGCGCCAACAGGAAGAAGATAGGTGTGTCAAGCCCTAGCCCGTGTTGCATAGTATAAGTCTCCTCCCATTGCTCTACTCTAGATAATTGCAAATTTGGTAATATTTGAGTATTTATATTTCTTTTTGATAGTTTTTGAAATTGCAAACATTTTGTATCTTATTTTCTATTTTTCCTTTTAATCTTTTTGGGATCATTTACCACATATTGCAGTTGATATTTTAGAGAATATTGGTGTAACGTTTCAATTTTTATGTCTTGTCCAGATTTTTTTCTTAGAATCTGTTTTTGAAAAATTGGCAAAAAATTCCCTTTCCTTGAGAGTCATCCTTTCCTATTAATCTTTCTAAGTTCACATTTTTGATAAATTTTTTAAATTGGGTTTTTGTTTTTGTGCACGTGTTCTTCAATTTTCATAGTTCTTATTTGAAACATTGATAGAATTTTCCCAAATTCTATGCTCCATTTTTCCTAATAGTCTTTTTAGGATCCTTATCCATTTATAACAGTTCACAAGTTTGGGAAAGGTGGTGTAAAGTAGGCATTTTATGTCTGTGAAGATGCTTTTTGTCAACACAATCTTAATGAAGGCACTTATAATATGAACTAAGTCAACAATCTTTCTCACTCTACAGCCACATAAATCAAAAGTCAAATTCTGCCAATCCTGTGGAGGGCCGACTAAGCAAAGTATCCCAGCAGGCGAGGAAAAGATGAGAGCAGTGTGCACACTTTGTGGGAATGTTTTCTATGAGAACCCCAAAATGGTTAGTTTCTCTTTACAATCCCAAAACTGTTATATTTTTTTGTTAATAAATTAAAATTAAAAAAATGGAGCTAATATTCCAAAAAAAAAACATATATGATTAGAGTTACATCAGATGACTGATGAACAATGAATGTACAAGGAACCTCTGAGCCTTTTATCCAAGAGGCATAAGAATTGACATCTTTCTGCTCGTGGCTTTGATATGCATAGCCAAATCAGGATAAATATTTTTAATTCTCTTTATGAGTGTGGAACCATTTTCACTAAAATTTGCCTTGTATATTTTCATCTGAAATAAATATCAAATAAATGGATGACAGCTTTATTATAAGCTAAATTATGCAAATTATGCAATTTTTTATATCTAAAATAGGGAGTTACATAGTCAACAGAGAAGCTTAGCTAGAATAAGATTGCAATAAAATACCATCGCAACAAAGTTCAAAATGCATGCTTATGCTCTGAAATACAATCGAAAAAACTGGAAAAATCCAAATAGTCCAAATTAGATTTTCCTTAAAGGAGTGAATTGAAAGTATTCCAGAGTTGGTATGCACTATCTTAAGGGTTAATGAAAAATAAGTGCATAAACAATTTCGTTGCCCGGGCCCCGGATAAATTCTAATCTATTAAAAATGCCTGTAAACTAAGTGAAACTTTGAAATTTGGAACAAGTTCCTCGAGTTACCTGGGCGGCTGCTAACCTACCATTCAATTTCATCACACACAGCACAAATTTATTGCTTTCAGTGGCAACAGCTGTCATGTTTGTGTATTCATCTTTCCTTTTTTTGTTGTTGCAGAACAATTCTGAGTATATTTCTCATGTTGTGGTCAATGTGTCTGAAAAAATATTGTGAGGTTCAAAGATTCATAACTTTATATAAAAAAACAAAAACAAACTACAAGGTGCTCAAATATTGGACTGAGGATGGCACCTCATATGTATTTTCCTTGCTGGATCTTAAAGATTTAACATACAAAAAGCAAGGTTTGATTCATAAATTGGTATTGATAGTCCATACACCGCTCATCATTTCACAGATTTTTCATTGAGGATAAACACAACTGGAATTATTCTAAGCACAAATGAATTCAGGAAAATGCAAGAACTAGTGAGAGAAAACATCACAAGATTTTAACATGGATATACCCTAGAGGAACCCACATATGGCAGAAATTTCCAGCAAATGTGAGCTACTACTCAGTTAAAGCTTTGCTCCAATGGCAAAGTCCAAGTCTGAGCCTCTTGGGGCTGCTACAGGCAGGAACCTAATCTGATTCGGTGTCTCTGTGGCTTCTACAACACTTTCCCAACCCCACTGCCTTACTCTTGCCTTAGCCCATTCAACTTGGAACTCAGAATATGCTTACAAAATTTTTCTAGATCCCAATGACAGGCCCCTAGAATGTTCAATTTGGGTTAACAATGGCTTATTATAACCTTACAACAGAGAAGGGAATCTGAGGAGCCAAAGAAATAAAAAAATTGGGGGATAATGGAACACCATGGGCCATTTCTTTTGTGTGGACAAAACCATCGCTTCCCATCAGGATGAAATTGCTGCTTTTGACGAGACCACCACCATGACAAAAATGGAACTGCTATAGTTTGCAGTTCTTATCCATATTTTTCAGGAACAATAACTTCTGCATACAGACTCCAAATGAGATGCTGTCTTCTTAAAAAATGCATAATTTTTTGACAGCAATCCAAATATGCAATAATATTCAGATTTTAACACCATTAGAGACCTACTTTTGGACTTGCAACACAAGTGTCCTCACTTTACATTGGAGTCTCAAATAATACCAGATCCATTGTTGGATCACACCTCCCCAATACAGAGGCTTTTGGTCTTTAAAAGCTATGAAGACTCAACAAGAAAGGGAGGATGGACCCCTCAGCTACTAAATTGATTGCCACCTTGGCTTGTAGCATAGAAGAATGATTAACCAAAACTTGGACATGTTGTGACCTATTCACACATCACCCCATTCAAAATGGGGATGCCCTACTTTTTAGGCCCTCTTGGTCTTTTGGCTTTTGTTTGTTGGGTCTTTTCGCGGTAGTCTCGTCAGTCTCCTCGCTTTGCAAGTGTTTGGGGGTCAATTTGATCAAGTTTGTAGCTCGTTTGAGCAAATTTGGCTAAGTTTGGAGCTTGTTTTGTTCGTTTTAGGGTTTCATCCTTCAGACCTGGATTCGAGGTCTTTCCTTTAGGGTTTTGGAAAAATTGAATGTTGCATTAGAATTAGGACCCTTTAAGCAACCTACCTGTGAAATTTGAGCGAATTTTGAGCAACTTTCTATTTTTAGAAAGTTCCTATTTTTTAGGGATTTCATTGCCTCCTAGGTTGGTCTAATTTTGCCAAAACCAAACTTACTATTTTTAGTGTCTTTGTGTCCTATTTTGCCTTGATCTTAACATTTTGAAACACTTACTATTTTGGGAAAGTCTATTTTTGGCAGGATCTTTACAGGTAGACATTGAAAACGAAACATTCTTGAACATTTCTAAATCCAGAAAGTTTGAAAAGCAGGCTAAGTGATCAAAAAGTGGCTAAGTATGGATGCCCATTCCAGAAGTGGAAAGCATTGAAAATCTTCTTACTTTGGCTCAAAGCACTTAAATTCCAAATGTGGCACCTCGAAAACAGTCGAAGAGTGGCCAAGTCTGGATGAAATGCCAAGTAAAAATCCTTCACCAAAGCATTGCATCCAAATACAAGGAGGCACCAAATTAATGTTGTGGAAGAATTCCTTTGCAACACATCTTCCTGCAGGCACATGAATTGGTGCTCGAACAAGGAGAGAGCACTAAAGTGGGGGTGCCATGGAAGGCACATCAAAATCCAAAATTCCTGCAAGTGGGTTTTCTAGCACCCAAGTGCATAGATGGGCACTAAATTGGGGGGTGCTGGAAGGTTGCTCAAACATCATAGTTTCTTGCACTTAGTGAATCAACGCCCAAGGAGAAGCAAGAGTGCTCAAGAAGGGGGGTCATGGAAGGTGGCAAAAACTTCAAAATTCTACCATCATGCCAAATTAGCGCCCAAGATGGTTGAGGGGTGCCAAAGTAAGGATGCCAAGGAAAGCTGGCAAAGTTCGAGAATTCCTTTCCAACATGAATTCCATGCCCAGGATGAATTGAAGGTAAAATAATTCTAAGGCAAGGAAGGAATCAAGGATGAACTGAACAAGAAAATTTCCCTTGGGTAAAAATTTGGAAATTTGTTTTTGGGCATCAAAATTCATCCAAATTTCAAAATGATGATAGATTTGGATTCGTGATAGAATTTTCTCTCTCTTGGACCCTGAAACCCTAATTTTGAAAAATCCCTAAAAAATAGATGTTGAAAATCAATGGGAAATCTCCTCCCAAAGGCAAAGGAAATTCAAAAACTTCAAAGAAAACTCTTCTTGAATCAATTCTCTCTCTTGAAGATTTCTCTCTCCTAGGGTTTCTTGCCAAGTAGTTGGATGGTCAAAATCTCAAGTAAATCTTTTAAATATCCCTCCAAATTTCAAAATGGAAAGTTGGCGACACAAAAAGAAAGAATATTCCAAGTTATGACGCATAACTCAGGGCACTTATGGAAGGTTCCATTTTGAAACTCAATGACGATGGTGGGTCTTGTTTGCATGGCATGTTGAAGAGGAAAGTATGATGCATCAGTAAAACAACTGCCAAAGTTGGTCTTTTGCCAACTTAGCAAGTTGGTGAGAGAATTCTATTTAAGCATGCAAACACAATTCATTTCTCACGTGTGAATTTGGAGAGAGCTAAAGTTGGAGAGAAGTAGCAAAGTCAGACTTGAAGAGTTTCTCGTTCCTTTTCAGAAGTTTTGATCATGGAGAAATGGTAGAATCAAGCAAAGCAGCGGCTATTTCCAGGTAGGCACAGATTAAAAATGAGATGAAGGGATTCCTTCCTGAGTCTAAAATTGTGTCCAAATGGAAGGAAATCAGTGATGCAAATCTAGGAACTTTCAATTTGGCTGCTTTTCAGATCAGGACCTTTGGAACATACGGACATAATCCATCACCTATCTTTGCCAGGATTGTTAAAAGTGGAATTGTTGTAGCAGCAGGTTTCCCTCCATCTATCCAATGTCTAGAGTTGATCTTGGAATGCACAAAACACTACAACCCGAAGAGAACAACTATTTCAACAGAGAGGCAAGCTTTTGGCCAACCTAACTCTTGAAGCTATTGGGGAAACCTTTGGAACCCCACCACATCATTCCATGACCTACAAGACTAACGATAGAGCTGAAGCAGTATATGATGCAAGTCCTGATAGCTATGCTGGAGTAATCAACAAGAACTAGATGCAGAAACCAAGGCCTCACTCCAAGATGCCCAAGCAACTCACTATTTTTGATTTCAAGCAAGAGTATGTGGACTTGTTGATGATGTTAATCAGGATTATGGGGTGCCCACATGCCATCAATTTTGAGACATGGATGTTCTTCTATGTTGGTGAGGTCATGAATGCCAATGGAATAGTGGATTGGGCCAGGTTGATTAGCCATTACATGCACGAGTAGTTGAAAAATCTTAAGGAAAAGAAGACCCAATCCTTCTACATGAGCTCTTATGTGATTTATTCACTCACGAGGATGGGTGGTTTTGATGGCTTGCTAGGAAGTGGGCCCATGGGATGTGGACCAGCATAGTTGAAGGTCCATGATTGTTATCCCCAGCTGCATTGAACCACACTAGTTCATTCAAGTTGGTGAATGATACTTTCACTATGTATTTAACCAGGATGATGCAAAATCAGCTTCATACAAGAGTGTCACCTGAAGGCAGGGCACCCGTGTAGAAGTTTGGAGCCGTGTTCCTACAGTTTCCAAAGTTTACTTGTATCAGGACAAAAGGATTTTCCTCCCAGCCATATAAATTGCTAAGATATCCGTTAGACAAACTGGTCTTGCTGGAGCTAATCAGACAATTGATAGCATATGACCAGATTAAAAAAAAAGAAATTATCCATTGAGTTTCCAATTGTCCTGGGTGATTATGTGGAATTGTGCCCGAACTTGGCAGCAACTGAGAAGGCAGTAGAGGAATTGGCATTCTACCAGTTGCCATTTTACACATCCAGGTCCTACTTTGATCCATATCATAAAATTCAGAAAGTAGCAGGAATAAAGTTTGTGCATAAGTTTCACCTCAAAGATTTATGGGCTAGTGCCAGGGATGACCTTGGGGTTAGGAAGAAAATGTTTTCCAGATTGCCCGTTAACATGATTAGAATTGGTGATAATGCAAGTGTTGGATCAATTGAAAGAGGATCCAAACGTAGTGTAGTTGGAATTTGAGAAGGTAAAGGACCATCCTATACAACTCCCAGATTGGTTAGAACCCGAAGTTGATGATCTAGACATTTTGGCAAGACCAGTTCTGAAGTTCATCAGGCATTGGATTGATCGACATGTCAAGGCATTGAAGGAAAGGAATGTCCACTTGAGCTACCAGTTAATGGGAAATCTGGATTCCCACAGTGAGGCCACAAAAGGTCATTATAGGTCCAAGTTGAGGAAGTAGAAATTCAGCAGGGAAAGGCTAGACCTAATGAAGGAAAGAGCGCTCCAAAGAAGCCTAGGACAAGGAAAAGGAAGGAAGCCAAGCCAAATGTCCAACTAGAAATCCAGCCAGCTATTCAACAGGGAGTCCACCAGGAAGAACCACAACAGAAAAGAGAAAGGATGGAAGCTGTTCAAACCCCAGCTAGTTCTTCTAGCGTGCAAGAGGTGGAAATGTTCACACAAGAAAATCCATCGAATCCACCACAAGGCAATTTTCTTGATAGCACACTTACACAGGATGTTCTTAGCATCAGTGCTGCACACAGGCCAACTCAGCCAGGAAGTCAAAGGCAAGAACTTCCCTCCCATCCAGAAGAGCCATGCTAGGATAGTTTCATAGAAACGATCCTTGGAGAAATGGAGGAAGCTTCACAGGAGTAGGCACAGATGGAAATTCAAAATCAGTTGACAACTGCTCCAGATTGGATGAGAGACCGATTAAGAAAAGAACTAGAATAGGAAGTGGATCTAGCATAGTAGTTGGAAGAACTTCTGAGAAGAATGGATAAACCAACATAAAAGAAGGTTGCTTGGAAGTTTTCCAAGGTCACAAGGGATGAATTTGGATCTAAAACTTTGCATATAGCCGAGCCTACAGTGGACAAGGATAGAAATGAAATCATGCCAGATGATTATGTGATTAGAGAGGCTGATTTGGGGCGTGCTTCCATGATGCAGGTGATGGATGAATTTGAAGGATCTTCCTTGGCTATGAAGGAATAGATGCATAAGCTGAAAGAAAAATGTGTAAGGTTGAAGAGTGAAAACAAGGCCCTATGTGAGTATGTCAAGAGTTTCAAGAAGCCACTTAGAGAGGAGGATCTGTCCTTTGTTCCTCCTTCCTCTCTTCCTAAAGAATCCATTGATGTCGCTGAAAAGGTGAGGAAAATTGCCCAATATTCTAAGGAATGGGTGGAGGATGTTTTCACTGCAACCGGAAAATTCATTGAAGACTTGGCGAGCCTTCATTCTAGATTTGTTACCCTTTTGAATCGGTTGGAGGTAGCGGATGGTGTGTGGGAAGATGTTTACATTTATCAAGACCTAACCATTCCATGACTCAGAGCCTTGATGAAAGTTCCAAAGCAGACATTGATCGAGGGGAAGGTGATTCAAGAGAACGAGATTTATGATTTCCCGCGATGGTTTTACGCTGTCTGCACTGGAAGGGAGGCCTTTGAAAGATTCAACATGGAGTCTTTGACTTTGAAAGACTTAATCAAAAGAGTACATGAGGAAATCCTCAATGTAGTTGAGGCATTATTTGCAAGGAAGTTGAATGAGGGCGGAGTGACAGTAAATTTTCTAAGGGCACAGTTACATGAATTTTTCTTTGTGGGGGCATTTTCCAAGGCACAATTGGAAAATGTTTCTTTATTTTCTAGCACTATGCAGAGGCCACATGAAATGGTAGCAGAATGGAAGATTTTTCTCTCCAAGAGTGAAGAAGAAATTACTTTGATGGAGTTCAGGATAGAAAGTGTGCCAAGTGTCTCCGTAGGAGAATTGGAGGCTGTTGTCGCCAAATTCATCACTTATGCCATTAATAAGCAAGATAATGGTCGTCTATTTCTGGACAAGGATCTTCTAACTGAATGACATAGCGACATATTTATTGCTAGAATACTTTGACCAAGTGGCAGCCAGGTCAATACATGTTGAATTAATGAAGCATCTTTTGCATGCAGCCATCACATTTAAGGCATTATGGCAGTTTCCTTTTGCATGCAGCCGTCACACGTGGAGATGATGGAGCATTTATGGCTTAATGGGGTGATTTTTGCATGGAGGAATATTCAACGCATGTTGGGCAAATTTAGTGAAGAGTGACGCATTTAATGCATTTTGGATACCAATTGTAATAGGCTGAAATTAATTGTATATGGGCATAATGGGCATTTATTGCCGATTCCCACCTTGTTGCATCATGTGTGGGGAATCTTCCAGGGAAAAACCCTAATTAGGGTTTTGCATGTAGCCAAGGCATGAAGCCTATATAAAGGGGCGACCCCCCTCATTTGTAAGGGAGGAGAGATTGCTTTTTGAGATTGTTGCTATAAGTTGTTGAAGCTATAACTTAATACATTGTTCAATTTGATGGTGATGTGTTTTGCAACTTGCATGGTCTCGCTCTCTTCACTTAGAGTAGATTTGCTTTCAGTTGTGTTGTGACCTTTTCACACATTGCCCCATTGCTAATGTGGACCCCCTCTTTTCCAACTTTCTGCGTTGTTAGGTTAGGGTTTTGGCTGCTTAGTGGGCAATTTTGCGTTTCCCGTGCCCGAGTCTCAGAGTTTTGACCATGCCCAGTGCCGTCTAGGGTTTTTGAACTTATAGGATCAAATTGCAAAAGTTGATATTTTAATGATCCTAAGTTTTGTCTAAGTGTAGACCTATTGAGCGTTAACGTGTTTTTAAATACGTGCATCAGTGATTTTAAAGTGCCAAGGTATTCACAGACCTTTTGGAGTTGTTTTCTCGCTCCTAAGGTATTATTTAAATTGATTTCGCACTTTATTCCAATATTTTCCTAGCGTTTCGCTCATATTTTTTGGAAAATTAGCCTAAGCCCAGTTTAAATTTAATGTTTCTAAGTGATTTTGAGTGGTTAAAATGATAAAATCCTAAGGGAAATCCTTATTTCAAGGGTTAAAGGGTCAAATTCCATGCTAGAGGTGCTTTTCCCCCTCACATTCCAGACTACCCAACCCATTCCCCCACTCAAAATCCACACTACACATGGGTTTCCCCTGAAATCCATACTGGCTACTATTTTCCCCCACTGTTTATCCAAACTGCTATCGAATTTCCCCTGGAAGTGCTAAAATTTGGCTAAGTGTCAGGATTTATTCAGACTGCCATTGATTTTCCACCAGGAGTGCGGATGATTCCATGCTTGGGTTGATTTTCAACCAGGATTTTTGTGATGACTAAGTGAGGATTTTTGTTCGGATTTTCATCCAGACAGGGATCGATTTTCCCCTGGGAACATTTTGATGAGTTTTGAGTCCGGATTTTCATCCAAATTGAGGTCGAAATTCCACCAGGGAGGTTTTTTCCAAGTTAAGTGAGTTTTGAGTGTGGATTTTTATCCAGACTGCTATCGAATTTCCCCTGGGGGTGATTTTTTGCAAGTAGAGTGGATTTTTGTTTGGATTTTTGTCCAAGCTCATATCGGTTTTCCCCTGGGAGGTTTTTTGTGAGCATTTTGATGAAGTTATGCATGGATTTTTGTCCAAGCATGGGTCGAATTTCCCTTAAGGGGTAAATTTTGACATTTTAATGATTTTTAAAGGGATTTTTCAATCCCAACCTATATCGATTTTCCCCTGGAGGCTTATTTTGGATTTAATTTGCAATATTTTAATAGATAAGCCCCATTTTAATTGCTTTTAAATAATGATTGATGATTATTTAAAATTTAAAAGCAAAATTTAATAACTTGCAAATAATCATTTAATATTTGAACCTTCTAGAAGCAAGTTAGGTTTTCACCAAGCAAGTATTTATACAAGTGTTTTATCCCACATTGCTTTTGTGGTGAAAGTGAGAGGTGAAAGCAAGTATATGAGAGGAGACTTAGCATTATTTTATTATTATTTTTGCCAGGTGTCTCCATGAAAGCGATTTTTCTCCAAGTTGGGCGAATTTTTTTATCAAGGCATTTTCGTGAAGTGTGGGATTGAGGATTTATTTTCCTCCATTTTTTCCAGCTTGCTGATCTATTCCTCTTGGCTGCCATTAAAGACTAGTTTCAGAATTTCGATTTTGCCAAGTTTGGCGATTTTTTCAAACTTTAGTATTTTTTGGTGAAAATTGGCAATTTCATGTTTGGAGACTTAGGCGATTTTTTCGTCCATTTTTGCTTGCTGTTCAGACCTTCATTGCTGCAGATTGCTGCCATTAACAACATTTTTCAGAATTCTGAAAATTTCGATTTTTGCTAAGGAAGGCGATTTTTTGTGTTTGGGGTATCCAATTCCAACTTGGGGCGATTTTTCCAGATTGCTGCCATCCTTGCTGTTGCAGATCTAAGCTGCCATTGACATCATTTTCAGATTTCCATTTTGGCGCCATACTTGGGAAAAATTCGATTTTGCTTGGGAGGTGATTTGGTGCCACATTTTGACAATTTTCGTGCATGCTTGGTGGCTGCCATCATTTCTAGCCTGTTGATTCGCTTCAGATCTGAGGTTTGCTTCAGATTTTGACCTCCATTAATGGCTGCCATCAATTTTCAGACTTAAGTTTTTATTGCCCAGCCAATTCCAACTTAGGCATTTAGCATTTGGAGGTATTTTATGGAGTTTTCTAGTGCATTTTTTAGACCATTTTATCGCTGTTGCAGGTCTGAAACTCCATTGTTAGGTGGTTGTCTTCAGAAATTTTCATTTTCAGCCACCTAACCATTTTTGGTGATTTTGCTTGGAGATGATTCCTTAGCCATTTTTCATCATTTTCAGGGATTTAAATCACTTTGCAAGGTGTTGGTAAGTCTGAAGTATTCAGTTTTTCAGACTTCTCAGAAATAAATGTTTTACCAGCCATACTTACATTCCTGAATATGATTATTTTCACCATCAGAACTGATTTTTATCAAGATTATGCACATTTTGAAGATTACAACATGTTTTAGAGTTTGATTTTCAGGTTGTCTTCAAAATTGTTGACCTCCATTGTTGACTGCGGAAGGTGTCTTCAGACATTCATTGTGTGAAAACACAACCTTTCACACCTTTCCTTAGTCATCATTTATTTGGTATACTCCTTTGCATTTTAGCTTGCATATTTTCTAAGCATAAGGAGGTATTCAATGAATTTTATGGAAGGCTTCCATGCCTTAGTGTTGTCACACTTTGAACTTAATTGCTAAAATTTACCATGTGTATGGATTATTTTCCTGACTCCATGCTCTAATTAGCTAAACATTTAGAAAGTCAGGAATTTTATAAAGAACATTATTTATTTTCCTAAGTCTAACTTTGAGCTTCGTACAGGTGCGATGTCAAAGTCAGGATATAAGGAAAGGAAATAACTATTGAAGATGCTGGAGACTGGATTTTATCCAGAGTTTAAGATTTCATCCAGATGGAAGGAGATCGCTGATACAAACATGCATTTCCTGGACTTTGACCAGATGTAGCGTCGGATGTTCGGAGTCAGAGATCAGGTTCCTTCCCCAGCATATGCGAATATTATGAAGAGTGGCATTTTCCATGCTGCTGGATTTCCACAGTCCATACAGTGCAGTGAGCTTATCCTAGAGTGTACACGATGTTACGATCTGCTCACAAGAATGATTAAGACTCCTAAGGGCGTTGTCATCGCCTACCTTGCTGAGGATGCCATTGCTGAGGTGTTCGGAATTCCACGCGGAACAAACATGAAGGATGTGACCAAGGAGGATTATGCAGAAAGACACACGAAGAAGATGGGTGTATGCAAGAATTTAATTAACAAAGAGTGGATGATTGAGCCTAAGTCTCATCATTCCAAGGCTACCAAGACACTTATGTGCATAGATTTTAAGGAGGAATATAGTGATTTGATATTCCTACTCAACAGAGTGATGGGGATGCTGCAGGGAGCAATATTCGATGGATGGATGTTCTGCTTCATCCAGGATTGTCTTAGAGGAACACTAATAAATTGGTCAAAGATTATAAGTGACAACCTGGATTTTCAGCTGAGGAATGTAGAGCGGTCCAAGTCATTTGCCATGACTTCTTACCTGGTGTACCTGCTTGCATGATTTGTTTCATATAGAGGATTAATATGCAAAGGTGAAGTCGGGAATGGGCAAGGACAATTCAAGAGTCATGAGTGCTATCCGTAGCTGAGCATGCATAGAATTGAAGATTATAAGAGAGTAAATGATGCATTCACTATGTACATCACACGAATGCTGCAAGGCGGAATCTACAGAAGATTGTCCAAGGAGGCAACAGAGTTAATAGAGAAATATGGATCGTGGTATATACAGTTTCCCACTTTCACATACCTCAGGATTCATGGGTTTCAATCCAAACCCTACAGACTTCCTAGGTATCCAACCGACAGAATGATATTGTTGGAAGTGGTGAGACAGCTTCTAGAGTTCGATGTTATCCAGAGAGAGAAGCATAGGATAGGAATGACATTCCCAACTTCAGTTGGGAAGACGTCAGAGGTTTGCCAGTCCGCCATAGCCGCCAGCACTGCGAGTGAGGAGCTTGCATTCTACCGATTTGCTACATATAAGAAGAGAGAAAGATTTGATCAAGACAAGAAGGTCAGAAGGATCAGAGGAGAGAAGTTCACTCATAAGATTGACATAGAAGATTATTGGGCTAACTTGATGGACGAGCAAGCAGTGAAGAGAAGAATGTGGTCTAGAATGTCAGTGGATTTCATGAGGAAGTGTGGACTTTTCCTCATTCCTGATCAGGTATTAGATGATAGAGATCATACACATCCACAATATGAGAGTGAAATGAAGAAGGCAATCCTATTGCCTAATTGGTCAAAGTCAGAAGAGATTGACCTGAATATATTGATGAGAGAGGTCTTGAATTTCTCCCACCTATGGGTGGATATACAAATGAATAAGTTAGTTGACATGGGTGTTCCCTTCACTTACGAAAAGATGAAGCCGAAAGAGTCTACTTCCGAGGATGATCATAGGATTGTCAGTGATGTCAGGATTCATGCAAACGAAGAGAGTCAAGCTCCCAAGAGAAGGAAGAACACGCCAAGAGAAGTCAAGGCCAGAGGGAAGAAGATTGAGGAGGTGAAGAAGAAACAAAAGACTATCATTCCACTTATCATTCCTTCACCCCCTCCCAGTGTCTCATCAATCGAAGTGATTGAAGTAACAGAACAGAATAAGGAGACTCAGCAGTGTTCCAACATAGTGATACTACCAGAGAATATTCAAGAGTTCCATGCCACAGCAACATCTGCACCTCCTAGTGAGAATAATGATCAGCCGGAATCCCCTACTGTCCTCTTGGAAGTTAGCTTGGGAAATGAGGTATATGATTGGACCAGGGATAATCCTAATGACAATGAGGATGTTATCTCGGCATTAAAAGGACTTGATCGAGAAATATGTCTTGATGATGGTATGGAGATGGCCGCTATTCCTGAATGGCTGATGAGAAGTATGGAGAAAAGTAAACAAATGATAGAGGTATAACCTATTGGTGATATTGATGACTACCTAGCTAGGAGTGCTAAGGGGAAGGAGCCCAAGAGAGCGGAGATTTTGTCGCACATAGCTAGAGATGAGACAGGAATGTGGATTGCGCAGATTGTTGTTCCTATTGCAGGCGTGACAGCGGACATTACTACTCCTATGGATTTCTAGATCACTTCAGTTGCCCTTGGTCGTACATCCAGAGAACAGGAATTCCAGGAGATTGGTGAGAACCTCCAGGCAATCAATGCAAGGTTAGACAGAGCGGTTGCGGAGAATGAAAGGTACGAAGCAAAGAATATTAAACTCAGAGAGTATATTGTAGGGACAAGGCGTGGAGATCCCACGCTTATTTCCCCTATTGCAGTTGACCATGGAATACATTCACATTGTGAGGTAGCGAGAGGTACACACTCAGAGGTGGAAAAATGGATTGAAAGCACAAGAAAGCAGGCAGATGATTTCCTTACTCAGTTTGTCCATGCATATGATAGGACAACAGGGCTTATATTCAAAATCCAGTATTTGGAGGGAGTTTGGGAAGAATTCCGGCCTATTCAAGACAAGACTATTCCACGCCTCCAGGCATTGAAGAAAGTCCCTAATTCTACCTTGGTCAACGAGAACATTGTGCATAGTGGGGATAGATACGATTTCAATGGCTGGTATTGCTCACTAGCCTTGAAGAAATCAACTTATGAGAACGCCCAGTCGAGTTGTAATGAGATGGAAGGATTAATTCAGGACATTCAGATGAAGATCCTTGCCTTGATTGAGGAATTATTGGGTGTTGATGTTAGTGATGCTAGTGGTTTACACTTAGCCGAATTAAGAGACAAGATGAAATTTATGCATTATTGCCAGTTGGACTCTTTGAAGAAGAGTCAGATAGATGACTGGTCTCTTTGTTGATTCATGTTCACAGTTCACAGAAGCTCATGGCAGAATGGGAGAACACTTTGAATGCTTGCTCGGATTCATTGGATGTGATTGATTTACAATAGGATACCTTGCCTAACATTTCCATGGAGGAGTTAGATTTAGTATTGGCTAGATTCTTGGAGTATGCTAGGAGAGAGAGAGATGCAGGGAGGAATCTTCTAGAAGATTCCCTATATGATGACTAGGTATCTTTTCATTGGGCCATATGTTGGTGGCGCCATTTTTGATGTAACCCTTATTAGGGCAATTCTAGGGTTTTGTTGGCATGATCTCGACCGTTGATCTTGGATCAATCTGGGCCATCCATTTTTGTAAGAGACTCTATATATGCCCCCTTGTCTCTCTTTTGTAAGAGAGAGTTTTTGTAGAATTGATGGTATATGCTACAGCTATTTGAATCCTAATCATTGTTCAATTGTTGGTGATTTTGCTCTTCAAATGTTGTATTTGCATTCATGGTTCTCAATTCCTCCAAGTTAAATTAGAATTTAGATTAGAATTTATTTTCATGTATGTTAGATTGAGTGGAAGATTTGTTGAATTCATTTGTGTGGAATCCATAGTCCATACCACTAGCCTCTTGCCACTGGTAAGTGCGCCTTGTGTGGTCAACTGGAATTTGAGTAAGCATAACTTCAGCTATTACGCGTCCGTTGACAAGCATCAACTTGGATGGTGTCTACGTTTGATGGTGATAGCCTAAAAATCTTTGAGTATACCTTAGACGATTGCACTAAGCTTGTGTCAATACCTGATTGTGAGACCTTGCCTGGTTTGATTCCACTAGATCCATTCATCATTTCCTACATTCTTAGGTTTAGAATAGACTTCCTGAACCCTATTCTTTTTCCCCCCTTTTTAGTAAGAAGTAAATCCAGAGCCATATTGATAAATCTGAAGTTGTCATGACACCTATTCCGCATCATTCATGATAATCCAAACATTTGCGTAAGCCCCCAAGTGAAACACAACAATTCACATCAACCACTGAACTTACCCACTCGTCAAGACCTGACATGTAGAAACCTTGGAATCATTTTAGTTGATCTCATTCTTAGCATCTGAGGTGATTTTGTTCAAGAGGGGGTAAATTACCTTGGTACTTTATTCTAAAATGTTTTGTGCACAAAAAACACATCAACAAGTTGTTAGATGAATGGGGATTTGATGAGATTGTTTGTAGTGAAGCCCTTGCTCATACCTTTTGTTAGTAGTTGATTGTTACTAACTTTGCATGGTTGGTCTGAGCCTTTTTATGTGTAAACTTAACTTCGATCAACGAGTGGATATTGTTCTATGATGGTGGCCATTGGTGGTATGAAAAACTCTTGCACAACCTTTGAAGATTGCACCGTCTTTGTGTTGTTGTACAAATTTGGCGAAGTAAAGTGCGGTTTGGTTTCACCCAAGCAATCATTGTCTCCTTGTTCTTAGAGTTAGCGTAGATTTCCTAAACCCTTCCCTTTTATTTTCTGCATTTTAAAACCCAAAAATCCAAAAAAAGAGCCCCCATTGATAAATTATTCGCAAGTGAATTCCTTGAAAATTGCAGAATTGCTTAATCTTCTTCAAGTGTGTGTAAGTCCCCTTGGATTACCGACAAATCACATCAGTCAACTGAGTCACGTCCACTGCGAAAAGGAACCTTGGAGTCAATTGTTTGAACTCACGACATTCTTAGCATACAATCATACTTTGATCAAGAGAGAGTGAAGTGACCGTTAGGCAACTTTATTCTGTGTTAGGCGCTGTCATAGAAAGCACGTCAACAGGACATCTTTATCTCCAATTGTCTATATCACGTGATAAGGTTAGAGTGAAACATGGAGGAACTTGATCGACATTGGTTTTCTCCTAGAGATTCCTTGCGATTCTGCTCAACATCTTCTTAAAAGATTTAGGAACCTTATAGGCTACTTTTTATTGGTTCTGTTAGAAAAAAACATGATGCTCTTTCCACCCTTGATGAGACAGGATTTGTTTTCCCTCTAATAATACATCGCTCTCTGGTCATACATGTAGGGGCTCCCAAACACAACAACATACACATTCAAAGGAGGAACATCTAGAATGCTTTGTCGACAAATTTGGAACCAACATGTAAAGACCCCTACCAATGTTTCACAAACTTGCATTTACTTTCAGCTCAAACATACAGACATTTTGTCAAACAGTTTGTCAGAAGCTGCATCTATGTCTATTTCAACCAGTTCACAGAAATTTCCAGCAATGCTTGACAAAATACCATTGATGAAAAGTTGAAAACACATAACTATGGCAATGATGTTGAATCGATCACTGAATGGCTGATATAAAGTGTACATATAAATGCCCATGCTGATACAACACAATTTTTGTGATGAAAATCATATATATATATCTATATTCTGACCTTCTAGTTGAGATTGGTTGTTGAATAAATCTCATTGAAGACTTTCCATACAATGCTCATATATCATGCAGATCAAAAATTACTATCCAACTGCTCATTTTGGAGCTGTACAGCACCCAAATTTACTCCTAATGGAGCAGCAAACACCTTCAAAAGTAAGTTTTAATCTTCAAGAATGTGATGGCTAGGGTAAATGCATCCAAAAACCATCATAAAGTGCATCGACTCCCTTTTCTAATTCGTAAGTGCCTTCTCAAGACTTGTGCGACAATTAGAAGGTGATGGTACAGTTCAATCAAGGATGTTGTACAACTTTCTTCAAGTGGCAAGGCTGTGGCTAGGTTTTAAAAGGCTTTTAGAGCCTTAAACATTTAGAATTCACCCCCTTTACTTTAATCATCCCTACATGAATATAGCATGACCTTACAATAAATTTCCCTCCATGTAGGTTAGGGCTGGTAAGAAACTGAGCATTGCAATAAAATTTGATTTTTGGTTTTAACTTCCACTTCACACTCAACACTATTAATAATTTTTGATAATTTTCAGAAATATTGATAATGAAATTTATCAAAATTTTGAGATGATAAATTTATCTGTTTATCTAGTTTATACCTAGAAATTGATAATATTTGCTTGCGAATGATAAAGATTTCTTCTCTTCAGCTCCTGCAAATATAAATAAAAATGGAAATATATATATCTCTGTTCCAAATAAATTATTCCCAAACCTATCTCTTTTCAGCACAATCCGTGATTGGATGAATCATGCACTGTTGGCTAGGGAAGATCTTTCACTTCTGAAATCAATCTTTGCCTGAGGGTTTTCGTTTTACGGCAGTAGAAATCTGCTCAACGACACAATTGGGGTTTGAATAAATATCAAATGCTCAAAATGAATTGCATGAGTCTCCTCCACCTTCTTTTATAATCCCTTGTGGAACTTTTTGGAAATTATACTATAAAATCACTTGTGGAACTTTCTGGAAATTATTTTATAAAATCACTTTTAAATAATAATCTTTTTTGCTCTGACTTTATACTCCAATTAAATAATTAACATAAGTTGTCTTTTAATTTTTGTACTTTCAACAACTTAACATTAATCATTTAATTATTAAATTATTTTTCTCACCTGCAACCAAATTTATGAAACATTATTTTGTTTATTAACTTCTTATTAAACATGCACATTAGAACTTGACAGAAGTACAAGGCATGATATATATAAATAATCGAAATGTGAAATGTGTAAGGCTGATAGGCCATTCACACATTTTGATTTGCAGAGTTGGCTAGAAGGAGACCGACTGATGCTATATTCTCAACACCTTGGAGACTATAAACGCGCGACCAAGAAGGGACGTGGGCATTGGGAAGAATGTTGCAGCTCTTCGTATCGCCCAAACTTGCTTCCACTACCTTTGGAGATTCAAAAAAATGACATCAATTTGTGCAAAAGGGTAACACCATGTGGAAAAGAGATTCATGACTTGGACAGGGGACGCATTATCTTTCGATGTCCACACACCAAAGGTTAGAGTCTCCCAATATCAAGAGCTGTGCCAAACAAAACCATGTCCACTTAAGAAAGTGAGCAGCCAATTAATCTCCCACCTCTTCGTCCATATTGTGAAGGAAAACAATTACCAAGTGCCCATATAATAATGTGCTCATAACATTAATCAAAACATCTTTTTACAATTTCATTGATTACAAAATATATCATAATCAAAAGCATCCAGTATTTATTAAATCTCCAAATGCCTAAGCTGAGTAACAATATATCATCCGCATAGCAACAATGTTATTCTTGTAAATAGTAATGGTGAGAGGAGGGTTTTAGGATGGCGGTAGGCGGGTTTCAGTGGGATCTGTAACTGGAGTTTTCCAGGGTCAGTTGAATGTTAGAGCCCCCAAACTAGTTGACAATGCAGAAAAGTAGGGAGAGGCTGACTCGGAAGATGGTGGGGACCTGAATATGGGGTTTCAGGTGGACCTGGGTGATAGGACCCCTAAGGCAGGGTTTGAAAATTGTCCTTGCGAAAATGGGGAGTCATGGGATCCTCGATCAAACCATAAGATCATGGGTGCTATGGAGCGTGCCTTCCTGTCTGGAGTCACGGGTAATTAGTGGGCCTCTTTATTCAGAGTCAAACCGATTGACAAGTCTTCCTTCGCCCCTGTTTATGTTATCTCTGATAAGGACAACGGAAATATAGCTCTTGCGATCCTGGACCAGGTGATTGACCACAACATTGCTTTGATGGAGCTTTCCCTTGTTGGTAAGTTTTCTGGTCCGAGACCTAACATCGATCTGGTTAGGGTTTTTGTCATTAAAAGATGGAAGCTGAAAGGATAGGTTGAGGTCTCTGCTCTTTCAAGGGCATTTTTCTCCTTTGCGTTCTCTTGTGCTGAAGATGTTCTGGTTATTCTTTGCGGGGGGACCATGGGTTTTGGGAAGGTCTTCACTTACCCTAAAAAAATGGGTTCCCAATATGGATATGTCCGATGCGATTTTTTGAAATGGTTCCTGTATGGGTGAGACTCCCAGGGCTTCCTTTGGAGTATTGGCATGAGGATATCTTTAAGGGTATAGTCGGGGTTTTTGGTGAGCTTCTCTCGATTGACCCTATGACTGCTGCAAGGAAGAGAATGGTTTATGCTAGATTATGTGTGGGGGTCGGCTGATCAAAGGATCTCCCTTCCTTGGTTGAACTTGTTTCAAAGTTGGGTTCGCTTTTTCAGGCTATTGAATATGAATCTCTGCCCTTTGTCTGTTTTTTGTGCAAGAAGGCGGGACACTGGGTGAAGAAATGTCCTCAAAATATTAAGAAAGATGAAGAGAGAAATAAAGGCCCTAGGATGTGGAAACCTAAACCTTGGGTGGTTGAAGGTCAGAGCAACCAGGAAGAGAACAAGTTTCCTATAGGACCTAATGAGATTCTAGAGATTGACAAAGATGGGATGGAAGATCATCGGCCTGTGCAGATCAATGAGGCTAAGGAGAAAGACCAGGAGAATAAAGTTGATGGTATAGAAAATTTACAGCAAGTGCAAAACGATGAAGCTAAGGAGAAGGGCCTGGGGGATGATATTCAAGGTGATGCCCCTGAGTAGATTGAAGGAGGAAATAGTTTGGGAGACCAAAGTACTATTATGGATGATAAAGAAGAAAAGTTTAAGGGGGATGACTTGGAGGAAGGTGAGCTTCCGAATAATGCTGGATCTAGAAGTGTTTCGCCAAGTAATGGAAGGTATGAGGCTGAGGAGGGACAAAGTAGCCCTATCTGCACCTTTAAGGACCATCAATCTTCATCGGTGTTAGGCTCTTCTTTTGGAGATATGGTTTTAGGCTTACTGAAGATATCCAATCCTCAGGAATCTTCGACCCAAAACTCTAATGGTATCCTTTTTGATCTGGATCAAAACGTCGTCATTTTGGATACGTTGCAATCTCCAAGGGAAGAGCATAGTAAAGAAGACAAAGAGAACATAAGCCTGGATGAGATTGAGTTTGATGATGACATGACCTATACCAAAGTGTATAAGAAGAAGAAAACATAGTAGAAGTATGATGCTGGTGTTTCTACTCGCAATAAAGTAAAAGCGGATTGTGGGCCTCCTCGGAGTGCGGGCAGGAAATCTAACAGATGGCAGAGAGAACAAGAATGCTTGCAAAATATTGCGGATGGGTCACAAAGGACGATCCATGAAAGTCTTTTTAATTCTCTTGGTAAGAAATGAAGATACTCTCTTGGAATATTAGAGGTCTTAATAGTTGTCACAAACTGGATATTGTTCGTAATTTTGCTAGGGACCATAAATCGGATACTTTGCTTATTCAAGAAACTAAAATGCCAAAGGAGAGAGTTGAGAAACTTAAGTTTTTCAAGTTTTGTGATTCCCTAGGTAGTAGTTCTGATGGAGCTTCTGGAGGTGTTGTTACTTTATGGAATTCGCATTTTATTCAAGGCGTGCCTCTTTGTCATGATGGCAACCATGTTGCTACTTTGTTTAAGCATTCTAGAGATGGTTACTCATGGATCTTATCTAACATCTATGCGCCTAACAACAAGGTCTCTAGAAGGAAATTTTGGGCTAAACTTTCTTCCTTTCGGAGTAACCATCCTAACATCCCTTGGCTTGTTATTGGAGATTTCAACACTCCCCTCCAGGAGGCTGAGAGGTTTGGAGGGTCTCAGATACAACTGGATAGTAAACAGGACTTGACATACTTCATCAATGATCAATGTCTTATAGATCTGGACTTATCTGGAGCTTCCTACACTTGGACTAATTGCAGGGTTGGGGATGAGTTGATACAAGCTAGATTGGATCGGGCTCTCATCTCTACGAAATTGTTACATCTATATTATTGTTCCTTAAATGCTATGATCAGAGTTGGTTTTGACCATTTGCCTATCAGCTTTATGGCTGAACCCAAAGGTGGTAGGAGAAGAAAGTTCCCCTTTAGATTTGAAAAGATGTGGTTGTCTCATCCGAGTTTGCTTAACTGTGTTAAGGAGTGGTGGAATGTTCAAGTTGATGGTACTGCTTTGTTTCGCATTGCTAAAAAGCTTAGGATTGTGAAGGATAAGGTTATAAAATGGAACAAGGAGACCTTTGGTGATATTTTCTTGCTGAAAGCTGCTCTTCAGTCAGATTTGAATATTATTCAGGATAAGACCCAAAGAGAAGGTTATGCTGGTGACAACTTTGCTAAAGAGAGTGAAATTTTGTCTAAATATCACAACATTATTGCTAGGGAGGAGATTTTTTGGAGACAGAGATCTAGGTCTTTATGGCTTAATGACGGAGATAGAAACACTAGATTTTTTCATGTCACCACTCTCAAGCATAGAGCGGCTAATAGAATTGATTAGATCATAAAAAATGGGAGTAAACTTGAGAGGGAAGAGGAAATTACTAAAGCTGGTGTTTAGTTTTTTGAAGATCTTCTGAAGGTTAACCCTATGCTGGATCCGGAGGCCCAAAATCTTCTGGCTGATTCTATTCCTAAGGTGCTGTCTGAAGATCAAAACTGTAGTCTGGCTGCTATCCCTTCTAATGAGGAAATTAAGAATGCTGTTTTTTCCTTTATGTAACATGCTAAAAATTTAAAGGAAACATTTATTCAAAAATGTAACTAACTGAAATGAATGTAACCGTTGCAAATATAGCCGTTAACATAATCATTGCAAAGTAACATAAAGGAAGAGATTTTTTTTTTTTAAGATAACAATAACTGAAAGTATTTCCATTGATCTAAACTAAACATAAACGTAAGATAAAGAAATAAATAACATTACATTAATTGGAAGAGCAAGGGCTGTGAAGCTATGTATCTCTATACATAGAACTATCAGCGTTAAGAGAGTTATAAGTTCCCTTGCCTATCAACCCCTTTCTCACTGAGGTGATATTTACTAAAAGTCTAAGTACTCCCATAATGTTTATTATGACCAACTGCATTAATGAGCTCAGAAATACTATTCTAGTCAGTCTTTTCTAACCAAGTTGAAGATAACTTAACCATCTTGATTGACGCTTCAGTATGAGGATCCCTTTTTCCCAAAAGTTTCCCAATAGCTGCGATTACTCTTGCGAGTGAAATCATAATTACTCCCTTCATGGCTGCAATTAAAGGACTCTAGGGCATAGGTCTAGAACAAGTGGGTTTTAATTTACAGTTGACCATATTTGCGCTCATATCAGCACTTATTCTCTTAAGGAGTTTCTGCTATAAACTATTTGTTCATTTAGCAAAGATTTGTATTGATACAACTAAATCCCTGGCATGGAAAATAGGGGGCATAAGAGCCACCAGTTGTACGTCCAATTCATAAGTATGGAATATAACCATGCCTGACATGTCTCTGCTGTCCTGGCATCTTGAGAGTATTCTCTCCATGGTGATGCTAACTGCATCGGAAGTACAACGATACTCTTCTACCCTCTGCCTTCCTAGGCTAGGGTATTAATTGATTTATAATCTAGAGAGGGTAATCTCTATGAGGCAGGTTATACTTTCTGCTGTTATGGTTTCCAGACTTGGACGTGTCTGAGACAGCCCCAAATATAGATGTAATTCTTCATACTATGGTCTTGGGTGTGTAACCTTACAATTGAATGATATATTTCTGTATAGCATAACAGTACACTCTCTCTTTTAACAAACTATATTGCACATCAATATATATGTACATGTATATTTACATGTGAAGGTGCAAATACGCATAATACATGAAGGTTTATCCCTGCTGTTATATATTTCAGTTTGGTTAATCCAGAGTCGGCCCCTAAATTAAGTGGGTAATGCTTCATATTACCAGCCTTGGGTATGTAAACCCTCCAACTGATTGGTTTAATTCAGCATAACTCACTGGTTTTAACCTTTATGATTTCAGAATATGATTCATCCTCAGATTGTTTATTTCTTTATATTCAGATGTATATATTTATGCTTTCCACACTTATAATTCATTTCCAGAACATACATGTTCAATATTTTCAGTTTTACGATTCATACCCAGCACATACATCTTCAGGATTTTCAGATTTTAAATTGGTTTGAATGATGCATTACTGCTCCTCAACACTGGATATATTCTCTAAGATTTTCAGATTTTAGTTTGACTGAATGGTGCAAGTAAATCTAACTCGTAGACCTGCAGTATGTCTACAACATATAATTATAGACCCCCTGTTTGCTGGTTCAATGCCAGGTTATACTTGCTATACTGCTGAAGAATTTAAACCCCCTGACCAGTATGGTATAACAGCAGTATTTCCACAATAGAGATACCTCATAATAAAAGCATTCAGCGAGCTATACATACACATGTAAATATATATATGTAATATATTAACGTACAGGTAGAAGAACTTGTATAAATCTTTCAAACCCTTCTTAATTTCTAAGAACAGAATTAATTCTGGATTACTAGCAGGATATAGACAACTCCATAGAGAATTGAAAGGAATACCTATGCTTTGCAAAACAATCCTCCGTAGAACTATCCGGAGGATAATAGACACTCCAATTATAGAGGAGAAAGAGGGTGGAAGGAATAACCACAGGAGAAATGATGCAACCTGCTATAACTGTGGTAAAATAGGTCACTTTGCCACATAATGCTGGTATGGGAAGAAGAAAAGTTGTACATTCTATGGTGATGATACACATGATCTATTCAAATATGAAAGGGCACAACAATATTTTCAGAATGCCCCACCACATTCTATGAGCAATGACCTAAAAGGAAATAGAGGAGCAAGAGTTATAAGGAGAATTTCCCTGCAGGGTGTAAGAGGATGCCAAAGAATAGACAACTGGTCATCGGATACTTCAAATGAAGAATATTCCTAAGAACAGGTGCAGATCCAAAAGAATAAAAATCCAAACAAGAAAAAGGACAAAGCTATGGTCCTAATGCACCAAGAGATGGATACCTAAAGGATCAAACAAAAGATTGTTGAAGAAATCAGTGAGGAATCTCTTTATGAAAGAGGATGAATATGATTACTTTTGGCCTAATAAATAACAACATGATAAGACAGTAGAAGATGCTAAACAACATATCATACAACAACAAATGAATATGTGGCTTGTTTTTGTAAAGAAGTAATAATGCTGAAAAGCTTAGCCTCCTTGGCCCAACAAAAAGATTTGCTGGTCAAATTAAAACAACTAGGCAAATATTGGAACAAGCAAAGACAACTACAACTCCATAAAATTAAGAGTGTGAAGTGTTTAGCAGTTGAAGGTCATGAGGCCTTAGGCCTGTACAAGCAAAGAGAAGCTAAATTGATATATGGTAAAAAAGCCTTACAAGAAGCAAACAATTAGGATGTAGTCACTAAACAATTTAGGGAGCATAAGAATAGAAGAGGGACTAAGTAGATAAAGGAACTAGACAACATCTATGAAACCTATGACAATTGTCCCAACGAATCAGCTAATAGAAGTTGGGACCAGCAAAAAAGTAGGGATGATTCTGGAAGCAAGGATAACTTTTGGTTTGTTGATAATCCCTTGTTTGAAGTCAAAGCAAATGCAACCTATGATAGTCAACTTTTTGAGTTGGATAACAAAGCCATTCTAGAATCATGTGATAAGATTGAAGATGATCATAAAACTTGTGATGTGGGAATCTATGTGATGGATAGGTTACATGAGATGCCTCATAATATGAAAGAGTTTAACTTACTTTGTGAGTTTCTTGACATTGGCATGAAACGGGGAATATGTTTTGGAACCTTCTATAGAATTATTTGGGACCTTGGTATTGACGTGACGATGTAAGATTGCTTGTGGGCAATCAATATCAAGGAGGGGAGACTGTAATATCCCCCATTCAATTGCTAAACAGATCGCACAAGGCTGATGTTTTCAACCAAGGCATCCGATGACGTGAGGAACATCAGTAATGAGGATTATTGTTGCCTAAAAGGGAAGCAATCAGTCTGATTAAAGGATTAATTAGTTACTTAATGATATTGTTAACCCAGAATAACTCCGCTTATGGACATGTTTAATTAAGGCTGTTTGAAAGAGTCATGATGGAAGAGATACAACTCACATCATGCCCGCTCAATGACTATTAAAGGAGGTTTGTGATTCGCCAAAGAGGCATCGAATAATTGTTTATTAGACTTGTTTCATACTGCAGTGCTCAGAAGAGCCATTAGTAGAGAGGAAGAGGTGGTACTCCACGATTCCCTTTTGCAGGCTAGACGCACAAGTATAAGGATACCATTCAGGCAGGGCATCAATAAGAAATCGCATAAGGATCAAGGAAGGTGATCAGACAGCCAATCGGCTCTTACATATGCATATTCGCATGATCATAGAGATTACATTCTGAAACAGCGATTGCATATATAACAAATTCACTTGTTCATATACAAAATACATTTCTGATCTACTTCACAATATTTGCATTGAAAGAGGATTGATTTGTAGAAATATCTGGCAGATTTATATCCTACAATCAGTGATAATATCAGACTTCTTAATTTCAGAATCCATAATAAACTTATAAGGGTATTTGGTAACATTACTGGTTAAATTCCACATTCTCTTACTAAACCATTGATATAACAAATATTGACATATCCATATCCATTTGTACACTAAAATACAAAATAATTGGTTCATTGCAGGATTAGACATTTAATCATTAAGAAAATAAGGCAAAGATTAATTTGGCTCCACAAGGGACATTACATATTTTTAACCAAATCTTGCAATTTTTACAATTTTAATAATGCTGGCATTTTATCAAATAGTTTGCATTCAACATTGTTTCATCATATTTTCACAAATAACTAGCACATAATTAAATTTATCAACTGCAAATGCTGAGAACAACTTTTCTTTATAAAATTTATTGATTGATATGGATCTAGTTAACAAGTGATAAATATATGCATCGTTGGTGTAAACTGTAACTTTCAAATCTTCCTTTGAAAACTAATAATACTAAGTAAAATAAAAATATTAATAAATTTAAGTGCTGACCCCTTTTGTACAATCCAATGAGCTAATCCTTTTTTTTTCCAATCAGCAACGGTTCATAATTTTCAAAGCCTCCTCAAGGTTGAATGGCAATTCCCAAAGGTTGTACGGCTCCCTTAATATTGGTACATCAGCTTGTTAAAGGCTGCAATCCATTTTCTAAATGGTGTGCTAGCCTTTTAGAGTCTATTAAAGGCTACAACATAATTTATTTAGTCTTTTATGCCTTCCAAATGAGCATAGATCTCTCCCTTTGTGGTTATTAATGTGGTACGGCCTTTTTTTGGGTCATAATATGGTATAGCTGGGGTAACTCAGTTGCAAATAAAAATATCTTTTTTTAACTCATTCACTTTTGCACACACTACACTTGTAATTTTCTTGATCCTTTCACTAGCACACACAACACAAAAAATGTGATATATGCTCATTTGCACATACAACACTGAATTTCAAATTTATTATTTGTTTGCAAATTTAATAAATTTGTACCTGCAAACCTGTAAATTTGTCTTCTGGAAAGATAATTCTTTTCAAACAATTTCTTGTACAATCTCCTTCAAGTTTGCATCAATCAGCACATTGTTAACTCTGGATGAATTCATCAAGGATTGGTTGGGTAAGTATTCGTCTAGGAAACCAATATTGTGTTAGGGTTTTCGTCCCAGGTTGAATAGCTGAACAATATTTTAAGACTCCCAAAGAGAGCCTCACCAAAATATATCCAAGAATTGAATAAAATGAGTTTCCACATCCTCCTTTTAAAACTCCTTGTGGAATTTTTTTGAATTTTAATTATCGCTTTTAAATAATTATTCGTTTTGCTCCATAAAATTAACTTTATAATATTTTAGTTTATTTTTGACTGCAAGTAAGTCACTTAAAAACACAATTAATTAATTAAATAAAATAGTCAACATAGAAGCACAATTTATGAAATACATGTTGCCCGAAAACATTAGTTTAGACAACTTAATTTAATTAATTAAATGATTTCCTTTCTGAAAACGTTTGCCGAAAATGGGGACATTACAATTGCATCCTACTAGTTCAAACAAAATTCATTTGTTCCATATCTCTATGCTTGTGTAGAAAAGGAAGTACCCCAACGATGGCATTAGAGCCTAGTAAATCCTTTGTTACCGACCAACAAATGTTGTTATCTTAAAATTGGAGAGCCTTATGAACCTACTGTTGTAAGTCATATATGCTAAACCCATCAGATTTATTCCACTGATATCCAATTGTAAGCTATTATTGATAAGGAGCCAAAACTCAGCTTGGAAAACTGCACCTTAGGCCTTCCAAGTTAGATCAGTTTTAAATGTTGAAGATGATTCATATTGATATAAATACTACCGTACTGGGAACATAATTCTACATCTTTCTTGTGCAAGTCTCTTTGGAAAAGATTTCGATTGTTATATTATTATCACAGTAACTTACATTCTTCCACAAATCACACTCCACTGCTTGTCAGTTATAGAGATTGATATGTACAATGAACGGACATTTTTATACTTATCACAAAGGAGCATGTTTTCTTTGTAGACATTTGTTGAAGTATAAATTTATATTAATGGATTTATTTATATTTATGATTGGCAAACGTGATGAACCTACCTTGTTATTTATTTTGATTAATCTTATTGCATAACGGAATTTAATCTTGCATGGATCACTAAGCCCTAGGCATGGCAGCCCAATAATTGAAGATAACACAGAATCTCCTCTTGTGGAAAGGAATTGTCATTTCTATATTTATCCAGTGAATGGTTAGATCAAATTCTTTTCATCTGTTGAAGTTGGATTTTATGTGCCAGGTTGTTGGTTGCCTAGTAGAGCACAATGATAAGGTGCTGCTTTGCAAGCGGAAGATACAACCATCTTATGGCCTTTGGTATGATACTTTGTGAACACTATTATTTAAGTATAAGAGGTAGGAGAAAATTTGCTATCTATAGAATCTCAAACTTAATTCGAGGATACTGGATATGCATGTACATAAGATGATATACTTGTCCTTGAGTGGTGTTTGGCGGACCAATGAATTTTACAGCTTTTTATAATATATGGATAAGCTTTTATAAGTTGCCAAACCATACAAAAATGTCATGTTATACTCAAACAATTAAAAATGCACTTTGGCGTCTGGAAACATTGGAATCAATTTTCTATGCTCCGAATAGGGCTTCTATTTTTCATGAACAGGAGGTCCCATGAAGAATTTTTTTTGCTATGGGATTATTTCAAATCTTTTCTTGGAAAATATAGGAGCTCCTATTTTTTAGGCCTGCATGCTTGAGCGGGTGAAAACGGGGTGGGGCTCGAAATTGCCCGACTAGCTTAGGAATATTATCTGCCACTTGTCAATCATCTAAGTTTAGATTATTGCTAGAAAAAAATTTGGAGGGAAAATAATTTTTTATTACTTATTTTTACCTTTGTATACACTCCATCAACACTGCACAAAGTAGAGGTATTGTATTCATGAGACTACCAGCATCCTTGAATTTTGGATTTTAAAATTTTAAGCCGAACTGTACTACAAAATTCATGAGACCAGCAGCTTTAAAATATTCCCAAAAAATCTCAGCAGCTCCAGCTCTAGTTTTTAGGAAGCCCCCCTCCATGGGACCCCAGCCTAATTGAGCTAAATGTGGGCTCATACTTTGTTTGAGGCTGTAATGTTTTTCCTACTTTAATGGAAAAAATATTGCTATTCTTCTCCTTTAAAGTCGCATCATCAAAGGTCAGGGAGAAAAACTGGTAATGACATGCTCATTTCAGGAACTTGGTATTCCATTATTTAGAATCAAATAATTTATAACAATTCATAGTTGTAAATTGCCTGATATTGGACTGTTACAGGACCCTTCCAGCAGGCTTTCTGGAAGTGGGAGAATCTGCAGCAGGAGGAGCAGCTAGAGAAACACTGGAAGAAGCATGTGCAGAAGTTGAAGTTGTCTCACCATTTGCTCAACTAGACATTCCCTTTATTGGACAAGTAAGGAAACTTCCATCTATAGAGTTATTAAGTGTTGCATACTGTATATTTTTCTATGGTTTTTTGTTTTCTACCTCTTCTTTATTGGCCAAAAACTTTCTGTTGTGCTTCTTATGCAGCACAGAGCTATGTTATTTTTCGAGCCCAATTCAAGATACCTCACTTTTCTCCAGGTCCAGAATCTTTAGAATGTGCAATGTTCAGCTTGGATGAAATACCATTTGACTCCTTGGCATTTTCGTCAGTATATGTGACATTGAAAATGGTGAGTATGTTATAATGTTTTTGCCTTATATTTGAATTTGACATTTGTCTGGCTGCATTAATTTCTTTTCTTTTAAATCATGCGAATATTGAGTAAGCAAAGGGCATAGAATTATGGTAGGGATTATATATATTTCTTGAAAAAAGAAAAGACTTTAACCACCGCTATCCTATTTGAAGCTGAGGAAGAACACATTATTGAGCTTAGAATGCCTTTCATCTTAAAAGACACTTCTGAGGGCATCTATAAGATCAAAATAAACCAGGAGTTTGCATCTAGATATGTTTTTGGCAGCTCCACATTATTTCAGCTGCTATAAGAAGTGGAGTATGTCCATCAGGGCTTGAACCTAGGTCATGATTATGATATTTTTTCTTACTTATCACCAGACCATGGCCCACTATAGGGCTAGGAGAATGATTTTAAACAGCAATGCCAATCTTTACCTACATGCACTGTGAAAGAACCAATTGCAATAACAGGCTTGAATATCTTTATGACTAATAAAACATATTTGACGAACTGCTTGCAACTTTTAAATATATGGTGAAGAGTATTTTGGGAGAAGAAAACATGTTTGATTAGGTTCATCAAGGTTTAGCTATGTCACCCTACGTGGGTAAGGAGCTAGTTCAGATGTTGAAGTTTGTAATCTTGTTATTTTGAAGCATAAAATTAAAACGTAGGTCTGCTACATGGTTTTAAATCCATATGAAACTAATTTTTAAGGTAATGTTAATGGTAGGCTACTAAACTTGTATAATTATTGCAATGTTTCCTTTCATTTTTACTGTTTCTTCAACTCCTCTTATCCTCTTGCTTATGACTTTGCAGTATGTTGAAGATGTTAAGGCTGGAAAATTTTGCTTCCACTATTGCACGATTGAACGAAGGTATGCTCATTAAAACCTGCTTGTTATGATTATGGAGTGTAGATGCTATAATGGTATTTTAGGGAAGTTCAATGGTAGTTAACAAACATTCTAAGAATCAGTTATCTTCTAAAAGCATTGGGAGATGAATTTTTTTCCTCATCCATATAATGTCTCAAAAATTGTTTGGGTCATGAGAGATATCTCAAAAGGAACATGCTTAGAGAACTGTGAGAAGAGAAGTAGGGAGTTCGGTTGGAAATTGTTGTCATTGACGTCAGAGCATTTTGTGGTGTATTTGATGGAAGTTAGCTTGTGCCAAATTTATGGCACTATGATTGAGATGTCATCGAGCAAGGAGGAGATAAATTGCATATCTATTGTTGAGTTCAAAATTGCAACATAATTATTTACTGTTGTGGCCAACCTCCCTCCCTGTGGTGCCCAATTTTGGGCAACTTAAATTTGGAAATCAATTTTCTAAAGGGAGGCTGACCTCTTCCAGCTTAGGCACCCATTTTCTTGGGAAAAAAACTAAATAAATAAAATTGTTTTGCTTGGGCCAACCTCGGTTTGGGCGTCCACTTTGAACATGCAAATAAGAATAAAGTAAAATAATTAAATGCTGTCTTGGCCGACCAGCATGAAGAGAGGTAACCATTTGTGAAGGGGTGCATGTTGCAAGTATAAAAGAGAGGTTATTTGATCAAGTACTGTTTGTGAAGGGGTGCATGCTGCAAGTATAAAAGAGAGGTTATGTGGAATTTATTTGATCAAGTATTCTTTGAATTTTATTCCCATTCATAGTAGATTTTGAGCAGATCTAAAGTGCATATATGAGCAGTTTTCAAGGTAGATTATTGCAGACCTATGAGCAGAGATTTTTGAAGATCACAAGCAGATTTGAAGAAGCATTATTGCAGAACTATGGGCAGAGTTTTTTGAAGATGATAAGCAAGCTTATTGAGCAGATTTGTGGAGGAAGATTAGATCTGATTTAAGAAGATCAAGTTCGTATCACTTTATTATTTTGGAGTTTGGTGCTTCGTTTTAAAGGGGATTGGTGTCTCCTGTGGGTTGGTGCCTACAAAAATGTAAGAAGTTTCTAATACAAAAGCAATATTTTGCCACGATTTTCTATTGCAAGGGTTTTCATGCAAATTGTGTGTTCTTCTTGTGTTTCTACTTGTTAGATCTTGCATTTGTGGTTGATTAAGTTTTGAAATGTAAAAGTTTGTAAATATATTGATTGGGGCACCCTATGCTCTTCAAGAAATCTTGTTGATTAGTGTTCAGAGAAAGTGACAAGAAAACTATTTCTAAAAGAGGAACTTCTCTTGCTATGAAATGAAGAAATAAAGCCAAGCATGAAGCTTGCAATTTTCGAAATGGTAGAGGGATCTCAAAGTATTTGAAGATTTGCTAAAGGCTCGTGCAACCCCAACTATATGTTCAATAAATGCTACAAATGAATTTTGTGGGCCTTGGAATTGTTATACAATTTTTGTGGCTTGAATTTGAAGGCAAACTATACAACAATAATCAATAAATGATTTGGAGCCTAGGTTCATATATCTATTTCAAAAGACAATATGGCAATGATACTGAGTGTCCACATTGAATGCTAACCTCTTCAGAATTTGTCTCAACTCTCAACTATGAAATGTCTTAGACACAAAGGGGCCACTTTGTGTTAGGCATATAGAATATCTTCAAGATTGATAATGCAAAATAATCACTTTTTGTCTTACATGTTATCCTTATTGTTACATATTGTTTAAATTTCTAAATCAATCTTGTTTGTCCCATAAAGTTTCTGAGCACCTTTTGACATCTAAGAGTGACCTTGATTGATAGGATTATTATTGGAGGGGATGCAAAAATGGGTGATGACAAGAAAATTTGGATAACTTCTGGTTTCTCAATTATAATTAGACAATTGAGCAATTGTAAATTGTTTGCTCTTCTATATAATAAAACTGATACTTGAATTAATGTTAGAAATAACAATGCATAATCTATAGATATATCTTTATTTGCACATGAAGTTCTTATAGAAATAGATTAGAGATGGTCAGCCAAGGATCATACTACTTTCTTTGATGACACTAAGGCCACTTAAAGGACTTAAAGGACCTGGTGGTTGGCACATAACACAACCACCTATGAATCAACTCCTATAACTATTGAAAGATGACAAACAATAAATACATTGTTGGATACAACCATATTAACAAAACACAATAAAAGGCAATATATGCTAATTACATCATTCCCCTTAAATGAAAAAGTTGTCATCTAGATAACAAAGAAAACAAATAAGCATCAAGTAACATCAGGTAAGAGTTTCCAAACTTGTGATGATGTTGTAGACAAAGGAGTACCTTGAGGTTGACACTTCTGCTAGTAGAGGACTGACACAGGAAAATTGAAAGTACATGCAAAACCTAATTTGATTGTGCACTAGAGTTGGAAAATGCTTCACCCAATCCATTATTGAACCCAATTGGTATTATAGATATTTCAAGATTATCCTCATCAACAACATCATTCGTATATTTAGAATAAAATTTCTCCCCATTCACCAATTGGTAAGAATCTTTGGTTTTGCCCATTATATATTTTGAGGAAGAGATATTTATAGAGGGCTGATCAAATATATTAGAAAATCCATTGATGAATTTAGCAAGGGCTGTACAAGTGAATGATTGGTATCTTGAACAAATTGTATGGCAGAATATGCACTATTGCACTTTTTTTTGGATAAAACGTATGGTACACAAAAGAAATTGGATGGCTGGACTGAATTTCATTATTGACCAAACGATAGTGTTGTGTAGTCTTCACAAACAACACATCCTATTTTTTTTTGCCCTAGGAAAATGAGGACCCCCTTTTTTGGCTTTTGCTTTTCCTTGTTTTGGTGGTAATGGCAAAATGATCTTGCACCTCTCTTCCCCTATCTAAAGTATCCCATTAGGTTAATTGCCTTTTTAGCTTGAAAGAATATCTTAAAATAACCTAAGTTGCCTTTGGAAGCATGTTGAAATTCGTTGAAATGGAGAAATTATCTTTTGTAGAAATTTTTGACCTATTTGAACCAAACATTTTTGCCAAATGTCTACATCTAATTGAAATCCCTGCTAAGTTTTTGTATTGACCAAGCTACCTTCGAACCTAACTCGATATGCACTTGAACGAGACATGTAACTTTAAGAGAAGATCCCCTTAACTCGTCGGTCACGTCCACACAAAGTTTGACTTCTTGCAAAATTGTAACTTTTGGCCCCATTTGAACTTGACATATTCGGTAGATTTAAATGTCCAGTTGCATTAGCGACCACATGGCTTGCATACAATATAAAGTTTCAGAGAGCTTGCTATGGTGGAGAGAGTGATGCCATCCAAACTCGATGTAATGTTTGGTTGGAAGAAACTCATGAAGAAATGTAACTAGTTTTGAGGACGAATTCATTCCTAATGAACTAGATATCAAATGCAACGAAATTTCCACATCTAGTTAGAATTCACGAAATCTAGAAACACCTTCTTTTCTTGCAAGTGTTTTATATAACAATGTTATAGGAAATGGATGATGTGAAGTGTAACTTGACATCCAAAGAATGAATTTAAATGCAAAAAAAGACTAATTTCACAATATAAGAGAAATTGCAAGAGAAGTTGATCCAATCGAATCTCATACATGTTGAAAACATAAAGTTTATTGGCTGTCCAAATTCTTGCCTTCTGCCATTAATGCTCACCTACCTACTTTCTAGCATTGAATGCAAATTACTTTTATGTTTTACGATTTTCAGTTTTATGATGATATGACTTACTTTGAAATCTCAAAATTTTCAAAGTGGGAATTTGAAAGGAAAGTTGGCAGTTGAGAAGAGATGCATTGATGACCGAACCTATAATTTCATAATTCAAGGAAAATGGGCTTAGAGGGGAAAATCAGACTCGTAGAGAAATGCTGTCATGTCCCCTCTTTAGCTCTGTCTAGCAGAGACATGTGACTTAGCCTATTATGGAGTCTTGTAGGTTGGCAATGGTGGATAGAGACTCAGTCAGGATATTCAGTGTTTGGATTTGGTGTTTCTGGCAGTAGTAGACCAGTTTGGAGCAGTTCCTACTTTTTAGGAGGTTTTGACAGCGTCCAGGGTTGGGGTTCCTTGAGACCATTCCTTGGTTTCAGTTTCAAGAGATTTGGGTGTGTTTCCTAGTTTCTAGGAGCATCCCTAGATTTTAGGGATGAGATTGCCAGTTGATCCATGATTTTCGACATCAGTCACAGACAGGTGGCAGGCTCCGTTTCAGACTTGTGGAGTCAGATGAGCATTATACGGCTATTTGGGATATATTTTTAATATTTCCTAAGTTAGCGTCTTATTAATTAAATAAAGCTATTTATATAGCTAATTGGAGTTATAAGGGGATTTTGGCTTCTTTTGGTCAGGCAGGCATATGTGTTATAGCTCGTTGGAAATGTCTTGAATTATTATAACTTATTTTCATCATCCGGAGACCTTCTGGCACCTTGAGTTTTGTTATTTGACGAAAGGGGTGTTTTCCTATACATAAAGGCCTTTTTAATTAAGAATATGCCATTATTTAATAAAGGTAAAAGCATATTCTCCCTTTAGGGTTCGAGTAACTTTGAGAGGGAGATAAAAGGAGATGTTGGCTCATTATTCTATTATCTTTTTACATCTTCAAATATTATTTTTTTACATCTTCAAACTTGGCATTTGTGAATTTGCTCTGAGGAGCGATTTCTGGAGAACTGGGACGCAAACCCCAAGGCTTGGATATTGGGACGCAAACCCCAATAGAAGGTTTCAACAGCTTCATTTGGTTTCAGACTTTGATTGGAGTGCAAGTTCAGCATTGGAAGAGCTTTGGCTTTGGACGTTGGGTATATTGCTTGGCTGCCTGGACGTGACTGCAGCAGCCGTACGACCTCCTTCCAGTTGGCACGTGGGTTGCTGATTGGTATTCATCAGCCATCTCTTTTCATTGTGCGTGGATGGTCTTTCTTGCAGCTGGCAACATTATTTTGGTTGGTAGATACTTTGCTGGCATATCATTTATGTATTTTGCCTGGTACGATTTGTAGCTATTCTGGATTGGTTGAATATTATATTATTGCATATTATTTTCCAGCCTATTTCATATTTGCTGCTGTTGTTATTCATTGTTTACCTATATCTGGAAAAATACAAACAAAAACAAAAGACACAACCTTTCTGCAACTTCTGTCTCTCTCTGAAAGATCATTTAATAAACAGGACGAATTTATTTTAAAACAAATAATTAAAAATTACAGCCTGTCAGCTTAAAAGATCCATCAGGGATCTTTCAGTATGTAGGGGAGATAGGCCCAACAAGCATGATGATTTGAGATACTCCAAAATCCTGAAATTTGCAAAGTGTAATTTTGGAAAGGAAAGTTGGCGGTTGAGGAAAGGATGCACGGATAACCTAAACCTAGAATCTCAAAATTCATGGAAAATGGAACTTTACAATACCCCTTAACGAATTTTACTAAGGATATTTGATGAACACACTTTGAATGAATACCCTTAGACAATTACTCAACATTGGGGGCCCAACTAAAGGTTTCTATGTTTCAAATGCAAAGAACCATGAAACTATAACCATCAATGCAGAAGAGGACACATACATATGATAGAAGAAGACTGTGATGGAGAAACATCCAGCAAGAAAACAAGGCATTCTTAGTGAATGTCAGGGGCACTGTTAGTGAGTGTCAGGGGCACTCTTAGTGAGTGCTAGGAACATTTTCAGTGAATGTTTGGGGCACTCTTAGCAAGTGCCAGGAGCATTCTTAGTGAGTGCTAAGGACATTCTTAGTGAATGTAGAGGATACTCTTAGTGAGTGTCAAAAACCTAACAATATTTGTTTTTCGTGTGTATGCTCCGTGTTTTGTGTGTATTCTCTGTGTCTGTTTCATATCTGATGTATTTTCAGCATGTTTATTCCATGTGTATTTTCAAATCCATTTCATATTAAGAATCATTTTGAGCACTCCATGATCATTGATTGAGGACAAGCAATCTTGAGTGGGGGAGACTGTAATGCCCCCACTTTGAAATATAATTTAATAATAAATAATGATAATAATATTAAAATACAAAAGAATAAAAATATAATTTAAATTAAAATGTAAAATAATATAGTTAAATATAATTAAAATTTAATTAAGTTAATGAATGGTCAAAAGACATGAAATGAAAAGTTGTGTCTCCCTCAAACATGAGATATAAAAGGGAGAAGATAACCTCATTTGAGGGGGATAATTTGGGAATCAAAAGTGCAGATATGGTTTAAATAAGAAGTGCAGAACTGATTGCGAAAGGTTGTGTCCCTTCCAAAGGACAGAAATAATAAAGAGTCACTCTCTTTTAAAGGGTGCTAAGGGTGAAGGGTGTGTCTCTTGCCAAAGGGCATACATGATGAAGAGGTGCGACTCTTGCTCACATTGGAGGATATAAAGTGGAGAAGTTTTCATTTGAGAAGTAGGGATCCATGGAATAGAAAAAAATATATGAAGCATTAGAAGCAGATTTAGAAGCAGACCTAAGTCAGAATTATAAGAGAATCTGGAAGAATGATATGAACATTTATCAAAGAGATCAGAACACAAATACAAATCTGCAAATAGTAATAAAGTAGGCATTGAAGGAAAAGAAGAGGAAATATTAAATCAATAACCAGAGAATCAGACTTGATGGAATAGAAAGGATTTTTCACACACACACACACACACACACACACACACACACACACACACACACACACACACACACACACACACACATATCTGAGTATAGACAGCAGATCAGATTGATATAAACAACATACCTGTGCATTTAAAGAGGGAAACGACATCAAACTAATCTGTCCAAATTAGCACAATAGACTGAAAATAGACAACCTGCATTAATTCTACAAGTATATTGGGCAAAATTTAGTGTTCTCCCAAAGGGGACATTACATTACTCGAAAGGGTTTTCGCCATGTATGTCTTTTGTAATGTGTAAATTTAAGGTTGTATGGTTCTCATTTTATTTATTTTATATCTTGTTTATAATGATTAGTAGCCTAAGATCCTAATTTCTAATAGTCATGCTATTCAAAGAGTTCCCCCAAGGCATGTTTGGTGGCAGAGATATACATGTGTAGTGGTTGATTGGCTTTAGGTGGCATAAGCATCAATGGGTAGGCAAGATATTGTTTAATGTTGCCAAAAGCTTGTTGACATGAATCATCCCAAATGAAGTCTATATGTTTTTTGAGCAGATGAGTGAATGGCTATCACTTGAGTGATGAACCTTCTAATACACTACAATCTGCCTTCAAGTGTATGAAGTTGTGTGAGATTTCATGGTGAAGGCATATCTAGTGTAGCTTTAACTCTGTCGAGATTGGTCTTAGTCTTGTGTCAAGAGATAATATAACCCAAAAGTTTTCCCTTAGTAACATCGAAGACGCTTTCTTGCATTCAAGTGAGCTTTGTATTCTTTGGGCCATTGCAAATGTGACACAAGATGTGTTAGCAACAATAAAGAAGGAAAACTGAGAGGGGGGGGGGGAGGGGGGGTGAATCAGTTTTCACTGGATTAACAAACTTAACCTCAAATACAGATCTAATAAACTGCAGTAATAACAAAGATAAGCAAATAGATACCACAACACACAACACCAAGATTTTGATGTGGAAAACCCGGTTAAGGGAGAAACCATGATGGGAACCTACCCACTGTAAGATGATACTTTGCAGTAGTATGTGTAAATATTACAATGGGGAATGCACATGCATTCAAGCACACTACCTAGAGCTCGCTGCTCAAATACAGTAACCCGGAAGGCAACAACCCTTAGGGAAGTCTCACTGACTTACAACAAGATTCAAACTACAATCCAGAAGAAATGAACTGCAATAATAGCATCTCCAAATGCCTGATGACAAAAGGCGGGTTAAATTTTGGTCAAAGTCATGGAACGGAGAAAAAGTGCTGATCAATGTTGTCAGATCCATTGAATTGATTCAAGAAACTATTGATAAACATGGAGAGGTTGTGGCGGAGTATGTATGTATTAAAGAGGATGCAGCAGGTATCTCTTACTCATGGGTCGAGATGGAGAGTTTGGAGATCCCATTTGATGAGGTTGCGGCTATTAAAAAATGCCCTGCATAAAAGGAAGATTGTGTTATCTAATGAGGAAGATGAAGTCTTTTGGTGTGGTGCTAGGTCAGGGAATTCGGCTAAACTTGGCTACCAGATTCATACGGTATCTAGTTCTAATTTGGATTGGCCTAGAAGTATTTGCTGGCATTCTTATGTTCTCCCGAAGGCAGGAGCATTCTCGTGGACAGCTTTGCATGGATGCATTTTAATGGGAGACCGATTACAGAAATTGGGGATAATGGGTCAAAGTATTTATGTCCTATGTCTTAATAGTTCTGAATCCTCAGATCATATTCTATTGAATTATCCTTATGCAAATGAATGCTGGGATTAGTTGCGTCTGTCATTAAATTGGATTGGGGTCAGACAAAATAACTTGTTGCACTTTCTTCGAAGCTGGCCAGCTAAGGACAAGAAAAATACTAGAAGTGATGTATGGATCACAGCTCCTTCAATGCTGGCATGACATTTGTGGAAGGAGAGGAATCACCGTACTTTTCAAGATAAAGCTATGTTTGGAGAAGATTTATTTAAGAAGATAGAATTAGCTATTTGCGAAGTAGCGAATTTGAATCAATTGGGAAAAGGAAATTCATATTTCACATTATGGGATTCAAAACTACAAAAGAAATGGTTCAGTCTCAACACTCCTCAGTTAGACCCTAATAAAGGAAAAGATAGAGGGAATATTAAGTGGAAAGCACCGATACAAGGTAGAATGAAATTGAACTTTGATGGAGTAGTGCAAGGTAACCCGGGAGAAACTGGGGCAAGATGTATCATAAGGAATGAAAATGGGAAGTATATTTGGGCTATGGCAAGAAAGGTTGGTTTTGCCTCTAACAACGAAGCAAAATTCGAAGCATTGGCTTATGGATTGGGGCTATGCATTATAAAAGATATTAAAACTATAGATGTAGAAGGGGATTTGTTATGATGCATTAATGCAATAAGCAAGGGCACCATACAAAATTGGAAATTAAAAAAACGATTGAACAGCATTAGAGATCTCCAATCAAATTTGGAGGACGTTACTTTCTCTCATGTATATAGAGAGGCTAATGGGTTAGCGGACAGGCTTGCTAATATCGGTATTGAGATTGAAAGGCAAGAAATACGTTGGGTAACGGAAGATATTAGAGAAGATTTAAAGCTCATCACCTAAACATACTGGCCAGATGGATAAAATTTGGGTTTGATCCCCCAAATAGCAGTAAGCGGTACTTGGTGGCAAATGTTTTTCGAGCATGATGTACTGAGAAGATTTTATACAGATTTGATTCAATCAGAATCGGATGGCTTATTGCAGAAATTAGAAAATATCTCTGGTTATTGCAGGGTGTTGGGATTGGGTGGAGAATCTAGAAAGTTCGATGTTATTATATATGCGATGAAGTGAAGTATTTCTTGCATTATGGGTTTTTGGCTGTGGATTTTCTTGTGTGTGCAGGTAGTAGTGGGTTCAAATGGCAGCGAAGATGTGTTTCGGAGTAGCATGTATTTGTCGGGAAGAGGATTTTGACAGCCAGTTGAAGGGACTCTTCATTCTCAATGAGGAGTCCTTACTTCCAGAGATCAAAAATGTGCTGGGGGAGGTCTGGTATGGGAATGGCCACAAGCACAATGGGGAGATTTTTCAAATTTTTTTACAACAATGGTAGAGGCTACAGGGCTGCATTACATTAGTGCTAAGCTAGCCCATTCGATCCTGCAGGAGAGGTTTTGAGCAGCAATGATAGCAGCATTACTTCCAGTATCTCCCAATCCAAAAAAGGGATATATAGCAGATTTATTTGATGCTGAGGCAGTTGGAAAGAAGAAGAAAATGGCTGAGGCATTGTCTTTGAATAGGGATGGGTTAGGAATGTTCTCTCTCCCCCTTTGTTTCCTTTGTGGTTTAAACGGGGATCTTTTCTTCGCCTCTCAGATGGAGAGGATTTATGTCCTGAGTGAAGGGGTGATTGTAATCACCCATTGGATGTACTAGTTTCTTTGATATTAATGAAAAGGGATCTACCCCAATAAAGGTAGAAACTTGCCTATATATATCCACAAAAATACAAACAAAAAGGCTCTAACAAAAAACCAAATAACAAAGCGAGAAAAGAAATAAACAAAAGCAATGCCAACAAAAATCCAAACTAAGTTCACACGGAAAGGAAAGGAGCTAGGGAGGGACGAGGGAAGAAAAAAGAGAAGGGCAAGGAGTAGAGTCAAGAACATTAAGGTGGGGGGGGGGAGAGAAACAAGAAGAAAAGAGGGACACTGTGACAAAAAAGGAAAAGAAGTGTGGAGGGCGACACAAAATACGAGAGGAAGGACAAAAGAAGGGAATGGGAGAGGGGAGGTGGTGGGCGGGTTCAAGGAGAGAACAAGGGTAAAAGAAGAGGAAGTGGGATAAGGTTTGGGAGGAGGGGAGGGGAGGGGGGGTTAGCTAGGGGGGGAAAATGGGGTGATTGAGGAGGAGGATGGGGTTGGTTTCGAAGGTGGGACAACAGGGGTTGCCAAGAGAAACTAAGGTTCCATCCACTATCTTGCTTGAGATTGGGAGCATGATTAGAGATTTCAATGGCTTCTAAGAGTTTCCTCTTGAAGAAATTGTCTTTTCTAGCTAGGACTTGGGTGTCTTCAACATGGATGTGGTATTTGGTTTTGGCAAAATGCTCGGCAAGTGCAGATTTCAAGACTCTCATGAGTTATGTCAGCTTGATGCTCTTTAATTCTAGTGAAAATCGAGTGACTTGTCTCACCAATGTAGGGGGTGTGACAAGAGCAAGTCACTTTGTAAATGTCCGCATTAAGGAGGAGGTCTCTAGGGTCTTTGGGAGAGGGGATGCGGTTTCTAATAGTCCAATGGGTTTGAAGGTACAACGAAGGCCCTTTTTATGGAGAATCTTGGAGATTTTATTGCAGAGGCCTTCAATGTAGGGGAGGGAGACAATGGGAAGAGAAGGGGTGATAACCACCTTAGGTTTGGGATCACAATGGGATTTGGCTTGTTTGAAAACCCTAGAGATGTATTTTCTTTTGTACCCATTCAATTGGAAGACGCGGGTGAGGTGGGCCATCTCTAGGTCAATGTGATCGCGATCACAAATCCTTGAAGCTCTGGTAGCTAAGGTTTTGAGGATTCCTGATTTTTGGGATGGGTGGTGATAGGAAGAGGCATGAAGGTAGAGATCTATGTTAGTGGATTTGCAAAAGACTTGTTTGGCTATGGAGCCATCTGGCTTTTTGATGAGGAGAATGTATAAGAAGGGGAGCTGGTTGTCATCTTCAATCTCTTTGGTGAAGGAAATGTGGGGAGATAAGCTATTTAAGTGAGAGCGGAAATTGTTAAGCTTATCACGACTGTGGGGCCAACAAATGTTACATTATCTCATACACATTAAAAAATATTCAATATGTGGCAAAGTGCCATCTCAAAGTGGATGCTCTCTTGTCCATGCAGGGACAAAATAATAAATAAATATGGACATTAGAATGCAAGTTTGAGGCACTTTTCCCAATAGTTTGCAAGATCCCATCTACCATTTGCTTGAATGACCACTTGGCACTCATTTCATCGAGGTAATGGACATAGGTGTGCAGTAAATGCTAAAACTATCATCCAACCCAATATGACTCAAAATCAAGCATGCTCATTCGAGGTGTTGAGGTTCTTTTTGCTGTCTCTTCTCATGTTTGTGGATGTTCGTTGTTTTCCTATTTGCTGTAGATGTGTATACAAGTTTTTGTATGACACAGGATCCATGCCACTGCCTTTGCTGGAAACTTTTATTGTGGATTTTCTACAAATTCATTTCAGATCCTTGGTGCAACACAGAAAATTTCTTTCTATGGAATTTATAAAAATGCTGGAAAAGATATGTGGCTAGTCTCGGATAGAGGTGACATTCTTTATGATTCATGGATGTTTTTCCATAATGTGTTGCAGTTTTTGAATTGATACAGTTGTTTAGGATGTTGAGGGAGAGTATCAAGATATTTTTAAAATTTTTATTGCTTACTTGCTTTCATATTTTATGACATATAATTCATAATAAAATTATATGCGATTATCACTGTTGAAATACTGTGGAATTTGAATATATCATTATTGTTCGAACAATGTGGACTTTAATACATTGGTACTGTTGAAATACTGTTTAACTTGAATAGCCATGCTCATAAATATTCATGTTGTGGAAGTTCCATTTAAAAAGTCTTTGAGTGTGTTTCATGTGGCAGACCAGAAGCCAGTCCGTCTGATCTGCAAGGTTTCCTTGTTACCCAAGAAATGTGTTCCTGAATGCCAAGCTTGCTGACGAAGCTCTTTTGAGAAGTGAACAATGGGAAAAATGTTCATCAATCTCTTCTTGGGAAGAGAAATTTTATACCTTGTAGTCTATATCAAAAACATTAGTTAAAGAATAAAGAAATACCAATTGCTATGCTTGTAGATTTAACAACCATGCAACAATCACATCACAAATGTTAAGTACTCTAAATAACACCAGGATACAACCTTGGAGTTTCATATGGTCAAAACAACAGTGGACCAGTATTTTTTCACAGGTTTGTTTGGCTGATTCTAGAGCAATAATTCCGAAAGATCTAGATACACAAATTGTCCATTCATAGTGTAGAGCATGGAAATTTATAATCATAATCATTTGTGAAGCTTAAACTCCAAAGCATTTATTCAGAAGCCAGAAACTGAAATCTAAGTCTGTTTGTAGGTAATTCATTTGAACTTCTAAACTTATGCATCTGGGGTCTGGATTGAAAGTCCTCAGTGCTCAACCTGTTTTGGATCATTCAGAAATCTCTATGCTTGGGCTTACTAGTCTCTTGCAAAAACATTTTCATTTACGTATGAAATATACTAATAGGCAAGATATATTCTCCTTTCAAATTCTTCATTTAAGTTTTTATGCCTATTAGGGTTTATTATGCCACATTACTAAGAATACAAATAAAAGTTCTTTGCACTGTATACATGCTTTCCCCTTTTTAAGAAGTTAAAGTACAGTTTACTATTTGCTAAATGATTTGATATATAAATGGACAAGGGACTCCGTTTAGTGCTTCATACATTTGTGTTTGTTCAAATAGTTGAAAACTATGTCCCACATTCGGCACTAAAAGCATTAGACTGAAAAAACCATTTTGTTCTCTCCTCTGTGCATTTTGGTTTTGTGTTTGATTATATTTCTATACTTCTATTCTGAATCTAAGAGTTTGTATTGTATTCTATTGTATTGGAATATATACTACAGGAAATCTTTCACTTCTGTTATATCTGCATTGAACTTGCTTTAATTCTTACCTTCTCTCCTCACCGAAGTTTCTGTAAGGCACTCCTTTCCACCTTTGCCCCTTAACAAACCCACTGTTCTTATGCCCTGTTCTATGATGGCGTGTGAGTAGTGAATATAGGAAGTGTCGAAAACATATGTATTTTGATCAGATATCTCAAACAACTGCTAGAGTAGTTATAGCATCAGGGTGGGTGAAAGCTAACTCAATCTCTAGGGTAGTGTCATAGTATAAGCAGTTCACCAAACATTGTGGTAGGGAAGATGCTACTTTTGGGGTACACTGATTCCCACAACTTCTTATACTTATTTGAAAAACTTGTGCAACCACTTGCTATGCCATTGCCCCAATCATGTGCAAGGAGGATGAAGTACCATGATCAAACGAGTCAACAGCCAAGGAACTTTTACTAGAAGTTGACCAGTGTAATTAAATTGGCCGAGATTCATTACCTATTTAGTTGAAGGAAGAAAGTGAGATAATTATTCTACGTGTCTCATCAGTGTGCTACTATCTAGGTACCATGACACATATTAGAAGGATTCTTCAATGATATATCAAGGTCAATAAGTATACTTACCTTTTCTTATTAGGTAGACACATATGCCTCTCCCTTTTTTTCTTCTCTTCTGTTCAGAGGGTTTATTAACCATAAAAGCATAACAGGATGGAGATTTAGATGATATTATAAATTTTCTGTCTTCCATTTCTTTGATAGGCTTTTCCATATCAGGATAATCGGTAGCACAAATAAGAATTTTCTTACCTACCTACATCTGTTTACCGTGTTTTTTTATCTCCATTATTGGCATTGTTTTGACTTGAACTTTTGGGGATCTTTTGAACAAACTTTCTCTACAATTTTATGCTTCATCTTAGGAAACTATATATCATTATTGACTGTACACCCATTGTGGAAGGATATTTTTCTGATGCAAATGCCAATCTAGGAGCTTTAATTCTTTCTCCATTTAGAGTTACACGTGTTTATTTGTGCTGCCATAAGGAGAATATGTATCAATGAAATTGCCTCCTAATAGAATGTCAACTGGCATTTTTCTTAGTTCAAAGAAATCAGGTTAACTATTGCCTTCTATAACGATAGTTTCCTAGTGTTTGTGCCTTATTAACAAGTAAACAGTTTACCCCTCTACATCCATACTTTTATATTTATTACGCTCTTTTGGTCCCAAATTTTAAGTACTGGAAATTTGCAAAATGATAGACACACCTATGTCAATTTTTGCATCGAAGAACCCATCATTTATCTGTACTAAAATAAACCAAGCATACTTTCCATGTATTAAAGCAGCAATTTATTCTGGCTTAGGCTATGCTCAAGAGAGGGTAGACATGATATTACCATAGTGTAATGTCCCATTTTGGGATTTACCTTAATTTAGTCCTGAGACAACCATTTCAACTTAAGGTGAGAATTGTAATACTTTTATAAATATAAATCTAAAGACATTGTTAAATTCTAAGAATAGTTCGGAAGGTAGAACTTATCTTGATAGCTTTCTCTGATTTATGTACTTGAGATATGTGCTTCCATATTGTAAACTTCTGCTCTACTAGGGAGATCCAAATCTGAAAATAAATAAGTAATAAAAGTCTTCCCATGTCTTTTTCTTATCTCCCCTACTTCCCCTTTTATATCTCCGAATTAATTGAAGAGTCGCATCCTTATGCAAATAGTCATCTCTTTTAAATGAGACATGTCCTTAGTCGCTGATCTTCAATCTACTATTAATTTCTGTCATTTGTTAATAATAATTATCTCCACCTTGAATGATAATTGCTGCTCATTAATATATCAGCGCTTTCTTTTAAACTTATAACATGGATCGATCTCTTTCTATTATTAACAAACAGATCATTAATAGGGTTGCTGAATATAATCTTTCCTTGAGCACTCCTCAATGTTTATCGCTACTTTGTGATAATCGGTGTCTTTATGCTCCATGGAGCATCTTTCCCTTGCATATGCACTTAATCCTTGCCTTATTACAAATTAGAAATCTGCCATTGTCGATTTTATGCCTCTCATTTACTAATTGTAGTCTTTAAACCTCAACCTTGATCTGGCGATTATGACAATCGCGGCCATTGTTAAACATGCTGCCACTTATGAATTCGCTGTTCTTTAAGACTGGTCAACTCATCATCCTGATAATCATTATGCTAAGGTCTATCTGATTTTTTATTACTCATAGTAATTATTGTTTTGTGCTAACTGTTGTCATTCATACTAATCGCTGTCAACATAAACTCCCTGAAATCGCTATTTGTAATGAACTTACCCCCTTAATCGCATTACTTCATGATTTAAACAAATCACTCCTTAGCCACGTAATTGTGTTTTCTCTTTAATATTGATTTAATATTCGTTTGACTTTGTATTGACCTTCAATAGTTCGCATCAGATAGTAATGGCAGTGATGATATAAGGAAACCCAATAATATAACCATAGCTCAATTTTACAAGAGCCTAAAGTTTCCGGAAGGATTATTATCAATGCAAGATGCTGGTTGTACTAGATGCCGTTGAAGAATAAGGGAATCCACTGAATTATAAGCACCTCCGTTAATATTGTGAGAACTTGATGTTGGTTTGCCAGGTCTTACGCATTTTACTTGTATGAAGCCTCCGCACCCATTCATTGAAAGGAAAGATTAAAGTAATTGCTTGCAGAAGTATCGGCTAATAGCCATATAATGGTGACTACGATATCATCACACTTCCTTAATAGTACGGGGATGATCGATAGAATGGAGTCTTTACTTAGTCATTTTCGGTCATTCTTAGTATGTGCTCATGATGTTTCTGCCTTTCAAACGTATTTCACACTATAGACAACATATCTGAGATCTTTTGATACAATTTGGTCAAGAAGTACTAACGATGTAAGGTCAAAGTTGGGGACATTACACATAGTGCAATTTGTAGGGTCAGGAGCTTTGAATAATTCTAGTTTAGACAAGAAATTTTCTATATCTTTTTCTTCAATCGTAACTATCTTTTTGCTTTAGTCTTGATGATTTAGTAAAATCTTCAATTTGTTGAAATATTACATTTAACAACAAATGTTTCATAGATACTTTCTTCATCAAAATCAGATTCTTGTTTCTATTTAGGAGTCACAACAGGCTTTTGTAGTTGTCTTTTGTAATTCTACTTATCTTGACGTGATCATACTGTGGCAACTATGAATCATGACACAGAGAAAAATTCTGTCCTCCTCCACCTCTAAATGCATACCTTGAATATGGTAATCCTCAACCTTCTCTGTCTTGCTTTGATCTATTCATCATTGTAGCTGGTAATTCTTCAAGATCATCTGCAAAACTTTCTAATTCTAAGGTCACTTTTAACCAAAAAATGAAGGTCATTGTGGCAATCAAAATATAAGACGTCTAAGTACCTTTATTTCATTACTATATTGGGTTCTTTTTATTATTTTGAGACTAACTTCTATTATCGTATTCATGAAGACAAACATGTACACCTTATCCCTAATATCTTCACTTAAAAAATATTATTTTTCATACGATAAGTATTTATTATGAAGAATTTTAATGATTTTTTCACAATCCATTACAAAATTCACATTTTTTTATGAATGTCAAATATGTACCTCTTTTATTACATTAAATGAGTTAAACTCACAAAGTCTTCTTCACACATAGAGTATGCTATAATTTTAATAGTCTTTTAACACAATTATGCTTGACATGTATAAGGAAATATATTTTGTTTCCTCCTCTATTTATGTTATACAATTTACACGTTTTATTTTCCTCATGTTATTGAGATGGTCGATTTGTTACCATAATTGTTAATCATAGAGGTCTTTTTTTCTTCTCTCTAAACCTTACATGATTTTTCTCTATAGGTATATGACGAGGGTATAGAGTTTTTAAAGTAAATATGCACCATCAATGCTAAGTTACTTTGGAAAGAATTCAAAACTGTGATTACTTTAGAGCACATTTTTAGACAAGATGGTCAAAACACTGATCGACAAATTTATCAACTTTTTAACAAATATAAAAGATGCAAGCCCTATATAGATGTTGCTAATGACAAGATCCAATGTAACAATCAATGTAGCAAGCAATGAAGAGTTTGACAATAGTGTTCATTTGTTTTCAACAAATATAAATGTTTACAACCATAACAAAAAAAAAATCATTGGCAAATCTAGTTGCACTTAGTATCACTGCAATTATTGGAAGTGTTAGTACCACAAAAGAAATTTCAAATGATCAGCTTGATATGGGATTATTATTGAATAAGTATGCTAAAGGTAATGTTTGTTGGAGTTATTTGTTCAACTCCACAAGCCCAAGAATTATTAGCAAACAAAACACGGGTCACACAAAATAAATCAAGCAAAGATAATATGCTCCATAACAACTTGAGAATTCTATATTGATTGTACACAAGATTATTGGAGACACAATTACAATGAATGAATGAATCCTTATAAAAGGTTGAATGAAACCCTAGATGCAAAACCCTAATATAATATTAAATTAGCTAGTGCCAAGTGTCACAATCATAATGAATGAGACAAGTTATTACTAGCCTAATTAAATAAAAAGAAAAAAAATTAAGTTTAACTTATGTGAAGAAGTAATTAAATGACATAATTAATTAATAATTAGATAAATGTTCTAGTTACTCCAACACCCCCCTTAAGATTAACTTAGGGATGAGCTAAAGAGCTAATATGAATGCATGTATGGATGAGTACCAACAACTAGGCCTGATCAGGTACTCGTACAAACCAATGTAAAGTAATGCAACTTTTACAAATATGGAAAATGAGAAAAACCCAGTGAGAGAGAACTCCTTACCAAATGGGAGAAAATATGCACTAGTGAAAGAAGGAAATGACTCAATGTGACCCCCAAGGACTACTTTTGTCGTAATAGAACAATGAATATCCCCCATAAGAGAGACAAACTGAGGATAAGAATTCCCCCGATGAAGAAGTCATTCCTATGCTAATGGTGAACGCTTGAAGATCAAACACGATCCATTGCCTACAAACAACATTTCTTCCTTTAGGCAAAATGAAATCTACTAGAGATATGAGAAGCTGCTCCCATAAAGAGGAAGATGTAGGAATCCAAATTCAAATATAGAATTTGCTAAATGCTACCATGTCTATGAAAGATGATGATGCCACAAACTAATCAGGTACATTTCTAATCAATGTAAGAGGTGACAAATTAGGACTCCACGAAAGTTGATGAAGAACAAGTTCCATGGGTGATGAAGATGGGTTGACGACACTAATTTGGCTATCAAGAAGGAAATAAATGTAGTCGGGAATAATCAGTTATGTTATTGTGTCGTCATTATGTTGTGTCATCATTGGTAATTGTGTGTTATGGGAGTCAGTTAGTTCACCCGAAGGGCATTTGGACGTGACGGTTGGTTGCACCCCCTTGGGTATTATATATTGTATCTTGTTCCCTCGGGAAATCATCATTTTTGTAACTGGAGACTATATGAAGGAAAATATACTTGTTCTTTGGAGTTATAACACTTATCTTATGGCATACTAGCATCTCTTATTCTGTATTGTGCATTTACTTCATATGTCTATGAAATAGTTTCCATAGGTGAAACATCTGGCGTAGTTGCCTAGACATACTCGGGAAAGGAAGGAGCGGATGGCCTAATCGTTGGTGAGATTAACCCAGAGGCCGACGATGCATAAACGAAACCCTACGACGGAGAGGACACCGCAACGAGGGAATTCTCAATCCTGCTTCAGGCGGCCATCGAGACCTACGTCCGAAGAGAGGCCTTTGAGGCTGATGTCCCAACAAGTTTTGTGTGGACCGCACTGGAAGTTAGCCCCGCAGCGAATTGGTTGATGAACCACCTCCCTCGGTTGCTTGCACATGCATCACTGGCACAACGAACCTGCCTGGAGGAGATTGCTTGTGAGGAGCGACGCCAACAGGTCCTCCGACAGTACGAAGAAAACAATCGTTGTTGGGAAGCAGAGCGTGATGACAAGAGGCGAAGAGGAAATTGAACCCTGAACCTCCGGGAGGAATAAAACAATACTGTAATAATCCCGACACAATGTTGACATAAATTGTAGTTGAAAGGGAAAATAATAAAAGTTTTTTTTGTTTTGTGTACATGGTGTGTGCTTGCTATGTACGGAAGTGATTTATGCCCAATATACTAAATAAGGTCAAAAATAAAAAGATACAAAGTGACGAATGGGAAGTAGCACAAAGAGCGTTGAATCTCAGACAACAGATAGATTGAAGGCGTAGGCTAAGGCAGCTTGCCAAGGGACCACCAGCCGAGGGGTTGCTCGAAGAGAACCCAAGAGGTGTCACAGAGGTTGTGGAGGTAGAGATAGACGGAGAGAATTACACTCTCTACACTGTCATAGGGTTGCTCGAAGGGAACCTAGAAGGAGTCACAGAGGGTGTTGAAGGAGAACTCTACAGTTCGCCAGAATACCACCGTAGGGTAAGAAGTCGCGAAGAGTTGGTGGAACAAACAAGGCGAAGTCTAAACCTGATCGACGTTACCAGAGACCTACTAAAGAACTTGTCCATTTCGGAGGACAACCGGAGGGAGACAACCGAAGTTAACGGTACGACTGAAGGTGTCGGGGGAGCACAAGGGTACCGTACGAGAGGCAATTTGTTTGGTTCGGAGTCAACAACCTTCCCCAGAGGACTCACGAGTGGAGGGCTAGGTGCAGGAGGGGGAGGTGGAGAATCACTAGGTACAAGCACACAAGGCATCGGAGGAGTGAGACCCAGTGGTGGGATGGCAAGTAATCAGAAATTGCCAAAGTTCATAGGCGATGGCAAGGAAGATCCCGTACGACATTGCCGTACATGTGAAACAATTTGGTTGGCCAATCGAGTGACCGATCATGACGACTGGGTGCAGCAGTTCCCAGCCACACTAAGAGGAGTTGCCATTGATTGGTACTCTGACATGGACAAAACTGAGATTGACACATGGGATAAATTGGAGAAGGCATTTAAAACATAATTTCGGTTGCTTGGAGATGATAACGAAATTGTAGTCGAAATCTACGGTACCAAGCAAGGTACTAAGGAGACCGTCTGCGCATATAGCCCAAGGCTAAAGGAATTGTTGGGAAAGATGGAAAGCCAACCGATAGATGGATTGAAGAAATGGTGGTTTGTGGAAGGATTGAGATCCTCATTGCGTAGAAAAATGAAAATTGTTCTGCCAACGTCATATGAGGATGCCTATAATAGGGCGATGGACTTGGAAAGCGAACATAAAACATCAAAAAAGAAGAAAACTAATAAATCTTCATCGAACGAGGGTGATGACTCTTCCGAAGGGAGCAACAACAACGAGGAGTCAAGTAAGAAGGTGCAAGCGCTCTAGAAAGACATGAAGCGAATGAGGAGAGAATTTAAAGCAATGAGAAGCACGGGTCGGACCGAAGGGGATGTATGGTGCACAGAGTGCAAAGAGGAAGGACATATGAAGGGTACCTGTCCGAAGAAGGTCTTTTGCGAGATTTGCCAAGTGCTGGGAAAGGAGTGCCCATACAACATGAAGACATGGAATGCACAAGTGCTATTCATTGAGCAGGCCACAACATCCGCACCAGCGGGTACGACCCAACAAAACAACATAATGGCAACCTTGGGAGGGTACCGGGACAATAGACGCGGCAAAAGGAATAATAATAATAACAATAACAATAACAATAACCGGGGCCGTATCCAATATGATGCCAAGGGCCGACCTATGATCCAGTGTAGGGCCTGCTGTCAGTGGGGGCACTTCGCCCGAGATTGCACGAAGGAGGCTAACCAGCAGTATCTCTGCCGATGGTGCGGACTGAGGGACCATGAGGATACAAACTGCCCGAAACCCGAAGTCAATCTTTTGAACATTGAACCCACTCAGGCAGAGGTATTGGCGGTTACGAGGGCCCAGGCAAAGATGGCCTCCTACCCAGACCCCCGCATATAAATGGAATGGGTACAGGAAGCAAGGGCGGAGATTACGAAGGAGATGACCGCACAAGAGATAAATAGCGGGGAGACCACAAGCACATCCTGGACTAAGGTGGAAGACAACATCCTGAGGCAAATCCTGCAAATGGAGGTACCCATGAGAGTCCAAGATCTCCTCAAAACCATGCCACACTTAAAAATGACTATCCTAAATGCTGTGCCCGCACAAAGTCACCAAGCAAAGAAGGCTGGAAGCTTTATGGCCGACCCAATGTTATTAGTTGTTAACAATGGACGCCACCCAGCCGTGGTAGAAATGGGCATCCTCGGGACCACCCTGACGGACACCATTGTGGATGGAGGGTCAGGAGTAAATGTACTCCTGGAGGAGACATGGAAGAAACTGGGGAAGCCCACGTTGTGGCCCCCCATGTTTAACCTACTAGGAGCAGACCAACATGGGATTAAACCCCTCGGGACACTCATGACACAACAGGTGATGATCGACACAACCATTCGTGCTGGATTTTGTAGTGATTCTGTTAAAACAGAGAGGGTACGATGCCATCCTCAGACGGGGGTGGCTAATTGCCATCAAGGCAAAGCACGACTGGGAGAGAAATACACTCTTGTTAGAGAGCACAGAGAGAAAGTACGTGATAGACTTTCGAACATAGATGGTGAGTCAGGAGTTGGCATCCTCCTCGGAGTCGGAGTCAGATGGAGACCGGTGGGAGGAAGATGAAGGCCGACGGCGAATGGAGCCCAACTGCGAAGGGGTTCTAGAATTAGAAGCATGCTTGGGAGATGACGGGGATTCTATGAACGGCCTCTACCATTGACAGATGGAGGATTATGACTTGTTCACACCCTCGTGTAATGTGTTGAGCATCGAAGAACAACCACAAATCATGGGTCGATAATTGATTGATGTGGCTCGAGGAAGAATGAACAATAGAGAAAGATCAGGGAGTTGTTGGCGCCTGGATCGAAGCAAGGAAATCGTATTGCAAGAGGACCTCGAGAAGGAAACAATTGGGTCATAAATGAGTCGACCGATTTCAATATCTGAAATCATGGCCGGGTTTGCTATTTTTGGCAAACACACTTTGGACAGATGAAAAACGCGTGATGACTTATTCCTCCAATGCAGGTGTGCGATGCAAGGTGGATCGGATCAGATTGGATGCAGATTTGGTTGGGAGAAGGAAACCCTAGCCACCCTATGTTTGAATTGGTTTTTGGCAGGAAAGCTTCAGTTTAAATATGGTAAACCTAGGACAGATTGTGGTGGTGCTAAAGGGAAAAAGAAGAGTGTGAATTGGCTGTTTGAGAGCCGAAGAGATAAACACTTGAAGTGTTTGTGAGTGAAGATTGTACCATTAAGGAGAAGCAGGGTAAACCGGTGTAAGGAACAAACAGGTAAAGTGAGTATAGAATGCAGATGTGACAAACTGAAAGAAGCAATACCTGATAGAGAGTAACCAAGAGTGATTTGAATTCAACAAAATAGAGGGAGAGAAGATTAAGAAGAGTTGCAATACTTGGTAGAGAGTAACCAAGTGTGATTTGAATTTAGTAGAACGGAGGGAGAGAAGATTAAGCAGAGTTAGAACCAATAGAAAGGTTAAGTTGCAGTGTGTGTTGAGCTAATACAAACCAGTAAGATAGAATCCGATAGGGCAGAGCTTTGAAGGGTTGCAAAACTTCATTTGTAGCAAGGATTCTCATTTGTATATTTGAGTTTTCATATTATTTTCACTAAGTAGGTGCTTAGTGTTGGGGTTTTAGCCTATAAATTGTGTAGGGGTTGGTGCCCCTTTGAGTTGATGCTCATAAATCAGGGGTTGGTGCTCTTTGGGTTGGTGCCATAAAATTTGTAATCAGATCTTTTCATTTTGAGGTTGGATTGGAGCAAAAGATCTCCAACAACTATTCTCATCGAGTTTTTTCCCACATTGGGTTTTCCTCGTACATCTGGTGTTATGTGTTGCATCTTCATGTGTGTGATGTATTAATCCTTTAGCTATTTCTCCTACACACACTGTTTGAATTACTTTGGTAACCTGTCTGCATCTTGTGTATCTCATATTGGACCGGTATAGCTCTGATTAAGTAAAAACTGTTTAAATCATTGATTCACCCCCCTCTTAGTGATCCATTGTGTCCAACAATTGGTATCAGAGCATAGGTATCCTATTTTGTCAAAGCGTTCTCTAGCTTGGGTAGATCCTATCAAATGTTCACAATGGCAAGAAATGAATCAACCTCCTCAAAAGCCCCTATGTTTGATGGTGTCAACTATGCCCTTTGGAGTAGAAGAATGGAAACCTATTTGTCCTCTCTAGGTTGTGATGTATGGATGTTGGTTGTGAATGGGTATACTGTCCCTAATAATCCTCTTACTGATCCAGATGCTAAGAAGGAATATGAAAACAATGCTAAGGCAAAGAATGCTATTCTTAGTGGGCTATCTGATAATGAGTTTGTTATGGTCATGCACTGCTCATCTGCCAAAGTAACTTGGGATAAGTTGCAGAAAATATTTGAAGGCGATGCTAAAGTCAAGAAAGCCAAGTTATAGACATTGAGAGCACAACTTGAGGGTCTGAAGATGAGAGATGAAGAGAAGATTGCTGACTATCTCTAAAGTATTGATGAAACAACAAACACCATTAGAGGGCTTGGAGAAGAAATAAAATATGTGGTGGTACTGAAGAAAGTACTTAGATCCCTTACACCTAAGTATGATACAAAGGATCCTGCAATAAGAGAAGCAAAAGATCTGAAAGTCTTTACAATGGATGAGTTGTATGGTTCCCTAATTGCTTATGAAATGAGGACTGTCGGTATCGAGGCTGTGAAGAAAGAAGCTGCATTCAAAACATCAAGAAAAGGAAAAGAAGAGTCTACTCATGATGGAACTAGTCAAGACTTTGAATGATAACATGTCAAACTTTGTCAGAATACTCAAGACGGGTTCGGACAAATACAAAGGCAAGCTGCCCCTGAAATGTTTCAACTGTGGAAAGATTGGACATTTTGTTGCCAAATGTCCCTATGGTGATAGGAATGCAGATGATCAATCAAGTGGTAGCAAATCATATGGTAAAGACATGAAGAAAAATGTCTACCGGTATGGTAGAAGAGGCAACCGGAAGCAGATCAGTCTGCACACACATAAAAATGATACCACCGATGAGGAAAGTGTCTCAAATGACTCTTGTAGTGAAGATGATGTCAGTGTAACCCTTTTCATGGCCCAAGAGGTTCCGGTACCTGAAGTAGGAGAAAAGGAAGAGCAAGAAGGAGAAGTAGATCTTGAAGCATAGCTCATCAGTGCCTTGGAAGAGCTGAAGAAAACAAGAAGAGATCTGAAGAAGGTGAAAAAGGCTGCAGTTGAAGAACAAGAGATTTTGGAGAAATCTCTTGAAGAGTCCAAGAAAACAGTTGCAAATCTAAAACTTCAATTGGAAGAAGTCAAGAAGATCTGTGAAGTTACTAGCACCGATTTGAGTAAAAAGGAGGAGCATCATAACTTAGAAGAAGAAATTGTCAAGCTCCAAAAGGAATTAGAGAAAAGCAAGGAAGAAATGGAAGTGAGAAGCAAATATGAAGGCAACACTGAAGCCTTAGGCAAGATGTTGAGAAAACAAAGGCAATCTAAGGATATCAGTGGCTTACGATTTGAAGAGGGTCAAAGTTCAAATAGCAAAGACACATCCAGTAAGGAGATACTGTTTACTTCTTCAAATGAAAGCGAAGAGAAGAAGACATTCACTGTAAGCAAATATACCGGTAAGAAGACATATGCAGATGCTGTCAAGAATCGTCACACAAACTGGTATACACAATCAATGAATCGAAGACCATACTCAATGCAACAACATGCAGATCCAAAGAGAAATGGAAGAGCTGATTATGAAGGATTCACCAGAGTTAGCAACATGAAAGGAAGACCCCCGGTGAGGCAGTCATTTGCAGGACCAACTCAATCTAACCGGTATGCTCCAAACTTTCATGGTTATTGTCATCTGTGTAATAAGTTCGGTCATAGAATGGCAGAGTGTAGGAAAATGAATGTAAATCCCAGTTTTGAGAGTAGAAACTCATTTGTTGCATTACAAGGTACAAATGTCACTTGCTACAATTGCAATGAGTTTGGTTATAAGAGTTATGAGTGTAGGAGAAGTGTGTAGATGTCTTACAAGAAGGCTTTGGATACGTCTTTCAATACTAATGTAAAATGTTATAAGTGTCAAAATTTTGGTCACATAGCAAGGCATTGTAAACTGAGAACTGGTGAGCAAAAACAAACTGTACTGAATCAAAAGATAGAGACTAAACTGGAACACAAGATCACATAAGAGGAGAAGAAAGAAGAGAAACATGGCTGGATAGAGAAGGAGAAGAACAAGACAGTGTCAAGCTTGATTGTGCAGTCTTCTCTACACGTTGAAAGGAAGAATTTATGGGTAGTTGATAGTGGCTTCTCAAATCACATGACCGGAGACAAGAAAAAGTTTATCAAGCTTGATGATTCGAATGGTGGTTTTGTCCGTTTTGGTGACGACAACTCCATCAAGATTAAAGGCCATGGTACATTGAATATTGATGGCAAGCTTAAGGCTCATGATGTGTACTATGTGGAAGGACCGAAGCATAATCTGTCGAGTGTAAGTCAGATGTGTGACAAAGGGTACAAGTTCACATTTTACGCTACCGGTTGTCAGATAAGAATGCAGAGTACCGGTTAGGTTGTGGGAGAAGGAAAGAGAACAAATGGCAATGTCTACAATCCGAGGGAATTCTATGAGTCCCAGTGTATGATGGGACAGGTTGGCCATGTGAACTTTGACAATCTGGCGAAGATAAGCAAGAATCGGTATGTAAGAAACATTCTTCAAATAACTAAACCAACAGGTACCTTTTGTGATGAATGCATCAGAGGCAAGCAAATCAGAGTGAGCTGCAAAACAAAAGAGTATAATACCTCAAGACCTTTGGAGTTAGTACATACAAATTTGTGTGGACCATCAAGGACAAGGGCCCTGACTGGTGAGAGACACTTCATGCTATTCATTGATGACTACTCAAGGATGACTTGGGTGACATTTTTGCATGAAAAATCACAGGCATTTGAAAGATTCAAGATTTTTAGAAGGATGGTTGAAAATGACTATGGACACCGGTTAAAGTGTTTAAGATTAGACCGGGGTGGAGAATATTCTTCAAGTGAGTTTATTGATTATTGTGAGAAACATGGAATCCAGAGACAATATTCAACAACAATAACACCACAATAGAATGGTGTGGCAGAAAGGAAGAATAGGACAGTAAAGGAAATGGCTAGAACAATGTTAAATGAGGCTAACATATCGGATACATACCGGAAGGAATCAATTCATACTGCTGTCTATACATTAAACTGAGTACAACTAAGAGTGAACAATAGAATGACTCCCTATGAGTCATGGTACAATCGAAAACCATCACTCAAGCATTTTAGAGTGTTTGGAAGTAAGTGCTTCATCAAGAGAGATGTAGATGGATTATGAAGTTTTGATTCCAGAAGTTATGAAGGAATCTTCTTGGGTTACTCAACTAAGAGCAAAGCTTACAAATGGTACAACAAGAATTTGAGAAAAATGGTTGACAGTAGAAATGTGAGAATAGATGAAGACCTACATAAGAAAGAATCTGCACCGACAACTTATATTGATGTTTCAAATGATGAGCTTTCAGATCAATCTGAAAGTGGACCAATAGAGGAAGCACCAAGCAAGAACTCCAACCGGTATGTGCAGAAGAACCATCCGGAAGAACATATCATAGGAGATAAAAATGAAGGTGTGCAAACCAGAAGAAGACTAGCCCAAAATGATGAGTAGGTAAATTTCTGCCTCATGACAGAACTTGAACCCAAAACTTTTGATGAAGCTAGCAAAAGTGAGAAATGGGTAGATGCCATGGATGAAGAGTTGACACAAATTGAGAAGAATCAAACATGGGAACTTGTTCCTAGACTGGCAGATAAGAATGTCATAGGTACCAAGTGGGTCTACCAGAATAAGATGAATGAAGAAGGCAAGATAATCCGACATAAAGCAAGGTTAGTTTGCAAAGGATATGCTCAAGTGGAAGGTATTGACTTCGAAGAAACCTTTGCACCGATTGCTAGGTTAGAGGCAATAAGAATGTTTTTAGCTTTCTTTGCCTATAAAAGTTACAAGGTCTACCAAATGGACGTCAAATCTGCCTTTTTGAGTGGTAACCTTGAAGAAGAGGTATATATGGAACAACCAGAGGGTTATCTTTTGCATGATGATGAGAGTTTCGTATGTCGGTTGAAGAAATCCTTGTATGGTTTGAAACAGGTTCCCAGAGCATGGTATTCCCGGTTGGATAAATACTTGAAGGAGAAAGGATTCCACAAAGGGAATGCAAATAGTAACTTTTATGTCAAGGTAAATGGATATCACATGATTATAGTGGCTGTATATGTGGATGATATTATATTTGGTGGAGACAAGGACGTCATGTGCAAAGACTTTGCAGATTAGATGAAGACAAAATTTGAGATGTCCATGTTGGGTGAGTTGTCCTATTTTCTTGGTTTGCAGATCTCATAGCAGGAGAAAAGAATTTTCATCTCCCAAACCAAGTATGCGAAAGACATGCTAAAGAAATTTCAAATGGAGGACAACAAACTGGTAAGTACTCCCATGGTTACCGGTTGTAAGTTGAGCAAACTAGATAAGTCATCGGAAGTTGAGAAAACATTCAATAGGTCTATGATTGGTAGTCTGTTATATTTAACGCCTAGACCAGATATTGTACAAGCTATTTGCATGGTAGCAAGATTCCAAGCTGCTCCTAAACAGTCTCACCTAAATGCAGTCAGAAGAATCTTTAGGTATCTGCAAGGAACTATCAGCTATGGCTTGTGGTATCCACAGAAAGGAGACTTCTCTTTGCAGGCTTATACTGGTGCAGATTGGGCAGGAAGAATTGATGACCAAAAAAGTACAAGTGGAGGTGCTTTCTACTTAGGAGACTGGTTAGTATCATGGCACAACAAGAAACAAGACTCAGTGTCATTATCCACTGCTAAGGCCGAATATATAGCTGCTGTTACATGTTGCTCACAAGTGCTATGGATGAAGCAGACATTGAAGGACATATAGGTGGAGATACTGGATCCTATTCCAATCCGGTGTGATAACTCAAGTGCAATCAACATCTCCAAGAATCTAGTAATGCACTCAAGAAAAAAACACATTGCAATCAAGTATCACTTCTTGAGGGAGAAGGTAGCAGAAAAGGAGGTCATAGATGAATATGTTCCAATTGGTGAGTAGATTGCTGACATATTTACCAAGCCACTTCGTTTAGGTCCATTTGAGTACTTGAGACAAAAGACGAGAGTTGTCCCACCATCCGACAACACTTAAATGCGTAGGAGGATGTATGATTCAGGGGGAGTCAATCATTGTTACTATCTTATGAATCTTGAATCATGAAGCATGGACACAGGGGGAGATTGTGTCCTAACTAGGTGTAGCCAAGGGAGAGATTATTGGTGTCAAGATAAGGTTCCCTTTGCCATTGCTGTCAAAGGGGGAGAAAAACCGGAACATACAATGTTGACATCAATGCCAAAGGGGGAGATTGTTGTCATTGAGTTGTCATTGATGTCAATTGGTATTGCAGGCTACCGACAGAGGTATGTCAACCCGGTATGAAGAAGATTGAACCGACATAAGGAAGCTTAACATGAAGGCTTGCCAACGGGTATAGTGGAAGACAAGTAGGTATTGAGTCTGTCAGTGACATCACTGGTAAGAGGTGATATGAAGTTGTGTGTTGGCATGACAAGTTGTAACCGGTATAAATGCTGGTTGTTTGTTTGTGATAATGTTTGTGATAAAGAGGGAGAGTGAGAAAGAGATCACAAACCACCAGAGGTGAATTTGTGCTACTGGTGTAGTGTACACTACTGGTTAGCAGTAGGAGGTCTCACCGGTAAGGGCTTGTGCTGGTATGAGTTTGTTGAATGTTCAAGTTTAAACCAACCTTGTGTCGGTGAGCTGAGTGTATGCCGATGTGATGCCACATGGAGTTGAGGTGGCGAGCATGTAGAGGTCAGTGAAGTTTCCATCAACATGGTTGTTGGGGCAGTTAGTCGACATTAAATGAAACAACCACAAATCACGGGTTGATAACAAATTGATGCGGCTCGAGGAAGAATGAACGACAGAGAAAGATCAGGGAGTTGTTTGCGTCTGGATCGAAGCAAGGAAATTGTATTGCAAGAGGACCTCGAGAAGGAAACAACTGGGTCATAAATGAGTCAACAGATTTCAATGCCGAAAATCATGGCCGGGTTTGCGATTTTTGGCAAACATACTCTGGATAGATGAAAAACGTGTGATGGCTTATTTTGCCAATGCAGGTGTGCGATGCAAGGTGGATCGGATCAGATTGGATGCAGATTTGGTCTGGAGAAGGAAACCCTAGCCACCCTTTGTTTGGATTGGTTTTTGGTGAGAAAGTTTCAGTTTAACTATGGTAAACCTAAGACAGATTGTGGTGTTGCTAAAGGGAAATAGAAGAGTGTGAATTGGCTGTCTGAGAGCCGAAGAGATAAACACTTGAAGTGTTTGTGAGTGAAGATTGTACCATTAAGGAGAAGCAGGGTAAACCGGTGTAAGGAACAAACAGATAAAGTGAGTATAGAATGCAAAGGTGACAAACTAAAAGAAGCAATACCTGATAGAGAGTAACCAAGAGTGATTTGAATTAAATAGAATAGAGGGAGAGAAGATTAAGCGGAGTTAAGAACCAACAAAAAAGTTAAGTTGCAATGTGTGTTGAGCTAATACAAACCGGTAAGATAGAATCTGGTAGGGGAGTGCTTTGAAGGGTTGGAAAACTTCATTTGCAGCATGGATCGCATTTGTATATCTGAGTTTTCATATTATTTTCATTGAGTAGGTGCTTAGTGTTGGGATTGTAGCTCCTTTAGGTTGTAGCCTATAAATTGTGTAGGGGTTGGTGTTCCTTTGAGTTTATGCTCATAAATCAGGAGTTGGTGCCCTAAAATTTGTAATCAGATCTTTTCATTGAGGCTGGATTGGAGCAGAAAATATCCAGCAGCTATTCTCACTGAGGTTTTTCCCACATTGAGTTTTCCTCGTACATCTGGTGTTATATGTTGCATCTTCATGTGTGTGATGTATTAATCCTTTAGCTATGTCTCCTACACACATTGTTTGCATTGCTTTGGTAACCGGTCTGCATCTTGTGTATCGCATATTGAACCAATATAGCTTTGATTAAGTAAAAACTGTTTAAATCTTTGATTCACCCCCCTCTCAGTGATCCATTGTGTCCAACACTCTGCTCATAGTATTTGATTACTGTCATTAAAGCTTTGATTATTTTGGAAAGTTCAAGTTTTTTTTACGACTGATTCATCCCCCTTCTTAGTAGTCCATTTGTGTTCCTTCATATATTGGTTGAATTTGATAGTTACATAGTAATACCATTTGATGATCACCATCCACATATAATTTCAGTTATAACAATATAAAGGGGTCATTCAATACAAATACTATTAAGATTGGCTTGGGCATTAACAATACACTTATAATAGGGTTTGACTCTTCAAAAAGCCATTGTGTACATAGGACTAACTAAAATGACAAGATTGACATTTTTGACAATTTTTTGACTAAAGTTTTATGCCTCCATTCACATATGATAGATGTGAAGAATTGAAGAAGGGTAAGCAAGTTGCAAGGTGAAAAGTAAAAAAAATTATGTTGAAATCCTTGAAAAATAAATGATGTTTCAGTATATTTATAATTTGTATGAACATTGAATATCTATCATAAATATTGAGAATTTAGTACTCAAGTTAAATTTATATTATTTTTTTTTAATAATTTTTATTGTTTTAAATTACAAATATTTTGTTTAGTCAATATATTATATATTATTGGGGTTCCTCCCATAGTGTGTTGGATAAATGGTGGTGTTGTGACCACCGAGGTTCAATTCCCCATTAGGCTAATATGATTGCAGGCTTGTGCCTTCGCTGATCCAATGTGCTCGTGGGTTTGAGCCTTAACATTGTTAAAGGGGATGAGGTTCCCCATTTGTGACCTCATATATATATATATATATTTTAGTACCATTTTAAATTTGAATATATAGTGAGTAGCAATTCACTTTAGTGATGGAACCAAGCTTGATTAGTTAATTTTTTTGGATGTGATAGAGGTAACTAGCCATCTTCATTTTTTGCATGCTAATTTTTTAATAGAAATTTCAAATTGGAAAGCATATTCGGCTTGATGTGGGGATTTAAATTGTAGTTGGAATTGTCTTTATCTAGTATTAATGAATTGTTTGGTAAGAACTTGTTATTTAATGTTCATTATTTTAGGATTTAAAATGTTGCTTTTCTTACATTTATTGCATTTATTAAAATAAAAATAATAATATTTTATAATATATAATAGTGATTTTTTTTGGGTAAGCACTACCAAGGGGGCAGCTCCCATGTATAAATATTGATCAAAAGGAGCTAAAGAAAATCAACTCATAGAAAGGTGCATCAAAGCCTTAAAGGGGTGCATTATTGTTTATATTTGTATCAATTGAAAACAAAATCTACATCAACCCATAAATAGGTGTACATAAACTACATATTTTAAAGAAATTCTCCTTTCTTTGAAGATCTTAATGCTATTAAGTGCTTGAGTTTTGATGGATGGTTTTCTTCTTCTTCACCATGCAAGACTGCCATCAAACCTCTAGATGCTCTTGCATTAGACACCCATGATAGGAAAATTTTGTAAGCTTGGTCTAACAAAATAGAGTTGAATGGTAGAACCATCTTTTTAGGTTGCAAACAACTTTCAACAAATTCCATCACTAAAATTGGTACCTCAAGTGAGTGAGTTTTTTTTTGTGTGTTCTAGCAATGGTTCGGGAAATGCTCCACATTTCTCTGCATTGATGTTTCTAGTGTTGTAGCTTGGAGGACATGTTTACAATATCTGTGTTGTTTATCAATTCAATTATTAGATGTTGTCGTGGTCTGCAAGTAATGATATTGTGTTATGTATTTGACTGGCTCTTCAAAATGAAGTGTTTAATATTAGTTTTGTTGTGCCAGTATGATCTTGATATGAAGAAGTGAAGGAAGGATTTGAGAATGTTATTGGATGTTCATGGAATATCCTAGTGTGCTCTGCATAATGCTAGAAGGTTTGTTTAATGTCTCTTGGTGTTTGGAATCTATGTTTCAGGGCAATTACTTTGGCTTGGCCAACTGTTGTAGCTCCTTGGCATGCAACGAATCGTTAGATGTCTCCACTTGCTTATAAGTTTGTGTTGTATTGAGTTTGGGCCCTACCTTGGCGTGTAAGGATCCACATTGGACTTGCTCATCTAGAAGATATGTTTTGGGCTGACTTGTGGTGTGCTGTTTAATGTTTGCACACATTGCCTTGTTGCCGACCTTTGGAGGGTGATTGATACCGTGTGAATTGTCCCTACCTACTTGGAAAGAAGTGTTGAGATGTTTTAGGTCCTCTCTATCTCTTGGATTGGACCAATTTTACAACAATAATGTTTCAATGGTGGATTTGATATGATCTATGGTTGTCCTTTATTTTGGTTGACCTAATTGATCTTTGCAATGAAGAAGATCGTATATATAGAAGATCAAGTGGATGTTTAAAGAGTGTGTGGATGTGTGAGTTGTATATGGAGAAAGGAGTGTTGTTTGCCTACATGATTATATCATTTGTAGAGGTCGATAGTGACAAAGTAAATGTGTGGTGATTGTTGTGGAGTTGGTAGCTTGAGACATAGATCCAAGGACTGCTTCATGTTTGGAGATAGCTGAAGGCATTATTATTGAAGACCTACTTTTTGCTGATCATATATTCATGTTTATTTTGCATACCGGATGTCTGATCTTCATTTGTAGTATTGGAGCTCTGACCTTGTTCAAATCCAAGTCCTCTAGTGTCTCCCTTGCGCCTTTGATCCTTCAATAGCTCATCAAGTTTAGCAGAACTAACCTTGAACTTATCTTTATATTCATTTGTAACATCCAGATCTCCTCTTAGGATTGTCACCATTCTTTCCAACTCTTTCTCATTGTTCTGTGATTGCACCAATTAAGTTTTCAACATATCATTCTCATTTGCCAACCTAATGCATTCCTCACATATGTCTTTCAGTGATATAGCAAGATTTTCTTCATTCTTCTTCCGGTATTCAATCTCCTTGCACATCCTCATAGTTAGGGCTTGCGTTTCATTCTTCATCACACCATTCTCCTGACTCAGCTTCCGACATTGTTCCTTAAGGGCATCCTTCTCTTCATCATCCTGATTTTACATAAGTTCCTTCCTTTTAGCTTGAGCATTATATAACTTTTCTTGCAAAGTGATAATGAATTCTTTTGCAGATCTAAGTTCATCTTCCAACTTTATGTTCTTAAAAATTTCAACTTCAAAATCTTCAAGAGCAACTTCAAGCTGTTGCCTCAAACACATCTCCATGGATTTCGGTTTCAGGATCTTCCTCAAGCGATTAGGCTTCTGCAAAAGATGACCAGGCACTGATACCAATTGTGGGAAGCTAGGGTTGCCATTGCACCAAAAGATTAACTTATCAATGGCCGATATAACCACTAGACTTATAGAATCCACAGGAGGCTGTAAACCATGTCGCGAATCTCCACGAGTGACGCTGGCCCACTACCAACAATTCATTGTATCTTTATTTGGATAAGTGATCTATAGATTGCAAGATTTGTATCTTGCCTTAGGGTTGTGCACTCTAACCTGCAAGTCTTTCATGGAGTAGTGCACTTCCTTGGTAGTGAGCCTAAAAACTACATTGCAATCTTTTCATATATTGTAAGTTGACTCTCACCATAGTTTTTCCCCTATTTGGGTTTTCCATGTAAATATGGTGTTCTCTTGTGCATGGTGTTTCATTGTTATTTATTTCAATGCTATTGATAAGAATAAGGTTAAAGAGTTTGTGGATTAATTAATAAAGTGCAATTATTAGGTCGAAACTGATTCACGCCCCGTAGTCTTAGTCTTGAAGTGTGTTCAACACCATGGTACAATAATACTCATCTTCAATGCCATAGAATATCATCTATCATAACGAAAAATACATGTCACTACCATAGATTGAAGAGCATAAGATTATACTAAGTGGGGGGCATGCATTATTATAAAATATTTCTTACTTTTTTAAAATATTAAAAATATGCAACACGAGAAACACAATATATATGTGAAAACCACAACAAAATATTTCTTATATGAAGTTTCCTAGGCATGAAACCATAGGAGACACCAATCCCCTCTTAATGAATCCTAGGCACCAATCCCCACAACTAAGGACCAACTCAGTAAGACACCGATCTTTTTGTATAAGAGGCACCAACCTCTAACTCTAAAAATCTTCTCATAAATCTTCTATAATGTTGCTCATAAATCTTCTATAGTGTTGTTCATAAATTTGTTATGATGCTACTCATAAATATGTTGTTCCCTTTGCTCCCAAATCTACTAGTTCGTATATGATATAACCTTTTCTATTCCACACTCCTCTTCTCCACACTTCACAAACTTTATTTGTTGTTTCTCCAAGGGAGCCAGCTTCATGAATGGATATGTCTCTTTGCAAAAGGTGATAACGTGTTGGTTCCCAAATCAATAGATAGTAAAACCCTAAAAAATATGCCAAGTTTTATGATTAGGTTTGATAAAGGATTTGGCCAATAAACAGATTTAACTAAGATGGTTAAAATTCCTTGCTCTTTAGGCTTTGTAGGACCTTGTTGGGTAAGCCAATCTCACTACCAAGGACTTCCATTCAAGTTTATGTAGTGATTTTATTCAAATAAAATTCTCATGTAAATTGAGGTTTTCTTCTAATCACAACTTCAATTCAACTACCATTTATTGTCTATTTTCACACTAGCATGAAGCTGAAAAATAGAAAAAACTAACTAAATTAAAACCTACAACAAAATCCTAAATATGTATTTTAATTTATTGAATTAATTTTGAGAGCAAAATTGACTGGTGCCTTCTCCACAAGGTAACAAAGTCAATCACAAATTGACATGTGTCCTTTCAATGGTTATAATTCTAGTTGTTTGACACATTAGTGTTTATGTCTTGAATAAACGTGCAAGCAACTAAATCAACTAAATCACCAGGTCCTTCTTTTAAATACAAAGCGAATCTTCTGAGTTACTATGCTCTACTCAAATGAATTTAATTCTTTTTTGAAGAAACCAATCAAATAAACCACACAAAAACATGAGTTTGCTCCAACAAACCCAACATATATTTGATATGCTAATTCATATAATAAGAAAGGATGCAAATTAGAGACAACAAAATAATATTATTCATTAACCACTACAAAACAACTGAAACAAAAAATTGGACACCAAATTAATGCATCATCTCCATTACTGCTTCAAAAAATATTTTAAAATGTATAAATTTTGCCCCAAAACTTTCTATAGATGATGAACCCCTACAACAGTCTTGGTTTCCTTATAGAAAAATGAGGGAAGCGAGAAGCTTTAGAACATTGCATTTCAAAAAACCGTTTGAAATAATCCCACCCAAATATGAAAAGCCATAACTACTTGCCTAATTAATATATCATTTATCCTTTTACAACACAATCCAGTGTCACATAATGACGTGGCATAAAAGTGCAAAAGAGCAATAAAGAAGTTTGAAAATAAGATTAAATTGGTAAACATAGAAATGAATGCCCACGATCTTCATTTTGCAGGTAGACTCCCATGACCCAAAGGTCTGGCAAGGTTCTACAATTCTATGGAGCATATCGTATCACATTTACCATTGAATCATTCTGAAATTGGTGTGCTGGTGCTGAAGCAACAAAAACTGAAAGATCATGAAAACAAAGTTTGAAGATCCAAAAACTCAATCGCTCTGCAATAAGGCTAATCCTTAGAGGGAGTTGGACACTTTCGTTCCCATTGGAACATTGTGTAGTCATTTGGCCACTTATATCCTTGAATCTGTGGCACATTTGCCAAATGATCCTTTTTTTTTCCAGTATCCCTCTAACCTTTGTGATGAATTTTGAGTAGCCTGAATCCAATGCAAATATCCTATCCAAAATAAAATTAAAACTTGGAACATTTATCTCTTGATATTTTTGGAGATGAGTAATTACATCGTGGACTATTTGAGTAAATTCCTCCTTCCATTTGTCCAAATCCTTAAGCCGATCATCTCCTCCAAGTATTTTTGGAATAGACCAATGCTTAAATGTGTGGAAGGATTCAATCTTTGCCTTGATTTTGTGTTCTTCCACAAATATATTTTGGTTTTCCTCAATTGCCGTTTTTACCATTCTTTTTGTGGGTTTCAAAGCTGTTGGAGCATCATCACTTCTTTGCAAAACCTTACATAGGGTGACCAAGGCGTGTTGAATGGGTTGCCATTTCTTGAACAATGGGTCTAGGATGGGCACATGTGCCTTAAATTGCTCCAATGCTCATAACAAATCAATATAACATCTATGTACATCTTCTATTTTGTCCACGACATTTTACCCTATGGTCCAAGATCTTTTCAAGTACAACAAAGACTTGGATTCTGACCTCCTTTTGTGTATCTTCAATGAGCCCTTTTAACTCTCCAATCTTATTCTCCCATCCCTATTTGAATGTATTAAATTGTTCCACATAAATTGGATCAACACTAGGGTTCTAGGCTATGGAGGATTAGTAAATGACAAGCTCTTTACATTGAGATGACATTGCTCCTTCCAATTGCTAACTCAATTTCACATTTTCTTTAAATAACCAGTTTATTTCTTTACTCATCCGAATTTGGGCCTTCTCATATTCTACCAGTTTGAGCTCCATACTTTTAATTACAAATTGAGTAAACATGGCTAAGTGCATTGTAATGGTGGCGACTTCCAATGCTGAGGATTCCTTAAGTGTTTTAACCATGGTTGATCCCCTCATTTCTTGGACAATATCTAGCAATTAAGGTTTTTTTTTATATTTTTGCGCGTTACCTACAAAGACAAAGCTTCAATTTTAGGGTTATACCTTGTGCACTCATCCCTTGCTCTGAATCAAAATCTAAAACTAACAGAGGATCCTCCTAATTTATTACTTGATCAAGCAAAAATATTTTCTGCATTTGCATGCTTGGGATAATCAACATGTCACTTTTTAGCACCATTATTCTAGCTTCATTAGGAGTGATGTCAATCTCATTTATCCTGAATTCTTTGAAAGTTTAGGTGACAATCTCTTCATGTTGAGATTCATCTGCTCCCATTTTATTCATTTGCACTCTCTCCTCAAATTCTTTCATTTTCATTTTTAGCCAAAAATCTTTTAACTCAGGTGTTTTTTTATAAATTCATCATCATTTATAAATATTAAGGAAGCTACAATCCTTTTATCCTCGTGTGGCTCTTTCTCATTTTGTGCTTGCATGTACCTCTTAGCTTCAGGCTTAGGAGCCTTAGTTCCATACTTGGGTGGTGAGTTCGAGGGCTGATCAACCTCTACATCATTTCTTAGATTTCTTAGTGCATTGATATCTTCAATTGTATCCCCCACTTCTTCTAGCACTTCATATGGTACAAGGGGCTCATGATCATCAATATTTTGTCTTTTTAGACATTGGTTGATCAGGTGGTGGGCTTAGTGAATACTGTTGCACAAAAATTGCATCTGGGGAAGGCTCAACAAACACAACTCTCTTTGATCTCTTGACAGGGAGCTTTGTAGGTTTGGATGGTTGACTCTCACCTTCCACTATTAATTTACCATATAACTTTTCAAAGTTATCAATCATCAAATTAATCCTCTTACGAGGATTACTCTGTTATTGATAAAATGCTAGAAACTTGTGTATTTTCTCTTCCTTAAGCTTCATTCATATATTTCATTTCCTCTTTCATTAAAAAAGTTCAGGAGCCGTGACACAATTACTTATAGCATCTTCATCATAATTCACCTCATGGGTGATCGCCACTTTGGTCAAGATTTTCTATCTTACAAAATTCATATGGCCTTCAGGGTGAACGTCCCTCTTTACTCTTGATCTACATTCCCTTTAAATAATTTTGTAATTATTCTAGAGTATCAGAAGCAATAGAAAAGCCTGCAAATATAGTCACATGTGGCAAGAAAGTTCCCTTCTTTTGCCTTTCCATAAAATCCTTCTCCATTCACATTTCACATGAACTCTAGAAAGGATACCCTTGCAGAGACCAATTTAGGTAGATGGTGAGGGCTTGAGGGCATCCATAGACTCTAAAGTGTGAACATGAAGAACTAATCACCGAAATTATGTGCATGTCCCTACTTTGGTTTCAGGATGAAAGTCCTTAATACTTCCATTATCTGTGGGGGCAACCTAGGTGAAATATGATTCAAAGTTGCCATGATTGTGACTGAGAAGTCATCACATAAAACCACATAATCGTTATTTCAACATCTGCTGTCTCAAATATAACACCAACCTTGATCTTGCAACCTATTGCCTTGGTTATCAAGCATTCCCAAGTTTTGCCTTTGGCTCCATTTGTTTCTATTCTGATACAAAATTAAATGACAGAACATCGATTAATGTCTAAAGTGAAATGGACTTCTACCTTCCTTCAATTTGATCAATTGCTGATGTATCATCTTCTGAATCTCTAAGGTAAAGTCAAACTCTATATTCACTTCTAAGTTTTGTAACCTCGTGGCCATCATCATCAAGCCAATAGCCATTTTGTTCTCTGCATCCAATCCAAGCACTTGACACAAGGCAAAATATATCATTTTGAAATACACTTGAAAGTCATCCACTGAAAATTGCTCACTATCTAGAATGGACACTGTTTTATTATTCATGCTTCTTCTCCTGTACATTGAGAGATCATCACTCCGATAAGTGTTCCTCAACCTTTTATAATCCTGCTCAAATTTTTGTAGGTCAATTTTGGTGAGAGCTTGTTTATTTAGCATGAAGCATTCAGTGATGGCAAACATGGTCACTACTACCATAGGAGACCAGCTATGCATCCTTATAGTCATTATAACTAGATGGTATTGTTGAGCCAATACCCTAATGAGCTCAACATCAACAAAAACATTGGGCTCTATCAACTTGGCTAGGTCCAAGGTGCCAGGGCTTGATACAAGAACCTTACTAGTTCGTTTATCATAAAAGTACCAGAATAGATCCCAACTATGGCAGCATCCCTACACTATTGAGACTCATCCCTAAAGAATTTATTTGAAGCTTTATCTTCAGAATCCAACAATACATCCAATATGGACTACTGTAAGGGCATTTTCTTCTCTTTTTGAGGACTTCTCCTTTTTCTTTGCAGGCTTAGTTGTATGGGGAATTATAAAAATTCTTGTTCCTAAACTAGTTTCAATCCAATATCACTTTACAAAGTACTTGAATTCGACAATTGATAGTGCAAATGAACTCTTTGAGACACAAAAGTAGGTTACTTGTTCCAAGGACCTTGAACTGATATTGGATTTCTCACTTAGATTGCGTAGAGCTTCAATTGCAACCTTTTCTAAATGTAAAATGACTAGAATGGGATTAACATTCAAAATTATTTATTCTTGCAACCTATCACTTTGCCTACCATTAATGTTTGCTCGTGCCAAGGTGGTTGGCTTAATTGAGTTAAAATCTTCATCATGGATTTCATTAAGATAAACGGTCAAGATTTATTATTAACCCATGCAATTACTAAATTCACTCATGTTTCTAGGTTACCACTAACCCGCAACATGCCTATTGACTAACTCTTTCAACTTGGTGAGCCAATGGTAAACATACTTGCTTATACTGCCACATCACAACCATCACCTCAACCAACTTCTTTCTCCTTGTGGGATTGTGGGGCTTCTTTGATCGATCACTATCCTCTTACTGCTACCTTGCAACAATATTGTAACACCTTTAAATTGTTGTGGGCCTACGGGTTTACTGCTCTCCCACAAAGTCATGCATGACTTATGACATATATCACTTATGACATAGATCATGTGGGGATGCGATGAAAACTATTTAATGAGATTGGCACACCACTATCCCGCAAGTTACCTTTAAAATTAAACTGACTCCTACGCGACTGCGGTAAATGACAACAAGGCATTTCTAAGATCGGAACTTAAGGGTAAGCATAAAATAAGAGAAAAATAAGGAGTGAGGGCACAATAATAGGAAGATTTTGGGCCCTTGAAAACCAATGACAAGACCGGATCTTGGGTTTAGGGTTTCAGAGACAAGTGTTAGTAGGCCAAATTATGCAAAATTTTGTATGTCCTAATTGTGGCTCTAGTTGGGGATGAATGATTTCTAGGTCATTACAAGAATCTATAAATAATCTCCGAGATGCATACCAAAATCATGATGAATAACAAACACCTACTGACACAAACAAAACCAAAAGTGGAAAAAACCTAACCTATTGTACATGGAATTGATCTTCTTTAAGAAAAAAGTGCTTAAGAAATTGTCCATGCATTGGCAATTCTTGATTTTCACCCAACATATTTTGTAGATAGTATGAGTCCTCCCCACATTTGTCTGTGACAACAAATGGACACAACCATAAAACTTCAAATTTGCCATGCTTTCCTTTATCTCGATTCTTAGCATTACACGTAAGAACAAGATCATCAATCTGAAACTTCATGTCATTGGCCTTCTTATAAAAAAGGTACTTCATCTGCTGCTACATTTTTGCATTTTTCCTTTGTTCCTCAACCCTAATCTTGTCCAACTTTTCCAATTGTTCCATCCTTTCCTTCATGGGTTTAAGGATGTCTAAATCCTCTTCCAAGATGAATTTATGCACCGATAAAAGATTATGCATTGGAATTATAGCATGAGTTCCATAAACCAATTCAAAAGGAGACTTACCAGTGACCTTTTTAAAAGTTATCCTATCTGCTCATAATCCCAATCTTAACTTGGAATCCTAGGCTCTTATATTATTCTGAATCATCCTTTTGATTATTTTGATTATTCTTTTATTACTTGATTCGGCTTGAGCATCACCTTGAGGGTGGTATAGTGAGGCATATGAGATTACTATGTCATAGGATTCACATTTTTTTTTGAACTCATCAGATTTGAAACACATCCCATTATCCATGATCAATCTAAGAGGCACCCCTAACCTGGTAATAATATTCTCCAACAAGAAATCAATGACTACTTTACTAGTAGCTTATTTAGATGAGATTGCTTTAATCCATTTTAGTGAAATAATTCGTGACCTAGAATCCACTGGTGTCCTCCACTTGATTTGTTTGTTATTTCACCAATGGAGTCAACACCCCTATTGAAAAAAATCATGCCAACCTTAGCCCTGAAAATTACAGATCTAAGAAAACCCTGTTTAAACTCCTAAGGGAAAACCTCCATGAGAACCCTAAAACCCTAAACCTTAAGGCTTTGTCCTTTTCATTCTTCTTGGGCTTTGAAGTTCTAATTTTATGTTGACTGAATCGATTGGTCAAATCACTTAAAACATACTGGGTGGAGGGTCTTCATGCGTGGTAGGGTAAGTCTCTCTTTTCTCCTATTGGCTAGCGGGTAGACAAGGGTTTTTGTGGCTTTGTGAAGACATAACAGAATTGCGAAGAGCTTGGCGGTTGTCACCATTTTGCAGGGATCTTAATCCTAGGTGGGACTCAACTTGTGAAATGGCAAAGGTCCTTTTCAGCCAACCTAATGAAGGCAACAAGAAGATTTTGTTGCTTGACAACGATACACGCCCAAGGTGGGACCCGACCTGCGAAATGGCGATAGCTTTAGCCTTTTTGTAAAAAAAATTAAGTGATGACTTTCAATGTCCCACAAAATCGCGATAGGATGGTCGGTCCAATCCGATGCGTGGTGTAATGCCCCACCAGGAACCCTAAAGGAAAACAACACAACTAGGCAACTAAAGGGTGAAATAATTTTTTTTTTTTTAAGACTAAGTGTACTAACAATAATCATTGCACGTTTAACAACACAACGGAAGTCTATCATAAGTTTTCCTAAGGGTAACCAACGAAGATTAATTTCATAGATTATATTAACACCACAGTTAATCCATTTAATAAGATAAATTGAACACTTAAGTTTAAAACTACACATACATCCAAATTTCATAATAAAGAAATAAAAGTACTCCAATGTATCCAATTTCCATAACTCATTCAAACATAAGATCAAAACAATAACATCTATTTCACTGACATAATAATATTACAATATCCATAAATACATGGCCTCCAATAATACCACTGGTTACAAAGATACAATATCAGGTTACATAAAAGTTTGATACAATGACCACAAGGTCTCAACTGAACAATGATCTCGAACAAGGCTGGTACATAAACCACGATCCAAGAAACACCAGCGAAGCCTTTCCTCGCCTGAAGATACAATCCAGAACATTCGATGAGAAGTGGCACTACCACCCGACCATGTGATCCCGAAATGGAACCACCCCACTGTGCTAGGAGATAGTAGAAAAACCCTCAAGCAAGCAAAGCAAGACAAGTACAAAAGGACTACAAGACTCTGCAACCATCCATGTAACACAACTCACAAAACACTAGTGACTCTAAGAAGAGAGTGTCATCGCATAGCTTGATGGTTACCATGGTACAGCCTCCATAGGTCCCGGCCCCATACTCAGGTTTCTCCTGGTAACCTCTCTCGAGCCTCCGGTTCCATCTAAGTCTCATGCGGACCCTACCAATCCTTTCGTGAAGACAAGGTGGTAAGTTTGCCATTCCAGGCCTTCTCGTAACATCATGAGCCCTGTACAAGCACTCATCTATGCATGAGGCACATTTATCTTAATTAATATTTAAACTACCCACCCCCTAATCAATTATTAGGTTATCACTTTTTAACTAACTTTCGACGGGTTATCCTGTCATCCACTTTGGGCATGGCCCCCGCTCGAAAGCCACTCTCTCTCTTAGGACACTAACAGGAAATGTTTCTCTCTACGAGAACTCTATGGCGAAACAGGCAACCATAAACAATCCTGACAAGCACAGGTGATGGATACACAAATACCAACCCAAGAATGACCATTTGGACAAAGACACACAATGGCTCTTATCAAATAGGTTATACAACAACACCTGGTCTAGGAGAAATAATATCATAGGACACAATGACAATTTAATCAAAATTGCAATAAAACTTGACTGAGAACACATTATACGCAAGATCCTATTCCAGGCAATCTTTCCTTAAAAACAGTCAAAGCATAAATGACATGCAATTTACAAATTTCCAGACAACAAGAATTTACAATTTTAAAAAAAAAAACATTCACTTTGTCATTTGTCCAAAAAGATTTAAAATACAAATAATTCTCCTAATGTATTTTCAACATATTTATTTAAATTAACATTCCAAACTGTAATTAAATAATAATTTAAATAACATTAAAAATATTATAATAACTACCAAAAGAAATATATATATATATATATAAATAAATAAATAAATATATATATATATATATATATATATACATATACATATAATAATATTTAATTTATTTAATACCCTGGGTACGAAACCTGAAACAGTGAACAGGGTTTTAGAAATTAATTAAAATAAAAAAAAACACTTTAATCACTGCAAAACAGTCCCTGTCACGGTAGCTAGTACTACCGTCCGGTAGCACTGCTACCATCTAGTAGCACTGCTACCGTCGGTAGCTAGTACTACCGTCCGGTAGCACTGCTACCGTAGGTATCGTCGGTAGCTAGTACTACCGTCTGGTAGCACTGCTACCGTCCGGTAGCACTACTATTGTAGGTAGCTAGTACTACCATCTGGTAGCACTGCTACCGTCAGTAGTACTGTGTACTACCACCGGTAGCGGATGCTACCGTAGGTAGTTTGTTTTAATTTTTTTTTTTTTTAAAACAGTACAATAAAAAAAACAATATTTTTATAATTTCATTTTAATAAAATTTTAACAACAATAATAACAAATTTCCAATAATTCCCTTTTTACAAAATTTCAATCCTTCTTCATTTTTTAATTTTTTAAAATTTAATTAACCTAAATAAATTTAATGTATAATTAAATTTATTTCCTTAAGGTAATTAAAATCATTTCTCAAGTAAATACCCCTTTCTCACAAATCTTGTAAATTTCTATGCATCGTAAAATCCGACAAATTATCTATAACAATTTTCCTAATTTTCACAAAATTACATACTTCCCATAACTTAGAAATTCCCATCAGACATGGATTTTAAAACAAACTCAAATTCACTAGAAGAGGGTTTTGAATTTGACAATTATTTTACACACACATCAAGCAGAGACAAATAGAAATATTTTTAATAAAACACACAATTGAGAAATCATCCAACCTGGTATAGCTTTCCTGGAAGAAATCTGTAGAAGAGCCCTAATCCCTTCAATAACTTCCAATAAATTTCTTCACCTAAATTCTTGACTTGTTCCTGTGTGTTCCTGTCTGTGTAACTAAAATAAAGACCTAACCCTTATTTAAACTAAAATTCTAGGTTCAATAGCTTTTTCACAAAAAACCTAAATTTAGAATAATAGTAATTTATTTTATTTTATTTTCTAAATTTATTACATGCAATAATTTAAAACATTATTCTTTCATTACTTTTCTCATGCACATTAATTAATTTTCTAAATAAAGAATTAATACAATATTTTAATTCCAATTAATTAATTTTCTGAATAAAAAATTAAAACAATACTTTTAATTCCAATTAATTAATTTTCTAAATAAAGAATTAAAACAATACTTTAATTCCAATCAATCCTTTTATTCATTTATTTAATTATAACTTTAGAATACAATTAATCTAATTTATTTTTAAAATAAAAATATATTTTTAATACCATGCAACTTAATTTAATAATTTCCTTAATTAACTAAATCTATAATCTCAATGCATAAACAATACAATAATGAGATAATTTCATAAAATTAATTAATTAATTAATTAAATCCACTAAAACACTCAAATTAAACAAATCTCAAGCAATTACCCATAAAAGATAAAATGACAAAATACGAAGACCGAACTAACTGACAAAACGACTAACTGACGACACTCATACGAGTGTAACTGAGTAAAATAGGGTCAACTACTATCTCCTCCACTTCCATCGGAAAATATAAGGCACACTCAGACCTGTGAACCCAAGTGGAGACGATACCCCGTACCTACCCGGTACTTGTACCTGCAATATCCTGCATCACGAACCACACATGCATATATATATATAGAAAGCACGACAAACACACCGATGAAGGAGAATCGCGACGTTCCCTGTCTCACCGAAATGAGTGAAGGAAAATCGTCCCCTTGCATCCAATACACTCGCAAACACACAACATATAATTCCACATTGCATAATTAAAGTAAAATGTTAGTACATAGCAATAATACATAAAATGCCATAAATCACAAGTACTGAAATACTGCAAATAAATTATACATCTCATCTCCAAATAAAGCATAATGTCATAAAAATCTGAATAATATGTCATGGTAATGTATCTACTGAAAAACAACCAATAATAAAATATGTGTCTAATGAGTTCAAACTAGTAGGGGTACTACACGTGGCATGTTCTAGGCTGTTGGATTTTCATAAAGGAGGAATGAAATGGTGATGTTTTAACCTCCTTTGGGCGTAATGGGTGATTATGTGGTGATATCTCGCACATCCATCTTCACGCGCCATGGGGGATGTAACGGCCAAAATTCAAATTTTCAAGTGCAGGGTAGTTTAAATGCTTTGTTCAATGACCGATTGTAGACCTAGTCGGTGGCCGATATCTGATTGGATTTTGATCCAACCACTGGGATTTTTTGCCATTACTCCAGATGGAACTTTGCGGATGCTACCCACACTTCTTCAATATGTTTTGAAGACTTTTCAACCCTGTAGGTGTACTCAGAGACATCCATGCGCAAAGATTTCATTTTTTGCAGGGATTTTTGCTTCTTCCTAGAAGGGATAGACATTTGCAAAAATGATAGACACGCTATCAGGTCATCTCCCTGGTTTGATTCCCCTTTGATATTTTGTAACCTAAACCTAGTAGGGTTATGGTTTCTTAAATTTAATTCAATCAAAGTTATGCCTGAACTACAAAGGCAATTTTGTAACTCTGTTCAAGGATCTTCTTTCTCTCTTTTCAAGAAAACTTATGTTTCTCTGTATTTGTAAATTTGTCTCGCCTTTGCATGAATAAATTTACTTATCTTGTCATATTTCGGTTCTTACAAATTGTGTAATGTCTTTACCTTGTCTAAATACATCTTCATTTGTTTCCTTAGCATATGTGACTGTGTTGATCCCTCTTTGGATGTCATCTGTGAACTAGTTTCAGTTCCTCTTGCTATCTTACAAGGATTCCACCCTTCACTCATGCCATAGGGAGCTGATTTAGGTAGAAGTTTTTGCATCCGTTGGGTAGTTATTATTGGTGTTTTGTGTAGTTATAGACAGGGGAAATTACATATTCAATCCAGGTGCAAACCTTTTCCCTTTCAAACATTCCTTCTTCCCCTTTTCCTCCTTAGATCAATAGATTTGGATTTATATGTGTTTGATTAGATCAACACCTACATCAGATTGATAAGGAAGCCGACATTCTCCAGAGACTCAACCTCACATTTAACAAGGTCCCACACTTGGAGGTTGTTTCAATGTGTCACAGGGTTGATGAGCTTGAGAGTTCATCAAGGGTGCACACTTTTGTGACAACAATTTTTGGCACACTCAGTGAATCCAATTGAACTAGTACTTAGTTCATGCTTTCTTATCTTTTGCTGATGGTTGGCGTGTCTATTAACAAACTTAGCCTTTAGAGGCAATATTTTACATACCTGGCGACCCTACAAGAGATCTATTGATTAAGCAGTCCTAAGCTCAAACCAATTGAAGATTTTGTGTGTTTGTCAGTTTCAAGCCTTTGGAGGCATCATTCTTTCAAGCACTTGGCAAGTCTACAAAATTTTGATGAATCAATGGTATGTTTTTCAGTCTACCCCTTTAAGCATTTGTGTTTAACGGGATCTTTTCCTTCAATGCTTAAAAGATAAATTCACATCATGGGGGTAACTTCTTTTCCCCCCCATTCTATAGGATACAAGTTTTTCCTCTCCCTACCAACAAAACCAAACTAGGACTGCTTCTAGTTTCAACTCAAATGGCTTTGCTCCATCAACATATGGGTATTTTCCTAATGATTACCGCCCACCCACACCTGCTCAACCTTCTTGGCAGCCTAATCAACCTCAAAACAATTTTGGGAACCTTAATCCACAACTGAATAGTATGATGGCATACTTTAATTTTTTTTTGAAGAGATTGATAAAGAGAGAGAGATCGAGGCACATCAGGATCAATGGGCTTATCAAGCCTATCTACATGAGCATAGGTTGTAAGATCAAAGGACACAACATGAGGAGGAAATGCAATAGAGAGATTATCAAGCCCATCTCCAAGATCAATAGTTTGAAGAACAAAAGAGTTGGTTTGAGGAAAGTCTCCAACAAAGGATTATTGTGGCTGAGGATGAGATGAAAATAAAACTTGCAAAGCAAGAGAGCCCCAAGTTTAATTTTCCAAGTTTTGGACTAGATAGGCCTTGTGTGTCTCCCAAGTCTGAAATCCCAAGTTTTAGGGGTCCTTCCTCATTTCAAGAGCTTTTCCTTTAGAAAATTCATCCTTATAAGGAGCCCATTCAAGAGGTCCAATTTGCTCCTTGTATTCTTTTTGAGCTTGTAAAGGAGCAGGTTTGCCATTATTCCTTCTCAAGTTTTAGGATTTACATGCCTTTGCATGATTATGAACTGTGCAAGTCGTAGTTCCACAAGAAAACCAGTCTCAACTTCAACGAAGGAAGTTGTAGATCAAAAATCAACAACATGAGGCCTTCCTTATAGATAAACTTGCTTCTATTAGGCAGGAAGAGATCAAGCAGTTGGCGATCCTTGAGGTTAGGATCATGCAAGTGGGGGCTTCTGTCCCTAAAGCGCCTAAAATAAAAATTCCAAGCTTTAGGTAGGGGAGACCTTCCAAGCCTATGGAAACGCCCATCCAGGAGGCCCAAATAAATCCTTGTACCCGAGATCAACTTGTGAAAAAAAAAGATATTGGAAGATACAAAGGTAGATCATTCACCTGCTGTTATTCTTCTACATGAGGTTACAAATGATGAACCTGATTTGCTACAAGAAATAGTTTTAGAGAGGCAGGGCACAAAGGTAGAAGGAGGTGTGGATTTTCAGTCTTCAACTGATTTTAGGGAGCTTCCCTTAATTGTTAGTGATGAGGTTAAATGTATAAATGAACTAAATTAGTTTTCAGTCATGAGAAGGAAGTGCAGCTTGAAGAGCAAACAAATGAAGACAATCAATTTTTGGAAGGTCAAAAAGATGACTTGCAAGAGCAAAGATCAGAGCTGATTAATGAAGGTAAAGTTTTTATCTTTGATATTCAGTGAGACAGCTATGAGATTGAGGTAGAAAATATTATATATGAAAAAATTGATCATGATCTAGATGACTACATGTTCTCAAACATCATAGATATATTTTGTTCCAAACTTGATGAGGGGTTGTACCTTTAGGAGAGGGAGTTTGTGATCAACATGAGAAATTTGTAATTATTGTAGATAGTTGCCAAAAAGAAGAGACAAAAACAAAGAGACAACTTGAGGATTTTAGATCCTCTTGTGAGGTGTCTCACGAGCTTAAATTTTATGCTGATAAGATAGTTGTTAGCACATGTAATATTGGTATGTCTAGGATCCTCCCTCATGCAGAGCAAGAAGGAAGTATGGTATGCTTATCATGCTCTTATGGATTAGAGGCCTTGTCCTCTAATTTCAATCCATACTTGGAGTAGGACAATTTTAATAGTAGTGTTAAATCTAATGCTGATCTACCCCTTTCACATCTTCCCTTTGTTGCTGAGCATACATTTAATGTGCCTCCATGTGTTGGAGAGGCTTATTTTATATGGATTCCCTGTAGCAACAAAGTAAATGGTGTAGGACAATTGTAATAGTAGTGTTAAATCTAATGCTAACCTACCCCTTTCACATCTTCCATTTGTTCCTAAGCATACATTTAATGTGCCTCCATGTGTTGAAAAGGCTTATTTTATATGGATTCCCTATAGCAACAAAGTAAATGGTGTAGGATAGTTGTAATAGCAGTGTTAAATCTAATGCTGACCTACCCCATTCACATCTTTGCTTTGTTGCTGAGCATAAATTTAATGTGCCTCCATGTGTTGCAGAGGCTTATTTTATATGGATTCCTTGTAGCAACAATGTAAATGGTGAGTTTTCTTTTCATCATAATAGCAACATGTATGCTCTGACGTATGCATGTGGGATATTTCAATTATTGTAGCTGTTAGGTCCCAGAGACAACTGAGAGAGGGGGGGGGGTGAATCAGTTGTTTAATAAATTCAAACCAAAAACAACTTACTCAACTTAATGTTTAATACCAGTAAATTAGTTAAGTATGCTGGTAGACAATGTTAAAAGTTAATTGCTATACCAGTAAAGATTAATGCATGAAACATAAGCACAAAGTCATCCACAACACATCACACCAATATTTGTACGTGGAAACCTTGTAAGGGGAAAAACCACGGTGGGAAACCTTACCCACAATCAGATGATACTACTGCAGATAGTAAGTGTACATAAATGGGGTCTGCACATGCAAAAAGACCAATAGCCTAGAGCTCACTGCTCAATCACAAAAAGGGAGTCACACTGACTACAGTTGGATGGTTAAATCCAATAGGAATGTACTGCACAAAATAGTATCTTCATATGCTGGATTCAATACCGGTGTAATGCTGATACGCTTCCACAAAAACCTAGCTTCACCTTCAAATGATGTCTTCGTGTATAACTCTGCTTAATCTCGCATATACCTTCTCACAATTCTTTTTCGCATTCCACATTCGATCTTACAAATAAGATCTTACATATAAGATCTTACATTTATACCATAACCTAAGACCAATTTTAGTAGGTCGGCTCTACAAGATATTACAATAAAATGTTTTACAAACAATATAATATCTGATGCAATAACCGATTAAACATGTCGACTTAAAGCATTTACAACAATAATTAATCATCTCCATAGCGTGCCATGCTGATTTGGAAAAGATAAACCTGCCGGTGTAACCCTAGGTAACCCTAGACCTATTTGCCGGTAAAAGCAAATATGCAAATATGAATATACCAATGATTAATTCTTCAAAACAAATTGTCCACACGATGTCTTCGACATTACCAAGTGTCTTCCATATCATTCCAAGTGTTGGTGATCATTATATCCTACCGGTGAACCATATACCAATAACTGTGCAATAGTTACTTGCTTGCCGGTGAATGCTGCTGGATCTTCAAAGTGCTAGTGTTTTAGTAGGTGTTGACATCAATGACAAAACCATACCAAAATACCAACAATCTCCCCCTTTTGCATTGATGGCAACACAAGATGGAAAAACCATCAAAGTGCCAAAACAGAAATGCCAAATACCAAAAACCAACAATCTCTCCCCCTGGGAGCAACATGTGTTATCCAAAGTTTTTCAATACCAATCTCTTCTTAAAAGGATAATGTGTTTTTCCATAGATATCTCTCCCCCTTTGACATCAAATGCCAAAGTTAAAATAATAAAATCAAGTTCATATACAAAATACCAATCAATTCAATATACCAACTACTCCCCCTGAGAAGTAGCTTCCTCATCAAAGACCGGAGTAAAAGATTTCTCTGTAAATTCTGCCGGTTGATGACAATCATCAACTGTCTAAGTCTCTACCGGTGGTGGTATGACTCCAAGCTGATCTCTGATATATTCAAAAGTCTCCTTAAGCAAAGGTTTTGTGAAAATATCTGCAAGTTGTTCTTTAGTATTCACATAAACCAGTTTTATCTCTTTTTCTTCAACTTTTTCCCTTAGAAAATTCAGTTTGATAGAAACATGTTTTGTTTTAGAATGTAATACTGTATTCTTAGATATATCAATTGCTGCAGTGTTATCACAATATATAGTAATAGGTTCCTTGCATTTTACCTTTATGTCTTTCAACATTTGCTTAAGCCATTGTACCTGTGTACAGTTAGTTGCTGCTGCGACATATTTTGATTCTGCTGTTGATAAAGATGTACAACTCTGTTTCTTACTCAACCAAGAAACTAATCTCTTTCCAAGAAAGAATGCTCCACCGGTGGTGCTTTTTCTATCGTCTACATCTCTTGCCCAATTTGCATCTGTGTATGCACATAGATCAAAATTTTCATCTCTAGGATACCATAATCTAGGATTTGCAGTGCCTTGTAAGTACTGGAAAATCCTTTTTAGTGCCGATTCATGATTTTCTCTACAATTACTATGAAATCTAGAAACAATACATACTGCATTCATAATATCAGGTCTGGTTTGTGTCAAATACAATAAACCTCCTATCATAGATTTGTATCTAGTTGGATTAACAGGTGTAGATTCATCCCTTTGAGATAATTTATCATTTGTAGTCATAGGTGTGCTTACCGGTTTAGAGTTCTCCATCCCAAATTTCTTTAGTAACTCTTTTAAGTGCTTGGATTGACTCAAAAATATACCTTTGTCAGTCTGTGAAATCTGCAATCCTAAAAAGAATTTTATTTCTCCAATCATAGACATTTCAAATTCTTGCTGCATTTTAATAGAAAATTCCTTACATAATCCATCTTCTCCTCCAAAGATTATATCATCAACGAATACTTCTATAATCAAGATGTTATCATTAGTTATTTTGTAATATAAATTGCTGTCTGCATTTCCTTTAGTAAAACCAATCTTTAAGAGATACTTATCCAATCTTGCATACCAAGCTCTTGGGGCTTGTTTCGGTCCATATAGAGCTTTTTTTAACCTGCAAACCATATCATTGTCATCTGTCAAAGAAAATCCACCAGGTTGATCAATGTATACTTCCTCTTCAAGATCTCCATTCAAAAATGCACATTTAATATCCATCTGATAAACTTTGTAGTTCTTGTGAGCTGCAAAAGCCAAGAATAATCTGACTGCCTCAATTCTAGCTACCGGTGCAAAGGTTTCATTGTAATCAACTCCTTCTTTTTTAGAATATCCCTCACACACTAGTCTTGCTTTATTTCTGACAACCTTACCATCTTCATTAAGTTTGTTTCTGAATACCCATTTTGTTCCAATTACATTTTTATCTTTAGGTCGGGGAACTAATGTCCAAGTATTATTTTTCTCAATTTGTTCTAATTCTTCTTCCATAGCTTTAATCCAAAATTTATCTTCACATGCCTCATTAACAGATGATGGTTCAATTTGAGAAATAAGACATACCTCTTCATTTGCCAATTTTCCTCGTCATAACTCCTTTAAATTTGTTTCCAATTATCTGATCTTCAGAATGATTCAATCTTAGATACCGGGGTGTCTCAGTTTGATGTTGTTCTTCAATTGCTGTGGAATCCTCAGATGGTACCGGGGTAACTTGATCTTCATTCTTTACCGATGGATTTAGTGTAGGTTCATTTGTCACAATTTCTGTTGCCGGTTCATAGTCTATATACCTTGAAGTTCCTCTGAATTGTTCATCAATTTTTACATTTGTACTCTCAACAATTTTCTGCAATCTCTTGTTAAAACATCTATATGCCTTGCTCTTAGATGAATAACCAAGAAATATTCCTTCATCACTTCTAGGATCAAATTTACCAATATACTCATCTCTTCTAATATAACATTTACTTCCAAAAATTCTGAAATACTTAAGAGTAGGAGTATTACAAAACCATAGTTCATGAGGGGTCTTACTGGTTTCACCTTTGATGTGAACTTTGTTGAATGTATAGACCGCTGTGCTGACTGCTTCTCTCCAATACACATGTGGTAAATTTGCTCCAGATAACATACTTCTTGCTACATCCAAGATAGTTCTATTTTTCCTTTCAACAATTCCATTCTGCTGTGGTGTCTGAGGTGCTGATATCTGTCTTCTGATTCCATTCACTTCACAAAATGTATTAAAGTCCTTAGATGTGAATTCTCCTCCTTGATCTGATCATAAACATTTGATTTTCTTACCGGTTTCATTTTCAACCATTGCTTTGAACAGTTTGAACTTTGCAAGTGCTTCTGATTTTTCTCTAAGAAAAGTAACCCAACACATTCTAGAATAATCATCAATAATTAGCATGAAATATCTATCACCTTGTAAGCTTTTAGTTCTAGCTGGACCACATAAATCAGTGTGAATCAAATCAAGAGCATTATTGGATTGTTCTGGAATACTTTTGAAACTAGCTCTAACTTGTTTTCCAAATTGATATTCCTTACAAATTGTATTATGAGGTTTGACAATTTTAGGTAGATCTCTAACTGCCTTAGAAGTACTGATCTTTACCATGCAATCAAAGTTTACATGACAGAGTCTCTTATGCCATAACCAACTTTCATGTATATGTGCAATCAAGCATGCCTTTGCACTGTTATTCAAATGAAAGATATTACCTCTAGTCTGATTACCGGTTGCAATTTCTAAATCAGTTCTATTCATGATTTTGCAATTTCCATTCTTAAATTGTAACTAAAATCCTTTCTCAACCAATTGACCAACACTTAAAAGATTATGCTTTAATCCTTCAACATAGTAGACATTGTCAGTGTTATGCTTACCATCAAGAGATATTGTACCCTTACCTTTGATTGAATAGGCTTTGTCATCTCCAAATCTTACTAAACCTTCATTGTATTCTTGAAAGTTCAAGAATTTACCCCTGTCTCCTGTCATATGATGTGAGCATCCTGAGTCAATGATCCATTCATCCTTTACTTCAACTTTAGCTGCTAGGGCTTGTTCTATTGGTTGAGCAGTAGGTGCTGGTTGATCTTTTGTTATAGCAACAAAAACCCATCCATTGTCTGCTGGATCCTCATCAGAATCATCAATCACACCTTATCAGCAATGTAACAAGATTTGTTTTTGTTCTTCTTAAATTTGTATCTCTGATATTCAGGATTAGGCTTGTATGTTCTTCTAGCTTCTTCTCTTAGTCTAGCATGTCTATCAGGGCATCTCGAAGCCATATGACCAATCTTATTGCAGTTAAAACATTTAAAGGGTGCTTTACCTTCATACTTACTTCCAACTGGACCTTTAGGCATTTGCCTTGCAAATAGTGCTTCAAGTTCTTCATTCTCCTTCCTAGTTTCTTCAAGTTTTCTTGCATAAAAGGCTTTCTAATCTGATTTGTCAAATGATGGAGCAGATGATGTTGATGCTTTAAATGCCAAATCTGTCTTTATAGTAGCAACAGGGCCAAATTCCTCAATTTCAAAAGCTGAATGTTTTCCAATCAATGTATCCCTAGTTATTGATGTATTAGGCATTGTTCTCAACTCATTTATAGTAGTAACCTTCATTTTATATGCCGGTGGCAATCCTCTTAAATTTTTTGAAACAATTTCATGCTCACTCAAGGTTCCTCCACAACATTTAATACCCAAAACAATTTCATTTACTCTTTCCATAAAAGCAGAAATCCTTTCATCTTCTTCCATTTTCAGATGTTCATACCTGACTCGGAAGCTTTCAAGTTTTGCAATCTTGACTATGGAATTTCATTCATTCAGTGTTTCCAAATGATCCCAAATAGATTTAGCAGTAGACCTATCTGATAATCCCATGATTTGTTGATCTGATAATGTGCTCAAAAGTGCTTCTCTTGCTTTGTAATCATTCTCCTCATCTTTAGCTAAGGTAGTTGGTCTGGGTTGACCAACTACATCAGTAGTATAACCTTTCTTTGTAACTTCCCAGATGTCTTTACCAATGCAATTCAAATGTGTCTCCATTCTGATCTTCCATATCCCATAGTTGGTTCCATCAAGTTTAGGATTGTCCTTCGTGAAATAATTAGTAGACATTGGATCTCCTCAAGTTGTTAAACTTCTGCAAAAGGATAACTAGGCTCTGATACCAATTGCTAGGTCCCAGAGACAACTGAGAGGGGGGGGGGGGGGGTGAATCTGTTGTTTAATAAATTCAAACCAGAAACAACTTACTCAACTTAATGCTTAATACCGGTAAATCAGTTAAGTATGCTGGTAGACAGTGTTAACAGTTAATTGCTATACCGGTAAAGATTAATGCATGAAACATAAACACAAAGTCATCCACAACACATAACACCAATATTTGTACGTGGAAACCCTGTAAGGGGAAAAACCATGGTGGGAAACCTTACCCACAATCAGATGATACTACTGCAGATAGTAAGTGTACATAAATGGGGTCTGCACATGCAGAAAGGCCAACAACCTAGAGTTCACTACTCAATCACAAAAAGGGAGTCACACTGACTATAGTTGGATGGTTAAATCCAATAGGAATGTACTGCACAAAATAGCATCTTCATATGCTGGATTTAGTACCGGTGTAATGCTGATACGCTTCCACAAAAACCTAGCTTCACCTTCAAATGATGTCTTCATGTATAGCTCTGCTTAATCTTGCATATACCTTCTCACAATTCTTTTTCACATTCCACATTCGATCTTACAAATAAGATCTTACATTTATACCATAACCTAAGACCAAATTTAGTAGGTCGACTCTACAAGATATTACAATAAAATATTTTACAAACAATATAATATCCGATGCAATAATCGATTAAACATGTCGGCTTGAAGAATTTACAACAATAATTAATCATCTCCATAGCGTGCCATGCTGATCTGGAAAAGATAAACCTGTCAGTGTAACCCTAGGTAACCCTGGACCTATTTGCCGGTAAAAGCAAATATACAAATATGAATATACCAATGATTAATTCTTCAAAACAAATTGTCCACATGATGTCTTCGACATTACCAAGTGTCGTCCATATCATTCCAAGTGCCGGTGATCATTATATCCTACCGGTGAACCATATACCAGTAACTGTGCAATAGTTACTTGCTTGCCGGTGAATGCTGCTGGATCTCCAAAGTGCTAGTGTTTTAGTAGGTGTTGACATCAATGACAAAACCATACCAACAGTAGCTGGTTGGCGACTGCAACCATGGCCCGAGGGAGATAAGATCTTTCAAAAGGGTCATGTTTGAGAGACTCAGAGGCTTTCTTTGTCTTTGAGTTACAATAATGTAAATATTTGTAAATTTTATTCTAGTTTTTTCATAAACTGCACTTGCATAGGCTGTTTTTTCATAATGGTAGAGTTTTGACATCCTACAAGTTGCAAGGGCAAAAAATTTGACTATCTTTTCCCATATTGAATCTATGCCCAATGATATTTAAGGCCTCTGGTCTTATTTTCCAAGCAGGCTTGTCACCCTTCGTAATCGCCAAAAATGTTGACAAAATTTATGTCAACTTTAGCTCTCAAAAATTACTGATCTGAGAAAACCTAGCTGGCTAAGAAAACCTTGTTTAAACTCCTAAGGGAAAACCTCCATGAGAGCCCTAAAACCCTAAACCCTAAGGCTTTGGTGTTTTCATTCTTTTCGGGCTCTGAAGTTCTAATTTTATGTTGACTGGGTTGGCTGGTCAAATCACTTAAAACATACCAGCTGGAGGGTCTTCATGCGTGGTGGAGCCAGTTTCTCGTTTTTCTCCTACTAGCTAACAACAAGACAAGGGTTTTTTCCATTTCGTGAAGACATAATAGAATGGCGGGGCCCTCCCCACAAAATTGTGAAGAGATTGGCGATTGTTGCCATTTCACAACGGTCTTAATCTTAGGTGGGACTTGTCCTGTGAAATGGTGAAGGTCCTTTTCGGCCAAGCTGATGAAGGCAAAAAGAAGATTTTGCTACTTTGCAACAATACAAGTCCAAGGTGGGACCCGACCTATGAAATGGTGATAGCTTTCCCCATTTCGTAAAAAAATTAATTGATGAATTTTCATGCCTTACGAAACCGTATTGAGATGGTAGGTCCAACCCAATGCGTGACACGTTCTAGGCCGTCAGATTTTTATAAAGGAGGAATCAAATGGTGATGTTTTAACCTCCTTTGGGCCTAATGGGCGATATCTCACATGCTCATCTTCGTGTGCCATGGAGGATCTAATTACCCTAATTCAAATTATCAGGTGCAGGGTAATTCTAATGCTCTGTTCAACGACTGATTGCAAACCTAGTCGATGGTCGATATTTGATCGGATTTTTATCCAATCGACGAGATTTTTTTCCATTACTCTAGATGGGACTATGTGGATGCTACCCACACTTCTTCAATGCATTTTGAAGACTTTTTGACCCTACAGGCATACTCAGAGATATCCATGTGCAAAAAATTCTTCTTTGCATGGATTTTTTTTCTTCCCACAAGGGACAAACGTTTGCAGAAATGATATACATGCTATCAGGTCATCTTCTTGATTTGATTCCCCATTGATATTTGCAACCTAACCCTAGTAGGGTTAGAGTTTTGTTGGGTGAAAATTTTGTAAACTTGTTAAGGGTTACAAAACGAGTGTTTGACGACAACACTCAGGATAATATCTCTCAGAAGGCAAGATACACTCCCTCCTAATTATAAGGGAAGGCTCCGTCTTTCTACTGCAACTATTCTACTTTTTTATACCTGCTAACTTTACACTAATCAAAGGTACATCAACCACTTAGTTCTTTTTTTTTTTCAGAACCAATTCCATCTAATTCTCTTTTAAGAACATACTTTTCCCTTAATTTAAATAACTTGAAAACTTGCAGTAATACTTAAACTAATTATTTTGGAAAGTAAAGTGTCCATGAAAGAACAAAGTCTTCCATTACTTTCCTTTTCTGAAAATGAGCTAGGGACATGAACTCATACACTTAAGAACTCAAAGATTATTTTTATGTATTTTAACTCCTATCAACCACTGTAACTCAAATATATTGTTAGCTCAAAGACTGATAAATATATTGAAAGATATTCTACTCTAACTAAATAGTCTGTGCAACACAAAGAATTCACTTTATATCTTTTTAAATTTAACTCAAGGGATAATTTGCAAAAGTACATAGACTTGAAATAATATTATCTTAACCGGATTCCAATTATTGAATCTTGAAAGTAACTCAAATATTACTTGTAAAAATCCAAACTTTTTCAATATCTATCACCAATAACTTTCACCCACTTTAATAAATTAAGAGCATATGATACTAAATGACATAAGAACATCAATATCACATAAAGATTGAACTCAAAACAAACTTTGAATGCCAAGCTTCAATCCTTCTTGATTAAATTGCAAATTCACAAAAAGAACACAAAGTCTCAATTTGTTCTTCACTTGGGTAGAGTTTTGTCGCATAAAATAAAGATGGAAAAAGATCCTTACTACAATAAAAAACCTCATATATATAGGAGAGGGATGCCACATGAAAATAGGAAAATATAACTAAATTATGACTAAGTCAAGTAAGAAATAAAACAACTCTGTCTGCATATGAAAAGATCAGGGAAATGGAACTCAAGAGTAACATATGACAAGGTTTTGAGACCTTCTACACTTTGAACTTATCCAAAGTTCAGGTGGGTATACCTTCTGTGAATACTTTCACACTTTAAAATTGAGATCCACAGTAAACCAATGCTAAAAAACTTGTGGACTTCATCACCTCAATGAAACTAAAACACTAAAAGAAAAATTTGTATTCATTTCAGTATTGACCTTCAAGAAAGATAGAAAGAAATTCTTCAATCTGAAACCAGTGCCTTATCTGGGCTACAGAGTCACCTAAATCAAACAATAATTCTCAAAATGAAACACTCATATACATCTCATCATTTTGGCTTTTATGAATCCCATACATGCTTAACATATATATAGATCCTCTCCCATTCAATTAAAACAATTCATCAGATTCATAGCAACAAACAATAGACTTGCTGACAAAAGTATTTCATGCACATTTAAAACCTCTCCGGAAGAGAAAAGCCAGAAATAACATCTACAAGATTGCCTTACAATCCATGTTCATTCGAAAAACCCTAGATTATCCAAATGAAAGCAGCAAACTAAAGAATGCACACCAGAAGACAAAGGAATTTTAGGCCTGAAACTTTGATCTGTATATTCATATTCATTCTTGAAAAATATTACATAACTCAGAGCAATCTCTTTAAAACTAGAAAAGGTCCTAAATATATTTTGCTAGAGGTTCCTTACAAAATTCTTGTGATTGTTTTTTACACTAGTCCTAGTATCCATTTATAACATTATGGATGCATACAAGCTTCAGACATTCCTAGAAAGGTTTGTTACAAACCGCGATATTCTCCAAGAAACAGTTACAAGTCTTTTTCAATATCAATGGCCTCTTCCATTTGTTGCTTTGCTGTAACCTTTTCTATATGCTCTGGAGTATCTTTTTGTTGTTCGATATATTTGTCCTTCCACTCCTAAAACACATCATCACTTGGCCAAGCAAAGCTAATAATCTTCTGTTTCATCCTTTCTAGCCTTTTCCAAGTGACCCTTGATTGCCCGATTTCTGTTTCTATGAAACCATAATGTGTTTTCACCTTTTCAATCTCTTCAATTGTTTGGACAAATAAGGATGTGTCATCAGTGTTAATGATTTCATTAACCCTTTGGGACAATTTATGGTCTATCTCTTCTAGCCATGCCTTCTCCTCTTTCAACTGAATGGGACCAACAAAACCCCCTGGAAACAAATCATATTTGTGATATGAATATTCTTTTCTATATAATTGGGCTTTTCTTTTTACACCTGCCCTTTCCTCTAAGAATATATTCATTTCTTTTATAAACTCACTAGTAGACCTAAGATTGTCATTGGCCTCTGCATTTGCCTGGGATGAACACATGAGCTCTAACTCCTTACCTCTGGGCATCCACTTATTAAGAATTGGCTCCAAAGTGGTTTCATCCTCTCTTAATTCAATCAGAATATTCAGGATCCTTTTCATAGAAATGTGTACTACAGAGGCCTTGATCGAATCGACAAATTTCAAAATTGTGGCTTTTACCTTTTCTTCATACTTGCTTGCAAACAATGTTTGAGCTTGTTTGAACTTTTTAAACTCATGTTGGATAGTTTCAACTGACTGGAAACCAGAAGGCATAGGAGAAGGGGGATATTCTATAATGGGACTGGTAAGTGGAGGTCTTGCTGGAGAGGAGGCTATCATGAGAGTAGAGGATTCACCTGGATGGTGCTGACATGCCAACTGACTCTGAAGTCTAGCAATAATACTGTCTCTGTTGGCTATTCCTTCTTTGGCCTCATTGTAAGCCTTAAAGACTATTTCCAATTTTAATTGGAGATTGGCCTTTTCTTTTGCCTCTTTTTCTGCTACTGCAACATTGAACTTTGCATTTTCCAAGACTGTGCTTGCAGCTTCCACCACTCCTGTATCTTGGACTCTTTTTAAAATCATGCCTCCTAAGAGACTGGAATCTAATACTCCTTTCCTCCTTTTATTCTCATCTTTCTTCAGTGACCACATGACTAGAGTAGCATTATCCTTGCTGAAGGCCACTCCTTCCATGGGTTTGGTTTCCTTCCTTATTGCTTCAAGAACCAAAGCATCAACTATATCCCATTCAGGGTGGAGTAAAACATGAGCCTTAGACACCATCTCTCTTCCCTTCTCAGGAGTAATAGTCTTAAACTCTTCAATCATTTCTTGCTTCACCTCTTCTTCCACCTGAGTTACATCTCTGTGAGACTATTCACTTTTCCTTTGCTCACATCTAGCTTTGAATTGTTCCATATCTTGCTTCCACACAAATTGCATGAAAGTCCCTAATGTAACAAAATTACTATCTGCCAGCAACTCCTCACTGGCTTGCTTGACATTAAGATCTAACTCTTTGCCCTTTAGCTCACCATCAGTCAAGTTCATTTCAGCACTAGGTGGCTCTTCTGACATCCCCTCTTGGGTCTGTTAGGGTTCCCACAGATACTGAGAGGGGGGGGGGGGTGAATCAGTATCTGACCGGTAATGAGATTTTCTTAAGACAGAACATGCAGAACATAAAGTAACAATATACCGATATGCAAGAATTAATGTAATTAACATAATCAAAAGCATCCACATGAAAAGAACACCATAACACAAGATGTTTAACGAGGAAACCCGGTGTGGGAAAAACCTCGATGGGATTTGTGACCCACAATATTCACTTACTGGCCAATAAGATAATATTACTGACAATAGGGGCCTGCACATGCAGGAAGGCCAACTGCCTAGAGCACACTGAGCAATAAGAAGTCACACTGACTTACAATGTGGATTATACAAATCCAATATTCTGTACTGCTTTACAATAGCATCTTCAATGCCAGATTCAGTACCGGTTCTTGCTCTGTTCTTTACATATACCCTTGACCTATAATTCGCACATTAGGTCTGCCTAATAATTTTCTTTATGCTTCCTATCCATCTCTTACAAATGTCTACAATGATCTCTTTTATATACAAGAGTCATTTTACAAATTGCCAAGTCGGCTTACAATAATAAACAAAATATTACATATCAGAAGTCCTGTCGGCCTCTGTGCCGGTATACATCTTTTCTTCTGTGCCGGTGCCGGTACTGGTGTAGAGTGGTCTTGCTAATGCCGGTGCACTGTTTTGCTTGAATAATGCTTTGCCAGTAGAATGTCTTGCCGGTGCCATAGGATTGCAAGGTTGCATATGTAATTCTTTGTCGGTATAATATCTTGCCGGTGCCATAGGATTGCAAGGTTGCTTGTGTAATGCTTTGCCAGTATAATGTCTTGCCGGTGCCATAGGATTGCTAGGTTGCCATCAATGACGAAACCTTCAATCACACACAATGTCTCATTGGAGTGTTCATATGCCAACAATCTCCCCCTTTGGCATTGATGGCAACACTCATGAGAAATTTCAAAAAGATATCCAAAAATGTGTAGACCAAAAATGTTACCAAAAATGTTTACCAAAAATGTGAGAGCTCCCCCTGAGCATATAATTCCTATGTTTTGAATTTTCTCATCCTACTACTCCTCCTTTGACATCAATGACAAAGGTTGTCAAGGTGTCAGTAGAGTTTGTAAGTTCAGCTGTCCATATCCTCAACCTTGTAGTTGGGTAGTTATTATCTGAAGAAGATCTCCCAAAATTAAGTTTATACCATCCATAAACTTCTTATTGTCTTTTATTGCTGTCTCAGTTCTTTTTACTGTACCAGTGAGATACTGCAAATGCTCTGCCGATGTTTTGCTTCCCTGTGTTAATGCCTCTGAAATTTCCTTCCGCAGAGATGCTAAATAATCCAATCTTGGACTTAGTTTAGATCTCAAATGTTTTGCCTTGTTTATTATTTTCTCTTTCTCTCTTTCCAATTTGAACAATTCTTCCTCAAAATTTTCTATCTTCTCTTCAAAAATTGATAATGAATCAGGTGAGTTGACAAAATTGTCTGCAAGTTTATTTATCTCATCCTGTGCCTTGCTTATTTTCTTGTCAATATCTACAGTCAAAAAGTTTGTTTTACATGTATCTTTATACAGATTCTTGTATTCTTTTAACAAACTACATAGTTTCGGTAGAAGTGTGTCAAAATCTCTGTTACACTTCTGTATTCCTTCCTCAAAGAATTTCTGTTTCTCCTTTTCTACAATTTCCTTTATAGATTCTACCTTTATTTGCTCAAAATTTCCAGAAATGTATTTACATAGTGTATCCAACTGTCCTAAAGAATCTTTATTGTCTATATTACAATTAGGAGCTATTGATTTAAAAAATGGGATTGAATCATCTATTGCTTTGTAAGCTTGTGAGCTATAATCAGTTATTTTCTTGATGGATTCAAGTAATACCTCAGTCACATTTGGTGACTTTGATGGTGACCCAACAAACTGAGTACCGGTGGAAGTGACCATGCTTGTATTGACCTCTGGCAGGTCAGTTTGTGTTTGCATTTCCTTAAGCACTGGTTTTCCTGCTTCATTTCTTACCCGTGGCATCTGTTCTGGAGCCTGTAGCTCTATCAGTTTCTCTGTTTGTGTTCCAGATTCCATCTTTTTCCTTGTATCTGTTGCTGGTTGCTCTGTATTTCCTGTTACCGGAGGCTCTTTGGCTATATCTGATTTATCTGTTGTATCTTTATCTACCACTATGTTGATCTTCTGAGTATCAACATTCACAGTATATAGGACTTCAGGATTAGGATTATTATCCTCTGTATCCATGCTCTTAGCTGCCGGTTGATCTTCAGTAGTTGTTGATTTTACTAGTGGAGTATTTAAAGGAGGTGGGGGTAAGTTGTCTCTAACCTTGATACTTGGTGGTCCACCAACTTTACCTTTCCCCTTGTCTCTATCTTTCTGATAAACTTTTATAGGTTTGGGGTTCCTGAACTCTTCTTGTTTTTCTTTCTCAACCAAGAATATATCCCATCCATCTTCTGTTTCCTCTTTCACTTCATTAACTCTTCCTGCCATTAGTGAAATCTGCTGGTGTGCAGTAGAGAATACTGACCAGTTTGCTTGAGCAATTAGGTCATCAATTTCTTTAGGTGAGTTTACCGGATATACAGCAAGTAATTTGTCAATTTTTATTTTCTTATCCAATTCTATCACTGCCTGTCTTCTTGCCTCTAGTCTTTGAAATAATTCATCTGGAATTTCATTGACTACTTCCATCAAAAACTTCTTGTACATATCCATATGTAATATAACACTATTTTCTACTTGTTCTTTCTCATCAGCTATTAAAGTGTCATATATTTTCTCTATGTTCTTCAATTTACCTTCCTCTGTGATTTCATTTAACAAAATTTCCAGAGGTGCCAAGTCAGTTGTGGTCTTTTTCTTTTTCTTAGGGGTCAGCTTCTTTTTAGGTGTGACCTTTCTGATCAGAGATCTCATAGCTTGTTGCTTCTGCCTTGTCCTTCTAAGTGAAGGAGTGGTTGCCGGTGAGGGATCTCTTTTCCTAACAACTCTTTTAAAGTTGCTGGCATATCTCCTTCTGAGGAAGTACCTACTGGTGATAGATGAGCTTCAGGTTGTTGGGCTGCCAACTCATCTTCAGTTATGCCGGTTTTCTTTAATATATCTTCCTTTATGGCTTTTGCTTGTCTGGATCCTTTTCTCACAAATGCTTCAACCTTTTTCACTCTCTTCTTAGATTGAATTTGACTTTCTATGGTCTCAACACTACCAAATACTTCTTCCTTTGGTTCCCTGGGTGCTTCCAGAAGTGCTTTAGCATAAGTTTCAATGATATGATCATCGGTCTCATAACCCATCTCTGTTACCCAGATTGTCCTAGGGATGACTGCTTCCATCCATATTTCATCCTTTTTTATTACAAAACATATATCATCCTTGTATTTGTTGACAATTTCTTGTGATAGTCTGATTCTTTTCTTCATTCTGACCTTTAGTGCTTGAAAATACTCATTGATATTCTTTTCCTTGTTTTCACCCATATTGTTGAATAAGTCTGATAATTGTTTTCCTACCGGTATGTCAAATCCAAAATCTTTGTTGCCTATACCAGGAACCTATTTGGTTATGTGTAGCATCAGACATACTAAAAGATTTCCAAATCTAAAAGTTCCTTTCTTATCCTTCTTGATTTTGCCTAAGTTATCAATCAACTCATCTTTTAACCATTCACATACATCAATTTTCACATTTTCTTTTACCATATCATGAGCACTCTTAATGCATAGACTGGAAACTAAATTAAGTCTGTTTGCATGAGTTGCTTTGTACCCTAAAATCATGCTAACAAATCTAACATTTATATCGGTCACATCATTAACCCTTAGAGACCTTCTGTCTGATGTTGCACCAGTTAAGTTCATTACTAGGTCATTGGAGACCTTCTTAGTCTTGTCGGGTCTGTTACCGGTGGAAGGTAACCCTGTTACTGCTTTCACTGCTTCCTTTGTAATTTTGTGAACTGAATCAAGCCAAAAGAATGAACCATGTACCCTGCTTAAAACTATCCTAATCACTTCCTTGGGAAATTCAGGAATGCAGAGGATTTCAGTGAATCCTAGGGTTTCAACAACTTTATATTCAGGTTTTACATTTCCAGAATTGTCACATATAACAGTTTTATACATGTTTTTAATTTCTTCATCTCCTAATTCCTCTATGTTGCAATGGATATAGATTCTAGGATCTTCTGCATAAACAACTCCTTTTGGAATTTGGGAAAAAGCACCTATATTGTCATCTTTCTTAGCTACCTCAGGAACTAGTTGAAATACGGGCCTAGGGTGTTTTATAACCTCAACTACTGTAGGGTTTGCTATGAATTCAGGTGTAGAGGAGGATGCCATGATGATAAATACCTTTTTCTGCCTTTGGATGGATTGATTGCTGAAATGCTTTGCCTCTTTTCTCGAAATGCCTTAGCTCTAGAGATTTCGCTCTCTTCGAATGTTTGAATGCTCGGTGAAGTGAAATGGAGCCAAAACCTTATTTTATAAAGTCTTTTCCGCTACCTACCACATTAATTGCTTGCTGGTAATGTATTAGCTTAACTTTATTTGCCGGTTAATGAGTGATTTTCAACTTCTTTTCTCTAACTGAGGGAATAATAGCACATGTGTCATTAGATTACCTAACGCTCAAGATAATTTTCTTCAATTAGATGAAGAACTTCCTGCTGGTGGAGCATTGCTGTGTCCTACTGGTGGAGCATCATATTGTCCTGCTAGTGGAACATTTGTTGGTTCTACCGGTGGAGGAGTATCCCCAATATTTAGATCAGCTTTTCTAATCCATTGCTTTGAGAATTCTTGCTTAACCTCTTCAACCTTTTCTTTACCTTTCAAGCTAGTACTTTTGTTGTCTACCGATGTACTTTTGTTGTCTACCGATGTACCTTTACTTCTACAAAATTTATCAATATGACCAATTTTGTTACATGCATAACAAGTTACATTATTTTTCTGAATAGCTTTCCCATAACCTATGCTGGTTTGTGTTCTGCATTGATTTGATAAATGTCCAAATCTTCCACAAACATAACATCTTACATTCATTCTGCAGTTTTCAGAGTTATGACCAATTTTGTTGCATTTGGAGCATTGACCGGTGGGAGGATTGATATTCTGATAATTCCTAGATCTACATTCATTTGATCTATGACCATATTTATTATAGTTAAAGCATTTTCCATTGAATTTATAAGTATTAGGAGGTCTTACTGGTTTGCTGTGATCCTGAGTATTTGCAGTACCAGAGCTTTCTCCAACTTCAAATCCAATTCCAAAAGTGTCACTTCTGGGTTTTTGATTCTTCAATAAGGTACCAAATTCTTCTGAGCTTTTCTTGAATTTTTCTTTGTGTTGATTTGCAGTTTCCAATTCCCTTTCCAAGAATTCTTTTTGTCTCATTAGTTCATTTGAGTCATTCTGAGTATGCATCAGATATGTCTTTAACATGTCATTTTCATAGCTAAGTCTTGTGTTCTCATTTGCTGCATCACTTAGTCTTCTGGTCAATTCTTCTTCATTGTTCTTTCTGTGCTCAATCTCTTTGCAAAATCTCATAGTCATATCCTGCATTTCATTTTTTGTTGTCATGATCTCTTGTTTCAATTTGCTTATCATATCATTAAGTGATTCCTTTTCATCATTCTCATATTGCAATTTTTCACAAAGTTCTCTTCTCTTATTTCTTGTAACAATAAGATTTTCTTGAAGTGCCTGAATGATATCCTGAGCTGCTTTTAAATCATATTCTAATTTGATATTTTTCAACTTCTCTGCATCATAGTCAGTAAGAGCTCTTTCAAGTTGCTTCATCAGATTTTCTATTTTTACCGGTGTCAAGATCTTCCTCAAGCTGTTAGGCTTCTGAAAATAGAGGACCAGGCTCTGATACCAATTGTTAGGGTTCCCACAGATACTGAGAGGGGGAGGGGGGGTGAATCAATATCTGACCGGTAATGAGATTTTCTTAAGACAGAACATGCAGAACATAAAGTAACAGTATATCGGCATGCAAGAATTAATGTAATTAACATAATCAAAAGCATCCACATGAAAAGAACACCATAACACAAGATGTTTAATGAGGAAACCAGGTGTGGGAAAAACCTCGGTGGGATTTGTGACCCACAATATTCACTTACTAGCCAATAAGAGAATATTACTAACAATAGGGGTCTGCACATACAGGAAGGCCAACTTCCTAGAGCACATTGAGCAATAAGAAGTCACACTGACTTATAATGAGGATTATACAAATCCAATATTTTGTACTGCTTTACAATAGCATCTTCAATGCTAGATTCAGGACCAATTCTTGCTCTGTTCTTTACATATACCCTTGACCTATAATTCGCACATTAGGTTTGCCTAATAATTTTCTTTATGCTTCCTATCCATCTCTTACAAATGTCTACAATGATATCTTTTATATACAAGAGTCATTTTACAAATTGCCAAGTCGGCATACAATAATAAACAAAATATTACATATCAAAAGTCCTGTCGGCCTTTGCGCCGGTATACATCTTTTCTTTTGTGCCGGTGCTGGTACCGATGTAGAGTGGTCTTGCTGATGCTGGTGCACTATCTTTCTTGAATAATTCTTTGCCGGTAGAATGTCTTGTCAGTGCCATAGGATTGCAAGGTTGCCTGTGTAATGCTTTGCCAGTATAATGTCTTGCCGGTGCCATAGGATTGCAAGGTTGCCTGTGTAATGCTTTGCCGGTATAATGTCTTACCGGTGCCATACGATTGCAAGGTTGCCATCAATGACAAAACCTTCAATCACACACAATGTCTCATTGGAGTGTCCATATGCCAACAAGGTCTCCTCCTATGTGTAGGCAATCTCCCCAAGACTCCCTAACTGTAACAATTGTTCGGCCACCGCTTGCTCATCTCCTATGTGGAGAGGGGACTGAGATGGAGAATACAAAGGCTCATTGGTTTTCACTTCCTTTCCTACCCTTTGCCTTTTAGGGGAGTCTTGGATGTCAATGGCATCCTCAATTGCTCTTTTCCGTCTTGAAGTGGAAGGCTCACCTGTCAGTGGCATCATCACACTGTACTTTGATTTCCTATGCATCACATAATCACCAGGTGGGATAGGCTTAACAAAGGCAGGATTAGCTAAAACCAATTTAACCTTGTTAGGATCATTTTGCATTATAACCTCCCTTTTTTCTTTCAAGGTTTGAATGAGGTCTTCAAAATAAAGAACCAAGAATTTGATTTTCTCCTCAAAGGGATTGAAACTAGAGAGAGGGTCATAACTGCTATCAAATTGATGAATGAAATCAAGAGCTCTCTTATATGCAACCCACTTCTCTTTCCTCAGTTCTTGCTCATCCAAACTGAATTCATTTCTAATTAGATCTTTAGGGAACTGAAATTGGTGAGGCCTACCTTTACACACTGCCCTCTTTCTAAACATGTCGTTGAAAAAGTCCTCAGGGTCTGCACATCTTGAAACTACAGTTGACAACTTATATGGCTTAAAGAATTCTTCAAAATATTTCCAGCCACCTTTAGTGATCACAAAATGATGGGCCACAGTAATGGTTGGGAAAATGGTCCCTTACCCATATTTGTTAGCTCTGCCTCTTGTACACCTCCACTTTGCCTCAAGACTTCTGAAATAGGGTACAAATACATATCTCCACAATTGTGAACAATCTTATTACCCTCAACAAACTCTTTAGGCCTGAGGAATTCCAAGAGAGCCTTAGGAATCCTAGGGTTTTCTGTGCACAAAAGAAATCTAATCTTAGATGCAAAGCATCTATCAAATTTCAAATAGCTAGCATCCTCTCTATCCCAGGATAAAACAGTACTCGAAAGTTGAACATGCATTTCTTCCTTATCTTTCACCTTAACCAAATCGATTTCCTTTGCAAAATAATCAACACCTTTGAACAAAAACATGTGCATTAAAAGGTAATACCATCCAAACGGTTTGTCCACCTTACCATTTTTTATCCCTACTAGCCCTGCATGAATTGCATCAGTAAGGTATGGCACATAATTAAATGTTATTGCCAGAGAGGGGTTTAGAATTTGTGTAATCATCAACATGTAATGGGTTGGCATATTTTTCTCAGCATGTTCTCCAAAGATCTGACACAGTGCCCAATACATACCCTTAGCTCTCAGAGTAAACAGATTTAAGGAGAAAGGTTCCATTGTATTGGGGCCTATGACTGTTAACCCTTCTATCTGAACAAAGAACTCTTTCAATGGGCCACTCCTAAGGTGATCCCTTTGTGCATTATAGACCTGGGCTAATGACTCAAAATCAATAGGTTCTAACAGGTTTGAAGCTTCACTGAGCTTAAATACATTTATGAATTCATCATCATTTATTTCAACCAGGACTGATCCCTTCACATTCCTAATACATCTAGCTATAGGGTCATACTTTTGTGCAATCAGAGTCAACAAATCTACATCCATGAACACACCAAGAACAATAAGCTTCCCCACATCCAACTCCCATATGCTATTTAAAGGGGAAAAGGAATGTCTCTGACCAAAACCAACTTTGAACAATCCTAAAGTTGATAGCGCTATTTGAGGATCCCTTAACCAATTACTTTTATCATATAAGCCATCCCCAATTCTCAGACGAGTGTTCTTTGGTACTAATTCTTTAGCTTTAGCCCCGACATTGGTTGACATAGTTAACAGTTCAAAAAAATCATCAGAAATGTTCCTATCCTGGTAATTCACTTTTCCTGTCAACTCCCTTCTTGGTGCCATCTTGATAATGCAACTATATCAATTGAGACTTGCACAGACCTCTAATGAAACAATTGACACAACAATCACCGAATTCAGACCAGAATTAGCAAGAGAAAGCACAAAAAAACCTGTTATTCGCTTGAAGAAAACCGCTCTGCACCAATTGCTCTGCAACAAACTCGTTGAAATGATGCCAACATTCAATTTGATGCGAACTCTAATACGGCAAGTTGGCATTGAATTTTAGAAATTAATTCCACATGCTTTGGTCATCACATCCGAATTGAATTCACAAATCAAAGTAAAAAACGAGCTCCAATGGATCATAAATTCTCTGAGTATTTCCCTTGTTTCGTTGTTTCGCTATTTCATGAAGCTTAAAACCTCCACATTTTTCTTTCGCGAAACAACGACAACCATTGGATCATGGGAACTTGCATTGCCTTTATTTAGTCTGGTTTTTCTGTGTTAGTGACGGGCCCTACCTTCTTTTCGCTATTTCACCAGCCTTAAACCTTGTGCAATTTTCTTTCGCGAAGCAATGCCAACCATTAGATCATGATCTACCTGTCTGGTCTTTATCTCCAACAACAACTGTCAGTCTTATTAACTAACCGCGCATCACCTTGATGGCTAACAGTTTTCACCATTTCATAGAGACTAAGCTTCAGGCATCTTCGAGCTACGAAACAATGACAACCGTTGGATCGACCATGAGATGAACACCTTTTAACATGCTTTAGACCTTTCAAGTGGGCCCTTTATCTCAGAGATAACTTGCTTTATCTTGTCATCGGTTAACAAACGCCACGTGGAGGTCGTTCATTTGCTCATGAAGTTCCATCGGGTTCCATTCTGAAACCGCCACATGCTTTAACTTTAGTATTCCCCACATAACTGCCGGTTGAACCAAGGCGGGCCCTCAGTTGCCCTTCAGAGCCATGCACACTTGACAGGTCACCATTACATTCAATGGAACAAACCATCTATCCTACCATGTCATACCTTCGTGTCTGCCACCTCAGCAGTTTGGTCTTAGTCTTTCGGTGGAATTTCTTCTTCGGCGAGCGGTCTATAGGTCTCATCGAACAGACACTTTCATCGAAACCATTGGGCCCACCTCGAACTGCCACCTGAGCGCCATTGGACCTGCCACTTGTCTTTCGCCATTTCGTGATCGCTAATCTCTATTTGACTTGCGGCTGCGAAACAACGACAATCGTTCGATCAAATCATACTTAATTATTGGTTACCCTTGCTATGACCACCTCGCCGGGGCCCACCACCTTTTCGCTACTTCGCGAAAGGTAAAACACTTGCATCTTTTGGCCACGAATCAATGCGAGCCATTGATCTTTTCAAAACTGATCTTGCTTTAACCAAAGAAGACACTCGCCTCTGGGACCCGCCAAGTCTTTCATTGTTTCGCATAACTTATATCACGTGCATCTCGGGCTAGCGAATCAACGCGAGCCGTTGGATTTAAAGTAAGATGCAGGCCTTTAACCTGACAGTCGATCCTCTGGTCGGGCCCTCCAAGCCTTTTGCTATTTCGCAGAACTTTACTTGCTGGCATCTCTGCCTAACAAGACAACGATAGCTGCAGGATTAACAATGAGTTGCATACTAATTAAGGAGCCCAATAAAACATTATAACAAGACATAGGTGAAGGCGAAAATTTTGAAAATATTAAGGTACCACCTAGGGAAATAACTAATGGGGGGAGACTTTTCATGATAGACCGACCCTTCTTTAAGTGGTAAAAGTAACGCAGAAATAGAACATAAGGGTTTTTTGCAAACATAGGATAGGGTTAAAACTCAAGAACCTTAAACCCTCTTTTGACCCAAGACAATCAGAGGCAACAAGGCCATACTAGACACATTTCTATGCAGAATTCTAGTCAATTATGGAACGGGAATATCCAATTTTAAACAATGATAACAATGGCTTTGACTGGGGATGGTTGATTGCAAGATCAACATAAGAATTTAGAAACTCTCTGGAGAACAGACCAAACACAAGCCCAAAAAACAACAACAAAAACAAACCTAAATATGTACAGACTAAAACCTACTGTGCATGGACATTAAGAGAAGTAATGTTTTAGGAATTGTCCATGCACTGGAAATTCCTGTACCTCATCATTCATATTCTGCAAAAAATATGAATCCTTTCCATTAAGATCACAAACCACAGAGGGGCCTATCCATAGTGACTCAATTTTTTTGTGTTTTCCTTTATCTTGTCCTTTCGCATTCCATTGAAGAACCACATCACCAATTTGAAAATTTCTCAATGACGTCCTTTTGTCAAATAGATATTTTGACTACAATTGGATCTTCAAATTCCTCTTGTGAGCCAAAGTTCTAATTTCTTCTATCTCCACCATCTGAATCATCCGGTCTTCCATAGGTTCAGATAACTCCATGTCTTCAGCTTGCAGGAACTTATACATTGGAAGAAGATTATTGACTGGCACCCTAGACTGCATACCATAGACCAACTCAAAAGGTGAGACACCAATTGCTCTCTTAACAATAACCCTAGCTGCCCAAAGGGCTAATTTCAACTTCTGGTCCCAAGACCTTTTATTTTCCTCCAGGATTTTCTTAATAATGTTCAAAAGGCTCTTATTACTTGATTCAGCTTGCCCATTACCCTGAGGATGGTATGGTGAAGAGTATGACATAATTATCCCATGGCTGGTGCAAAATTCAACAAACTCTTTTGACCTGAAGCTCTTGGCATTATCCATCACTAGTTTTACAGGGACTTCGAATCTGGTTATGACATTATCCATGAGGAAGTCAATAACAACCTTACTTGTGGCTCTCCTAGTGGGTATAGCTTCAATCCATTTGGTTGAATAATTAGTAGCTACTATAATCCACCGATGACCTCTTCCTGATTTCTCAACGATTTCTCCAATAAAATCAATGCCCCATTGGACAAAAGGGGCTTCCACTGTGACTGGGTTGAGGGGTAAAGCTCCCTCATACTTCAATTTTGATGAAAACCTCTGACATGGGTCACATCTTCGAACATGTTCATGAGCATCTTTAGACAAAGTAGGCCAATAATATCCAGCTCGAACTATCTTACCAATAGTTGTCTTGGTAGAGTAATGACCTCCACACACTCCATCATGCATTTCAGTTAACACTCTCTTAGCCTGAGATTTATGCAAACACATTAGCAATGCCCCATCTCTATTCCATGAAAACAAATCACCCTGAATGAGGACTTATTTTTGTGACTTCAATTTAAGAGTTCTTCTTTGTTTATGGGTCATTCCTTCTGAAAATGTTGCATCTCTTAAAAAATGTACTATTTCTGAGTACCAGGGCTGTGCCTCAATACTGGTGACCAGGATGTTCTCAAATTCAACATTATTCACTTCAACATCAAGAAGGTTTGATTCAGGCATTAGCTTAGCAAGGCCTAAGCCTCTCACCAATTTAGTAATTTTGATCTCCAGATCAAACTCTTGAATCCTAGTTATCCATCTGCATCTTTTACCAGTGACTTTGGACTGAGACAAAATTTCTTTGACAGCCGTATGTGGGACATAAGAAGTTACTTGTGCATTTACAAGATATGGCCTAAAATCTTTAACAACCTTAACCAAAGCATATGCTTGCTTCTTCATGATTTCATATTTTAATTCTGCAGTTTGCAAAGATTTGCTATAAAAAGCTATGGGATGTTCATATCCTTCACTATCCTTTGTAAAAGAACTGCAACCACTGTTTGATATGAAGCAAAAGAGAATAGAGAGAAAGGCTTACTGTAGTCAGGGGACTTCAACACCAGTGCCTCCTGAATAGCCCTTTTGATTTCATCAAAAGCTTTTGAAGCTTCTTCATTCCAACAGAACTTTGTATCCTTCTTAAGTAGTTTAACAATGGGCTTGACTATCTCTGCAAAATTTGCAATAAATCTTCTAACAAAATTTACTTTGCCCAAGAAAGATTGGATACCTTTAACATTCTTCGACTCGGGCACATTGTTTATAGCCTCAATTCTTTTAGGGTCTATTCTTACCCATTCTTTGGAGACAATATGCCCTAGCAGCTTCCCTTCGGTAACAACAAAATGACACTTTTTAGGATTTAAGGATACTCCAAATTCCAGAGCTTTATTGAAAACATGTTCTAAGTGTCCACAATGGTCATCTGCCCTTTTGGAGAAGCATGTCAAATCATCTTGATATACTACCATGATAATATTGATGAATTCCTTAAAAGCTACATCCATTGCCCTCTGAAAAGTAGCTCCAACATTCTTTAGACCAAAAGGCATTCTGACATACACGTATGTTCCCCAAGGGATGGTGAAAGCAGTTTTGAATTGTTCAGATTCTTTTACTAACACCTGGTTATACCCTGAGAACCCATCCATCATAGACAATAGGTCACAACTAGTTACTCTCTGCAACATCACCTCCATATTAGGAGAGGAGTAATTATCTTTCAAGGAAGCGACATTTAGGCTCCTAAAGTCCACACAGAGTCTAATGTCCCCATTCTTCTTTCTAACCGGGACCAAATTTGAGACCCATGATGAATGCCTTATAGGCTTAATAATTCCCCGTTCCCTTAACTTGGTCAATTCTTGCTGCATTTTAGATTCCAATAGGGGGTTGATAGGTCTTTGTTTTTGTCTGAAAGGCTTAGCATCTAGAAGCAAAGGGATTTCATGCTAAAACATATCCTGTCTATATGCCTTTAGATCTTCATAAGACCAAACAAAGACATGCTTATATTGCTTTAATAAATTAATAAGATTTACTCTGACACGAGGAGACAATTTTTTTCCAATATACACCAACTTAGGGGATGATTCTGTCCCCAAGTTTACTTCCTCTAGTTCATCTAACTTAGTGGTTGATTGCTGGTGCAGATGACTGTCACTATAACTGAACATACCTTCCAGTTCTACCAACCCTTTAGGTATTTCATTAGTTTCTAACTGAACTAGGTCGTTCCCAAACACAATTTCTCTATTTTCAACCACTTCCACCAAGGCATTGCAATCAATTTTTTGTCCATCATAGTCATCAATGCATTGTATAAACCTGAGAATATCTTCATCATCAGCAAACACTTGCCAATTGTATACATTGTCAGGAATGGCAGGCCAAGCTCTTACCTTAACTATGGATATACCGGTTAGTGTTGCATCATCATTCTTTAATGCAACATTTTCTAAGAAATCCACCATGATATTCTTAGATCTTTCTATCCAATTTATAGAGAATGCACTAAAATGCTCAATCACATCCCATACTGCATGCTTGTATCTTTTCAATCTATCATTCTTAGATGCATACTTAGCTCTAACTTGAGAAACAACCAATTTTGAGTCTCCTAACTCTTTTAACAACTGAATGCCATGCCTTTTTGCAACTTCAAGTCCCAATAACAAGGCCTCATATTCATCAGTGTTATTTGTACACTGAAAGGCTAACAGAAAGGAATATTTGAAGGTTATACCTGAAGGGGACACAAAAAGAACTCCTGCTCCAGATCCTTCTTTAGAGCAAGCTCCATCAAAATACACGTGCCTTAAACATGCTATTGAGATTCCAATTCAGTCACAATAGAGTCAGTATTCTTTAATTGAGGTAAAATTGGCTGTAATCTAAAATTGTCAAGATCCACATCAATCATACAGTTGAGCATACTAGGATCTACTTTCTCAATTACCCTAGGAGCACGTGGTTCTCTATACAATTTGACTTGGTTTCCATTAATTGGGATAGTAGCATATGACAGATCCAACTGAATATTTCCACCTACTGCTGCAGCCCACTGTCTAGACAACAACATGCCATAGTGAGGTTTGGTGTCCATTACAATGACATCCATCTTGTATGTTGCTTCAGGGAAGGCTGCTATTTTTACTTCAACATCTTTCATTGTACCTATCACTGGCACTTCTCTGTTATCCATAGCATAACATTTCCCATACACTATACTCACTAACAATCCTAATTCTTTCATGACACCATATGGCATTACATTTGCAGCTGCACCAGAATCTATCATACAGTTTTTAATTAACCAGTTATTTACCAACAAAGTAACATAGAAAGGATCAACCTATGAGGGTTCTTGTGTAATAGTTGTTCCAACATATACCTCTGGGGTTTGCAGCTCCTGATCCTTTTCATCCTTAGTTGAACCAGAAGGTATAGCTGTGTTACTGTCAGATATTTTAGAAAATAAAGATAAAGCAACTTCTCTATGTTCTTTTATTTTCAATAATTCTATCAATGGGACAGTGAACTTCATCTGGGTAAGAGCCCGAGTCATATCAAATGTGGAATTATTAATCAACTCAGTATTAGTCTTAACTTTCTCTGTCTTAGGCTGACTTGCCTTTTTTATTGTGGCAGTTCCTTGTATATCACTAGTAGCTTTATCATCCATAGTTTTAGCTGTATCCTTTAATTTGTCATTCCCCTTTTGACTATCTTGAGGCAAGGTATCTTTACTTGCTGCTTTCTTCTGAAATATCTCTTTTATAAACATTGAACCAGGTTCACCTTGATCCCCACCCTTCTTAGTACTTCTCAAATTGTAGTTGTGCTTGCCTTTGGCTATGGCAGCTTTAGTGAGATTTTTTACTTCTTCATCTTCAATTGTTACCACATTCAAAATGGGATGCCAATCAAGTGACAACTATCCTTGGTAAGACCTTTTACTATTCAGCACATCACATTCACTAAGTTCACTTTGTAATGACTCATCATCACTTTCTATGATAGTTTCAAACATATTTTTGTCAGGATCAACCTCCTCTCTCATGGATTCTTCAAGGGCTTGAGCTACAACACATTGATGAGGAGAATGTGGTCCATCACAAGCCATGCACCAAGGAGTATTCTCCATATTATGAACATTTCCTCCTTTTAAAGGATCTAGGGTATCCTGGTTCTGAGTATTTTTTGGCTTCTCATTTTGAGGCTTGCCATCCTTCCAAGTAGTGTTGTAAGGCATGTCATGCAACCTAGGAGGCCTATCTTGCCAATTGTAATGAGTCTTATATTTTTACTCACCTTGGCAGTAAGATCCTTCATAGTAGTCACTAATTTCTCTATTCTGTCTTCTTCTTTAACAACTTTATTAGATTGCTGTTTTGATTCTTGCCACAACCTACCATCAATTCTTCTCCCTATTTTCCCAGATGCTTTCCTATTACTCTCCACATTAATGACAATTCTAAATGCATCTCTCAGACTATGAGGATTTTTATCCCTCAGAATATAGGCCATTTTAAAATCAAAGGCATTGTAATAAGTATTCAGGCACATATTGTCATCTAACCTCATTACCTGATATAGCCTATGCATTACTTTCTGAAATCTGGCATTAAAATCTGTGACAATTTCATTGTCAGACGTTCTGATATTGTTGAACTCATTGAGCATGAAGCTCACATTTATTTTGTCACCATATTACTGTTCTTGAAAGCAATTTTTAAAATCTTCCCAAGACTCAATGCTATTCACAGGGAGACCTCTATACCAGTCCCTTGCATCATCTACTAGAGACTGTACAAACAATTTCATGATGGCATCTTCATCTACAATTTCATAGTCATTTATTAAGTCACCAAAAGATTTCAAGTGTTCTTCCGCACTGATTGCATTATTCCCAGCAAATTTGTGAAGTCTATCCCGCAATTTCGTAGGAACATGGTTAGGGTACCCTGGGATTCCATAAAAAAAGAGCTACCTATAAAGTTCTAGATTAATAGGTCTTCTTAGGAATTGGTTAGCAGTAAGGTTATTTCCCATGTTCATTCTTACATTGGCGCTTTGAGTCAGAGAGATCTGGTTACCTTGGTTATAAGAAGCGCTTGATTGGCTGTGGCAGTGCTAATAGGCAAGGTTGGCTGAATTTTAACTAAAGGGAGTGAAGCTTGCCGAGGAACAAGTTTATTTAGGTGTACTAAGGGAAACATGATAGGAGGAGCCTTTAGATAGGTAATCTTTCTTTTAACTTCTTGATTGGCTGCTTCTAATTCAGCTTTCTCTAACTCCATTTGCAAATGTTCTTTTTCTTTCCTCACCCTTTCCATCTCTCTTTCATGTGCAGATAGCATGTGAGATATCTCCGCTGTAGTCTTAGATCCAGACCCACCTTCCATGCATTTCTACTTTCCTTTGTCAATATTATTTCTAATAGGTTGTGGGTCACTAAGGACTTCCCTACTTGGTTGCACTACTGACTTATATGCAGGTTTGGTCTTGGGAACTAAAATTTCTTTGATCACTGGACCTTCATCCTCACTCTTGGCCTTTTCTTGGGTAAATAGCTCAAGGTCAACAATTTGTCTTAGAATCCTGTCTCTCTCCATCAATTTTGCTTTTACCGCTCTCTCTTTATCTGCTTCCTTTTGTGTTCTTAAGGAAATTAAATGATGGACTTTTCTATTCAGGACTTCAATTTCTTGGGATACCTTATCTTCATCAAGGAAGATTTCTTTAGAGTCTGACACATTGACTTGGTCAATATCAATTAAACTGATGTTTATCAATTGTCCTAGGTACAAAATCTCTCTTAATGTTTGAACTACTTCTGTCTTTCCTAGAAAAACTAGCATGAGAGATCCCCTGATTTGAAACTTGGACATCTTCAATATTGCCAAACAAACCAAAATGGAAACCTAAAATATCATGCTCAAATTCGCGAGAAGAAGAGTTTGAATTTGCATAAATAGGTCTCTCAGATGACTTACCCGTATTGATGCTCTTCTGTACCCAAGCAACATTAGATGGCTCATGTACAACTAATCTTTTTTGGCCTCTCCGTGACTGTTCAGGTAGTCCCTCTTGCAATGTCTCATGAGGATGCTTCTTCATGAAAGCCCTGGTGTTCCTTCCTCTCTACATTATGCTTGTTTTCTTAAAATAATTTCACTTATTTAAAAGGATTGGTTATACTTGTTAGAGTCACCACCCACAAAGACTGTGGGAAATAAGAAAACAAGCTTTAAACAAAAAACTTGCCAATTTTTTAAAACAAAAATCACGAAGATTTTCAAAGAGACAGATAACACAAATCAGAGATCAGGCAATTTTCCACAACACATATCCAAACAACTTCTAAACTAATTCAGGCACCAATCTGCAACATAGATACACAACTATGACTCTCCCCATTAGAGTCGCGACTTTTGTTAGTCTCAAATTTTGATTTCCCTTCTATCCTTCCTGTAAGAAATAAAACAACTCTGTCTGCATATGAAAAGATCAGGGAAATGAAACTCAAGAGTAACATATGACAAGGTTTTGAGACCTTCTACACTTTGAACTTATCCAAAGTTCAGGTGGGTATATCTTCTGTGAATAATTTCACACTTTAAAATTGAGATCCACAGTAAACCAGTGCTAAAAAACCCGTGGACTTCATCACCTCAATGAAACTGAAACACTAAAAGAAAAACTTGTATTCATTTCAATATTGATCATCAAGAAAGATAGAAAGAAAACCTTCAATCTGATACGATTACCTTATTTGGGCTACAGAGTCACCTAAATTAAACAATAATTCTCAAAAGAGAACACTCATATACATCTCATCATTTTGGCCTTTATGAATCCCATACATGCCTAACATATATATAGATCCTCTCCCATTCAACTAAAACAATTCATCAGATTCATAGCAACAAACAATAGACTTTCTGACATAAGTATTTCATGCACATTTAATCCCTCTCCTGAAGAGAAAAGCTAGAAATAACATCTACAAGATTGCCTTACAATCCATGTTCATTTGAACAACCCTAGATTATCCAAATGAAACCAACAAATTAACGAATGCACACCAGAAGACAAAGGAATTTTAGGCCTGAAACTTTGATCTGTATATTCATATTCATTCTTGAAAAATATTAAATAACTCAAAGCAATCTCTTTAAAACCAGAAAAGGTCCTAAATATATTTTGCCAGAGGTTCCTTACAAAAATTCTTGTGATCATTTTTTACACTAGTCCTGGTATCCATTTATAACATTATGGATGCATACAAGCTTCAGACATTCCTATAAAGGTTTGTTACAAACCGTGATATTCTCCAAGAAACAGTTACCAGTATTTTTCAATATCAACGACCTCTTCCATTTGTTGTTCTGCTGCAACCTTTTCTATTTGCTCTGGAGTATCTTCTTCTTGTCTGATATATTTGTCCTTCCACTCCTAAAACACGTCATCACTTGGCCAAGCAAAGCTAATAATCTTCTATTTCATCCTTTCTAGCCTTTTCCAAGTGACCCTTAACTGACCAATTTCTGTTTCTATGAAACCATAATGTGATTTCACCTTTTCAATCTCTTCAATTGTTTGGACAAATAAGGATGTGTCATCAGTGTTAATGATTTCATTAACCCTTTGGGACAATTTGTGGTCCAACTCTTCTAGCCATGCCTTCTCCTCTTTCAATTGAATGGGACCAACAAAACCCCCTGGAAACAAATCATATTTGTGATCTGAATATTCTTTTCTATATAATTGGGCTTTTCTTTTTACACCTGCCCTTTCCTCTGAGAATATATTCATTTCTTTTATAAACTCACTAGTGGACCTAAGATTGTCATTTGCCTTTGCATTTGCATGGGATGAACACATGAGCTCTAACTCCTTACCTCTAGGCATCCACTTATTAAGAATGGGCTCCAAAGTGGTTTCGTCCTCTCTTAATTCAATCAGAATATTCAGGATCCTTTTCATAGAAATGTGTACAGTGGAGGCCTTGATCGAATTAGCAAACTTCAAAATTGTGGCTTTTACCTTTTCTTCATACTTGCTTGCAAAAAATGTTTAAGCTTGTTTCAAATTTTCCAACTCATGTTGGACAGTTTCAGCTAACTGGAAACCAGAAGGCATAGGAGAAGGGGGATATTCTATAATGGGACTGCTAGGTGGAGGTCTTGTTGGAGAGGAGGCTATCATGAGAGTAGAGGATTCACCTGGATGGTGCTAACCTGCCAATTGAATCTGAAGTCTAGCATTAATACTGTCTCTGTTGGCTATTCCTTCTTTGGCCTCATTGTAAGCCTTAAAGATTGTTTCCAATTTTAATTGGAGATTGGCCTTTTCTTTTCCCTCTTTTTTTGCTACGGCTACATTGAAATTTACAGTTTCCAAGACTGTGCTTGCAGCTTCCACCACTCCTGTATCTTGGACTCTTTTTACAATCATGCCTCCTAAGAGACTGGAATCTGATACTCCTTTCCTCCTTTTATTCTCATCTTTCTTCAGTGACCACATGACTAGAGCAGCATTATTCTTGTTGAAGGTCACTCCTTCCATGGGTTTGGTTTCCTTCCTTATTGCTTCAAGAACCAAAGCATCAGCTATATCCCATTCAGGGTGGAGTAAAACACGAGCCTTAGACACCATCTCTCTTCCCTTCTTAGGAGTAATAGTCTTAAACTCTTCAATCATTTCTTGCTTCACCTCTTCTTCCACCTAAGTTACATCTATGTGAGGCTATTCACTCTTCCTTTGCTTGCATCTGGCTTTGAATTGTTCCATATTTTGCTTCCACACAAATTGCATGAAAGCCCCTATTGTAACAAAATTACTGTTTGCCAGGAACTCGTCACTGGCTTGCTTGATATTAAGGTCTAACTCTTTGTCCTTTAGCTCACCATCAGTCAAGTTCATTTCAGAACTAGGTGGCTCTTCTAGCATCCCCTCTTGGGTCTCCTCGTATGTGTAGGCAATCTCCCCAAGACTGCCTAACTATAACAATTGTTTGGCCACCGCCTGCTCATCTCCTATGTGGATAGGGGACTGAGATGGAGAATAGAAAGGCTCATTGGTTTGAACTTCCTTTCCTACCCTTTTCCTTTTAGGGGAGTCTTGGATGTCAATGACATCCTCAATTGCTCTTTTCCCTCTTGAAGTGGAAGGCTCACTTGTCACTGGCATCATCACACTGTACTTTGATTTCCTATGCATCACATAATCACCAGGTGGGATAGGCTTAGCAAAGGCAGGATTAGCTAAAACCAATTTAACCTTGTTAGGATCATTTTGCATTATAGCCTCCCTTTTTTCTTTCAAGGTTTGCATGAGGTCTTCAAAATAAAGAACCAAGAATTTGATTTTCTCCTCAAAGGGATTGAAACTAGAGAGAGGGTCATAACTGCTATCAAATTGATGAATGAAATCTAGAGCTCTCCTATATGCAACCCACTTCTCTTTCCTCAGTTCTTGCTCATCCAAACTGAATTCATTTCTAATTAAATCTTCAGAAAATTGAAATTGGTGAGGCCTACCTTTACACACTGCCCTCTTTCTAAACATACCGTTGAAAAAGTCCTCAGGGTCTGCACATCTTGAAACTGTAGTTGACAACCTATATGGCTTAAAGAATTCTTCAAAATATTTCCAGCCACCTTTAGTGATCACAAATGATGGGCCATGGTAATGGTTGGGAAAATGGTCCCTTTACCCCTATTTGTCAGCTTTGCCTCTTGTACACCTCCAATTTGCCTCAAGACTTCTGCAATCCCTATCTTCAATGGGACCTGATAGGGCAATAGATAGGGAGTACCTCTAAAACCATACACTCTGAAAACAGTTGAAACATGGTACAAATACATATCTCCCCAATTGTGAACAATCTTAATACCCTCAAGAAACTCTTTAGGCGTGAGGAATTCCAAGAGAGCCTTAGGAATCCTAGGGTTTTCTGTGCACAAAAGAAATCTAATCTTAGATGCAAAGCATCTATCAAACTTCAAATAGCTAGGATCTTCTCTATCCCAGGATAAAACAGTGCTCCAAAGTTGAACAGACATCTCTTCCTTATCTTTCACCTTAACTAAATCCATTTCCTTTGCAAAATAATCAGCACCTTTGAACAAAAACATGTGCAGTAAAAGAGAATACCATCCAAACGGTTTGTCCACCTTACCATTTTTTATCCCTACTAGCCCTGCATGAATTGCATCAGTAAGGTATGGCGCATAATCAAATGTTATTGCCAGAGAGGGGTTTAGAATTTGTGCAATCATCAACATGTAATGGGTTGGCATGTTTTTCTTAGCATGTTCTCCAAACATCTGACATAGTGCCCAATACATACCCTTAGCTCTCAGAGTAAACAGATTTAAGGAGAAAGGTTCCATTGTATTGGGGCCTACATCTGTTAACCCTCCTATCTTAACAAAGAACTCTTTCAATGAGCCACTCCTAAGGTGACCCCTTTGTGCATTATAGACTTGGGCTAATGACTCAAAATCAATAGGTTCTAACAGGTTTGAAGCTTCACTTAGCTTAAATACATTTTTGAATTCATCATCATTTATTTCAACCAGGGCTGATCCCTTCACATTCCTAATACATCTAGCTATAGGGTCATAATTTTGTGCAATCAAAGTCAACAAATATACATCCATGAACACACCAGGAACAATAAGCTTCCCCACATCCAACTCCCATATGCTATTTAAAGGGGCAAGGGAATGTCTCTGACCAAAACCAACTTTGAACAATCCTAAACCTGATAGCCCTATTTGAGGATCCCTTAACCAATTACCTTTATCATATAAGCCATCCCCAATTCTTAGATGAGGGTTCTTTGGTACTAATTCTTTAGCTTTAGCCCCGACATTGGTTGACATAGTTAACATTTCCAAAAAATCATCACAAATGTTCCTATCTTGGTAATTCACTTTTCCTGTCAAATCCCTTCTTGGTGCTATATTGATAATACAACTATATCAATTGAGACTTGCATAGACCTCTAATGAAACAATTCACACAACAATCACCGAATTCAGACTAGAATTAGCAAGATAAAGCACAAAAAAACTTGTTATTCGCTTGAAGAAAACCACTCTGCACCAATTGCTCTGCAACAGACTTGTTGAAATGATGCCAACATTCAAGTTGATGCAGACTCTAGTATGGCAAGTTGGCATTGAATTTTAGAAATTAATCCCGCATGCTTCGACCATCACCTCAGAATTGAATTCACAAATCAAATTCAAAAACGGGCTCCAACGGATCATAAATTCTCTGAGTATTTCCTTTGTTTCATTGTTTCGTTATTTCGCGAAGCTTAAAACCTCCGCACTTTTCTTTCACGAAACAATGAGAACCATTGGATCACGAGAACTTGCACTGCCTTTATTCTGTCTGGTCTTTCTGTGTTAGTGACGGGCCCTACCTTGTTTTCACTATTTTGCGAGCCTTAAACTTTGTGCAATTTTCTTTCGCGAAGCAATGTTAGCCATTAGATCATGATCTACCTACCCGGTATTGATCTCCAACAATGACCGTTAGTCTTATAACTAACCGCGCATCACCTTGACAGCTAACGATTTTCGCCATTTCGTAGAGACTAAGCTGTAGGCATCTTCGGGATACAAAACAATGACAACCGTTGGATCGACCACGAGATGAACACCTTTTAACATGCTTTAGACCTTTCAAGTGGGCCCTTTATCTAGGAGATAACTTGCTTTATCTCATCACCGGTTAACAAACGCCACGTGGCGGTCGTTCATTTTCTCATGAAGTTCCATCGAGTTCCATTCTGAAACTGCCACATGCTTTAACTTTACTATTCCCCACATAACTGCCGGTTGAACCAAGGCAGGCCCTCAATTGCCCTTCAGAGCCACGCGCACTTGACAGGTCACCATTACATTCAACAAAACAAACCATCTATCCTGCCATGTCATAGCTTCGTGTCCGCCACCTCAGCAGTCTGGTCTCAGTCTTTCGGTGGAATTTCTTCTTCGGCGAGCGGTCTATAGGTCTTATCAAACAGGCACTTTCATCGAAACCATCGGGCCCACCACGGACCGCCACTTGAGCGCCATTGGACTTGCCACTTGTCTTTCACCATTTTGTGATCACTAATCTCCATTTGACTTGCGGCTACGAAACAACGACAACCATCTGATCAAATCATTCTTAATCATCGGTTACCCTTGCTATGACCACCTCACCTGGGCCCACCACCTTTTCTCTACTTTGTGAAAGGTAAACCACTCGCATCTTTTGGCCGCGAATCAATGCGAGCCGTTGATCTTTGCGAAACCGATCCTCCTTTAACCAAAGAAGACGGTCGCCTCTGGGACCCGCCAAGTCTTTTGCTATTTTGCATAACTTATATCATGTGCATCTCAGGCTAGAGAATCAACGCGAGCCATTGGATTTAAAGCAAGATGCAGGCCTTTAACCCGATGGTCGATCCTTTGGTCAGGCCCTCCAAGCCTTTTGCTATTTCATAGAACTTAACTTGTCGGCATGTCTGCCTAACGAAACAACGATAGATGTAGGATTAACAATGAGTTGCATACTAATTAAGGAGCCCGACAAAACATTATAACAAGACATAGGCGAAGGCGAAAATTTTGAAAATATTAAGGTACCGCCTAGGGAAATAACTAATGGGGGGACACTTTTCATGATAGATCGACCCTTCGAGTGGTAAAAGTAATGCATAAATAGAACATAAAGGTTTTTTGCAAACATAGGATAGGGTTAGAACTCAAAAACCTTAAACCCTCTTCTAACCCAAGACAATCAGAGGCAACAAGGCCATACTAGACACATTTCTATGCAGACTTCTAGCCAATTATGGAACATGAATATCCAATTTTAAATAGTGATAACACATTAGAGAATCATGAAAATGATTAAGTGTCACTTTCCTTAGGTAGAATTCTTCTTTTGAAATTCCTCAAACTTTAGGAAAGCATGCTTCAACTGAAATCCATTAGGTCCCTGGGCATTACTGGTGATAATCTTGACCTTAGTAATGGAATCCTTTAAATCAGAACAACTTTTCTTATGCTTCAAAATAGTATCTAAGAAATCCAGGACAAATTGAAGGTCAACCAACTTATCAATTGAGGATAAAGAGAAATCCTCTTTGTTAACTTCAACAGTTACAAGTAAATTTAATTCTTTAAAGATCTCATCTATTGGTAGCACTTGTCTGTTCCGATCAAGAAACACACATGGAATTTCTGAAACCTTTGTAACAATCTCTTCCTTCTTGTCAACAGATTCCTTTAAAACCTTCCTCATATCCTTGACTAGACGGTCAAGAATGTTCATTTTGTGTTCTAAGGCTTCTTGCTGTTGCACATACATGCGTCGTGAAGGAATAATATTATTCTATATGAGTTCATCAGGATCATAATCTTCAAATTTCAACCAAGCCTCAAAGTCTCTTTCTTGCATTTCAAGCTCCTGGGAGAAGACCTCTATAATGCTATCTATATCTGTCCTGACGGTATCAAGGTTATTAACAATGGTACTAGCTGAACTTATGAGTCATGTGCCATGACTCAAAATACGATCCATCCATTCTACCAAAACTCTAATATGAGATGCCGCTTGCTCAACTCTTTTAACAACCTACTCATCCAAGGAATAAGTTATTGGTTCAACAGTCTTAGAAGACTTATTTACCTTGATCAATATCGAAGTAAGTTGCTCGATCCTTGCTTTGAGTTGATCTTTCTTAACCTTGTCTTCATCATATCTAGCAGTAAGAGCTTCCAAAGTTGATATCACATCACGTGAAGCAGAATCATGAGCTTGTTTTACCAACTCAACCCTCTGAATAGAATAATCAGTATCCTATACTTGACCAATAATTGCATCTTGGGGAGGAACAACAACCTCAAAAATACTTGTTCTTATCCTTATCAACCTTAACTCTTGACAGAGTCTTAGTTTTCTTGGTAGTTTTGGATTTGACAGGAACAAGTTGAATGGAATCAAAATCTTCAGGGGAAACAATTTTCTTGCTCCTTTTCGGGGTGTTAGAAAACAACCAAGATGGCAAGTTAGAATCATCTTCCCCACTAACCACCACATCCTGGGAAGGATTGATAGAGTCCCGAATATTTGTAGTCACAAACAGAGAGGCTATGGTGATCACATTGGGAGGATTTTCTAATGAAGATTCATTTGACCTAGGAGCCGGCTCATTGATGAACATATCAAAATAATCTAATATATATGTAGACACTCTGGACAACTTGGGAAAAGCCAAGAAAACATTCTCAATATTATCACGGGGTGTGTCTAGGGTTGACTCACTAGCACTTGTGGAAGATACATGAATAATACTTAATGAACCAACACTTGCAAATATCGGAGACTTAGGATCAGAAGTAGAGGCAGGAACTTTCAATGAAGATGCAGGAGAAGATACCTAGAGTAAAGGTTCATTTGTTTGTGGTAATTCTTCTACATTCAAGTCATCTTGTTCCAGATCACCCTCCTCTTCATGAACTAATTCTTCATTGGGAATTTCACCCTCCTCTTGCTCATTTGGTGCATCCAATTTTATTATCTCCTAAATAATAGAACTTGAAGGCTCTCCCTGAGATTTGCCTTTCTTGGATCCAACTGTGAATTTCAATTTAGGATCTTTTGCTGGAACCGCAACATCCTGTTTGTTGTTGGTTCTAATCTCAAATGTTTTTCCCTTTGTGCCAAAAATGTCATCATCAAAACCAAAGGAGAAAGGTTTTAGGGAAATACCATGAAAAGATAATCAAATCATATCATTTGTGGGAATACTCTGAAAATGTGCTCTAATGGAAATACACTCCTTTTGCGACCATTGAATAAGAGGCAAATGAGTAGAAGAAAACCCGTTCTTTTCATATAAAGAATCCAATATATCACCATCCTTTTCTAGATCATTAGGAACATTAGCAATACCAAAGTTCTCAATTTTCTCAATTGTCAAGTGCAATAATCAAGTTTTTTGATATCATGATCGGATCTACAATCAACCCAAACATCTTCGATCTGATGAACATGCACATAGGCTTTCTTTAGTTTGTTTCTCATACGCCTATATTCAAAATCCTTCCTGGCTTTGAAGAATCTTATAGCGACTCTTCTCATCTCATCCTCCATGGCTCTGGCCTTGAAAATAGAATTGATAGAATATCTTCCAATGGAGATAGAGAATTTCAAACCTATCTTATGAGAACTAGATTGGGACTCATGTACTGCATTCATCTGACAAGAAAACTCCATTTGCACAATCTTGGTAGAAGGATATCTAGGGAGCATGAAAGAATCACCATTGAAACATAAGAAACATAAATGGACCACTGAGAGTGATGTAGAGGTCATCAACAATAGTGTGGCAAACCCCACACACTCTCTCACCTTTCACTCTCACAATCTCAAGCCTATGAAGGCCTCAATTCACACCAAAACCAAAACTTGAACTTTATCCCTCACAAGGATTGGAAAACACCTTCATTATGCCCTTAGGGTCGCACAAGACCTTCCACAACCTTCTTATCCTTGATGGCAACAATGTTCCACAAGATTAACTGGCAATAGACTTCACCTACCGATAATAGACTTCACCTATCAGTATCGACAGATACAACAAGGCTCATTCACACTGCTATTTAGTTTACACCGACAAAATATTATATCGGCAAATTATAATTGTACTTTCAAATACCCTTTTGGAACTTCTCTCAAATTCCAAATAACTAGATCTCCAACTTGCTTCAGCACTCCTAGACACCTACTTGGGTCACAAACCTATTGATCAGATTAGGCCTGGGTTACAAAGGAAGTGTATGGGAATGTGAGCACAAGGAAGATATAATGCTTCAAAGGGGATGTCTAATGTCTGAATGTACCAATTCAACCATCTAACTCCTTCTAATGTCTGGCATCATGCAATCCATCAATTCTTGATTGTACTAGTCTAAACCCTTACAAAGTTTAGGCTAGGGCTCGGTGGTAAAAATAACAATCTAACTCCCTTGATCTCTCCCCTTTGGAATATCATAATACACCCCCCTAACCTGCATCCTACCAAAGGCCGTTGAGAGCCAATGACTAGATTGTAAGTTAGGGCCTCATCTTTGCGACACCCTAGGGAAATTAAGAGTTTTCGGACTTGCAGAAGCAAATTATCAATATCTTCCTCCAAACACCACTTCAAGGGGTCATACCAGATTCATATGAAATATTATTCAGTGTTCTACTGTACCAAGCCAAATTTTTACAAAATCATTCAACGCTCTGTACGAACAATATGAAAAGGTAACAAAATTCAGGCAAAATCAGATTTGTTTCATTTCATACTCTCCACCAAACTTATCCAAATCATTCCGTGCCTTAAACCAACCTTTCTCATTGGTTGTACAAAAAAAAACAGGCTACTCTCAATGACCACAACCAACTTTGAAATATTTGTGATTGTTGGAAAGAAGTTACATTCCAACCAACAACTTTTCAAAAGTTGCTTTGACAAAAATGACAACTTTTACAGCTTTGAATTCCTAAGAACGTAAACCTTATCAAACATACCTAAGGACATCATTAACCCTTAAAACACCTAAAACAACATTCTAGGATCATAAACACAAAATTTCATGATTCAAGCCCACATGGCCTAATAGACCTCTAGGCTTAATGTGCACCTGAGAGGTTATTGACCACACAAAGGCATTTTATTACATCTAGGTTGATCCTTGAGATCCAACCTATTATGACAACATAAGTAAACACAAAACAAACACTAGACACCCCTAATGGCATGAAAACACCATGAAAAGAAGAGGTGCCCTGCACCAGAGAGTGGGGGGGGGGTGAATTAGTGGTAACTCAAAACTTGAACTTTCTAAAAGATTAAAGCTCTAATAATAGTGCTCAGGGAACAATGAGAAAATACATTAAACAAATTTGCACACACACATAAAAAGAAAGTGCATAACACAAGATATATGAGGAAAATCCAATGTGGGAAAAACCTCGGTGAGAAATGCTACTGGAGTCTACTGCTCCAATCTAGCCTCACAAACAAATATGATTACAGTGTTTATGGGAACCAACCCAAAGGAGCACCAACCCTTGATTTTTATGGGCACAAACCCCTGATTTCAGCACTCACTCAGGTGATTACAAAAGATTTATAATAGCTACAAATTGAATACCTTGTTATAAATGATGTTTTGTAACACGTCGTGTTTTCCACACCTGAAATTGAAACTGCTCTTTTTAGCTTACATGCTTTGTCTTCTACTTTCTGATCTCTACAATAAATCTGTGCACTCTATTTGCCTTTTTCCAACTCTTTTATCTCTACAATAGCACTTTGCACTCTATCTTGTCTTTTCACCAGCACTTCTTACCACTGTTCTGATAAGATCTCTGGTCTCTACTTATCTCTTACTTTGCTCTGCACCGTGTGAAATACATGCTGTATTTATTACACTTTGTTTTCTTACTTCTTTTTTGTCTGCAACAACGCACTTTAGTTCGTCTTCAACAACACACACTCAAAACTTAGCAATTTCTTCTTCGACTAACTTCCAATTGATCACGATCCTTTTACTTCTTAGAATTTTCTCTCCAAAATGGATTTTCCCTCCAAAGGAAAATTCAAAAACACTTCTCAAAATCAAGAAAAAGATCTGCCTTAATTTTAGCTTTCTGATTTTTTGCCTTTCTCATACTGTCTTTCTAATTTCATCCAGTTAACTCAGTTTTTTGGCATGATCTTTGCATGGAACACTCATTCATGTAAATGAAACTCCTAGCTATCATTTCTGCAACAACCATATCTTGTTAGCAATTTCTGATTGGTCCTATACATGCTATGTCTTCACATCTCCTTTTATGTCATTGGGTCAACCTTGGTCAAATGTCCATGTGGATAGCTTCTGTGTTGGCGTCGGGTGAAATACTCATTGTGTATTTTACCATCACAAAAACCTACCTACGAGATGGTGGTACTGGGCACCATCTTGCATCTAACTTGCCCTGCGAGATCATTTTCATTCATCTTCTTATATGCGGGATAGCCGGGAACTTCATTTTCTTCACTTTTGGTTATCCTACAGGGTTATTTTTCCATGTCCATCTTGTCACGGGATAGCGGGGAACTTCATTTGCTTCATTTTTTGTTATCCCGCAGGGTTATTTTTTCAAGTCCATCTTGTCGTGGGATAGCAGGAAAGCCTGCGGGAAAGCCTATGGTGATAAACACAACATGATATCTACACATCTTTTAGCCATCCACCTTGGTCAACACAAACATGTTGACCTACAAAAGAATGACCACACTCTGTTCTCTGTCTGCGTATGTAGTGATAAACACATTGGGTTTGCCTTAACCTATTTATAGAAACTTTATCAACAAGACTCGATTGATCTTCTAAGCAATCAAGGTATCTTGCATAAATAAAATCTTTCATCAATAAACTTAGGTGCCCTATTTCATGTAGATAACACGGTGAGATTTTTTGCACTACAACAATACATTTTCTGAGCCAATATAATTTGCCTAGTGCCTTCATAGTTCTATTGCCTTTGTCCCTTTATCCAATTGTAGTTCAAAATAGTTGACCTCATTGTCTTCTTTATTTTTTAGTGGCTTTTGGCTACATGCACATTCCATACTTATTTAGCTTGCTTGTATACAATAAGTTCTGCTCAAACCTGACAACATGAATTAATATGGTCTTCATCAACACCATAACAACACACCTTCGACCAATCTGATCTTCCATTGGGATATGTATCATCCAACATCTCTATCCAATCTTATCTCCATACTTGAGCATTCACAATTGCTCAACTTTTCCAATCCGCCACCACACTATCTTAACCAAACTTGATCTTCATCTGTGGCATTCATCATGTTGCATCTTTATCTAATGGATGTCTCTGTATTTTATCAACTATTGACATCAATGACAATCTAATGCCAACATAAACATCCAACCCTAATATAGATAAAAGTTGGAAACTGAGGAAACATGCATCAATATTGATTAACAACTTCCCATGCATGATCAGGAAATCTCTTATTATATAGGTTTTTATCCAGAATAACCATATAATGACCAAAGAAGGCGTCATTGACTCTTTATAAATGACTATGACTTTATTTCAAGACCAATTGGGTATAGTATTCATGTACCTCAACTTGCCTTCTGTCACTAGTACTAGTTAAGCCAAGAAAGTGTCTCATTGAAGCCACAACGTACACCAAGTAAGAAGACATATAGAACTTAACAGTAGTAGGAACCTTGTTGAGCTTCTCATAGATGACATTACTGATTTGCTTTCCCTAGAGTGTCTTTTCCTTTTTCTGTCTGATCACATGGATGTATTGATACATCCACTTATAGAAAGTATTAGAAGTAGGAAGTCCTTTAACTCTACTCAAAAGAGTTATTAAGTCATTGACTTCTTCAATGAAGTCACACTTGAGAAGAGTTTTCGACCATCTGGCAATAGTTGGCCTTGGAGTCTTAAACCAATTGTCATTAATTTAATGCCTACACTTGTCAGAATTTCTATCAAAGTAAGCTACAACTGATTGCATAGTGATATGTGAACATCTCTCAATAATCAGACATTTGAACACTGAATCAAAGAACTCTTCATCAAGCCTGATTAATTTCTTTCTAGATTCATCTTTCACGCTTTTGCTTTTAGGATCAAAATGCTTTTCTATTGCAATCACAAACTCAGGATCCTGTGCTGACATGAGAAAAGTCACAACTAAGTGTATACCACTATTGATAACTACTTCCATATCCCGATATGAAGGTGGTTTCTTGATTCTCTTGAGAATTTTTTTTAGGTCAACATGACCTATCTCCGTTTCTCAAATATGATCAATATTAGAAGTAACTGAAGAAGAAGGAAAAAATGGATGTAGGTCTTGATTCTTGAATTTCATCTTTTTGTTTGGAGATACCTCTATCATTGTTATGATAACAATACAAAGATAAAAAGAAATTCATTAGTATCTACATGTGATACACTTGCTCAATTCATTTTTGTTCATATAATTTGAGAAAAAATTGACAATAGTATATTTGAGATAATTAGGTTCTCCAAAAACCTAATGTTGATAACTTGATATTTCCAAAGTAAATGGAATGCAAAATTACCATTTACATGTGTGCAAAATAAATTAATTTCAAACAAAAACATTTGAAAAAATCCATTTATAGAATTATAGAATGAAAAACATAATTAAAATTTATTTAAAAATAATCTAAATACACTTAGGAAAATCCAATAAACAAGTGTAATTCAGGCTCATAAACCCAAAATACATATATTAAAGAAAAATAACCAAAGTGTTGGTCGGGTCTATAGAGCCACCATACACTTAAAAATTGCATGAAAACTATATAACTCAGGGCAGGTTTATAAGTCCACACTGCACTTTAAAATATTTCGAAGTGGTTTCGAGCGGGGTCGTAGACCCAACATACACCATTTCATGGTGTATGGTGGGCCTATGGCCATGCCAAACACCACTTGGGTATTGCAATAAAACTAGGGCACAATGGGGTGTTGGCAGGGTCTTTGACCTATCATACACCACGCCGTTGTGTATGGCAGACTGAAGGCCCTACCAACATTAGAATAAAACTGTAAGGTAGAAACAATGTGGTGGGTCGGCGGCTTGCCACACACCACATTGTGGTGTGTGTCGGGTCGTCGACCCTGCACAACCACATTGTGTTATAAATACAATGTGTAGATAATACTTAGTGTCATGGCGAGGTCACAGACCCACTACGAACCAATCAATGGTGCGTCACGACACCACTATGAATTATATAGATAAATCAAATAAAATCCAACTCCAATCAAAGATCCGATTGGTTGAAAAGCTATGAAGAACAATTTGATAACATATAAATTCATGAAAAAGTAAAACGGAAAGGGTTATATAAAAACCCTAAATCAAAGGGAAGAAATTCATACTCAAAATTGGAAGTTGAGAATCCTTCTCCTTCTAGTCACAAATTCAACCTCAAAGGGATTAAAATGAAGATTAAAGAGATAATTTTTTCTTTTGAAAAATAGAGGAAACTAGACTTCCCATCCAACACTTCAAAACTTCCACAAATAACTCAAAGTGTATTAAATAAGTGCAATTCAAGTTTATGAACTCAATTAGCACCTATGAAGTGTAATATAATTCGGGTCTATAGACCCAAATTGCACCTAAAAGGTGAAATTAGCCAAAATAGATGTAAATCGGGTCTACAGACCCGAATTACACCTAGATTATAAAACTTGGTGTAAATCGGGTCTACGGACTCAAATTACACCTAAATTGTGAAACTTTCACAATTAATGAAAAATGGGTAAAACAAGGAAAAACACACTTTCGATTACACAAAATATTTCGAAAATAGAACCATAGAGAAAGAGAAAGCACAAATGAGCAAAATTTTGTGGGGTATCCTCATTTTTGCTAACGCTAAAAATGAGGATAATATGTTTCTTAACTGTAATTCAATCAGAGTTATGCCTGAACTACAAGTGCAATTTTGTATCTCTATTTAAGGATCTTCTTTCTTTCTTTTGCAGAAAACTTATGTTTCTCTATATTTATAAATTTGTCTTGCCTTTGCATGAATAGAATTACTTGTCTTGCCTTATTTTAGTTCTTACAAATTGTGTAGTGTCTTTACCTTCTTGTTTGAATACATCTTCATTTGTTTCCATAGCATAGGTGACTATGTTGATCCCTTTTTGGATGTCATCTGCGAACTAGTTTCAGTTCCTCTTGCTATCTTACAAGAATTCCAACCTCCACTCATGCCATAGGGAGTTGATTTAGGTAGAAGTTTGTGCATCCATTGGGTAGTTCTTATGGGTGTTTTGTGCTGTTATAGGTAGGGAAGATCACATATTCAATCCATGTGCAATTTTTTTCCCTTTCAAGCATTCATTCTTCCTTGTTTCCCTCTCAGATCAATAGATTATGAGTTATATGTGTTGGGTTAGACCAACACCTACATCAGATTGATAAGGAAGCCGACCTTCTTCGGAGACTCAACCTCACATTAAACAAGGTCCCACACTTGGAGGTTGTTTCAATGTGCCACAAGGTTGATGAGCTTGAGAGTTCATCAAGGGTGCACACTTTTGTGACAATCCCATTGATAAAAAGGTGCTTAAGTCAACAATGGTCTTAGAGGTAGGGCTTCTTGATATTTTAACTTACTAGAATTGCTTTTGCAATATTCACATTTTCTAACATACCTATTAGTATTGGAAAAGAGCTTTGTCCAAGAGTACCCTGCTCTCATTATCTAGTGTGATGTACTCTTAGCTGAAAAATGTCCTCCACATACACCTTCATGCATCTCTTTTAAAGTTCTTTTTGTCTATCTCTCATCCAGGCATAATAACAAAATACCATCCTTATCTTTCCAAAATAGATCACCCTTCACTAACACATATTTTGATGCTTGAAGCTTCAAAGTCCTCTTTTTATTATCATTTAGACTTTCAGGGCACTTCATGTGTGTGAGAAAGTAGACTATATTAGTATACTAAGGAGTCATTTCGATGCTACAGACCTTGTCCTCCTTTGTACCAGCCCGATTTACTTGTGTAGCCTCTAAGTTGAATTCAACCATCAATTTTGTCAATCCCCGTGCCCTTACTAATTTGGTGATCTAGATTTCAATGTTGAACTCTTGGATTTTGTTTATTCATCTACACCTTCTACCATTGACTTTTATTTGTGAAAAAAGATCCTTTACTGTTGGCTTTTACACATACGCAACCACTTGTGCTCCCACTAGGTATGGCCTAAATGTTTTGATGACCTTTTGAAGTAGTCACCGGTTAGGAGGGACCTCAAAGAGATCAATCTCGACCGGTCAACAAGAGTAAACACAATAGAAACACCATGATATGATGGATGCAATGCAGAACTAAATTAATTATATCATAAAAATTGATTACAATCAATCGGTAACAACCGGGTTACAAAACCCGACTCACTGGCCTGCTAAAATATGCTTAATTAAAGAACATGTCACAACCGGGACATCAAATCTTATGATCTATCTTCTATGTTGTATATCTTAACTGATCTCTACTTATCTACATTTTAGTGCTCAATTACAATGATTTATACAATCCAAATGGATCCGATCAGCCCAAAAAGGGATCAAATGCCGAAGAACAAGACCTAACATGTAAAAAGAACAAGGTCAGCCTCTGCCAAATAAATTCCTTCGAAAAATCCAAAGGTTGAAGTGTATATCAAAGGAAAGGTTGGCCACATGCCAAGGAACATCAGAATCAACACTCAGGGTTCCACAAGCTACGAAAGGGATTTAGTAGATCCCAGTAGATTACAAATGCAAAATAGGTCCATGCAATCGGTACCAGAAAACTGTCTTGGAAACCGGTAGCGATAACTTGCCGAAAAATAATCCAAATGCTCCGTGGTTTAGGAATAAGGTAGATGTTCAAGTCCTCAAGCAAAATCCAACTCCTCAAGATTCGGTGAGCCAATTCCAGAAAATGCAGAATGAAATATTGAAATTGTAAAACAAGAAGAAAAATAGAAAGGAAATATTTTTTGGTTGATGCAAGATTGCCAAGAACCGGGGACGCTCCTGCATCAGACATACGGGGTTGTTGAAAAAAAGTGAGTCCCTCACTTTGCTGGGGTAAGAGGAAAACCAAGGCTGTCTACCACTGCCTGAGAAATCCAAGATGAATATTCAACTGGTCTGTCCTTCCACTTTACAAGTACTCCTTATACTGACTACTCTGGGTAGTATGCCCAATCCTACTTGTTAGTTAACAGATTGGATTTCCCAAAATTGATTAACAAATACTCATGTTCGCCCAGTAGGAAACCAATGAAAACCAACAGTTGGGTAAATGTAATGCCCCGCCAGGAAACCCCGAAGGGATAAGCTAAAATAACAAGAATAGAGTGCAATTTTTTTTTTTTTTTAAGTTACAACACATAAGATGCAACAAGATACCAAAGATTCAGATAACATAGCGGAAGACATTAACGACAATCTCCTAAAGAGTTTCCCAACGAGATTACTTAAATTTTCACAATACACTTTACACACACAATTAATCCAAAAGCTGAATATCTTAATAACGAGATAATTCACAATCAGGATAATTTCTTTCAAAGGATGGAAATATAAATCACAAGCAAGATTCATCATTTAAGATCCATTCATAAACTTCATTCAATCTTTTCATTTTAAAATTACAAACCATACATCTACCTTTTCTAATACACTAGGATTTCATCATGGCATAAGAGATCTTTCCAAGCACATCTAAATTTCTTAACAACAACTGAGTATAATTCATTACTCTAAGATACATTATTCCATATTCCAACTTATTGCATTAAAAGGACGATTTCACACATGCATTACGATAAATCGCATCTCAACCAATTATGCATTCGATCCACATGGCATTCAAGATAGAACTGAATATAAACATTTTAAGTTAATTCCAATTATCCACTTAACCATTCAAACATAAGATAATCATACATGATAAAGCTGAATAAAGGAAACATAAGAGAATACATCACATGACACCAATAATGATCTCGGAGTTCACCCCTAAAGGGCTACATCTCCGGGTCTGCGCAACTGCAAGACCCCTTCTGATAATTAATAAGGTTAAGAGTACAAGAGGTTACACTAAGTACTATCCAGCCATCAAGGCGATACATAAGCAATATACAAACGACCACATCGGTCAATAATACATAAACGATCCTTAAAAAGAACAGGATCCAGCCGAACATAATCCAAGCTAATACAAGAGGTCCATGAGAGCATCCATAAAACTGAACCATCACCACCCAAGGTCTAACATGAAACCGACACTCACAAGGGCAGAGACAGAAAGGACGACTCACAAAGGTACTCAAAACAGGACAAACGACAACCCACTAGCGAACGTAGGGACAAGTGTCATCACACAACCTGGTATGGATACCATGGCAAGTCTTCATAGGTCCCGGCCCATACACTGGTAACCCTGGCAACCTAATCCGAACTTCCGGCCCATCCAAGCCTCATGTGGACCCACACATCCTCTCGTGAAGACAAGGAAGGTAGTTTGCCATTTCAGGCCTTCTCACAGCATGCCGAATCTATGATAGCATTCGTCCCATGTGTGAGGCACATTATCTTATTTAGAGATTATTTTCTAATCTACTTAGGTTATCACTTATTAGACTCACTTTCGATGGGTTACCCAGCAGCCACTTTGGGCACGACCCCCAATCGAAAGCCACTTTCCCATACGACACTAGACTAACTCAGACGAACTCAAACCAAGGAATACACATGGTAAGACGAACGGAGTTCAAGAAGATACAAACATCAGGTCAAACACGACTCAAGGGTAATCACTTACTGACGGTACTCTAACTAGAGACCTGACAACTAAGGTTAACCACGAATCATTATTCGACTCACTCAAAGAGGATATGACCAATTAAGACAACATCACAATACAACAATCAACTCGGAATTCAAGGACTGATACAGGAACACCAAATCATCCATACGACAGGGTCCTACTTACAAAGCAAAACATGCCATTTCATAATTAAAGCGAATACAGTAATTAAACTCGCAATGCAATAATCAGAAAAGACATTATTCCCTCAAGTTGATTTAAACATTAAAAACGATCAAGTTTTCTACATGATCTAAAAACATATTACAGTTATCTACCTTGTCAAGGGATAAGTCGTTCCTGGTTTTCTAACTCGTTAAAATTCAAAGCATAAACAGACATATAAAGCCGTAAAGAGTTTTAACCAATTCATATTATTAAATCTCAGACCACCGTTAATCAACTCAAATAAGGTACTTAATCTCCCAATCAAAACGTCATTACATACTGGTCTAAAATCAGTCTCTACAGATTCATAATTTCAATTCCAGTTACGTAATACGGATTACGGAAATAAGGATAAAAGAAATTCAGTTGTAGATACTCATTTCCAACGCACACGATATAAACTTATTACTCTAAGATTGGACCCAAGCATAGCCAAATAACATTTGATGATGAAATTATCAATTTTAGAACTTAACCACAAAAATACATAAGCCACAAAATGAGTTTGGATAATAACTAACTTATAAATTTTCATTATAGAATTACTTAATATCTAAATTTACATCGATCCAAATATTGCCTCTTAATCGTAATTAAGAGCACTTTAAACTTAGCATTATGAATCTCTTACATAAAAATGATATAATAATCAAATGCATTTTTTTTTTGATTGATAAAAAAAATACATAAAAAAAAACACATGTTAAAAACTACGTTCTTATCAAAAAGAAACGCATTTTAAAACTACGTTGGAAACCACGAAAATGCATTTAAAATAATCTATGCCCCCCCCCCTTTTTTTTTTTTTTTTTTTTAAACACCAACGAAAAACGCATTTAAACGAAAACTTAATTAAAAGAAAACATTAGGCGAAGGGGGAGGGCGGGCCGTGCCCTAACCCTACCCCAGCCGCAAGCAAAGAGGGTCCCCGTGGCGGCGCTCACGACGGTGCCCGCAGGGTGCCGCGGCGCCCTGCGGCCACCGCCGTGAGCCGCAGGCACCACGGACTACAGCAGTCTGCAAGCACGCGAAAGGCGCGGGGGAGGAGAACCAGCGGGGGAGAGGGGAGAGGGAGCGGTGGAGAGGGGAGGGAGCGGGTGGAGCTCCGCTCCCCGCCTCCCATCCCCAAAACACAGTCCGAGCACAAAACAAAACACAAATACGCCTAGGTCGAACATCAACATAGAAACTTGCTTCGGAAACACAGTTCGAAATTTTAATATTAATTTCCTAATAAAAAAAAACACACAGTTCGACTAAAATGAACGCCCAGCGCTAAAAAAATATAACCACAGATCGAAAATGATATGTATTTTTTTTTTTTTCTTTAATAAAACACACAGGTTCAGCATTAACAAGTTCGTTTTAAACGAACTGTGTATTGGGAAACAAGATGTATGATGATAACCATTTCTTTCCCAAACACAACAGGTTTTTAACACCCAAATGATGAGAGGAACACAATATCTCAAAACACTTCCAGCCAAGCTGGTTAATCCACTAAATCAATCAAAAACATGAAATCCAACTCCCATTTCCTTTTAACCAATAACTAAAATTGGGAATTGAATCCTACCTGATCTCGCGTTCCTGGCAAGATCTGCTGAGGAGTCCCAATCTCCAGCTGTCCAAAACCATCTTTCTCCATCCAAAATCCCCAAATTCCTTCCAAAATTTCTCTCCTCCAAAATTTTCCCAAAATTTGGGTAATATGGAAGAGTTGACTCCCAATTTCTATTTTTGGAATAAAATCTTTTTATTTACAAATAATACTCAAAATTTAATACTTTTCTAACTATTTCAGAAAATTAACTTGCTTTTCAATTTACAATCGATTTCTCATATCAGATCCATTTAACCTTTCAAATTAATAATCTAACGAAATACAATTAACTCTATGGCGATAACATATAAAACTTCCTTTTCAACAACATATATATATATAATGCATTTAATAATCGAAATCAGCCATTAAATTCAAATTTACTTCCAATCTAAAACGAGCAATTCATTAACAACGAAAAACGCATAACGAATTCTCAATCAATTTAATCCATTAATCTTACCGACGACGACTGGCGATGCTCACTAGAGCACGCCTAAGGCCGACTAAGGTCTTACGACCACCTAATCCGACTCTAAGGATTAAAAAGTATGCTCAAACCTGCAACACCAGGTGACGACGAACCTCGCACTCATGTGACTTCGTACCTGAAATCTCCTGCAACAAAAGATCATACATGCATACATTTATAAAATTTACTGAAAGCATTAGCTCGATGTTAATACCACGAAGTAGGAACACCGAACAACTTGCATACAACTAGTGAGAAAAATCACATCAACAGCGATGCGTAAAATCAACATCTGATTATAATCATAATATCAAGATAACTAATCACGATTAAACCCAAGTTAGAGATCGATTACGGTAGGGGTACTACATTCTCCCCCCCTAGGTTCCGACTTACTCCTGGAAGTCGTAAGGCTAGATGGAGAACATGTCGTACGCATTAGCCCTGAAACTCATTCCACAAAGATCAAATTGCACATAGAAATCTTTCCATAAATAAATGAAATATTATCGCTAAATCTTTTACAAACGCCATTATCCATTGGCAAGATACATCTAGAACCATACATTCCTTAAAATATTCTAGGAATTATCCACAATCATAGCAAGGAAACAAGAATTTTCTTCCTTTCATTACACCAAATTAAAGCATTACAAAGAGGTAAACAACAATTACCATAATCATCGATCACAAATGACAGAAAAACATGCCATAAGATCAATTTTCCTTTACCAATCCATCTTTATCATAAACTTTTATCAAATGGAACTAACTCAAAATATCAATTTCTACAGCCAAATTAACTTTCATGAAATAAGAGCAACATAAATAACTCAATGGTTACACTTGCCAGGCACAAGACAACCTTTCCAAAGACTATGTCCCATAACATAGCGACAAGCTAACACAATTTACTCCATGATACAAATAATAACCATCCACATGACTGGAATGCATAACAGAAAAGGCCACATGTGAGCATGTCTAATGCTCGGTCAACGATAACATGCACGATCAGCATCTCTATGCCTGATCTCATAACAACAATATGATCATAAATATCCAATATCTCGCTCAAAGGCTCGATGGTGCTAGGCACACCATAGCGGTGCTACCTTCCATACAAGACCTTTGTGAATATCCCTTGTTGTACAAGGTGGTTAGCCTCCAAGAGATAGTCACCACACATAGGTAGGTAGTGGATACTAGCTGCATCACAGCCTCACATACCCCCATCCTCACGGTTCCCTACAACAACTTCCTCGCACACACTCTACCAATTCCGTATCATACGTCCTTGGAGAGGAATTTCACATCTCGACACAAGACCAGCATCCGAAAACAATAAGAATAAACCAGTTCAGCCACCAAAGTACAGATGAATAAAGATAATAAATCACCAATTCCAACAGTAAGGCAAGAAAATAATCCGGAATTTCAACACCAAATCAAAGTGCAAAAGATCACAAGATCGTGGCTAAACCTTCACAGTCAAAGTAAAATAAATTGCTGATCCCCAAGAAATATAAAGAATATCACAACTGCACATAACAGCACTGTGTGACTAGCATCTAGCCACCAACGAGGAAGGAAGGAACAACTGACTAGCTATTGCAGTAGCTCATCATGTGGTGCGACATAGTCACACTATCCACATGGCATGGCAGTATGCACCTCGACATCACCCCGCATCACGTCGTCACGTGGCATGGCAATACCCCAAGTGGAGAAAACACACAATGGACGTATCCCGCATGGTAGTGCACCTCGCGGAAAAAGCACGCGCAGGTCACATCCCGCATAGCGACGTATCTAGAAGGATACTCGCCGTAAGTCAGAGGTATACATGACTATGGTCTTCCCACAAGTCTACCAACACAGGCCAGTTGGCAACTTATGTAAGAACAATGACACGCCTCTCAAGAAGACAAGGCAACAGATACTCCAATAGAATCCAACAATATGCACAAAAACTACCATCTATATGCTCAGATAAGGAAGAGAATAGGCTGACACACATAAACCTATAAATAGATTCATCAAAGGGAAAGTATTGAGTACACCTTGATACAGTTTAGTAGTACAACTATATCATTCCTCGAAGTAGAGAAGCTAAAGTCGCTTCGCGTCGACATTACTCGCACGCCAATCCATACTATTCAAGGAACGGTCGCTTCGAATACTACCCCTTAACATACCGAGTTACCCACAACCCGAGGCTTGGTACTCAGCAGGGAAACAAATAAGCAACATCACATAAACAGTATGGTTTCCCATACTCAAAAACAACATATCCTCCATGGTTGATTACTTCACCAATCCATGGGCACATAAGATAAGCACTGGTTTCTTACAATACACACAATTACACCAGCACTGGTTTAATCACATTTACGGGGAGTACTTTTCAGTATGCTAACATCTATACAAGGAAGATTCCAATTATGCTTTCTATATAAATAACTGAATCAAGTTTACTCTTAGATTCAAGTACTGAAATTATTAACAATTCACAATTACATAAGGAAGTAACATCATTCCTATAGCTTTCTCAAATCTCACTAAACATTCATAATTAAATCACTAGCTAAGCAAATTCACTTCTAAAGCTTAAGACTTTCATCTATCAATATGAAACCAAAAGCAACATACAATTTCACATGTTTAATAAGCATTCTATTTAAATCAATGCACTCTTTAATACCATTTCTAAAAATCTCATGATTAGGCAAAGAGAAGGGAAAAAGAGTTTGATAACCAACCATTTCCTACAAAAACGCAAGATCAACAGATCACGCTACATTATGCATTTTCTCACTATAAGCCTATCATTTAATTACATGGTTTTCATTTCGCTACCGTTTTGAAGGATGACAATCAGCCTAACAAAACATTTCCAATATTTACGGTTGCAACAGGAGGTTCTAGTTTACAAACAAAGTAGAGATCAAGCGAAGCAATCTTTTAGATAATGCAAGACCTCTTACGAACGCTCACTTATAATAATACAATATAGACACATGTCATACTTTGCAACCTACTAGGGAAGATCACATTACGATCAAAGATAAGCAAAGAGCTATTACCCAATTAAAACATATTAATGCACGCACATCAAACAAGCTTTTCCATTCGCACTTTTTAAACACATTAAGGTAATTACACATACCCAACAGCGAGTTCAATGGAGCATTTGCTAAAATAATCTTCAATCAAACTGGTTTAATAAAACACATAAGACAATCTTTCAGGGAACACATTAATACTCTCTCAAAGCTACAATAACATGCTCTTTATAATACTTCTTCTACCAACCAAGCAGTTTCACATAATTCATCTATTCGCATATCAATGCACCTTACTAAGGTAGAATTTAATCATGCTACTCCTACAACATACACATGGAGAATTCTTTAACATACACATACAGTTTTCTCCCAAAACCAATATAAATTTTTAAACCCATAGCCCTCTTTAATGATCTAAAAACATAAACGACATAAGGCTCATGCAAGGGTTCAAGAAGTCACACTCTTTTCTCTTGCAACATGAAATTCAAATCAAAGATAATTACGCATATCATAATCATTTTAATTTCCAGAATGAGAGAGAATTGGTGATAATCATTTAATTTTCTACGAATAAGCATTCAATAATTGCCATACAAGTCCTTCAAGTGGACAACCTTAAGCTAGATCATAAGCTTTAAACACACATAATTCGCACTTTCAGATTCAAGACAAGCACAGACTGATCCAAATGGATTAGTCTAAAGAGTACAACACTCAATAGGGAAGGCACACAATGCACAAATAAGCACTCAACACCAACATCAAGAAGGCGAAAACAAGGTGTGAACACACACACGTTACACACCAGCTAAGGTCTGCTCAATCACTCACATGCAAAAGGAGGACAAGCAAACGCATAAGGTCGATACACCTCACAACAAATAGAGGGCACACGCGACACCAGAGATCCCAATGTTTGCAACATGGGCTCTGATACCAAATGTAATGCCCCGCCAGGAAACCCCGAAGGGATAAGCTAAAATAACAAGAATAGAGTGCAAATTTTTTTTTTTTTTAAGTTACAACACATAAGATGCAACAAGATACCAAAGATTCAGATAACATAGCGGAAGACATTAACGACAATCTCCTAAAGAGTTTCCCAACGAGATTACTTAAATTTTCACAATACACTTTACACACACAATTAATCCAAAAGCTGAATATCTTAATAACGAGATAATTCACAATCAGGATAATTTCTTTCAAAGGATGGAAATATAAATCACAAGCAAGATTCATCATTTAAGATCCATTCATAAACTTCATTCAATCTTTTCATTTTAAAATTACAAACCATACATCTACCTTTTCTAATACACTAGGATTTCATCATGGCATAAGAGATCTTTCCAAGCACATCTAAATTTCTTAACAACAACTGAGTATAATTCATTACTCTAAGATACATTATTCCATATTCCAACTTATTGCATTAAAAGGACGATTTCACACATGCATTACGATAAATCGCATCTCAACCAATTATGCATTCGATCCACATGGCATTCAAGATAGAACTGAATATAAACATTTTAAGTTAATTCCAATTATCCACTTAACCATTCAAACATAAGATAATCATACATGATAAAGCTGAATAAAGGAAACATAAGAGAATACATCACATGACACCAATAATGATCTCGGAGTTCACCCCTAAAGGGCTACATCTCCGGGTCTGCGCAACTGCAAGACCCCTTCTGATAATTAATAAGGTTAAGAGTACAAGAGGTTACACTAAGTACTATCCAGCCATCAAGGCGATACATAAGCACTATACAAACGACCACATCGGTCAATAATACATAAACGATCCTTAAAAAGAACAGGATCCAGCCGAACATAATCCAAGCTAATACAAGAGGTCCATGAGAGCATCCATAAAACTGAACCATCACCACCCAAGGTCTAACATGAAACCGACACTCACAAGGGCAGAGACAGAAAGGACGACTCACAAAGGTACTCAAAACAGGACAAACGACAACCCACTAGCGAACGTAGGGACAAGTGTCATCACACAACCTGGTATGGATACCATGGCAAGTCTTCATAGGTCCCGGCCCATACACTGGTAACCCTGGCAACCTAATCCGAACTTCCGGCCCATCCAAGCCTCATGTGGACCCACACATCCTCTCGTGAAGACAAGGAAGGTAGTTTGCCATTTCAGGCCTTCTCACAGCATGCCGAATCTATGATAGCATTCGTCCCATGTGTGAGGCACATTATCTTATTTAGAGATTATTTTCTAATCTACTTAGGTTATCACTTATTAGACTCACTTTCGATGGGTTACCCAGCAGCCACTTTGGGCACGGCCCCCAATCGAAAGCCACTTTCCCATACGACACTAGACTAACTCAGACGAACTCAAACCAAGGAATACACATGGTAAGACGAACGGAGTTCAAGAAGATACAAACATCAGGTCAAACACGACTCAAGGGTAATCACTTACTGACGGTACTCTAACTAGAGACCTGACAACTAAGGTTAACCACGAATCATTATTCGACTCACTCAAAGAGGATATGACCAATTAAGACAACATCACAATACAACAATCAACTCGGAATTCAAGGACTGATACAGGAACACCAAATCATCCATACGACAGGGTCCTACTTACAAAGCAAAACATGCCATTTCATAATTAAAGCGAATACAGTAATTAAACTCGCAATGCAATAATCAGAAAAGACATTATTCCCTCAAGTTGATTTAAACATTAAAAACGATCAAGTTTTCTACATGATCTAAAAACATATTACAGTTATCTACCTTGTCAAGGGATAAGTCGTTCCTGGTTTTCTAACTCGTTAAAATTCAAAGCATAAACAGACATATAAAGCCGTAAAGAGTTTTAACCAATTCATATTATTAAATCTCAGACCACCGTTAATCAACTCAAATAAGGTACTTAATCTCCCAATCAAAACGTCATTACATACTGGTCTAAAATCAGTCTCTACAGATTCATAATTTCAATTCCAGTTACGTAATACGGATTACGGAAATAAGGATAAAAGAAATTCAGTTGTAGATACTCATTTCCAACGCACACGATATAAACTTATTACTCTAAGATTGGACCCAAGCATAGCCAAATAACATTTGATGATGAAATTATCAATTTTAGAACTTAACCACAAAAATACATAAGCCACAAAATGAGTTTGGATAATAACTAACTTATAAATTTTCATTATAGAATTACTTAATATCTAAATTTACATCGATCCAAATATTGCCTCTTAATCGTAATTAAGAGCACTTTAAACTTAGCATTATGAATCTCTTACATAAAAATGATATAATAATCAAATGCATTTTTTTTTTGATTGATAAAAAAAATACATAAAAAAAAACACATGTTAAAAACTACGTTCTTATCAAAAAGAAACGCATTTTAAAACTACGTTGGAAACCACGAAAATGCATTTAAAATAATCTATGCCCCCCCCCCTTTTTTTTTTTTTTTTTTTTAAACACCAACGAAAAACGCATTTAAACGAAAACTTAATTAAAAGAAAACATTAGGCGAAGGGGGAGGGCGGGCCGTGCCCTAACCCTACCCCAGCCGCAAGCAAAGAGGGTCCCCGTGGCGGCGCTCACGACGGTGCCCGCAGGGTGCTGCGGCGCCCTGCGGCCACCGCCGTGAGCCGCAGGCACCACGGACTACAGCAGTCTGCAAGCACGCGAAAGGCGCGGGGGAGGAGAACCAGCGGGGGAGAGGGGAGAGGGAGCGGTGGAGAGGGGAGGGAGCGGGTGGAGCTCCGCTCCCCGCCTCCCATCCCCAAAACACAGTCCGAGCACAAAACAAAACACAAATACGCCCAGGTCGAACATCAACATAGAAACTTGCTTCGGAAACACAGTTCGAAATTTTAATATTAATTTCCTAATAAAAAAAAACACACAGTTCGACTAAAATGAACGCCCAGCGCTAAAAAAATATAACCACAGATCGAAAATGATATGTATTTTTTTTTTTTTCTTTAATAAAACACACAGGTTCAGCATTAACAAGTTCGTTTTAAACGAACTGTGTATTGGGAAACAAGATGTATGATGATAACCATTTCTTTCCCAAACACAACAGGTTTTTAACACCCAAATGATGAGAGGAACACAATATCTCAAAACACTTCCAGCCAAGCTGGTTAATCCACTAAATCAATCAAAAACATGAAATCCAACTCCCATTTCCTTTTAACCAATAACTAAAATTGGGAATTGAATCCTACCTGATCTCGCGTTCCTGGCAAGATCTGCTGAGGAGTCCCAATCTCCAGCTGTCCAAAACCATCTTTCTCCATCCAAAATCCCCAAATTCCTTCCAAAATTTCTCTCCTCCAAAATTTTCCCAAAATTTGGGTAATATGGAAGAGTTGACTCCCAATTTCTATTTTTGGAATAAAATCTTTTTATTTACAAATAATACTCAAAATTTAATACTTTTCTAACTATTTCAGAAAATTAACTTGCTTTTCAATTTACAATCGATTTCTCATATCAGATCCATTTAACCTTTCAAATTAATAATCTAACGAAATACAATTAACTCTATGGCGATAACATATAAAACTTCCTTTTCAACAGCATATATATATATAATGCATTTAATAATCGAAATCAGCCATTAAATTCAAATTTACTTCCAATCTAAAACGAGCAATTCATTAACAACGAAAAACGCATAACGAATTCTCAATCAATTTAATCCATTAATCTTCACTGCACAAACGCATAAATACTCAACAAATTACTAAAGGCTAATTAATCAATTAACCAAACACACCAGGCACGCAAACCGAGAAGGTCAACCAAACAGACGACTCGCAAACCCAAACAACAGGGATTACCGACGACGACTGGCGATGCTCACTAGAGCACGCCTAAGGCCGACTAAGGTCTTACGACCACCTAATCCGACTCTAAGGATTAAAAAGTATGCTCAAACCTGCAACACCAGGTGACGACGAACCTCGCACTCATGTGACTTCGTACCTGAAATCTCCTGCAACAAAAGATCATACATGCATACATTTATAAAATTTACTGAAAGCGTTAGCTCGATGTTAATACCACGAAGTAGGAACATCGAACAACTTGCATACAACTAGTGAGAAAAATCACATCAACAGCGATGCGTAAAATCAACATCTGATTATAATCATAATATCAAGATAACTAATCACGATTAAACCCAGGTTAGAGATCGATTACGGTAGGGGTACTACAGTAAATAATGTTAATTTACCCTCTGCATAAGGGTACAACTTCCCATATGATATTCAATGAATTTTGACCAAATTTTATCATATAATTCACTTTTAACCAAAAAGCAAAGAAAGGCTTTAACATTCACTTGTCAACACAAAATGAACGCTTCACAAAGATTATTGGAATGCATAACAAAACATTAAACTTCAAATAATGATTAACCTATATGAAGTGATCAAAATATTTGAACTCTGATTGATACTCGCTCATGCCTTATAGGACAAAGGGAATCAGAATATTCAAATGCTTTCAGCTAATTTCATTCATCAGATTGATTCACAGACTTAATATTTGATAAAAATCAGAGAAGGGAATCCAATACATGAACATATAAATATCCCAACATAAATCTTTTATATATTCAAACACACAGGTATCAAAAGCTGTATCAGACATTCCATTCCATTCAAAGATGGAGTATTTCACTGAAATTAACAAGTAAAATAGTTTGCTATCTTAATTTTTTACAAAATTTTATGGATCCGCGCCAAAAAATCCATTCCTAATATTTATAGCCACCAGGCTAACCTAATATCTAAACACAAAGCTTCAAGAAGCAACCGTTCGTAACTGAAATTAACTAAAAACGGCCAAAAACTGTAAATAGAGCTATAATTGCAGAACAGGAAACAATTCTTGATTTGTCTTATTGGTGTGTTGTGCCACGTATATTTCGCCACTCTATATGAACCGCTAAAAAGTTGTGAACAACCTGATAATGTGGGAGCCCAATGTGAAAGATACGTTCCTTCCAGACCTCTTTGTCCATACTCACTTCCATAACTTTAGTTTTGTGCGTTTCCAAGTGATCAGAACAGACAACCAACATAGATTCGATTCTGGCAATTCTGGAGAAGTCATCTTTGGTTAAAGATTTTGATTCTTTAACTAGGTTCATCTTTCCTTTGAAATTCTCCACCATATCCACTGTCTGCTCAATGGTTTGTCCATCTTCCTTAAGAAGCTGTACATCAATGCACTCCAAATCTTTCTGCATTACAGCAATGAGTTCTTTCAATTCTTTCAACAACTTAATGGATTCTTTGTGGCCTTGCTTAGTGATTGAATTTCTCCATTCAATATTTTCTTTTGCCACATACAATATCTTGTCATCTAAATCTTTTACCGCCTTTTCAGTGTGAAACTTCATGACACCATATTTCTGCACATCTTTCATCTGAATCAACACTGCTGCCCATTTGTTCCTTTCTTTTTCCCACGCTATCACTTCTGTTTCAAGCTCCTGAGTTACAGTTATAGCATCCTCGTATACCCTGATCAGATTAGCAATATATCCTGCTCCCTATTGAATTATGGATTCAAGCCACTCATCGAAGGTTTCCGCCATCATACGATTCCTCTGAACTTTATCCAACAAATTTTGGTTCATTGGCGATTTAGGATCAAAACACAGAGAAATTTGCGACAGGGGTTGCAGACTGGGATGATGTATGGCATTGATGTATTCTGCCATCTGTTTAACAAATTGTTTCAGTTCCCGCTTGTCCTTCTCATCTTTCCATGTTCTAGATAACATCCTTTTAGTGGAAGATTCTAAATATTTTGCGTCAGCAGCCCTGGAAGCAGTTCCTAAATCAATCTTTTCAATGGAAAATTCCTTCTCAGTAGCATTTTCTGGATCTTTGTCCGAAATTGGCTTAGCCATTTCAGCTACCCAATGCCCTGTATTCTCATCCACCTCTAGCATGGCCTCTGCTTTAAGCCTCTTAGACTTAGATGTCTTTCCAAGGCATCTACTCACCATATCTTCTATTGGAATGCTGATAGGAACCACATTTTGTTTCTTGCTGATTGAGGCTCCCAACCATCTGGAAACATTTGGAGATTCCTTGGCGGGCGTCTGATACTCTGATGAATCCATGATAGCCAAAGTGGCCACTTGATTGAGATTATCCTCAGGTTGTTCTTTTTGTTTATTTGCATCTTGAGTTGCAGGGGTATCTGCTACTGGTTCACCCATAATTACTTGTGCTTCTTCACTATCAAGAATTATGATGGCTTCTTCCCTTGTAGGTTCTTTACTTTTCTTCTTATTTCTGGAACGGGTGACTCGAACTGATGAGGAGCCAAATAGTGATTCCTTGAACTTCTTAGTTTGAACCTTTTCACTCTTCGTATCAGTAGCACCTGCAATATCAATAACTATGTCAAAGGAAGAAATGAGGGTTTGTGCAGCAGTATGAGGTTGCTCAACTAATTTCTCAACTGAGGTAGTGGTCAGTCTCATTCCAGATTTACAATTTCTTAACCACTTTTCTATTCTCCTTATAACATTAAAGGTTCTGGATTGGATATTTTCTTCTTCTCTCCTATCCCAGTCAATTTCAGGAATAGGTTGCTTATGAATTCTTTTATTGAACTCCGAGTCCAATACATCTTCACCTTCCTCTTCATGTACTCCTGCTATGTTCATTGATAATTTCATAGTAATGATTTGCCGTAGAGTGAACCTTGACCATAATCTTCTTCGGACTTCAAATTCATCACAACAATCTTCCCAGTAGCCTTCTAACTGGGGTATATGTGAAAAGTTCACATCAACATTCAGATGTTCTATTGCATATCCTTTACTGTCAAACCCCTGCCGAGCAACATAAGGCTGCAGATTCATTTTCTTGAGTTCCACTTATAAATTCAATGCATCAGAGGTAGTTTTGTAGTTGTAATATCCAAGTTCAATTGGGAAAATTGCTCCAGACTCACTTTTCATCCCTAATTTTTTATCAACATGAGCTAACTGTTGGCAGACTTCGAGGAGTACATAACTATCAAGAGTATATCTGGGCAGTTTGAAAGGTTGATCTTCAAAGCCTCCAATTCTAATATAAGTGAACCTAGGAAATTGAATAAAACAACTCCCATAAGTACTAATCAATTTTAATGCTTCGAATGACATTCTCTTATTCATATTTCCCTGCAGTTCAAAAGTTAATCTTCCTACAAAGACATCACTCCATCTGAAGAAGTTTTCTGTATACCTCTGTCTCTGCAAGTGTGGATAGAACTCATAGACTTTCATTCCATCAACCCATGGTTCTTGATATAATCCTGGCCATTCTCTGATGCAAGCTAAAATATAAAATAGGTAGGAAGACATATGAAAACTGGCTATTCCAACAGAATTACTCAAACCCTCATGCAATCTCTCTGCAATTACTTGCGCCCAATCAAGGTATTTCTCGCCAGATAATAACAGCTGAATGTAAAAATACATCTAGTCTTCCCAATAGAAGGCATGTGAATTCCCCTTGAGCCTATTCAAAAGAATTACAATATCCCTCACTTCTGTAATAAAATTCTCCCTTGTCAAGGGTTTAGGTAACCTAGAACCTCCCTTCTGCATTTTAAGAAGCCAATTTCTAGCAATGACACTCCGATAAACACTTTTCTTCTCAGAGAAAAATGCATATGAGGTTCCTATGGACCAATCTTCGTACGACTCTTTGTGAGGGATCCCAATCGCAGCCATTACTGTTTCTCTGTCAATCCACACTAAAATGTCTCCATTGCTGGTCCTAATACACCTGTTACTAGCATCATATTTGCTCATGCATGCATACACTAATTCTGGGCAAGGAGCAGCGATTGGGAAAGTAGCAGCTTCAACCAGAGCGCTATGAACTATCTTTTCCATCATGGAATTGGCCTCTGGATTTTTAGCCCTTTCTAGAAAATTCTCTAACTCATCCTGAACTAAAGCTGTATCATCTAATTCTGGAAGGGTACTAATTAAGCATGATGTTCGACCCAAGTTCGGAAGAATTGGTCTCATGTTTGCTTAAAATTGCATCAATTAGACAACATTCAACCCCGAGGCAAAGAATTACACTAACCAATTTCAGAGCTAAAACATAGTAGGGGAGGTTAGTGATTAAACTCACCTGTCTTCACCATCAAACTGTGTAATCCTCGAAAAAACTGAGCTAAATTACCTTCCGCATCCTTACTCTTCGCTAGTAGCAACAATGATTTTCTTACCTGAGAAGCATCATATTTAAGGACGAAAAACACTAAAAAGTACCAAAGCATGCTTCACCCCAGCTCATTTATCTGTGTAAAACTTCCCATGATTTGATATAGTTCTGACATGCTCATTAATTAAAAATCAATTCCACACAGTCGACATGCTTTCTCATGATTGCTTTCCATAATTACAGTTTGAAAACATGGAAAATGAGGACTATTTTGTTCCCATCGCGCCGCCTTTATCTCCCAAACACCATCGGGCTGATTTGAAACAACGCTTTGAACCTTGAACTATTTCAAAAGAAGTTCATTGGTTCAAAGTTCAAAGACAAAAGATCAACGCTTGCGGCAAGGAAGAAAGAAACAAAAGAAAATTTTAATGATGTGAAAATGAACCTTGAACCTTGAACCATTTCAAGAGTGGTTCAAGTTCAAGATGACCACAAGGATTGACGTTAAAGGGACAGCCGCAATACATAAGACAAAAGACCGATTGAACCTTGAACCTTGTACCCAAAAGGTTCAAAGTTCAAGTTCAACGACTATGCTAATGAACACTTAGAACTTAATAGACCAAATTTCCTTTGAACCAGAATTTTGAACTTTACAAAGGGTTCAACGGACGAGTATGAAACTCAAATTGATGAAGACTTAAGCCTTACAATACTTAATAAAATGATGACCCCTAATTGATAAGCTATAAGCGGATAAATAAGGGGTAACACTACTATCCAAAATGTTTCAATCTGATTTAGTTCCTTCTGGGGCAACTGTTTCTCCAAGTCCGCAATACCGTCCTCACCAAATTTTGGTTCATGATACTGATGTAGATTTGCAATGTTAAATACAAGTGAAATACTCAGATTATCCGGTAACTCCACTTCATATGCATTTCTAGAACTGAACTTTCTCAAAATCTTGCAAGGTCCAAACTTCCTCATCTGCAACATGTTATAAATTCCAATCGGGAATCTTTCTTTTCTCAGATACACCATCACTTCATCGCCAACTTCAAATTCCTTATGTCTCCTCTTCTCATCGACTTTCTCCTTATACTTGCTGTTCATGTCCTCCAGATGTTGCTTAACTTGAATATGTAAGTCCTTTATATGGTCTGCAAATTCTTTTGCTTCTACACTTCTCCGGTCTTCACTGCTAATATCTCTTAGTTCTGATATACTTTTAGGGTGTGCTGGATGGTAACAATCTCAAAAGGTGTCCTTCTGGTACTCCTGTTTACTGAATTATTGTAGGCAAACTCTGCTTGTGCAAGGATCAGATCCCAACTTCCAGTTTTGTCTCCAACTAAGCATCTTAACAAACTTCCCAAGCTTCGGTTAACTACTTCTGTCCGTTCATCAGTCTGTGGGTGAAAATTAAAACTAAACTTGAAATCTGTCTTCATCTTCTTCCAAAGTGTTCTCCAAAAATAACCAACAAACTTAGTATCTCTGTCTAAAACTATGCTCTTAGGTAATCCATGCAATCTCACCACTTCTTTGAAAAACAGGTCAGCTATATGTAGTGCATATGATGTCTTCTTACAAGGTATGAAATGAGCCATCTTCGAGAATCTATCCACTATCACAAATATAGAATCATTCCCTCTCCGTGTTTTAGGCCATCCAAGTATGAAATCCATGCTTATATCTTCCCAAGGTCTCTCTGGTACTGTCAAAGGTTTATGCAATCCCACATTCTGACTACTACCCTTCGTAACTTGACAAACTCTAAATTTTTTCACAAATTTCCTAACATCCTTATGAATATGGGGCCAAAAAGAAAGCTCACTCACCACTGCTACTATTTTATCAACACCAAAGTGTCTGACTAATCCTCCACTATGTTTCTCCTTCATCAGATTCTCCCTCATAGAACTCTTAGGTATGCATGACTGAACTCCTCTGAATAACATCCCATCTTGAATGATGTAATCCAACCCCTTGCTTCTATCTACCATAACCAGTTCTCTACATGCTCTCCAAGGTTTTGCGAAATCCAGGTCATCATCATACAAGGTCTTCAACTCCCCAAATCCTAATACTGCCTCTCTCATCTCTGTCAGTAGATTCCTTCTTCTAATTAATGCATCAACAACTTTGTTAGATTTTCCACTTCAATGCTTCAACACAAAGGTGTAACTCTGCAAAAATTCTACCCATCTCATATGTCTCTGATTCAACTTACTCTGACTATTCAAATTCTGCAAAGCTTGATGATCAGTATACAACACAAACTCCTTAGGAAATAGGTAATGTCTCCACTTCTTCAAGGCTTGAACTATGGCATAAAATTCTTGATCATACACTGAATATCTCCTCCGGTCATCATTCAATTTTTCACTGAAATAAGCTACTGCTCTCCCTTCCCGACTCAAGATTTCTCCTATTACTATTCCACTTGCATCACAATCCACTTGAAATACTTTGTTAAAATCTGGTAAAGCTAACACAGGATGCTCAGTCACTTTCCGCTTCAACAGTTCAAAACTTTGTTTGCTCCGGTGGTCCACTTGAATTCCTTCCTATTTCACCTAATGGTCTCAGTCATAGGGTTACAAACTAAGCTGAAAGTTCTGATAAACTTCCAATAGAAACTAGCCAATCCATGAAATGATCTTACCTCTCCAATGCTTTCAGGTGTAGGCCATTCAACAATTGCTTTTACTTTCTCAGGGTCCATTTTCAAACCATCCTTAGATTTCATAAATCCCAAATAGACTAACTCTCTCTTCGTGAAAGTATACTTCTTAAGATTTATCAACAACTTTTCTTCTCTCAACCTCTGGAAAACTTGTCTTAAATGCAACAAATCCTCCTCTTTTGTCTGATTGAAAATCAGAATGTCATCCAAATATACAATAACAAACTTACCCAAGAATTTCTTCAATACCTCATTCATCAGCCTCATGAAAGTACTCGGTGCATTAGTTAACCCAAAAGGCATCACCAACTAATCACACAATCCTTCATTTGTCTTTAATTCTATTTTCAACTCATCTCCTTCTCTGATACTGATATGATGATATCCACTCTTGAACTCTATCTTTGTAAAGTATTTGGCTCTATTCAAACAATCCATTATGTCATCCATCCTAGGCAATTGAAACCTATATTTCACTGTGATCTTGTTTATTTCTCTGGAATCAGTACACATCCTCCATTATCCATTCTTTTTAGGTGCTAATACTATTGGTACTGCACAAGGACTCAAACTTTCTCTGATCAAACCTTTCTTCAACAATTCCTGCACTTGTCTATTCAACTCTTCATTCTCTGCCAGTGTCATCCGGTGTGCAGATTTGTTAGGCAAACTAGATCCAGGAACCAAGTCCATGCAATGATTGATACTTCTCATAGGTGGTAATCCATCAGGCACATTATCTAAAATGATGTCTTCATACTCTGTCAACAACTCTCTTATCTCTTCCTATTGTTCTTCTTCATGCTCCAAATTCTTAGTCTTCTTAGGAACTAAGGCAAAATACACATTCTCATGTCTCATTCTATCCACCAAATAGATTCTAGCACTCGTATAGACTTCACTCTTCAAAGGCTCCTCTAAGGGAAATAAGGTTTACGTCATCCCATTGGCCACAATAGTGTATGTATTCTTCCTCCCATCATGTATTGCCTGTCTATCAAACTGCCAAGGTCTACCCAACAAAAGGTGACAAATATCCATTGGCATAATATCAAACAAAAATTCATCATGATAATTCCCAATTTTCAATTTCACCAAACATTTCTCACTTGCTAACAACTTAGATCATCCTGAAACCATGCTATCTGATAAGGCTTAGGGTGTTTGAATCTTTCCAAATTCAACTTATTCACCATATCTTTTGAAACAAGATTATTTGAACTACCACTATCAATAACAACTTTACAACACTTACCAGATACCTTACATCTAGTCTTGAACAAATTATTACTCTACATGGGCTCTTCATCTCCTCTGGTATGACACAAAGCTCTCCTCATCATAAACAGTTCTCCATCTTTCAGTTTGTTAGCTGATCAGATGGGGCTTTCTTCTACCAATGTTGTTCTCCCAATGTTCTCTGTCTTTTTACATTTGAAAGCACAATGTCCTTCTCCTCCACACTTAAAGCAAGTTCCTCTAAACACTCTCTTGTCTTGTCTTCTATCATCTTTTCCAAAACCCTCATTCCCGTAGCCATCAGGTTCTCTCCTCCGGTAGAAATTTTTGTCATCCTTCTGATATGAATTACCTTCTAATTCTTAGGACCGACCTAATTACATGTTTCATTTTCTTGCATTGGTGTATGTAATCATATGAGACCGACCTGGATGTGTTCCGGTGGGTATAAATATGATGTTAGGTAATCATTTGTAGGGGCAGGGGAAGTAGAACTTGGAATAAGGATTGAGATTCTCATGTGGTGATCTGATTGATTCTTATTGTCCTAGTTGGATAGTATCTGGCTTGAAGCCTGCATATAACTGGTTAATTACCGGATGTTCTTTGCTAATAGTACAATGATTGCTAGATGCTTGCCGAAAGTTATATGGCTTTAATATGATCTGTTTATGTGCAATTGTTATGTGTTCTTGCTGCTTCTGTTGTGTCTCCCTCGCTACATAAGCCGATTGACTCTTTTGAGGGTTTATACCGATTATGGCTACATCAAGAGTAATCAGACCATTTTGTATACACTATGAGGGAACAATATGACATAATGGAGTACCCCCATGAAGAGGGATCAGTAACAAGGCTTTGGACAAATCTAGGTCAGAGCGAAGTGATGCGTGATTTAATATCATAATATTTCAAGCTTGCTAATTTATGTCTTACCATGATATTGGGTTCGATGGAGGATGAGAGAGTTTTTAGTGCTTTGGGGTTCCTAAAATCAAACATAAGAAACAAACTAGACAAGAATTTAGAAAATTGCTTGAGGCTCTATACATCTAAGTATGATGTCCACACTTTTCCTTATGATAGGGCACTGAAAATATGGAGGTCCAAATGTGAAAGAACAGGTTTGGGCAACACTTCAAACCAAATTGGCAGTGAGACAATTGACTCATGTATTGGACCTACTCGTAGCATTGAGATGTAGTTGAATAGAATTATGCAGACTTAGAGGGAACAAAACACAGACAAGAATCAAGGAAGCTCTGAATTTGTTGAGGAGGAATGACAACTTTAAGAGATTTAGCACTAGCAGTTCCTAGGTATTTATTAATCTTATTACTGCATCTCATCATTCATATTACAAAAACTTATTATTGTGGTTGATAACTTGATGATATTTTATGTGTCTGTCAACTTTTTGCAATTAAAATTTAATATTGATTTTCAATTGCATTTTTTAACTTTCTAATTTCGAATAGAAAATAGCAGAATAAAAGAGCGTAATGTGTTTATTGATAGAGTGATGTTTATTTAGACATGTTGAGATTTTCATTAATTCTTTCAAAATATAACCATATGATACAATTCATTCAATACACAAAATTGTGTGATTCTCTATGCAAAAGTCAATACAAAATTTCAGAACCCTTCGCAAATGACCCTAAATTCCCTTTTATAGAAACAAGGGAGCAACAACAGCTTCAGGTCTATTCGCAACATGTGAAGACTCAACATCAAAATCAATTACCAAGGCACTGAATCTATTGTCCCATCAGTATCACAAACTTAGTACAATTTTACAAGGCTGAAGGTATCTATGACCATCGTAGGCTAGATTAACAATTTAGCAACTGCTACATGTCTCCTCATCCTATTCAAAAAATAGAGTTCAAACTTAAAAGTTAATTCAAGCCATGACAAATTAAATATAGAGAATAGCAGTGCACAAAACCTAGAAATCAGAAATAGAGAAAGGTAAAAAAGTTAAAATTTGAGAGAAATTGAGAATACAAATTTACAAGGTTGAAGGTGTGCATCATAATCTAGATTAGTAATAGTGAGTGCTGCATTTTTCCTGTTAAAAAACTAGAGTTATTTCAAGCCATGCCAAAAGAAGAAAACCTTGAAATTAAGAGTAAAAGCAGAAAACTATGCAATACATACTATGATTTATGCGATCTTTGTGCCAATTTTTGTAGGGTGCTCCACTCTCCATATGATGGAAGTCCAATTTCTTTTAAAGTATAGTATGTCAACTGCAACTTCGTCAACAATCCATATTTGGAAGAGTGACTTGACTCCTCTGTTTCACCCAATACCGCATTCAAAGTTGTCAATGGTTTGATGAAATCCAGAAAGTTGTGAGGAGTTGTGTCCTTAGGAAGCAAGTTGAAATCAGACTTCATTTTGCCCTCCATCCTTTTTTTGAAAATCTTCTTTTCCAATGAATTTATTTGATGTGTCAACACTCTTCAACAAACCAAGATTTAACAAGTTGGCCGTCTTTTGTTGTAGTTTCAATAACTTTTTCCCACCTTTATCTAAAATTTCCTGTGCTTCCCTCAGTTTTTGGTATTTTTGAATGATATATGATTCCTTAATTGAGGCATCAATGCGGCTCTTAATTCCCTTGGATGCCAAATAGCTATCACTGTTACTATAGACTTCTTGCAAAATCTGTTTTGCAATATTCTCTTTTGAATAAACATTTATGTTCTTCTCAATGTGCTCTTTGAGCTCCCAAAAAAAATACTCTCAGACTTTCATTCAATTCCAACAATTCACACAACTTGTCACTCTGCATTATTTTCCCCCAAATGTTTTCTTTTATATACTTCACTGTATTTTTCATATTGTCCTTCAATCTGTCTTCCGATGTTTTAATTTTATTATTTGCATTCTGTAGCTCTTCTTTCATTTGTGCACATTTTTTTCTTTCTTCCTCTACTTTCTCTTCCAAATATTTTGCTTTTTTCATCTCATGCTCCAATTGGTTCCATAAATTTTTGTTTAAGACAATAGCAGACTCCAGACTTTTGTATAATTTTATTGAAGTGGCTCTTTCATCATCAAAATTTTTAATGATTTCATCTAATTTTTCCCTCAGTTCCTTCAGTTCTGTCTCCATCTGTTCCTACATTGTAATTGTTGAGGTAGAGGCCAAATTTTTTTATCCTTTTCTGTAATTCATTGCACTTGTTATCTGCTGCTTTCCTCTTTGCTTTTTCATTTTCTAGGCATGCCTGTAACTTTTCCATTTGTTTCACCACCTTAATTTTCTCTCTCTCCATCTTTACTAGTGAAGTGTAGATCACTTCGTTCGTGTTTTTTGACACAGTAATTTTGTCCACATTTTGAACTTTGAAAAAATCCATTTGGAGGGTGCTAACGTGAAATTCAGAGGGATCTATGACTCCGTGGTGGATTTTAACCTTTATTTGGGGGCATAAGAACCATGAACTACATCATATCTTTGTTTGGGTCATATGTGGAAAATACCCTGTTCGATGCAGGCTGTTCCTCTAAAGATGTATTAAGGGCACCACTCTTCAATGTCTTCTTTTTTCTTTATTCATATTTGTTTTTTCTACAAATTTATTAAAGAAATCATTGTAATGAAAATCTGGGATTGCTGAAGCAATTGAATGTTTGAAAGGTGAAATAACACGTGCAGTGATACATGAGGCTCCACCCATGCCTGTGGTTCTAACTAATGCATTTTGAGGAGTACCAAAAGCCATTCCTAATCCTGTTCCACCTTCACTTTCAAGTGTAGTTTAATCTGAAGGTGTTTTTGTACTCGCCATTGTTGTCATAACCTTTTGCTTCTTCACATTGCCTTGATCACTAGGATTCAGTATAGTATCTACTACTATTGTACTCTTGTGAGAGATATCTTGTTGTTACACTTGATCAAGACAACTAGTATTAGTACCCATGCCATCCCCACTAGTGGCAGTGGCACTTGATTGAACACTAATAGAAATACTATCCCAAGATTCCCTACCAGTGGCAGTGGCACTTGATTCACCACCAATAGGAATACCATGTTGTGCTAGTGGTTGTGATTGAATTTGAGTGTCTGCACAAGGTGGTTTTGAAGCTTTAACAAATTGAAATGGAGATGCAGGGTAATGAGTAGTACCTTTCTGTGATGAATCTAACGAATCAAGTGTAATGACTGGTTTCTCAGGACATTTTTGATGGTATGATGAAAGAATAAGTATCCGATAGATTACTGTGAGGGGGGGGGTGTGAATCAGTAAATAAAAAAACTGATACAAACTTCCCAAACTCAAATTCAAACATATAAAGTAAACTTATCAATGAAATACCACTGGCAAGATCAATACTCATAAGAATACCAGTTGACTATTAGAACAACTTAACAGTAAACAACATTTAACTTGTAAACATCCAAATGCTTTATCATATGCCAATGCTTCATTTCTCAATGCTTCCGGTTATCATGCCTTATCATAAATAGTTAAACAATTAATCAAATCAACCATAAGATCATAACCACAAAAATATTAACCACATGACACAAGTATTTATACGTAGAAAACCCAAATAGGTAAAAACCATGGTGAGATGGGACTCACAAGATAATATCTGAACTCTTCTGAAGTTTGCCCTATTAGGAGCCAAGCCTATTAAATCTTTTACAAAAGTCCTATTAAACAGATCCTGTTAGGAATCACTCGATTAAGGGATTGACTACAAATTCCTTGTTAGAAGCAAATACCCTGTAAGGAGTAACCTCAATAGAGGATTTGAAAATCCAATCTAATGGACCACCTTGTTAGAGGATTTAATAAGTAACCAAGCTTTTTAGAGCTTATCCGGTTAGGGGATTTCAATTTTGCTGTAATTGTTAGAAAACAAAATGAGTTTCTTGATCTGTCTGAATAACACTACACTTGCTTGATCAAATCCATTTAAGCTTCTATCTGCTTTTACTTAAATTGCAAACTCATTCTCCAGCTTGACAACCACACACTCAATTGATTTCTTCCAACTCTTGCCAACACTAAACAAAACAACATCATCGAACTTAAATACAAATCAATTAGGTCAGTTACACAACAAAAATCTAATCCTCTCATCGAGATTACAAACAAGTCGGTACAAGCATGACCATTGGATTTCACAACAATCTCTACACATCAATCATGAAAACCTCAACCACTCCTTGATTACCGCTTCATCGAGCTCATTAACTCATCACGCGCTTTACATTAGATGCCATACACTTTTCTCATTCCCTAGACAAACAATCACACCAAAACATTTTGAACTTGTCTTCATACAATGACCTTACGTGTCACCATCATTACCGCTCAACATTAGATCATAAACCAACATAACCAATTCAACAATCTTAATCAGTTAGGGTTTAACAAAAACAACTGGTATGGTTTATTAGTTACATAACATAGAAAGGGTTTAACCTTTACTCCAATTACCGGTTCAACTCACAAACTTACATACCGGTTTACAACAAGCTTCACAAAGCTCTTCGTACTGGTTATAAGACAATATCAACAATATATTACTGGGTAACTGACACCATTGACACCATAACATATCATTAATGCAATCTTCATGCAAATGCCAACAATCTCCCCCTTTGGCATTGATGGCAATACAAATATCAACACCATTGCTTTGCTGCTGTGACTGTGAATAGGAATCCTGGTTTACATTACCAAGTATTCACATGCTCTCTCTGTCTTAAGTCTATCATTAGTTTTCCTTCCCATAATCACATAATTCTTCTCCCCCTTTGACAACAATGCCAAATTGAAAGTAAAACATGTAATGTCAAATTTTCATTGTGCATCAACAATATACTGCAACTTGATGCTCCCTTGTGGAATACCTCCAATTCTACATCAACCCTTATAAAATTCTGCAAGTGATTCAGGGACTGATGTAGTCAACATCATGTTCAACTAACTTCACAAAGAGGGACAGCCCCTAACTGGCTTCTAAGATACTCAAAAGTAGTCTTAAGCAAAGGTTTGGTAAAAATATCTGCAAGCTGCTCCTTGGTAGAAACATGTTCTAGGATAACATCTTTGCTCTGAACTTTTTCCCTCAAGAAATGATACTTCAATTCAATGTTCTTGGTTCGTGCATGAAAAACAAGATTCTTGAAAATATTTATGGCACTTGTGTTATCACATAAAATCTTTATAGGTTCTAAAATCTTCATCTTAAAACCTTCCAAAATGTGCCTCATCCAAATAGCCTGTGTGCAATTCATATAAGCTGCAACATACTCAACTTCAATAGTAGATTGTGAAGTACAACTCTTCTTTTTACTACTCCATGAAACAAGCCTTCCTCCAAGAAAAATGCTCCACCGGCTGTGCTTTTCTGGTCATCAACATTTCCTGCCCAATCAACATCTGTGTATGCCTTCAAGTCAAAGTTTCCTCCATATGGATACCATAATCCATAGTCAATAGTACCTTTCAGGTATCTAAAGATTCTCTTGGTTGCTATCAGGTGTGTCTCCTTAGGATTCTTTTGGAATCTAGCAACTATGCCAACCACATGGGCTATGTCCGGTTTGCTGTGAACAACATAATGCAATTTTCCAATCATTGACCTGTATTCCTTCTCATCAACAGACTAAGATTCATCTTCCTTGGACAACTTACAACCTGTAACCATTGGTGTCCCAACTAGTTTACAGTCACTCATGCCAAATGTCTTCAAAACCTCTTTCACATACTTAGATTGTGTAATGAAAATACCATTCTTCATTTGCTGAATCTGCAAGCCTATGAATTTTTTTATTTCCCCTACTAAAGACATTTCAAACACATTTTTCATTTCATCTACAAAATTGTTGCTCATGACATCATTGCCTCCAAATATAATATCATCAACAAATACTTCATTGACCAGTATTTCATCTTCTTCAGACTTGAGATATATGTTACTATCATCATTGGTTCTCAAAAAGCCTATCTTCATTAGATGTGTATGAATCCTTTCATACCTTGCTCTGGGCGCCTGCTTTAATCAATATAAAGCCTTATGCAATCTGCATACCACGTCTTTCTCATCAATCAAAGCATAACCATATGGCTGCTCTATGTATACCTCTTCTTCCAATATCCCATTAAAAAATGCAGACTTAACATCCATCTGATATACCTTGAACTTTTTTATGGGCTGCAAATGCAAGTAAAGTTCTGACACCTTCTAGTCTTTCTACTGGTGCAAAATTTTCACCATAATCTTCTCCTTCTTCTGGTGCATAACCCTTGCAGACTAATCTTGCCTTATTGCAAACTACAACACCATCTTCATTCAACTTGTTCCTGTATACCCATTTAGTACCTATAACATTCTTATTTACTGGTCAAGGTATGAGGGTCCAAGTGTTGTTCTTCTCAATTTGATCCAATTCCTCCTCGATAGCTTTAACCCAATGATCATCACCAAATGCCTCCTTAGCAGTTCTTGGCTTAATGGTGGAGATCATGCAAGAATTCTCTCTGATTCTTCTTCTGGTTATCACTCCAACATCCTTATCTCCAATAATCTGCTCATGATTGTGATTCAGTCTCACATATCTAGGAATAACATGATAATTATCTTGAGGTTTAGCATCTTCGTTGTCATCATCTTCTTTTGAATTTATCTATTTCGGTTGGATTGGTGCATCGGAATTTGCTTTGCCAGTTTCAGATTTCACAGTTTCTGGTTCCAAAAACAAAATGCAAGGATCTTCATCCTTTTTCTTTGAACTAGTTCCTTCTGAGACTTCAGGAGATTCATCCACTCGAACATCAACACTCTCAACAATTCTTTGTGTCTGGTTGTTAAAACATTTGTAGGCCTTACTCTTGGTGGAATAGCCAAGAAATTTGCCTTCATCACTCAGCCTCAAATTTGCTAGTGTAATCACCTCTCTTAATAAAACATTTTCTTCCAAATATCTTAAAATAGCTAACATCAGGTGATCTTCCATACCAATATTCATAAGGAGTCTTTTCCTTACCTCTCTTTACCATAACCTGGTTCATTGTGTAGACAACTGTGCCGACAACTTCTCTCCAAAAGGTTTTTGCTACACCTTGTATCAACATTGTCCTAGTAGCTTCAACAACTGACCATTTGTTCCTTTCTGCGATACCATTCTATTGTGTTGTCCTTGGTGCAGAAAGATGCCGTTTGATACCATTCTCTTCACAGTACCTAGTGAATTCCTCAGAAGTATATTTACCCCCTTGATATGTCCTCAGACATTTTATCTTCTGATTGCTCTCTTTCTTAGCCAAGGCCCTGAATGCCTTGAACTTACCAAAAGCTTCAGTCTTATCCTTCAAGAATGTTACCCACATCATCCTTGAGCAATCATCAGTGAGAATCATAAAATATCTGCCACCTTGAATGCTTTTTGTTCTTATTGGTCCACAAAGATCTGTATGAACCAAATCAAACAAGTGCTCTACTAAAAAGGATTTGCTTTCGAAAGTTGAAGAAGTCATCTTTCCTAACTGACATTCTTTGCAAAGAGCATTAACCGGTTTGTCTAACTGAGGCAAACCTCTCACTGTCTTGGACTTACTCACTTTAACAATGTTATCAAAGTTTATATGACAAAATCTCTTATACCAAATCCAACTATCATCTATTTTAGCAATAAAATAGTTGCTAACTTTAGAATTAAGATGAAACAGGTTACCTTTAGTTTGTTTCCTGGTTGCAATCAACTCACCTTTGTTGTCAAAGATTTTGCACATACCACTTTTAAACTCCAGTGGGTATCCTTTGTCATTGAGTTGTGCCACACTCAAAAGATTGTGCTTAAGTCCTTCAACCCAGTAGTCATTGCCAAATCTAACAGCACCACCATCAAATTCTTTCAAGGAAAGAAATTTGCTCCAATCACCGATCATATGATGTGAACAACCACTATCAATGATCCAATCATTAGAGTTATCCATCCTAGATACTAATTCCTTCTGGTTTGATATCTCTTCCTTAATATCCACAAACACAATATCTTCACTAGCATCACGATCAGATTCTTCATCAGTGATACCACTATCAATAGCAATAAGACAATCTATTTTGCCTTTACCCTTATACTTCTTGAATTTATCTCTCTTGTGTTCATTTTCACTAATGCAACAAGATTGGTCACATAGCGGCTAAATGTCCTAATGGTGAAAATGAACACAAGAGATATAAATTCAAGAAGTATAAGGGTAAAGGCAAAAGAGATTGTCTTATTGCTATTGATATTTACTAATGCTTCAAGTTCCACTAAATTGTCTTCATCATCAACATCTCTGCTGGATCTAGATTCATAACCATAACTAGTATCTCTACTTTTTCTCACAGATGGGTTAGAAACATAAGCTCTAAATGCAGAATCAAATTTCTGTACACCGCCATCATAACCGTTTAATTTAAAAGCAGTAAGCTTGCCAATGATGGAGTCAAGAGTTACCTTAGTTTTGTCAATGCACTTCAACTCTTGAATAGCTGCAACTTGAATAGCATAGACCGGTAGCAGGGTTCTCAGTACCTTATTGATTATTGTGGCATCTTCCACTTTCCCTCCTGCACTCTTCATTTCACCGACTATCTCTTTTATCCTTTGACAATACTGTTGGATATTCTCACCTTGAGACATCCTCATGTCATCAAACTTTCCTCTTAGACTCTCTTCTTTAGCAATCTTAACATGTTAAGATTGTTTAATTTAGACCTTGACATGGTCAACATGATTGAAGACAATTTGGAAGTTCATCAGATGTATTCATAGTAGAATATTAGTCCGGATGATTGGAAATTTGTTTAAGGCATGAACAATGAACCTTTCTATGTCTAGGAGTCGGTATTGTGGTTCACACCTTGCACATTGCATGATCTATTTATGTGTTTCTAGAGTTAGGATGGTAGCATATAAGGTGTCGAATTCTTGAATTTCAAGTCATATCCTCTTTTGGAGAAAATGTTATAAGTGTTTGTTCTTTGGATTATAGTTTGATTGTGTAATGTGTCTCAGTTGACTCATTACAATACTCTGCATTCTTCCACAATGATTTGTATAATTGCGTGGATTTATGAACATGTTCAGGAAGGTATAAGGATTCAGTGATATGATTTTTAGGTGAATTAGTGTTTCACAATTCTCTATCTTATGTGTTGAAGAGTCATAGACTATTCAGATTGCTTTGTTTCTATCTGTATAGCGAGTTTCTTCACTTGCATTAGAACTTTATTTTTAATTACTTCTGGAAATGATTGTAAAGAGGTTGTAGATGGTTTTCATTGCTTTTTGGTTTGCATAATGTTTTTTCTTTCTCCTTCGTGGTGTAAATACAATAAGTTAACTATTTTGTCAGTGGTGTTGATAATTGGGCCAATAGATTGAGTTCCTTCAATTGCAATTGATACTTACCTATCATATTGGCTTCAAAGGATGTGTTGAGATATGCTTGGTGTTATACTATGTGTTGGGTTTATTTCCAACCTAATTATATTGATGTTACATGTGTTTGAAGTCAACCTATATTGGATCAAATGTTTCATTTGTTAGGTCCCATTGGATTGAGTTTAATGTTTTGGTGTGTTGTATAGGATATATAAGGATGGATAGATCATTTGTAATGCCCTACTAAGGAACCCTGGAGGACAACAACTAAATAATTAGTTAACATCGCAATAATTTAAAAAATAAATAAATTGTATAGCATTACTAACTCATCATGAGTTTACATACATCATTTGCACATGCATAAGATAATATGTATTCTAACTAGTCCTCTTGTGCGTTCCCCAATGTCCCTACCATGCAACGCTACAACATAATAAAACATAAGAATCAAATCTAACCTTACCTTTACATAACATAATGCCTTAACATAAATAAATGAATTTTAACATAGAAATGATATCATATAATAACTAAGCAACATGATTACTCTTAGGAATTAGGTTCATTTTAAATCCCAAAATCCAAATGTTCCTAAGATTAATTTCCACATTATCATATAACCATAGTAACTAAACTTAAATAAATAATACTATGTACATGAATCATCATTTTATGCATTACAAGTAACATCTTACTCACTAATAATCTAATCATCCATAAAGGATCATAGATGATACTAACACCGTACTATCTAAATTCATAAAACAATCACATGATAACATTATTACATTAAATTTACTTTAAATCTTCCTCTCAAGAGAGTATTCATTTTACATAATGGACATAAATTTAAAAACATTCTAAATACTTAAATGAATCATTACATAAGAGAATACACCTTGCATCTTGATTCCAAGGACCTTTCAATTGAAGAAGACATAGTCCATCCATGAAGCTCATGAAAACATCATAAAAATTCCCAATGGAAGAAATCATCAACCACCTGACCATGTGGAACCTAAAGGTCTACCCCCTATGCTCCAAAAAATGACATAAGGGTCCACACACCAAACATACCACTAAGGCCGACACTAATACATCCATGGGAATGCAATGGACACACAAATGCAACAAACATAAGGACTATAACAATGCATAACATAAACTACCAGAGGCTTCCACAACACCACATAGGATAGGGTACCGGGCTACAACTAGGGCAGAGTGTAATCACATGGTATCAACATGAGTTATCTTGACGGTCTGACCCTCTCCAAACTCCAGACCCCACCGCCCATTTGACTGCTCACGTGGAACCAAACAATCCTTCCATGGAAGAAAGGAAGTTCTATTTGCCATACAAGCCTTCCTGAGCTCATCCCGAGTCTAAACGAGCACTCTAGGCCATGAGTGGGACATCAACAATTATCTTATTCATGTGTGTTCTACCCACCCCTTAATTCATTTAATTTAATATTATCACTTTATTAATCCAACTCTCAATGAGATCTCCTAGCAACTACTTTAGGGCCTTGACATACACTTGAGAGCCACTACTCCTAGCTTGCACCTAGACACCACTAGCCTATGGGTACAACAAATAGGATCACAACATCCTCATAACATCCATGGTACACATAATGATTTATCATAACCTCATTTCATAAGTAAAGATCTCATAAATAAAAATAGAGCTTCCATAAGCCCCTAATCAACCAAAGGGTTTAAGTCCCAAATCCACTAATTCATAATCATCAAGGCATTGGATTGGGCCTACGATCACCAATCCAAATATCCATACATAAATCAGACCTTATAAACAAGATTTCATGAAGCAACACATAAATCACATCACATTGGTTATATATTAGAATTTGAACCATAATTTACTTTCTGATCAACATATCATTCCTTAATCCAATTGCTCTCAAGGCATCATCATGAATGCAAAATCAATGAACCATTATGAGTGAACACAAGAAATTAAAAGGACATACATGAATTCATCTCAAAACAGTCATGTAACCTTTGGAAATGCATAACAAAAGTTTACAAACCCAAGAACTAGCCTATGGACTGACTTGGTCTGACACGAGCTCCTAAAAACTGATATGAGGGTCAAACTTGGGTTTCTATGCATCCAACCATGAAATTGCACATGTGATACCTAAAGTGGCACTTTTGCAACATTTTTAGTGCTTTTGAGACAAAACTAGGAAAGAGACCTTGGGTTGACTTTGGGCTCATTTCCCAACATCCAAACAATAAAAAATGTAGAATCTAACTCAGACCCATTTGATATGGGTGAGTCCCCTTCCCAAAATTATTGAATGATTAAACCCAAGATGAAAAATAAAACTCTAAAAACAATCCAAAAAAATACATAGAGAACACCTACTTCAATAACCAATTAAACAAATAACAACAAATGAAATATCTTTTTATAATGAAACCATGACATTGAAGACACAAAGAATACAAACTTTTCAAAGCCAATACTCATTTTAATTCATAAATTCAAATGGGCATAAGAATCCAACTTGGAAATTAAAGCAAATGGACAAAGAAAAAAAGGAAGAACAACTCCTGCACGTACAGACTCCACATTAATAAAAAATCTAGCCAATTGAGCAAGATTTCCAACACAAAATCAACAAATACCAATCTCCAAGAAAATCCACTCAAAACTCCTCACAATTCTCACAAAAACCCTATCCAAATTTCCTTCAAATTCAACACAAATAGGGCTGCCATTACCTCTTACAATCTCACCCAAAATCCAAGAATTTTTCCAGCAATAATCAACCCCCCAAATCCTCTCATTTCCTGAATAAATATCTGATGCAGTCACCACTGGAGTAAGTCCTCAAAGAGAATAGTTCAGACTGTGTAGCGAATGAAACACAACACAAACAACCCAAAGAAATGGAGGCAATACAGAATCAGACTTATCTTAGATCAGGAATTCAAATTCAACTAGCCGACAACATACGACTTACAAGATTCAACACATGGGCTTGATTACAAACATGCTCACAACTAGTATCCGGGCACAAGCAAGAATGCAAGCCAACTCTCGATCTTTTATCTCTATCTTACTTGTCAAAAACTATGTCCAACTTCTTGATTACATTGATTTATACGACCTAAGATGGAACATTTGCCAATGAAGAAGATGTAACTTGTAAAACAACAAGGTTGGCCTCGGCCAAAGGAATCCCTCCAGAAGCAACATAGAATGATGTATGGATCCCAAAGAAAGGTTGACCACAAGCCAAGGAACAATGGAAGAAATGAGATTAGGCTCCACAAGCTACAAGAATGATCCACAAGATTCTTCATTAGCAAAATTGGCACATTTTGGATAGTAGAAGTGGGCGTGAAACCCGAGGCAAGAAATAGGAGAAAAGGTAATTAGGGCATCCCTTCTCCAGAGAATACAAACCAAAATGAAGAATAAAACATTTTGGAGAATATAGGGAGTGGTGGTACAAATAAAAATATGGAGAATGATGGAGAAGAATAGAAGGAAGAGGCAAATTGTGAAAATGGTTAGGATGCAACTAAGAAGACATATAAGAAGAAAGATGCTATCTTCAAGAGACAAGATATTAGTGAGGGATCCTCCTTTGATTCCTTCAAAGGCCTACTAAATTTATAGATGCAATTTGAGCTTGTGGTGACACCACAATTGTTATAGATTCCAACCCATGAAGGGCAAGTTGACTTGTCAAAATTTTTTTCCCCTTAATAAGTTACAACTTGGAGACATCCTACATGCATCAACAAGAAAATAAATTTTATGAGATCATTTGAAGAAGATAGGGTTGATAGATGAAATTGTAGAGACTATTCATGAGGGTCTTCTTGAGGCAAAAATTGATTCCTCATTGCCTCTGAAACATGAATTGAAGATGCTAATGGATTCTTTTAAGGATCATTCATCAGAGCAGAGCAAGAGGTCTTAATAAAATGGCATCATATAAGAATGACAAAAGTATTTGACTGATGTACCAATGAACACAACAAATTATAGGAAATAATAAAAGAGTTCAAGAACTGTGTTGATGAGGCAATTTTCCTCTACCTTGTTTAAGGTGTCCTTATTCTACTAAAATCATTAAAAAATAGATTGACTCTATTAAGTCACAAATCTTCCAGTTAGCTAGATCATACGATTTGTCAAGGGGAAAGGATGGCTCCACTAGGGATCAAGTAGAGAATATTGATTTGCAAGTCTATCCCTATTGTAGGACTAGAGGTATTAGATTAAGAAACACTATGGTTTGTAAAGAGTAGTCAATTTGAGACTTGCCACATTTTCTGGGGTGTTAGGTGAAGTCCAGAAGACATAATAGAAGATGAAAGTGCTTGACAATGTTGATGTGGTTAAGTATCTATATATATAGTTTGAGTGCCAAAACTAAATTATTTCCTCAGGTAAGGTGAATTGGGATGAAATTGTGGCCCATCTTAAGGTAACACATAGGGGTATCTTACCCTCTAAGGGAGTTGCGAAAGCATAAATGGGAGTTTATTTTAGTTGTATAGTTCTCTGGTGGATTGTAGTATTAGTTTTGGGTTTTTTAGTTGAAGACTTTTGTACATAGTATTAGTTTTGAGGGATCTCAATCTAAGGGGGAGAGTTTGGTAATTAGTACATACAGTTAGGGGGAGAATATGCAACATTTTTGGTTATTGTAGATATCATGCCCTTTTTCCTTGATGTCAAAATGGGAGATAATGTATAGTTGGTTGTTTTTTATTTGTTAGAGGGGAAGACAAATAAAGAAAGAGAAAAATTATAGATAAAGGTGTGTTGTCATCAATGACAAAGTGGGAGATTTTTGGCAATATGTGTAACATGGTGTTCTCATTGATGTAACTCAATATGTGTTGTCATTGATGTCAACTTGAGGTTGTTGGTGAAGTTGAAGAATCTTGTGTGATGAGATTTGAGAGACATGGTTTGACTTAGACCTTGACATGATTAGCATGATTGAATATACTTGAAAAGTTCATCAGATGTATCCATGGTAGAATATTAGTCTGGATGATTAGAAATTTGTCTAAGACATAAATAGTACACCTTTTTATGTTTGGGAGTTTGTATTGTGGTCCGCATCTTGTTGCATTGCACGATCTAGTAACCTAGCCAAAAATAGTAACCCTACCAATATTAGCCTTTATTGAAAAACTAAACAATATTTCTGGGTGATGCAAGATTGCTCTTACACCCTAGATTCTCCTACATCAAGAAAATAATCATCAAGCTGATCATAACCTAGAATTTGTACTTCTATTGCTTGCTCATCAATCACATCCAATTCACAATGATCCACACACCAAATCACACGTCCACACTTCTATTTATACAAGGTTATACATTGGAATCCTCAACTAGATTAGTTATAGATTAAATATACATGAATTACGTAAAGTCGACCACCCGAACCAAAAACACACAATGCAGTCCACTCCAGAAGATACATGAGACCCAAATACATCACAACACATCTTCCAAAGTTGATTTCAATGAATTGCACATGCTAGAACATCCTCCAAATTTGACAACAATTGTAACGTGTAGAAAAATAGTGAAGCATGTTTATCAGTCAACCCAAATACATCATCCAATGTAAAATACTTAATGTGGATCTATAGATGCCATGATGAGACCCAAATCAACTTTCTAACTCAACCTCCAATGCATATCTAGAGAAAAAGTATGATCCAAATAAGATACACCACTTAGGTTAGCCAAGGACCAACACATCTAACATCATTGAATACAAAACAACATAACTTCACTTGTCGATCAAACCAACACTAGAAATATGAATTGTAACACTACACAAACCATATTAACATGTCTTGTAACTTGCAACACTTAAATTAACATAGTGGAGGAATGCAAAGCATTCTCCAGATGAATCTTGATAGACAACTTCACTATTAGCAAATTGCCACAATCAACTTTATCATTAGATCAACTGAGGACCTAAAAACATGATAGTGCAACATCCACAAAACATAAACATAATATCTAGAACTGCGGGATATGAACATCAATAACCAAAGGAATGCAGAGAATTCTTTCATAAAGACATTTAAATACTCTTTCCTGCATATTGTAACTTCCACTACACTAGCCTTCCAGAAACACCTCATACTTACTCAATGTCACCGCCAGACAACATAACAACATTTGAGTGCTCATTTTTGGACCATCTATAATATCCACACTACACATAGTGGCATCAATAACAACACTAGATAAGTTGACATCAATAATAATATAAGCATCACAACTCAAGTTTCCAACATTTCTTCCATAACAGTTCATGTTATGCTTTTCATTGTAATCTTCATGTACCTTTCTCATAAATAGTGTCTTGTCAACAAGTTCTTTGTATCTTGCCTTGAGGTAGTGGATCTCAACTTGTAAATATTTTTGAGAGTAGAAAACTTCCTTGGGAAGTGAACCCTAAAACAAACATTGTAATATTTGTTTCATATAGTGTGAGTTAACATCGTGGGTTTTCCCCTCTGTGGGTTTTCTATGTAATTTTTTTGCTGTTATTGTATGGTGCATCTATTGTTTTAGTTATTTCTTTCATTAGATCTAATTTAATGGTTAATTGGTCAATGAATGATTAAGTTTTAATTAATGCTGATTCACTCCCCCATTAGCATTCCGTTGTGTTCAACATTATGGAAAGCACTTCTAGAAAGGAGGTGGAGAGGATAAATGGAACACACTTTGAGCTTTGGGTCTCAATATGAAGGATTTTCTTGATTATGAAAATATTGTGGATTATGTGTTACTAATTTCCTTAGAGATCATACCTACTAAAAGTTGTTAAAAGTTATGTACAAGCATTCACAATTTATTTCTATTTTGAAAAAAACTATATTTAGAATTGACATAAAAAATCTCACAAATCAATAGTTTTCTTCATCTTCAAATTCTTAATGGTTTAGGAGCTATACATGTTATAAAGTGAAGATCTAGTACAAATGTTTATTTCACTATCCTAATTTGGTCAATAATTGGGAATCATTATTGTGGGCTAACCCTAATACAATGGTGCAAGTTGTTGGGAAATGTGTGTTTTACACCTTGCATAATCTTCATAATGTAACTTTTTAAAATTTTGGTGCATCTTATAGATGTGGACAACACATGAGATAGACATTATTGATTCCTTTTGTATGGTGTATGTAACATTGGGATAAACATTTAGTGTGGGTATCATATTATAAATATATTTGATATATAGAAAAAATATTTCAAAAAAATTAATGTGGAGGTAATGGTTTTGTAATCTCATGGATTAGAAGTACAAGGTTTAGGTAATACCACTTAGTTTTAGCTTGCTCTTATAAAAGTAAATGCATGAGTAGTGTTGAGGTTCACTTGTATAACCTTTATCTTATTGGCTAAGATTGGATTTGATGCAGGAGCATCCTCAGTTCTTGGCAATCTTGCATAAACCAAAAATATTTTTTTTCTGTTTGTTTTATGTTTTACAGTTTCAACATTTCATTCTGCATTTTCTTGTATTGGCTCACCGGATCTTGCAAAGTTGGATTTTTCTTAAGGACATGATCATATTTCTTATTCCTAAACCATGGAGCATTTGGATCATTTTCTGACAAGTTATTGATTCCAGATTTTGAGAGAGTTTTCTGGCACCTGAACCGTTTGGACCTATTTGCATTGGTGAATCTATCAAGATCCCTTTCATAGTTTGTGAAGCCCTCTACGTTGATTCTGATGTTCCTTGGCATGTGGCCGACCTTCCCTTTGATTCACACTTCATCCTTTGTATTTTCCAGAGGAATCTATTTGGTGGGGGCTGACGTATTGGTTTTACATGCTTGATCTTGTTCTTCGGCATTTGATTCCTTTTGGGCCGATCGGATCTTCTTGGATCTTATAAATTATTGTAATTGAGCATTAGAAGTCATTGAAAAGGAAATCAAATAGAATATAGTAGATAGATCTTAGGTTTGGAAGTCTGGGAGTGACCAGTTCTATAATTAAGCATGTTTGTAGCAGTCCAGTGAGTTGAATCTTGTAACCCAGATGTTACCGGTTATTTCTAATCAGTTTTCATGATCTAATTCATTTAGTTCTCCATTGCCTCCATCATAGCCTCTTATTTCTATTGCGTTTACTCTTTCTTCATTATCTAGATTGATCTCTTTGAGGTCCTTCCTAACCGGTGACCGCACCAAGTGGTATCAGAGTGATATTTTGTTCTGGATATTGCGTTGTCCTGAGAATTTTATTGTAGTGTGGCAGATTGTGGATCCGACCTACACCGGTAGAGGACTAGCGTGAAGATGGCACGTGGAGGAAATAGGAATGGTGGAGCATGTGGGAATGCACACCTTGCTATGATGGAAATGTTGCAAGGAATTGCAGCCCGGTTGGAAGCCATTGAGATATCCCAGAGAAGAGGCTAACATATTGAAGATGTGAGCGAAGATGAGGAAGAAGAGGCCCCAACAGAACAAGTAGCAAATCCACCAGTGATCGATCCAGATGAAGAAAGGTTCTTGAGGGTTTTGAGTAGACCGAACACTAAACCACATTTTACCCCATCAGAGTATGATGGAAAGTTGTATTCAGATGAATTGATGGATTGGATATCGGAGATGGAGAAGTATTTTGATTTTGAGAACACTGCAGAGGAAAAAAAGGTGAAGTATGCCTGCACCCAGTTGAAAGGTCATGCATCTCTTTGGTGGGAGAATTTGTAGGTTGATAGACAAATAAGAGGTAAAGAGAAGATCAAATCATGGGAGTGGATAGTTGCTAAGTTAAAATCAAAGTTTATGCCTGCTTATTATCAAATAAATCTATTTTGGAAGTTGTAGAACTTGAAGCAGAAGGAATCTAGTGTGAAGGAGTACACTGAAGCATTCTACAAGTTGAATATCACATCCTGACATGTTGATGATGAGGTTGAACGAGTTGCCAGATATTTGAATGGACTACAAATGTCTATACAAGATGAACTTAGTTTGATCAAGTTGAAGAGTGTTGAAGAAGTGTACCAGTGTGCCTTGAAAGTGGAAGAGAAGCTAAAAAAAGACATGAGCAAAGACAATGAGGTAGAGGTGGAAGGTTTTCTGGAGGAAAATTTCGAGGATGAAGAGGATATTCTAGAGGAAGAGGAACTTGTATGGATCAGAACAAGGACAAGGAAGTAAGTTAAGAAGGTAATTCATACTAGAAGGATGACATAAATATCTACTAGAGGAGAGAACCTGATGGGTACCGAAATGAGGGTTTTGGAAAAGATGATAGAAGACAAGACAATAGAGTGTTTAGAGGAACTTTATTTAAGTGTGGAGAAGAAGGACATCATACTTTCAAATGTAAAAAGCAAAGAACACTAGGAGAACAACATTGGTAGAAGAAAGCTCCACTAGATCAGCTAACAAACCGGAAGATGGAGAACTGTTGATGATGGGGAGAGCTTTGTGTCATACCGGAGAGGATGAGGAGCCCTTACAGAGGAGAAATTTGTTCAAGACCAGATGTAAGGTATTTGGTAAGTGCTATTGTATTCAAGAGAGTTGAGAGGAAAAGAAAACCTTCACCGGTACCTTCTCCTACACAAAAAAGGACAAGACATAAGCAATAGGTAGTAAGGCCTCCGGCAAAGAAGATGAATCCTAAGAAGAAGGTGAAACAAACTATTGCCCCCATTGACAAAATTCTTAGCGAAATTACAGAGGATGGTAAGCTGAAGAATATCAATAAAATGTACAATACACTATTAGCTGATGATAAGGAAAGTATAGAGAACAGTGTAATTCTACACTTAGATATATACAAGAAATTTGTGATGCAAATTGTTGATGAAATTCCAAATGACTTGTATAAGAGATTAGAAGCTAGAAGATTATCTATTGTTGAACTAGATAAAAAGATTAAAATTAAAAAATTACTGGTAGTACATCCAGTTAACTCACCTGATGAAATAGACAAATTAATCAGTGAGGCTAACCAGATAGTATTTTCTACTGCTCACCGACATGTAGCATTAATGGCTGGCATAGTAACTAAAGTATCTGAGGAAACAACAAATGGATGGGATATTTTCTATGTGGAGAAAGAAAAAGAGGAAGAATTACTCAGACCTAAAAATATCAGAGTATATCAAAAGGATAGAGACAAGGGTAAAGGAAAGGTAGGTGGACCACCAAGTTTAAAAATAACTGACAATATGCCCCTACCTCCTTCAGATACTCCATTGGTAGACACTACTGCAAATTAACTGGCCATTGAGAGTATGGAGACTTTGGTAGAAGATACAAACCCTAAATTAAAAATTTTGTATACTGTAAATGTAGATACTTAGGAAGTTAATGTCGGGGTTGACAGAGAGACCACTGAGGATAAGGAGAAAGATGTGACCACAGAGTCACCGACTGCAGAGGTTGAGTTAAACATAAAAAAACCTACACAGGCAGAGCAACCGGTAGAGGATACCACTGAGAAACCGGTAGATATAACAGACAAACCATCTGAAGAACCGGCTAAGCAAAGTTCAGAGGCACAAACTGAGGAACCATCAACTGAAAGCTCAGAGAAACCGTCTGAGACACATTTGGAGAAACCCAAACTGGTACAGGTTGAAGCACAGGTACAGACAAAGACAGTGCCGCCCAGCCAAACTGAAAAGCCTAAAACTTTGTTTGTTAAAATGCAAACTCAGACAGACCTACCAGAGGTCTAACCAAGCAAGGAAATAACTACAACCGGTAGCATGGCTATTGTAAAAACTGTTGGACAAACATCTGGTGTAGCTATGACAGAATTTAGACCTACTAATGTAACATAGGTCTTATTAGATTCAATAAAGAAGATCACAGAATGCAATGCACGAGCCTATAAGGCTATTGATGATACTATACCAATTCTTAAATTGATAGCACCAAAGTGCAGTGTTGAGAATAAAGATTCATTAGGTCAACTAGACACATTGTCTAAGTTTATCACCGACAACCTAGTAACTGTTGATCAAATAAATGAGGATACATTTAAGGAGAGAATGATAAAAGAAAAAGAGAAATTATTTGAGGATATTGTAAATAAAAACAAGGAAGAAATGGATACCCTCTTACCGGAACTTGGAGAAATAATCTATGACTTCAAGAAACTGTACAAAGATACTTGCAAAACAAATGTCTTAACAAAGGATCTTGACAAGGAAATCAGCAAAGCTCAAGAGAAGTTAAATAATATTGCTGACAATTTGATTGGAACATCAGATTCATTTTTGGAATTAGAAAAGAAAATTGCAGAGCAGGAAGAGAAAATAAAGAAATTGGTGAAAGACAAACATGGAATAAAGGATAAGGCAAAGGACTTAAAATACAGACTTAGTCCAAGACTAGAGTATCTTATTTCCTTAAGAAAAGAAATATCTGAGGCTCTGGTTCCCGGACTGAAGACACCAGAAGAGAAAATGCACATACTCACCGGTACAGTGCAGAGAACACAAGAGGCAACAAAAGACTGCAAAACTTTCAGTAATGGCATAAATTTAGTTTTGACAGATATCTTTCAAATTGTAACCCACTGGTTACAAGAATCCAGGCAAGACTCCACTGACAGCAAATGACAACCTTTGTCATTGATGTCAAAGGGGGAGTAGTGGGATGAGAAAAATGGTTAGAAGGAAGGGACTTCATCTGCTCAGGGGGAGCATATAGTTTTGGTAAGACAATTTTGGTAGACTATTTTTGGATATCATTTTGGACACTTTTGTTTTTTTTCTCATGAGTGTTTCCATCAATGCCAAAGTGGGAGATTGTTGGCAAATGCACACTCCAATGAGAAATTGTAGGTGATTGAAGGCTTTGTCATTGATGGAAACCTTGCAATCATATGATACCAACAAGACAAAATACCGACACCGGCAACGACAAACTCTACACCGGCACACAGAACACCGACAGTGAAAGGAAGGATACCAGCACCCTGACTGACAGGAATTTTGTTTGAAATGTATTTTGTAATTAATTGTAAAATCATTGTAAGCTGACATGGCGAGTTGTAATATGACTCATATATGTATGAGATCATTTTGTAATAGGAAATATGTGTGATAGGATGCGAGATAAGAATACCTAATATGCAAATTATAGGTTAAGGGTTTATGTATGTAGCAGAGCTTAAACCGGTACTGGATTTGGCATAGCAGATGCTAATATAAAGCAGTACAAGATATTGGATTAATATAATACATTTTTGTAAGTCAGTGTGACTTCTTTTGTAATTGAGCAGTGAGCTCTAGGCACTTGGCCTTCCTGCATGTGCAGGCCCCTATTGTAAGAGTAATATTCCCTTATTGGCCAGTAAGCGAATATTGTGGGTCACAAATCCCACCGAGGTTTTTCCCACACCGGGTTTCCTCGTTAAAATACTATGTTATGGTGTGCTTCTCATGTGGTTGTTGTTAGTCTTGCTTACTGTATTATTTCTTGTTTACTGGTACACGGTTTTTACATGCTTTTCATGTTTTAAGTCAAGTAAATTTACTAACTGGTTAGATACTGATTCACCCCCCCCCGCCCTCTTAGTATCTTTGAGAATCCTAATAGGATTTAGGATGATCATAAGTTGTTAGTAAGTGAGCAATGTTTGGTAAAATTGAAAATTGGAAATTATCATGATGAAGTCTTGTGTTATATTATGCCTATGGATATTTGTCAGCTTTTGTTGGGTAGACCTTGGCAGTTTGATAGAAAGGCAACACGTGATGGGAGAAAGAACATATACACTATTGTAGCAAATGGGATGAAACAAACCTTGTTACCCTTGGAGGAACCCCTGAAGAGTGAACTCTGTACGAATGCTAGAATCTGTTTAGTGGATGGAAGGAAATTCTTGGATGGAATGCGACATGAGAATGTGTGTTTTTCCTTAGTTCCAAAGAAGACTGAGAACTTGGAGCATGAAGAACAACTGGAAGAGATAAAGAAGATACTGACAGAGTATGAAGACATCATTTTAGATACTGTGCCTGATGGATTGCCACCTGTGATAAGTATCTATCATTGTATGGACCTGATTCCTGGAGCTAGCTTGCCTAACAAAGTTGCACACCAGTTGACATCGACAGAGAATGAAGAGTTGAATAGACAAGTGCAAGAATTGATGAAGAAATGTTTGATCACAGAAAGATTGAGTCCTTGTGCATTACTAGTAGTATTAACACCTAAGAAGAATGGAGAATGGAGGATGTGTACCGATTCCAGAGTAATAAAACAAGATCACAGTGAAGTACCAATTTCCTTTACCTAGGATGGATGACATAATGGATTGTTTGTGTGGAGACAAATACTATACAAATATAGAATTGAAGAGTGGATATCATCAGATCAGAATTAGAGAAGGAGATGAGTGTAAGACAACATTCAAGACAAATGAAGGATTGTACGAATGGTTGTTGATGCCTTTTGGGTTGACTAATGCACCTAGTACTTTCATGAGATTGATGAATGAGGTATTGAATAAATTCTTGGGTAATTTTATTATTGTATATTTTGATGACATTCTAATTTTCTGTAAAATAAAAGAGGAGCATTTGTTGCATTTAAAACAAGTTTTGCAGAGGTTGAGAGAAGAAAAGTTGTTGATAAACCTTAAGAAGTGTACTTTCATGAAGGAAGAGTTAGTCTATTTTGGATTTGTGATATTTGTGGATGGTTTGAAGATGGGCCTTGTGTAAGTAAAAGCAATTATTGAATGGCCTACACCAGACATCATTGGAGAGGTAAGATCATTTCATGGATTGACTAGTTTTTATCGGAAGTTCATCAAAAATTTTAGTTCGGTTTGTAACCCTGTGACTAAGACAATGAGGGAAGATAGGAAGGAATTCAAGTGGACAACTAGAGAAAATAAAAGTTTTGAATTGCTGAAGCAAAAAGTGACTGAGCAGCCTGCGTTAGCTTTACCAGATTTCAACAAAGTGTTTCGAGTAGATTGTGATGCAAGTGGAACTGCAATTGGAGCCGTATTGAGTCAGGAAGGGAGAGCAATAGCTTATTTCAGTGAGAAGTTGAGTGATGCTAGGAGGAGATATTCAGTGTATGATCAAGAATTTTATGCCATAGTTCAAGCCTTGAAGAAATTGAGACATTACTTATTTCCTAAGGAGTTTGTGTTATATACTGATCATCAAGCCTTACAATGTTTGAATAGTCAAAGTAAGTTTAATCAAAGACATATGAAATGGGTAGAGTTTTTGCAGAGTTACACCTTTGTGTTGAAGCATAGAAGTGGGAAATCTAACAAAGTTGTCAATGCATTGTGTAGAAGGAGGAATTTGCTGACAGAGATGAGAGTGAGTTGAAGACCTTGTATGATGATGACCTAGATTTTGCAGAACCTTGGAAAGCATGTAGAGAACCGGTTATGGTAGATAGAAGTGAGTGGTTGGATTACTTCATTCGGGATGGGATGTTATTCAGACGAGTTCAGTTGTGCATACCTAAGAGTTCTATGAGGGAGAATCTGATAAAGGAGAAGCATAGTGAAGTATTAGTCAGACACTTTGGTGTTGATAAGACAGTAGCATTGGTGAGTGAGCATTAATTTTGGCCTCAAATTCATAAGGATGTTAGGAAATTTGTGCAGAGTTTAGGGTTTGTCAAGTTTCAAAAGGCAGTAGTCAGAATGTGGGATTGTATAAGCCTTTGACAGTACCGAAGAGACCTTGGGAGGATATAAGCATGTATTTCATACTTGGATTGCCTAAGACACGGAGAGGGAATGATTCTATATCTGTGGTAGTGGATAGATTCTCCAAGATGGCTCATTTCATACCTTGTAAGAAAACATCAGATGCAATGCATATAGCTAACCTAATTTTCAAGGAAGTGGTGAGATTGCATGGATTACCTAAGAGCATCGTTTCATATAGAGATACTAAGTTTGTTGGTTATTTATGGAGAACTCTTTGGAAGAAGATGAAGATAGATTTAAAGTTCAGTTCTACTTTTCATCCACAGAATGATGGACATATAGAGGTAGTAAACAGGAGCTTGGGAAATTTTTTGAGATGCTTGGTTGGAGAGAAAACCAGAAGTTGGGATTTGATTCTTGCACAAGAAGAGTTTTCCTACAATAATTCAGTGAACATGAGTATTGAAAGAACACCTTTTGAGACTATTATTGGAGCACACCCTATAGGTATATCAGAATTAAGAGATGTTAGTAATGAAGACAAGTGGAGTGCATAGGTAGAAGAATTTGCAGATCACATGAAGGCCTTGCATTTTCAGGTTAAGAAACATTTGGAGGACATAAACACCAAGTATAAGGAGAAAGAGGATGAGAAAAGAAGACATAAGGGATTTGAAGTTGGTGATGAAGTGATGGTGTATCTAAGAAAAGATATATTTCTAGTTGGAACCTATAACAAGTTGCAGATGAGGAAGTTTGGACCTTGTAAGATCTTGAGGAAGTTCAATTCCGAAAATGCATATGAAGTGGAGTTACTAGATAGTTTGAGTATTTCACCTATATTTAGCATTACAGATCTACATCAGTATCATGAATCAAAATTCAATGAGGATAGTACTACAGACTTGGAAAAATAGTTTCCCTAGAAGGAGTCAGATCAGATTGAAGATATTTTGGACAGTAGGATTGGGTGTAGCTCCCAGAGTAGATAGTATAAGGAGTATCTTGTAAAATGGAAGGACAAACCAGTTGAAGATTCATCTTGGATTTCTTAGAAAGAGGTAGACCACCTTGGTTTTACTCTGACCCCAACAAAGTGAGAGACTCACCTTTTCAACAACCCCAGATGTCTAATGTAGAATCATCCCCAATTCATGGCAATCTTGCATCAACCAAACATATTTATTTTATGTTTTGTAGTTACAACATTTCTTTCTGCATTTTCTTGCATTGTCTCACCAGATCTTGTGGAGTTAGATTTTTCTTAAGGACATGATCATATTCCATATTCCTAAACCACGGAGCATTTGGATCATTTTTCGACAAGTTATCGATTCTGGATTTTGAGACAGTTTTCTAGCACCGCAACTGTTTGGGCCTATTTGCATTGGTGAATCTACCGGATCCCTTTCATAGCTTGCAAAGCCCTGTGTGTTGATTTCTGATGTCCCTTGGCATGTGGCCGAACTTCCATTTGATCCACATTTTATCCTTTGGATTTTTTGGAGGAATCTCTTTGGCACAAATCGACCTGTTGGTTTTACATGTTTGTTCTTGTTCTTCGACATTTGATCCTTTTGGAGCCAACCAGATCCCCTTGGATTGTATAAATCATTGTAATTGAATATTAGAAGTTAGTCAAAAGGAAATCAGATAGAATATAGTAGATAGATCTTAGGTTTGGAGGTCTAGGAGTGACCTGTTCTGTAATTAAGCATGTTTGTAGCAAGCCAGTGAGCTGGATCTTGTAACCCAGATGTTATCGGTTATCTGTAATCAATTTTCATGATCTAATTCATTCAGTTATGTATTGCCTCCATCATAGCCTCTTGTTTCCCAGCCCGGATCGATCTCTTTGAGGTCCCTCCTAACCGGTGATTGCACCAGAGGTCCAGTATCTGGTAATCCAGTTTGAGCAGAGCTATTTTGGTGTACGTATGTTGTAGAATCTTAGGATTGATTTTGGTGGTCATTTCCATGTTTGAGGTGATTGGACGAACTTATGAGAATCTTATTATCATTTTTTTGGTCCACATTTGGATTTGTGAGCCAACTTGGTGATACACGTTTTATGTTGTGTGTTATGCAGTTTTTAGAAGCCGATGTGATTAGTGATTCTTTTTGTTGGTGTGGATATATAAGATTGATTTGGTTGATCATTTTGATGTAATTTATGAGTGAAGAGAGTCTGTATGAGCAAATTTGTGAGTTTGGTGAATGCGATTGAAGGTTTTGGTGGTTTGATGGATGACAGAGTAGAGTGACAGATCAGGTGCAGGAGACAATATGAGCCTAACCAAAACTGTATTTTGGCATATTTAGATGCTATACTTTAGTTCACTCATCATTGTAATCATTTTTATTAGCTTGTAAGGCAGTGAACCTCCCTCCAAGTTGTAGCCCTTTTTTGTAATTGAGCAATGAGCTTTAGGCAATGTGCCTAAATGCAAGTGCATTCCCCTTATATAATATTATCATACTTCTAGCCATAGTATAATAATATTGTGTGTTCAAATCCCACTATGGTTTTTCCCTTTTCGGGTTTCCACGTAAAAATTCCGGTGTTATGGTTGTTTGGTTGTTTACTTTGAGTTTCTACATTTCTCTTTCCTTCTTGTGCATCTAGTGGATTAAGAAATATCTTAATAAGTTTGCAAATTATAAAACATTGATTCACAGCCCCCCTCCTCTCAATGTTCATTGATTCCAACATGTCACTCATCAAATATTCTCACTAACTAGTAATCAATGAGATCACTTGCCATTCACCCAATAACTACTATTGAATTTGTTTAATACACACAAAGGAGATAATATTTTTTTAAAGAGCATAACTTTCACCTAGGGGTTAGATTTTCACATTCTTATTTGATAGAAAACTCTTTTTGAGAACCGTATAATTGTAGTGCTCATTTTTCTATGTTTTATCATTTATAATGGAAAAATTTAGTTGTTTTATCCTTGTTATTTTGACAAGTCATATATTGTTCCCACAATGTCCAATTTTGTTCTGCTTATAGGCAATTGCGAGCATTTTTTGAGTGCTTCATAGTGGACCAAGTTCAAAAGTGTTGACATGTGATTTTTTTACTTAAATTTCTATAAATGTATTATTTGGATTCATTGATTGTGGTACTTTGTTGAATTATAATAAATCAAATCTAGAGGTGATTTGGTGTTTGGTTCTTGAAGAATCTACTTTTTGTCTTTGAATGTTTATGTTTGACATGGTTAGTGATGTAATATTCAATTTGTATACAACATTGTGAGATATATGAGTTGTAGAATTTTGTAGGCTATTTATACTTATTGGTTACACAATAACTCAAATATGGGTCACCTATATCCATATATATTGAAGTGTTGATGTGAATTATGTTTGTTTGGCCTTGTGTTGGCCACTTGGTCCATTAATGTGTTTTCCATTATATGGCATAGAGATGGTGTTACGTGAGATAATCTTAAGCCGAAACCTATTGTTGTTGACTATGGTACAAATGTGTGAGATTCACTAGAAGTTTGATGTAAGTACGTTGGGTGGTGATCACGATGTTATTGAGTTTTATTGTATGCTTGGATCTTTAGTAAGACATGTTTGTTTATGCAAATACATTGTTGGTGGTAATGGATCAATTATAGGATTACAAGTGGTAGTTTTATCTTCTTTCTTTGTAGATCATGGTTCTACTTCATCCTTTGGATTTGGTAGTATTATAGTTGAGTGTTTTGATTATAAAAGAGTCATAGGTGATCTTCATTTAAGATATGGTATCATGACTCTATGTGTATCTTAGTATCACAATTTACTTGGATCCTTGGCCCAATTATGTGTATTCATCACTTGATGATGGATTACCTTTTGTAGTAGTTGTTGGTGTCATGAAGGAGATGTTGTATTTCATTTCTTGTATGCAATGGTACTTTTTTGATACAATGATTTGTTGGGTCTCAAATCAACAGATTGGATAGGTTCTAAGGAAATGCCAGTCCCTATGGTCAAACCCTCCAATTGACTTGGCCAACATGTAGAGTGAACCTGTTTGGTTGCTTACTCTCTCACTTTAGGCTCTGCAGGACCTAGGCGGGTATACCTATTCACCGAATGTCTCCAATAAACAGTACTTTTTATAGCAGATATGTTATCCTAATCTGATCTCTCCTGATCTTGAAATGACATGAGTTCCTTGAATGGAGATATAGCAGACGAGTTCAAGATTGTTGTTATGATAATTGTTTGCTTTGTGTTTCTTAATTACTTCTATAGCTGTCAGAATAACTAATTATGAAAGAAATGATGAGTATAACTTGAGATTTTAGCCAGTGCCTTCTTCACTGTTTGGGTTACAGAGTCATCACAATTTTCTTCAGGACTTATAGTGCGAATCTGTGAGACAGTTTTTTAATTCATCCCTTATGAACCTGTCAGTTACTATTTCTTTTAAAACCAAATGAATGCTTATATTATGTGCTGATTGAGTGAATTTAACCCTACCCTTAAGGGACCAGTCAATTAAGCTTTGCAAGGAACGATTACAATCCGCAAGCAGAACTTTTGTTGCAACATTATAACATAAAGCATAGATCTGATCTTAAGAACATGAATAACCTTATCTTTATCAGACAATATAACAAACGATTGCCAAAAGAAAATGGAATAATCCACAATACATATGCAAGGAAACAGTAGATCAAGATTTGTATTCCATTATAGTTTGTACACAGAAGACTTACAGGCTGTTGTTGTTTCGCACCTAATCCTATCTAATTATATCATCTCCCTACATTACAAAAATCATTCTCATATATATATGAGGACGAAAGTTTTTCACGAAGAGACACGACTTTTCAAAATATTAGTCGTTAACTTGAGTGTTTCTAAACTTAAGCAAAAACAGATTCAAAAGCCCCAAATGATGAATGTAATCATCGTCTTTGAATGTTCTGATTCGAGGCGTTTGCTTTTTTAATTCATCCCCTAGCGTCAAGTACTTGAATATTATCTGGTTGACGGTAGGGGCCATATCCTTACTTCGATCAATTTCTGACAAGGCCCAATCCTTGACGCTGACAAGTTCCTTTCGCAAATCCTCCAAGGTTATTACCTCTCCTTCCTTGTAGACGGAAGGCATTCCCACGGGTTTTTCATCATCTAATTCTTTTAAATCTCTTCTCAGCATATCCTCGAGTTTGACATGATTATCCATATACGCGTTACCCTCAGCCTTTTCTTCTGGCGTCATGGTATCATCATTGCTTAGCACCCCCTGCAATCGTGCTCTTAACCGTTCATGCTCTGTTAGCGCTTTTATTGTTCCATTGTAAACTATCCAATATGGTTCGACCTGTAAGAGCATGGTGTTAAACCGATGTCCTATGATGTCGTTGACCAATTTGTCCATCTTTTGCTGGATATTATCTGCGCGTTTATTGGCCTTCTTTGCCTGATATTTCCAGTACAGGGCATCAGAGACGTCATCCAAGCTGCGTCCTGCGGGGTATGAGGTGTATTCGCTGATAGGAGTCCCCGTTTCTAATTTCAATACCTTTGCTTGCAGCTTCTGATTTTCCTCCTTGGATTTTTCATATAATCCCTTGTATGTAATGTTCTCTCTGACCAAAAACTCTGTCTGGTCCAAGTTCAATCTTGCAACATCCAGGTTGAGCTTTGCAGTGACCCTAGGATCAGTCTTTCCAACCTGATGAACCATAAGATGCCCAAAGGTTTCTTCTATATCTACAATGATTGGCCTCTTCCCTTTTGGATATAGTGCCCACTGCAGGAGAGCCTTTTTGTCTGGATCATATCCAGAGCCTAGGAACAGTTTATCTACCTCCTGGGGCAATACCTGCTGATTCAAATCTTGTTTTTTCAAAAAGCCATCAAATAAGAGTGCTGAGTTGATATCCCAACCAGAGAAGATGATCACACCGGCCTCTTTTAATAATTTCCTCCCCTTTTCAGGAGTCATGTCTTTCATGAGGACATCAATTTCATCCTATAATCTCTTCATCTGTTCCTCCTCTGGTTTTCCAGCCATGCTTCGTTTGACATGAGCCCCTTTGTATTGATATAGAAATGAAAGGAATTCCCTAGAGGAGGCGAATCCATCATCAACAATGAAGTCCTCATGCTCAGTCATTCTTATGTCAACAACATCTTTGATGTTGATTTCTCCTGTGTCCATGTTCATTTCTGTTTCGAAACCAGGAGGATAATCCTCTCTAGGAGAATCAGGTGGGACACTACTGGCGGTTGATTTCGGTGACATGTGAGCTAGGGGCTGACTGTCCTTCTCAGTATTAATGAAGCGAAGGAATTGTGAAGGAACTCTGTGCATAATTTCAGCTTCATGTTGAAGCAGCCTTTTAGCTACCTCCTGAGGATCTTGGAGATTTCCAATTAGGTCTCCATCAATCATTCCCCTTGCCCTTTTCCATTTGTAGGCCTCCCATACTAACTCACTCTTTCCTTTTAAAGCCTTGGCCTCCTCTCGCTCAAGGTTCTTAATTAGGTCGTCTGGCATTTTGGCCATATGTATCCCAGCTTTGAGTTTTTGTGAGGCTCTGGCAGCTCTTATATATCCTTCGGGATCAAAATTCTCCCTAGGCTCACCCAGAGTCATGCCATAGTAATTTAATTTATTCTGTAATAAATGATAACTCTTTGAACTTTTGACAATGAAATCAGAGAAAACTAATAAACCTGGAACAATAGATTGTTTACCAAAATCAGTTAAATGTTTAGCACTGGCAATAGACAATTGCCTTATAATCTCCAAGCTAGCCACTCTGTCTGGCATCGTAATTGGAAGCATGTGCGGTTGCCCTTCATATCCAAATACCCTTATCTCTGTGTGATTATCATGGCAATACCAATCACCCCAATTATGTTCAATCTGTGACTCTGGAGAGAAATCCTTTGGCCTGAGGAACCTCTTAATTTCAGGGGACAAAGTATAATCCCTGCGTTGTCCAAAAGCTGCACTGAGAGGTTTCACAAAGTATTCTTGAAAATGCCAATATTGGTTGTTCATAAACCTCTGGTCCCATGCTGATACCCACAACTGAACCGGCTTCTTCAGACCATTCTTATCATAAGACCTGATGCTGAACTCATCTGGCCAGAAGTTAATTTCTTGTCCACAATAAAGAAGAATATGCATTAGCATGGAGTATAATGAAAAGTGAACATTCACAAGGTCTCCTTTCATTTTTTCCAGCCCATGATTCAAGGCATCCGCAACATAAGTAGCAAAATCAAATGACCTAGGGTCTTTTGATTGAATATCAGCACACAGAACCATAATCCCAACATCCATGAGTGGATGAGCCTCTATGCCTAGTACTTGGGCTGCAGTATAATACGTATATTTGAAATATGGATGGAAGTGGTTGACATCAAATGGCACCTTGTCACTTTTGCCAAACTGAACAAATGACCCACCCACTTTTGGCCTGTGAACAGGTAGCCTCCAAGTCCTGTAGATATTTTCCAAACTAAAGAATTCCTGTGAAAGTTTCTTCATATCGATGCTCTCCTCGACTTCCCAGTCTAGATCAAAAACCATATCAATAGTCTGCTTGTTGATTACTACTAATGTATTCCCTCTGTAATCACATATGGTTTTAGTTCTCGGGTTGTAGCAATTTACCAGAGCTTTCATTAATTCTACGTCTACAAACACATTTGGAACTACTAATTTGCCTAAGTTCCTCTTCCATAGATTACTAATGGGTTCGGGTGCATCCCTTCTTTTGTAACCAAACAAAAATAACTCATGTCCTCTTATCTCAGTCCAAATGTCTCCTAGATTTTCAAATTTGTCCTCTAATCCTTCTTCTTCACTTTTAATCTTTTTGGACCTTACACTAGACGATGGACACTGGTCTAATAAGTCTTGAGTCAAAGCTCTCCCTTCTTTCTTCTGTCTCTTGGGCTTCTCTTCAGGGTTTAACTCTTTTCCTTTCCTACTCTTTTTAGAAGAAGAAGACGAAGGTTCCATAGTTACAGTAAATAAGAGAGACAACACTTACTTGGTAGAATGCTCAACTCTTCTGGTTATCGTTTGCAAATCTTTGCAAGTTCTTCACAGCTTCCAATCTCTTAGCATCGATCTGATTCTTACGAAAATTCACTCAGTTCAACTGCAATTGAATGGGCAACTTGTGTACAGTTAATGTTTCTGCATCTGTAACGGCTACTCAAGTGTTTTAAACTTAATTGCAGATGTGACACTTTTCAACTGGGCCTTTAACTCCTTCGCGGGAAGTACAGTCCGCTCAAAGTGCGCGCGTTTCAAGTTATCGATGAAACCCTTGTCTTCAGCCGAGTGTTTGAATCTTCCATCGAAAGCTCATTCTCTTCAATAATATTGTTTCGGTGAAAAACTTACGTCGAGAAGCCGCTTTTAAGACTCATCGAAATCACTTTTTCATCGATAGTCCCCTTTTTCGTCAAGTTGCTCGTGTGTTTCATCGATTCCATACTTTCGATGAGTTTCTTTCTTCGGTGAAGGCTTATGAGTGTTCATCGATATCCCCTTTTCATCGATATCCTTTTTTATCGATGAAGAAGCTTTTCTTTTGTTCGACATTACGTTCATCGATGAAACTTGCATTTCGATGAATTTATCTTAAGTTTCTTCGGTAACAACATTCCTTCGAAATCACCTTTTGCCTTTTCGCTTTTTGCTTTTACCTTTTCGATGAAACCTGGAGTATCGATGAGCGGTTTCTTGCGTTCATCGAAGGTAACTTCTTGCCGAAATACCTTTGCTTAATGCTTTATATGCCCTGTGTCGATGAAAACGCTCTTTCGATGAAACTTCTCCTGCAGTGCTCGATACAGTTTACTGGCCGAAATATCCATTAGTCTTCATGCTTATGGAAACATATATTATTATTTTTTATTTTTATTTTTTTTTAAAAAAGTGCTCAACAGCGGCTCTGACTGAGGATGAAGGCATTTTGAACTATGCCTTCAAGAATCCAGAATCTCTGGTTAGCGCAGATATGATGGTATTTACAATGGAAATGGATCCTACCCTATTGTACAGGTGATGCAGAGTGCTTCAGGAGAAGAAGTTCTTTAAGAACTGCCCATGTACTGGCAATTCTTGGACCTCCCCTGTCGCGTTTTGGAGCAAATAAGAATCCTCCCCCCCTTTGTCTATGATCACATATGGGCCGATCCATAAGGCTTCAAATTTACCATGCTTGCCTTTGTCTTGACTCCTGGTATTCCACATTAAAACCCAGTCTCCTACACAAAATTTCCTGTTAGATGTCCTCTTGTCATACAACCTCTTCATTTGATTTTGAATCCTGATATTTTGCCTCTGAGCTTCTGTCCTGACTTCATCAAGTTCTACTAGCTGCATTATTCTTTCTTGTAATGGATCTTCAACATTTATTTCTTCTTGAATCATAAATCTATGTACAGGTAGAAGATTATCCAAAGGTAGTCTGGCCCTTTTGCCATAAACCAATTCAAATGGAGACTTTCTTGTGGATTTTTTCACAGTTATCCTGTCTGCCCATAATGCAAGATTCAACTTTGAGTCCCATGCTTTTTTGTTCTGCCCCAGCATCTTTTTAATGATCTTCAGGATATTCTTGTTGCTTGATTCAGCTTGCCCATTCCCCTGGGGGTGGTAAGGAGAAGAATGTGATATCTTAATGCCATATTCATCACAAAAATTGTTGAATTCCTCTGATCTAAAAGACATGCCATTATCTGAGATGATTCTTGCAGGAACACCAAATCTAGTAATAATGTTCTCCATTAAGAATTTTATCACCACCTTGCTAGTGGCCTGTTTGGTAGGTATTGCCTCCACCCATTTGGTAAAATAATCTGTAGCAACCAATATCCATCTGTGTCCTCCACTGGATTTTTCTGATATTTCCCCTATAAAGTCTATTCCCCACTGTTGGAATGGTTCCTCAGTCAACATTGGTCTCAACGGGAGTGATCCTTGATACTTTGCTTTGCTTGAGAACTTTTGACAAGCTTCGCATTTTCTGACATATCTATAGGAATCATTGAAGACACATGGCCAATAATATCCGGCTCTCAATATTTTATGTGCTGTAGTCTTAGCTGAGAAATGGCCACCACAAACCCCATCATGCATTTCATGAAGAACTTTGTCTGCCTGGTAGTTGTCCAGACATAATAACAATATCCCATCTCTATTTTTCCAATATAAGTCCCCATTGATAATCACATACCTTGCTGATTTTAACTTCAAAGCTCTCTTCTGACTATCGGTCATAGCATCTGGACACTTTAAGTGCTTAAGGTAATACATGATATCAGTGTACCATGTTGTTTTCTCAATACTGAAATTAGCTTCTTCCCATCCAACCTGATTCACATCAGACTCTTCAATTTCAGTTCCTGTCATGAGTTTGGCCAGCCCCTGTCCTTTGATAACCTGTGAAATCTTAAGCTCAATGTTAAATTCTTGTATCTGATTGATCCATTTGCATCTTTTTCCCGTGACCTCAGTTTGTCTGAAGATATCTTTTACTGCTGCATTGGGGACATAAGCAATAACTTCGGCCCCTACTAAGTATGGCCTGAATTGTTTTACTGCTTTGACCAGAGCATAGGCCTGCTTTTCATTTATTTCATATTTTACTTCTGAAGGGCTTAAAGATTTGCTAAAGTATGCAATGGGTTGCTCATATCCCTTTGAATTTTTCTGTAACAACACTGCTGCTATAGTATGACAAGAGGCAAATGAAAATATTATAAATGGTTTGCCAAAATTTGGGGAAATTAGTACTGGTGCCTCAGAAATTGCTCTTTTAATAGCCACAAAGGAATCAATTGCTTCTTCAGTCCAGTCAATTTTTGCCTCTTTCTTCAACATCCTTACTATAGGTTTCACTATGTCCGCGAAATTCAAAATGAACCTTCTCACAAAATTAATTTGTCCCAAAAATGACTTAATGGCTTTGATAGTTCGGGGGATGGGAACCTCATTAATAGCTGCTACTCTTTCAGGGTCAATTCTCACCCCCTCCTTGGATACTATGTGTCCAAGTAGTTTTCCCTCTTCAACACCAAAGTGACATTTCTTGGGATTCAAGGAAATTTCATATTCTAAGGCTCTTTTAAATATCTTCTCAAGGTGTTCACAGTGATCATCAGCTTTCTTCGAGTACGCAGTCAGATCATCTTGGTATACTACCATGATTATATCAATCAATTCTGCAAAAGCCACATCCATTGCCCTTTGAAAAGTAGCTCCAGCATTGGTCAATCCAAATGGCATTCGTGCATAGACATAAGTGCCCCATGGAGTTGTGAAGGCTGTCTTATATTTTTCAGTTTCTCTAACTTTCACCTGATTGTAACCTGAAAACCCATCCATCATGGACAGCAACTCACACCCTGTTACCTTCTGCAGCATGTTATCCATATTTGGCAATGGATAGTTATCCTTTAGAGATGATATATTCAAGTTTCTGAAATCTACGCATAATCTAATATCCCCATTTTTCTTCCTGACTGGTACCAAGTTAGAAACCCATGTGGAATATCTGCATGGTTCTATTATTCCTGCATCTTTCATCTTTATAATTTCTTCTCTCATTTTTGGTAGCAATGTAGGATTAATTGGTCTCTGCTTTTGCCTAAATGGCTTAGCTTCTGGCTTAAGTGGTATCTCATGTTGAAAGAGATCTTCCCTGTAAGCTTTGAGATCTTCATAAGACCATGCAAACACATGTTTGTATTTTTTTAGCAACATTATCAGTTGTTGCCTCATAGCAGGAGTTAATTTTTTCCCAATGAAAACATTCTTGGGGACTTCTTCACTTCCTAGATTGATTTGTTCAACATCACTTTCTTTAACAGCTGACCCTTTGGTTTCAATCACATCTTGAGCATTAAAAGTTCTCTCTAATGCTACCAGGCCTCTTGGTAATTTATTTGACTTTAGTTGTATAATTTCATGTCCAAATAAGGTCTCCTTACCTTCAGTTTGTTCCACAAAGTCATTAAAATTTATAGCTTGAGCCTGATAATGATCAGCACACTGTAAGAAGTTCAGCAGATCTGCATCATCTTGAAACACTTGCCAATTATACAAGTTGTCAGGAACAGATGGTCTCACTTTCATCTCCACTTCAGATATCCCAGTTAGCGTTATATCATTACCTTTCAGTGCAATATTTGCTAGAAAATATGCCATGATGTTCTTTGATCTATCTATCCAGGTTATCTGAAAAGCATCAAAAAGCTCCATGGTATCCCATACAGCATTCCTGTATTGTTTCAGTCTTAAGTGCTTCGAGGCGTATCTCTCCTTTACTTGTGAGACTATTAATTCTGAATCACCAAAGACACTTAGCAATTTGATTCCATGTTTGACTGCTATGTTAAGACCAGTGAGTAGGGCTTCATATTCAGCAATGTTGTTTGTACATTCAAATCAAAACTTGAAAGAATATTTGTAAGTTTCTCCTGTAGGTGAAATAAAAAGGATTCCAGCCCCACTCCCTTCTTTGCTACAAGACCCATCAAAGAACATTTTCCATATCTGACCATCCTTTTCAGTTAGACATGACTCAATGGGGATCCACTCTTTAAATTTAGGTTTTGTCAACTGTACCTGGAAGTTGTCCATATCAGTTTGTAAAAAACACACTTGGTTCACTGTTTCTTCCATGTCTTCTATGATATATGTGGACCGAGGTTCCCTGTCAATTTTTATTTCCTGTCCATTTATTGAAATCGTAGCATAAGACAAATCCAGCTGCACATATCCACCAATCATATTCGACCATTGTCTAGACAACAACATTCCATAGTTTGGTGGAACATCTACCACCGTGATATCTATTTTATATGATGCTTCTGGACAGGCTGCTAATCTGAACTCTACATCCTTCATGATACCAACCACTGGGACTGATCTATTGTCCATGGCATAGCACTTCCCAAAGGTAGTATCAACTTCCAGTCCTAATTCTTTCATCACCCCAACAGGCATGACATTTATGGCTGCTCCTGAATCAATCATACAATTCTTTACCCTTTTGTTGTTTATCACCAAAGTGAGGTAAAATGGGTCTACTTGTGTTGGGTTTTTAGTTATAGTGGACCCTAAGTATATAACTGGAGCCATTTGTTCATTACTGTCACCCGTTGGGACTTCTTGTTTCTGTTCATTAACCTTTCCTTCTTGGACACCTGAGATCATCTCCAAAGTTTTTTCCCTATATTCAGGAAACCTCATGATTTCCATCAATGGGACAGAGACTTTTAATTGCGTTAGTGCAGCTGAGATGTCAAACAAGGTAGATTGCTGTGATGAAAGAATTTTTACCGTTTCTTTCTTTTGAACATCAGGACCCTTCTTATTATTCTTTGGTACAACCTCCTTAATCATAGCTCCTTTGTTTATTCGCTTGAGTGTCTCATTAGTTTCTTTCATAAAAAGACTAGTAGGTTTACCTTGCTCTGGATTCACTACCCTATTCCTTAAATCATAAGTCCTTTTTGCTTGTGCAACGGCACAAGGTGTAATTCTTCTTTTTTCCTCCTCAGTAGGGATTCTGAGCTTAACACTTTCATTTTTGCTGGTGGTCACAGGCAAGACAGAGCATTGATCAATATTTATAGAATCTAACCTTCCTTCCTGACTAAATGATATCATATTAACAGTTGAATCGTCCACATGATCTTCATAGCTATCCCCTTCCTCTTGCAACCCTCTTGCTACTGCGCACAAAGAAGAAGCGTGTGGCATATTGCAAGCATAGCACCACATGTCATCGTCTTGAGTATAATTCACTGTTCTTTTTAAAGGATCTGGAATTTGTTGATTGTCTCTGTGGTTCCTTTCTACTGGTTTTCCATCCTTCTAGGTAGTGTTATAAGGCATGTCATGTAGTCTAGGTCTCTCAGGACGGTAGTATTGCTATTTCTCAGTTTTGTTTACTCTTACAGACAAATCCTTTAGGGCATTTAAAACTTTGTCAAGCTTATCTTCATCCCTATTGGCCTTGGGTGCTTTAGGATTGTACAATCTTCCATCCTCTCTTTTTCCAACCTTACCAGCAGCCTTTCTATTGTTCTCTATAACAATGGCATCTTTCATAACATCTCGGAGATCTCTTGGGTTTCTGGTTCTCAACTCATAGTTTGTTTTACTGTCATAAGCATTGATATAGTACAGAATGCTTACTTCAGGTACTGGTTTCATCCTATTAGGGATTTTGTTCAGAACCCTATTGAATCTTTTGTTAAAGTCAATTACTGATTCATTTTGCTCTTTCTTAATGCTGATGATTTCATGCAAAGCAAACTCAGGACTATTATGGTCTCCATACTGCTCCAGGAACAATTCTTTGAATTCTGCAAGATTTCTAATGGATGCATCAGGCAACGTTCTAAACCAATCTCTCGCATCTTCTATTAATGACTGCATAAACAACCTGATCTTGACATCCTCATATGGCAAACCAAAATCCTCAATTACTGCATCAAAGGCTTTGCAATGAGCCTCACCTGAAACTGCATTACTTCCTGTGAACTTTGGTATTGCTGTCCTGATTTCATTTGGGATGGGATATGGATACACCATCATTCCTGAAAAATCAAACTGCCTCATTTGTTCCATATTTATTAGTCCATGCCCTCCATGAGGATTCACAAAGTTCTGGTTCATAGTACCATACAAGGGCATTTGGTTTTGATAAGGAGGAGGGTATTGATTCTGGTGTTGATACTGAAACTGACCAGGGGGTGGATACTGATTATGAGGGATGAAGCCTGTATGTGAATTTTGCTGGACTGGTGGTGCACCTGATTGCACATGATCATCCCTCTTGTTACCAAACAGAGGATTCTCATAAGCTTTGAAATCATTACCTTTTGTTTTACCTACTCCCTGAGCATATGTTTTCTTGTAGTTGTTTACATCTTTATTAAAGTCATCCTCACCAACATTTATGCCCAATTTGGCACACAACTCCAAACATTCCTGAGTCCTTCCTGAAACTCTCATCTCAGCAGCTGCCTCCATCATTTGTCTGGTTAAATCTGTAAATCTATCTGCAGGATCTGCCATACCTGATCCTGATGGAGGTGGTGTATATTGTCTGGACCGTGCTTCATGATTTTCAAAACCAGGGGGAATTTGGCATCGCCCCTTTTGAGCTTTATATGCCGCAACCAAATCTTCATTCACCGGGCTTGAAGTTGTTGTTCTATCTTGTTCTTTTAAGGGCGAATGTTGGCTACTTTCATGTTTATACTGGTTGTATCTTTCTCTCATGGAATCATTCATGGGTTCTTTATTTTTGTTCTTTCATTGAGGGAAATCTAATTGGGATAAAGATTGTCCTTTCGCGACCGATCTTGTCCCGTGCATTGAAATTCTTATTTCAGAGTTGCCACCTCTTTCCTAGAGGATATGTGTTGTTTTTTTCTTCTGAGTTCTTTTCCCCAGCAGAGTCGCCAATCTGTTGGGTCTCAAATCAACAGATTGGATAGGTTCTAATGAAATGCCAGTCCCTATGGTCAAACCCTCCAATTGACTTGGCCAACATGTAGAGTGAACCTGTTTGGTTGCTTACTCTCTCACTTTAGGCTCTGCAGGACCTAGGCGGGTATACCTATTCACCGAATGTCTCCAATAAACAGTGCTTTTTATAGCAGATATGTTATCCTAATCTGATCTCTCCTGATCTTGAAATGGCATGAGTTCCTTGAATGGAGATATAGCAGACGAGTTCAAGATTGTTGTTATGATAATTGTTTGCTTTGTGTTTCTTAATTACTTCTATAGCTGTCAGAATAACTAATTATGAAAGAAATGATGAGTATAACTTGAGATTTTAGCCAGTGCCTTCTTCACTGTTTGGGTTACAGAGTCATCACAATTTTCTTCAGGACTTATAGTGCGAATCTGTGAGACAGTTTTTTAATTCATCCCTTATGAACCTGTCAGTTACTATTTCTTTTAAAACCAAATGAATGCTTATATTATGTGCTGATTGAGTGAATTTAACCCTACCCTTAAGGGACCAGTCAATTAAGCTTTGCAAGGAACGATTACAATCCGCAAGCAGAACTTTTGTTGCAACATTATAACATAAAGCATAGATCTGATCTTAAGAACATGAATAACCTTATCTTTATCAGACAATATCACAGACAATTGCCAAAAGAAAATGGAATAATCCACAATACATATGCAAGGAAACAGTAGATCAAGATTTGTATTCCATTATAGTTTGTACACAGAAGACTTACAGGCTATTGTTGTTTCGCTCCTAATCCTATCTAATTATATCATCTCCCTACATTACAAAAATCATTCTCATATATATATGAAGACGAAAGTTTTTCACGAAGAGACACGACTTTTCAAAATATTAGTCGTTAACTTGAGTGTTTCTAAACTTAAGCAAAAACAGATTCAAAAGCCCCAAATGATGAATGTAATCATCATCTTTGAATGTTCTGATTCGAGGCGTTTGCTTTTTTAATTCATCCCCTAGCGTCAGGTACTTGAATATTATCTGGTTGACGGTAGGGGCCATATCCTTACTTCGATCAATTTCTGACAAGGCCCAATCCTTGATGCTGACAAGTTCCTTTCGCAAATCCTCCAAGGTTATTACCTCTCCTTCCTTGTAGACGGAAGGCATTCCCACGGGTTTTTCATCATCTAATTCTTTTAAATCTCTTCTCAGCATATCCTCGAGTTTGACATGATTATCCATATACGCGTTACCCTCAGCCTTTTCTTCTGGCGTCATGGTATCATCATTGCTTAGCACCCCCTGCAATCATGCTCTTAACCGTTCATGCTCTGTTAGCGCTTTTATTGTTCCATTGTAAACTATCCAATATGGTTCGACCTGTAAGAGCATGGTGTTAAACCGATGTCCTATGATGTCGTTGACCAATTTGTCCATCTTTTGCTGGATATTGTCTGCGTGTTTATTGGCCTTCTCTGCCTGATATTTCCAGTACAGGGCATCAGAGACGTCATCCAAGCTGCGTCCTGCGGGGTATGAGGTTTATTCGCTGATAGGAGTCCCCGTTTCTAATTGCAATACCTTTGCTTGCAGCTTCTGATTTTCCTCCTTGGATTTTTCATATAATCCCTTGTATGTAATGTTCTCTCTGACCAAAAACTCTGTCTGGTCCAAGTTCAATCTTGCAACATCCAGGTTGAGCTTTGCAGTGACCCTAGGATCAGTCTTTCCAACCTGATGAACCATAAGATGCCCAAAGGTTTCTTCTATATCTATAATGATTGGCCTCTTCCCTTTTGGATATAGTGCCCACTGCAGGAGAGCCTTTTTGTCTGGATCATATCCAGAGCCTAGGAACAGTTTATCTACCTCCTGGGGCAATACCTGCTGATTCAAATCTTGTTTTTTCAAAAAGCCATCAAATAAGAGTGCTGAGTTGATATCCCAACCAGAGAAGATGATCACACCGGCCTCTTTTAATAATTTCCTCCCCTTTTCAGGAGTCATGTCTTTCATGAGGACATCAATTTCATCCTGTAATCTCTTCATCTGTTCCTCCTCTGGTTTTCCAGCCATGCTTCGTTTGACATGAGCCCCTTTGTATTGATATAGAAATGAAAGGAATTCCCTAGAGGAGGCGAATCCATCATCAGCAATGAAGTCCTCATGCTCAGTCATTCTTATGTCAACAACATCTTTGATGTTGATTTCTCCTGTGTCCATGTTCATTTCTGTTTCGAAACCAGGAGGATAATCCTCTCTAGGAGAATCAGGTGGGACACTACTGGCGGTTGATTTCGGTGACATGTGAGCTAGGGGCTGACTGTCCTTCTCAGTATTAATGAAGCGAAGGAATTGTGAAGGAACTCTGTGCATAATTTCAGCTTCATGTTGAAGCAGCCTTTTAGCTACCTCCTGAGGATCTTGGAGATTTCCAATTAGGTCTCCATCAATCATTCCCCTTGCCCTTTTCCATTTGTAGGCCTCCCAGACTAACTCACTCTTTCCTTTTAAAGCCTTGGCCTCCTCTCGCTCAAGGTTCTTAATTAGGTCGTCTGGCATTTTGGCCATATGTATCCCAGCTTTGAGTTTCTGTGAGGCTCTGACAGCTCTTATATATCCTTCGGGATCAAAATTCTCCCTAGGCTCACCCAGAGTCATGCCATAGTAATTTAATTTATTCTGTAATAAATGATAACTCTTTGAACTTTTGACAATGAAATCAGAGAAAACTAATAAACCTAGAACAATAGATTGTTTACCAAAATCAGTTAAATGTTTAGCACTGGCAATAGACAATTGCCTTATAATCTCCAAGCTAGCCACTCTGTCTGGCACCGTAATTGGAAGCATGTGCGGTTGCCCTTCATATCCAAATACCCTTATCTCTGTGTGATTATCATGGCAATACCAATCACCCCAATTATGTTCAATCTGTGACTTTGGAGAGAAATCCTTTGGCCTGAGGAACCTCTTAATTTCAGGGGACAAAGTATAATCCCTGCGTTGTCCAAAAGCTGCACTGAGAGGTTTCACAAAGTATTCTTGAAAATGCCAATATTGGTTGTTCATAAACCTCTGGTCCCATGCTGATACCCACAACTGAACCGACTTCTTCAGACCATTGCTGAACTCATCTGGCCAGAAGTTAATTTCTTGTCCACAATAAAGAAGAATATGCATTAGCATGGAGTATAATGAAAAGTGAACATTCACAAGGTCTCCTTTCATTTTTTCCAGCCCATGATTCAAGGCATCCGTAACATAAGTAGCAAAATCAAATGACCTAGGGTCTTTTGATTGAATATCAGCACACAGAACCATAATCCCAACATCCATGAGTGGATGAGCCTCTATGCCTAGTACTTGGGCTGCAGTATAATACGTATATTTGAAATATGGATGGAAGTGGTTGACATCAAATGGCACCTTGTCACTTTTGCCAAACTGAACAAATGACCCACCCACTTTTGGCCTGTGAACAGGTAGCCTCCAAGTCCTGTAGATATTTTCCAAACTAAAGAATTCCTGTGAAAGTTTCTTCATATCGATGCTCTCCTCGACTTCCCAGTCTAGATCAAAAACCATATCAATAGTCTGCTTGTTGATTACTACTAATGTATTCCCTCTGTAATCACATATGGTTTTAGTTCTCGGGTTGTAGCAATTTACCAGAGCTTTCATTAATTCTACGTCTACAAACACATTTGGAACTACTAATTTGCCTAAGTTCCTCTTCCATAGATTACTAATGGGTTCGGGTGCATCCCTTCTTTTGTAACCAAACAAAAATAACTCATGTCCTCTTATCTCAGTCCAAATGTCTCCTAGATTTTCAAATTTGTCCTCTAATCCTTCTTCTTCACTTTTAATCTTTTTGGACCTTACACTAGACGATGGACACTGGTCTAATAAGTCCTGAGTCAAAGCTCTCTCTTCTTTCTTTTGTCTCTTGGGCTTCTCTTTAGGGTTTAACTCTTTTCCTTTCCTACTCTTTTTAGAAGAAGAAGACGAAGGTTCCATAGTTACAGTAAATAAGAGAGACAACACTTACTTGGTAGAATGCTCAACTCTTCTGGTTATCGTTTGCAAATCTCTGCAAGTTCTTCACAGCTTCCAATCTCTTAGCATCGATCTGATTCTTACGAAAATTCACTCAGTTCAACTGCAATTGAATGGGCAACTTGTGTACAGTTAATGTTTCTGCATCTGTAACGGCTACTCAAGTGTTTTAAACTTAATTGCAGATGTGACACTTTTCAACTAGGCCTTTAACTCCTTCGCGGGAAGTACAGTCCGCTCAAAGTGCGCGCGTTTCAAGTTATCGATGAAACCCTTGTCTTCGGCCGAGTGTTTGAATCTTCCATCGAAAGCTCATTCTCTTCGATAATATTGTTTCGGTGAAAAACTTACGTCGAGAAGCCTCTTTTAAGACTCATCGAAATCACTTTTTCATCGATAGTCCCCTTTTTCGTCAAGTTGCTCGTGAGTTTCATCGATGCCATACTTTCGATGAGTTTCTTTCTTTTGTGAAGGCTTATGAGTGTTCATCGATATCCCCTTTTCATCGATATCCTTTTTTATCGATGAAGAAGCTTTTCTTTTGTTCGACATTACGTTCATCGATGAAACTTGCATTTCGATGAATGTATCTTAAGTTTCTTCGGTAACAACATTCCTTCGAAATCACCTTTTGCCTTTTCGCTTTTTGCTTTTACCTTTTCGATGAAACCTAGAGTATCGATGAGTGGTTTCTTGCGTTCATCGAAGGTAACTTCTTGCTGAAATACCTTTGCTTAATGCTTTATATGCCCTGTGTCGATGAAAACGCTCTTTCGATGAAACTTCTCCTGCAGTGCTCGATACAGTTTACTGGCCGAAATATCCATTAGTCTTCATGCTTATGGAAACATATATTATTATTTTTTATTTTTATTTTTTTTAAAAAAAGTGCTCAACACATCACTTGATGATGGATTACCTTTTGTAGTAGTTGTTGGTGTCATGAAGGAGATGTTGTATTTCATTTCTTGTATGCAATGGTACTTTTTTGATACAATGATTTGTACTATAGGAGATGGTTATATTTATGCAATTTTAAGATCTTTACATCTTATTAACATTGAATACATGTGGAGTCCTTGGTTGAGCTTCTAGTTATATTTTTTTGGTTTGAAGTAATATTTTTTGAGAAGATGGGTGTTATTGTTCCATGGTGGACTCTTGAGTACACATTAGATTTGGAATTATATAGGTGTTCTTAGGAGTAAATATGTTCATGAGAGACATATGAAATTATTTTGAGATGTAGATCATGATGTCATGATTATTTTCTAGTTTTATTGTTAGAGATTTCATGGTCATTTGTCGTAATCTAATAGATGAATTCCATGCTAATTATTTAATGAGGTTTCAGTTATTGTGATGTTTTATTGGGGTTTGATTGACATAAGATGATTATTTGGCAACCTTAATTAGATTATGGTGAAGCTAGATATCTCTTATTCTTTGAGATCATGTGTTGATATGATTACTCTTTGATGAGGTTTTCTCCACAAAGACCAAGAAGCATACATACGGGTTGGATGTAAGCACATTATGAACCTATTAAGGAGATTGTTTGTGGAGAGAGTCATTGAGGCTTGGTGTTTCCTACAAGAATAAATTTCATTCTCCACTCTTCAATGTCTTAAAGGTGAATCATTTGATAAGTATTTCCCACCTTCTTTTTAGATGCATTTTGTTTCATGTTTTATTTTATCATGGGAATGTGTCTTGATCTATGGATATTAGTTCTGGAGGGATTATTCAAGGATTACTTGGCAAAGTTTGTTTTTACTTTTTCTTCTTATACATATGAGTTTGTTATAAATACAATTTTATAGAATGTAAAGGATGGTTTTGGGAATGACTTTTGCACTCCTTAAGTTTGAGAAGTTCATGTCATCATATTTAGTATATTGGTATACATGATATGTTTGACCATGGAGTTAGATAGTTGGATGCTATGGAGGCTTTTCTATATTGTTTCTTGTCAATGAGACCATACTTATCATAATTGTAGCACATTAGTGTTGATTTGAGGACATGCTACATGCTTTTAATTTGTAGGTTTTCTCTCTTGATGGTCTATTGTTTCTTATTGAAGGTTTATGTTCACATGATGTTAGATTTAAAGTTTGTGTGGAGCCATTATAATTACTATTTTTTTAGCCATTTATTATCATTGTACTTTATTCTTTTCCTTGAGGATAATATCATGGAGGTTCTTTAATCTTTATGTTCTATGATGTAGAGAAATTGGGAGAGCTATGGAGACCAATGGTGAGTGTTGGTGTTGCAACAATTTAGTTTGTAGAACTTGCATATCATTGTGGATGTTCCCTGGTACTAGATGATATTGATGAAATTAGCCACACCATTCTATGTAATATTGCTATTTGTGTTCAATTTTGGATTCTTTTATTAAATTTTCATTTGAAATTACTCGTGTAGTAAGACTTATATGATGTATATGTGTCTTTTGTTGGATGTTCTCATTATATTGCAGTGTTGAAGGTCTTCAAGTTTTTTGTTGCATACCTATGCGTTGTTTCCTTGAGGACTTATTCATATAGGATAGTGTATAGATGGGGACTTTGTTGGCATTGCATGAAGATTGCATTGAAGATGTATATTAGGAAGTGTTGTCATTGATGTCAATGGCAACCGGTAATGAAGAAGTAAAAGCAACCAGTAATGAAGTAGTAAAAGCAACCGATAATGAAGTAGTGAAGATCAACCAGTAACCCTATCTAGTTGAGAAGGAGAACCCTAACCGATGAAGCTTGGAGATCGGTTGTGATGATTTATGATTGGATGATGATCGGTGATGAAGATGCCATGAAAGCATGTTGCACGTGATGAGTTTCTAGAAGGTGTTGGTGCGTCAAGATAACCGTTTATCTTGGGAATGATCAAATGCATAGTATGAACTGACAGACATGTGATGTGTTACAAGATTCAAAGTGCGATGACCCAAGAGCAGTTGTATATGCCTAGAAGAATGTAAAGTTGTTGCAATGTAATCTAATGGTAAAGATTGAACTAATGTGTTTGTAATCTCTATGAGAATTTTAATGTTTGTGTTGTGTTACAGACCTAATGTATTTGTTTATAAGGTTGATGGATTGATTGAATGAGTCATTGGCAAATTTGATAGAGTGTGTAAGTTATTGTTGCCAATCCAGGAGGTGTGTCTACAGAATGATGTGAAGGCATATAGGAGTAGAAAAGGATTTGATTCAGGAAGGAAGTGTTATTTCTAGATCAGTCAAAGAACCTATTGTTCTCTAACCATTATAACAATTTGAAATCCCCTCATAGGGTAAGCTCTAACAAGCTTGTTGTTGAAATCCTCTAACTAGGTGATCCATTAGCTTGGATTTAAAATCCTCCACTGAGGTTACCTTTAATAGGGTATTTGTAGTCAATCCCTTAATCGGGTGGTCCTTAACTGGATATGTTCCTAACAAAACATTCTTGTATAAGCTTCTAACCAAGCTTGGCTCCTAACAGGGTGAACTTTAGAAGAGTTCAAAGAATACTTGTGGGTATTCATCCCCACCATGGTTTTTCCCATTTGGGTTTCCACGTGAAAAAATCATTGTGTCAAGTGGTGAATGTTTTTATGGATGTGTTTTTGGTATGGTTGATATGAATGATTGGTAAATTGACATAGACATATATAAATAATTGGAAATGATCTGAAATATGTTATTATTTGTATTAGTGAAGTGATTTAAGGTTCTGGTCAAAGGATATTTAAGTTTTAGATCTGTTGCATTATATCACTGAAGTATTAGGTCAGCCGGTAAGGTTTAACAGAGCAACTGCAGATTTGTTAAAGTGACTAAACAGATAAACTTTGTGAGTTGATTCTAAGTTAAAAATAAGTTTGGTGAAAATTCAATTAATTTTCCAACTACTGATTCACCCCCCCCCACCCCTCTCAGTATTTGACCGGATCTTTATAGTTTCATCATATTATCAGACTTATGGTCATGTATTGGGTTGAATGTTATGATGGACATAACTTGGTTTTGAGGTATCATTAGCTGGTTGTGTAACAACTAGTTGTGGTTACTATTATAGCCATGTTCATGATTTCCTAGTAGCTACTTAGGCCAATTTGTTACCATTGGATTTTATGTTTGTGCTTGGATATTGAGTTGAAGTAAAATTAATGCTTTAATTTGACAGTTAATGTGACATCTATTTTGAAATGATCTTTTATTTTGTTCATTAACATGATGGTACAATTATCTATAAATATAATTCCCTTGATAATTGGATTAATTTTGACTCCTTATGCAATGTACACAATAAGTGAGAGAATATTGAGAAAGGTATGTTCTACACCTTGCATACTATATGAAAATACATATTTAATTGTGGTGCATCTTAGAGATGTGGATATCATGGATCCACTTGTATTTTGTTTGTAACTTTGAGATAGATATAGTGTGAGTGTCACATTGGAAAAATATTTAGTATTAGAATAAAATAGTAACCAAATGTTAATATGGGTGTCATGGTTTTGAGGCTCATGGTTTGGTAGCACAAAGTTTAGGTAATAATACTTAGTGGGTTTTTACATGGTTATTCTCATAAAATAAAGAAAATAAGTAGCTATAGAGGTTGCTTTTTGGTCTTTGACTTGTTAGCTAAGGTTGGATTGAGCATCTCTTGTCATTTGTAGATGTGAGTAATGGAAGCATGGATTGGGATGTATGATTACATGGTTCTTATTTGCTTGTTCAGATGGAGGAATTCAACTAGTGTGTTTGATGCTCCAAAATGCTTGCATGAAGACTTTACAATTGTAGTGTATTATAATCTTGATCTTGAGATAACACATTAAGTGTGTGAGTTCTTCTGAAGGCTAATTGTTTTCCTTAAGAAGGTTTTTTTAGGCTAAATCTAGTGTCATCTTGTGGTATTTTTTTATTCTTATGAATTGTGGATTATGAATACTTGTGAAGCAAGGGAAATCGAGCAAGGTAGTAGAGGGTTAGTTCAAACACAAATGATATGGAAACCAAATAAAAAGCATAAAACTAACACTATTACCCTACAAGAGAAGATCTATCTTGTTCCTTTGATTGAGCAAATGATGAAGTAGAGGCGCCCTTGTGCTCCAATTGTTTGGATGTGTCGTTCTTCATGGATGTGGAATGATCTCCAAATGCATAACAAGATTGGAATGATTTGATAAGATTTGGACTTGGATTAGATGGAAATGAATAGATTTGGATTTGATGAATAATTATGAGAATATGATGAGGATATAATAGAGGAAGATAGAGGAAGAAAGGGGCAACATAAGATTAGAAGAAGATTCCATGTAGTCCCTTGTGAGGAAATGAGACTCTTGGGATGGAAGACATGGATCAAGGTGAATGGGGAGAATAAAAAAGAATATAAAATTCCTTGGGGAGAGGAAAGAGGAATTTAAAATTTCAAAATAAAGGATGCATGGGGGGATTCAAAAAAATTTGAATTTACTTGAAAGTCTCAATGTTGATGTGACATGAGTAGAGGAATATAAAATTAGAAAATAATGACAAGTAGGATTAAGAGAGTTTCTAGAAGAATTAATTAGGCTAAGTGGGGATTAGGAAAAATGATTTGTAGGAATCACATGACTTAAGTTAATTAATAAGAATTAATTAACTAAGAGGAATTTAAAACACTTAATGATTTGGTTGACTTTAGAAGAATAGGGAAATAATTAATTTATTTGATAAATTAATTATTGGATTATAGTGACAAGATTGATTAAATTTGATTAAATTAACCTTAAGAAGAAGGGAATTAACATAATTAAATTGGTTAATTATGATGACAGACTTAAATTAATTAAACATTAATTTTAGGTGTCTACATTTTTCCCCTCTTTGATATAGCATCATGAAGTGATGTTATATCAAAGAAGAATAAAACATAGTGGATAGTGAGGATAAGGACTAGTAGCATGATTCCCCAGTCATAGGTGAAATGAGGAAGGATGACAAGGAGGTAGTGGTATGCCCCCTTGAGAGGACATGTGGGTTCTAAGAACACGAGTGTGCTCTCAAAATGGATAGGAGGACTAAATAATGAAAGGATGAAAATTATGAAAGAAGGTATAAATGAATTTGAGTCTCTGAGATGAACAAACAAAATGAAGTGGCTGGGATTTCTTGTTGTGTAAATATGGAGAGCAAACCTAGTTTTGATATTGCCAAGGATGATCTACACCACGGATTATAGGAAGTAGAATGTCATGAAAACCCAAGGCGTGGACTGACTCTTAGTCAAACAGGTATGCCTTCCACACAATCATGCAAGTGTTGATAAACACTAATGCAGGGTTGCCAGTACACACAAGGGAAAACTTCAAACACAACATACCATAAAAACTATGCCCCATTATACACCAGCCAAGACATACCAAGATATAGGATGATCAAGGCAGTCCTGAATAAGTATAGTCCTGGGACACAAGATAAAAATTGGAGTGAAAATCCTAATCATGCAAACAACATGCACAGGACCAACTAATATCTCTTGCCAAGAGTAGGACATGGATTTGGATAGACTTCTAGACATAGAAAGGATACATCCTGATGCACACGTGATGGGTTTGGATAGACTTCTGGACATGGGAAGGATACATCCTGATGGGTAGGGTGTTGATAGATTGATAGATCACAAAAGACAAGTTGGCTGTGCAGAGACTTTAGATGGAAGGATTGCCACTTAGATTTGATTAGCACAGTATGGATGGGTGTTTGGATTATGTGCAAGTCAATATAAGCTTAGATAGATGGGAAAAGCTCAGTTTTGATGGGGAAAAGCTTAGTGTGATGGAGATCATAAATGGATTGGATAATATGGGAGGTAGATTAATGATTGAATAAGATTGGATGGGATGGGGAATATGATTGAATTGGATTGGATGAGATGGGAAATATGATTAAATGGATAGGATTTGTTTATGAATTTAGGATAAATAGATTGAAACCAATAACAACGGAGAATCAAGGTTTGGTAAAAGGATGGATGAATGGAGGGAGATAATATTTGGATAAGAGACAGATGGATCGAGTGGATGGATATGGATGGGATATGGAGGAATAAAAGATGGAGGGTAGGATGATGGAGACCCAAGGACTATGTTGCAAAGGAGTGGAATGCACCACACTAGAGGTAGTGAAATTAAGGATGGAAGGATAATGTGTAATGGATATGTTAGACAATTCAAATAACCAGAAGACAACTGCGAGGGGGGGTGAATCAGTGGTCATAGATTACAGGTACCATTATCAATTTAAAATTTAATACCGGGGCCCAAAATAGTTATATTGGAATAGCAGTTAATTCAATTAAGCATAAACAATAATATAGAATAAAAGCCATCGACAAAACACCAAGATTTGTACATGGAAAACCTGGTAAAGGGAAAAACCATGATGGGAAGCCTACCCACAGTCAAATAATATTTCTGCAGTAAGTATGTGATTTACAATTGAGGGGCCTACACTTGCAGGAAGGCCAATAGCCTAGAGAACACTGCTCATCACAAAAGGAGACTCACTGACTACATACAAATCCGGACTACAATTCGGAGAAGTGTTGAACTGCAAAAGATAGCATCTCTTATTCCTGAATATAGTTCTGGTTAAGCTCAATATTGGAGGACTAAATCCTCTTACATAAACCCAATTCGATCTTCAATGATCAACTAACTCCTCTGCCTGAATGATATTACATTATTCGCACATTACTTTCCTTGACCATGACCTATTACATATAACCATGATGATCTACAATGAGATCTTACATCTGTTTATACAAAACCCTAGACCATAAACAATTAGGTCAGACACCAGATAATAAACCGATTACATAATTACAAACCATGTCAGCTTTAGATCAAACAAATAATATCAACACATAAGACATCCCAAAAATACATCAATAGGTCCTATCCACACGTTACGTTAAAGACGGTCCATAACCTAGGTCAACCGGGACCAAGTATAGGTCCATACGCTACAACAATGATCTCCAACCACCAAGTCTCAAACATGATAACCAACAACATCTTGAAACTCCACTAGAAGCTGCACCAACACCACTTATGCAATTCATCTCCATCAAAAGTGTTGCTGGTGAAACCATCGTCGGAACCAAAAACTAATCTTCTAAGCAAGCAGGATAACATCCGATCTCCAGACCAAAACCAACTAACCAAATATGAGTATAAGTATCATGAATAAGCCAATTCCATCACCAGACTATACCAGAGCCTACTGGATCATGGCAGATCCAAGTTAATCATAAATCACTCAACCTACCGGGACCAGAAGGGTGCCAGTAAAGCATCCAAACAGCTAGTGTTGGCATCAATGACAAAACATCAATGCAAAACATAATCAATTCTACCAAATGGCCAACAATATCCTCCTTTGGCATTGATGACAACACTAGATGTGAAAAACATATAAGTAACGAGAAATTCCAAACAAGTCTCCCCCCATGGAAGATAACCAACAAACTCCCATATATGGCTCTGAATATCACTCCCTCTTTCTTTTTCTTTTTCCCTTTCTTTTTCACATCAATATCACTCCCCCTTTGAAATCAATAACAAAAATTTGATAGCAATATCAAAGCAAAAACATCAGCCTCTGAATCACAAAGCTGACTACTCCCCCTGAGCAGTAGCATCCCACATCAGTGCCAAAATGAATAGTATCTTTGATAATGCATGCCAGACTGATGTCAAACCACATCAATCAAGTCTCTACCAGAGGGGCATGAACTCCCAATCTGTCTCTTAGGTACTCAAATGATTCCTTGGATAAAGGTTTAGTGAAAATATCTGCAATCTTCTCTTTAGTGTTCATATAAACCAGTCTAACTTCATTTGCTTCCACCTTCTCCTTCAAAAAGTTATACTTGATAGATATGTTCTTTGTTTTAGAATGAAATACCATATTCTTTGATATATCAATAGCAGTAGAGTTATCACAGTGAATAACTACTGGTGCATCACAATCCACCTTTATATCCTTCAACATTTGCTTCATCCATAAAACTTGTGTATAGTTAGTAGCAACAACAACATACTCATCTTCAATAGTAGATAAAGAAGTACATGACTGTTTCTTGTTGATCCATGAAACCAACTTCTTTCCAAGAAAGAAAGCTCCACTGGAAGTGCTTTTTCGGTCATCAACATCTCCAGCCCAATCAACATCTGTATATGCACATAAAGTAAATTTATCATGCTTAGGGTACCGCAAGCCATATTCTGATGTACCTTGCAAGTATCTAAAAATACTTTTCACCGCCATCTCATGATTTTCTCTAGGATCACTCTAAAATATTGAAACAATACAAACATCAATCATAATGTCAGGCCTAGTCTGAGTCAAATAAAGCAGACCTCCAATCATAGATTTGTGTCTTGTAGGATTTATCGGTGTAGAAACATCTTTTCTTGTCAATTTCTCACTTGTAACCATAGGAGTACCTACCGGTTTAGAGTCTCCCATACCAAATTTCCTCAATAATTCCTTAGCATAATTATTTTGACAAATAAAAATACCTTTGTCAGTTTGAGTTATTTGCAAACCTAAGAAAAATTTCATCTCAAATTGTTAGAAAACTCTATGCATAACTTATCTTCACCTCCAAAAATAATATCATCAACAAATACTTCAACAATCAGTATATCATCATTAGTAATTTTATAATATAAATTATTGTCAGCACTACCTTTAGTAAAACCAAGCTTCAAAAGATATTTATCCAACCTTGCTTACCAAGCTCTAGGTGCTTGTTTCAATCCATATAAAGCTTTCCTTAACCTGCAAACCATATCTGTATCATTTGATAGTGAAAAACCATCAGGTTGCTCAATATAAAATTGTTCATCAAGATCCCCATTCAATAATGCACATTTAACATCCATCTGATAAACCTTGTAGTTTTTATAAGCAACATAGGCAAGAAATAATCTTACAGCTTCAATCCTAGCTACAGGTGCAAAAGTCTCTCCATAATCAATTCCTTCCTTTTGAGAATATTCTTTACAAACCAATCTAGCCTTATTCCTTATAACTTAACCATCCTCATTCAATTTATTTCTAAAAACCCATTTAGTTCCAATAACATTTTTATTGTTAGACTGGGGAACCATGGTCCATGTGTTATTTTTCTCAATCTGATCTAATTCTTCTTCCATTTCTTTCAACCAATGTTCATCTTTACATACCTCAATTACTGATATCGGTTCAGCTTGTGAAATTAAACATACCTCATTAGTTGCCAGTCTTCTTCTTGTCATCACTTCATTTCTCTTATCCCCAATGATTTGATCTTCTAAATGATTCAATCTCACATACCTAGGGGTCTTCTGACTTTCTATTCCTCTCCCTTGTTCTTCAGTTACTGTAGAATTATTTGATGTTTTTGGAGTAAGTGGTTCAACTCTCTATTCTGGCAAAGGTGCTACCGATTCAGATATAATCATTTCCACTACCGGTTCCTTCTCATAAACTCTAATTTGAATTTTGTTCAGCTCATCTACTTTGACATTAACATTCTCCACAATTCTCCGCAATCTCTTGTTATAACATCTATATGCTTTGCTTTCATTAGAATAACCAAGAAATATGCCTTCATCACATCTAGGATCAAATTTTCCAATAATATCATCTCTCTTGATATAACATTTACTACCAAAGATTCTGAAATACTTAACTATAGGTGTATTGACAAACCATAATTCATAAGGTGTCTTACCGGTTTCTTCTTTGATATTTACTTTGTTGAACGTATAAATTGTTGTTCTCACTACGTCTCTCCTGTAGGTATGAGGTAGACTAGCTTCCATCATCATTGTTCTCGCAACATCCAAGATAGTTATGTTCTTTCTTTCCACAACTCCATTCCACTGAGGTGTCCGGGGAGCAGAAAATTGTTTCCTTATACCATGCTTGTCACAAAAGTTATTAAACTCACCAGATATGAATTCACCACCATGATCTGATCTCAAACATTTAATCTTCAATCATGTCTCAGTTTTCACTTTAGCCTTAAAGATTTTAAACTTTTCAAATGCTTCATATTTTTCTCTCAGAAAAGTAACCCACGTCATTCTAAAATAATCATCAATGATTAGCATGGAATATCTATCACCTTTAAAACTTTTATCTCTAGCAAGGCCACACAAATCAATATGAATAAGATCAAGAACATCATTTGGTTTATCTTGTATACTCCTAAAAGAGGTTCTGACCTATTTACCCATTTGACATTCTTTATATACCAGATTATAGGGCTTCATAATCTTAGGTATATCTCTAACTACCTTAGTTGAACTTATCTTCACAATGCAATCAAAATTTACATGACACAGCCTTTTATGCCATAGCCAACTTTCATTCTGTGTAATCAAACATGTCTTTTCACCATAGTTTAAGTGAAATATATTACCTTTTGTTTGTGTACCCGTTGCAATCTCCAAGCTAGATCTATTAATGATTTTATATTTGCCATCCTTGAACTATAATTGAAATCCCTTGTCTACCAATTATCCTACACTCAAAAGATTATGCCTCAAACCTTCAACATAATAAATATTGTCAGTATTATTCTTACAATCCAATGATATAGTTTCTTTTCCTTTGATCATATATGCCTTTTCATCTCCAAGTCTAACTAGACCACCATCAAATTCTTGCAAAGACAAAAATTTCCCTTTATCACCGAAAGACAACTGAGAGGGGGGGTGAATCAGTTGTCATAGATTACAGGATCCATTATCAATTTAAACTTTAATACCAGAACCCAAAATAGTAGTATCGGAATAGAAGTTAATTCAATTAAGCATAAACAATAATCATAAAATAAAAGCCATCCACACAATACCAGGATTTGGACGTGGATAACCTGGTAAAGGAAAAAACCATGGTGGGAAGCCTACCCATAGTTCAACAATACTTCTGCAGTAAGTATGTGAATTACAAATGAGGGCCCTGCACTTGCAGGAATGCCAACAGCCTAGAGTGCACTACTCACCACAAAAGGAGCCTCACTGACTACATACAAATATAGACTACAATCCGGAGAAGTGTTGAACTACAAAAGATAGCATCTCCTATGCCTGAGTACAGTTCTGGTTAAGCTCAATACCAGAGGATTAAATCCTCTTACATAAACCCAATTTGATCTCCAATGATCAACCAACTCCTCTGCCTGAATGATATTACATTATTCCCACATTACATTCCTTGACCATGACCTATTACATATAACCATGATGATCTACAATGAGATCTTACATCTATTTATACAAAACCCTAGACCATAAACAATCAGGTCGGCCACCAGATAATAAACTGATTACATAATTACAAACCATGTTGGCCTTAGACCAAACAAATAATATCAACACATAAGACATCCCAGAAATATAGCAATAGGTCCTATCCACACGTTACATTAAAGCCATTGCATAACCTAGATCAACCGAGACCAAGTATAGGTCCATACGCTACAACAATGATCTCCAATAGCCAAGTCTCGAACATGATTACCAACAACTTCCTGAAACTCCACCAGAAGCTGCACCAACACCACTTATGGAATTCATCAAAGATTTCCATCAAAAGCTCTGCTGGTGAAACCCTCGTCGAAACCAGAAACCAATCTTCTAAGCAAGTAGGATAGCATCTGATCTCCAGACCAAAACCAACTGACCAAATGTGATTATAAGTATCATGAACAAGCCAATTCCATCACCAGACTATGCCAGAGCCTACCAAATCATGTCAAATCTAAGTTAATAATAAATCACTCAACCTACCAGGACCAGAAGGGTGCCGGTAAAGCATCCAAACAACTAGTGTTGGCATCAATGACAAAACATCAATTCAACCAAATGGCCAACAGGATATTGATGGTAGAAGAATTAAGGCTTGTGTGTTCCAAAGCATGCATATACACTATTTTTCCTCTAACATGATCAAGACGAAAGGTAAGAATGGAGGATTCATTTGGATAGGATGAGGGATATGGGATGGAGGATATGAATAAGATAGTCAAGATCAAAGATAGGAAAGGAGGATGACATGGATGAAGCTTGCCCCCAAGTGTAGAGTGTAAGAGGATGGGGGATTACACATGACACTTGTTTACCAATTCTTCATCATGGTACTTACCCAAGGTGCCACAAGACGTGGTTTTCACCATTGGATGGATTTTTTCTCTTTACTTTTTTTTTTAATTTTTAATTTTATTTTTTTGGAATATTTTGGATGGATAAGGATGAGGATAAGTGGATGTGGAAGATAATGGATGTGTGAAGGAGGAAGGGAGGACTCGAGCATCTTGTTCCATGAATAGTATCTCTTAGTGCTTCTTTGAATTGGGGGTATGCTCATAGATGCTGTTAGAAATAATTAGGGAGATGAAGGATGGAGGGGGATAAGGATTTATGCAAAGGATGGGGTTTTGAAAAACTCATGGAAGATCAACATTGGCACACACCTTGAAGGGTGGTGGAGTGGTGGAGGGGAGTGGGGGTTAAATTAGATTGAGGATAAAATGTGGATTTTGGGAAATGTGGACCCAAAATATATGAATGAGGTGATGGACTTAAGATAGTGGATGTTGAGAACTAAGGACCCAAAATGGATTTTCATGATGGCGGATTGTTAAATGGAAGATTGGAGGACTCATGAGTGGAGGGAGCTTTTGGATTAACAAGTTTGGATGCCAATTTGGATTTTATTTTGAGGTGCATAGCTTCTATGAGTAGCTTGGGAATCCACATAGTTTTTGATTTTTTCTTTTGGGGCCTTTTTGTGGCCTTTTTTATTTTTCCTTCTTTTGGATCATATTTTTCTTTTCTTAAGCATGTATTTTTGAGGGGACATGTTGATCCTTTGATTTTTGTGGATTCTTGGCTTTATGAATTTTAGATTTGGTGTCCAAATTGCTTCCAATAGTAATAGTACAGGTGCATGAGGATGGATGACTTAGGGATTTTATGGATGGTGGGATGATGGAGGGAAAGTGCTGGGAGGGATTCAATGATGTGTGCCTTTGTTGATCTTGCTTAGAGATTATATGAGGTGATGGAGTGGTGGATGGAGGGATGTAAGGACCCAAAATGGATGGAAGGAATGGAGTATTTAGCTTTGGAACATAGGGTCCTAAGATTGATGCGAATGACGGGAGATGGTGGGATTTTGATTTATATGAAGGGATTTTGGATTTAGGAGGAATATGAGATGTACCAACATCTTGAGCATTTATTTCCCAATTGGATATTATTTTGGAAACAAGATGCCAGTCCATTTTGAGGGCAATGGGATGTAGAAGGGATTGTAAGCTCTTGGAATAAACTAGAATGGATGAAGGTGGAAGAGTCGAGTTGATAGGTATAGAATTTGCAGATAGATTGGATAGGGATGGTGGGACCTTGTGGAGGATTGGGATCATGCAAAGGATTACGGTTGTGTGTGGGATTAGGATTGTGAGATGGAGAGGAAGGAATCCTTTGATCTTGACTTGGGAGGGGAACACCTAGTGGAGTGGGAGAGACTATTGGATCTTGAGACAGAAGGGGACCATGTGATGGAGGGAGAACATTGGATGGAGGGTGTTGGCATATGTGAAAAGTATGTTGACATGATGATATTGTGTTGTCATTGATGTCAATATGCTGAAAAGTGAACCGGTAAAATGCTAAAGAGTGAATCAGTATAGTGAAAGATGATCTGGTATGATGTTGAGAACCAGTTTAGTAAAAGATGAACTGGTATGATGTTGAGAACCGATATAGTGAAAGATGAACCGGTATATGGAATGTTTTCTATCAAGGTTTAATATGGTATGACTACTGGTTGGTAGTTTCAGCCTTAGGGTTTCTAGTTGAAGTATTTCGAGCATTCAACCGATGGCATTGTGTGATGAGTTAGCATTGTATTGGAGATCTAATGGAGATCAGATCATGTTGCCACATCAGCCTCATGCACGTGAAGGATCTTGCATGAAGGAGATTGATCCTATCTACCTCGAGAATGTGCGATGTCTCTCCAAATGGTGGAGAATGTGTTATGGGTTATCGCCTCCATGAAGCGGTGAAGAATGAACGATGGAGAATGTCTTGAGATCTATTCAAGACCGTTGTTTTCAAATACATAGTGTTCAATGGTCAGGATTGAACTAACTGAATTTCTCAACCTAAAGGTTTAGGGTTTAGGGTTTATGTTACCGACCTATCTGTTTCCTATAAGGTCAATGTTGTGTTTCATGTTGAAGTTGTTGGCAAATGTTGTATGTGTATCTAAGTGCAAAGATACGTGGTTCTTTCCAGACGAGATAAGAGGAGTGATACCTGCAGAGTGTGTATGCAGAAAGAAGGAACCAAAGCGGATTTGCATTGGCATTGAGTGCTATTACCATATCATTGTAATAGCTATTGATCTCTAACCACTTCAACAGTTGGAAAATCCCTTAACAGGGTAGCTTTAACCAGCTTACTGTAAATCCTTTAACACGGTGACTCGAAGCCATTGATTTCATGAAATCCTCTGACAAGGTAACCTCTAACAGGGTTTAACCCTTAACCGAGTATTCTAGCCATCCCTTAGCCGGGTGATCCCTAACAAGATCGGTTCCTAACAGAACCTATTGTAACAGTCTTTAACCGGACTAGGCTCCTAACAGAGCGAACTTCTAAAGAGTTCAAAAATAGCTTGTGGGTATTCATCCCCACCATGGTTTTTCCCAGTTGGGTTTCCACGTGAAAAATATGTGTCATGTCGTGCCCAAACTTTAGGGCACAAAAACGGAACAACAAATTTTTTTTTGACGTCATGAACTCGCTATAAATCCTAATACATAACGACTGTATTTAAAGTTTTGTCTTATCTAGGAAGTAATTAACTTACTTACTAAGGTTAAGTTAAATAACCAACTCGAGCGAGTGACTTGATTGATGAAGATTAATTTGCATTGCCGATTAGTTAGCTAGCTCAATTACCTAAGACAAGTTGTCGCTAATTAAACCAAGGAATAATTGGTTACCTTAAGGTATTAAATCATTCCCAATCCATATAAGGATAATGCTATTGATTAATTGATACACCTGCGAAATTATTATATACATCCAACTGATGAGGGTTCGAATTACTACAATGTCGTTTGTCCACTAAAACCGACAATAAGCTAAGGCCAATTCCAATTTTCCCTAACTTCTTAATTTGTCGATTAAATTAAATTTGGCCCAAGCTTACCCCCAAAGGGTTTATGGTCCATAAAATTGGTTCTACAAATTCCCTTTTTTTTTTAAATTTTCCTAATACCCCAAATATAATTAGGGAAGTCTATTGATTAATTAATTAAATTATTCGAGTTGATGTGTGGTGTTTCCGATTTTGATAACCCCTTCATTCTTAAATCCTTTTCTTTTTTAAATTTCAAATCTCCTAAGGAGTAAATGGACGTATAATAATCCTATCATTAATTAACCCCATTTCATATATTAAAATCAATGTTTAAAATTTCCATAATATTTCAATTATAAACTTAACCCCAAATTTTATACTAAAATCTAGCTTTAAATTTCCAATTTAATTTCCCTTTTTATATATATATATCACATTATAAATTCTTAAATTCTAATCCTCATTATAAATTAAAATCAATTTAAATGTCCCCAAATCTAAATCTCCAATATGTATATAAATATATATGTATATATAAATATACATATATATATATATATATCAATATATTCATTTATATATATATACATATATACATGTATATATATATATTCTTATAATGCTAACCCTAACCCGAAATGGGGTTAGGGTTGCATTTTTACATATTACACTTGTCTTATGTTATTTTTACCCCTTATTTTTTTTTACATATTATACCCTAACCCGAAATGGGTTAGGGTTTTATATTAACCCTTTTTCTTTGTTTTGTTTTCTTTCTCTTTTTTTTTGTTTTGAAATGTGACTGCAGGTACGGAGGCGGAGGGTTTCATGCGGGGAGAGCGGAGGTTTTTGCAGGGGTTCGGGCGCCGCTGTGCATACGCACAGTGGCGGCAGCGCCGCCCACTGTGTGTACACACAGTGGCGGACGGCATAGCCGCCGCCCACTGTGTATACACACAGTGGCGGGCGCCGTTCACTGTGCGTAGCACAGTGGCGGCCGCGACCGCCCACTGTGTTACACACAGTGCGGTGCCCTTCGGCGCCGCCCACTGTGTGTAGCACAGTGGTTCGGCCGTGGCCGTCCACTGTGTTGCACACAGTGGCCCGCGAGACTTGCTTCCCTTTTTTTTTGCAACATTTTTAATAAGTTTCGTGGGTTGATAAAAATGGTATAAGATGTAGTTTTTTTTTTCATTTTTTAATTTCCAATGTATATTATGTGTATCATATATATATATATATATATATATATATATAATATGCATAGTATCGTTTATGAATATGCAGATATTTTCTTCTACAGGCATCCACAGAGCATATTTTTTTGATGCAGAATATATATATATATATATATATATATATATATATATATATATATATATATATATATATATATATATATATATATATATATATATATAGGATAAAAGGGTTTATTCTGCATTATATTTTATATGATTTGTAACAGAGATGCACAGGATTCAGAATACATGTTTTTGTTTCTTTTTAAATTTCGTTGTTACAGAGGTATACATATACAGGAAATCTTATATATATATATTTTCTATATATATAGGTATATATTTTCAATATATATACTTATATACATATAGAAATATATATATGACTAAATGTTGAAGTAATAGGGTTAAAACCCTTATATTGATCTGAGTTTTTTTGTTTTTTTTTTTAAACCATCTACATTCCGTTTTAGTCTTCTAACAGCATTTAGAATAGATCTATTTATTTATTTCTTTTATTTAAACTTGCTACAGAAATGAAATAGTTCTGGTTTTCTTTTAACAGTCATAAAATAACAAAATCTAAACTATGCAAGTAAATAGTGAGAAATAAATAAAGAAACAATACTAGTTCACTCCTTTTTTTTTAAAACAGTCATAAAATTACAGAATTTACACTATGCAAGTAAATAATAACCCTACTGCACTTCTTTTTCTTTTCCTTACTAATGCAGTAAATAAACTAATGAATAGTAAATAAGGAATCCTAATGCATTTTTCTGTTACTTTTCTTTAATATTGCAGTAACTAAACATGTTACAGACCAAATTTAAATGTAGTCTTCTACAACACAATAGGCATCAAAATATAATAAAAATTTACATTACTTTCCAGAATGATAGGTTACAATAGCCCAATATAAAAATGGGTAGAATTTCTAAACAGTCATCCTTCTCTAATCTTTACACAGAAAATAAAAATTACATTTATTCAAATAGAAACAAAATCATTTTAAGTCCTATATTTACATCTGCACTTTCTCTTCTTTTTCTTTTTCTCTTTTTTTTTGCATTTAAATAAAAATAAGAATCCTGAATAGAAGTCTGCAACACATCAATCTGCAACTCCTAATCTTTTTCCCAAGCCACCTGCAAGTAAATTTTAGGACTGTGACCATGGGATGCTCACCTCCCAGCCTAGGCTTACCAGAAGCCACCCCCGAACTAGGAGAATCAAGGCGTAGACGGGTTACAACCAAGCAATACAACATAACAATAAGGAAAACACACAACACATACACTTTCCCATCCCAAGCTACACTATCACCACATTTGTGGAGATAAATCTATGGGTGGAAGTGGACCAAGTACCGTTGGGGAGACTGCAGCCAAAAAGAATATCACAAGCCACCTCATGGCAACACAAATACTCAATCAGAATTCATCCCAACCACCTTATGCCCCCCCAAAGGCTCAAAGCCATTTCTCTCCCCTTATGACCCCCAAATGCATACACAAGGCTATGCAGCAAGGGTCACAAAGGACACCCTTGAGATCACTCTCCTTAAGGAGAGCCTCTCACCCAAGGCTGTCATGCTTCTTCCACCCCAAGATCATCCTACTCTCCCAAGAGTAGGAGATCTTGGACACTCCCAAAACAAAAACACAAAACAGAAAAAAAACATAGAAATAAAACTACACATTATTTCCTTCTACAACATTATACATACACACTTCCTTTACAAGCAAATCTTTCCTTCAACAAAACAACATAGCTAACATAAACAACATAAACAAGAGGAGATAACAACCAACCTTATTCTGCCAATAGGTATTCTAAACTTGGTTGAAGATGAGCTGCCCAATCCACACAACTTTCTGCAAATCTTGGCCACCAAATTCCTCTAAATTTTCTAAAACTGGTTTTTCCTTTCAAATTTTTCCAAAAATCTCCAAAAGTGGAGAGTGGGTGATTAGCTCACTAAGCTTCCATTCTTAGCCTAAGAAGGCCTCTCTCACTCCTTCCAACCTCTTGGGTAGAGTGAGTGATCTCCCATTGGGTTGGTCTTCCCTAGGTCTTACACACTCCCTAACCTAGGTGCCTAGAGAAGGGAAATGGAATGGGGAAGAGGGATTACTATCTCCAAGAAGGTTATCCTACCAAGGATGGCACTCCTATAGATGGAATTCGTCCATCTTGGGAAAACCACTTTTTTGGGTGGTTAAACAAGTCCTAAGGGAAAGACACATGGCCAATTTTGGCCTTCACCCATAGGTACCCCATGAGGCCTAATAAAAAAGCTCTAAAATTGGCTCTAGGAGTTGATTTGACCTTCAGAAAGTCCACCTGAAGTTAACCTACGGGTCAACTCTGAGTTGACCTTCCTTGTGGCTCTCTAACCTAGATTTCTTGGTTCCTTCAAGGATAATTAGGGGATATAACCATTAACAAAAATAAAACCTTCAAAAAGGTGACATGACAAATTGCCAACACAACATACTACATAGGTGTCAAGTGACACTACAACATAATTCCACATCACAATAAACACATGGCAATTGTCCCTTAAACAATTTAAATATTCCAATAAATACAAATTACACTCATGCAACATTTTACATTTACGAATAAAATACAGTACATACGGGGTGTTGTCTCTCCAAATAGACAACCCCTGGTTTTACTAACGCACATTGGCCTAGGCTTGATTCTCCCTAATATTTCCATGGTCACATGGATATTTTCCTGCACATCTCAATTTAAACATTAGTACTTCCCAAATAGCCTCATATAAAATATAAAATCACATAATCAGAATACAATACATTCATTCTACAAAGACTCGACATTATGAAATATAATTTGTCACAATTCAAAGCAATTTCCTCATAATCCTCAAAATTTGATCCATCTACAATATATGCAAACATTTTCCAAACATTATATCTAATCCTGAAATTCAGATAATAACCTGCATCATCACAACATTACCCTAATCTAGAATCATATAATATTCTATAATCCACAAGGCATAGAAATGAAGCATCCACATATATCAATGTTACCAAAATCGCGGAATCATGAAAAGTTCTATATCCATAGTGTGTCCAAACTAGTATCCAAAATAGTTCCAAAATGAAAATAACTGAAGAGATAGGATGGGTTGGGGTAGGGCCTCACATGTCATGTGTGATGCCTGTTTCCTGTGATATTTTGTTATTTCCTGTTTAGGTGGTGAAGCATGTTGATTTAGCAAGTTATTATATTTCTGATGTTAGATTACCTATCTATGCACAATGATAAAGTGGAAATGAGGGAATAGGTTATGTGGAAAGATAAGTGTTTAGGTTTATGTCTTTCATAGTCACATTGTGTTTAACCGGTAAAAATCTGGTTCAGACCGGTGTCAGTGATTGCCAGTCAAGTTCACTGCTTGCAGTCAAATCGGTTCAGGAAAAGTTTTTGTACTTGTACTGATTCACCCCCTCCTCTCAGTACCGGTTTGTTACTCTCTGTTCATTATTAAGTTATCAGAGGGATCATATGATAATGAGAGGAAGTGGAGGGGATGAGATCATTAGATGGAGTGGAGGGTAGACATGGATTTTGAGATGGAGAGGTATCATGAAATGAAATAATGCTTTGATCTTGAGTTGAAGAGCAATTTTTGCTAGCATGTGTTAGAACAAGATCTTGGCATGTTTGGAGTTGTGGGGAATGTATGATGGAGGAGGATATGGAAGCTTCGACTTGGGTAGATCTAGGGATGTTGTTATCATTAAGCTGGGGGGATTGAGGTTTGTCTTGATTTGGAGGTGATGGAGGTGGGTGGAGGACTTGAGGAGATTTATCAACTTTGTTTCGAGGTAAGGATTTTGTATCTTTTGCTAGCATGCCTTGGATAAGATTATGAATTAAGGACTTGGAGGATGGGGATGATGCAGATTTTGGAGGATTAGGATTATGTGGATATTTCAGATTAGATAGGGGATTGGGATTATGGATTGGTGGACTATGGAGTAAAGGATTTGGATGGGGAGTAGAGGTAATGAAGGTGTTGTAAAAGTATGGGGATTGGGATGTGGATGGGAGGGTAGATGGAGGTATACATATTGGATTAGAGGGGTATGCGGATGAGGGATAATATGGAGATATAGAAGGGAAATAAGATGGATTTCCCTTGTCAAAGGTAGAAGAAGGATAAGGAATATAAGATGGATTATTGGGATTGAATGTAATTTGGTGAGATGGAATGGATGGAGATATGGTAGATGGATTGGGGTTTATGGGATTGACTTCGTAAGTGGGTTGAGGTGGTTCGTGAACTTCCATGAGCATTTGCTCATACAAAACCTTTAAGTTTGGATGTGAACTTTGGGTAGCCATGTGAGAAAGCTGGTGATGTTGAATGAAGATGAGGACTAGGACTTAGCAAATTCAGATTGGATTGAGGATTGATTGTATTCGATTTGTTTTTGTTGGATTGGATTGGGCTTGATTTGATTGGATTTGATTGGATTGGTCCTTGGATTAGGACAAGATTGATTTGGATTAAGATGACACCTTAGCCCCTAGATTATGACTTAGATGGGAATTGATGATGTGGACCACAAGCAAGGTGACAACCAAGCTAGGTAAAATTTAGACCTTAGGATATGTTAGGATAACCAGTGAACAACTAAGAGGGGGGCTGAATCAGTTGTTAAGAGATTATGAAACTTTAAGCACACAAAACCTTTTACTGGAATGCATAGACCAAATACCAAAATAGCAGATATATCAATTAAGCACAAACATAAATCATAAACCAAATACCATGCATCCACAACACATAACACCAATATTTGTACATGGAAAACTTGGTAAAGGGAAAAACCATGGTGGGAAGCCTACCCATAGTTAGACGATACTTCTGCAGTAAGTATGTGATTACAATAATGGGCCTGCACATGCAGGATGGCCAACAACCTAAAGCACACTGCTCATCTCAAATGAGCCTCATTGACTACAAAATATATCTAGACTACAATCCAGAAAGAAGAATGAACTGCAAGAATCACATCTCCTATGCTTGAGTACAGTTCTAATTAAGCTCAATGTCAGAGGTCTTAAACCTCTTACACAAACCTAATTCTATCACCTATGATTGACTAAAGCCTCTGCATATGATTACAACTTTATTCGCACATAGATAATCCCATATCCACGACCACATGCCACGATCTACAAAGAGATCTTACATCATATTTATACCAACCTAGGACCTAAACAATTAGGTTAGCCTCCTAAAAGATAATACAATAAATTCATTATATAAACCCACAAACCAATGATAATCCAAGTCGGCCTAAGATCGAAATAACAATAACCAAACAACAAATCCAACTGGTAACACATTGAGAGCATCCACCAACATGTTACATAAACCAGTCCATAACCTAAGAGAATAGCATTAAGTCTGGACTTAAAATAGGTCGCCATAAACCAAATGCAACACCACCGATCAACTAGAATATGAACATGATAACCATCGGCATCCTGAAAACCTTCTAGAAGCCTCACCAACACCACTTATCGAATCCATCAAAAGATCTTTAATAAAGCTCTGCCGGTAGAACCTTATCGATAACTAAAAGGCTTACTAGAACATATGATAGCTTCCAAATCACCAAATCCTGAACCAACTGAATGTGACATGCATATGAATAACATGAATGACTGAACCAAACCAATTCCACCAATTGAAGCATACCAGAGACAAATCTCCCGATCTTCATCAAAGTCCAACCACTCTACCGGAACCCAATAGACAACAAAAGAAGCTAGTGTTGACATCAATGAAAACTATATATCTAACACATAATCAATTCCTCCAAATTGCCAACAATCTCCCCCTTTGGTATTGATGGCAACACTAGATGTGAAAAACATCCAAGTGCCAAGAAGTGTCAAACAAGTCTCCCCCAATGGATGACATCCAATAAATCATATATCAATGGAGTTCTGAACCAAATAACCAAACCATAGACCAAACTCCCCTTGTGACTGATATCTCCGTTAAGCTCTATTTTTCCCATGTATACCTCTCCCCCTTTGACATCAATGCCAGAAATCTGACATAAACATCAAAGAAAAACCATAGAACCTCTGAACCACATAGCTGACTACTCCCCCTAAGTAGTAGCAGCAACTCATTAATCTAGAATGAATAATAGTTCCGATAATGCATACCAGACTAATTCCAATCAACATCACTCAAGTTTCAACTGGAAGGGGAAAGACCCCCAATCTATCTCTAAAGTACTCAAATGATTCTTTGGGCAAAGGTTTAGTGAATATATATGCAATCTGCTCTTTAATGTTCACATAAACCAATCTTACTTCATTTTCTTCCACCTTTTCAATCAGAAAGTTATACTTGATTGATATGTGCTTTGTCTTAGATTGAAATACTGGTTTCTTTGATATATCAATAGCAACATAGTTATCACAGTGAATAACTACCGGTACATTACAATCTACCCTTATATCTTTCAAAATTTTCTTCATCCATAGAACTTGTGTACAACTAGTAGCAGCAACAACATAATCAACTTCAGCAGTAGATAAAGAAGTACATGATTGTTTCTTGTTGATCCAAGAAAGAAAGCTCCACTGGATGTTCTTTTCTGGTCATCTATATCTCTAGCCCAATCTGCATCTGTATATGCACATAATGTAAAGTTATCATCTTTAGGATACCACAAACCATATTTAGTTGTTCCTTTTAAATATCTAAAAATCCTTTTCACTACACTCTCATGATTCTCTCTAGGATCACTCTGATATCTTGATACAATACAAACTGCATTCATTATATTGGGTCTAGTCTGAGTCAAATATAATAAACCTCCAATTATATATTTATACCTTGTAGGATTTACCGGAGTTGATACATCTTTCTATGTCAATTTCTCACTTGTAACCATAGAAGTACCAACTGGTTTAGAATTATTCATACCAAATTTCTTCAACAACTCTCTAGAATACTTAGTTTGACAGATGAAAATATGTTTATCAGTCTGATTAATCTGCAAACCTAAGAAAAATCTCACTTCTCCAATCATAGACATCTCAAATTCATTCTTCACATTATCAGAGAATTCCATAAAATTTTCCTCACCTCCAAAAGTGATATCATCCACAAAGACCTCAACAATCAATATGCCATCACTAGTGATCTTATAATATAAGTTACAGTCAGCTTTACCTTTAGTGAAACCAAGCTTCAAAAGATATTTGTCCAATCTAGCATACCAAGCTCTAGGTCTTGCTTCAATCCATATAAATCTTTCCTCAATCTACAAACCATGTTGTTGTCATTTGAAAGATAAAATCCATTAGGCTGATCAATGTAGACTTCCTCTTCAAGATCTCCATTTAGAAATTCATACTTAACATCCATCTGATAAACCTTGTATTTCTTATGGGCAGCATAAGCAAGATAATCTCACAACTTCAATCCTAGCTACTAGAGCAAAAGTTTCATCATAATCAATTCCTTCCTTCTGAGAATATCCTTTACATACAAATCTAGCCTTGTTCCTCACAACTTGTCCATCTTCATTCAATTTATTCCTAAAAACCCATTTAGTTCCAATAACATTATTATTTTTAGGTTAGGGAACTAAATTCCATGTGTTGTTCTTTTCCATGTGATCCAATTCCTCTTCCATAGCTTTCATCCAACATTCATCCTTACATGCTTCATCTACTGATTGTTAGGATTCCCACAGATACTAAGAGGGGGGGGGTGAATCAGTATCTAACCGGTATATAGAATTTCTTATCTTAAAACATGCAGAACATATTATAACAGCGTACCAGTATGCAAGAAATAATGAAATAAACATAATTAAAAACATCCACATGAAAAGAACACCATGAGACAAGGATTTAACGAGGAAACCCGGTGTGGGAAAAACCTTGGTGGGATTTTTGACCCACAATATCCACTTACTAGCCAATAAGAGAATATTACTTACAAGAGGGGCCTGCACATGCAGGAAAGCCAACTGCCTAGAGCTCACTGACTTACAATGTGGATTATACAAATCCAATATCCTGTACTGCTTTACAATAGCATCTATAATGCCTGATCCAGTACCGGTTGCTGCTCTGCTTCTTACATAAACCCTCTAACCTATATTTCGCATAATAGGTCTGCCTTAATATTTTGCTTACATCACTTTCTTAACTTCCTCACAAAATATCTACAATGATCTCTTTTATATATAAGAGTCATTTTACAACATGCCAAGTCGGCTTACAAAGTTTTTACAATAATAACCAAAATATAATATAACAAAATCCTGTCGGCCTCTGTGCTGGTATACTTCCTTTCTTTGTGCTGGTGCCGATGTCCCGAGTGCCGGTGTAGAGTTTGATCATTGATGCTGGTGAACTATCTTGCTGGTGTAATGCCTTGTTGGTATAATGCCTTGTCGGTGCCATAGGATTGTAAGGTTGCCATCAATGACAAAACCTTCAATCACCTACAATGTCTCATTGGAGTGTGCATATGCCAACAATCTCTCCCTTTGGCATTGATGGCAACACTCATGAGAAATTTCAAAAAGTGTATCCAAAAATGTGAAGTCCAAAAAAGTTACCAAAAATGTGTGCTCCCCCTGAGCATATGATTCCTGTGATATTTGAATTTTCTCATACCACTACTCCCCCTTTGGCATCAATGACAAAGGTTGTCAAGATGTCAATAGAGTTTGTAGTTTCAACCTTGTAATTGAGTAGTTACAATTTGAAATAGATTCGCCAAAATCAAGTTTATACTCTCCATAAACTTTTTACTGTCTCTTATTGTTGTCTCTGTTCTTTTAACTGTACCGGTGAGATGCTGCAAATGCTTTGTCGGTGTTTTTTGTCCCTGTATCAATGCCTCAGATATTTCCTTCCGTAATGATGCTAGATAGTCCAATCTTGGACTCAGTTTTAATCTTAGATGCTTTGCCTTATTCACTATTCTCTCTTTTTCTCTTTCTAATTTAAGTAATTCTTCCTCAAAAGTTGTTATCTTCTATTCAAAAACTGATAATGTATCAGGTGAGTTAACAAAATTATCCACAAGTTTATTGATTTCATCCTATACCTTGCTCATCTTCTTATCTATATCTACAGTCAAAAAGTTTGTCTTACAGGTGTCTTTATACAAAATTTTGTACTCTTTCAGTAAATTACACAGTTCCGGTAGAAGTGTGTCAAAATCTCTGGTACACTTCTTTGTCTGCTCATCAAAGAATTTTTGCTTTTCAATTTCCAATTTGTCCTTCAATGTCTCTTCCTTTATTTTCTCAATGTTCTCTGTGATATATTTACACAAGGTATCAAGTTGTCCTAAAGAATCTTTATTATCTATATTACAGTTAGGAGCAATTACCTTCAAAATTGGTATTGTGTCATCTATTGCCTTATAAGCTTGTGAGCTGCAATCTGTTATCTTTTTAATTGAATCCAATAGTACTTTAGTCACATTAGTTGATTTGTAGCCTGATGATGAACCTACATTCTGAGTACTGCCAGTGGAAGTAAACAAGCTTGTATTGACCTCTGGTAGGTTTGTTTGTGTTTGCATTTCCTTAAGCAATGGCTTTTCTATTTCTCCAGTTGCCGGTGGCACTGTTTCCTTATGAACTTGTTCCTATTTCTATTGTTGTTCCTGTTTCGAAGCCTTTTGCTCTGTTTGTTCCTCTATTTGTTGCAATGTCTCAGTCTGAGTCTAAGTTTCTACCTGTTGCTCTTTGTCATTTGCCGGTTTCTCCTATGTGTTATTAGTTTGCTCAGCTACCAGAGGCTTACTAGCCATGTCAGTCTTATCAGTTGTATCTTTATCTACCACAATGTTGATCTTTTGAGTATCAACATCCACTGTATATAAGACTTCAGGATTAGGATTGACATCCTCTACATCCATACTTTCAATTGCCGGTTGATCTTTTGTAGCTGTTGTTGTTACCGGTGGAGTAATCAAAGGAGGTGGGGGTAAGTTGTCTTTAACCTTGATATTGGGTGGTCCACCAACTTTACCTTTACCCTTGTCTCTTTCTTTCTGATATACCTTTATAGGTTTGTGGCTCATGTATTCTTCTTGTTTTTCTTTTTCCACTAGGAAAATGTCCCATGTATTTTCTGTCTCCTCAGTCACCTCATTAACTCTTCCAACCATTAAAGCAATGTGCCTGTGTGCAGTAGAAAATACTAACTAATTGGCTTCAGCAATTAAGTCATTAATTTCTTTGGGTGAATTCACCGGGTATACAACAAGTAGCTTTTCTATCTTTATTTTCTTGTCAAGTTCTACTACTGCTTGTCTCCTTGCTTCCAGTCTCTTAAATAGTTCATCTGGTACTTCATCTACTACTTCCATAAAAAATTTCTTATACATATCCATATGCAATATAACACTATTTTCTACTTGTTCTTTTTCATCAGCTGTTAGAGTGTCATATAGTTTCTCTATATTCTTCAATTTCCCTTCCTCTATAATTTCATTCAACAGTATGTCAAGAGGGGCCAAGTCCTTATTTGTCCTCTTCTTCTTTGGTGTAGCCTTTCTTACCGGAGATCTCACTGCTTGTTTTTTTTGTCTTGTCCTCCTAGGTGAGGGTGTGGTTGCCGGTGAGGGATCTCTTTTCCTTACAACTCTCTTGAAAGTTGCAGGCATGTCATTCTTTGAAGATGTGCCTACCGGTGATAAGTGAGTTTCAGGTTGTGGAGCTGCTAACTCATCCTCTGTTATATTGGTTTGTTCCATTATTTCATCCTTGATTTCCTTTGCTTGCGTAGAACCTTTTCTTACAACTGCCTCAACCTTTTTCACTCTTTTCTTAGATTGTATTTGGCTTTCAATAGTTTCTGCACTACCAAATATTTCTTCCTTAGTTTCTTTAGGGGCTTCCAGAAGTGCTTTAGCATAAGTTTCAATTATATGATCATCTGTTTCGTAGCCCATCTCTGTTACCCAAACTGTCCTAGGGATGACTGCTTCCATCCAGATCTCATCCTTCTTGATTACAAAACATATTTCATCCTTATATTTGTCAACAATCTTTTGTGATAATCTGTTTCTTTTCTTCATTTTGGCTTTAAGTGCTTGAAAGAAATCATGGATATTGTTTTCCTTATCTTCTCCCATATTATTGAATAGTTCTGTTAATTGTTTACCCACCGGTATATCATATCCAAGTTCTTTGTAGCCTATACTGGGAACCTGTTTGGTTATATGTAGCATCAAACATACTAGCAGATTTCCAAATTTAAAAGTTCCTTTCTTGTCCTTCTTAATCTTGCCTAAGTTGTCAATTAATTTGTCCTTCAACCACTCACATACATCAATCTTTGCATTATCCGTGACCATATCATAAGCACTCTTAATGCATAGACTCGAAACTAAATTGAGTCTATTTGCATGAGTAGCTTTATATCCTAATATCATGCTAATAAATCTCACATTAATATCTGTTACATCATTTACTCTTAAGGACCTTCTGTCAGATGTGGCACCAGTAGGTTTATAACTAGGTCATTGGAGACCTTTTTAGTCTTGTCTGGCCTTTTACCGGTGGTCGGTAACCTTGTGACAACTTTACAGGTTCCTTGGTGATTTTGTGAATTGCATCTAACTAGAAAAAATCACCATGTACCCTGCTTAAGACTATCCTAATTACATCCTTGGGAAATTCAGGAATGCTAAGGATCTCTGTAAATCTTAGGGTTTCAATGATCTTATGTTCATCTTTTACATTTTTGGATTCATCACATATGGCAGTTTTAAACATGGTTTTAATCTCTTCAACTTTTTCTTTACCCTTCAAGCTAGAACTTTTGTTGTCTATCGGTGATCCTTTACTTCTACAAAATTTTGCAGTATGTCCAATCTTGTTACATGCATAACAAGTTACATTATTCTTCTGAATAGCTTTCCCATAACCTATGCCGGTTTGTGTTCTGCATTGATTAAATAAATGTCCAAATCTTCCACAAATATAACATTTCACATTCATTCTGCAATTTTTAGAGTTGTGACCAACTTTGTTGCATTTAGAACATTGACCGGTGGGTGTGTTGATATTCTGATAATTTCTAGATCTACATTCATTTGCTCTATGACCATACTTATTACAGTTAAAACATTTTCCATTGAATTTATAAGCTTTAGGTTGTCTTACCGGTTTGTTGTGATCTTGAGTATTTGCAGTACCAGAGCTTTCACCAACTTCAAAGCCAATTCCAGAAGTGTCACCTTTAGGTTTTTGATTCTTCAGCAAGGTGCCAAGTTCCTCTGAGTTTTTCTTGAATTTTTCTTTATGTTGATTTGTAGTTTCTAGTTCTCTTTCTAAGACCTCTTTCTGTCTTATCAGTTCATTGGAGTCATTCTGAGTGTGCATCAGATCTGTCTTCAATAAATCTTTTTCATAGCTAAGTCTTGTGTTCTGATTTGCTGCATCACTTAGTCTTCTGGTCAATTCTTCTTCATTCTTCTTCCTATCCTCAATTTCTTTACAAAATCTCATAGTCATATCCTGCATCTCATTCTTTGTTGTCATGTTCTCTTGTTTCAGCTTGCTTATCTAATCATTAAGTGATTCCTTTTCATCATTCTCATTTTGCATCTTTTCACAAAGTTCTCTTCTCTTATTTCTTGCAATAGTAAGATTTTCTTGAAGTGCCTGAATGATATCCTGAGCTACCTTTAAATCATCTTCTAGTTTGATATTTTTCAATTTTTCTGTATCATAGTCTGAGAGAGCTCCTTCAAGTTGCTTCATCAGATTTTCCATCTTTACCAGTGTCAAGATCTTCCTCAAGCTGTTAGGCTTCTAAAAATAGAGGACTAGGCTTTGATACCAATTGTTAGGATTCCCACAGATACTGAGAGGGGGGGGTGAATCGGTATCTAACTGGTATATAGAATTTCTTATCTTAAAACATGCAGAACATATTATAACAGTGTACTGGTATGCATTAAATAATGAAATAAATAGAATTAAAAACATCCACATGAAAAGCACACCATGACACAAGGATTTAATGAGGAAACCCGGTGTGGGAAAAACCTCAGTGGGATTTGTGACCCACAATATCCACTTACTGGCCAATAAGAGAATATTACTTACAAGAGGGGCCTGCACATGCAGGAAGGCCAACTACCTAGAGTTCACTGCTCAATGGGAAGTCTCACTGACTTACAATGTGGATTATACAAATCCAATATCTTGTACTGCTTTACAATAGCATCTATAATGCCTGATCCAGTACCAATTGCTGCTCTTCTTCTTACATAAACCTTCTAACCTATATTTCACATACATCACTTTCTTAACTTCGTTACAAAATGTCTCCAATGATCTCTTTTATATATAAGAGTCATTTTACAACATACCAAGTTGGCTTACAAATTTTTTACAATAATAAACAAAATATAATATAACAAAATCCTGTGGGCCTCTATGCCGGTATACTTCCTTTCTTTGTGTCGGTGTCGATGTAGAGTTTGATCATTGATGTCGATGAACTATCTTGCCAGTGTAATGCCTTGCCAGTGCCATAGGATTGTAAGGTTGCCATCAATGACAAAACCTTCAATCACCTACAATGTCTCATTAGAGTGTGCATATGCCAACACTGATGTGGGTTCAATTTGAGAAATTAAGCATACCTCTTCAACTACTAACCTTCTCCTTGTCATCACTACTTTGCTCTTGTCTCCAATGATATGATCTTCTAAATGATTCAACCTTACATACCTAGGAGTCTTTTGACTTTGTCTTTCTCTGCCTTGATCTTCGGTTATCGTTGAATTTTTTGATACCGTCGAGGTAACTGGTTCAACATTTTGTTCCAGTACAGGTGTTACCGGTTTAGTTATGATCATTTCCACTTCCGGTTCTCTCTCATAAGTTCTGATTTAACCTCTGTACTACTCATCCACCTTGACATTAGCACTCTCCACAATTCTCTGCAATCTCTTTCTATAACATCTATATGCTTTTCTTTCATTTGAATAGCCAATAAATATTCTTCATCACATCTAGGATCAAACTTTCCAATGGAATCATCTCTTTTGATATTGCATTTACTACCAAATATTCTGAAGTACTTAACTATAGGTGTATGACCAAACTATAACTCATAAGGTGTCTTACTAGTGTCTCCTTTGATATGAGCTCCGTTGAATGTGTATACTATCATTCTCACAACTTCTCTCCAATAAATATATGGCAAATTAGCTTCCATCATCATAGATCCAGCTACATCTTGGATATTTTTGTTCATTCTTTCCACAACACCATTCTGTTGAGGTGTCTGGGTGTAGAGAATTGTCTCCTTATCCCATGTTTCTCACAATAACTATTAAATTCATCAGATGCGAATTCACTACATTGATCAGATCTTAAGCATTTGATTTTCAATCTCGTCTCTATCTCAACCATAGCTTTAAAGTTTTTGAATTTTTTAAAGGCTTTATATTTCTCCCCTAGAAAAGTACCCACATGATTCTAGAATAGTCATCAATGATTAGCATGAAATATCTATCACACTGAAAACTTGTTATTCTAGCAGGACCACATAAATCAGTATGAACAAGATCAAGAACATCATTATTCTTGTCTTGAATACTCTTAAAAGAAGTTCTCACTTGCTTTCCTATTTGACATTCCTTACATATCGGATTATGAGGCTTCACAATCTTAGGTATATCTCTAACTGCCTTAGTTGAATTGATCTTTACAATGCAATCAAAATTTACATGACACAACCTCTTATGCCATAGCCAACTCTCATCAATATTTGCAATCAAACATGTCTTCTCATCGGAGTTCAAATGAAAGATTTTACCTCTAGTCTAAGTACTGGTTGCAATCTCCAATCTAGATCTGTTGACGATTTTGCATTTTCCATTATTGAACTGTAATTGAAATCCCTTATCCACCACCTACAGTCAAAAGATTATGCCTTAAAACTTTTACATAATAAACATTATCAATGTTATGCTTACCATCCAATGATATAGTTCCTCTTCTTCTGATCATGCATGCTTTGCAATCTCCAAATCTGACCAGACCACCATCAGATTCTTGCAAAGATAGAAACTTCCTTTTATCTCCAGTAATATGATGTGAACATCCACTGTCTATTAACCATTCATCCTTATCTTCAACTTTAGCAACAAGGGCCTTCTCTTCATTTTGAATGATAGGTTTCGGAGTATCTACCTTGATAGCTAGGAATACCCATTCCTTTCCATTACCAGATCCACTAGCTGAATGTTTTGTCAATTCATCATCAAAATCATCAATTGCACCTTCCTCATCAACATAGTAGCATGATTTGTCTTTGTTCCTCTTGTACTTATGCTTGTTCTAATATTCATGGTTAGGATTAAAAGATCTAGATTTTTCCTCAAATCTTGAATTCCTCTTAGGACATCTAGATGCAAAATGGTCTATCTTATTACATGCAAAACATTTGAAAGGTGATTTTCCTTCATACTTACTTCCTGTTAGACCTTTAGGTACTCTTCTAGCAAATAGGGCTTCAAGTTCCTCAATATCTTCATCTTGTTTCCTCATATCCTCCAGTTCCTTTGCATATAATGATTTCCAATCATTCTTGTCGGTTGATGATGTGGATGCCTTGAATGTAGAATCTGTCTTTGCAACTCCTTGAGGACCAAATTCTTCAAGTTTAAAAGCAAATAACTTTCCAACCAAAGTATCCATGTTAATAGAAGTGTTAGACATAGTTCTCATCTCATTAATTGCAGTAGCCTTCATCTTGTAAGCCGATGGTAAAGCTCTCAATACTTTAGAAACAATCTCATCTTTGCTCAGAGATTCACCACAACATTGAATTCCCAAGACAATTTCATTGACTCTTTTCATAAAAGTAGTAATTCTTCCATCTTCCTCCATTCTTAGGTTCTCATACCTTACCTGTTAACCATCAAGTTTAGCAATTTTAATAATAGGGTCACCTTCATTCAGAGTCTCCAACTTATCCCATATAAATTTTGCAAATGATTTGTCCGTTAATTCCAGTACCTGCTGATTTGAAAGGGTGCTCTAAAGGGCTTCTCTCGCTCTACAGTCATTTTCAATGTTCTTATCCAATTCTGTCGGAGGAGGATTGCCAGATGCTAGATCATAAGGGGTATAGCCTTTCTCAGTGATCTCCCAAATCTCCTTGCTAAGACATCTTAGATGTGTCTCCATCTAAAGCTTCCATACTCTGTAATTTGTTCCTTTAAGCCTAGGGTTGTGCTTCCGGTAAGCAATTGAAGTTGAATGATTAATCACCATGGGATCTTCCTCAAGCGGTTAATCTTCTGCAGAAAGGACCAAGCTCTGATACCAATTGCTAGAATAAACAATGAACAACTAAGAGGGGGGCGGGTGAATCAGTTGTTAAAAAATTTAAGCACACAAAACCTTTTATCAGAATTCATAAACCAAATATTGAAATAGTAGATATAGCAATTAAGAACAAACATAAATCATAAACCAAATACCATGCATCCACAACACATAACACCAAGATTTGTACATGGAAAACCTAGTAAAGGGAAAAACCACGGTGGGAAGCCTACCCATAGTTAGGCGATACTTCTATAGTAAGTATGTGATTACAATAAGCGGCCTACACATGTAGGAAGGCCAATAGCCTAGAGATCATTGTTCATCATAAAGGAGCCTCACTAATTACAAAAGATATCCAGACTACAATCCGGAAATAAGAATGAACTGCAAGAATATCATCTCCTATGCCTGAGTATAGTTCCGGTTAAGCTCAATGTCGGAGGTCCTAAACCTCTTACACAAACCAAATTCGATCACCTATGATTGACCAAAACCTCTGCATATGATTATAACTTTATTCGCACATAGATAATCCCATAACCAGGACCACATGCCACGATCTACAAAGAGATCTTACATCATATTTATACCAACTCGGGACCTAAACAATTAGGTCGGCCTCCTAAAAGATAATACAATAAATCCACTACATAAACCTACAAACCAATGATAATCCAAGTCGGCCTAAGACCGAAACAACAATAACCAAATAATAAATCCAACAGGTAATGCATCGGGAGCATCCACCAACATGTTACATAAACCGGTCCATAACCTAACAGAATAACATTAAGTCCAGACTTAAAATAGGTCACCATAAACCAAATGCAACACCACCAATCAATTGGAACACGAACATGGTAACCATCAACATCTCGAAAACCTTCTAGAAGCTGCAGCAACACCACTTATTGAATCCATCAAAAGATCTTCAATAAAGCTCTATCGGTAGAACCCTTACTGGTAACCAAAAGGCTTACTAGAACATATAATAGTTTCCAGATCACCAAATCCTGAACCAACTGAATGTGACACACATCAGAATAACATGAATGACCAAACCAAACCAATTCCACCAATTGGAGCATACCAGAGACAAATCTCTTGATCATCATCAAAGTCCAACCACTCTACCGGAACTCGGTGGACAACCAAAGAAGCTAGTGTTGACATCAATGTAACACATAATCAATTCCTCCAAATTTCTAAATGGATAATGATCAAACCTTCTTCTATTTAGGGTAGCCTTATGCTCCTAAGAAAAATAGGGCAAAAGGATTAGGGTTTTTATCAACCCAAAATGATTAAACAAAGGTAATTCGGGGAGATTATTTCCCAAGCACAAAAGCTAATTGATTGATTAAAGATAAAGGTCTAAATTAAACTTTCACAAAGTGTCTACCTTAGGATGAGGTTGATTAACTGATTGATTGGATAATTTGATTGATTGGGTTGATTAGGATCGATTGTGATTTTGGGAATTTGATTAGGTTAATGTGTTAAGTCCTTGAGGATGGAATGAAAATTATTGTGGAAGAATGGATTGATGGTATGAAGTGGAAGGGGAAGGTTACCCCAGATTGGATGGATGATATAATAGAGATATTGGTTGGGGATTGATGATTATTTAGATGGATGAAAATGGATTAGGGATTTGATATGGATGATGATGAGGGAAATAGGGGTTTGATAATGACAAAGTGGAATTTGAAGGGGGAGTGTTTTATACTAATTCTACTCTTGGCAAGAAGACATAGAAAACACATTAGGCATTGATGCAAATAGAGACTCTAGAAACAACACACTATCCTAGGAAGTTGGTTGAGGAGGGAAACCTTTGCTTATTGACTTAGGTACACACCCAATAGCTAATCAAAATATGACCATTGAGTCTCACACAATGGATTCTCAACACCGTATTAGCTGACTCCAAACGCTAATGGGGGCACGATATGGAAAGTCTCTCAGGGGAGTTACTATCTCCCTTTCACAAAGATTATCTACCTTTTGAAGGTAAACCGAGTAGCTTCTATTCCTAGAATTATTAGTAAGGGTTTCTGTTTGAAGACTATCTTTTGTAGTCGCACAAGTGCGATTGAGGCCAATAGCGCAACAAAGTACCAGACACAATAGTAGTGATGCAAGCATTATTTAGACCTCAAGGGCCCTACAAAGTGCTCGATATGAGTGTAAACTCAGATAGCTAGTTCCTCTGAGATTTTCATCTCAAAAGGCGATTTGATTATAGTGAGTTGGTGTTAGCATTCTGAAAGATACTAAGAGGGGGGGGTGAATCAGTATCTAACCGGTTTATGGATTTTCCAAACTTATTAAATGAATTGCATGCCAAAATAGTGTACTGGTAAACCAGAAATAATACAGTAATTAAGATCAGTAAGCACAACATAGAAAGCACACCATAACACAATATTTTTAATGAGGAAACCCAGTGTGGGAAAAACCTCGGTGGGAATTGTGACCCACAATATTTGCTCACTGGCCAATAAGTGAATATTACTGATACAATAGGGGCTTGCACATGTAGGAAGGCCAACTGCCTAAAGCTCACTGCTTAAATACAAAAGGGAAGTCTCACTGACTTACAAAAGTGGATTATATAAATCCAATGTCATGTATTGCTTCGGTTCAACATCTGCTATGCCAAGTTTAATACCGGTTTAAGCTCATACAACTTCCAAAACCTTATTCCAAAATTTGCCTTAATATTCACATCTTACTTCTGCAATAATCTAACCATATCCAAACCCTAAATGATCTACAAGATATCATACTTATATGAGTCTTATTACAATTCACCTTGTCGTCTTACAAAAAGGTTTTATAATTAAATACAATAAACAAAATCCTATCGGCCAGGGTGCCGTAAACATCTTTGCTGCTACCAGTGAACTGTAAGCCGGTGTAGAGTCTGTCGGTGCCAGTGCCTGCCAGTGTCATAGGATTGTAAGGTTGCCATCAATGACAATACCTTCAATCACCTACAATTTCTCATTGGAGTGTGCATTTTCCAACAATCTCCCCCTTTGGCATTGATGGAAACGCTCATGAGAAAAAGCCAAAATTGTATCCAAAAGGTGTTGACCAAAAGTCTTACCAAAACTGTGTTACCAAAAATATGTGCTCCAAAACTGTGTGCTCCCCCTGAGCAGATGATCTCTTCTGTCTTACTCCTTTTTCTCATCCTCTACCACTCCCCCTTTGGCATCAATGACAAAGGTTGTCATTCAATGTCAATTGAGTGTAGTTCGTGTCTGGATCCCTGTAATTGGTGGGTTACAATCTGATAAAGATCCACTAAAGTAACATTCAGACTGTTGTAGAATCTTTCACTGTCCTTTAGTGTTTCTTCAGTCCTCTAGATTGTACTGGTGAGTAAGTGCATTTTCTCTTCCGGTGTTTTAAGTCCTGAAACAAGAGCCTCAGAAATCTCTTTTCTCAAAGAGATGAGGATATCTAGTTTAGGACCTAGTATGCACTTCAGTTCCTTTGCCTTAAATTTTAGCCTTTCCTTGTCTTTTTCAAGTTTTTCTATTTTCTCTTCAAATCTTGCAATTTCTTGTTCTACTACCGATATTGAATCTGATGAACCTTTTAAATTGTCAGCAATATTATTGTGCTTTGCTGATCTCATTATCTATATCTTCTGTCAAAATGTTTGTTTTACATGTATCTCTGTACAAATTTTTGAAATCCAAAATTATCTTGCCTAGTACCGGTAATAATGTATCCATATGTTCCTTATTCTTCTTGATTGTCTCCTCAAAGAATTTTTCCTTCTCTTTATTCATTTTCTCTCTGAAAGTCTCCTCATTGATTTGATTAATTTTTAGAAGATTGTCGGTTATGTATTTAGACAATGTGTCTAATTTGCCTAAAGAATCTGTATTCTCTATGTTACACTTAGGTGCAATCATCTTCAAAATTGGTATGGTGTCATCAATTGCCTTATATGCAAGTGCATTGTAATTAGTTATTTTCTTAATTGAATCTAGCAATACCTCTGTCACATTAGTTGGTCTAAATTCAGTCATGGAGGTTCTGGATGACTGTCCAACTACCTTCTCAATTTGTAATCTGCCAGTAGTAGTAATAGCTTTTCTTTCCTCTTTCTTTAGAGGGTCAGTTTGTGTTTGCATTTCAACTACCAAAGGTTTAGGTTTTTTAGTTGTAGCCGGTGGAACTGTCTCTGTATGTACCTGTGAACGAACCTATTGCTCTACCTGTTTCTTTGTATGTGTCTATGTCAGTTTCTCTGTGCTCTCCTCTGATGATTTTACAATGGTATCCACTATTGGTTTTTCTGTTTGCACCTCAGTATTGTCCATTGCCGATGACTTAGTAGGCTTTTTTGTAGCTAGTATCCCATCTGTCAGTTTTTCAAAGTTGGCATCAATGGTATCAGTCACCGTTCTAGTAACCAAGGGATCAAGTGATTTTTCAGTTTGTTGCTCTGCCCCAATTTCAATATTTCTAACTATGTCCTCAATATTTGTCTCAGCTGTAGTGTCTTCTACTGGTGGCTCAGTTGCCACATCTCTCTTCTCAATTGTTTCCTTATCCACTACAATGTTCACTTCCTATGTGTCAATATTCATTATGTACAACACCTCTGAGTCAGGATTTGTGTCCTCATATTATCCATCTCTACCGGTGTCAGAATCTTCCTCAAGCTGTTAGGCTTTTGAAAATAGAGGACCAGGCTCTGATACCTTCAATCACCTACAATTTCTCATTGGAGTGTGCATTTGCCAATAGTTGGAATGCTCGGGTTTAGCCGTACTCACTTGGGTCATTCCCCTCTCACCAATGCATGTGCGAAGTGTCAGGCAAATCAGGAAGGCAAGCCCTCTAAAGGTAAAAAAATGAAATTGAAATAAAAGAAAACATTGAAAGAATGGTGTTTATTTTAGTCCCACATGTTCATGATTTTCTATGCTAAGAATGCAGGAAAAGAAACTAGACCAATGAGAAAAATAATCTTTGACTAGGGTGCTGCATAAAAACAGATTAGTAGTTTAGATTTTAGCCTTGGACCAACGAGAAAACCCAGCAAAACTCAAAATTTGATTAGTAAACAAAAATTCACTAATGATACAATGCATGTGATGATCGACAGGCACAGGCGCTACAATGCCTACGTAGGTGTTGATCCACTTGCACATGCACTAAAGGAGGTTTGCATGGCTAAAAGAAAGCCCAATTTTTTTTAATTTTAAAATTTAAATTTAAAGCTAACTACAACGGGTGTGAGCGCAGGCGCCAAAAGAAAAAAAGTTTAAATTTTGAAAATGAGCGGGCTTTTGGGTTCAGTGGATTCACTGAACCAGAAGCGCAGGCGTTGGTTCACTTGAGCAGACGTTAATCTTCTATTAGCCCAAAGAACTTGATTAAGACACCTAAAACTGAATTAAAGATCTATGCTAGAATTGTTTTTGTTCTTTTTAAGATCGATTTAGATATTTTTGATTGTTTTTTGATTAGTAGAAAGAAAAGATAAATAAAATCTAAGCTCAAAATATAGTGCCAAAAGACACTCGATGGATGCGCCGAAACTAAGACAGACACACTGTTCTACAGTCTACAAAAAAAGAAGGGCGTCAAGAAATTAAGACGCTCGCATTGATGTCGTAGCGCTCGCGTTGTTCTATAGCCTGCAATGAAAAGACGGTAAAAAAAATTCAAATTTGAAGTAGACGCGTCAAAGTGTCCGCACACGCCCCGAAGCAGAAGCGCACGCGCTGAAGCCCAAGCACATGCGCTAGTTTGCAGATAGGCACTCTAAAACGAAGATCTGTGAGCTAAAAATCACCACAACTCACAAAAATGGTTAGAAAGGGACATGGGTCCCACCGGGCGTGCCAAAAATGAAGTAAGGGAAATCGAGCAAGGCAGTAGAGGGTTAGTTCAAACACAAATGATATGGAAACCAAATAAAAAGCATAAAACTAACACTATTACCTTGCAAGAGAAGATCTCTCGTGTTCCTCCAATAGAGCAAATGATGAAGTAGAGGCGCCCTTGTGCTCCACTTGTTTGGATGTGGAATGCTCTCCAAATGCATAACAAGATTGGAATGATTTGATAGGATTTGGACTTGGATTAGATGGAAATGAATAGATTTGAATTTGATGAAGGATTATGAGGATATGATAGAGGAAGATAGAGGAAGAAAGGGGCAACATAAGATTAGAAGAAGATTCCATGTAGTCCCTTTATGAGGAAATGAGACTCCAATTTATAGATTGGGGGAGGCCAATGGAGGGCCAAGATTAATTTTGGTAAGAAGGGTTGAGATTTATTTGGGATGGCAGACATGGATCAAGGTGCATGGGGAGAATAAAAAGGAATATTAAATTCCTTGGGGAGAGGAAAGAGAAATTTAAAATTCCAAAATAAAAGATGCATGGGGGGATTCAAAGAAATTTGAATTTCCTTGAGTGTATCAATGTTGATGTGACATGAGTGGAGGAATATAAAATTGGAGAATAATGATTAGTAGGATTAAGAGAGTTTCTAGAAGAATTAATTAGGCTAAGTGGGGATTAAGAAAAGTGATTTGTAGGAATCACACGACTTTAGTTAATTAATTAGAATTAGTTAACTAAGAGGAATTTAGAAGACTTGATGATTTGGTTGACTTTAGAAGAATAGGGAAATAATTAATTTATTTGATAAATTAATTATTGGACTATAGTGACAAGATTAATTAAATTTGATTGAATTAACCTTATGAAGAAGGGAATTAACACAATTAAATTGGTTAATTATGATGACAGGCTTAAATTAATTAAACATTAATTTTAGGTGTCTACAATTTATTTTGAATACTTTTTTCTCATGAGTGTTATGTGGCAATCTATATTATTGCTTCAAATTTTCTTTCACAAGGAAGCATTCCCCTTCTTCAATGCTAAAATGGGCTTTGATACTCAATAAAATGAAATTTACACTATGACAAATTCTAATATTAAATAGACAAAAACTGTAGGGAAATATAAGTGATTTCCTACATCAACTACAATATGAATAGTTCACTTTATGTAAAATGTCATAGGGGTATTGATCTATATAAAATTTAAAATAATTCTAGCATAAATCAAAGAAGAGAAAGACACTAATATGCTCTTGTGAAGCAGTCACCAGTTAGGAGGGACCTCAAAGAGATCAATCCGGACCAGTCAACAAGAGTAAACACAACGGAAACACAAAGATATGATGGAGGCAATGCATAACAAATTGTTTTATTTCATGAAAATTGATTACAACCAACTAGTAACAACCAGGTTATAGAAACCGGCTCATAGGCCTGCTAGAACATGCTCAAAATACAGAATAGGTCACAACCGAGACCTTCAATATTAAGATCTATCTTCTACACTCAGTCTAACTACTTGATAGAGGACAGAAAGATAGAGGACAAAGGTTAGAAATTGAGTGAATATGTAGATACCGATTGGATTTTGGTTCGGTAGGACTAAAGTCGGTAGTCCAGATGAGTGTAGAACAATGGAAGTTGTTACCGGTTGATGAATTATTGAGAGGATGATTCATGGATCAGAGATCTAAGTTATAAGCATTGTTTGTAACCCTGGGCTGCGGTCCAACATGTGGCATATGTAATCCTTCAAAAATGTTATAAGAATGGTTGATATTGTTTACCGGTTATGTATTTTGTGGTGTTACCGGGTGCTCTTTTTGCTTTATCTGTGTTGTATTACCTGTTACCAGTATATCTTGCATGTTGTTTGTGTATAGGCTGCAAGGCGGGGATGTCCTTCATTGGATCTCCCTACCTTGACTGCATCATCTTGGAAAATCATTTAAAAAAAATTAACCTTCAAAGCATCAAAACTAATGTATTTTTGGCAACAAAAATAATCAATATATAATATCAAGCTTCAAGCCTTTACATGGTGATCAAAACTCTCAACTAAGAAGAAACCATGCGAGATGTGACCTTATTTTATAGGTGAGCAATCATTGTTGCTATCCCATGAGATTGATCCAAAAATAATTGAAAGCTAAATATCCCATTCCATGATCCTCACAGTGTCATCAACAATCTCCAATTGCAATGGAAAAGTGCAACATGATCAAGTGAATGATGGATAAGTGATGAATGACTCCATCCAAAGCCTTCTATTTATATGCAAGAGAACAATAAGCAAGAGGAAACCTCGTGGAAGATTCCTAGCAACTTTTGTCAACATTATTTAATGCCTCAAACAAAAATAATCAGTGCATAATAATAATGCTCAAGCATATACGTGGTTGTTGGCAATTGACACTCATTCGGTGATCTTCGATGCTTGATTTATGGTCTAGGGTTGTCATTGATGACAACTCTTCTTGGAGACTCGATCCGGTTGTCGTGATTCATCTTAATCGGAAGCTGGAGTTAACCGATAGGCAGTTAATTGGTATAACAGGGTATCTCAGTGATGTTTTGGTTTGAAATAATTTCTGATGATTGTGGTAATTTTTGTGGTTGATTTTGTGTTCTTGATGAATGGTAAGATCCTTAGGAAGCATGTGAATACACTCTTTTGGTCCAGTGCTATGTTTTGTTTGAGATTGAAGTCGACTTGGAGCTACACGTTACACTTCTTGAAGCCGACTTGAAGGAGATTGCCTTTGTGCTAAGACCAAATATATAAGATCGAATTGGCAATTGTTTTTAGTAATAATACTAGAGTGGTGATCTGTTTTGGTGCAATTGAGTGCATTTTCATGTGTGCACTTTTCTTTCAGACATTCTGGTAGCTGACTGAGACTGTATCAAAGTATTCAATAGAGTGAAGACAGTCAGAGATTTAGTGCTTAACCAAAACTCATTCTTGCATTGTCAGATGCTACTTGAGAGTTCATTTCATTGTATTTCCTCATTGTAATCAAATTGTAAGTCAGTGAGACTTCCCTGAAGGTTGTAGCCTTCTGGGCAATTGTAATTGAGCAGTGAGCTCTAGTCAGTGAGCCTGAATGCAAGTGCATTCCCCATCTATGCAATATTTATGTACTCCTGGCCATAGTATATGAATATTGTGGGTTCCAACCCCACCGTGGTTTTTCCCTTTCTAGGTTTCCACATAAAAAAATTCTGGTGTTGTGAATTTGTGGATTCTTTGTTGCATGTTTATGTTCTTTTCTATTGTGCATTGCTAATCGATGGATAAAGAATAGTTTGTGGATTTGACTTCTAGTAGATCACTGAAGGAAAGAGTTGATGAATACTTCAGGCTTACCTATGAGAATGATTAATTGAAGCTTGAGTTGACACAATCAAGGAATAATGGTCAAGAACTTGAAAGACAGATTGCTACCTTGAGGGATGAACTTTCTACTGCCCATGAGTACAAAAACAAATTCAAAGCTAGTTCAACAAGGCTTGATGAGATGCTGGAAAGTCAGAGACATGGAAAAGACATGCAAGGTCTAGGATTTGAGAAAGGTGAATCCTCCAGATTTGGACAAGGCAATGGAAAACCTGATTAGAACAAGAGAAAGAATCCTTCGGTGAGACAACCTAATGCTCATAAATTCAATGGTAGATGTTTAACTTGCAATAAATTTGGTCATATGGCGAGTTAGTGCAGAAGTAGGATGAATAATGGAGTAAACAACATGAACAATGTTCCTACCTTTACCGGTCAGTGTTTCATATGCAATAAATTTGGACACAAGTCAAATATGTGTAGAGTAGTAATAAATAACCTTTAGAACAAGAAATGCTATGCTTCTGGAATAATTGGACACATCTCTAATTAGTGCAGGACAATACCAAATCAGATGAACTTCACACCTATGCAGAATAATGTTTTTTGCTGAACATGCAACAAAACTGGTCACATTGCAAAATTCTATAGAAGCAAAAATAGTGCTCCAATTGACAAGAACAAATCAGATGAAAAGGGAAAGGAAAAAGTAGATGAGATCAGAGATCAACATAAGAAGACGTGGGTAAAGAAGGATGAATCTAAGATAGATAATGGATTTGTACTTGAATTCGATGCAAAATCTTCGTCTGGTAACTAGGGCTTTTAGCCTTAGGGGGAGGCAAACTAATGCAAATATTGCAGTACCCCTTGATGAGATCTCTAGTCGATGGATTACATATGGGAGGAATTGAGTTTCAGTTGATACTCGAGATTCAGATGGTTGATTTTGGCATCCGATAATCAAACAGGGCATCTGGTTGAATATCTAAGGTGCATTTATTTCAAAGTGAAATTAGGGTTTGCAAAGTTAAAAGGGAAAATACAAGAATCATTCTTCACTTTAAGAATAGTGTTTTTGAGCTGAATAACAGGCGATCAAGGTTTTTAGGCGATCAGAGAGAAAAAGCGATCCAACGATCAATTTAGGGCATCTGTCAGTTGGTTGAGGTATTTTTTCAAAGAGCATTTCTGAGTCCGATTTTTTGAGAATTTGAAATGGAATTTGCATCTTTCATTGCTACCCCTCTAGTTGTTGAAGTCAAGGATATAACCCATCCTATGTTCAAGAAAAACCCCTACAAATCCATGGAAGTCGACCCGATTGGAACTTTCTCTTTCATTCTGCATGGAGTTTTGCACATTGATGATGTTCGAGCCTACATTCACCGTGAAATTGAGGAAACCGACTTTGAGGATATTCTGGATCTTTATACTAACAACATCATAGATGAGATTGGAAACCTTGAGCTGGAATTTGTGTAGTTGTAGAGAAAGGGTTTCACTCAATTTGGAAACTTTCTGACATTTGATGAGAAGGAATGGGTGAGGTATGTGCTAAGCAGGATCCATGCTGAATTTAAATGGCTAGGCCAACCATACAAGATCACTGTTGATGTGATTAGGGAGATAACTTGTTTGAATCAAACTGGTGAAAATCCAGGGTTACGCAAGGTCACAAACCCTACATTGAACAAATTAATCAGTGCAAAATTTGATGGGCGATCAATGAAAATCAACACAATCAAGGAGGATGATGTCAAATTTGCTGCAATGGTAATTGGCTACAAGGTATACTATTCTAACTGACTGAATTTTGTATCTGGAACTGCTATTCATGTAGCCTTCAAAATGGTCAAAGAAGATGCTCATTATGACCCATACAGTGTACTATTGGAGGAGTTGATGATAGATCTGAAGAAAATCAAACAGGATAAAAAGCATGTCTTCAAATTTGGTGCTTTGGTTATCTGTCTGGTGTTGTACTTCATGAATTAGATCCCCAAAATTGACAAAATACAATGGGATTTTGATAGACTGGTGGCTCAAAATATAAAGCAGGGGCTTGACAGACTTGGCAACAAGGATAATCAAAATGTTGCATTGTGGGCTTTCTTCAAAACCTTTCAAGATAAAATGAAACAAAGGGTCAGAATCCCCAAAGAAATTGTAAAGAAATATGAGGGGACAATATGCTTTATGGTGAACAAAGATGAATGTCTTATGGAAGCGGTTCAACCCCGGACAAAATGGATAATGTCTATGGGATATGAGGTTAATGAAGCCACTTTGGATGCTTAGGCACAACATCTGTTAAAAGCTCTCATAGACACCAAAGAAGAAAGGCTCGAAACTTGCAAGGAGAAATCAATGGAGTTACACACTAAGTTCATCAAACCGGAAAGAAAGAGAAAAGTTGCAAAGATTGTGGAGGACATTCTTGTTGAAGAAGGACATCCCCGGGAGAGAGTTAGAGTTTCTAGAGCTGCAAGGGATGCAGTTGAGAAAGTGAAGAAATAGAAGACTACACCTGCTCCAGTTAAGGTAAAGGTGACAGGACCTTCTCCCGCTCTGGTCAAGACACCTCCTGCTGAAGCAGAACCCTCTGGTGCATCTGCTGAGGGTAAAGGTGTTCTGAGGAAGAAGCAAAAACCTCAAATGAAATATGTAGTAGTTTATCCAGTGCAATTTGAGACTAAATCAGATACTGACATCCCTAAGGCACCGAAGAAAGTGAAGTTTGCTAGAGTAATCCGGAAACCCCAATCCGGTAGTGAGAAAAAAGAGAAGAAGGAGAAGAAGGCAAGGTCTGATCTTGTACCGGCAGACAAGCCCAAGCGAGGAAAGAAGACAAAATCTGACTTGGATGAAGCTATAGAGTTCGGTAAGATGACTTCTAAATAGAGTATCATATTGTTCCTCCCTTGTCTATTCAAGAATTAATTGATGAAATTATTAAAGATAAAAATTTAAAGAACATCTTTGTATATTATGTGAATATGGATGTTAAGGATCAAAGGTAGATTGAGGAAGCTGTAATTTTGTACATGGATGTATTTAGCAAAGCATTGATTGAATTAGAAAAATATATTCCCAAAGATTTGTACAGTTTAATTGATACTTGGAGAAAATCTTCTAGCTAGATGGATAGAGAAATAAAGGAGAGTGATCTGGTCAATCAGTGCACCAGTATCACTATAGAGGAAATTGACAGATTGATTTTATTGGCTAATAAAAAGGAATTCAGGAGCAAGCATAGAGTAAGTGGTTTGATGGTTGGCCGAGTTGGAGAAATAAGGAGAGAAACAAGTGAAATCTGGAAGAAGTTTCTTACTGAGAACCGGCTTGTAGAAAATGTCTCACAAGATGAAGCCACTCAGTCAAAAAATCCTCCGGTTAATGATGTAAATAAGGAAGAGGATACTTAAGATGTTGCAGAGCAACAAATTTTGGATTCTATTGAGGTTGATCTTGCTAAAGAAAATGATGAATCAACAAAGGTAGAGGATGGTGCACCAAGTGGTGACATCGGTGTACAGAAGGCACCTAAAAAGGCAAATCCGGACTGGTCGAAGCTGAGAAAAAGTTAGAGGAAAAACATGAAGAATTGGATAAAGGAAAGGGTAAGGCAACAAAGACTCCAATCCTTGTGGCAATTGACACAACTAAAATTCAAATCCAAGGGAGTTTTTCATAGTTCAATATCAGTTTTGATAAACCTTTCAATTAGATGTCTCTCGCAGAGAGGATGATTGTTGCTACTGCTGCTCTCCAAGCACAAGCCAGTCAGGAGTTAGCACAGTCTGAATCTGAAGAGAAGAGACTCATTGAAAAATTGATTAAAGTTTTGGAACAGGTGGTACCGAGACTGCAACTTGATGCAAACACCAGTTCATTCAGTAAACTTCAAAACTTAATAGATCATATATCCACCTAGTTCGATTTGTTGACCAAGGCATCAACCCAGGAAGCTATGGAGAAATTTAAAGATGCTAAAGTTCAAACATTTTTGCAAATGATTAGTAATGATAAGGCCAAGCTAGATAAGGAGTTAAAACTAATTGATGAGGCCTTAGCGAAAGGCAGTAAAAACCTTGTCTAATTTTGACCAATTTTACTACTAAGATAGACAAGAAAATAGATAATTGTAGAGGACAGTTAGCTCATATTTCTCAGGCTTATGATCCTACAACTAACTTAATCGACAATATTGAAGGACAAATTTTGAATATCATGGAGCAAATTAGTAATTTTGAGAAGGAGAAGGAGAGGATGACCAGGTGGATAGGTGAACTCCAAAACCTAATTGGTCCTCAGTTGGACACCGTAGTGTATCATAAGATGGACTACACTCAAAACATGTCTCAAGAGACTCCTACTGAGATTGCGGCTATACAATTTCATGCTTATGTTTTGAATGGTTTTGTTTCAATTTTGGAGAAGTTGAGAGCAACATGGAACATGTATAGATTTGATTATCAGGTGAATGTGTATATATGTACAAGCAATTTTTATGCACACCCTATCTTTGGCAGTGCCGTCAAAGGGGGAGAGATGAGGTGAAAAATGTATAGGCTGATTGTATGTATGGAGTGTACAGTCCGGTGTAATGCAAATTTTTGGATTGTTGATCTAAGGGGGAGCCTTAGAATTCTTTTATTCTTTCATCCAGTGTACAGGTTTCAACACCTAGACATTTTTCATAGGTGTTTCCATCAATGCCAAAGGGGGAGATTGTTTGTAATTGACACTCATCCGGTGATCTTCAATGCTTGATTTATGGTCTAGGGTTGTCATTGATGGCAACTCTTCTTGGAGACTCGATCCAACGGTCATGATTCATCTTAATCGGAAGCTGGAGTTAACCAGTGTAACAGGGTATTTCGGTGAATTTTTGGTCTGAAATAATTTCTGATGATTGCGGTAATTTTGGTGATTGATTTTGTGTTCTTGATGATTGGCAAGATCCATAGGAAGCATGTGAATGCACTCTTTTGGTTTGGTGCTATGTTTTTGTTCGAGATTGAAGCCGACTTGGAGCTACACGTTACACTTCTTTAAGCCAACTTGAAGGAGATTGCTTTTGTGCTAAGACTGGATATATAAGATCGAATTGGCAATTGTTTTTTGTAGTAATACTAGAATGGTGATTCGTTTTGGTGCGATTGAGCGTAGTTTCACATGCGCACTTTTCTTTCAGACAATCCGGTAGCTGACTGAGATAGTAATAGAGTATTCAGCAGAGAAAAGACAAACATAGATTCAGTTCTTCACCGGAATTCATTCTTGCATTTTCAGATGCTACTTGAGACTTCATTTCATTGTATTTTCTCATTGTAATCAAATTGTAAGTTAGTGAGACTTCCTTGAAGGTTGTACCCTTTTGGGCAGTTGTAATTGAGTAGTGAGCCTGAATGCAAGTGCATTCCCCATCTATGTAATATTTATGTACTCTTGGCCATAGTATATGAATATTGTGGGTTCCATCCCCACCGTGGTTTTTTCTTTTCCAGGTTTCCACACAAATATTCTTCCTATTATCCCAATTGATCTTATGTTTTCTAAATCATAACTTCCTCCATTAAGAAAATATAATTCAATTATTAAATATTTTAATATTGTCAAATACAAAGCTCATTTCATTCGACATTGAATCTCTATGAATATTTTTTGATCAATAATTACTTTATTATTTTTTATACACTAAAAATAGAATAATACACTATTTAAAAAAATAAGATGGGTGCTATTAAGCACACCCTTAAAGTTTATGTAGGGTTAGGTCAAAACAACAAGACATAATCATAAAACAAAGTCTATGTAGGGTCAAGCCCAAATAATGAGAAACAACAAAGCCACTAAGCAATGAGTGCTACACCATTAGGGGGGATCATGGTCATCTATTTTAAAAGTAAGATGGATGGTAGGGGGACCATCCTTAAAGTTTAAGTGAGGCTAGGTCAAAACAACAAGATAGAATCATAAAACAAAGTTTATGTAGGATCAAGCCCAAATAATAAGAAATGACAAAGCTACTAAGCAACAAGAGCTACACCATTAGGGGAGATCATGGTTATCTAGTTTACTTGAAACATGTTAGCATGGACAAAAGCATTAGTAATTGCTTCCCACTAGTGAGAGTACCCTCCTCTTCTCGATCTTCGTTTGTAGATTCACAATATGAACATGGTGCTCATGATTGATCAAATTTTGGTAATTTTCCTCTTTCAAGATTTAAACTTAAATCTCTACAACAAAAATCCAATACTTTAACTAATTTAAATCAACCCCTCATAAATGTCAAACTTTATTCACTCATTCAAATAACTTATATATTAAACAAATAACATAAAACAACTTGATTAAGACCCTTTCATGCTTTGTTGTTGAAGTTAGTATTATGTTGCACAATTTTCTCGTACACGAATTTTCATCCAAACATACAACAAAAAGCGATGGGGTTCAAGTGTCATGTTTCAACATGAACCATTTTTTCATCCAACCATGCAATAAAAAGTGATTGGGTTAAGTGTCATGTTTCAACATGAACCATTTTTTCATCCAAACATGCAACAAAAAATGATTGGGTTCAAGTGTCATGTTTCAACATGAACCATTTTTTCATCCAAACATGCAACAAAAGTGATAAGGTTAAGTGTCATGTTTCAACATGAACCATTTTTTCATCCAAACATGCAACAAAAAATGATTGAGTTCAAGTGTCATGTTTCAACATGAACCATTTTTCATCCAAACATGCAACAAAAGATGATTGGATTAAGTGTCATCTTTCAACAAACCATACACCTTGGCTATAGATCCATAGCCAATGTATTCTTCTTGAGCAAGTGTGGATAACAACCCCCATTATTTACCAAGCATTATGTCAGACACCTTTTTACAATTGTCTAGCAGATTGTATACAAAATCTTGAGAATATACCTACGCTACATGATAAAAAAAATAAAAAATGAACGTTCCATATTCCTTCCTTCAACAGATGGGAAATGGTAGGATGCTTATGTGATAAAGCATTGGCCTAAAGAGGAAAAAGCCAAGAACATAGTCGAGTATCCATAATTGGAAACTCGAATTTCCAAGGGGCACCCACTTTTGGATAGGATTCCAACAAATAGTTTGATGTGAAATATATCACAACTACTTCTGTCCAAATGGTGTGATGGTGTTCTTTCATGGCATCTCAATGTTTGATGTTACAGTAGCTCATACAGTGAGATTGTCCCACTAAAAGATTTACCTGTAAAAGGATGAACGGAGAAAATCACTTGTCGGCCACTTTCAATGAGTTTGTTGTCACATCTAACTTTCCATAAAGATTTGAAGGCATTGCACACAGTGATCATCAATTTTAGGACAACTAGCTGAATGATTGGCATCTTCCTTTGTTGAGAAGCTTAAAGTATACGTTGGCCATAGTATTTTTTTTTTTTTTCTATATTGGAATCAGAATAAGTGGTTATAGATTGAAGCTCAAAAGTAGTTTAGAAAGGAATCGTCCATTTCTATTGGATAATAGTTAAAAACATTCATTTAAGTTTGTCTTTTAGGTGAATTTGATTGATTGGACCTTCTGTATGTGGGTTGTTTAGCTGGAGGAGGTTTATAATTTAGATATATGCTTACTCAAATCGTTGTAATCTGCTATATAAAGATAGAGATGCTGACATCTATGCATGCTGACATGTTTCCATAAAAAAATTATCAGTTTATAAATAGTAATAAACAAAATCTGAAACAAAATGATTATAAATGCTATTTGAGTGTATAAAGATTATAATCCAAAACAGCCAAGAACACAATAAAATTAAAGTATCCTTAATATCAAAGAAAAAATATATTGTTCTCCAAGAACATACATCAACAGATAATAACATATTTAGAAAAGTGTAATAAATATTACATTTTGGAGAGTTTTACCATATGGGCAATCCTAGAATTAACATCATATTTCCTTTCTTATTTATATAACTTTGATTAAAAATTTTTGACCTCTTTATTAAAGATCTTTGTTGATCTTGAGATTATCTTTAACCACTCTATGCATTGGTCATAAACATGGGGTAGAGGAATGGAATGTTTAGGTTGTGTTGAAGGAATAATGTGAGTAGGAATTGAATAATGGAAGAGAGAGAATGATCATTTCACTCTCACTTATTTCAGTATACCATTCTGCGAGAATTATAAAGATCATTGTTTCATTTATTTTTTATTTTTTTATTTAAGTTTTTTAAAATAATATTTTTGAAAATTACTGTAATTGAAGGTTGATTAATCAATTTTTTAATCTATTGTTTAGGGTTGGGGTCTTTGTTTTCTATTGGTTCTTTGTTTCGATCAAAAGTAATTTTTGTTGTTTTCTTTTTCAATCTTACCACTTGTGAGATTCATCAGACTCATTATTTTTGCTTTGTTGACTACTCTGTAATGGGTATGGGCCCTTCCCGTGCTTATTCAATCATAACTAGAAACTTTCTTTATTAAATAAAGGTAATTCAATAATGACAATCTTTACAAAGTAGTTTGAAGAGGTTTTGTAATATTGTGTTCTTTTAATAGAAATTTTAGACTTACATCTTTTATTTTTGGTTAAAAAATGTTGGTATATCTTATCATGTTTATTACCCACCTTTCTCTTTACAGTGATATTTTTGATTTAAATCAAGTGACATATAAATGCGATCCACTTGTTATGTTTGTGGAGGGGCCTATATGTCAAAAATATTTTGGTGAGATGTCAATTTTTTACCAATCAATGTCATGTGTTTATGTTCTATTTACTTTTTTTTCAAAAGTTTTTTTGTCACTTATGTTTGGGGTAACATTCTATCAAAATAATGTAACTAAAGTGGGCATGTACCTATATCCAATTTTGATTTATCATCATTTCAAATCTCATTATACAATCCATCAATGAACATAAATCTATTTGTTAGAATGTAAAGAGAAGTTCCTTTGATATATACATCTTTTAAGTTTTAGATTTTGATTTGTTCTAACAAAACTTTAGTATGTTATCGCCGACATTAATCATTTTAGCATCTAGAATTGAAATAAGGACAATTGCCAACTAAGGTTGTGATAGGATTGCTCACTATATGAATTAAACAAGTTACCATGGGTTAGTTTAAAAAAATGGTGAAGTGAAGGAGTTTTAGAAGAAGAAAAGTTAATGAATTAAATTTTACTTTCAATAAGTAGTCTATTATCCCATGATTTAGCTCCATGATCTACACACAAGCCTATCTTCTTCCCCAAGATACTTTGAATCACTCAAGTCTTCAATACAATTGTATACAAGTCCTTGAAACTAATAAAAAAAGAATCTTCCATATGAAGGAACTACATGACTAGTTTTATTTGATTGACTGGAGGCCAAACCAATGAATTGATTATGAAAAAGACATTTTTTGGATCAATCTAGTTGCCCTCTACTCCTTCATCACTATCTTACATTCTTTACCTTTTGCTAACCTTTGAGAAGAGGTTTAAAAAACACAAGGATTACTTGACATTGCTTATATATTGTTCTTCTTCAAAGAGATCCCATGACTATAAGCCACATCTTCAATATAGTCCATTATATTGAAGACATGATATTTTTATAGTCCATTATAGTTAAATAAAGAACTTACAGTAGAAAAATATATATGATTCAAAATCTCGTACCCAATTTTCTACTAGAAGCTATTTAGTTAAATATAACCTATTGGAGTTTCTTCCTTATTCTCTCACACAAATCTTACTAAAAATAATGCAAAAAATACAAGAAACCATGAATGGTCCTTGTCATAAAAGAATGAACTCAACAAAAGCAAGGCATATCAATTTTGAAGCAATTCTCATTGGACTACCACAAATCTCTATATAGCTTGCCAAACTTAGTATGTTTACAAAACATATATTTGTAGTCAATTTTATTTCACTTGTGTGCAACAACATGCGATAGCTCCTTAAAAGAAATGAGAAATTCCTTTCACAATTCTTTATGTCAATGATCATGATTATTGTATACCACCTTCCTATATGAAGTTGGATGACATTGTTCAACAAAAAAGATTTCAATCATTTTCATGTTTTTTGAATCATTAGTTTCTCTTAATTGTTGTCCCTTTATTCATTTCCTAAATAACCTTATTCTACTTGAATACTGTGTGTTTGGTTATATTTTTCGTTGATTTTTATTTCCATATTACATATTCTTTTTTTTAAGAAAGAGCGCTCCAATAAAATTATCATTTCATGATAACTATAATTTTTCAAATAATTTTAACAACAATTCACATAAATTTCAATTATCTAAACAATTATATTTTAATTAATTAAAATATTTTTTTTTTAGAAAAAATGCTCTAATAATTTTTTTTTTTAAATTTTAAATTTTAATATATATTATAATAATTTTAACAATTCACACAATTTCAATTACCTAAACAACCCTAATTGAATCAATTATAAAATAATTTCCATTCAAGTATAACTACATCTTAATTATTCCTACTTGTAATGATAATGAACATAAAGATCTTAATTATTCACTTGAATGGTGTAATGGTGTTATTTTTTGAAATACTAAACATGACCTTGTAAATTACTAAAAGTGGCAATAAATTTGTCATTTATGTTTCTTGGGCTCGGGAAAAGGTATTTGTTGGGAAAATGCCATAGATAACTTTACAACATATGGCCAAAAAGCAAACATTATTCAAACACTATATAAATTTAACCCTTTTCATGCTTTAAATATTTGAGATAAGGGAGACTATGTGGGCCACTTATTTTAATGACCATGAAAATGAGTATAAAGGGAGTCTTGTTATTATACATAGGATATTCTAAACAAAACAAACAAGTGTTGTATTTAAATATATTCTAATATATTTATATGTAGAAAATATTAAAGAATTAAAATGTTTTTCATAAATATAATTTTTTGTTTTATAATTATATTGCTTTAATAGTTAGTACTTGATTTATAATGTGTTGAGTTTATTCTTTTAGTATTTTTAATTATAATTTTATTTATTTATTAATTTTGATTTTTTAAAAGATAATTTATTGATTAAATATATTTATTATAGTTGTAATCTTGTTAGTGATATGGTACAAAAGAGTAGATTTAATAATTTTTTAATAAAGATCTTTTATGTGGTGTTATTTTTTATGCATGGGAAACCTTGTAAAATTTTATATTAGATATTGTGTTTGAGGACTAACATGCCCGAAGTTTAATGCAGATGTCAAACAATTATTACCTCCTTGTTGGCATGCATTTAACTCTACTGATTAAAGTCAAACCCTTAAAGCTTTTTTATTGACTTTTTTTAGACAGTTTGGGAAGGATAGAGCTAAGTCTTTGGTTTGGGTTCTCTCTGCTATTGTGCTGTTTGTGATGGTTTTGATCATGGGTGGGGACAAGGTTATAATTGAGCCTAGCATTCATACTGAATTCAAAGGAAATGCCACAGTATGACATATCTATAGTGAGGGAGGGGTGACACGGTTTATTGAAAGTATAATTGGATATGATGAAAACCTGTCTATCCAATTCATCATGTCGTAGCATGATAAGAGGGTTAAGGTGGGGGGTGTGTCATTTGAGGTCAATGAGGAGGTCATGGCAAAAGCAACGAGCCTCTCCACTAGAGGGATAAAATGGGAAAAACAAAGTCGGGTGATAGATAATGAAATTCTTTCCCAATTCTTATGGGAGAAAGAGGAGCCTATTAAACTTTATGGAGGATTTTCTATGCCGACCTATTGGATCCATGGAACCATGTTTACCTTATAATGATGCAATTCTTTACTTTAGACGGTAGGTTTAAAGTTTACTACTATAATGACCTACCATTTCTCAATCATTTTTGAAATCATGATTTTCTCTCCCTTCTATTTTTTCTATTAAATCACCTAGAAAACTTGGTTCATGATGCTATTGAGATGGCCATAACTCAAGGACAAAAGCCCATCCCTCTCCACCAAGGTTTGATATTTCACCTCTACAATTTTCACTTGGCCCTTTGCTCACCCAAACTATTTATGGCTTCAGAAGCTCCCTACTTTGAATCACATCCTAATGCTACTATCCTTGATTCCCTAAGCTATAGTAAAAAGGAATGTCTGCAAATCCCAACTACTACCAAAACCCTTTCTCATCCTAGCTCTCCTACTACCCCAACCCATGATATGGTGGCTTAAGGTCATTGTTTCCTCAAACAATTGGCTACTAAGTTTACTACAAACAAGAAAATGAAACCCTAGAGACCTTCCCCTTTGGCTAAAAGACCCAACATAGCCATCTAGGAGGTTGTCAGTGATGCAGGGTGGAGGTGTGTGAAGATGATAGCAAGAGTGGGACTGCAAATTGTGGATGTTCTAACAAATCAATTGGGAATACTGTTGGCAAAGCTGAATGAAATAAAATGGTCAACCATAATGAGGAATCGAAGAAGGAGGACACTACAAATGGTGAGGATGTTGTTGAAGAGGGGGATAATGTTGTAGAGAAAATGGGGAAGGATGAGAGTTTGAACAAATCCTCTTCATGTTGGCATACTTGTCATTGATGTTAAATTGCCCATAGTGTTGAAGTGTTTTGGTATAGTATCTGTGGATTTAGAGTAATATTAATACTATTAATAACAACACAAATATTCAATATACAATGAAATGATACTATCAACGCTTGATTTAGATACTTGCAAAATGGTTATGTCAATGTTTGGTTTAGTTTGGTTGGTTTCTTATCTTCAGATCATGCTACAAAAATGTTTTGATAAAAAATGTCTAAATAAGAGTTGTTATTAAATACATATATGTATCAGTTACATAGTTGTAACTATTTTTCCTTAATAGTTTTGTGTTTACAAACTCTCCTTTATTATCATCGCATAAGCAATCGGATAAAAATTTTGAACTTGACATTATGAAGAAGAAAACTTGTTAGAATTAAATAATCCATTGGTAGTTGTAATCAGTTGGAGGTAGTTGGAACTTCACAATCGATGGGGAAGTTAGTTCAAAAATTTCTCCTATCAATGGGAAAGAGAACTTCATTTATATGGGGTGTGGATGTAATGAAGTGTTGAAGAGACAAGTCTTTGTGATTGTAATGTATACATGTTTTTGAAAAAGAAGTACAAAAGTTTTATGGACCATAATGTAAGAGTTTGATGACAAATACATATGTATGTAATTTGTTGTCATAATAGGGAGATTTGTAAGTGTTGAGTGTTCATCTAATTTGAACGTCTGCAAATCTAAAATAAGAAAAATAAAAAATATTTTTTATTAGGTAGAACTTTTTCAAAATCTCTTTTTGGAGGGAAAGCTTAGCTATAAGATTTTTGAAATTGTTCTTTGGAGGGAAAGCCTAGCTGAGCATTTTTTTAGAAAAATCTCTTTTTAGAGGGAAAGCCTAGCTAGGCATTTTTAAATTTCTATTTGGATGGAAAACCTAGTTGAGTGTTTTTTAGAAAAAAAAAAAATTAGAGGGAAAGCTTAGCTGTAGAATTTTTAAATTTCCTTTTGGAGGGAAAGCTTAGCTGAGTGTTTTTTTTGAAAAATATATTTTTGGAGGGAAAGTCTTGGTGTTGGAAGATTACCATGAAGTCCTAGTAGTGAAAAGTTAGAAAAATTGATAAAGAAAATACAGAAAAAAGTTAGTGTGCAGAGAAGTAAAGAAGTAAGAAATAGACAAAGAATATAGAATTGAAAAAAAATGGGCACAAAGAAGCAAACTCAGGATGTGCACAAAACACAATGACAGATAGGTGCATAACTCAAGAACACTACAACATATTAAATAAAAGTTGTTGTTGTGCAAAGAGTTGAACAAGAAATTATGGGGGTGCTTTAATTGAGAAGTGTAGAGAAGAAAACAACACAAAAGAGCAGAGACTGGAGATTAGAGAGTAGAAAGCTGAGGTAGAGAACACAGAAAGCAATACACACATAATGGAGAGAAAAGAAAGAGGACAAAAGGCAGAGACCGAAGATTGATAGCAGAGATTAGAGAGAAGAGGATAAATATTGAGAGAAAAGAAGAGTTTAGTCAATCTCAAGTGCAAAGAACAAATTGTGAGTTACAAAAATTTCATTTGTAATAGGGTGCTTAACTATAATTAGATATTTTCTCATTGTATGTTGTCTAAGTGGGTTCTCAGATAGGGGTTGGTGCTCCTTTGGGTTGGTGCCCATAAATGTGAATCAAATTTTTACCTGTGAGGCTGGATTAGAGTAGTAGACTCTAGCAACATTTCTCACTGATGTTTTTCCCATTCTGGGTTTTCCTCGTATATCCTATGTTATGTGTTTTTATTGTATGTGTGAATGGGTTTAATATCTCTACTTATAGTTTCATGATTTCAATTATTAAATCTATTTTCATTCAGAAAGTTCAAATTTTTTGTTACCACAGGTTCATCCCCCCTCTCAGTGGTCCATTTGTGTTTCTTCAATTGGTATAAGAGCCCTAGGTTCCCTATTAGATAATCTTTCTCTAGCTTGGGTAGATTATGGTTTGTGAACACAATGGTTAGGTATGAGTCATCCTCTACTAAAGTACCAATGTTTGATGGCATCAAGTATGCTTTCTCAAGTAGAAGAATGGAATCATATTTGTCATCCCTAGGTTATGATGTCTGTATGTCTGTTAAAAATGGTTATACTATTCCTACCACTCCTCCTACTGATCCTAATGCCAAAAGGGAATATGAACACAATACAAGAGCCAAGCACATTATCCTTAGGTGATTGTCAGATACATAATATGTTAAAGTTATGCATTGTACATCTACAAAAGAAACATGAGACAAGATGCAAAGAATCTACGAAGAATATGTATGAGTGAACGAGGCCAAACTACAAAATCTTTGAGCTTAGTTTGAAGGCCTAAAGATGAAGGAAGCAAAAATGATTGTTGATCATCTATAAAGGGTGGATGAAATAGTAAATGTAGTAAGAGGACTTGGAGAAGATGTTCCAAATGAAGTTATAGTCAAGAAGGTGTTGAGGTCATTAACAATAAGGTATGACACAAAATTTATGCCATCGAAGAAGCTAAGGACTTAAAATCCTTCACTATGAATGAATTATTTGGATCATTATCAGCATATGAAATGAGAACTTTAAGTGCTGAGCCTTCCAAGAAAGAAGTTTCCTTCACCTCCAAGAAGAAAGGAAAAGATTCTACAAGTAGTGTGGATGGTGAAGAATCAGATGTAGCTGAAGCCAAATTTATAAGGAAATTAAAGAAAGGATCTGGAAAATATAAAGGAAAAATACTTTTCAAGTGTTTTGACTGTGGTAAAATTGGACATTTTTCTACTAGGTGTCCTTATAAGAAGAAGGAAGATAATGATGTGGAAAGTGTCAAGGATAAAGATACAAAGTTTTATAAATCTAGGAGAAGGAACTTTTAAAAGAAGAAAATTCTTTACACTTGTTGGTGTTTTCCATCTATTAGTTGAAATAACAGTGACTCAAAGATTCGTTGCATTTATCATTCCAAGTTGGATGGCCAATTGACAAGAATTCCAAGGATAAAGGAATTTGCCTTCCCTTCAGGCTTTCCAAAACCCAGGAAGGTAAACCTATAGGAAATTCACACAGATGCCACAACTCATATAGAACATCCTTTACAAGCAGATAATTCTTAGAGTTCAATGCCAATACACATATACAATTACCTAGAAACATTATTCCATCCCCAATATGTGAAAGCTACATTGGTTTCCAAGAAAATAAGAAAACATAACATAAAATTTAAATTGAAAGGAAGATTTAATGATTTCAAATAAGAGGTATATGAAATATCATAACAGTGTACAAAACAGTACCTATCCTAAGGTAATAGAGTCAACATTTCCCGAATTTAACATATTCCACCACAAATCATACTTATGGAATCTCTGCCATTTTATCATCCACTGCAATTCATAGAAAGTATTTAATATTTTACTTGAAAAGAACCCTAACTATACAATTACACATTCACACATAATTACAAAGACAATACCCATTCATCCTTGATAAACAGGAATCATGAAAGACAATAAAATAAAATAGAGAGACAAAACATGGTGCGATTTTCATTAACTCAAAACTTGTGGATATACAATTCGGACAACATTGAAACCCTATGCTCAGAATGATTATTTTTTCAAGGAGATGTCCATTACAAAATTTCAAAACCCTTTGTCAATCAACCCTGAATTCCTTTTATAGAAAATAAGGAGAAAAACAAGCTTCAAGCTGATGACACATGTCACAATTACATTGCACCATTTTAGAATATGCCAAAAGTATCTTTATACTTCAAAAAAAAAAATTGTGCTTGAGAAAATGAGATCTTATGCCTTTAACAAGATGCATAACCACCTCCTTCAAATATTCCTCAATCCTAACTAGCGAGCCACCTCCTCAAATGTCCTTAACAACACAATGCTTCTCATTCCAAGTGTGAACTGCAAAACTTGTTGGCCATTCCACACCTCTGATTAACTACACTTAGTTTGGAGCCTCTTTTCATTTGGCATCAATAACTACATTAACACCAGTAACAAACCTTAAATATGTTGTATTAGTTGATATAATCTTATCAATAGCTGAATAATATATTGGCTCATTTATATAATCCTTATCGACTATCTTCTGAATGTATATACTAATTATATCTTCATATTACCTCTTCCAATCATCAAAAGACTTCAACACTAAGCTCTAAGTATGAAGAGGAGGAATAGTCCAATTCTTTAATTCATTAAAACTTTGTATTCTTTCTTAAATTGCTTCATCCTTGTCTTATAAATAATGAATCTCATTGACAAGTGACTCATAAGCTCTACAAAAATCTTCCAATGGTGATGGTGGCATGAGCATGTATTGGACTGCAATAGTTAAATCTTTGATCTTTGGCCCTAGAGATTTCCACCCTTCAAAAATATCCTTTAAGTCAGCCAAAAACTTGGAGCATTGAGTAGCCCCTTCTGAAAGAATACAAAAAGGATTATAGATATCTTCAATTCTGTTCAAAGTTGATCTCAATAAATGTGATAAAGTTCCCTTGACCATTGTTACAACTTTGTCTTTTGCCATTGATTTTGATCTCAAAATTTGTTGATCCTTGGCCTATATCTGTTGTTGAAGATCATTTATTTTTTTCTCTAAGGAATGTATCTCCTCCATAATCTTTGATGATTCTCCCTGTTGGATAATCATGGGGGGGGGGGGGTGGAATTGTCTACTTTTATACTTTTTTCTTTAGTTGAGAATTCTTGACTAGCACCTATGTATAGGTCTGATATATTTCCACTCTCTCCTACAATAATGCCATTTATTCCCTTTCTTGAAACTTTAGAGCATCCAGAGAAAACATGGTCGCATGCATTGATAATGTTATTGCTTCAACAACAGATGTGTCCTTCAAGGTTCTTATTATTGCTCCATCCCTTGTTCTTTCTTCAACTCCAATAAGGACCCTAGGCTTCTTAGTGCTTGGGGCTCACACCCATTGGGATAATGCCTTAAGAGTGGGGTGATATCCTGATCCACTTTTCCTTCCTTCCTTTTCAAATTATGCTATAAATGTGGGGTTTGGTTGTTGCCTTATTTGATCTAGTAAAAACATTGCTTACAAATTCCATCCTGGTATGAGTAACATACCACTCTCCTTAAAAATTTCTCTAGCTTCTCATGGGGTTACATGATCTAAATTGAGATAATCCAGAGATTGAATCTCTAGGACACCTTCGGGAGGAATAGCCACCTGTAACCATAGAGCCTTGAATTCGGGTCTCTTAACAAAATCTTCATTTGACAAAATTGTATAAACAACAATTGCTTGCTCATTTTCACACTTATCAATTGGGAGAGGCTGGCCAAAATCTCTTCTTCTTTGAGGTTCTTCAATTATCTGCACATCATCCCTAGGAGGTGAAGAGAGAATTTTCTCAACTTCTTCCTCAATGACATCCCTGCGACCTTGGCTTCCCGTAACTTCCTCTTGTTGTACCTCTTGCACATGCAGTATTTGTTGCTATGGAACATCTCCTGGAGTGTGCTCCCCTATTTCCTCATGGGACATATCATTTTCAATGTTGTAAGCCTATGAAAATGGACTCAAAATTATCAAACATTGCCTCAATCCTCATGACAGGCCTTTCTTCCTTAGAGAAGAATCCTTGAAAGTTAGGGATCTTAGCCCTTGTATCATTCTCAATTTTTGTTAGGATTACCCATTTCTTCCTTCTTTGGAGGGATTACTCTGTGCTAAGGAAATTTCTTATTACATTTTCATTCAAATTCAAATCATGATTAAAAGACCCTCTTTTAATTTTGGCTCTAAGCCACCCTATGAATCCTTCTAGGTCAAAGTTTCTCTTCTTACCATATATCAATGCATATCTAGTTATCAAATAATTTTGCACTCTGGTCACTACATTATCCTCAATTGCAAGCTCACCAAACCTTGTGGACTTGGGAATAAGAGATCCTTTCTTCTTCTCTAGCAAATGAAATTTCTGAGTCCACAACATCAGCCACATAAAACCAAGAAAAGCTAACCCATGAGAGACATAAACTGGCAATTGGTAAGGGGGTTGGGAGCACCCTTAGACCCTTATTATTGTGTAGTTAGAAAATAGAAAACAATTAGTAAATTGAATCTCCCCTCATCATCCATCCTATTATCCTTGGGTCTTAAAATAACCATAACCTTAGTTGGGATTATGTTCATTACCACACCCAACCATGACATAATTTTCATAACAAAATGTTGATGATATACAATATAGTCATCCACTTCACATGTTTTGTCCCATACATGGCACCACCTCTGCATATGAATGGATACACCATGCACATCATAAAATTTGAGCTAAAGATCAAGGCTCCTTTCATACTTATGCTAAAAAAGAATCAAATAAGACAATAGGGAAGAATACTTCATTCTAACCTCCAAGGGCTTATTCACTGCTTCCATCATCTCTTCATGAATCTACCTAGAAATGTATATTACATAATCATACTTGTTGTCACAAAAGTTGCACCTTGTGATGACCAACCTTGATCATCAACCTTGTGAAACATGGAAACAACTTCACAAGCGTGGGACTTGCAGTAGTGAGGTTGAGTCCTCGAAGAAGGTTGGCTTCCTATCAATCTTGAGTGCAATGAGACCTAATCTAGTGATTCTGAGAGGGAAAAGGGAGAAAGAGAGAATGCTATAAAGAGGGGAAAATGTTTGCAGATAGATGGAATATTATCTTCTTACCTACAACTGCACAAAACACAAGTAAAACCACCCAAAGTATGCACAAGATTCTATCCCAATCAGCTTCTTACGAAAAGAGTGGAGGTTGGATATTTGTAGGAGGGAAAGATGAATTGATTTATTTCACAGATGTCATCTGCAAAAAAGATCAACACACACAACTATGCTAAGGAAAATAATTTAAAATCACTTATACAAAGAGGTAAGACCTTCCATAGATTGTAAGAACCAAATGAAGGCAAAATGGGCCAATTTTATTCATATGAAGGCAAGGCAACATTTACAAGTATAGAAGAAAGGATAGAAGATTTTTTTTTTAAAGATTTATTAAAATTTCCTTTATAGATCAAGCATAACTTGAAATGGAACCACCAGTTAAGAAACCCTAACCCTCACCTAGGGTTAGGTTACAAAAACCTTAGAAGGGGGATCGGATTAGAGAATAATTTGATGGCATGCAAAATGTTTATAAAAAATGTCCTTTACCTCTAGGAAAGTAAGCTCCCTTATAGAAAAGGTGAAATCTCTATGCAGAAAGGGTTTGCGTATGCCTATAGATCCTCAAAATTCATCATATTGCATTGAAGAGAGCATGGTGGCATTCAAAATCAGCTTCAATAGTCAACTCTGGAGTAATGGCAAAAAATTCTACTAGCTGGGTCAAGATTGTTAGGCCCAATATGGAAAGCTAATGTACTGAGAGGGGAGGGGTGAATCAGTACTTCAAAAGTTTTCTTCAATGATAACTTTACTGTTATGCATAAATCGAATAGTGTAGTAACATAATATAAAGCTAAAACAAATAGATAACAATCATACATGGTTCACTCCATAACACATATATTTTGGTTACGCAGAAACTCTTGGTTAGAGAGAAAAACTGTGGTGGGGATGGCACCCACAACTTCACTATTGCAATAATAAAGAGTGCTCAGTTAGAGCTACATGTTTAGCTATTTCTGATAGCTTACCCTATTAGGAGTAACAAAATATGTTAGATCTACCTTGCTAAAGGATTTTACAACACTTAATCTATATGTTGCACCTGGTTAGAGGCTTTACAATTTATAGACTTGATTAGAGTCTTTTACCTTGTTAAAGGTTTCTCTTACAACATAAAAAGTTACAATAAATCATTACAAATATCTGCAACTTTACATCTAAAATGTTATAGCAGATTCTATGTGCTTAGAATAGATTACCTTGCTTATAGCATACCTCGGTAACCCATATAGTAACTTAGTAAACCCTTCTGTTTGCTCTGTTCTTTGACTATTTTCTAAAAACCTTCTCGGTGACCTCTGTGTTTCTGTAACAGTCTTCTTACACTCATGCACACACCTTTTTAATTCTTAACTCATGCTATATAAATAGATCTCTTATGTTGGTGATCCATTCATTGCTTCGATCTTACAAATATGATTTATTGAATGAATAACCATGCAAGATATTTTATTGGTTAGATGACCTCAAAATCATACACAATCTTTAAGTGCAATTTCCAATGTGATAATGGTTCTATGTGCCTCGATCTTGTAACATGTTTTCATATGTATGTCCAAGTTCAATGAATCTAGTAACATGTTTCACTTGGTGTATATCAACTCGGTGTGTCATCTTTGCTGCTCGACAGACATGGAATGATACTCGGTAGACAGCGCGGTGTATACTACGCTCTAAGACTACTTTCTTTTGTAACCGACTAGACTGTGCATACCGACTGAATATGTTGGTAGTAGTAACCAACTAGAGTATATAGAATAACTTTGAACATAAAAATAATGACAACTTGATAAGTAGTAACAATCTCCCCTTTTGACATTAGTTGAGATGTTTGACAAAAACTACTTTCAAAGTTATAACTCAATAATCTATATACTTGCAAAATTTGACTATACTGACAGTATATACAATAGTCAATGAAATAATATATCTAGATATACTCCCCTTATCGATATACTATACAAAACTCTGATTTTGCATGCTTGGTGATCAATGTTCTGTGTGCTACTCTTGATCTTTGCTTACTGTCTTGTTCACTACTCGGTTCACTGCTCTTGGATACTCTGCTTGTTTTGCTCGGTATAATCCCCCTGTATACTATACTCCTTTTGTTTGATACTATACTTTGAATACTATATCACACCCCCCATACTGTATTACTCCTATCATTCCTCTAGTACTATATTACTCCCCCTTTTTGACAAACATCAAGACTTAATTACCATTCGGGGGTGGTAACTGGTCAAAAATGGATTTGTACTTGGTCTGTGCTTCGGTGAGAGTGATAGAGAGTGCATTCTTTACACTGTCCATTAAATAATTTTGTTCTTGAATATCAGCTAATAATGATATTAAGCCATCGAGAGTGGTTCCCTCTTGTGTAGTAGATAGGGAGGTGGCTCGGTTGATCTGTTCTTGGATGGATGAAAGATGAGGAAGGAATAATGTCTGAAGTGTCATTATGTCCATCTTGATCTTGTGTTCTTCATTTCTTAGGTCCAATTGTTGAGCCATGAGTTGTTGTAGCTTTGTATAAAAATTCTGAATTGAATTTGGCTCTGTGGTCAACTTATTTGAGAGATTGGTGATCTCTTTCTCAATTGCCTCTGTTTTATTTTTAATGTCTTTAGTGATTAAAGAAAATGTGTAGAGTTTCTGAAATAAATAAAGAATGTGCTTGAGTTGAGGAGTCAACTCAACAATAAATTTGACAAGTTTAACTTTGCCAATAGATATAGCTTTCTGTACCTCTTCTATCATTTTTGCAGTGATCTCTTTGTCTTTTAGCTTGCTCAAATACTCTGATGCATCGACTCCAGATGTCTCTATCTTTGTTAGGAGTTCATCTAGTTGAATGTGGATGGCTGCATCTGTTGACACTGTAGCTTTAGGTAGCATATCTATTAATAGTGCTTTCACCTTCTAAAGTACCTTATTTTTCTTTTGAATGGCCATTTGCTTCTCTTGTTTGGCCTTTTCTTTGCATAGTTCATCGAAATCAATGAGTGCTTGCCCCTTTAATTTTGATATATCTACATTGGGAAACACTATTGGTTTTGACAAATCAATTTTAAAACTATGCTTTTTCATCTTCTATTCTTTACCTTTCATTGATGAAACTAAGACAATGGCTTGTGAGGCTTGATGACCCTCGGTAGGTTGGTTGGTAGAGGTAACATTTTGATCAGTTTCTTTAGCCTCTATAGAGTCCTTTGGTGTGTCAGTACTCGGTGTCTCAGTTGTAACATTCTTAGTGCTAGAAGGTGCCTGAGATGTCTGTTCTTGAGTAGTACCTTATCCTATTGTAGACTTGTGACCTTCGGTGCCTTGATCCATGTCATGAGGGGTTCTAGTTGAGACAGGTTACTTGACCGGTGGATAAGGCTGAACTTGTTCCAAGACTGATTCACTAGATACAAGTTTTGCATATACATTGCCTTCTATCATTTCCTGTTTCGGTGCCTCTGCATCCATGACATCTTCATCTATTTGAATGGTGTTAGTAGGGTCTTGCTCGGTAACATCAGGATCTTGCTCGGTGACATCAACAATTTCAATTTTAGCTTGCTTACTGGCATCCTTTATTTTAAAGATTTCCTGCCACTTTTTTTTTGTCTCATTTTCAACTTCAATATACAACCCATTCATCAGTTTTAAGGCTCTCTGTTTGACAAGAAACTTTGAGTTGTAGTTTGTTAGATGTTCTTTTATTTCAGCTACTGACATGTCAGGAAATAGATGAACCAAACTTCTTTCTCTAATCTATTTCTCCGATTCCATTGCATACTTCCACCGATTATCAATATGCAAGTAAAGTTCATTTGGAAGTGACTTAGCTAGTTCCAATGGAGCTAACCAGAATTTTAGAAGTGTGCAGATGACAGCTTCTTCAATTTGTCCCTTCTCATCATTATTTCTGGTTTCATACTTTACATATCTGAATGATCCAAATCCTCCATATTCTTTCAGATTAGCACATAAGTTTTCAACACTATGTACATTTACCTTCTTGCTTTTGACAATCTGAAATTTGCTTGCATCCTCTGATTCAGTATCACTAGACTCTTTTGCCAAAATGAGTCTCCGAGTAGAATTCTTGTAGGTCTTTGTTACCTTGGGAACACTAACACTCTTTGTTTTCTTACGTGGTGAAGCTGCAGATGCTCTAGTGTTAGGTCACTTTGGAGGAGGAGTCGGTGAGGCCTTTGATGTGTCCCGTTTCTTTCTCTTCAACACTTTTCCCCTAGGCAATTCAGTGCTTAGTGTTATTGCTACCTCTTGGGCTTCATATTCCTCTTCGGTAATAGAAATGGTGCTTTTGATAGGTGTAGAGGAAGAGTCTTCTCTGAATTTCTTTGATAATGCCTTTATCATCTTTGTTGCCTTTCTTGTAGCTTTGGGTACTACAATGCTCATTTTTACCTTTTCCTTCACTTCCTCATAGGTTCCATATCTTAGCTTAGTAGCATGCCTCGGTAATATAAGAAATGCATCAATTTGTTGTTGTGTGATGTCAAGATCAATCTCGTAACCCATAGGTGACAAGGATTGAGTTCTCAGTTCCACAGTATTCACATAACAGTAATCAGTGTCAACTTCAAAACATATATCATTTTTGTATTTCTCCACTAGCTGGGGTGGAATCCGATACCTGTTATGCATTTTCTCTTGAAATTTACTGAAGTAGTCATCCATAATATCATTGAAATTATCACCTAACTTCTTGATGAAGTCATTAATCTAATGGGTGATTGGTCGGTGTAGTTCCCAAACAACTTTACCGACTGATGGAAAGAATTTTTCAAAATAGAAAAATATGCATACAAGTAATGATCCAAACTTTAGTGTATTAGCCGAGTTGTTCTTCTTCGGCTTCCTGATGGTGTTCAGATTCTCAAATAGGTTCTTCAGCAACACTTCACATAGATCAATTTTCATTCCCTTTTTCACAGTTTTGTATGCTAGGTCTACTGCTACATAGGGTACACTGTTTTCCCTTGCTGATTGGAAGAAACAGTAACCTATAACTCTAATGGCAAATTTTAGTTCTTCCTCTGTGACATTATTTAGTTTCAATCCTCTGCAATCTAATTCTACTCTAGTTAAACTGATCAATTCCTTCTATGATATCATCTTTTGGGCTTGGGCATGATCATAAAAGGGGTAACTGGTAATTAGATGAATGATTTCCTTGGTAATCTTAAATGGTTTCTCTTCTAGCCACATGAAATCATCATGAACTCTTCTTAGAACAAACTTGACCCACTGGGGTTTGAACACACGAGGATAGGTTAGGGCTTCAGTCAATCCCTTGATCTTGATGTGCTCATACTTTCTATTCAATTTATCATTGGTACACAACTCATCATAGGTGTCTTTGATTTCAACATGACTGAGTTCTTCAACACAACATTTGGTGAAGAATCTCAGATTCTCGACTAACAACACTCTATCCAGAATGAGTGAAAAAGCAGTTTTGTCATTTGGTTTAGATGCAACCTTGGGAGTCAAAGAGTATTTTAGTGAGGTCTTCACTACATTCTTGACAACAATGGGATCTTGGATCTTAGGCGCCATTTTAGATTTTAGATAAAAGCTAACAAAGGATCCTTAGGGTTTCAGGATTTCAAACGACTGACGCTTTATACTTAGTAGATAATGGCAACTAGATAAGATCGGTAAATCAGCTTAATAATGCATTAAGATTGATGTAAATACCTTGAATTTTATTTGTAGGAGGTTTTGATTGCCTTAGATTTGCTTTGCTCTACTCTGTCAAAAACTTGGTAAGTGAAAATGACCACGAAAATGCTTTTAAGTACACAATATGCCTTATCGGGCTTTGTGCAGGTTAGGTCAAAAACATTAAATGCTCTCAGTTTCACTTTAACTTTCTTTCCTTTTTCCACTTTAACCGAGTAACCCAACTTCCTTCATTCACTGACTAGACAAGTTTCCTGTATTCACCGACTTGATAGTTTTCCTGTATAGTGCTTTAAAAGACTTTGATAGAGTTTCAAACTTACTATTACATCTTAGTTATGCAGATTTTGAATTAAGTACATAATAAAATAGGAACTGTTGGGATTTAGCCTTGAGAGAATGCAGTCCCTTCATACCTTTACTGATTAATTTGGAATAGGAGCACCTAACTCGGTAGGTAAGGTGTTTTTTTCATTTGACACAATTTCCTTATTTTTCCAAATCATCTTTAATTTTTCTTTTATTTCCTTAGTTTCTTTTCTAGGTTGATCTCTGCAATCTCCAGCCAAGTGTCCAACTTTGTGACAATGAAAACATGCCATACTAGGATTTCTCCATGATCTTCGGTTGTTCATTCCAAACCTTATAAAACAATTGGCACTTATATGTCCATATCTTCCACAACATTCACACCATATCCTTGTATTGTAATCCCATGGTACTGCAAAATATTGTCAGTAAGGATCTATGTGAGTTCGGTAACCTCTAGCATTTGCTTGATGTGCATACCACATATAGATCTTTTGCTTAAACCAACACTTCTCGGTACTATGTCCATATCTATTGCAGTTTTTACAAAACCCTTTGAATTTTGCCTTTTGATAATTGTTTATAGACTTTGTCCTACATTGATTAGATGTGTGACCATTTTTATTGTAATTGTAACAATAACCATTGGACTTAGTGAGATTTGGTTGCTTACCTTTTCTGATTTGGCACATGTTGGCAGTGTGACCTTGATTTCCACAGTAGTTGCAATTAGGCTTCTTTCTTTTGATGTTGTTCTTGTTTCCATCTTGCTTTGATGATTCTCCTCTCTCGGTAGTATGAATTCCCTTCTCGGTAGAGTCTTTCCCTTTGTAACCGAGTCCTGCATCCTTGTTGGGTCTTCTTGTATTCAATTGCTCATCCAACATCTTTGATGCTTCATAACTCTTCTTTAGTGTTTCTTTGGATTTCTTCTCTGTTTGAAGTTCATCGGTCAACCTTGACACTTCAAGTTTCAATGCTTGATTCTCATCATCCTTCAGAATTGCTTCATGATGTGCATAACCTAGTTGATTTGACAAATTTTGTTGAATTCCAGTCATCCTTGTGATTTCATCATTCTTATCAGATACTAAAGCTTCAAGTTGTTGTTTCTCTCTTTCTAGATTTCTTACTTTATCCTCGACTGTCCTCAGTGCATCAAGATTTTCAGTCATCTATGTGCTGAAATGTTCATGTTCTCTTTTCATTGATTTTAGTTGATCAGCCAATGCTTTGTTCTTTTCTCTCAATACTCCAATCATTTCTTTAGTTTCTTCAGATATACTGTTCTCAGATGATGTCTCAATTTGTTCCACTAACTCTTGAGAGTCCTGCAAATCATCAGATAATCTTCTTCTCACTTTCAGCGATTTTTGCATTTGCCTTTTCATGTCTGCAATCACTTGATTAGCATGATCCAGTTCTTCTTGCAGATACACAATCCTCCAAGATTGTTTATAGCCTTCCATTGATAAGATCTTTCTCTTTAGGCAGTTAAACCTTTTTCCAAGATTCAAGCTCTGATACCAATTGTTAGGCCCAATATGGAAAGCTAATGTACTGAGAGGGGAGGGGTGAATCAGTACTTCAAAACTTTTCTTCAATGATAACTTTACTATTATGCATAAACCAAATAGTGCAGTAACACAATATAAAGCTAAAACAAATAGATAACAATCATACATGATTCACTCCATAACACATATATTTTGGTTACATAGAAACTCTTGGTTAGAGAGAAAAACTGCAGTGGGGATGGCACCCACAACTTCACTACTGCAATAATAAAGATTGCTCGGTTAGAGCTACATGTTTAGCTATTTTTGATAGCTTACCCTGTTAGGAGTAACAAGATTTGTTAGATCTACCTTGCTAAAGGATTTTACAACACTTAATCTAAATGCTACACCTGGTTAGAGGCTTTACAATTTATAGACTTGATTAGAGTCTTTTACCTTGTTAAAGGTTTCTCTTACAACTTCAAAAATTACAATAAATCATTACAAATATCTGCAATTTTACATCTGAAATGCTATAGTAGATTCTATATGCTTAGAATAGATTACCTTGCTTATAGCATACCTCGATAACCCATATAGTAACACAGTAAACCCTTCTATTTACTCTATTCTTTGATTGTTCTCTAAAAACCTTCTCGGTGACCTCTATGTTTCTGTAACAGTCTTCTTACACTCATGCACACACCTTTTTAATTCTTAACTCATGCTGTATAAATAGATCTCTTATGTTGGTGATCCATTCATTGCTTCGATCTTACAAATATGTTTTATCGAATGAATAACCATGCAAGATATTTTATTGGTTAGATGACCTCAAAATCATACATAATCTTTAAGTGCAATTTCCAATGTGATAATGGTTCTATGTGCCTCGATCTTGTAACACATTTTCATATGTATGTCTAGGTTCAATGAATCTAGTAACACATTTCACTCAGTGTATATCAACTCGGTGTGCCATCTTTGCTGCTCGGTAGACATGGAATGATACTCGGTAGACAACTCAGTGTATTCTGCACTCTAAGACTACTTTCTTTTGTAACTGACTAGACTGTGCATACCGACTAGAGTATATAGAATAACTTTGAACATAAAACTAATGGCAACTTGATAAGTAGTAACAAAGATCTGATCACATTTTGGGCACCAACTGAGCAGAAAAATGTCTTGAGCACTAGGTCAACAACCACCATGCATAGAGGAGTTAAATACTAATGGCCACTATAGATTTGAATTCTGGCCATTGATTAGGAGATGCGCACAAAGATGGATGTGCAAGATCTCCTCACATAGTCGCCCATTAGGCCCAACAATAGTTTAAAACACAACCATTTGATGAGAGTTTAGTGAAAATGGGTGGTTGAGATCATGCCACGCAAACCGTTGGATGAGGAAGTGAACCCCACAATGACAAGTGAGCACCAGAGACATGACCATCAAAAGGAATCGACACTTGGGAAAGGGAGAAAAAGGCTCTCACTGAGTCCCGAGTAACTACCACAAAAGCATCGTGTTAGACTGCAAAGCCACTTGGATGAACTTGAAACTCACCCAGTCACAAAAGATCATTCTACGAAGGCCCGAGTAAAAGGATAAAGACCTCCACATCACTCAGGCCCCACTGCATCCACATCGACACTAAATAGAGGGATCTTGGGACCTCGAAACTAATACAAATAAAAAACTTCACCCTGCAAAGTTCCGAGTAGCATGAGCCGCCCAACCATGTACCAGCAAGTAGGAGAAAACAAAGAGACTGACCCACCAATGATGAGGGACCCCTCGGCTTCTGACCCTAAGTGACTAAGACCACTCCGACCGGTCAACTCAAAATTATAAAAGGGGGCCTTTTGAAAAGATGCTACGGAAAAAGACTCTTGTCTATAGAAAATGCACATAACATGAAGGTTATGAAAGATAATTTGGTACGCATACCATGCAGGTTATGCGAGACTGCTTGAATTTCAAAGAATGGATATGCATCTAAGTTGACAGAAAAAGGTCAACATTTTGGCGACTCAGAGGGGGCTACAAGCCTTCTTGGGGCAAGACCAAATGTCTCAGATATACATTGGGCATGAGTCAAAACATGGAGAACAGAAAATGAAACCCTCCCGACATCCACAAAAGACCAAAATTTGGCCAATCTAAAGAGACTAGCCTATGCACAAGCACTTATGGATAGCAAAAGAACATAAATTACATATATTCACAATATTTACAAATAGGGCTACAAATCTCCTAAGCACATGCTTTGAGATGTATGCCATTGACTGCAATCAAGAGTCCCTCGCCGTTTAGCCTAGCAAGGTTGAAAGAATTTGCTTCTTTGTAGCCCGTGACCACATAGGGACCACTCCATATGGAACCAAACTTTGAGTGCCTCCTAGGTTTTTCTCTATCAATATCCCATTTTAGGACAAAATATCCAACTTGGAAGGTCCTTAAAACGACTTTCTTGTCAAAATATTTATTTACCTATCCCTGATGGATATTTAAGGTCTGCTAGTTGGGTCTCTCTCTAACTTCTTCCGGTTCTATAAGTTTAGCATACGTCATTAATAAGGCATCATTTTCTAGGAGGTCCAACTGATGTGCTAGGTATAGAGATGGCAACTCAAGGGATAAGGGAAGCCTTGATTCCATTTCATACACTAGCATGAAAGGTGAATTGCCCAAAGCTCTATTAGGAGTAATCCTATAATCCCACATGGTTGTTCCCAATTTGAGGTGTCATCACCTCTGATTGTCTTCAAGAGTCCTCTTGATGATTCTAGTAAGATTTTTATTGGAGGACTCATTTAAGCCATTGCCTTCAGGATAGTAATTTGATGATGTTTTCAGAAGTACATCATGCTAAACTGCCCATAGACTAATTTGGGATCCCACAAAGGCCTTAGCATTGTTTGATATAATGGTGGAAGGGGCTCCAAATCTGGTTGCAATCTCCTCAAGGAATTGAACCACTAAATTTTTTGTTTCATCCTTGAAAGCAACAACCTCTGTCCACCTTGTGAAATATTTTGTGGCAGCCAAAATCCACTTGTGTTCTGCACTTGATACTAGATTGATAGGGTCGATAAAATCAAGGCCCCGTTGTGAAAAAGGTTGATCAACAGAGATGGGATGAAGGGGCAAAGCTACTAATCTGTGTTTTCTTGCAAAGAGTCCACACTCCTCGTAGTACATGAACCACTTGTGGGCATCACCAAATAAATAAGGCTAATAATATCCTTCCCCTATGATTTTCATGGCCATGGTCCTTGCTGAGAAATGACCACCTAAGGGTCCATTATGAATTTCTTTTAGCAGCCTATTGGTCTAATCTCCATGGATGCACCTTAGGAGGACACCATTTAGGTCCAAAATCCCATCGACTAAAGAATAGGGGATGGATTGTAACCTGAGATGTCTCCTCTTGGTTCTATCAAAGTGAGGAGGATAGCTACCATCTCTTAGGAAGGAAATCATATTCTAGAACCAGACAGGTTGCACATTTTCTTGGTTTTCAATTTGTTCTTCTTCCTGCAACAAGAGGGAGACATTTGAATCTTTTCCAAAAGATAAATTAAATTTCTCATCGAGTCCTCTTCCCCTTACTAACTTAGTAACTTTTATATCGAGGTCATACTACATGACCTTCATGATCCATACAACTCTTTTCTCACCTATGTCCTTATTGAGAAGGATATCCTTAACACTGGTATTTGGAACTAGGAGCTGAATCAATTATTTGAAATAATGTGCCTAAAATTTTTTAATGCTCTTACCACTGTGATGACTTTCTTTTCCATATAGGTGTATCTAAGTTCATAGTCCTTTAGGTCTTCACTAAAAAAATCTATGGGTTGCTCCAATCCTTTCTAATTTAACTTTGTTAGGATAACAGATATACTTGCATCTCTTCCCAATGTATAAAGAATGAAATCCTTCTCATAGTTTGGATTCACTAAGGTAGGATCCTAAGAAATGGCTTGTTTGATATGATAAAAGCCTCCTTCCCTTCATTGGTCCACTTAAAAGGCAGATCTTTCTTGAGCATGGCAGTGAAAGGCTTGACCAAGGCTACAAGGTTTGGAATAAACCTTCTAAAAAAGTTGATTTGTCCCAGAAATATTTGAAAGCCCTTCTTGTGATGTGGAAGTGGAGAGACACAATAGCTTCCACTCTCTTTGGGTCTATGGCCAAGCCATCTTTGGATATAATGTGTCCTTGTAGTTTTCCCTAATCAATGGCAAATACACACTTATTGGGGTTCAAAGAGACACCATACTCTGCATTTTTTGAATACTTGCTCAAGCTGAGCAAAGTGATCTACTGCATGCTTGGAGTATATAGTGATATCATCAAGATATACTAGTACAAATTCTATCAAAAATACCTTAAAGGCCATATCTATGGCTCTTTGAAAAGTTGCACCTACATTTGTTAGTCCAAAAGGCATTTTACAATAGGCATAAGTGCCCCGCTTAGTAGTAAATGCAATCTTAAATTGGTTTGATTCTTGGACTAGGATCTGTGAGTATCCATCCAAGAATGAAAATATTTCTAAGACACTAACTCTGGCTAAAATTTGTTCCATAGAAGGAGGGGGGTAATGATCCTTGAGGGAGGATCTATTGTGATCCCTAAAGTCTACACACAATCTGATTTCCCCATTCTTTTTTCTAACTGGAACAAGATTAGCTACTCAAGAAGAATTCTTGATTGGAAAAATAATGCAAGATTCTATAAGCTTGGATAGATCCTTCCTCATCAAAGGATCAATTTTGGGGTTTATAGGTCTTTTCTTTTGTCTAACTAGCTTTGTATCAGGATCTAATTCTATGGTATGCTGGGCTAAACTAGGATCAAACCCTTTTAGATCCTCATATCTACAAGAAAAAATATCATTATACCCTTGACAAAGATTGACAAAAGTATCTTGATCACTTTGAGAACATATCTTTCCCAAGTTGAGAGCTCTTCCATCAGCTATAGGGACTAATTTGCAGTCTTCTTTCTTTGCAGCCAAGTTCATTGCTCTCCCTTTCAATTGATCATCAGTGTTGAGGATACCCTCCAAGGTGATCAACCCCTTGGGTGGCTTTTTTGAGCTTAGCTACATGATTTAATCTCCATATTGGTCTTGCAGCATGCTTTTCTTTTGATGTGAGAATTCTACCTCATCTTGTAGGAAGCTCGCAATTTGTTGATCAGAGTCAAAGACCTACCAATTCACTTGGTTATCGAGAACCGTAGGTCTCACTACAAGTCTGATCTATTGTTCTTTCCCTACTACAGCATGAGATGGAATGTCAAGTTGGGCACCAATTGTTGCTAATCTATCAGCATGTTTATTTTGATTTATAGGGACACTAGAAATATTGAAGGCCTCAAAACCTTCAATAAGGTCACATGCTCTATGCTTGTAGGACTTAAGAAGGTTGTTCTTGGTGGTACTTTGAGCTATAACCTAATTTATAACCAAATCACCGTCTCCATGCATCCTAAAGGATTTAATCCCTCTTCTTTGTGTTGTTTGGAGACCCAAAATTAGTGCTTCATACTTGGCTACATTATTAGTGTAGCAAAAATTAAGTCTGAATGAAAAGTAATATTTCTCCCCTTTAGGAGAAATCAGTAGTACACCAACCCCTGCACCATTTTTGTTCCTTGAGCCATCAAAGAACATATCCCATAGTCCATGTGTGTCATTATCTTATTTTGAGAGATTAGGGATAGGGACATCATCCTCATGGATGCAATAGGTACTTAGGCCCCTGTCTTTGATCTCATCAATGTGATCAAACTGAAATGTGTTTTCCCATTCATCAAGTAGGCAATTAGGAACATCCTCCAACTAATTTGTAGGCTCTCTTACTGAAATTTATTCTTTCTCCTCATGGAGGGTTCAATTCATGTTGACAGGACTTGGGGTATAGGGCTCTATATGATCATTGGTGATAGGCTCGACCCTAATGGTTACTTTGGTGCCATATCTTGTCCTAAACAACACGTGAGACCAATATGAAGATAGGTGGCCACCTATCTTAGTAGTGAATTCCCTAGATAGACAAATGTCAAAATAAGAAAGGAGGTCAATCACTGAGATGTCTTGCAACACACTACAACTCGGGTAGGCATGCAAGGTTAGATTTAAATCTTTAATAGTCCCAACAGTCTAAACTAATGTGCCATCAAGTTGTACCTATCCTCTTGTGATATCTTGATATTTGATATCTAGGAGGTCAAATATTACCTTAGGCATAACTTAACTACTAGCCCCAATATCTATCATGCAATTATGAACAATTTTATCTCCTATGATTAATGATAGATAAATGGGGGGAGGCTTACTGATTTTCTTTGGATCTTTTGCCTCCAAAGGTTTCACCAAGCTCATAGAAACTGAAGAACTACAACCTTGATTGGTACCCTCTGCAACATCCATCCCCTTTATTGCTTCTCGAAGTAGGTCTCTCTGAGATGGGATAGAAAGAGCATCCAACATAGATACATTAATACTGACCCTTTTCATCTATTCAACAATATTAAAGGGAATGACAACCTTAGCAGGTACCTTTGCAACAACAAGGTCCAGTTTTGATATTATAGAAGCCTTAAGAGACTCCCCTTGCATGACCTTTTGAGTCAAATCATGCTCTTTATTTAGAGTAGCCACCTTATCAAGGGTCTTTGACATTGTACTCTTCATGGAAGCCTATGGAGTTTGAGTTGTTGTAGTAGAAGAAGTAGCACTGGGGTCTATGCCCCTCTTTTTTGACCTTGTATTGATGGGCACATTGTCCTCGCTTGTCTGATTTATTCCGCAAAAATCAACCTCCTACCAACTCATCAAAAGTTGTATCTCCCTATGGATGACTAGAGCCATTAGCAAATTGTTATTTCCTTGATGTTGTTGGATCCACTTGTGTTACTAGGGCTTGAGAAAAGTCACCATTCTGACAAGAGGTCTGATTATGTGGTTGATTGCATGCGACACACCAGTCTTGTTCTTGAGAAAGATTGTTTTGAATTGGTAGTATAGCCTTTGAGGTACTTGCAACTGAGGGATTCAATCTATTCAAGGGCCTAGAATTACTCCATTGGTTCTATTAGGTACCAGAGACAACTGAGAGGGGGGGTGAATCAATTATCCAATAAATTCAACCAAAATTAGCTTAACCAAAACTTAATGCTTAATACCAGTAAACCAAACTTTATGCTAGTAGATAGTCTTAATAGTTAATTGCAGTACTGGTAAATATTAATGCATGAAACAGAAAGACAATAACATCCACAACACATAACACAAATATTTATATGTGTAAACCTTGAAAGAGGAAAAACCATGGTGGGAAGCCTTACCCATAATCAAATTATACTACTGCAGATAGTATGTGTGTACAATATGGATTTTGCACATGCAGAAAGGTCAGCTGCCTAGAGCTCACTGCTCAATCACAAAATGAGAGTCACACTGACTACAATTGGATGGTTAAATCCAATGATAATGTACTGCACAAAATAGCATCTTCATATGCTGGATTCAGTACCGGTTTAGTTTAGATTGCCTTCACAAAATCCTTCCTTCAACCTTCAAATGATGTCTGCATGTATAGCTCTGCTTATTTTCACATATACCTTATTGCAATCCTTTTCACATTCACACATTTGTCTCATAAATGAGATCTTACATCTATACCATAACCTTGAACCAATTTGAATAGGTCGGCTCACTAAAAGATATTACAATAAAATCAATCATAAATAAATCAATATCTGATGCATGATGTTGGCTCAATGCATTTACAATAATAATAAATCATCTCCGTAATGTGTTGTGCTGATCTGGAATAGATATGCCTGCTGGTGCATATCCTAGACCTATTTGTCGGTAACAACAAATATGCAAACCCGAATAAACAATTAACCAAATCACCAAAACCAAGTGATCGAATAATGTCTTTGACATAACTAAGTAGTCTCCAAGTCATTCCAATATAATCTATCAGTGAACCAAATACCAGTGACTGTGCATAAGTCTCTGACTTGCCGGTGAACATAACCAAAATCTCCAAGTGCTGATAAGTGTTGACAAGTGATGACATGTGTTAACATCAACGACAAAACCATATCAACATATCCAGAATGCCAACAATCTCCCCCTTTGGTATTGATGACAACACAAGATGGAAAAACCATCAAAGTGCCAAAATAGAAATGCCAAAAACCAAAAACCAACAATCTCCCAAAGAAATCACTAACCAAGAATCAAAATACATAATATCTCTCCGCCTAGGAATAATCTCTCCCCCCCAAAAAAAAGATCATGTGTTTTTCCATATCAATCTCTCCCCCTTTGACATCAAATGCCAAAGCAATAAAAAACCAAATACAAAATACCAACTTATTTAATACACCAACTACTCCCCCTGAGAAGTAGCTCTCCTCATCAAAGCCAGAAAAAGATTTCTCTGTTAATTCTATTGGTTGATGAAAAACATCAATTGTCTAAGTCTCTACTGGTGGGGGTAAGACTCCAAGTTGCTCTCTGAGATATTCAAATGTTTCCTTAGGCAAAGTCTTTTGTAAAAATATCTGCAATCTGCTCTTTAGTATTCACATTAACCAATTTCACTTCTTTTGCTTCAACATTCTCCTTTAGAAAATTGAATTTGATAGAAACATGTTTAGTCTTAGAGTGAAATATTGGGTTCTTTGATATATCAATTGCTGCCATATTATCACAATAAATCATTATAGGTTCCTTGCATTTTACCTTTATGTCCTTCAACATTTGGTTGATCCATAATACCTATGTACAATTATTTGTTGCTGCAACATATTCTGATTCTGCTATTGATAGACTTGTACAACTCTATTTCTTGCTCAACCATGAAATTAGTCTGCTACTAAGAAAAAATGCTCCGCTGATGGTGCTTTTTTTGTCATCCACATCTCTTTCCCAATTAGCATCTACATATGCACATAATTCAAAATTTTCATCTCTAGGATACCATAAACCAAGATTTGTAGTGCTTTGTAGGTACCAGAAAATCCTTTTGACTACTGATTCATGATTTTCTTTAGGATTACTCTGAAATATTGAAACAATACATATTGCATTCATAATATCAGGTCTTGTTTGTGTCAAATACAGTAAACCTCCTATAATAGACTTGTATCTAGTTGGATTAAGAGGTGTTGATTCATCCTTCAAAGATAATTTATCAGTTGTAGTGATAGGTGTGCTTACCGGTTTACAATTTTCCATGCCAAATTTCTTTACTAATTCCTTTAAGTACTTAGATTGACATAGGAATATACCTTTATCAATCTATGAAATCTGCAATCCTAAAAAGAATTTTATCTCTCCAATCATAGACATTTCAAATTCTTGCTACATTTTGTTAGAAAATTCTTTACACAAACCATCTTCTCCTCCAAAGATTATATCATCAACAAAAAATTCAATAACCAAGATGTCATCATTAGTCACTTTATAGTATAGATTGTTGTCAGCATTACCTTTAGTGTAACCAAGCTTCAAAAGATATTTGTCCAATCTAGCATACCAAGCTTTAGGAGCTTGTTTCAATCCATATAAAGCTTTCCTTAACCTGCAAACCATGTCTTTGTTATGTGTCAAAGAAAATCCATCAGGTTGTTCAATATAAACATCTTCTTCAAGATCTCCATTCAGAAATGCACATTTAACATCCATTTGATATACTTTATAGTTCTTGTGTGCTACAAAAGCCAATAAAAGTTTGACTACCTCAATTCTAGCTACCGGTGCAAAGGTTTCATTGTAATCAATTCCTTCTTTTTGTGAACATCCCTTACATACTAATCTTGCTTTGTTTCTGAATACCTTACCATCTTCATTAAGTTTATTTCTAAAAAACCCATTTAGTTCCAATTGCATTTTTGTCTTTAGGTCAGGGAACTAATGACTAAGTGTTATTCCTTTCAATTTGTTCCAATTCATCTTCCATAGCTTTAATCCAATACTTATATTCACATGCCTCATTCATTGATGTAGGTTCAATTTGAGAAATAAGACATACCTCTTCATTTGCCAATCTTCCTGTAGTCATAACTCGTTGAAATTTGTTTCCAATTATTTGATCTTCAGAATGATTCAATCTTACATAGCGAGGTGTTTTTACTTGCTGATGTTCTTCAGTGACTATTGAATCTCCAGATGATGCTGGTGTAATTGGATTACCATTCTATATTGGTGTATTCATAGTAGGTTCATTTGTGATTATCTCTATTGCTAATTCAGAGTCTTTGTACCTTGAATTTCCTCTAAACTATTCATCAATCTTCACATTTGCACTCCCAACGATTTTCTGCAATCTCTTGTTAAAACATCTGTATGCCTTGCTCTTAGATGAATAACCAAGAAATATTCCTTGATCACTTCTAGGATCAAATTTGCCAATATACTCATCTCTTCTAATATAGCATTTACTTAGAAATATTCTGAAATATTTAAGAGGAGTATTACCAAACCATAGTTCATGTGGGGTCTTATTGGTTTCACCTCTGATGTGAACTCTGTTGAATGTATAAACTATTGTATTGACCACTTCTCTCCAGTATATATGAGGTAGATTTGCTTTAGATATCATACTTTTGGTAGCATCCAAGATAGTTCTATTTTTCATTTCTACAACTCCATTTTGTTGGGGTGTCCCGGGTGCTGATAACTATCTTCAGATCCCATTCACTTCATGGATTGTATTAAATTTATTAGATGTGAATTCACCTCCTTGATCTGATCTCAAACATTTGATTTTCTTGCCGGTTTCATTTTCTACCAACACCTTGAATAGTTTGAATTTTGCAAATGCTTCAGATTTCTCTCTGAGAAAAGTAACCCAACACATTCTAGAATAGTCATCAATGATTAGCATAAAATACCTATCTCCTTGTATACTTCTAGTTCTTGTTGGACCACATAAATTAGTATGAATTAAATCAAGAACATTGTTAGACTTTTCTAGAATACTCTTGAAAGTTGCTCTAACTTGCTTTCCAAATTGACATTCCTTACATACCGGATTGTGAGGTTTAACAATCTTAGGTAAATCTCTTACTGCCTTAGTAGTACTGATTTTCACAATGCAATCAAAATTTACATGACAAAGTCTCTTATGCCATAACCAACTTTCATCAATATGTGCAATCAAAAATGCTTTCTCATTGTTGTTCAAATGAAAGATATAAACTCTAGTCTGATTACTGGTTGCAATTTCCAAACTAGTTCTATTTAAGATTTTGCATTTACCATTCTTGAATTGTAATTGAAATCATTTCTCAACTAATTTACCAACACTCAAAAGTTTATGCTTCAAACCTTCAACATAGTAAACATTATCAGTATTGTGCTTACCATAAAAAGATATAGTGCCTTTTCCTTTGATCAAACAAGCTTTATCATCTCCAAATCTTACTAGACCTCCATTGTAATCCTGAAAGGTTAAGAATTTACTCTTATCACCAATCATATTATGTGAACATCCTGAATCAATAATTCATTCATCCTTATCTTCAACTTTTGCTGCTAGGGCCTACTCTACCAGTTGAACAATAGGTGTCGGTTGATATTCTGTTATAGCAACAAAAGCCCATCTATTGTCTGCCGGATCTTCATCAGAATCATTATTAACTCCTTCATCAACATAATAACAAGATTTGTCTCTATTCTTCTTGAACTTGTATTTCTGATAGTCACGGTTAGGCTTATATGTTCTTTTAGCTTCTTCACCTTCATACTTACTTCCAATTGGAAATTTAGGCAATTTCCTTGCAAATAGTGCTTCAAGTTCTTCAAGTTCTTCATTTTATCTCCTGCTTTCTTCAAGTTCTCTTGCATAGAAGGCTTTCCAATCAGATTTATCAGATGATGATGATACTACAGTTGATGATGATGCCTTGAAAGCTAGATCTGTCTTGATAGTAGTAATAGGAACAAATTCCTCAAGCTCAAAAGCTGAAAGTTTTCCAACCAAAGTGTCTCTAGATACTGATGCATTAGGCATTGTTCTCAATTCATTTATAGCAGTAACTTTTATTTTATATTCCAATGGAAAAGCTCTTAAAACTTTAGAAACAATCTCATTTACACTTAAGGTTCCTCCACAACATTGTATACCCAAAACAATTTCATTTACTCTTTCCATAAAAGCAAAAATTATTTCTTCTTCTTCTATTTTCAAATTTTCATACCTGACCTGGAAGCATTCAATTTTTGAAATTTAGACTATGGAATCTCATTCATTCAATGTTTCTAGTTTGTCCCAAATAGCTTTAGCAGTAGATCTGCCTGGCAATCCTATGACTTGGTGATCTGACAATTTGCTCCAAAGTGCTTCTCTTGCTTTGCAATCATTTTCCTCATCTTTAGCCAAGTTAGGTGGAATAGGTTGACCTTGAGTAGGAGGAGTATAGCCATTATTTGTAACATCCCATATGTCCTTTCCAAAGCAATTCAAATGTGTCTCCATCCTGATCTTCCATATGCCATAGTTAGTTCCATCAAGTTTCAGATTGTCCTTCCTCAAATAGTTAGAAGACATTGGATCTCCTCAAGCTGTTAAACTTCTGTAAAAAGAGGACTAGGATCTGATACCAATTGTTAGGTCCCAATGACAACTAAGAGGGGGGAGGGGTGAATCAGTTGTCCAATAAATTCAACCAAAATTAACTTAACCAAAACTTAATGCTTAATACTGGTAAACCAAACTTTATGCCGGTAGATAGTCTTAACAGTTAATTGTAGTACTGGTAAAGATTAATCTATGAAACAGAAAGACAACAACATTCACAACACATAACACAAATATTTGTACATGGAAACCCTGTAAGGGGAAAAACCACAATGGGAAGCCTTACCCACAATCAAATGATACTACTGCAAATAGTATGCGTGTACAGTATGGATTCTGAACATGCAGAAAGGCGAGCTGCCTAGAGCTCACTGCTCAATCACAAAATGAGAGTCACACTGACTACAATTGGATGGTTAAATCCAATGATAATGTACTACATAAAATAGCATCTTCATATGCTGGATTCAAGACCAGTTTAGTTGAGATTGCCTTCACAAAATCATTCCTTCAACCTTCAAGTGATGTCTGCGTGTATAGCTCTACTTATTTTTGAGGGTGAGATTAAGGGACATTACTTGAATGCTACTGCAGGTACATGTGAAGAAATGATGAAAAGAGCAATATTCTCCAGAGAATTGGGAGTTCCTATAGTCATGCATGACTATCTGACTGGAGCTTTTATGACAAATACTACGTTGTCTCATTATTGCAATCCTTTTCACATTCACACATTTGTCTCATTAATGAGATCTTACATTTATACCATAACCTAAGACCAATTTGAATAGGTCAGCTCACTAAAAGATATTACAATAAAATTAATTACAAATAAATCAATATCCAATGCATGATGTTGGCTCAATACATTTACAATAGTAATAAATCATCTCCATAATGTGTCGTGCTGATCTGGAATAGATATGCCTGTCGGTGTATATCCTAGACCTATTTGCCGGTAACAACAAATATGCAAACCCGAATTAAAAAATAACCAAATCGCCAAAACCAAGTGATTGAATAATGTCTTCTACATAACCAAGTAGTCTCCAAGTCATTCCAAGTGCCGGTGAACAATATGATCTGTCTATGAACCAAATACCGATGACTGTGCATAAGTCTCTAACTTGCTGGTGAACATAACCAAAATCTCCAAGTGCTGATAAGTGTTGACAAGAGATGATAGGTATTGACATCAATGAAAAAACCATAACAATATATCCAAAATGCTAACAGGTTCCGCCCTTGAAAATTGGATATCTATTGCTAATGATTTTGATTTTGCTGCTCGTAAGGCTTATTGTTTTGAAATTGTTACCTCTTCAAGGTCACCAATTCATTTCTAAGCCCCTGCACCATAGTCTTAAGCTCTTGCAATTTTCATGGCGATGGAACAGGTGTAGGTGTAAGTAGATGGCTTGTTGATGCCATTGGTATTGGTGCTAAAACAAGTTGTTGGGTACGAGCCTCTAGAAATAAGGGCATTAAAGGCCCAGGGGATAACTTCCTATCTTGTATTAAATAATTTCCAGCCTTTATGGCAGTATCATATGCCCCTGGAACATTATCTCCTCCCATAGACTGAATCATAGTGGCAATGTCACTATTTAGAGCCTTAAGAAAAAACAAAAATCATGGTTTGATGAAGGATTTACTAATGATTAGATTCTATCCCTTGTCTTTTGAAATATATAGTTAAAATCACCCATGAACTCATGGGGTGCTCTTTTGATTGTATTTAGTTTCTCCATTAGTGACAGATGGTCACTTTTTTCTTCAAAATGTTTGCATAACTTCTCCCTTAAATCATCCCTATTGTGAATAGAATTAGGAGCTAGTCCTTTGTACCATTGAAGGGCCTTTCCTTTGAATGAGGCAACAAGAAGCCTTACTGCAACATTGTCTTCAGTGACATCAAACACAGTGTAGATGCTTGACACATGTTGAATGTGTTCCTTCGGGGAGGTAGATGTCTCTTGAGTAAAATATGGTAAAACCTTTAGGGCTGCTGTTGTAATGTTATCTTTTTTAGTTAGGACTAAGGGGATGCCACCATTAAAGGTGACAAATGCATGTTCTCTAGGAATCACCATGGAAAAAAGTGGCCTATTGATATGGATGGTAGGACCTTTGGGCTATGATAATCTTGTAATAAGAGGGGTAGAATGGGAACTTAGGGGTGTAGATGCTTCTACTTGGGTTCCCCTTGTAGGTGACAAAGAAAGTTTGCCTCTTCTACTCCTATAACCTAAATAAGGAAGCTAGGTAAATTGAAATTACCTCTTAATGATGATCTAGTTTGTCTTCTTGGCATAAATTTGTAACTGGTATCGCCAAGATTCTAAATTTGTCCTTAAGATTTGCCAAGTGCTTGATTGATTGCCTCCAAAGGCAGGGATGCTAAGAGCAGCACTGAATCCTTAGCATGAATGTTGAAATAGTTGTCCCACCAAGCGAGCCAAAAACTGTTGTCACAAAAGTTGCATCCTATGATGACCAACCTTGATCATAAATCTTGTCAAACATGGAAACAACCTCCCAAGTGTGGGACTTAAAACAATGAGATCGAGTCTCTGGAGAAGGTCAACTTCCTATCAATATTGAGTGCAATAAGACCTAATCTAGTGGTTCTGAGAGGGAAAAGGGAGAAAGAGGGAATGCTTGAAAGAGGGGAAAAGGTTTGCACCTAGATGAAATATTATCTTCCTACCTGCAACTACACAAAACACAAGTAAAACCACCCAAAGTATGCTCAAGATTCTATCTTAATTAGCTTCCTAAGAAAAGAGTGGAGGTTGGATATCTATAGGAGGGCAAGATGAACTAATTTACTTCACAAATGTCATCCACAAAAAAGATCAAGATACACAACTATGCTAAGGAAAATAATAGAAAAGCATTCATACAAAGAGGTAAGACCTTACATAGTTTGTGAGAACTTAATGAAGGCAAGGAAACATTTACAAGTGTAGAAGAAAATATTTTTGTAGGAGAAAAGATAGAGTTTTTTTTGAAAGATTTACAAAAATTGCCTTCATAGATTAGACATAACTTGAAATGGAACCACCAGTTAAGAGACCCTAACCCTCACCTAGGGTTAGGTTACAAAAACATCCTAAGGGAGATAAAATTAGAGAATGATCTGATGGCGTGCAAAACCTCTATAAAAAATGTCCTCTATCTCTGGGAAAGTAAGGTCCCTTACAGAAAAGGGGAAATCTCTGCCAAGATAGGGTCTAAATAAGCTTGCAGAGATTCAAAAGTCCTCATATGACATTGAAGAGAGCATGGTGGCATTCAAAATCAGTTCCAACAATCACCTTTGGAGTAATGGCAAAAAATTCTGGTAGCTGGGTTGAGATTTGATCACATTTTAGGCACTGACTGTACAAAAAAAATTTTAAATGCTAATGACCACTACAAATTTGAATTCTAGATAATGATCACGAGATTTCCTCACATAGTTTCCCATTAGGCCCAGCAATAGTTAAAAACATAATCGTCTAATGAGAATTTAGTTAAAATGGGCGGCTAAGATCACACCACGCAAACTATCGGATGAGAAGGAAGACCCCACAAATATAGGCGAGCACCCAAGTTAGCAGACACATGGCCATAAAAAAAACTCAACACTTGGGCTCTCACCAAGTCTTGATTAACTACCACAAAACTGCAACATCAGACTGCAAAACCACTTGAACAAACTCCACACTTGCACACTCACAAAAGATCACTCCATCGAGGCACAAGTAAAAGTCCGAAGACCTCCACATCACCCGAGCCCCATCAGATACACATAAATACAAAATAGAGGGATCTTGAAGGCTCGATACTCTGGAAGATAAAAAAACCTCACCCTACTAAGTCTTGAGTAGCATGAGCTTCCTAGCCATGTACTAGCCGGTAGGAGAAAACAAAGAGACTGACCTGCCAATGATGAGGGACCCCTCGGCCGGTCACCCTAAGTGACTAAGACCGCTCCGACTGATCAACTCAAAATTAGAAAAGGGCCTTTGGAAAAGCTGTTAACGCAAAAGACTCTTGTCTGCAACAAATGTGCACAACATGAAGGTTTATGCGAGACAATTTGGTACGCATAAGACGTAGGTTATGTGAGACAATTTAGTATGCATAAGATGTAGGTTATGCAAGACTTCTTGAATTTCTTAGAATGGATCACTAACTAAGTTGAAACAAAAAGGTCAACAATAATTTAAGTTCACATACTTAAGTTGAATTTGTTGTCATTTGGCATAACTGATACAGATACAGGTGATGCATTTGAAGACTGATGACTACACCAGTAAAGGATATAAGTCTATTTGTGATGAAGAGATTGAGATTCTATGAATAGATAACATGTTTAGTTATTTGTGTTGTCATTGATGGAAACTGATGTCAAATGACATTCCTAAAGTTCCTGATGTTTTGTTTTGTCATCTTAGTGATTTGGTTTACTGAAAGATAGAGTTTACTGGCAAAGAACTAAAGTCTATGAAATAGGACTTTAATCGATGAAGAAGAGTTGTTTTGATTTAATCACATGATCGATGATGATTAGTGATTTGTAATTTGGATGGTGAACTTGTATCATGAAAAGGTGTATCTGACTGGAACCGGAACTTGTGAAGATTATTGAAAGGCGTGTTTCAAATTTGTGATGAATTTTTGCTAAGGTTTTAGTAGGGTTTAAGACTAGTAAAGAAATCATCAAACTAGTAATGATTTCTGTTATGACGGTGATCAACAACGAGTCTACATGAAGTTGGTAACATGACACAACTCGTGTGAAAGATTTAATTGTTGTTTTCATGCAATTCAAGGAAGAATTTCTTGGGAATCTGTGAAATGATTAGTAGAGTGTTTTGAGAGTTTGACTTTGGTACAAATCGGATTTTCGTGATGGGTTATGACCAACCAATGGTTGATATTGCATTGTAATTTGTTGTAATGATCTGTATATCGATATGAGATTATCTCTTATGATTTTAATTGTAAATTCAAGATGCAATTAGGGTTTTGTGGTCGACCTAGTTGAGATGGCTAATTAGGATGACACAACTGATGTTTATTGTGTCGGTGGTCTTAGAGAATGTGTTAAGCCATCCAAATGAAGTGTCAGATCTTCCTGAAAGTTGCAGAGTATTGAGCATAATTAGATTCGATCAAACAATCAGAGAAGTGCAAGTAATAGATCATTTTCTTACTTTTGTTCCCTAACAGATGTCGCAGGTTAAATCCCTTAGCTAGGTAGATCCTAATAGGCCTTAAACATTTAAGTCCCCTAACAGGGAAGCTCTTAAAAGAGTGTTAAATCCTCTCACAAGGTTGATCCTAATAAATCATCAAACTCCTAACCAAGCTGATAGGCAAATCCCTTAACCAGGTGACTCCTAACAAGGTCTTCTCTTAACCAGGCGTATTGTAAGCTCCTAACAGATCTAAGCTTCTAACAAGACATACTTCAAAAGAGTACTAATATTTGTGGGTACCAACTCCCACTGTGGTTTTTCCCTATTTGGGTTTCCACGTCAAAAACTTAGGGTGTTCATATGCGAAATGTTTTTCATGTGATATTTATGTTTCATTTCATGCATTATTTCTGAGACACTGGTTATGATGTTTTATCAAAAGTTTATCAGAGGTTACCGATCTTGATAAGAAGTTATTTGAGAAATCTTTTGATCTGATTGATAAGGTTAATGAGTTGGTAAATGATCAAGTTTATATGATTGTTTTGGTGGTGAAAGTATTGATAGTTGTGGTAAATGATTTGATTAATGTGTTAAGAAAATCTTATTAAGAGGTTATTAGATCTAATTAAAGAAGTTGAGATATTTGTTAAATGGTTTCAGATCCGAGATAAGTTTGTTTTTGAGTTAAACTTTTAATTAGTCTTAATACCGATTCACCCCCCCCCCTCTCAGTATTAACCAGATCCTCATAGGATTAACGATTAGTATCAGAGATTTGGTCCTCTATGTGTAGGAATCCTAACCACTTGAGGAAAAGATTTTGAGGAAGTCAAGATGATGAAGAAAGAGGGTCCTAAGTTCAACAAGGATAACTATAAGATTTGGAAAGACAGAATGAAGATCTACATAAAAGGTCTTGGTGCACAATATTGGAAGCAAGTTGAAACAACATATGTTGCTCTTACCACTACTCTCTTGACACCAGATGAGCTCAGAGAGTAGCAAAATAACATGCAAGCCCTAGAAGATATTGTAAGTACTTTATCTAATTCATAATATATTGATATTCAAGGATTGGAAATTGTAGGTGATGTTTGGGAAAAGTTAGAGACAATCTATGGAGGAGATGAGAATATTAAAAGAGCCAAAGAGGAAAGATTGAGAGGAAAGTTCGATGACATGAGAATGCTTGAAGGAGAGAATATTACACAGTATGGTCAGAGAATCAAAGAAGTTGTTGGCAACATAAAGAGTGTTGGAGGTAAAATAGAAGATGATGCAATAGTAAGTAAAATTCTCATAACTCTTCAATCTTAGTATGATATAAGAGTATCGAAAATCCAAGAACTTAGATCTATTTCAAAGGATAAGGTAGTTGCTGATTCATTGATTGGTAAGCTTACAACTTTTGAGTTAAATAGTTTTGACAATAGTGTGACAAAATCTATCGAATCTGCCTTTAAAGCTTCTATTATCTGTTCATTTGCTAGAAAAGGAAAAGATATATGTCAAAATCATGAGTGCAGGACAAGTCAGGGAAGTGACCGAGGAAATGAAGACAATGAAGATCAAGTGATGGAACTTAAGGCACTATTAGCAAAGAGATTTCCAAGAGGCACTGGTAAGTATGAAAGCTACCTTTGAAGTGTTTCTCTTGTAGTAAAATTGGTCATATTGCTACTAACTGCCCTAACACCAATAAGAAAGAGAATTTTAGAAGATTCAAAGGAAAGGGTAAGAAACATTGTTATGTTGTAGTAGATGACGGTGTGATCGATTAGGAGTCAGAATAAGAAGATGACAATGAAGAAATTTTGTTTGTAGCCATGAAGGAGGAACTGTCAGATGAAAAGGCACTAGTATATCATATGGAGAATAGTGATGAATGGATTATAGAAAGTGGCTACTCACACCACATGACTAGAGATAAAAGTAAGTCCATGATCCTCAAAGAATTTGATGGAGGTGTTGTTAGATTTGGAAATAACTCTCCTTGCATGGTGAAAGGTAAAGGTTCAATCTCTTTAAATGGGAAGAGTAATGTTGATGATGTATTTTGGGTTGATGGTCTTAAGTATAATCTTTTAAGTGTTGGTCAGATCAATGACAAAGGTTATTTGATTGATTTTAAGAGTGGATTCTACATAATTCCTGGAGGTAATGGTGAACTGATTGCTATCGAGAAACAAACTAGAGGTAACTTATTCCATTTGAATAGTGATATTAATAATTGTTTGGTTGCAAGAATGGAAGACAGTTGGTTGTGGCATAAAAGATGTTGTTATGTTAATTTTGATAATTTGGTTAAGATAAGCAAGTCAAGTGTGGTAAGAGGATTACCCCAACTTGTCAAACCGGATAGTGTGATATGCAAAGATTGTCAAATCGGTAAGATGACCTCTATTTCTTTCAAGAGAAAGAATTGTATTTCTGAGAATTTTTTTAGATTTGGTACATACTAATCTTTGTGGCCCTATGAGAACAAAGAGTTATTACGGTGATAGGTATTTCATGATCTTCATTGATGACTATTCTAAAATGATGTGGGTGACATTTTTGAGAGAGAAATCAGAAGCATTTAATAAATTTAAATCATTTAAAGCTCTAGTTGAGAAGGAAACCGGTAAGAACTTGAAGTGTTTAAGATCAGATCGAGGAGGTGAATTCACATCTGATGAATTTGTTGAGTATTAGGATGAACAGGGTATTAAGAGACAAATATCTGCTCCGAGGACACCACAACAGAATGGCATAGTAGAAAGGATGAATAGAACAATAGTTGAAGTTGCAAGAACCATGTTATTGCAGGGTAATGTATCCAAAATGTTTTGGAGAGAAGTGGTTAGTACTACTGTATAAAATTTAAACTGGGTACTCGTAAAGAGAGGTAGCAATAAGACACCCTATGAGCTATGGTATGGAAAAACTCCTTGTGCAAGTTATTTCAAAATTTTTGGAAGTTAATATTTTATTAAAGAGATAACTACACTGAGGAATTTGATGCAAAATTTGATGAGGGAATTTTTCTTCATTACTCTTCTAAGAGTAAGGCATATAAATGTTACAATAAGAGAACTAAGAAAATTGTTGAAAGTGCTAATGCAAAAGTTGAGGATCTATCTGATAAGTCTGAAGGGACAAGCAGATCAGAACTTGAAAAGGATGATAATGAGGAAAATTTTGTGATTATTGAATTGGAAGAAAAGAATAATGAAGAACCGGCAAATGCAGAATTGGATGCTCAACTAGTAAGTGATGACAATGAGGAAGAGGATAAAGAACCTAATGAAGAAGATGCAAAACTAACATAGGAAATACCTAGATGTGTCAAATTGAATCATTAACAAGAGCAGACAATTGGTGATAAGAATGTAGGTGTGAAAACCAAGAGAAAGGTCTAAGAGAACTCATGTTTGATATTGACAATTGAACCCAAGACAATTAAGGAAGCTCTAAAGGATGATGATTGGGTGAATGTAATGAATGAAGAATTAGATCAAATTAAGAAGAATCATACATGGTCACTTGTTCCTAGACTAGAGGATAAGAATGTTATTGGAACAAAGTGGGTCTTTAGGAATAAATTGGATGAAGAAGGAAATATTGTAAGAAACAAGCCATGGTTAGTTTGCAAAGGGTACGCTCAAGAGGAAGGTGAGGATTATGGTGAAACATTTGCACCTGTTGCTAGATTAGAAGGAGTAAGGATGCTACTAGCATTTCCTGCATATAAGAATTCAAATTTTACCAAATGGATGTCAAGTCAGCCTTTCTAAATAGGATTCTAGAAGAAGTATACATTGAACAACCAGATGGATTTTCCTTGACCGATGATAAAGACATGGTGTGTAAATTACACAAAGCATTATATGGTCTAAAGCAAGCACCGAGGGCATGGTATGAGAGATTACATGCACATTTGATCAAAATTGGATTCCAACATACTAGTGAGGACAACAACATTTATTTGAAAACTGATGGAGACAAGATGCTGATAGAAAAAGTATTTGTTGATGACATAATTTTTGGTGGAAATGATGATATGTGTATGGATTTTGATAATATAATGAAAAAGGAATTTGAAATGTTTCTAATCGGTGAAATAAATTTCTTTATTGGCTTACAAGTTCAACAACTAGATGGTGGTATTTTTATTTGTTAGACCAAGTATATCAAAGATGTGTTGAAGACTTTCGACATGGAAGACTGCAAATAGGTAGGAACACCGATGGTGATAGGCTGCAAGTTGTCAAAGGAAGATGATTCCCCTGCTATTAGTTGAAAAGAGTACATATCTATGATTGGCAAGCTACACTATGTTGTCCATAGTAGACCGAACATTTCTCATGTTGTTGGATTAGTGGCTAGATCTCAAAAAGAGCCTAAAGAGAGTCACATGGTGAATCAGTTGTCCAATAAATTACACTAAAATTAACTTAACCAAAACTTAATTCTTAATACTGGTAAACCAAACTTTATGCCAATAGACAGTCTTAATAGTTAATTGCAGCATCGGTAGAGAATAATGCATGAAACAAAAAGACAATAACATCCACAACACATAACACAAATATTTGTATGTGGAAACCCTGTAAGGGGAAAAACCACGGTGGGAAGCCTTACCCACAATCAAATGATACTAGTGCAGATAGTATGCATGTACAATATGGATTTTGTACATGCAGAAAGGTCAACTGCCTAGAGCTCACTGCTCAATCACAAAATGAGAGTCACACTGACTACAATTGGATGGTTAAATCCAATGATAATGTACTGCACAAAATAGCATCTTCATATGCTGGATTCAGTGTTGGTTTAGTTCTGATTGCCTTCACAAAATCCTTCCTTCAACCTTCAAATTATGTCTATGTGTATAGCTCTGCTTATTTTCGCATATACCTTATTGCAATCCTTTTTCGCATTCACACACTTGTCTCATAAATGAGACCTTATATTTATACCATAACCTAAGACCAATTAAATAGGTCAGCTCACTAAAAGATATTACAATAAAATCAATTACAAATAAATCAATATCTAATGCATGATGTTGGCTTAATGCATTTACAATAATAATAAATCATTTCCATAATGTGTCATGCTGATCTGGAATATATATACTTGTCGGTGCTTATCCTAGACCTATTTGCTGGTAACAAAAAATATGCAAACCCGAATAAACAATTAACCAAATTGCCAAAACCAAGTGATTGAATAATGTCTTCAACATAACCAAGTAGTCTCCAAGTCATTCCAAGTTCTGGTGAATAATATAATCTTTCGGTGAACCAAATACTAGTGACTGTGCATAAGTCTCTGACTTGCTAGTGAACATAACCAAAATCTCCAAGTGCTGATAAGTGTTGACATCAATGAGAAAATCATATTAACATATCCAAAATGGCAACAATCTCCCCCTTTTGCATTGATGGCAACACAAGATGGAAAAACCATCAAAGTGCCAAAACAAAAATGCTAAAAACCAAAAACCAACAATCTCCCAAAGAGATCATTAACCAGAAATCAAAATACATAATATTTGTCCCCCTAGGAATAATCTCTCCCCAAAAGAAAAAGATAATGTGTTTTTCCATATCAATCTCTCCCCCTTTGACATCAAATGCCAAAGCAATACAAAACCAAATACAAAATACCAAATTATTATACCAACTACTCCCCTTGAGAAGTAGCTCTCCTCATCAAAGCCGGAATAAAAATATTTTTCTGTTAATTCTACCGGTTGATGACAAACAACAACTATCTAAGTCTCTACCGGTGGGGGTAGGACTCCAAGTTTCTCTTTGAGATACTCAAATGTTTCCTTAGGCAAAGACTTTGTAAAAATATCTACAATCTTCTCTTTAGTATTCACATAAACCAATTTCACTTCTTTTGCTTCAACATTCTCCTTTAGAAAATTGAATTTGATAGAAACATGTTTAGTCTTAGAGTGAAATACTAGGTTCTTTGATATATTTTGATTCTATTGTTGATAGACTTGTACAACTCTATTTCTTGCTCAACCATGAAATTAGTCTGCTGCCAAGAAAAAATGCTACATCGATGGTGCTTTTTCTGTCATCCACATCTCCTACCCAATTAACATCTGTGTATGCACATAAATAAGAATTTTGATCTCTAGGATACCATAAACCAAGATTTGTAGTGCCTTGTAGGTACTGGAAAATCCTTTTCACTACTGATTCATGATTTTCTTTAGGATTACTCTGAAATCTTGAAACAATACATACTTCATTCATAATATTAGGTCTTGTTTGTGTTGGTATTTTGGTATGGTTTTGTCATTGATGTCAACACCTACTAAAACACTAGCACTTTGGAGATCCAACAACATTCACTGGCAAGCTAGTAACTATTGCACAGTTACTGGTATATGGTTCATCGACATGATATAATGTTCACTGGCACTTGGAATGATATGGAAGACACTTAGTAATGTCGAAGACATCATATGGACACTTTGTTTTGAAGAATTAATCATTGGTATATTCATATTGGCATATTTTCTTTTACCGGCAAATAGGTCGAGGGTTATCTAGGGTTACACCGATAGACTTATCTTTTTCAGATCAGCATGGCATGCTATAGAGATGATTTATTATTGTTGTAAATGCATTAAGCTGACATGTTCAATCAGTTATTGCATCGGATATTATATTATTTGTAAAATGTTTTTATTGTAATATCTTGTAGAGCCGACCTACTAAAATTGGTCTTAGGGTATGATATAAACACTAGTACATTTAGGTCAAGATTTCGACAGCCAATCATCAGAATTCTAACCACATTTCGTCGCACTACCGACAAAAAAGGCCATCGAAAACTTTGTCTCAGAAGTTCCGACTATCCTTGTGGTCGTCGCAATTTTGACATCACCTCCAACCTTTCCGACGGCCACCATGGATGCTCATTCCGCGAAAGAATATTGTCGCCATCTCGGGCTGTCGTCAGAATTCAGACTCCAAAGTATAAAATTCCAACAGAGGAGTGCCATCGGATGCACAACATCCTTGTCGGGCATTTCATGAGTTGTCATTGGAATTCCGATGGTGAGAGATGATGTGGGTCAAACGGCTTTGCCATCGGTGCATGAAAGCATTGAACGAGTTCTATTTTTAAAAATTGCATTAAACATTTTAATTTATTTGATTCAATGTTATTTGCAAAAATTGATTATCAATGATGTTTCCTTTCTCCAAGAATTGTCTTGGACCTTTCCATCAAATAATATGTAACATCGAATGACTAAATTTTTTCTTTACAATTGCTTATTTAATTTAATTATTATCTCAGTGTGAATTAAAATTTATATTTGTATGGAAGTAGAACATACAAGTTGAAGAGTCTCTTGCATGCAAATTTCCTAAAAGAAAGCAAGCAGGCATTATCTTGAATGACATGGAAACAAGCTCATCAGCTGCCTAGAAGAGAGCAATTGGAGAATGATAGAGGAAAGTGTTTAAGGGTGATAAATAGATAGATATTATGCAATACAAACAAATAATGTCTGGAGAGTCTGATGTGACATCTCTAATTTATGTCCGAAGGGTCTAACTGGTATTGGAGTTCCTGCGAAACCTATTGGGCCACGCTTGGAGGAAATCAATGTGTTCATGCAAGGAGCACCTTTTTTCTATTATGAGAATGATATTTTTGCACCGAGGGATATTTGGAAGTCAATATCCAAAAATTTCTATAGTGTGGAACAAGAGTTGGCGAACTCGAAGTATAATTGTCAGCTTTCAAAAGACCAAGAGTTTATATACACAATCTCCCAATAGAAGAGTGATTTCAAGAATTACCTCTCCCCCCATGACTATTCAGGAAGCACTTCCTCAAATAGAGGACTATTAGCCTCCATGGGATCAAAGAAAAAAATTAAAGCATAGACTCTAGACGATGTGGTGGTGTCCTTCGTGAAGAACTCTACACTATAATTGAAAATTCATGAGGGAAACTGCAAGATAGTGAAGAGAAATACAATCTTGAAAAGTGAGAAGAATGGATCTTGGTTTGGGTGGGGCCAAGTCAGGTGGCTCCTCTAGAGGTTGACGAGATAGAAATCATATTAGGATTTGAAAAAGATCACACTCGTGGAACTTCATGTGCGAGTGATCGATTGCGGTGTTTGGGTAATGCATTCCAAATAGATACAATTGCATTCCAAATCAGTAATGTCTTGATGGCATGCAATTGTATCTATTTGGAATGCATTACCCAAACACCGCAATCGATCACTTGCACACGAAGTTCCACGAGTGTGATCTTTTTCAAATCCTAATATGATTTCTATCTCATCAACCTCTAGAGGAGCCACCTGACTTGGCCCGACACAAACTAGGATCCATTCTTCCCACTTTTCAAGATTGTATTTCTCTTCACTATCTTGCAGTTTCCCTCATGAATTTTCAATTATAGTGTAGATTTCTTCATGAAGGACACCACCACATCATCTAGAGTCTATGCTTTAATTTTTTTCTTTGATCCCATGGAGGCCAATAGTCCTCTGTTTGAGGAAGTTCTTCCTGAATAGTCATGGGGGGGAGAGGTAATTCTTGAAATCACTCTTCTATTGGGAGATTGTGTACATAACCTCTTGGTCTTCTGAAAGCTAACAATTATACTTCGAGTCCACCAACTCTTGTTCCACACTATAGAAATTTTTGGATATTGACTTCCAAATATCCCTCGGTGCAAAAGTATCATTCTCATAATAGAAAAAAGGTGCTCCTTGGATGAACACATTGATTTCCTCCAAGCGTGGCCCAATAGGTTTAGCAGGAACTCCAAAACTAGTTAGACCCTCTAGACATAAATTAGATACGTCACATCAGACACTCCAGACATTGTTTGTTTGTATTGCATACTATCTATCTATTTATCACCCTTAAACACTTTCCTCTGCCATTCTCCAATTGCTCTCTTCTAGGCAGCTGATGAGCTTGTTTCCATGTCATTCAAGATAATGCCTGCTTGCTTTCTTTTAGGAAATTTGCTTGCACATGACTCTTGAACTTGTATGTTCTACTTCCATACAGATATAAATTTTAATCCACACTTAGATAATAATTAAATAAAATAAGCATTTGTAATGAAAAGATTTAGTCATTCGATGTTACATATTATTTGATGGAAAGATCCTAGACAATTCTTGGAGAAAGGAAACATCATTGATAATCATTTTTTGCAAATAACACTGAATCAAATAAATTAAAAATGTTTCATGTAATTTTTAAAAGTAGAACTCGTTCAATGCTTTCATGCACCGATGGCAAAGCCATCTAACCCACACCATTACGCATAATAGAACAAATCAATATAATAAGCTATTATAAAGAATATATACAAAAATATGATAGAATATTAAATTACCATTACAAACCCATAAACCATTAAATAGTGAAAATAGATATAAATTTGTAAATGTCTCCCCATAAACACCACAACCATAACCAAAACAAAAAAAATTCTTACCCGCAAAAACTTAGCTGGTGAGTTGCAAGTCTACAACTTCTCTCAGATGATCAAACTGTTTCTTAATTTTGTTCTTCTGGTTAATCAATGGATTTAGTTGCATGTTCAAGTTTTCTATTTGAAGCCTTCCATTTCCCTATATTTGAGACATAATAAAATTATTGTGAGTAGGAAATTGATTCAAGAGTTACGTGTGAAGAATTTGGCAAAGTAAATGATGACAATCAAACTCAAATTTTGTCTGTCTTGATTAAAGACTTTTATCCTGATGGCATTAAATTAAAGTTCTTTCTCTATTTTTTGGTGATCTTTGGAGCAGAGGTTGCTTTGCATCGACCTGGGATACATTTAACTTGTGTTGTATCTGCGAAAATATGTAACCTAGGATGATGCAATGCAACCTCTGCTCCACCAATACCAGATATAAGAGAAAGTACTTTAATTTAAAGCCATCACAATAAAAAGCTTTCAAGACATATATTAGGTATAAAAGGAAGCCTACCCTGTCATTTGAAGGGGTTTACCTACAATTCAAGTGATCGCTTAATTATAAAATCAATTCAATTCCAAGTGAACATGCAATCAAGTTAATAAAGATATTTAATAAAGATATCATCTTTTAAATTAAGAAATGGGTAGGAGATTAAGAATACAAACCTTCCATATTGCACACTTCAAGGTATATTAAAATTAGTTTAAAGTGTATTCATTTAGGGACCTTTCATAAAATATTCTCAACTTACATATCATAAAAGGATCTGCTCCACCAATACCAGATAGAAGAGAAAGTACTTTAATTTAAATCCATTAGGATAAAATGCTTTCAAGACATATAAAATCAAGTGATCTCTTAGTTATAAAATCAATTCAATTCCAAGTGAACGAGCAATCAAGCATTGAAGGAGAATTCAAGTTGGTGCAGGTGAATTTGGAAGACAAAAGGACTCAATGAAGCCATTAAAGACTTTTGAATGTCTTAGGAGTGAAGAGCCAATCAATGATGATGTCTTAATGGGGCAGCCTTAAACAACACACACTAAGCTTTGACTGCTTAGGTGTGTTGTGGGCCCATTCCTTCCCTTGACATCCCTTCCAGTCTGTTTCCATTAAAAAGATAATCACCATTAGCATAGATTGCAGGATATGCACAAGATGTGTTTGAAATGGATTTAGAAACTTCCAACCAAATGTGATTAGTGAGTATAGATGTTGTAGTGCAACTGCCCAGGTACACATGCATGCAAAATATGTAAGCTTAGATAAGGCACATGAACTATTTGACATAATGCCTCAAAGATCACCCAATATCCAATGACGGTTGGGAGAAAGAAAACATCAATTTTTTGATAATCTTAAATATTTCTTTATTCATCACTATAAATATATTATGAATATAGTCTCAATATTGCATAAATTTATTCTATTATGAATGCAATATTTAGGGATGTAATCTTTATATATTTTTTTAATTAGGAAAAGGTCCTAATAGAATCCCCAACTAATTAATCTACAGAAAGATACAACTAAATAAAGAAATTCAATCCTCACCACTATGGTCTTGAAGGCTTTTAAGACACTTGGATTCCTATTTTGGTCCGCTTTTCGTTGACCTTATGTTAAGATAGTAAACTAGTTTGAGAGAATCTATTGGGTGGGAAATTGTGTATGGTTGCAATTATTTTCATGCATGGAAAGTGATTTAAAGTTTGGACCAATAGAGGATAAGTATTTCTTGAACCTTCAAGGACATGTGTAGAGCACTGCATGGATGTTTCTCCATTATTGAACTCTTTGAATATGTAAGTAAATTATTTTTGGTTGATGACACAGTAAGTGTGGTATTTGTCTTTTCGATATGTTGTGGATAATATTAATCAAATAATGAATTTTTTTGATGCTATATACACTATGTTTTGGATTGAATTTAGGTAAGCGATGAGGTAATGGAAGAATAAAAGAGGTACACAAAGGAAGAAGAGTGAAATAGGTGGTTTGGGATGGAGGTTACAAGTATATATGATAATTGGTATGGATAATTTGTTGTCTATAAAGAGGCAAATAAGCTATCACAACTTCAACATGAATGAATGCCTCATCTATAGAAGTAAAAGGTACCTCTAATGGTTTCAAAATTTGTCAAAATAGTTATGATATACCAAATAATCAAGTGGAATATCCTTTAGGTAACTAATATTATCTTCAAACTATTTATTTTGATTTTCATCATATCCTTTCCATGTGCATTTCCCTTGGTTTTAGTCCCATTTTTTCTTTATTTAATATATATTCAAAACAAAATTTATAGATGCCTCTACTTGTCTCACCACTCATTAATTGTTTGGGATTTTCATTCCATTCACCTAGGTTGGCATCTATTCTAAGACTTTGTGTCATGGCCAAGCTAAATTATTATTCTCTCCATCTTGTTAATGACCATTTCATTAATGAATCCTTCCTCATAATTTTGGATAAGTGAGACAATGTTAGCTCAAGGAATCTTTTCAATCCTCTTTCAAGATTCTTTCCCAAGTAATAATCTTGCATATTGGAAAATAAATTACGCTTCTATTTTTCCAAGCTACTCTTCCTTATAATGTTTAGATTTATTCTAAAGTGCTCATTGTGACTCATGTTTACTACTCTTCCTATTAGTCTCATTCCAATATCTCCTACAAAAATATGGAATGATTACATTTATATTTTATTTGTGTCTCCTAAATATCCACAAAATTTGGAACAATAATACAAATTTTCAATAATAGGATGAGCATCACTTTGATGAAATGAGTACTAAGTGATCCATTCTTATGAAGGTTTCATGTAAACTATTCATGAGAATGGGTCAGCTTGACTCTAAAACTATGCAAGTGAATCTTGATATAAATATCATAGTATGAAAGTCATGTGAAAACACTCATTCTTCTAGCATTGAAAGTTGTGAGAGAGTTATTAAGGGGATTCTCATGTGTATAGATTCAATGTATAAGTTCAAGACAGATTTTGAGGTGATATTTCTTTCATTTTGGTACATCTATCTTTAAATTGGATGTTCTTTTGCCTTGATGGTAGGGAGTAAGTAATTTTTATGTGGGTTCCTTTTTTCATTCTTGGATTATTAAGGAAAACATAGTTTGTGAAGAGGAGGTTTTGCTTGTTATCTTATAAAAAAATTGGGTATTAGCTATTATAATAAATGATAGACAAAACAATGTCCTTTAAGGCTGTTGAAAAGAAATATCTGTATGATGGATTCTCTTCCCAATTTATCTTCAAAGTTATTTAGTAAATATTTGGGTAACCAAAATAGGGTATGTTGATTTGCAAAGGAAGAACTAAATCTCCCAAGCTTGTTCCAACAACCATAAAATTTTATGATTGGGATGCAAGGGAGATTAGTGGATTTGATGGGTTGGCTTTGGCTAGATTCACCTAAGACAATTGATGATTTATTAGGCATTGTTGCCATCGATGCAATGTTAAGGTTATTATGGCTGATTATCAAAGCTAGTGGGATTCAAATATAGAGGCGTGTTTAAGATAATTCTTATCATTGGTTGGTTAATAAAAATATGGTTTCAAGATTGATGCACAAACATATTAGAAGGGCACTTTTATGATGTATGTGAAATAATCACATTATCAAGCAAAATAATAGGTAATCTATAGGCAAGAATACTCCATATATAGATATTCTATATGAGGGACATGACTAATTCCACAAACTATAAGATTGACTAGGCTTTTCTCATTAGTGGAATCATATAATAGCTAGTGTGTATTGTTGGCTAGATGCATGAATTTGTAGTTTCCATACAACTAAGAAATGATAATGTTTCTAAGTACAAACCAAGTGGGAACTATAGACCCACTAATCTTATTTGTAACCACTCGCCATGACTATATTATGATAACTCTCTTATTAATAATAGAGAGTATCTAATACATTTATTAAGACCCTGATTATGGTCATGGTAGACCACACAAAGAATGACTTCCATAGGAGGCTAAGAAGGTGATCCATGAAGTACAAGAGTTTGTTTCATTCAATCCTTAACATTAACTATCATTAAGGTGGAGAAATATTTGAGGTGAGAAATTTAGTGAAATATTACTTAATATTCTAACTGGAGATATTACATACTAATCATGAAGTGTGAGTTCATATGACTCATTGATATATAATGTAAAGTATTACATAATTAAAATTGTAAAAAACACTACCTACTTGATATTAAATTTATTATTATTCTAATGTGCAAAGAATAAACAAGATTATCTAGGAATTAAATCTGTTATAGTTTCATCATTAATAGATGGATGGATTGAATGAGTGATCGGTGAAGTAGTTGAATTTGTGCCTATAATTCTAGAGGTTGGAGAGTTTAAAAACATTGCATGTACATCGATCATTGATGGCCAAATTAATGCATCTACTTGTGCACATAAAAGGCCCACATGAATGCATCTTAAAACTTACTCATTGGATATGCTTTCTACTATTGCTTTGTCAATCACATCCACAATATTTCCTCTCGCAAAAGATTTCCATACCTAAACAAGAATGACTAATACTCATCTTGATGAGATATATAATATAATCTACCTCTCTGTTTGGATTCTCTGGATAAGTATTACATGGGGAGAAATGGGGGTGATGGGGGAGGAGATTACAATCTTGTATTAGGATATAGATTTATTTTCCGACCATAATGTAACGAAAATGAACCAAAAATTTTCTTGATTAATCTGTTCTAATACCCTAACTAGCAAGGAATTTTGTTGATACAACTATAGCACAAGTTCAAGAAAATTTCACCACAAAAATACCATTCCTCAAGAGTGCTCGCATCCATAATTCTTTCTCAAAGATGACTTCTTCCTCCATCTATAGCTCTTATTTCTATGGACGGAGGCCCGGGAATTGCCGTTTACACATCCTATTTTGGGCTCCCTTGCGGTCGTCCTCGTTGGTTATGTGCCAGCCCTTGGCACTTCGTTCCCCTGTTTCCCACTGCGACCGTCTTTGTCACACCAATGATCGCTACAGAGGCAGGACGACTGAGAGGTGGGATTTTGGTCTTTTCTTTTTTTTTTAAGTAATGCACGCGGTCATCAAAATTTCGACGAACACGGGCACTTTTTCTAAAAAACCTTAATGTCATTGCATTATTGTCAGAATTCCGAAGAAATCGGGCATTTTTTCAAAAAAAAATCAAGTTTGATCACAATATACCTTCTCCGTCGGAAACCTCCATCAAAATTTTAGGCTAAATGTATTAGTGAAATATAAGATCTTATTTGTAAGATCGAATGTGTGGAATGCAAAGAAAAATTGTGAGAAGGTATATGTGAAATTAAGTAGAGGTATACACGAAGACATCATTTGAAGGTGAAGTTAGGTTTTTGTAGAAGCATATCAGCATTACACCGGTACTGAATCCAGCATATGAAGATGCTATTTTATACAGTACATTCTTAATGGATTTAACCATCCAATTGTAGTCATTGTGACTCTCATTTTGTGATTGAGTAGTGAGCTCTAGGCTGTTGGCCTTTCTGCATGTGCAGACCCCATTTATGTACACTTACTATCTGTAGTAGTATCATCTGATTGTGGGTAAGGTTTCCCACCATGGTTTTTCCCCTTACAAGGTTTCCACATACAAATATTGGTGTTATGTGTTGTGGATGACTTTATGCTTATGTTTCATGGATTAATCTTTACCGGTATAGCAATTTACTGTTAACACTGTCTACCGGCATACTTAACTGGTTTACCAGTATTAAGCATTAAGTTGGGTAATTGGTTTTTGGTTTGAATTTATTAGACAACTGATTCACCCCCCCCTCTCAGTTGTCTCTGGGACCTACCAATTGGTATCAAAGCCTAGTCCTCTTTCGTAGAAGTTTAACAACTTGAGGAGATCCAATGTCTACTAATTATTTTAGGAAGGACAGTCCTAAACTTGATGGAACCAACAATGGGATATGGAAGATCAGGATGGAGACACATCTGAATTGCATTCGTAAAGACATCTTAGAAGTTATAAAGAATGGTTATACTACTACTGTAGCTGGTCAGGCTACTCCAACTACGTTAGCTAAAGATGAGGAGAATGATTACAAAGCAAGAGAAGCACTTTTGAGCACATTATCAGATCAACAAATCATGGGATTATTAGATAGGTCTACTGCTAAAGCTATTTGGGATCATTTGGAAACACTAAATGAAGGAGATTCCACAGTCAAGATTGCAAAACTTGAAAGCTTCCGAGTCAGGTATGAACATCTGAAAATGGAAGAAGATGAAAGAATTTCTGTTTTTATGGAAAGAGTAAATGAAATTGTTTTGGGTATTAAATGTTGTGGAGGAACCCTGAATGAGGATGAAATTGTTTCAAAAATCTTAAGAGGTTTTCCACCGGCATATAAGATGAAGGTTGCTGCTATAAATGAGTTGAAAACAATGCCTAATACATTAGTAACTAGGGATACATTGATTGGAAAACTTTCAACCTTTGAAATTGAGGAATTTGGTCCTGTTGCTACTATAAAGACAAATTTGGCCTTTAAAGAATCAACATCATCTGCTCCATCATTTGACAAATTAGACTGGAAAGCCTTTTATGCAAGAGAACTTGAAGAAAATAGGAAGGAGAATGAAGAGATTGAAGAACTTGAAGCACTATTTGCAAGGAAAATGCCAAAAGGTCCAGTTGGAAGTAAGTATGAAGGTAAAGCACCCTTTAAATGTTTCAACTACAATAAAATTGGTCATATGGCTTCGAGATGTGCTAATAGACATGCTAGACTAAGAGAAGAAGCTAGAAGAACATACAAGCCTAATCCTGAATATCAGAGATACAAATTTAAGAAGAACAAAGACAAATCTTGTTATATTGCTGATGAAGGTGTGACTGATGATTCTAATGAGGATCCAATAGACAATGGATGGGTTTTTGTTGCTATAACAGAAGATCAACTGGCACCTACTGCTCAACTGGTAGAACAAGCCCTAGTAGCTAAAGTTGAAGCAAAGGATGGATGGATCATTGACTCAGGATGCTCACATCACATGATAGGAGACAAACGTAAATTCTTGAACTTTCAAGAATACAATGGAGGTTTAGTAAGATTTGGAGATGACAAAGCCTATTCAATCAAAGGTAAGGGTTCAATATCTCTTGATGGTAAGCATAACACTGACAATGTCTACTATGTTGAAGGATTAAAGCATAATCTTTTAAGTGTTGGTCAACTAGTTGAGAAGGGATTTCAGTTATAATTTAAAAATGAAAAATGCAAAATCATGAATAGAACTGGTTTGGAAATTGCAACCGGTAATTAGACTAGAGGTATTATCTTTCATTTGAATAACAGTGAAAAGGCATGCTTGATTGCACATATAGATAAAAGTTGGTTATGGCATAAGAGACTATGTCATGTAAACTTTGATTGCATGGTAAAAATTAGTACTTCTAAGGCAGTTAGAGATCTACCTAAAATTGTGAAACCTCAGAATATAATTTGTAAGGAATGTCAATTTGGAAAACAAGTTAGAGCTAGTTTCAAAAGTATTCTAGACAAATCCAATAATGCTCTTGATTTGATTCACACTGATTTATGTGGTCCAGCAAGAACTAAAAGCTTACAAGGTGATAGATATTTCATGCTAATTATTGATGATTATTCTAGAATGTGTTGGGTTACTTTTCTCAAAGAAAAATCAAAAGCACTTGGAAAGTTCAAACTGTTGAAAGCAATGGTTGAGAATGAAACCGGTAAGAAAATCAAATGTTTAAGATTAGATCAAGGAGGAGAATTCACATCTAAGGACTTTAATACATTCTGTGAAGTGAATGGAATCAGAAGACAATTATCAGCACCTCGGACACCACATCAGAATGGAGTTGTTGAAAGGAAAAATAGAACTATCTTGGATGTAGCAAGAAGTATGTTATCTAAAGTAAATCTACCACATGTGTATTGGAGAGAAGCAGTTAGCACTGCTATTTATAAATTCAACAAAGTTCACATCAAAGGTGAAACCGGTAAGACCCCTCATGAACTATGGTTTGGTAATACTCCTACTCTTAAGTATTTTAGAATTTTTGGAAGTAAATGTTATATCAGAAGAGATGAGTATATTGGCAAATTTGATCTTAGAAGTGATGAAGGAATATTTCTTGTTTATTCATCTAAGAGCAAGGCATATAGATGTTTTAATAAGAGACTACAGAAAATTGTTGAGAGTACAAATGTAAAGATTGATGAACAATTCAGAGGAACTTCAAGGTACATAGACTTTGAACCGGCAATAGAAATTGTGACAAATGAACCGGTATAGAATGAAGATCCAGTTACCCTGGTACCATCAGAGGATTCCACAGTAATTGAAGATCAACAACAAATTAAGACACCCCAGTATGTAAGATTGAATCATTCTAAAGATCAGATAATTGGAAACAAATTTAAAGGAGTTATGACAAGAGGAAGATTGGCAAATGAAGAGGCATGTCTTATTTCTCAAATTGAACCAGCATCTATAAATGAGGCATGTGAAGATAAATTTTGGATTAAAGCTATGGAAGAAGAACTAGGACAAATTGAGAAAAATAATACTTGGACATTAGTTCCCTGGCCTAAAGATAAAAATATAATTGGAACCAAATGGGTATTTAGAAACAAACTTAATGAAGATGGTAAAATTGTCAGAAATAAAGCAAGACTAGTGTGCAAGGGATATTCTCAGAAAAAGGAGTTGATTACAATGAAACCTTTGCACCGGTAGCTAGAATTAAGGCAATCAGATTATTCTTGGCTTTTGCAGCTCACAAGGACTACAAAGTTTATCAAATGGATATTAAATGTGCATTTTTGAATGAAGATCTTGAAGAGGAAGTATATATTGAACAACCTGATGGATTTTCTTTGACAAATGACAATGATATGGTTTGTAGGTTAAGAAAAGCTCTGTATGGATTGAAACAAGCCCCAAGAGCTTGATATGCAAGGTTGGATAAGTATCTTTTAAAGATTGGTTTTACTAAAGGAAATGCAAACAACAATTTATATTACAAAATAACTAATGATGACATCTTGATTATAGAAGTATTCGTTGATGATATAATCTTTGGAGGAGAAGATGGATTATGTAAGGAATTTTCTATTAAAATGCAGCAAGAATTTGAAATGTCTATGATTGGAGAAATAAAATTCTTTTTAGGATTGCAGATTTCACAGACTGATAAAGGTATATTTTTGAGTCAACCCAAGTACTTGAAAGAATTACTAAATAAATTTGGGATGGAGAACTCTAAACCGGTAAGCACACCTATGACTACAAATGACAAACTATCTTAAAGAGATGAATCTACACCTGTTAATCCAACTAGATACAAATCTATGATAGGAGGTTTACTATATTTGACACAAACCAGGCCTGATATTATGAATGCAGTATGTATTGTTTCTAGATTTCAAAGTAATCCTAGGGAAAATCATGAATCAATAGTAAAAAGGATTTTCTGGTACTTACAAGGCACTGCAAATCTTGGATTATCGTATCCTAGAGATGAAAATTTTGATCTATGTGCATACACAGATGCAAATTGGGTAGGAGATGTGGATGATAGAAAAAGCACCACTGGAGGAGCATTCTTTCTTGGAAAGAGATTAGTTTCTTGGTTGAGTAAGAAATAGAGTTGTACATCTTTATCAACAACAGAATCAGAATTTGTTGCAGTAGCAACTAACTGTACACAGGTACTATGGCTTAAGCAAATATTGAAAGCCATAAAGGTAAAATGCAAAGAACCTATTACTATATATTGTGATAACACTGCAACAATTGATATATCTAAGAATCTTGTATTACATTCTAAAACAAAACATGTTTCTATCAAACTAAATTTTCTAAGAGAAAAAGTTGAAGAAAAGGAGATAAAACTGGTTTATGTGAATACTAAAGAACAACTTGCAGATATTTTCACAAAACCTTTGCCTAAGGAGACTTTTGAATATCTCAGAGATCAGCTTGGAGTCATACCACCACTAGTAGAGACTTAGATAGTTGATGACTGTCATCAACCGACAGAATTGAAAGACAAATCTTTTACTTTGGTCTTTGATGAGGAAGCTACTTCTCAGGGGGAGTAGTTGGTATATTGAATTGATTGGTATTTTGTATATGAACTTGGTTTTATTATAACCTTGGCATTTGATGTCAAAGGGGGAGAGATATCTATGGAAAAACACATTATCTTTTGAGGAGAGATTGGTATTAAAAAAGTTTTGGAAAACACATGTTGCTCCTAGGGGGAGAAATTGTTTAGAGGAGATTGTTGGTTATTGGTATTTGGCATTTCTGTTTTGGCACTTTGATGGTTTTTCCATCTTGTGTTTCCATCAATGCCAAAGGGGGAGATTGTTGGTATTTTGGTATGGTTTTGTCATTGATGTCAACACCTACTGAAACACTAGCACTTTGGAGATCCAGCAACATTCACCGGCAAGCAAGTAACAATTTCACAGTTACTGGTATATGGTTCACCGACAGGATATAATGTTCATCGACACTTGGAATGATATGGTAGACACTTGGTAATGTTGAAGACATCATATGGACACTTTGTTTTGAAGAATTAATCATTGGTATATCCGTATTGGCATATTTTCTTTTACCGACAAATAGGTCCAGGGTTATCTAGGGTTACACCGGTAGGCTTATCTTTTTTAGATCAGCATGGCACGCTATAGAGATGATTTATTACTGTTGTAAATGCATTAAGCCAACATGTTCAATCAGTTATTACATCGGATATTATATTATTTGTAAAATGTTTTTATTGTAATATCTTGTAGAGCCGACCTACTAAAATTGGTCTTAGGGTATGGTATAAATATAAGATCTTATTTGTAAGATCGAATGTGTGGAATGCAAAGAAGAATTGTGAGAAGGTATATGCGAGATTAAAGAGAGGTATACATGAAGACATCATTTGAAGGTGAAGCTAGGTTTCTATAGAAGCATATCAACATTACACTGGTACTGAATCCAGCATATGAAGATGCTATTTTATACAATACATTCCTATTGGATTTAACCATCCAACTGTAGTCAGTGTGACTCCCATTTTGTGATTGAGTAGTGAGCTCTAGGCTATTGGCCTTTCTGCATGTGCAAACCCCATTTATGTACACTTACTATCTGCGGTAGTATCATCTGATTGTGGGTAAGGTTTCCCATCATGGTTTTTCCCCTTACAGGGTTTCCACATACAAATATTGGTGTTATGTGTTGTGGATGACTTTATGTTTATGTTTCATGCATTAATCTTTACCGGTATAGCAATTTACTGTTAACACTGTCTACCGGCATACTTAACTAGTTTACTGGTATTAAGAATTAAGTTGGTTATTTGGTTTTTGGTTTGAATTAATTAGACAATAGATTCACTCCCCCCCTCTTAGTTGTCTCTAGGACCTAACAATTTATGTCAAATATAGTAAAGCTCCTATCATAGATTTGTATCTAGTCAGATTAACAGGTGTTGATTCATCCTTCAAAGATAATTGATCAGTTGTAGTGATAGGTGTGCTTACCGGTTTACAGTTTTTCATGCCAACTTTCTTTAGTAATTCCTTCAAGTACTTAGATCGACATAGGAATATACCTTTATCAGTCTATGAAATCTGCAATCCTAAAAAGAATTTTATCTCTCCAATCATAGACATTTCAAATTCTTGCTACATTTTGTTAGAAAAATCATTACACAAACCATCTTCTTCTCCATAGATTATATCATCAACAAAAACTTCAATAACCAATATGTCATCATTACTCACTTTGTAGTATAGATTGTTGTCATTATTACCTTTAGTGTAACCAAGCTTCAAAAGATATTTGTCCAATCTAGCATACCAAGCTCTAGGAACTTGTTTCAATCCATATAAAGCTTTCCTTAACATGCAAACTATGTCTTTGTTATCTGTCAAAGAAAATCCATCAGGTTGTTCAATAAAAACTTCTTCTTCAATATCTCCATTCAAAAATGCACATTTAACATCCATTGGATATACTTTATAGTGCTTGTGTGCTACAAAAGCCAATAAAAGTCTGACTGCCTCAATTCTAGCTACTGGTGCAAAGGTTTCATTGTAATCAATTCCTTCTTTCTGTGAATATCCCTTACACACCAATCTTTCTTTGTTTTTTATTACCTTACCATCTTCATAAAGTTTATTTCTGAAAACCCATTTAGTTCCAATTACATTTTTGTCTTTAGGTTGGGGAACTAATGACTAAGTGTTATTCCTTTCAATTTGTTCCAATTCATCTTCCATAGCTTTAATCTAATATTTATCTTCATATGCCTCATTAATTGATGTAGGTTCAATTTTAGAAATAAGACATATCTCTTTATTTGCCAATCTTCCTCTAGTCATAACTTCTTGAAATTTGTTTCCAATTATCTGATCTTTACAATGATCCAGTCTTACATACCGGGGTGTTTTTACTTGCTGCTGTTCTTCAGTGACTGTTGAATCTCCAGATGATGTTGGTGTAACTGGATCACTATTATGTACCAGTGTATTCACAGTAGGTTCATTATCTCTATTGTTGGTTCAGAGTCTGTGTACTTTGAATTTCCTCTAAATTGTTCATCAATCTTCACATTTGCACTCTCAACAATTTTCTGCAATTTCTTGTTAAAACATCTGTATGCCTTGCTCTTAGATGAATAACCAAGAAATATTCCTTCATCACTTATAGGATCAAATTTTCCAATATACTCATCTCTTCTAATATAGCATTTACTTCCAAATATTTTGAAATATTTAAGAGTAGGAGTATTACCAAACCATAGTTCATGTGGAGTCTTACCGGTTTCACCTCTGATGTGAACTCTGTTGAATGTATAAACTATTGTATTGACCACTTCTCTCTAGTATATATGAGGTAGATTTGCTTCATATATCATACTTCTGGTTGGATCCAAGATAGTTTTGTTTTTCCTTTCCACAACTCCATTCTGTTGGGGTGTTTGGGGTGCTGATAACTATCTTCTGATCCCATTCACTTCACAAAATGTATTAAATTCCTTAGATGTGAATTCTCCTTATTGATCTGATCTCAAACATTTGATTTTCTTTCTAGCAGGATCGGTTCCTAGTAGAACTTGTTGTAAAGTCTTTAATTGGACTAGGCTCCTAATAGAGAGGACTTCAAAAGAGTTCAAGAACAACTTGTGGATATTCATCCCCACCATGGTTTTTCCCAGTTGGGTTTCCATGTGAAAAATCAGTGTGTTATGTGTGATGCTTTTTCATGTGATGTTTTAGTGTTTTCTATTAAGTGGTAATGAAAACCGATCCAATGGTCATTGTATTTCTGATGTATTACTTGCTTAAGCATATGGGTAAAGTTGAGATGAGATATTAGGTTTTAAGAAGATCTAGATGTTACTGGTTTATGTCTTTTACAGTCTTACTGTGTTACCAGTAGTGCCTTGATTTAGATTAGTGATATTGTTTACCAGTTAGTGCAGTCTTTGTAGTTTAAGTTGTTTAAGAAGTTTTTGTCTATACTGATTCACCCCCCCCCCTCTCAGTATCTGTTGGGTATTTACTGTTCATCATTATTCATCATATTCTTCTTAAACTTGTATTTCTGATAGTTAGGGTTAGGCTTATATGTTCTTTTAGCTTCTTCTCTTAATCTTGCATGTCTATCAGGACATCTAGAAGCCATATGACCAATCTTATTATAGTTAAAACATTTAAAGGGTGCTTTACCTTCATACTTACTTCCAATTGGACCTTTAGGCATTTTCCTAGAAAATACTACTTCAAGTTCTTCAAGTTCTTCATTTTCTCTCCTGCTTGCTTCAAGTTCTCTTGCATAGAAGGCTTTCCAATTAGATTTATCAGATGATGATGATGTAGTTGATGATGATGCCTTGAAAGCTAGATCTATCTTGATAGTAGTAATAGGACCAAATTCCTCAAGCTCAAAAGATGAAAGTTTTTCAACCAAAGTGTCTCTAGATACTGATGCATTAGGCATTGTTTTCAATTCATTTATAGTAGTAACTTTCATTTTATATGGCGGTGGGAAAGCTCTTAAAACTTTAGAAACAATCTCATCTTCACTTAAGGTTCCTCCACAACAGTGTATACCCAAAATGATTTCATTTACTCTTTCTATAAAAGCAAAAATTCTTTCTTCTTCTTCTTCCATTTTTAGACTTTCATACTTGACTCGAAAGCATTCAAGTTTTGCAATTTTGATTGTGGAATCTCCTTCATTCAATGTTTCTAGTTTGTCCCAAATAGATTTAGCAGTAGATCTATCTGACAATCCCATGAATTGTTGATCTGATAATGTGCTCAAAAGTGCTTCTCTTGCTTTGCAATCATTTTCCTCATCTTTAGCCAAGTTAGGCGGAATAGATTGACCTTGAGTAGGAGCAGTATAGTCATTATTCGTAACATTCCATATGTCCTTTCCAATGCAATTCAAATGTGTCTCCATCTTGATCTTCCATATGCCATAGTTAGTTCCATCAAGTTTCGGACTATCCTTCCTGAAATAGTTAGAAGACATTGGATCTCCTCAAGCTGTTAAACTTCCACAAAAAGAGAACTAGGCTCTAATACCAATTGTTAGGTCCCAGAGACAACTGAGAGGGGGAGGGGAGGGGTTTGAATTAGTTGTCCAATAAATTCAACCAAAATTAACTTAACCAAAACTTAATGCTTAATATCGGTAAACCAAACTTTATGTCGGTAGAGAGTCTTAACAATTAATTATAGTACTGATAAAGATTAATGCATGAAACAAAAAGACATAACATCTACAACACATAACACAAATATTTGTATGTGAAACCCTATAAGGGGAAAAACTACAGTGGGAAGCCTTACGCAAAATCAAATGATACTAGTGCAGATAGTATGTGTGTATGATATGGATTCTGCACATGCAAAAAGGCCAGCTGCCTAGTGCTCACCACTCAATCACAAAATGAGAGTCACACTAACTACAATTGGATGTTTAAATCTAATGATAATGTACTGCACAAAATAGCATCTTCATATGTTGGATTCAGTACCAGTTTAGTTCAGATTGCCTTCACAAAATCCTTCCTTCAACCTTCAAATGATGTCTATGTGTATAGCTCTGCTTATTTTCTCATATACCTTATTGCAATCCTTTTTCGCATTCACGCACTTGGCTCATAAATGAGACCTTATATTTATACCATAACCTAAGACCAATTAAATAGGTCAGCTCACTAAAAAATATTACAATAAAATCAATTACAAATAAATCAATATCCGATGCATGATGTTGGCTTAATGCATTTACAATAATAATAAATCATCTCCATAACATGTCGTGTTGATCTAGAATAGATATACATGTTGGTGCTTATCTTGGACCTATTTGTCAGTAACAATAAATATGCAAACCCGAATAAAAAATTAACCAAATCGCCAAAACCAAGTGATCAAATAATGTCTTTGACATAACCAAATAGTCTCCAAGTCATTCCAAGTGCCGCTGAACAATATAATCTATCGGTGAACCAAATATCAGTGACTGTGCATAAGTCTTTGACTTGCCGGTGAACACAACCAAAATCTCCAAGTGCTGATAAGTGTTGACAAGTGATGATAGGTGTTGACATCAATGACAAAACCATATCAACATATCCAAAATGCGAACAGTCCATAGCAAACTGAACATTGCTCATGTTGTTGGATTAGTGGTGAGATCTCAAAAAGAGGCTAAAGAGAGTCACATGGTGGCTATGAAGAGAATTTTTTGATATCTTAACGACATAGTAGACTATGGTTTATGGTATCCCTATAAAGGAGATTTTACTTTGGATGTCTTTACTGATGTTGATTGGACAGGTAATGTGGATGATCGAAAAAACTCAACTACTAGATATTTTCTACTTGGAGGAAGATTAGTGGCATGGATGAGCAAGAAACAAACTTGTGTTTCTCAATCTACAACTGAAGAAGAGTATGTAGCTGCATCCATGGATTGCATAGAGGTAATATGGATGAGATATGTGCTAGAAAGATTCAAGATAGATATGTTTGAACCAGTGACTATCTATTGTGACAATACAAGTGCCACAAACATTTCTAAGAATCCTATACTTCATTCTAGAACCAAGTACATTAAATTGAAGTATTACTTCCTAAGGAAAAGAGTTCAAGAAAAATAGGTGAAGATGGAATATGTGAAGAGTAAAGATTAATTAGTTGATATCTTTACTAAGCCCTTACCAAAGGCTACCTTTGAGTTTCTTAGAGGTAAACTAGGGGTTAGTCCCCTACATCAGAAGGACTAGATTGATGGAGATCCATCAATCATGTGGATTTCATGTTTATTTTTTACTAAGGATTGATGAAGGTGCAGGCTACTCCTTTGGGGGAGTAAGTCTAATAAAAAGTTTTGATTTAATGCTCTATTATAATTTTTTTGATTTGAATAGTAGAGATGATGGAAGAGGCAGTAGCATAATTGAAGACAAGTGATGCATTTACATCTTTGGCATTGTTGTCAAAAGGGGAGAAGAATTGAAATCAAATATGAAAGTTGAAGATCAGATTGTGAGAAGTAATGGTTAAGGGGAGATGACAAAATAAGGGGAACCGACAGATGATGTGATATCGGAAAACAAGTTGCAGATGATGATGTTACTCTAATTGTATATCTAATTGGTGTTGTCATCAATGCTAAAGGGGTAGATTTTTGGCATTTGGCATAACTGATATAGATATAGGTGATGCAATTGAAGACTGATGACTGCACTGGTAAAGGATAGAAGTCTATTTGTGATGAAGAGATTGAGATTTTATGAATAGATGGCATGTTCAGTTATTTGTGTTGTCATTGATGGTAATTGATGTCAAATGATTTTTGTGATGTTTTGTTTTGTAATATTAGTGATTTAGTTTACCAGAAGACATGGTTTACCGATAGAGAACTAAAGTCTATGAAATAGGACTTTAACCAGTAAAGCAAAGTTGTTTTGATTGAATCAGATGATCGGTGATGATTGGTGATTTATGATTTGGATGGTGAATGTGTATCTGACCGAAACTAGAACTTGTGAAGATTACCAGAAGGCATGTTTCAAATTTTTGATGAAGTTTTGCTAAGGTTTTAGTAGAGTTTAAGATCAGTGAAGAAATCATCAAATCGGTAATGATTTCTGTTATGAAGGTGATCGACGCTAAGTCTACATTAAGTTGGTAACATGACACAACCCGCGTGAAATATTTAATTGTTATTTTGGTGTGATTCAAGGAAAATTTTATTGGGAATATGTGAAATGCTTAGTAGAGTGTTTTGAGGGTTTGACTTTGGTACAAATCAAATTTTCGTGATGGGTTACAATCAACCAATAGTTGATATTGCATTGTAATTTATTTTTAATGATCTTTATATCGATCTGAGATGATCTCTTATGATTTGAATTATAAATTCAAGATGTAATTAGGGTTTCGTGGCCGCCCTAGTTGAGATGGCTATTTAGGACGACACAACTGATGTTTATTGTGTTGGTGGTCTTAGAGAATGTGTTAAGCCATCCAAGTGAAGTGTGAGATCTACTTGAGAGTTGCAGAGTGTTGAGTATAATTGGATTAGATCAAACAAGAAGAGAAGTGCAAGTAACAGATCATTTTCTTACTATTGTTCCCTAATAGTTGCAACAAGTTAAATCCCTTAACCGGGTAGGTCCTAATAGGCCTTAAATATTTAAGTCCCCTAACAGGGAAGCTCTCAAAAGAGTTTTAAATCCTCTCACAAGATTGATCCTAACAGATCATCAAGCTCCTAACCAGGTTGATAGGAAAATCGCTTAACCGGGTGACTCCTAATAGGGCATACTTCAAAAGAGTATAAATATTTGTGGGTGCCAACACCCACTATGGTTTTTCCCTATTTGGGTTCCCATGTCAAAAACTTAAGGTGTTCATGTGTGGAATTTTTTTCATGTGATGTTTATGTTTCATTTCATGCATTATTTTTGAGACACCGGTTATGATGTTTTATCAAAAGTTTATCAGAGGTTATCGGTACTAATAATAAGTTGTTTGAGAAAGATTTTGATTTGATTGATAAGGTTAAAGAGTTGGTAAATGATCAAGTTTATATGATTTCTTTTGTGGTGAAAGTATTGATAGTTGTGGTAAATGATTTGATTAATGTATTAAGCAAATCTGATAAAGAGGTTATTAGACCTGATTAAAGAAGTTGGGATATTTGTTAAATGGTTTCAAATCTAAGATAAGTTTGTTTTTTAGTTAAAGTTTCAATTGGTCTTAATACTAAATCACCCCCACCCTCTCAGTATTAACCAAATCCTCATAGGATTAACTAAATTTTTATCCCCATCAGCATTATCCCATCAAGCATCTTCTGCTTAGCGTGTTCCCTCAAAATTTGAGAAAGAGTATAATAAGTTTTAATGAAATATTTCTCAAATTCACTAACAACAAAAGGCTCTTTCTCATTGGGAATAATTGGTACTATATCAAAGTGTCAATCCTTCTTTCTAATAAGGGGAACCTCCTTCTCCCTATAATGCCTTTTTCTCAATTGATACTTCTGCTCAAATTTTTTTGTGTTAATGTCCATCACTGCATGCCTTGTGAAACCAAAAAAATTAACAATATCCATTGGACTTATATCAACTAAGATTGTGCCTTCAACTATTCAGATTATTCTTGATGTAAGATCATATTTTGTTACCAAAGCCCTTATCAAATCAACTTCCACAAATACATCAGGCACAATCAACTTGGCCATATCAAACCTCCAGAGGTTTGACCTAGGAACAAGCTCATCCTTCTTATTGTAAAAATATTAAAACAAAATTTGACCGCTCTCAAGAATAAAAGCATCACCACATTGCAAGCAACCATCCATCAGATCATCATTGTCTTTAATACTCATGGTGGACATAGGAAGCACATCTAGTAGGTCTTGATATAGTGGAGTCTCTTCACCCTTAGTGGTTCTTGCAAGAGTTTCTACATGTGCCTCAACAATAACTTGGAGTGTCTATGCATGCTCTTCAAACCTTTCTTCGAGAACTTGATGACCCCCAGTTAAGACCACCTCTGGCGGTTGAGTTTCCTTTTTCTTCCTTGAAGCCCTAGGTTTTTTCTCTTTTGACTTCTTCTCCTTCTTCTCCTTGGGTGCTAAGGCCTCTCCCTTCTTTTTTGTCCTCCTTCTTTTCATCTTGGGAGCCACTTCTATCTAGGAGACCTTCTTCTTAGCTTGAGAAGTCCCTACTTGATCTGGTTCATTATCTTGAACCTCAATTGTTGGAGAGTTTTGCACTGCTTTATCCATTTCATTCTTTTTGCCCTTAAAAGAACTACCTCCCTTTCTTGACATTTTTAAATCACAGAAACAAAGAAGAACTACTGTGTTCTTGAGCAAATGAAACCCTAGGGATGATAGGCAATGAATTACTCTACTCAAAATTTACAATTTACCCTTACACTTATGAAGAGGATAAATAACACTTACTGATTTTGATGCTCAATTCAACACCCAAGATACCTTCAATTTGCGTAACACCTTTGGAGTTCTCTATAATTTTAGCTCGCCAAAGCACTTCTCGGTTGCATGAACACAATTCTGAAAGCAAGGTCTCAATTGTGAATTTATTAGGCAACAAATTGTCATAAAGACTAATTCTTTGAGCAATAAATACAACAAGTCAATTGAATGTTTGAGTAGCTGTATTCTCAATTTGAATTTCCATCGTCGATGCTATCCAAGCAATCAAATCTAATAGTTAGGCTCCCTTTGAAATCCACATGGATTTTTTTCTGACATGTCTAAGATGTCATGTTTTATCTTTGAAATTTTAGCCAAAGCATACTGCATGCCCACAAGCTTTCAATTTTCTTCCATCTTTCCCTAGTGGGGCTGCGGGATATTCACCTTTGTTTCGCACACTTGCTGATCTCCTTAGCTTTTGTGGAATATGCATGTGAAGATGTGAGGTACCAAAATCCCACTTTACTCTTCGCACTTTCATAATTCTGCAATCCCGTAAGTCTTACTTTCTCTTATTATGTCATTTTGTGGGGATGCAGGATCCCTTACTCAACACTTGCAATGTCCTTTCTCCCGTACACCCACATCCTTTCATCTCCTTCCATTTTAAAACTTGCAGGGATGCACGATGTACCAATTCACCAATCCACATGCACACAACCTAAAGTTCACCAATGCACATAATCTTGGGGGATGTAGGGTTCTTCTCAACTTACAAAGCAATAAAGCCCGCAAGCTTGCAACATACAAATAATTGAATGACAATACATTGTAGGGGTGTAGGACTAACAACTAGGTTACTCACAACATAGTCTCTGGTCCCACAATGTGAGAAAAGAATCTTAGAAGTAACCTTTGAAGGTGCATGATTTAAAACACAATGCACCACTTCGACCACATGCAACTAACATAAGTTTCTAAGGGTTGTTACAACATTGTGACTAGGCGATAACACATAAAAGGGACCTAAGGAAGACCTTAATAAAATAAAATCCCTTTGTTAAAAAAAATCATGAAAATAAACCCCAATTCATGGACATAAAATTGACGACCAAAAGGAAAACCCCTTGGGATGAAAAAAACTAAAAGAAAATTTTATAGTCCTAACAACACTATTGATAGTGATGCCTCTACTAATGAAAGTGAATCAACTAAGGACTACAATGAGGATGAAAAAAAAACTAATCTCTTCATGTATCAAGAGGTACCTAATGAGAAGCAAAGCAAAACTCAATCTAAAAATTTAATTGATAGTGAGGAAGAGGATGTTGATGCCGAGGTTGACCTTGAAGGAGAGTTAATATGTTCTCTTGAAGAACTTGATAACATAAGGAAATAATATAAAAAATACAAGAAGTCAGCCATAGAGGAAGAAAATCAGCTAGCAAGAAACTTGATGTGTCAAAACATCAACACCTTGTTAACTTAGCTAGAAGAAGCCAAGAGGATGAGCGAAGTTATAAAATTGGAATTGGAAGTAAAAGAAAAGGAATGTCAAAAACTGAAAGAAGAAGTTGTGAATCTTAGGAAAGAGCTCGAGAAGTGCAAGGATCATCTCAAGCTAAGGCTAAAATATGAAAGCAACTCAAATACATTGGATGATATGATGAAAAAGCAAAAGCATTCAAAAGATTCTACAGGCATAGGATATGAAGTCTGTCAATGTTCAGCTAGTATGGATTCATCAAAAAGGGACATAAACTTTGTATCTTTAGGCATGAATGGACCTTCATAGTTAGCAATGCTCCAAGAAAGAAAATAGATTTAAATACTACTGCTGAAAATATAAAGACACATGTTGTTGCTCCAAAGAAGGAGAATGTTGTCGTTGTTACAAGGAGCAACCATGCTGATCCAAAAGGAAAGGGGAAGTTGATTGATAATGACTTCACCAAATTTAAGGACATAAGGAGGAATTTTAGAAGGCCAAGCTATGTTTCTCCAAGAAAACCAACGTGGAATCATGTCGACAATAATCTCTGGTATGCTTCTCAATTTCATGGTTATTGCTACAAATGTAATACATATAGACATAAAATTTCAGATTGTAGACTCATGCATATATCTACTACAAGCTATGAAAAATAGAATCCTTTTTTTTCCTAAGAGATATGAATGTAATATGTTATCACTATAATGAATTTGGCCATAAGAGCTATGAGTGTAGGTAAGAAAAACTTTTCAGTCAAGTGGCAGCCCCTCTATTTCATCATTCAAAAAAAAAGTAAAATGCTACTACTATCAAAACTATGGTCATATAGAAAAGAAATGCAAATCAAGAGGTGCTAAACATAAGAAGACATCAATTATGGAACCAAAAACCAAATTTAATTAGTGTTGCAGCAGAGACGAGGAAAGAAACCAAGCAAGTGTGGGTAGAGATGAAAAAGGAGAAAAATGAATCAAGTCTGATTGTTCAAACAACATTGCATGTAGGAAGAAAAAACCTTTGGGTTGTTGATAGTGGGTTCTCCAACTACATGACAGGAGATAAGAAAAAGATCATCAAATTTGAAGATTGGAATGGTGGCTTAGTTAGATTTTGTGATAATTCTTCCATAAATAAAAGGCAAAGGAACATTGATAATTGATGGTAAGTTGAAACAACATAATGTATACTATGTTCAACGATTAAAATACAACTTACTTAGTGTAAGTCAAATGTGTGACAAAGGCTACAAGTTTTTACTTGACTCCAAGGGATTTGAAATGAGGAAAGAAAGAAATGGGAAATTAATTGCAAAAGGTAAGAGAACAGATGGTAATGTGTATTACTTGAAGGAATGCTATGAGTCATAGTGCATGATGGGACAAGTGGATGAGAGTTGGTTGTGGCATAGGAGGTTAGGACACATAAACTTTGAAAATCTTGTCAAGGTAAGAAGGAAAGGTTATGTAAGACACTTGCCTCAGATTATTAGGCCAACAAACGCCATATGTGATGAATGTAAAAAATGTAAGAAAACTAGGGTGAGTTTTAAGACAAAAGAATACTCAACATCAAGGCCATTGGATGTAGTGCATACCAATTTATGTGGTACTACTAGGAAAAGTGCTCTAAATGATGAAAATTACTTCATGTTGCTTATAGATGAATATTCAAGGATGACAAGGGTTACCTTCTTATAGGATATTGTTGGCATTTCAGTAGAAAGGAAGATTGTTGATATTCAATAAGGATATTGAGAAGGTTGTTGAAGGTTGTTGAAGATTGTTGATATAACTGAAGAAGGATGATAACTATCTTTATAACATTATTTTGTTATTGATGTCAAGAAATTGATTATCTGATTCAATATGATGCTACCATATCTTGAGAAGATTGATTTGAAGAGAATTAAGATGTCGGTAAAAGACACAGAAAGAATGTGATGAATAAGGGGAGAAATAAGTTATTCAATGGGCAATTATTACTGAGTTAGACAATGACGAGATCATGATGTTTAGATTGTTTTAATATCCTACATATGTTGTTGATTGTAAGGTTAATACTATACTATGTCATTGACCAAAGAACCTAGTTGGTAAACCCTAAGGAACCTAGTCGGTAAACCGTAAGGTTATTGATATCGGTTAATGAAGGCGAAATGTCTACCGAGTAAAGTTTAGTATTTACCAAGTTGCAACTGAGTTATGATAGTGCGCATTGGATGAATACAAGAATTATTTAATGAAGGACAATGATGAGTTGGAGATGTATAGATGATTGGTATGCCATGCATGAAGTTTGTTAAGGATCTATGGCAAAGGAAAATCGGCAGGAAGATCTACAGCGCAGATTGAACCACAATAACCTTGTGCAAGTTCCAAGATAGGAATGCAAGTCCCGAGGCAAGGTGAAACATTTTCAGATCAGAAGGATACATTGAACCTAGTCAAGTTTGAAGATCTGATGGCTAAGATTGATCATGGGAAATGTGATCAAAGAGATTAAGTGATTAGCAATTGTTTATAAATAAGAAATTGTTAATAAACAATGTATGCGGGCAAGTGTAAGCACATGAATGCTACATAGTGATTACCGAGCAGAGAAGCTTGAAGACCTCTTTGAATAAAAGTGTAGAGAGCCTAGCAGAGGGACAAGATAAGTCCTATGACTAGATTGTTTTGAGCAAATAAGAATCTGCTTTAGCATTTTAGATGTGAAGTTGCAGATATATTTTATTACTGTTATTTTGTAAGTGACAGAAAATCTTTTAACCAAGTGGACTTAACAGTCCTATTTGTAAACCCTCTATCAAGGTAACATTCTAAATGAGTGTTTGAAATCCTTTGACAAGGTCACTTCTAACAAAGTGAAGATCCTAACAGATCTAAGGGAAATACCTTAACTGGGTCACATCTAGCAATGTGTTTGTAATCTTTAACAGGATTTGCTTTTAACCGAGCATACTCTAGAAGAGTATATTTCTTAGTGGGTCTGAAATCCCACAGTGGTTTTTCCCTATTTGGGTTTCCACGTTAAATCTGGTGTTATGAGTGTTAGGATGATTATGTGTTTATGAGTTAACATGTTTAGTAGTTTTTGATTATGTTGCTAAAGTAGAAGTTACCGAGGTTGAATCCGTTGATTTTATGGAAGTTTAAGTTTGTATGATTCACCCCCCCCTCTCATCTTGTTAGCTATTGGCATCTTTACTTTACTATTAGTATCAGAACTAACAATTGGTACCAGAGCTTTGGACTCCAGAAGAAAAAGTTTAAAGGTACTTGAGGCACAGATCTGAAGATGTATAAAAGGGATGCACTGAAGCTGAACAAGTCAAGTTTCTCCACATGGCAGAAAAAGATGAAGCTGCATTTATTAGGAATTGGAGAATATGCAACATATTATTTGGAGAATGATTACATTACACCAAGAACCAACCCTATGACCTTGGAAGAGATTAAGGCAAAACAAGAACATATTCAAGCTATGATTGAAATAACATCAACATTAACCAACTCAGAGTTTAATGATCTAGAAGGCTGCAATGATGCAAAAGCAATATGGACTAAGCTCATATCTATGTATGGAGGTGATGAACATGTTCAAAGAGAAAAAGTAGATAGTCTAAGAGGACAACTTGAATCCATGAGAATGAATGAAGGTGAGAAAATAACACAATATAGTACAAGACTGAAGGAGATTGTCAATCAAATTAAAGGAGCAGGTGGAACTATTGAAGAAAAGGATATAACAAGTAAGTTGTTGACAACCCTTCTACTAGCTTATGCTATTTGAGTCTCTGCAATCAATGAATTGAGGTCTGTACCTAACATGCTAGTTTCTTTGGATGCTACTATTGGTAAGCTACATGCATTTGAGTTAAGTAATTTTGATAATAGTGGGTCTTCGGTAAATAAAGTAGAATCTGCATTCAGTTCTTTTCATATTGGTGAATCTAATGATTACAATGATAGAATGAGTAAGTACTTTGAAGGGGATCACGATGGATCAAGTGAAATATTTTGCAAGAACATGGAAAAAGTGCACAAACTGTATGAGGAAATCAAGAAGCTAGAAGGTTACTGAGAGGAAAAGGTAAGTATAAAGGAAAGCTACCTTTAAAATGTTTCAATTATGATAAAATAGGACATATGGCTTCTAACTGCCCTGAAAAAGAATCTAGTGAAAAGAGAGAATACCAAGATAATAAGTAGAAAGACAACCAATATAGAGGACACCGAGACTTTAGAAGGAGAGATAGAAATACATGTCTAGTAGTTGATGAGGAATCCAACTATGATAAATCTGATGAAACTGATACTAAGGAAGTTGTTTATGTGGCTATTAAAGATGGATCATATTAAGAAAGGTATGAAGAAAAAGCCCTAATATCTCACATAAATAATAATGACTCTTGGATCATAGATAGTGGATTGTCACATCACATGACAGGTGATAAACAAAAGTTTGCTAAATTAGAAGACTATGATGGAGGCTATGTAAGATTTGGTAATGATGCACCATGTCTGGTGAAAGGTAAAGGATCTATAACACTTCTTGACAATGCTAAATGTGATGATGTATACTGGGTTGAAGGTTTGAAATGCAATTTGTTGAGTGTAGCACAACTAAACAATACAGGATACCGAATAGAATTTCATAAAGGAATTGTCAAAGTTCATGACAAGCATGGAAAGTTAGCTGCTACTGGGACACAAACAAAAGGTAATACATTTCATCTTGACTCAACTTGGAACAAGTGTCTTTATGTAAAGATAGATGATACCTGGTTATGGCATAAAAGGTTTTGTCATGTAAATTTTGATAATCTGATCAAAATAAGTAAGAAGCACTGAGTAAGAGGTCTACCGAGTCTTGAAAAACTAGAGAATGCTATGTGTCGAGGATGCCAGATGGGTAAGATGACAAGATCAAGCTTTACAAGTAAGTCCTACACTTCTAAAGGAATTTTAGATCTAGTACACACTAATATTTGTTGTCCTATGAAAGTTCAAAGTTATTATGGTGATAAATATTTCATATTATTTGTGGATGATTACTCAAGGATGATGTCAGTCATGTTTTTGAAAGAAAAATAAGAAGCTTTTCAAATGTTTAAATGGTACAAGGCAAGAGTTGAAAATGAAATAGGAAGACAACTGAAATGTCTTAGATTTGATAGAGGAGGAGAGTTCACTTCTGATGAATTTAACTTATTCTACAACAATCATGGTATAAAAAGGCAAGTATCTGCACCAAGAACACCTCAGCAAAATGGGATAGCCGAGAGAAGAAACATATCAATTGTGGATTGTTCAAGAACCTTGATGATAGAAAAGAGGGTACCTCAAACATTTTGGAGAGAAGCAATTAGCACTGCAGTTTACACCCTGAATCGAGTTCAACTGAAGAAAGGAACTATGAAGACACCATATGAAATCTAGTATGACAAGAAACCTAATGTAAGTTATTTTAAAATCTTTGGAAGTAGATGTTATGTTCACAAAGATGACAAAAATGAAAAATTTGATCAGAAAAGTGAAGAAGGAACATTTCTTGGTTATTCTTCCAGAAGTAAAGCATTTAAATGTCTGATCAAATCATCTAACAAAATAGTGGAAAGTGCAAATGTGAAAATTGATGAATTTGTAGAAAGAAATGATGAAGGAAATTCCAAAGAACTAGAAGATTATGAAGAATTCGTTTATGTTCAACCGAGAAGTCCTACCGAGAAAGCTGCTGAAGCAAATGAAGATAATGTCTAGTTATCGAGTGATGAAGAAGATCATATAGAACCTACCGAGCCTATATTAGCCAAATATGTCAGAAGACATCATGCATCAAGTCAGATTATAGGAGATAAGGATGATCCAATGATGACAAGGAACAAACTGAGACATAACACATGTTTGATTTCTGAATTTGAACCAAGAATAGTAAAAGAGGCATTTAACAGTGAATATTGGGTAAATGCTATGATAGAAGAGATTGGTCAGATCAAGAAGAATGACACATGGACACTGATCCCAAGACCGAAGGACAAAAATGTAATCGGTACAAAGTGGATTTTCAAAAACAAGCTAAATGAAAAAGGTGAGGTTATTTGCAACAAAGCAAGACTAGTTTGCAAAGGTTATGCTCAAGAACAAGGAATAGATTATGGTGAGACATTTGCACCTGTGGCTAGACTTGAGGGAGTAAGAACATTGTTGGCATATGTTGCTTTAAAAAATTTCAAGGTATATCAAATGGATGTTAAATTTGCATTTTTGAATGGTATACTAGAAGAAGAAGTTTACATTGAACAACCTGAAGGATTTGTTGAAGACATGAGTAAAGATCAGGTATGCAAACTGAACAAAGCCTTATATGGTCTGAAGCAAGCACCTAGAGCATGGTATGAAAAACTGCACTCTTATTTGATCAAGATTGGTTTTATAAGGACAAGTGAAAACAACAATATGTACATGAAGAAAGATGAGGACAATGGAATACTGATCTTAGCCATATTTGTTTATGATATTATATTTTGTGGTAATGACTCCTTATGCAAGAACTTTGGAAATGAAATGTGCAAAGAATTTGAGATGTCACTAATCGGTGAGATAAAGTATTTTATAGGTTTACAGATACTATAAATGAAAGATGAGATTTTTATTACTCAATCCAAGTATATAAAGGAAATATTGAAGAAATTTGGAATGGAGGATTCTAAACTAGTAAGTACTCCTATGACTACTAACTATAAATTATCAAAGAATGATGAATCTGCATTTGTTGATGAGACACTTTACCGATCTATGATTGGTAAGTTGCAATATGTTGTGCATAGTAGACTGGATATAGCACATGCAGTAGGTATTGTAGCACGATTCTCTGCAGATCCCAAGGAAACCCATATGATAGTGATCAAGAGAATTTTCAGATACCTGAGAGGCACTGAAGATTATGGCTTAGTATATGAAAAGAGGAATAATTTTGATTTAAAAGTTTATACTGATGCTAATTGAGCAGGCAACATATATGACAGGAAAAGCACAAGTGGTGGAGTTTTCTTTTTAGGAGAAAGACTAGTGAGTTGGCTTAGCAAGAAACAAGGATGTATCTCACAGTCAACATCAGAAGCTGAATATGTTGCTGCAGCATTGAATTGTACCAATATAGCATGGATCAAACAACTGTTGGAAGGTATAAATGAGAAAGTTACCGAGCCAGTAACTATATTCTGTGATAATATTAGTGCCATTAACATTTCAAAGAATCCATTAATGCACTCTAAGACAAAGCATATATCTATAAAGTATCATTATCTCAGAGAAGAAGTTCAAGAGAAGAAAGTTGTGTTGGAATATATCAGTTCAAAGGAGCAATTAGCAGACATCTTCACAAAGCCACTACCAAGGGACACTTTTGTGTATCTCAGAAGCAAGTTAGGGGTCCTACCCCTATCTTCTACTCACTGACTGAGTTTGATGAAATCATCAATTTGATTAATCTACATAATATTGTTGTGGATTGATGCTGATTTACTCACTTTAGAAGGTTTTCTAAAGTTGTGCAAGAAATTATGAATAGAGACAAGTTGCTTTGACCAAGACTGCGATGATACACAACAAGGCAAATCACTTCACAGCGGAAGAAATAATGATTTAGTTCTTTGACTTTTTGGCATTGTTGTTAAAGGGGGAGAAGACTATAATTGGTTGGAAGACTATAAATGGTTGACTGAATGGTAAAGCCCTGAATGATGGAAACAACAAAAGATTAAGGATAGGGGGAGAAGATTGGAAAAGGGAGAAGACTTCAGAAGATTTTAATAGCTCAAGGATAACAGGAGAAGTCTAACAGCAATCTGAATATGAATCAATTTGAATATCTTGTTGGTATTACCATTTAAATTGTTGATTTTACCATCAATGCCAAAGGGGGAGATTGTTGGCATTTCAGTAGAAAGGAAGATTGTTGATATTCAATAAGGATATTGAGAAGGTTGTTGAAGATTGTTGATATAACTGAAGAAGGATGATAACTATCTTTATAACATTATTTTGTCATTGATGTCAAGAAATTGATTATCTGATTCAATATGATGTTGCCATATCTTGAGAAGATTGATTTGAAGAGAATTAAGATGTCAGTAAAAGACACAGAAAGAATGTGATGAATAAGGGGAGAAATAAGCTATTTAATGGGCAATTATTACTGAGTTAGACAATGATGAGATCATGATGTTTAGATTGTTTTAATATCCTATATATGTTGTTGATTGTAAGGTTAATACTATACTATGTCACCAAGCAAAGAAACTAGTTGGTAAACCCTAAGGAACCTAGTCGGTAAACCCTAAGGTTATCGATATCGGTTAATGAAGGCCAAATGTCTACCGAGTAAAGTTTAGTATTTATCGAGTTGCAACTAAGTTATGATAGTGCACATTGGATGAATACAAGCATTATTTAATGAAGGACAATGATGAGTTGGAGATGTATAAATGATTGGTATGTTGTGCATGAAGTTTGTTAAGGATATATGGCAAAGGAAAATTGGTATGAAGATCTACAACACAGATTGAACTACAATAACCTTGTGCAAGTTCCAAGATAGGAATGCAAGTCCCGAGGCAAGGTAAAACATTTTTAGATTGGAAGGATACATTGAACTTGGTCAAGTTTGAAGATCTGATGGCTAAGATTGATCATTGGAAATGTGATCAAAGAGATTAAGCGGTTAGCGATTGTTAATAAATAAGGAATTGTTAATAAACAATGTATGTAGGCAAGTGTAAGCACAAAAGCATGAAGACTTGTTTGAATAACAGAGTAGAGAGCCCAGCAAAGGGACAAGATAAGTCCTATGACTAGATTGTTTTGAGGAAATAAGAATCTGCTTTAGCATTTTAGATGTGAAGTTGTAGATATATTTTACTACTGTTATTTTGTAAGTGACAGAAAATCTCTTAACCGAGTGAACTTAACAATCTTATTTGTAAACCCTCGAGCAAGGTAACATTCTAAATGAGTGTTTGAAATCCTTTGAGAAGGTCACTTCTAACAAAGTGAAGATCCTAATAGATCTGAGGGAAATCCCTTAACTGGGTCACATCTAGCAATGTGTTTGTAATCTTTAACAGGATTTGCTTTTAACCGAGCATACTCTAGAAGAGTATATTTCTTAGTGGGTCCGAAATCCCACAATGGTTTTTTCCTATTTGGGTTTCCATGTTAAATCTAGTGTTATGAGTGCTATGATGATTATGTGTTTATGAGTTAACATATTTAGCAGTTTTTGGTAATGTTGCTGAAGTAGAAGTTATCAAGGTTGAATCTATTGATTTTATGGAAGTTTAAGTTTGTATGATTCACCCCCCCTCTCATCTTGTTAGCTATTGGCATCTATACTTTATAATTAGTATCAGAACTAACAGATATGTCATAAGCATTTGATAGGTTCAAGACTTTCAATAAAATGGTTGAGAGAGAGATTGGGTATAAGCTAAAGTTTTTGAGATCAGACTGTGCGGGTGAGTTTACATCAAATGACTTTCAGAATCAAAAAACAATACTATATTGCTACAACACCACAACAAAATGGTGCTGTAGAGGAACAAAACATAATAGTCAAAGAAATGGCAAGAGTAATGTTGAATTATTCTAATCTACCTAATGTTTATTGGAAAGATGAAATCCATACAACAGTCACACTTAACAAGATACAAATGAGAGTGAACAACAAAATGACACCATATGAATTATGGTATGACAAAAAACCCTTTGTTAAGTATTTTGAAGTTTTTGGTAGCAAACGCTTTATCAAAAGAGATGAGGATGGTTTAGGAAGTTTTGATGCAAGGTGTGATGAAGGCATATTTTTTAGGCTACTCAACTCATAGAAAGACATACAAATGTTTCAAAAAACACCCCAAGAAAGTTGTTGAAAGTGTAAATGTAAGAATTGATGAAGACTTGCAAAAAGGAAAGCAAAATGTGGTAAATTATATTGAGGAACCATATTATGAAGATGAAGAATTTGAAAATGAAGAAGTCATTTAAAAACCACCAAGAAAGTATGTGCACAAGAAGGAAGCATCCTACAAACAATGAAAAAGTAATTTTTTTTCTCTCGATTGAACTAGAACAAATGAATTATAATGAGGCCAACAAGAGTTCTCATTGGATTAAGGCAATGGGAGAAGAATTGTAGTAGATAGAGAAGAATAAAATTTGGGATTTAGTGCCACGACTAGTTGATAAGAATGTCATTGGCAAAAAGTGGGTCTACAAAAATAAGGTGAATGAAGATGGCAAGGTGATAAAAAATAAGGCTAGGGTGGTTTGCAAAAGATACTCACAAGTAGAGGGCATGGATTTTGAGGAGACATTTGCCCCTGTTGCCAAACTTGAGGCTAGAAGACTATTTCTAACATTTTCAACATACAAATGTTATAAAGTTTACCAAATGGATGTAAAATCAACATTCCTTAATGGAAATCTTGAGGAAGAGGTGTACATTGAGCAACTTGAAGGATTTCAATTGCACGAGAATGAAGACTTTGTATGCAAATTAAGAAAAGAATTGTAGGGGTTGAAGCAGGTGTAATACCCTAAAAATGGTCACCTAAACCATGGGCCCCTAATCTCAACAACATCACCAAGATCCTAACCAAAGGCAATTAAAATTAATCTTGAGAACATAATTAATTTCTTAAATCATCAATGTCACATGGCAAATTAATCACTCTAAATTAATTAAATAATTATTTAATTAATTGATCATTTCAAGTAAATCATTTTAAAACAATCATCCTATTTATTTTATTAAATATCCTAGCATATTTAATTAAATAAATCAATTTGCCATTAAATCATCAAAAAATAAATTAATTGGAAAAAAGAATTAAAAATGGAGAGAAAAAATCAAATGGAGATAATCTTGAAAATCAAATTAAAAATTGGAAAAATCTCAAAGAAAGCAATTAAAACAATTAAGCAACCATTGGTTTCTTTATGAATTTTTTATAATTTCAGGCTCTCATCTCCTAATCAAGGATCCCAGAGAATATATTGTTATTATGTTGTTTTTTCTCTAGGTTCATTAAGATTTTGTAATGATAATATTTTCATATTTGTTAAATCATTTAGCTTAATCATCTTAGCCTAATATTCATTAATCTTGCATATCTTGCATTTATCTAGCTTAATCTTGCACCCATTTAGCTCAATTTCATACTCATATAGATTAAATCCTTCATTTAGGTGTTGTCTAGTCACTGGTATTGCATATAAAAATCTAAGAGCAAGACTAAACTTGCATCTACTAGAAGGTAATAGGTCGCTTTGTGATGGTTTATAATTCATTGTTGATTGATTTACTAACCATGCATCTAATGACTTTATTGAAGTGTTGTGTATTCTAGATACAGATAGGATCCACTTTTCACACACATTTTTGGCAGCCATCATGGGGTATGAAATTCAATCCTTCGGCCTCAAAATCACTTATTTATTTTTCAGGTCTTATCCGTACAGTCTCTGTGAAAGGTCATACGAGTATTTATGCTCCATCATACGAAGTTCTGTTGACTCTTTTATTTTATCGTTCGGTTCAGAGAGAATACTTGTACAAGTTTCTGCTTTGAATATTTGATTTTGTTTTCTGTAATTCGATTCTATGAGAATACTTGTACGATAAGGTATATATTGTTGTACGAATTTATGTTTTCTCGTTTCAAAAATAGTATACGTTTCAGACTTCTTCATGAATATAATTTGGATTTTATGAACATCGATGCTAACCCTAGTCTATCTTCTGTCTACCTAATATTTTCATAGCCTAACTGGTTTTCTGCAGAACGCCTGTCAAAGTATCAAAAGAAAAATGACTACTAATGCATTGTTCTTGCAAGTTGCCTAAATATAATCGACCAAACATTGTGTATTCTTTAAAGTTCATTTTTTTTAGGCACTTAAATTGCTATTGGGTTAATGAACAAATATGTCTTTTGTGCTTGAAGAAAAATCTGAGAGGTAGGAGAGTATGCTCTTGTCTTTTACAAACAATAAAAAATCTAGACCCTCGAAGCTTTTTCTAAGTTTTGAGATTTGTGTACCTTTAGTGGGCCTGTCACAGTGGAAAAAAGTAATCACCCTGTTAGATTGAACCAAGTGAGTATAGCTAGATCAGAGAATTCCAACTCACTATAATAAATAGGCCTTTGGTGATTAAAGTCTTAGAGGACGGGATTATTTGAGTTTTCTCATATCGAGAATTTTGTAGGGCCTCGCGGTCTCAATCACATTTATGTGACTACAACTTGTTTTGGTACCTTGTTAGGCTATAGGCATCAATCATGCTTGCGTGACTTCAAGGGGTAATTTCAAACAAAATTCCTGACTAAGAAATATAAGATAAAGGCTACCCGATTCACCTCTAAAAGGGGGATAATCTTTGTGCAAGAGAGATAGTAACTCTCCCAAGACACTTGCGATATGACGTTGAGAATCCATTGTATGAGACTCAACGATCATATTTTGATTAGCTATTGGGTGTGTACCTAAGTCTACAAGAAAAAGGTTTTCTTCTCTAAGCCAACTTTCATAGGATTAGCGTGTTGTGCTTGAAGTCATTATACATGTTGCATGTTTACTGTGTTTTCATCCTTGAAACTAACAATTTGAAATATTGAAACTGGAGAAAACAAATTAACAACATCAACAACTCAGTGATCAAAACTCAGTCCTTATCAAAAAATGGTCTCTGTCAGTCATAAAAAATTCAGACCTTATTAAAAACTAGTCTTCGTTAGTCATTGAAACTCTTTCTATTAGAATCTCGTCTCTATCCAATACTCTATCATACGAGTCTGCTGAATTGTCATCCTGCTACATACATATTGTCATATGAGACTTCATTGGTCCCCTCAGTCTGTCATCTGTCTCTTTAAATTGTTGTACGAGTCTCTACAATTGTTGTCTGGCCCTTAACATATTGTTGTACGAATACAAATCATACTCAATAGATTGTCATTTGGAGGCCACCAAACTATCGTATGAGGAACTATCTTTATCATCTGAGGGCTACTAAACTGTTGTTTGGGTCTAAAAACTCTATCATATGAACCTCTGATTTTGGTAGTCTAGAACAGTTACACTTGCCTAATCAGTCTACAACAAACATAATTCTAGTCATCATAATTTTGAGCATAAAACAATCTTGATAGTGTACCCCTGTCATTGTGTTACACGATTTTTTCGATCATCTTTTAGCCAGTTCAATTAACTACTTATCAAACTTAAGTCACTTAGATCACATCTTATACATGATAGATCATTCCTAGAACCAGACTGAGTCTTAGTCACTTCTCTCAAAACAAACTAAGTTACTTAGATCACGTCTTATATAGTATATATCATTCATGAAACCAGACTAAGTCTTAGTCACTTTCCTCAATCACTACGTCAAATGAACAACCATCTTCAATTTGATCTTGACTTCTACAACACATCTAGCTCTCAGTCCTGTCAGTTGTAAATGCTTGTTCAAACCATAAGCTCTTCTAAAAATTTTGACAAAAGTAAGAAGCCCATGGCTACCTTGGCCCAACAAATTCAATATCTCAAGAGAGAAATATATGACATTCAAGGTCAATGAAAAGATTCAATGACACCTCTTGAGATAAAATTTCATGATATTAAGAGTTCGCCAGACTTCAAGAAATGCTAAAACAATTACATAAGGTGGAACATAAAGTAATTGAAAACAAAAAGTTAAATCTCATACAAGATCACAAGACATCTTCACCAAGACAAAAAGACATCTATCCCCTAGATAGACAATTTACACCTTTGGGGCAATCTATTGAATCAACTTTGGAAGAGCTATTTGAGCATAATCTTATCATATTGCCTAAAAAGACCACATGGGGATGTGAAATTTTGAATAATTACTATGCATATCATAAGCATAACAAACATAAGAATTCAATGTGTATGGAATTAAAACATAAAATTCAAGACCTCCTTGATGATGGTGTTATTGAAACTGAAAATTCTATAAACTCACCTAAGGAGAAACTAGATGTCATTACCAAGCATGATCAAAATTATGAACATGTGTCTAGAAATGGCCCATATGTAGCCTCCATCTCTTCCATGATGCCTCCATCACCTAAGGCTTCTCAACAACAATCCATATTGTACCCCTCAAATAATGAACCTAATGATTAAACTTTCCATGTTGACCCTCAAGGGCTATCTCAAGGGCCATCCCATCCAATGGTTGAAAAAGATCCTATCTCCCTAGAATCCCATGAGGATGTCATTATACCTTTCCATTTCTTCCAATATGATCCCCTTCCATCTCAAGAGAAAAGCATCCTTCCTAAGAAATATCATGATGCCTCTTCCACCTTATCAAACGATCCTATTCAAAATGAAGAGTCAAACACCCTTCCTACTCTATCCAATGGTCCTCATCCACATAAAGATAAAAGTATACCTTCATCTCCTTGTCATAATCCTCCATGTTCACCTCAAGGATCCGTCATGCCTACAAAGCCCTCTCATGATCCTACAAGTCAAAATATTTATAAACACAAAGGGGTAGACCTTCACAAGCAAGAACCCCTCCATGTTAAAGTGAGAGTCATGGTCTTAATGAAATTCCTGAAAATTTTGGTACCCTCATCTCTTCCATCCATTTTAGGACCCTATATTCCTCCATCCCTTATGCAAGCTCAACAAAGGCATACATCTTTGCATACCTTCCATCCATCTAGAAGGAGACAAAGGCTCATTGAGCAAAAGAAAGCAAAATCAAAAGCTATATGGGTTCCTAAGGCACTTGTAGACACAATACACTCCAATAAACTGTAAAAGCATGAAAAATTAAAAACCATGTGGATTCCTAAGCATCTTCTTGAGGCACAACAGTCTAAAGAAAAATCTAAATCAACAGCTAAGATGGTTGTTCCTCCATCCAAAACTTCCAAATCTATTTCTCTATCACCTCTTCCATCCATTTTGGATCCTTATGTCCCAAAATACCTGGTTGTTCCTCCATCCAAATCTCAAAATATGAGATCCACTTTTCCTCCATCAATCCATCATCCCTCAAAATGTGTACCAATGGTGATCCTACAAACATTTCCATTTGCTCATGCACCAAACTTTCAATATCTGATCCATTATCCAACACCTCTTATTCATCTTCCCATACCCCTTATCTAATCCTTTACATAAGACTTTACCCTAGTTTCATCACCAAATTCAAAAACTAAGGAAATCAACATTGGAGATGGTGGACATATACACTTAGCCAAGTCCTTCTTGGAAAGACATCTTTATGCTGGACCAATGAACTACCTACACAAAACTTTTCAACCCTATGAATAACATGCACCTTAAACGATATTATATCTAAGGGATGGGTTAGTTTAACATTTTCTTTCTACACTACATCGCATATAGTTTTTAAATGCATCACATTCACAAAATTTATGCATTTGCATATAGCAGCATTAATAAAACAAGGCAACTATCCATGTTTATCATTTATTTACATTCAAGAGAAACAAGTGTCATCTCCTTTCTTAGATATTCAGACATGAAGTCCTTGAGATCATAAGGTCATTCATTTTCAACATTACCCTGTGACGACGCTTTACTTATGGTTGGGTAGTGATTTCACTATTTGAGACTTGTTAACCCAAAATCTATCAATTGCTATATCTTAAACACATTAATAAAATCTCTAATTCATTCTAGACACCTTGTTGATCATATGACTACTGAAAAATCTAAAATTCTACTTCAGCATCATTGTAATTATCACACCCAAGTAGGTTTCATTAATTACAAGTCAAGGCAAAAAAAAAAAAGGAGAAAAAGTGTTATGCCAAATATTCATCTCAAGGCAAAAGAGCAATGATATATAACTGAACTATCACGTATACAAAGTGCGACAAAAATCTTGACTATGGGAACATGTGAGTAACTCCATCAAGGCTATGAACACCTACTGGAAATGGAGCAATATTTGTGAGATTATAGTATATAACCTCGTCAAAGCTCTAAAAGCTTGCTGGCAGCGAGGCTCTATTCTAGATGCCTTTGAAGTTAGGATAATCCATGTAGCTAGTCATATAGGATGCTAAGGATCTTTAGTGAACACAAGAGTGGGAATTAACTCATTTGCACTCACATGGGCAAAAGAAGATCAAAGTTTTAAGAATCTATGGGGAAGTTTTTCATGTCTCTATTTGTAAATCCTAGTCACTAAGTGTGTTAATTTGTGTGTTCCAAGGGACCTTAAGGATTGATTGACTACTTATCTATGAAATTTTTTGTACCTCCAATTCAATTGGTGTATTACAAAATTCTAAACAAAAACGGTCATCCTTGTTCGAATAGGAAATGCATCTTCATCATGCATATTGCGTTAACATAGGTCATAAAAAAAAAAACATTGTCTCCATATGCATTCTACAGATCATCATGTAATATAGGTTTGCATACTAGGGGCATAGCTGACAAAATCCTAAAAAAAATCATAAAATGTCTTGAACAAAATCCTAAAAATAAAAAACTCACAAAATCAAAAAACTGAAAAATCAAAGCAAGAAAGCATAGACCATCCTTCAAACCAAATCAACCATAGACAAACTCTCAAGGTCTGCAATCAAACTTATCGCATGTCTTGTTAATTAATCTATCAAACTCTATCAAACATCAACATGTCTTATATAAGTAAGGGTACACTCAAAACCAGATAGGTCGGTCTTATACAAGGTACTTACTCTTTGAAACCAAACATTCCTATTAATTATCACACAAATAAAAACAATGACATAGATCAATATGGCTACTGGATTTTATCTAGGTTCATCTTATCTCCTATACTGAAGTGCTACATCTATGCTTTTAGTTGTACATATCTTTTAGTCACTTTTGTGACATCTTAGTTCTTTTGGAACCCTCATGGCTTGAAACCGATCAATGTCCTAGTCTTAGGGTAATCAATTGATCAATTTACATGTCCTAAGCAGTATCAACCAAGTCATCTTTCTATTAGTGGTACCTAGTCATCCACTCTGAGTCACTCACCTATCTCCTATCCACTACAGAGTTTTATCACTGAGTAAACAAGCAAAACAAGACTACTAAAAACAATCACTAAACTGTTGAGATATGCATGAAATTTTCTTTGTGTGTTGTCTTTTACATTGGCTTTTGATTATTATTCCCTCTGAGTAACTCAAGGAAGTCTATCTTGACTAAGAGGAGCAAGGATTGGGGGCCTAATATTTTTCTTTGTTTTCTTCTTATAGGAATGAATCCAATGATCTAGAAACATGTAAACAGCTGGGTGTCTGTGATAAGTGCCTTCATATCAAGGTGAAATCACCACACATACCTTGACTCCACTTATCTATATGCTACATGGAGGTTGGAGTCATTTCTTTGTCTATTTTGAGGGAATTTCTTTAATGTGCACTCTAGATGCATGCATAATCTGTCCAAGGATATGAATGACAAAAAAGATCATTGTAGACAAGATAATTAATATTGCATATGAAAAGAAAGGAACTCTATTTTGCCTACTCTATTTGTAAAATGCTCAGTGATGAAGATTAAGCATACCAAATCTGGTGACTACATATAGTTTACATTCATTCTAAATTTTATGCATTTCAAGTGATTTCGATGTGATATGATCTCTTTATCTTTTGAATGAGAGTTTGAAGCATCATCATTTCTCAGTTAAGTGGTCTCTTTTTAATCATCATTTCTCCAATTGAGTACTTGTGTATTGAGATGTTAGTTGCATACATAAGCATCTTATATGGATCCATACATTTCATTATTACTTATTTGCATTCATATTATTGCATAAAAAATAAACATTTTCATTACTAGTTACTCATTTTCATCATTTATTTACATATGAAAAGAAATAAAAACAACAACATCCATACACATCTCCATTGCATACATCCATATTGAAAAGATATGCCTACTTAGAGAAAGACATCTCATAATCAATCAACACAAGTACGATGAAATCAAATCAAGAATCGTATAAAATTGACAATGATACATTGAACCCCTTATATAGCCCAAACCCTAATTTTCAAACTTGCTTCGATGGATGTAAAACTTATATCCTAAGGTAAATTGACTATCCTGAGTCCATTTTTGGGATCAAAATCAAAATCTGATGTCACTTCTCTAGTCAAAATATCACGAAGTTGATCACTTAGCACTTTCATCCTCAAGTCAATTTTCAAATCATTTTGCGCTCAATTCTAAATCTCAATTTAATTCTCAAAACAACTTTGATTTTTATCTTCAACATTAATCTTCGTGCTCAAATAATTATCATCACTAAAAATTGCCTAAAATTATTATACCCTCAATATCTTTCGATTTCGCTCCCTAGGGGGCATACTCATAACATATTTTTAGTAATCATCATCATCAAAAGTCGAGAAATTTTTTCAAATCTTCATCTAAAGTCAAGCAAAAATCTTTTCAAATCAATTAAACCTCATTACTAAGGGCATCTTAACTAAATCATGTTGTATCAAGTTGAGATTCTTCGATATCAAATAACCCAATCTCTAGGGGCATATCAATCTTTGTTCTTATCTAAATCAATCTTCAAAATCGATGTTCAGTTTTGAATCACATCAAATCAAGCTGGACATTTTCTCTTGCTAATCAGTTTTGTTCAATCAAGTTCAGAATTGGCTTTATTGCTTTGCTCAGTTGATTCTTGTTCAATCAAGTTTGGAATCGGTTATGTCTCTCACTCAATCTAGATCAGTTAAGTTCTATATTGATGCTTGTTTCTTGATCAATCAAGTTCAAGAATGACATGTCTCTCTTTGTCGGTCCTTGTTCAATCAAGGTCAAGATTGGTATCGCTTTAATCAACTCCGTTCAGTTTCATCACTTCAAATCAAGCTGAACATCTCTCTCTTCATTAGTTTGTGATCCATCAAGTTCAGAATTGGTTTCTCCCTTTGACATCAACTATTCTTTAAACCAACACGCTACTCGCACATTAATTCAAAGAGGGGCAAATGTAATACCCTAAAAATGGTTACCTAAACCATGGGCCCCTAATCTCGACAACATCACCAAGGTCCTAACCAAAGGCAATTAAAATTAATCTTGAGCACACAATTAATTTCTTAAATCATCAATGTCACATGACAAATTAATCACTCTGAATTAATTAAACAATTATTTAATTAATTGATCATTTCAAGTAAATCATTTAAAAAAAATCATCCTATTTATTTTATTAAATATCCTAGCATATTTAATTAAATAAATCAATTTTTCATTAAATCATCAAAAAGGAAATTAATTGGAAAAAAAGAATTAAAAATTGAGAAAATTAATCAAATGGAGATAATCTTGAAAATCAAATTAAAAATTGAAAAAATCTCAAAGAAAACAATTAAAACAATTAAATCTCAAAATTGAATGAAATAGAGAATAAATCAGCTTTTTTTTATTTTATCTTATTTTAGTTCAATTTCCTTTAAAATTGAGAAAAGAAGCCAATCACATCAATTCACTTGGATTGCATTTCTTCTTGGAAAATATTGACTGCTCATCATCATTTGATCTCGGCCATTGGTTTCTTTTCAAATTTTCTATAAATTCAGGCTCTCATCTCCTAATAAAGGATCCTAGAGATTATATTGTTATTATGCTTTTTTTTCTCTAGGTTCATTAAGATTTTGTATTGAGAATATTTACATATTAGTTATTGCATATTTATTAAATTATTTATCTTAATCACTTTAGCCTAATATTCATTAATCTTGTATATCTTGCATTTATCTAGCTTAATCTTGCATCCATTTAGCTCAATTTCGTACTCATATATATTAAATCCTTCGTTTAGGTGTTGTCTAGTCATTGGTATTGCATATAAAAAATCTGAGAGAAAGACTAAACTCACATCTACTAGAAGGCAATAGGTCACTTTGTGATGGTTTATTATTCATTGTTGATTGATTTACTAACCATGCATCTAATGACTTAATTGAAGTGTTGTGTATTCCAGATACAGATACAATCCACTTTTCACACACACAACAGGCACCTAGATAAGTCTACACTAAGATGGACAAGTATCTACATCAGCAAGGCTTCAAAAAGGGATGTGCTGATAGAAACCTGTACATTAAAATAGAAGGTAATCTCATATTGTAGTGGTTGTTAATGTAGATGATATTATTTTTGTTGGAAATAAAGGCAGTTTGTGCAAATAATTTGTTGATAAAATGCAATCAGAATTCGAGATGTCAATGCTAAGAGAGTTGTCCTACTTTCTTGGTTTGCAAATATCTCAAATAAAAAAAGGTATATTCATCTCCCAAACCAAGTATGCTAACTATATGTTGAAAAAGTTTCAAATGGAGGATTGCAAGCCTATTAGTACTCCCATGGTGATTGGATGCAAGTTAAGAAAAAATAATGAGTCCCCTGAAGTTGATCAGACCATGTATAGATCTATGATGGGAGTCTTATGTATCTAACTACTTCCAGGCCTGCCATAGTACAAGTATTGTGTAAGGTGGCTAGCTTTCAAGATTCCCCAAGGCAATATCATGTAAATGTTGTGAGAAGGATATTCAGATATCTATAGGGTACACTTGATTATGGTTTGTGGTATTCAAAGAAGGGTGAATTTAATTTGCAAGCATTCATAGATGTTGATTGGACAGGATGTATTGATGACTGAAAGAGCACTAGTGGTGGTGTCTTCTTCTTGGGTGATAGATTAGTTTCATGGCACAACAAGAAACAAGAATCCATCTCTTTATCCACTGCTGAGGTCAAGTACATAGTTGTCATGACATATTGTTTGCAAGCTCTCTAGATGAAGAAAACACTCAAGGATATCTAGGTAGAGTATGCAGATATCATCTCCATCAAATGCGATAATTAAAATGTCATTAATATCTCTAAGAATCCTATCATACACTCAAGAATAAAACACTTAGAAATTAAGTGTCATTTCTTGAGGGAGAAGGTAGCCGAAAAGGAAGTCGAGGTTGAATATGTAAGTACTAGTGAACAAGTGGTTGATATTTTTACAAAACCTCAGCCTAAGGAATCTTTTGAATATCTAAGACTGAGGTTGGGTGTTGTCCCTCTCTCCTTTCACACTTAAATGGATATATAGGTTTTTGGTTGAAGGGGAGCTCATATCTTCAAATTATACATCCTTGAACCTAAGTGTGTTCCTAGGGTGATGGAGCATAATGGTTATGGTTCTTAGGGGGAGGCCATTGCTAAATAGGATCAACAAAATGATAGGTTTTGCAAATACGTAGGTCCAGAAGGAGAAGTGCAATTGATGTATGTAACATGTTAATAACCACATGTTCAATGTAGTTGTCAAAGTTGGAGTGTTTCCAGTTGAAGGTTAAGATGAGTGCGTTTGACAGTTGATTATCTCACTCTTTTCCATTATTGTCAAAGGGAGAGAAGATGAGCGTGGTTGACATATATTCCAAAGGGGGAGATTATTGGCATTAGATTATCATTGATGTCAATAGTTGAGAAGATGTATGGGACAAAGATGCAAGATGATATGTATCTTAGATGAAGATCAGATTGGTAGAGTTGAGTAGATTGAATGAACTTGAAGCAAAACACACTATGTTTATCGCCATAGAGTTATCACAGTTTTGTAGATGAGACAATAACTACCACCAAGGTGGCTACAAAATCGTGACAAGACTTTTGTGGTTTTGTGGGAAGCAAGGGAGAACATACTATGTTCATCATGACACAATGAAGACAGAAAAGAGAAAGGTGTCGCAGTTTTGTAGGTGAGATTTTAACTACTACCAAGGTAGCTATGAAACTACAACAAGAGAGGCAGATAGCACAAAGTTTTTATTGCCACATTGGAGATGGAGAAGAGATATTTATCACTTTTTCATAGGTCAAAAAACTATGTTGACTAAGGTTGTTGCTTAATTGCAATATGTGAAGAAGATAACACAATGTGTTTATCACCATAGTGAAGATGGAGAAGAGAGAGTTATCACTATTTCACGAGTCAACAAACTATGTTGACCAAGGTTTCTGCAAAATTGCAATATGTGAAGAAGATAAACCAATGTGTTTATCACCACGGTGAAGATGGATAAGAGAGAGTTATCTTTGTTTCGTGAGTCAACATATTGCATTGACCAAGGGTGCGGTGAAACTGCAATAAGAGAAGTTGATAACACCACATTTATCGCCACAATTTTTGCCAGTTCAACATTTTGCTCGTGAGTCCACTGTGGATATCTCCTACACGTAGACCATTTATGAGCACAAGGATTTAAATTTTAGGTGGAAAAGGCTAAGAAAGGAAAAATCATCTAATTTGAACGACTGCAAATCTAAAATAAGAAAATAAAAATATTTTTTATTAGATGGAACTTTTTTAAATTTCTTTTTGGAGGGAAAGCTCAGCTGGAGGATTTTTTAAAGTTATCTTTGGAGGGAAATCCCAGCTAAGTATTTTTTATAAAAATCTCTTTTTGGAGGGAAAGCCTAACTAGGTATATTTAAATTTCTGTTTGGAGGGAAATCCTAGCTGAGTGTTTTTTAGAAAATTTTCTCTTTGGAGGGAAAGGTTAGCTAGAGAATTTTTAAATCTTTTTGGAGGGAAAGCCTAGCTGAGCATTTTTTTTGAAAACATCTTTTTGGAGGGAAAGTCTTGGTGTTTGAGGATTACCATAAAGTGTTTGTAATGAAAAGTTAGAAAAATTGATAGAGAAAATACAAAAAAAAGTTAGAGGCATGCAGAGAAGTAAAGAAGTAAGAAATAGACTGAGAATACAAAACTAAAAAAATTGGGCGCAGAGAAGTAGATTCTGGATGTGCGCAAAACATAGTGACAGACAGGTGCATAACTCAGGAACACTACAACACATTAAAGAAAAGGTGTTTTTATGAAAAGAGTTGAACAAGAAAGTATGGGGGTGCTATAATTGAGAAGTGCAAAGAAGAAAACAATAGAGAAGAGTAGGGACTAGAGATCAGAGAGTAGAAAGCTGAGGTAGAGAACACAAAAGGTAATACGCACAAAGTGGAACAAAGAAAGAGGACAAAAAGTAGAGAGAAGAGATTAATAGAAGAGATTAGAGAGAAGAGGACAAAGATTGAGAGTAGAGAAGAGTTTAGTCAATCTCAAGTGTAGAGAACAAATTGACTTATAAAAGTTTCATTTGTAACGGGGTTCTTAATTGTAATTGGATATTTTCTCATTGTATGTCATCTGAGTGGGTGCTTAGATAGGGCATTAGTGCCCTTTTAGTTTGGTGCCCATAAAATTTAGGAGTTGGTGCCCATAAATATGTAATCAAATGTTTACCTATGATGCTACATTAGAGCAGTAGACTTTAGCAACATTTATCACAGAGGTTTTTCCCATCTTGGGTTTTCCTCATATATCTTGTGTTATGTGTTTTCCTTGTGTGTGTGAAGGGGTTTAATATCTTTTCTTATAGCTTCATGATTTCAGTTATTAAAGATATTTCATTTAGAAAGTTTAAATTTTTGTTAGCACTGATTCACCCCCCCTCTTAGTGGTCCATTTGTGTTCCTTCAAGGAATAGTCTAATTGTGTTTTTCTAGTTCCACTCATCCTGGTGCATGTGTGCAAGTGATGTCTAGTTTCAAGTGTGTGTCTTTGGTTTCAAGCATGCAACAACGGTCTCTCCTATCATTTCATGATTTTCTCTAGTTTCAAGCATGCAATAACCTATAAAAGACATGAAATGAAAATTAAAATGTGTGTCTGGTATCGAGAAAATCTCATATAAGAGTTTCTTTTTTCTTGTTTTGAGAATCTGTAACCCCATGCAAGACTAATATATGCCTAGTTTCAAGGACATGTCATGAAAGAGTTTTTTTTTTTTAGTTTCTAGAATTTACACCGTATCTAAGACATATATCAATGCTACATTTAGTTTCAAGCATGAAGCATCTCGTGTAAGAGTTTTTTTTCTTTGGTCTCAAGAATGAACACCCCATTTAAGACATGCAAAAATATAGTACAAAGAGGGTGATATGTATGCCCCCCCTTAAGATGTCAACATAGCCCTATGTTGATGTCCTAAGTAAGCTAGATACAAGGATACCCACCTTCAACACCAAGGGTATATCCTTTTAGGAAACAATGTTCAAAAATCCAAGCTAAAGAGGGAATACTCTTACAAGCAAGGATAAGATAGTTGAAAAAGAGATATCTTGCTACATGTGTAAAGAGGATCCTTAGAGGAGAAGATATCTTTTTTGAAAATACATCTACCTCCAAGAGGAGTTCTTGAACAAATATAGCATCTTCTACCAAAATAACGGAAGGATAACGAGAATGCCTACCTTCTCCCTATTGCTAGGTGAAAGGGATTCTTGATGAAGGATAGCACACTTTCGACCCAATGTGAGGGGTAAGTTTATAATAGATATGCATTTCCTAGTGAATAAGAGGTTGTAGTCAAGGATACACACATCTTGCATAAGAGCCTCGAGAAAATAAATAAATTCACACAAGGAATGACATTAAATCATAAGCAAACACCACTCATCATTGGAAAAGTAGATCCTTAAAAAGGATAAGAAAGATCAATGCTCCTTGTAGACACCTAGAATTGTCTCATCCTAATTAAATAAATATTTTTGTTTAATTAATTATTTTATTCTAATCCTTCTATTAATTAAATAGATTTTTATCTATTTAATTTATTCATTAATCTTCTAGATTTTCCTTATTTAAATAAATATTTAATTTATTTAATTGTTCCTACTTTCTCTATTAATTAAATATTTTCTATTTATTTAATTAATTCATAAGCTTTTTCTCTCCATGACACTTGTCATTTATCTCTTGAATTTATCCTAACTACCTTACTAATATTTTATTATTTTCCCTACCTACCTTTAATCCTAGCTGGCCATTTATCCTTTCACCTCTCAATCCTATCCCTCCATTTTATAAGGTGTTCTCTATATAAGTGAATTAATTCATCCTTTCACAACCCTAATAATTCAGCTAATGACATATGTGATCAATCAATCTTTCTTATGATTAAGAAACTTCACAACCACAATCTATTCTTTGTTGAGCTGTTGTGCAGAATACAAAATCTGAGAGAAAATATATCAAACAATGGAGATCAAACCCTACTAAGCATGTGAATGGTATACTTTTTCTATTTTGTTGTTATTTGCATGTTTTAGGTTCTTCATTAGTGTATGGTGGATTATTGATTGTAGAACTAGGGTTTTATGTGGTTGGATCTGTTATGGTTTTACAATAGTTTTGATCTTCCCAATTTCACTATATACACCCCCAAGCATAGGGATAAAAAGAATAATTACACAACTTCTAAAGTGAGGTTATCCATAAGAGATATACCAATTCAAACAAAGAATAGGTCCTAACCAAGGAACACACATGTACTCTCATGAAGGATAATTCTATGCAAGAAAGGATATCATGTTTTGAAAAATGCAACCCATAATGTAAATGTTACTACTTATCAAGTTACCATTAGTTTTATGTCAAAGTTATACTATATACTCTAGTCGGTTATCTCTACCGAGAAATTCAGTCGGTATGAATAGTCTAGTCGGTTACAGAAGAAAGTAAGTCTCAAAACGTAGTATACAATGAGTTGTCTATCGAGTATCATTTCATGTCTACCGAGCAACAAAGATGACACACTGAGTTGATATACACCAAGTGAAATGTGTTACCAGATTCATTGAACCTGGACATGCATATGAAAACGTGTTACAAGATTGAGGCACATCTAACCGTTATCACATTGGAAATTGCACTTAAAGATTGTGTATTATTTTGAGGTCATCTAACCAATGAAACAATTTGCATGGTTATTCATTTGATAAATCATATTTGTAAGATCGAAACAATGAATGGATCACCATCATAAGAGATCTATTTATACAGCATGAGTGAAGAATTAAAGAGTGAGTGAGTGAGTGTGTGTGCATGAGTGTAAGAAGACTATTACAGAGACACAGAGGTCACCGAGAAGGTTTTCAAAGAACAGTCGAAGAATAGAGTAAACAAAAGGGTTTACCGAGTTACTATATGGGTTACTGAGGTATGCTATAAGCAAGGTAACTTATTTTGAGCACATAGAATCTGCTATAACATTCCAGATGTAAAGTTGTAGATATTTGTAATGATTTTATTGTAATATTTTGAATTTGTAAGAGAAACCTTTAACAGGGTAAAAGACTCTAATCAAGTCTATAAATTGTAAAGCCTCTAACCAAGTGCAGCATTTTAGTTTAAGTGTTGTGAAATCCTTTAGCAAGGTAGATCTAACAGATCTTGATACTCCTAATAGGGTAAGCTATCAAAAATAGCTAAACATGTATCTCTAACCGAGCACTCTTTATTATTGCAGTAGTGAAGTTGTGGGTGCCATCCCCACCACAGTTTTTCTCTCTAACCAAGAGTTTCTGCGTAACCAAAATATATGTGTTATGGAGTGAATCATGTATGATTGTTATCTATATTTTTTAGCTTTATATTATGTTACTACACTATTCAGTTTATGCATAAGAGGAGTACTGATTCACCCCTCCCCTCTCAATACATTAGCTTTCCATATTGGGCCTAACAATTGGTATCAGAGCTTAAATCTTGAGAAAGGGTTTAACTGTCTAAAGAGAAAGATCTTATCAATGGAAGGTTATAAACAATCTTGGAGGATTGTATATTTGCAAGAAGAACTAGATCATGCTAATCAAGTGATTGCAGACATGCAAAGACAAATGCAAAAATATCTGAAAGTAAGAAGAAGATTATCTGATGATTTGCAAGACTCTCAAGAGTTAGTGGAACAAATTGAGACATCATCTAAGAACTATATATCTAAAGAAATTGAATAAATGATTGGGATATTGAAAGAAAAGAACAAAGCACTAGCTGATCAATTGAAAGCAATGAAAAGAGAACATGAACATTTTAGCACATGGATGACTAAAAATCTTGATGCATTGAGGACAATCAAGGATAAAGTAAGAGATCTAGAAAGAGAGAAACATCAACTTGAAGTCTTAGTATCTGATAAGAATGATGAAATCACAAGGTTGACTAGAATTCAACAAAACCTATCAGATCAACTAAGTTATGCACATCATGAAGCAATTCTGAAAGATGATGAGAATCAAGCATTGAAAGTTGAAGTATCAAGGTTGACCGATGAACTTCAATTAGAGAAGAAATCAAAAGAAACACTGAAGAAGAGTTATGAAGCATCAAAGATGTTGGATGAGCAACTAAGTACAAGAAGACTCAACAAAGATGCAGGACTTAGTTACAAAGGAAATGACTCTACCAAGAAGGGAATTCATACTACCGAGAGAGTAGAATCATCAAAGCAAGCTAGAAACAAGAATAACATCAAAAGAAAGAAGCCTATTTGCAACTACTATGGAAATCAAGGTCACACTACCAACATGTGTCAAATCAGAAAAGGTAAGCAACTGAATGTCACTAAGTCCAAAGGTTATTGTTACAACTGCAATAAATATGGTCACACATCTAATCAATGTAGGACAAAGTCTGTTAACAATTATCAGAAGGAAAAATTCAAAGGGTTTTGTAAAAACTACAATAGATATGGACATAGTACCGAGAAGTGCTGGCTTAAGCAAAAGAACTATATGTGGTCTACACATCGAGCAAATGCTAGAGGTTACCGAACTCACACACATCCTTACCGACAGTATTCTACAGTACCATGGGATTACAATACAAGGATATGGTGTGAATGTTGTGGAAGATATGGACATATAAGTGCCAACTACTTTATAAGGTTTGGGATGTACAACCGAAGATCATGGAGAAATCCTGGTATGACATGTTTTTGTTGTCACAAAGTTGGACACTTAGCTGGAGATTGTAGAGATCAACCTAGAAAAGACACTAAAGAAATAAAAGAAAAATTGAAGACGATTTGGAAAAAGAAGGAAATTGTGTCAAATGAAGAAAGCACCTTACCTACCGAGTTAGGTGCACCTATTCCAAATTAATCGGTAAAGGTATGAAGGGACTGGATTCTCTCAAGGTTAAATCTTAACAGTTCCTATTTTATCATGTACTTACTTCAAATCTGCATAATTAAGATGTATTAGTAAGTTTGAAATTCTATCAAAGTCTTTTGAAGCACTATACAGGAAACCTGTCAAGTCGGTGAATACAGGAAGCCTGTCTAGTTGGTGAATGAAGGAAGTTTGGTTACTCAGTTAAAACAGAAAAAGGAGAGTAAATTGGTTAAAGAGGAATCGAGTGCATTTAATGTTTTTGACCTAACCCACACAAAGTCCGATAAGGCATATTGTTTACTTAAAAGTGTTTTCGCAGTCATTTTCAACTTACCAAGTTTTTGAAAGAGAAGAGCAAAGTGAACCCAAGGTGATCAAACCTCCTACAAAGCAATTCAAAGTATTTACATCAATCTCAATGCATTGTTAAGCTAGTTTACCAATCTTATCTAGTTGCCATTATCTACTAAGTATAAAATGTTAGTCATTTGAAAATCCTGAAATCCTAAGGATTCTTTGTTAGCTTTTATCTGAAGTCTACAATGGCGCCTAAGATCCAAGATCCCATAGTTGTCAAGAATGTAGAGAAGCCCTCACTAAAATACTCTTTGACTCCCAAAGTTGCATCAGAACTGGATGACAAAATCACCCATTCACTCATCTCGGATAGAGTGTTGTTAGTCGAGGATGTGAGATTCTTCACCAAATATTGTGCTGAACAACTCGGTCATGTTGAAATTAAAGACACCTATGATGAGTTGTGCACCGATGCTAAATTGAATAGCAAGTATGAACACATCAAGATCAAGGGATTAAATAAAGCCCTAACCTATCCCCGTGTGTTCAAACCCCAGTGGGTCAAGTTTGTTCTAAGAAAAGTTCATGATGATTTCATGTGGCTAGAAGAGAAACCATTTAAGATTACCAAGGAAATCATTCATCTGATTACCGGTTACCCCATTTATGATCATGCCCGAGCCCAAAAGATGATATCTCATAAGGAATTGATCAGTTTAACAAGAGTGGAATTTGATTGCAGAGGATTGAAACTGAATAATGTCACAGATGAAGAGCTAAAATTTTCCATTAGGGTAATGGGTTACTGCTTCTTCCAATCGGCAAGGGAAAATAGTGTACCCTGTGCAGCAGTAGACCTGGCCTACAAAATTGTGAAAAAGGGAATGGAAATTGATCTATGTGAGGTGTTGTTGAAGAACCTATTTGAAAATATGAACACCATCAGGAAGCCAAAGAAGAACAACTAGGCTAATACTTTAAATTTTGGATCATTACTAGTATGCATGTTTTTCTATTTTGAAAAATTCTTTCCATCAGTCGGTAAAGTTGTTTGGGAACTACACCGACCAATCACCCATTAGATTAATGACTTCATCAAGAAGCTAGGAGATAAATTAAATGATATTATGGATGATTACTTCAGTAAATTTCAAGAGAAAATGCATAACAGATATAGGATTCCACCCCAGCTAGTGGAGAAATACAAAAATGATATATGTTTTGAAGTTGACACCGATTATTGTTATGTGAATGTTGTGGAATCGAGGACTCAATCTTTGCCACCGATGGGTTATGAGATTGACTTTGAGATCACATAACAACAAATTGATGCATTTCTCACATTACCAAGGCATGCTACCAAGCTAAGGTATGGAACCTATGAGGAAGTAAAGGAAAAGGTAAAAATGAGCATTGTGGTACCCAAAGCCACAAGAAAATAAACAAAGATGATAAAGGCATTGTCATAGAAATTCAGAGAAGAATCTTCCTCTACACCTATCAAAGGCACCATTACCATTACCGAAGAGGAATCTGAAGCCCAAGAGGCAGCAATAACACTAAGCACTGAATTGCCTAAGGGAAAAGTGTTGAAGAGAAAGAAACAGGACACATCAAAGGTCTCACCAACTCCACCTCCAGTAAAGCGACCTAACACAAGAGCATCTGCAGCCTCACCAAGTAAGAAAACAAAAAGTGTTACTGCTCCCAAGGTAAGAAAGACCTACAAGAAATATACTCGGAGACTCATTTTGGCAAAAGAGTCTAGTGATACCAAATCAGAGGATGCAAGCAAATTCTAGATTGTCAAGAGCAAGAAGGTAAATATACATAGTGTTGAAAACTTCTATGCTAATCTGAAAGAATATGGAGGATTTGGATCACTTAGATATGTCAAGTATGAAACCAGGAATAATGATGAGAAGAGACAAATTGAAGAGCTATCATCTGCACACTTCTAAAATTCCGGTTAGCTCCATTGGAACTAGCTAAGTCACTTTCGAATGAACTTTACTTGCACATTGATAATAGGTGGAAGTATGCAATGGACTCAGGGAAACATATCAGAGAGAGAAGTCTGGTTCATCTATTTCCTGACATGTCAGTAGCTGATATAAAGGAACATCTGACAACCTACAGCTCAAAGTTTCTTGTCAAACAAAGAGCCTTAAAACTAATGAATAGGTTGTATATTGAAGTGGAAAATGAGACAAAAGCCAAGTGGCAGGAAATCTTTAAAGTCAAGGATGCCAGTGAGAAAGCTGTAGTTGAAATTGTTGATGTCACCAAGCAAGATCCTAATGTTACCGAGAAAGACCCTGCTGACACCATTCAAATAGATGCAGATGTCATAGATACAAAGGCACCAGAACAGGAAATGATAGAAGGCAATGCATATGAAAAACTTGTATCTAGTGAATCAGTCTTGGAACAAGTTTAGCCTTATCCATCGGTCAAACAACCTATCTCAATCGAAACCCCTCATGACATGGATCAAGGCACCGAAGGTCACAAGTCTACAGCAGGAGAAGGCACTACTCAAGAACAGACATCTCAAGCACCTTCTCGCACTACAAATGTTGAAACTGAGACACCGAGTACCGAGACACCAAAGTACTCTACAGAGGCTAAAGAAACCAATCAAAGTGTTGCCTCTACTGAGCAACCTACCAAGGGTCATCAAGCCTCACAAGCCCTTGTCTTAGTTCCATTAGTGAAAGGTAAAGAAAAGAAGATGAAAAAGCATAGTTTTAAAGTTGATTTGTCAAAGCCAATAGTGTTGCCCAATGTAGACATATCAAAATTAAAAGGGCAAGCACTCATTGATTTCGGTGAACTATGCAAAGCAAAGGCCAAACAAGAGAATCAAATGGCCATTCAAAAGAAAAATAAGGTACTTCAGAAGGTGAAAGCACTCTTAATAGATATGCTACCTGAAGCTACAGTATCAACAGATGCAGCCATCCACATTGAACTAGATGAACTCCTAACAAAGATAGAGACATCTGGAGTAGATGTATCAGAGTATTTGAGCAAGCTAAAAGACAAAGAGCTCACTGCAAAAATGATAGAAGAGGTACAGAAAGCTATAGCTATTGGCAAAGTTAAACTTGTCAAATTTATTGTTGAGTTGACTCCTCAACTCAAGCACATTCTTTATTTATTTCAGAAACTCTGCATATTTTCTTTATTCATTAAAGACATTAAGAATAAAATAGAGGCAATTGAGAAAGAGATTACAGATCTCTCAAGCAAGTTGACCACAGAGCCAAATCTAGTTCAAAATTTTTACACAAAGCTACAACAACTCATGGCTCAACAATTGGACCTAAGAAATGAAGAACACAAGATCTGGATGGACATAATGACACTTAAGACATTATTCCTTCCTCATCTTTCATTTGTCCAAGAACAAATCAACCGAACCACCTCCTTATCTACTACACAAGAGGGAAGCACTCTAGATGGCTTAATATCATTATTGGCTGATATTCAAGCACAAAATTCTTTAATGGACAGTGTAAAGAATGCATTCTCTATTGCTCTCACCGAAGCCCAGACCAAGTACAAATCCATTTTTGATCAGTTACCACCCCCGAATGGTAATTAAGTTTTTGATGTTTGTCAAAAACGGGGAGTGATACCATATATTTGGGGAGTCATATGTTACAATATTAGGGGGAGTGATACAATATCTAATACAGTATTGGGGGAGTGTAGTATTCAAAGCATCAAAGTATGAAATCAAACAATAGGAGTATAGTATACAGGGGAGTATACTGAGCAAAGCATGCAGAGTATCCAAGAGTAGTGAACCAAGCAGTAAACAGAACCATAAGCAAAGCACACAGAACAGATCATCAAGCTTGCAAAATCAAAAGTTTTGTATAGTATATCGATAAGGGGAGTATATCTGGATATATTATATTATTGACTATTGTATATACTGTCAGCATAGTCAAATTTTGCAAGTATATAGATTATTGAGTTATAACTTTGAAAGTGGTTTTTGTCAAACATCTCAACTAATGTTAAAAGGGGAGATTGTTACTACTTATCAAGTTGCCATTAGTTTTATGTCAAAGTTATACTATATACTCTAGTCGGTCATCTCTACCAAGACATTCAGTCGGTATGAATAGTCTAGTCAGTTACAAAAGAAAGTAAGTCTCAAAACGTAGTATACACCGAGCTGTCTACCGAGTATCATTTCATGTCTACCAAGCAACAAAGATGACACACTGAGTTGATATACACTGAGTGAAATGTGTTACTAGATTCATTGAACTTGGACATGCATATGAAAATGTGTTACAAGATCGAGGCACATCTAACCATTATCACTTTGGAAATTTAACTTAAAGATTGTGTATGATTTTGAGGTCATCTAACCAATGGAACAATTTGCATGGTTATTCATTCGATAAATCATATTTGTAAGATCAAACAAATGAATGGATCACCATCATAAGAGATCTATTTATACAGCATGAGTGAAGAATTAAAGAGTGAGTGAGTGAGTGTGTGTGCATGAGTGTAAGAAGACTGTTATAGAGACATAGAGGTCACCGAGAAGGTTTTCAAAGAACAGTCGAAGAACAGGGTAAACAGAAGGGTTTACCGAGTTACTATATGGGTTACCAAGGTATGCTATAAGCAAGGTAACTTATTCTGAGCACATAGAATCTACTATAACATTCTAGATGTAAAGTGGTAGATATTTTTAATGATTTTATTGTAATATTTTGAAGTTTTAAGAGAAACCTTTAACAGGGTAAAATACTCTAATCAAGTCTATAAATTGTAAAGCCTCTAACTAGGTGCAACATTTTAGTTTAAGTGTTGTGAAATCCTTTAGCAAGGTAGATCTAACAGATCTTGATACTCCTAATAGGGTAAGCTATCAGGAATAGCTAAACATGTAGCTCTAACCGAGCACTCTTTATTATTGCAGTAGTGAAGTTGTGGGTGCCATCCCCACTGCAGTTTTTCTCTCTAACCAAGAGTTTTTGCATAACCAAAATATATGTGTTATGGAGTGAATCATGTATGATTGTTATCTATTTGTTTTAGCTTTATATTATGTTACTACACTATTCGGTTTATGCATAACAGTAAAGTTATTATTGAAGAAAAGTTTTGGAGTACTAATTCACCCCTCCCCTCTCAGTACATTAGCTTTCCATATTGGGCCTAACAGGAAAAAGTGAATCCCAAGAAAGAGGAAAGATAGAAAATCATTCCTGTCCTCTAGGCATAGAGACAAGAATAAATGCATCTGAAATTTTACCACCATGAATGACAATGAGCCCCCAATAGGTAAGATAACAATGTCACATCATGAGGAGGAGCATAATAGGAACTTGAATGTTATAATTTATTTGAATGATAATGAGAAATATGTTATTCATTGTCACATGTTACTTTTATGATACCTAAATCAATAGGATGTATTTTTATTTTCAAAGCTTGATAGTCATTATAAGAATGGCCATGAATTTGATGATACTTGCAAAAGGAATAATTTTCATGATGTTGTCTATGTTTCCTTCTTCTTTTAGGCAAAATAAAGATTAAATTGGTGTGAAGAAGATCAAACAAAACATTATCTTATTGTAATACCATATTGGAATGAGAAGATGTGGGTTCACTAAACAATGGAGGGGATGTTGATAGAAGAGGTTGAAAACATAGCATTTCATTAGAAAAGTATCATTTCTCACAACTTTCAAGACTTTGTTACACACATCCTAAACAATATCCATTGTATTCATGTGTAAATGTTGAAATGTATAGAGGAGAGGGTTCATTCTTAATATCAATTAAAGATCCCCCATCATTATCAAGTCATGTGTTGGAAGGAGACTGGTTTAGAAGAAGCTTGGATGAAAGACACAAAAGACTCCTTCACAACTTCATTCTTAGATTGAGGGATATATGAATTTGATTATGTGATGAAGGGTAGAAGGGACTTCTTTCATAGCATAAATACATAATATACCTAGAAGAAGGCTATGACTAAGATGGTTGGGCATGGCATGAATATGAGTAGATAAAGTCATGGGTCCTACTTTAATAGGTATTATGACTATACAAAGTGACTCTATAGGAACATTATCAAAGCCACACACACAAAGAGGATCGGGTTGAATAGAAGAATAATCCCAATTTATCTTATTTAATAAGTCAACAAAACAAATTTTAAGTGCTGACCCATTATCAATTAAAGGACCTCTTATCTTTTGTTCATAGATGCAAGGAGTAATAATAAGGAGATTATCTTTATTTTTAACCTCTATAGAAGGCAATTCATCTTGTGAGAATGTACTATCATTTTATTTAGAAGGATGAGGAACCAGCCTTTGTAAGGCTTCTTGGATCAACTTTTGGTGTGAAGGTGAAGTTTGAATCAAGTCCCAAAGGGAAATCTCAGCTAAGATATTATGGAGTTTCTCAACAAGATCAGGTTCCCCATCAACATGTTTCTTAGGATGGGAAGGATAAGGAAGGGAAGGGAAGTGGAAAGAATATTGGGATATTTCTTTTTGGCACAAGAATTAAATGTGTGATGTATTTTAGAACCATTTTTTTTTCTAGTTGCCTTTCCATATGATGCGGGAGCATCCGATGGTGTAAGGGAAATCTTGCATCACCCAAAAATATTTCCTTTTTCTAGTTATCTTTCTTTTAATGTTTTTGCATTTCTAGATACCCATTTGGACGAATAAGAGATTTCAACTTTCAGAATTCTCAAGCTACTTTTTCTTGCCAACTGCCAAAAATAGAAAGTGTTGGCAGTGGGCTAGCATCCCTCGCGGGGATTCGTGATATGGCTTAACAACCTCCTATGGATTCTATAAGTCTATTGGTTGTATCAGGCATTGATAGGTTGATCTTTTGGTGAAACGAGAACCCTAGCTTGTAACAAGTGGTATTTGACCTTGGTCACAAGTTAGAATCATGCAGGCCACGACAAGTGACATTAGGAGGGGGATTTTGGGCAGTGGGCTAGCATCCCTTGTGGGGATTCGTGACATGGCTTAACAACCTCCTGTGGATTCTATAAGTCTATTGGTTGTATCGGGCATTGACAGGTTGATCTTTTGGTGCAACAACAACCCTAGATTATAGCAGAAAGATTTTATTTAAAGGCGGATAGAGCCTGAATTTTGCGGGAAGCTTGAGAATGGAAAAATAAGCACATTGGAAAAAGAATAAAGTTAAAAGAATTAATGTTTTGAAATTTATTCAAGTATCAGTTTCTCAAAAATTCAAAGAAATTCTTCCAAGTTAGATTTGAGGCATTAAACGGTTTCAAATGGCCCCAAAAATGGTAGGAATTAGCAAAGAGGATTCTTAGAATATTCTTCGCTCAGAGAGATTTTCGATGGTTCAAATGATGTTGGCATTTTTGATGATTATGTTGTGATTGTCATTGATGGACACACACTTTCTATGAGATCACTTTTTGAATGTATGAATTATGCTCAACCGATATTTGTTCCAAATCAGTATTATGTTGTAGTCTTTAGACTATCGGTGTTTTGCAAAAAGTGTTCACCGATCTCAAGCAGCATGAAGACCTTAAGCGGTTCGAGGATCTCAAGTAGAATGGAGAAAAGGAACTAAAATGATAGTTATCATTTTCCCAGTCTTCATTTTTGTCAACCGGTAATCTATTTAATAGCTAAACTGATATTACTCTGAGTTACCAACCGGTAATCAGTAAAGTTGTATAAACCGGTAATACTATGTGATGAGTTACCAACCGGTATATTTTTGTGATGAGTTACCATCCACTGACACTTTGATGGTGATTTTGTGTCATGTTACCAAATGTGTCTAGATACACTGAACCTAGGAACTTGCAATGTAATCCTATTGGACTGACATGAAATTAGATTCCTTTTAAGGACATCATGTCTAGGGTTTTAGGAGTTTTTAGGGTTCAAGGTTATTGAAGAGGTTTTTACATGAGCGATTACAGAAGAAGAATAGGTCTGTATGAAGAAACAAAGTGTTGATATATTGAAGACTGAAGTAATGCTAAAATGCATTAATAATGAGCTATCAGGGATCTAACAAAGCATACCGTGCTAATATTTAGATCACTCACTTGTTGATTACTCACATCTTCAACAAGTCTGAAACCTTTAACTAGGTAGGCTTGACAAAGATTTTGTAAATCCTCTAACAAGGTGGTTCACAACTATGGATCTGAAATCCTCTCACAAGGTAGTCTTTGATTGGACTTATCTCCTAACAGAGATTAGGATTCCTAACAAGATTTGTTCTGGTAAAGAACATTGTATGACCTTAATCGGTTTGACCTTAACCAGTCTGGTTACTATTCTGCAGATAGTTACTTGTGAGTTTCATCTCACCGTGGTTTTTCCCATTTGGGTTTCCATGTCAAAATCTCCTGTGTTATGGTGATTGTGCTTCTGTGGGTGAATGCCTTATTTGTCATCTGGTTTGCATGTGTGTTAACCAGTTTGTTTGTAAAATTGTTTTACTGGTTTACTGCTAAACTATTAAAGTGTTTGAGTTCAGTATATTTTGCAATACTAATTCACTCCCCCTCTTAGTATTCATCAATTAGTATCAGAGCCAATCTTTCTATAAGTTTAACCACTTGGAAAGAGATATGGGGGAATACACTATGAGGGAACTTACTCATTAGCTCACTTAGACTAAGCAAGCCTATGATGAACTTAAAGTTAAATATAAGGCCTCTCAGGTAAAAAGAAGAGAGCATGCTGAAAAACTGATGGAGCTAACTGAAAATAGTTCTTCTAATGAAGCGGACATGGAAGCCCTAGTTCAAGAAGTTGAAAAAATGAATAAGTCCAATGCTAACCTAAGAAAGGAACTTGAAGGACTAACTATTAGAATGTGTCAAGAGCTTGAGAATTGGAGGAAAGCTGAAGATCTAGTAAAAGACAAAGATCATGAGATCTCCAAGCTGAAGCAAGAGATCAGTGCACTTACCACTCATCTTCATGAAAGTCAAGTGGAAAAAAAAGAAATGCAAGGTGAACTACACATGGTTGTTTCTAAGAATGCAACCTTAAAGGAATCCAATGCTGCTATTTCCAAAGAACTCACCAAGTCAAAGGAAATACTTGCCAAATTTAATAAGAGCTTTGTTAAGCTAGAGCAAAAGCTTGAATCAACTAAACCAATTAAGAATACTAATGGACTTGGTTTCTCTAAATATGAGGAAGGTGAGACCTATGGAACAAAAGATGGAGCATCAAAGAAGAAACCAGCACCAAAGGATAAAGGTAAGAAAAAGTTCAAACCTGTTTGCTTTAATTGTCTCAAGGAAGGACACACTGCTAATGTGTGTAGAAGCAAGGCTTACAATAATTTTCCTTATTTTCTAAATGATAAGCCTAGACCCAATAGATTCAATGGTAATTGTTATGCATGCAACAAGTTTGGGCATAGAGCATTTAAATGCAGGTCTATCATGCACAACACCAGAAGGTATCCTCAAAGGAGTCAAGGAGTTTTTCCTGAACCCTCTGGGAACTGGAACCCAAACTGGTTTAATGCCTATAATCATCAGTCAGGTAATGGTGGCTATCAAGCAGCAACCAGATGGAGAGCAACCTATTTTATTTGTCATGATAGTGGTCACACTACTGCAATATGCAGAAGGAAGAATGGAAACATGAATAATGGACCTTGGAGAGCAGCTAGAATGGTTTGCTATCATTGCAACAAACCAGGTCATACAGCAAGATTCTATAGGATGAGAAAGAATATATCAGATGATATACCGATCACTCTGGAAGGAAAGATTGATGTTGAAACTATTCAAGCAGATATGAAGAAAACCTGGAAGAAGAAGCCAGAAGAAGTGTCTCAAGAAGAACCAGTTTTTGCACCTAATGTGGAAGTCGCTGAATTGGCAAACTAAGCAACAAAAAAGCTTAGGGGGAACAAATCAGTGAAATTTTTCAACCCCCAGTTTACACCAGTAAAAGACCTTAACCGATATGCGATACCTGTCAATTGGCAAAAGACCGAAAATGGTAAAAGGAAAATTAGGGTTTACGCCCTAATAGTGGAGCCTTTATCATGGTAGGTGAAGATTTCATATAAAAAGGATTTTCAAGTCATTTTCACTTATCAATTTTCAAGCGAAGAAGTTTTCAAGCATAGAATGACAAAAGGTGATTTGTCTTGCAATTCAAAGAGATTTCAAAACTCTGAAGAAGAATCTGAAGATATCATCAATCAGTCAAGTGTAGAACCCAAAGCGATAATTCAACAATTGAAGTGGTGAGTGTCGACGTGGAAATTGCAAGCCCTAAATCTTGACATTTGAAGGTATTTCTTGAGTTTCTCTATTTATCATGGCTTCCGCATCACACTCTAGTTCTAGTGCACCCATTGGTTTAGTAGATTTCATCCAACAGAAGGGAAAATATAATGCCCTATCTCAAATACCCGCTGGTGTTATAGTGGAGGAAGGTATTTCAGATTATATTGACTGTAAAATCGAAGACCTAGGATCTCTAGTGATCCATTCTCAGTTGAGTTTGTTTTGTAGAAAGGACAAGAAGATCAAACCAAAATTTGGCATCTTGTAAAAGAAGAAGCTTCACAATTAGGTCTATTTCCTTGAAGAATTCTTAGATGATCACATTTTCATCATTTTGAGTAGAGTGCACGGTGACAAAATGTACTTAGAGCGGACACATGACATCACATTGGAAGCTATTCATGTTGTCACCAGTTTTTGGAACGTCGATGAAGTGCCAGCCCTAAGGAAGATCAACAAGACCGAAATGACCAAGCTGACCGGTTCTGTGAGCGACCAATGAGGAATGACCATCAATCCCATCAAGGACAATCTGGTCAAATATGCCTACATGGTAATAGGTTACTGGACCTTTTATGCTAGTAGGATCAACTCTATCTCTGCTGCAGCGGTAAATGCTGCCTACATGATGATCATGGAAGATGTATCATTTGATTTATGCACCTGCATGCAAAGTCAACTTCTGGTGAGCCTGAAGTCAATTAAATAGGACAATGCCTTGAGATTTAAGTTTGGACAACTATTGGTTGGGTTGTTCTTCTACTTCCAAGGTGATTTCCCAAGAGTTGGAGATATTCAGTGGTTTGTCGACCAACTGGTTACAAACAAAATCAAGGAAAGCCTTCAAGTGGTTGGAACCGGTTATCCAGAAGTTCTGAACAAATACTTTGATGAGTTCAGATGCAAAATGAGCCAAAGAGTGAGAATATCGGGTGATATTGTCAAGAAATATGAAGATGACATCTACTTCACCATCAAAGTTGATGAGTGCATAATGGAGGTAGTTGAGCCTAGACAGGAAGAAGTGGAACCCATGTGATATGAGGTAATGTATGACATGCTAGATGGGTATGCCTCTACCCTACTCGCCTCGCCCCTTGACCCAAAGGCAAAGAGAACTGGCACCTATTTGGAAAGGGTTACACCGGTTGAAGAACCTTCAGTAAAGAAGGGAAAGGCAGTGCCTTTAGTATTGACACCGGTTACTGCAGCAAGTCCCAAAGTGACCAAGCGGTCACCAACAAAGAAGAAATTGAAAGTTGCACCTGCCAAAGTATTTGAGAGAAAGCGGAAGACAAAAGGCAACACATTGGACTCAGAGGATACTGTGTCTGAAGAATAGCCTAAGAAGAGTAGGCAAACGAGGAAAAAGACAAAGACAACTAACAATGAACCGACAACATCTGCACCGGTAAATATTGATATTTCCTCCTACAAACCTTTGACACATTGTCAAAGAACTATTAAGAATATTAGAAGAAAAGTGCTTGGTGATTTGAAAGAGTGCTTTGATAATTTTAATGATGTTGAAAAGGAAGAAGTTGAATAGGAAGCCATTAAATATTTATGTATTAATGACCGGTGGCCATCAGAAATTAAATCTGAGGCACCTGATTCTTTATATAATTATTTAGATAACAAATGGCACATTGCCATAGAGAAGGAACATGAAATAAGAGAGGAAGTATTTGCACAATACTTTCCTAATGTACCTAAATCAGAACTTTATGAAGTGGTGAAAAGATATAAGGGCCTCTTCTTCATGAGAAGAAAGAGACTCTTGTTGCTAGAAGGAAAAGTCCCGGAAGTTGTAAAAGATACCCACACCCTTGCTCAATCTGCTCTAAGGTTGCACCAAGTGGCAGAAGCCAATAGGAAAGCTGAGAAAGAACTAGAAATCAATAAATCGGATGAGGTGTATGATAGTGAAGGTGTTTTGGTCACTGATCAAATGGAACCCATTGATGTTGATGCCTTGAACGGTGAAGATGTTACTTCGGGTACATTAATAGAAGTGGCAGGATAGGAAAAATAGGTAGAGGAAGAGAAGAAGCAACATGAAGAAGAAAAGAAGAAACACATAGAAGAAGAAGAAAAGAGGAAACAGGAAGAGGAAAAGAGAAAAGAAGAAGAAAAGAGGAAACAGGAAGAGGACAAGAGAAAAGAAGAGGAGAATAATAGACAAGAGGAAGAGAAGAAGAAGAAGGATGAAGACAAAGAGAAGTGGAAAGAAGAGGAGAAGAAGGAAGAAGAGAAAAGGAAGACAGAGGAAGAGGAGAAAAAGAAGGAAGAAGAGGACAAGCTAAGGGCTAAAGAGAAGGAGGGAGCAACACAGAGCACTCAAGTGGAGACCCCATAGGCAAATGGTGATAAAGCCAAACCGGCTAACATCACCAGTCCCATCAACCTCTAGTCTACAAATGAAATGGAGCTACTGCAAAGCATTAAGCTTTCTCAAGAGCAATCGGATGCACTAAGGAGGAAAAAGGGGGAATATGTGATTCAAACTGTGGTGGAAACACTCACCAGTTTGATTCCCGGTACCAATCTCCCAAGTACCGATTCCTCTTTAGCTCAATTTAAGCTCTTATGCACAGTTGTAGAAGACCAAGTGCAATGCCTGGAAGATGTTGCCAAAGCTAATGCCCAAAAGAAGCATCAAAAGGCTTTGAACATTGCCTTGGTGAAAAAGTTAAATGAGCTCCGGTCCGATCTGCAGAAGGCACAAAAGGACATTAAAGATGTTCTGGATGAGGGGAATCTACTACTTAGCAAGATATGTCAACCCCATCTATTATGTGATGATGTGCTTGCTTAGAAAGACAAACTGCAAACTAATTTATAGATGTTCATAAGCACCTTCAAGATGCCATATGATTCCTTTACCGCTTATGGGCAAACCGTTCACCGGTTTCAACTTCAGGCTGCAAGAATTGATTTGGATTAGCAACCAGACTAGGGATTTGCAAGAACTACAATTGGTTCTACTACCAAGACTGCAAATACTTCAGAAATGCTATCTCAATCTAGATGCCTTGACGGTTACTCAAGAGATGAGTACCTTGGACACCATGGAGGAATAGGTATCCTAGATGCAAATGGAGAGTGAGGTTGCTACCACATTGCTTGAGTCATGGTCTATATCCATGAAGACATTTATGAAAGACTTTAAATTAGTTTTTGACAAGTTTCACTCTTTATTGTCATAAACAGTTATTCAACTAATAGAAATAGGGGCTATTCAGCTGTATTTTGTCATTGTTGGGAAAGGGGGAGAAGTATTCTGGTATTTAAAATTTTGATGCATGCTATGTATACTCTCATGTTTATCTCTGTAAGGAAGTAGTATATATTGTATTTTCTACAAAGGGATAGTGAATATGCTTAAGGGGAGTAATTTTGATTATGGCATTTTTTTTGTAAAACTCTTAGATGTCAAAAATTTTCCTAAGTGTTGCCATCAATGCCAAAGGGGGAGATTGTTGGCATTTTTGATGATTATGTTGTGATTGTCATTGATGGACACACACTTTCTATGAGATCAATTTTTGAATGTATGAATTATGCTCAACCAGTATTTGTTCCAAACCAGTATTATGTTGTAGTCTTTAGACTATTGGTGTTTTGCAAAAAGTGTTCACCGATCTCAAGTGGCATGAAGACCTCAAGTGGTTCGAGGATCTCAAGAAGAACGAAGCAAAGGAACTAAAGCAGTAGTTATCATTTTCCCAGTCTTCATTTTTGTCAACTGATAATCTATTTAATAACTAAATTGGTATTACTCTGAGTTACCAACCGGTATATTTTTGTGTTGAGTTACCATCCACTGACAGTTTGACAATGATTTTGTGTCGTGTTACCAAATGTGTCTAGATACACTAAACATAAGAACTTGCAATGTAATCCTATTGGACCGACATGAAATCAGATTCCTTTTAAGGACATCATGTCTAGGGTTTTAGGAGTTGTTAGGGTTCAAGGTGATTGAAGAGGTTTTTGCATGTGGGATTATAGAAGAAGAATAGGTCTGTGTGAAGAAACAAAGTGCAGAGATATTGAAGACTATAGTAATGCTGAAATGCATTAATAATGAGCTATCAGGGATCTAACAAAGCATAATGTGCTAATATTTAGATCACTCACTTGTTGATTACTCACATCTTCGACAAGTTTGAAACCTTTAACCAGGTAGGCTTGGCAAAGCTTTTGTAAATCCTCTAACAAGGTGGTTCACCATTGTGGATCTGAAATCCTCTCACAAGGTAGTCTTTGATCAGACTTATCTCCTAACAGGATCTGTTCTGGTAAAGAACATTGTATGGCCATAATCGGTCTGACCTTAACCAGTCTGGTTACTATTCTGCAAATAGTTACTTGTGAGTTTCATCTCATCGTTGTTTTTCCCATTTGGGTTTCCATGTCAAAATCTCCTATGTTATGGTGAGTATGCTTATGTGGGTGAATGCCTATTTGCTATCTGGTTTGCATGTGTGTTAAGCGGTTTGTTTGTAGAATTGTTTTACTGGTTTACTGCTAGACTGTTAAAGTGTTTGAGTTCAGTATTTTTTGGAATACTAATTCACCCCCCTCTTAGTATTCATCAAATGATGCATAAATCTGATTCCCAGATCAAAAGTTATGGTTACTGGAAGTTGGATAATTTTTGGAAAGTTTCAATTTTTGAATCTGGCTGTATTTTCATATTTCCAATTTCATGTTTTGGCATTTGTTTGCCAATTGGTAATTTCTAAATTGTAATTTCGGCTCCAAAATGGTCAAAGGATATTTAGGACTCATGGAAGGAAACTTGTGAGTTAGTTGTGGTAAGTGAGTTTTTGGGAGTTTAGTTTTGGGTTGGAAAATCGCATTGTAAGGGTTTTCCAAAAAACTCTATAATTGTTGTATTATAGCTTGTGAGGATTGATTCATCTTATTTTTAATTGCATTTATTGAAAATAATTTTTAGATAATAATATATAGATTTTTGGTGTCTCTTTTGTTGAGTTTTTCTATTCTTTGGGTTGTTCCCTCATCAAGTGGTATCCGAGTGGGTTAATCCTATATGTGTGGATAAATCACCGAACGTGAGGTAGTTTGCACCAGGACTTGTAATTGTGGGCTCATGTTCAAGATGCCTCCATGATTGATGCATGCTGGCACAAATACTAGTGCTAGAAATATTGGTGATAGAAATGCTTTGGAAAATGAGTGTTTGAGAGCCATCCAGAGACAGATTGATGTACTATAAGAGGAGCTAAGAAGAGGGTTAAATTTGATGAGAGGAGAAAGTGATGACGAAGAAGAACTTCAAGATACATCCTCAGAAGAAGTAGAAGAAGCAATAGCTCAAGATCAGACTTGATTGTTGAGGGCCATTTCCCAAATTGGGAAGAGACCCAAAATTGAAGTCTCTAATTAATCTATAAATCTAAACCCAAAAGAGTTGATCGATAGGATCAATGAACTAGAAGAATATTTTGAATATGAGAAGATAAAAGACCCATATCAGGTCGATTTTGAAAAAACAAAGCTGAAAGTTCATGCAAATATTTGGTGGAAAAAGGTCCAACTTGATAGAAATCAGAGAGGAAAAGGAAAAATCACCAAATGGGATTGAATGGTTGAGAAACTGAAGAAGTAGATCACTCCCATGGACTACGAGTTGGATTTGCTAAGGAAACTACAAGGATTGAAGCAAGGTAACAAATATGTGCAGGAGTATATAGAAGAATTTTATAAAATAATCATTAGAACAGACCATGTAGGGGTCAACAAGGAAAAGGTTGCTCATTATCTAAATGGATTAAAGTTGAGTATACAAGAGGATCCAAGTTTCGTCAAAATGACTAATATTGAAGAAGCATATTAGTTTTCTTTGAAGGTGGAGGAAAAGAATAAAATATTTGAAAGCAAGCAAAAAGGGAAATCCTAAGGCGACAGAGGTGGTGGAGGATGCTTTGGGGGGATTGAAATGATGATTGGGAGAAAAATGAAAATGTGGGTACCAACCAAAATCAAAAGGGAGATAATTTCTATTGGCCTCATGATCAGAACAATGGTAAACAATGAGGAAGAGGAAGAGGAAGCTGTGGACAAGGAACCGAGAGAGGTGGTTCCAAGGAACTTGTTTCTAGTGTGGTGAAGAAGGGCATATAGCCTTTGAATATCCACAACACCAAGAAAGGACAAGGAGGAGAAATGTTGGCCATGCACAAGTGGCAATGTTGTGGAAATGGGCACAAGGCAACAACAAAATTCAATGTTAATAAGTTAGGTTCAACCATAAAACGAAAACAAATAACGAAAAACCATTCTAAACATATCAAAAGAGATTTCAAAAAGAATGAAAGAATTTTAACAAAACAAAAGAAAGGAGAAGAGCCTCCCTAAGATTCTTCCATGATGCCTTTTGATACTTCTCCCTTGTTTCTCCCTTCTACAATTCCCAAATAAGTGTAGCTCTCAGCTTTTAGCACTAGCCATGGATGTCGTATGGAGATTCAAGATGGTTGGATATGATAAACAAATATTATGCAAGTGTAGATAGTGATGCTATGAGAAAGCTATATGCTAATACCAGTATAGTAACAATACTCTAATGCTTCCTCCTTTGCTTGAGGATAAGGGTTCTATTTATAGAAGAAATGGGGAAATGAAAGGTTAAGATTGAGCAATCTTAACAAGGGTTAGGATTAAAAGATATTCAATCCATGTGAGACTTTCAATCCAGTCCCATGTTGACAAGTGTCACCATGAGGAGGCTTGAGAGGAGAGATAAGGAGCATTAAATGTTTGAGGGGACATGATGGTTACCCTAGGGGGTTGGGTTAGGGTTAGGTTAATGGATATTCATTTTATCCAAGGGATAAATGAATGTGCAAGGGTTAAATGGTTACCTTAGTCAAATAAATAAATACTTTGAAGAGACCCATGAGTCAAAAGGATGGTTAAGTTAGAGGAAAGTCTCTAACTAAAGGTAAAAGGTGAGTTAGAGCCTTTAATGGTTTGGAAGACTTTAGAGGTTAACCATTTGAAGACATAAAGCCTTTAATGGTTATTGAAGACTTTGGAGGTTTTGAGAAGTGACTTCCTTTTATTTAGGAATGTGACAATGATTAGGATAGGATTAGCCTAATTAGAAGGAGTTAGAAGAATCTAGAAGGGATTTAGGCATGCAAATGGATTTTGTAGGAGAATGCAAGTGGGAGGAATTTTGGGATTTTTAATTAAAATAAAATCATTTATTTCAATTAAATGGTGTAATTTGCATTTGGATAGATATTTAAATAAATATTAATTTATTTAAATGTGAATGTGAATTTTGGATTTTATTTAAATAAATCTTAATTTATTTACATGATAAAAAGGAAGATAACATATTAAATGCTTGAAGAATTTGAGGGAAACCATTAAAGTCTTAATAAGACTCTAGAAATAAGCCATTAAGTTTGAAGACTTTAAGGGAAACCATTAAAGGCTTGAGAAGACTCTAGAAGGAAGCCATTAAGTTTGAAGATTTTAAGGGAAACCATTAAAGGCTTGAGAAGACTCTAGAAGGAAGCCATTAAGTTTGAAGACTTTAAGGGAAGTCATTAAAGGTTTCAAGTGGGTGAGGATAAATAGGATTTTAAATAAATAATTTATTTATTTAAAATAGTTGTGCAACTTGCATTTGTAGGAAAATGCAAGTGGAGGGAGGATAAAGGTGATTTAAATAAATGTTAATTTATTTAAATGTGAGAGATGGGATTTTGGGGGATTTAAATAAATATTTTATTTAAATGTGAGAGAAGATTTAATTAAACAAATATGATTTATTTATTTAATTAATGGTTTGAATTTGGTTAAGTGAATTAAATCAAATAAATTGAATAATTTATTTAATTAATAGGAGAAGAGGGTTAAGATGAATTAATTAAATATTAATTTAATTAATTATTGATTGATGGTTGAATAATCAAATAAATACTAAGTATTCATTTGATTAAGTGGACATATTTGGGTGTCTACATTTGCCCCTCTTTGAGATGGTGTGGTTTATCGCATTGTTTCAAAGAAAAAACAAGTAAGCATAGTACGTGCCCCAGCATGCACCAAGTTGGTGGTTAGGTATGCCCCCTCGAGAGATGGGACAATTTTTTTAAAATTTGGGCGATCTCTCAAAAATTTTAAGAAAATTAGGCATGGATAGAATGGAGGATTTGGGAATGAAGGAGAAGGGTAAGCCAGTGAGTACCCTTAGGTCATGCAGGAGATATGGTGCAAATGTAGTGTTGTGCTTTTGATTGATGTACAATTGATCAAAATTGGTTGGACAGTCTAGTGCAATTAGTTTAATTGCCCTAGTTGAGTCAAAGCGTGACATTTGATGTCAGTTGTTCGCTTGGACAAGATAAAGTCTGAGTAAGTGAGTCAAAGTGACCTATTATGACTTAGACAATTGATCTAATTTCCTGATGAATTCAAGGTATTTGAAGCAAAATACTCGTTGAGACTTGAGACAATTGATGTAATTGTTTGTTTTGATTGTGTTTGATTGGTTGATCAATTGATAGTGTTTGTGTTGTAGGTTGTTTGTTGCATTTGCTAGACTTAGTGTACCTATCGAGACTAGGCAATTAATGTAAATGTCTATTATAGTCTAGGTGTGTGTGAGTCGATGTACATGTTTAGACAGAGTAACTTTCTTTGCTTATAGGATGACCTAGGTAACATAGGTTACACAACCCCTCCTTGGAGAGATGGTCGGTGATGAATGTGGCTTGATTGGTTTGATGGGACATGATACAAAGTATGTGATTATGATGATGACATGGATAGGGAGGGTGAGGGGGGGATTCAGTGTTAGATAGAAGGTATGGAGGACCTAGGACCCATTCTTATGTAATAAGAGAAAAATAGAGTATCCATTGTCATGACTATGTATGAATGATATGCAGTGATATGGATGGGTGATATGCAATGAAATGCAATATAAACAAATGAGATGAAATGGTGATCCATGGCTTATTCACAGTGCGTAATTTTCATCATTGAGCATGGTAGTATCAATCTTGGCCGAGGTAGTGGAAACCAAGGTCGAACGTTTCACCTATAAGAAAACATTGCAAACAAGGAAAGTTCCCCTCCAATCTGGTTCATGTACAAATGGTCGAGGTATACACTGTAGTCAGTAAGCCATAGTGATCTATGATTGTATTGTTGCATAGGATCACGTATCTTAGTGAACTTCCCACAGAGACACCATTAGTATATACCCCAGAACTTCATTGGAACAATCCACAAATAGCAAACAAAGAAAATGATATCAAGAGCCATCTCGGCTACTCTAATCACTTGTGGATATCCTAGAGTAACATAGGAACTTGATATAAAGAAACAAATAACAAATCGACCAAGTACTTATCAGCCAAACCAAATTTTCTTGTCAAAGAAAATGTCACCATGTCTTGTTTGTGAGGAAGGATGCATCCTTGTGAAGATGGTTGTGTGCAGATGTTTTGATTGGTTGGTTGATTTGATAGGTGGTCATTGTTTGAGTACCTCAGAATGTTGTGTCATGTCTGTTTGCGATGTGTATGTACAAGGAATAATATGCTTTGTAATATTTTTGATTGATTTTGATGTTTTTGTCATGTTTTTGGATTGTTTGAATGTTGTAAATATTTTTGGTATTATCTTTAAAAAATTTATGAATGTTTTTAGTATTATTTCAAGATATTTTTGAATGAGAAACTCAATGAATCACAAGTAATGGAGAATCCACTTCCATCAGTAGATTTAAGAACATGTGCCCCTAGTTGGATGTCGGTATGAAAGCGTGATGCGAGACATATGAAGTAATAACCCTGATTGTAGATCAATAACAAGCCATGGTATAAATGATGGATGAATGGATGCAATGGATGTGATCGCAACAAGTCTCAAAGACAATGGAGCCATAGCCTTTATGAATGGCACCTATTTGCCAGGTTTTCACCATCGTACCTACCCAAGGTGCCATCAAAGTGGTTTTCACCATTTGGATGAATGATTTTTCTTTACTATTTTCTTAATTTTTTTGTATTTTGTTCAGGACTATTTTCTGAATGTTTTTGGTATTTTCTGACATTGGACGAGCTTGATGCTCTGCATAGCTCATGTATGAATTGTTTTTAGATGCATGTTGTTGATCGATACTTCTAGTGGTTCTCCTTCTGAAGTTGCTAACTGATATGCCCCAGACCTGAAGACGGTAGTGATAACTTATGGACCCAACCAATTGGATTCAAATTTGCCTTGATATTCTCTATTTGGTTGGTTGCGAGGATTCTCCCTAACAACAAGATCTCCTACCTGAAATGTGTGAGGTTTGACCCTATGATTGTAGCTTCTGCTCATCCGTTGTTGATAGGTTTTTAGGTGGTTGTAGGCAGCTTGTCGCTTTTCATCAAGCAGTTCCAAGTCTTGAAGATGTGAGATTCGGTATGCTTCATCATCTATCAGATTGTGCAAGGAGACCCATATAGATGGTATTTCAACTTTAATAGGCAGGATGGCTTCTTCTCCATAAACTAGTGAGTAGGGAGTTGTGCCTGTAGGGGTTTGAATGCTAGTTTGATATGCCCATAGTGTTGGATTCAATCGAATGTGCCAATCACAACCAACATCATTGACTGTCTTTTTTAGGATCCTCAATATATTCTTGTTGGATGCTTCATCTTGACCATTGCCTTGTGAGTAATATGGGGTGGAGAAATGGTGTTGGATGTGAAACTTCTCACAGAGTTCATGGACATCTTGAATTTTGAAAGGGAGCTCATTATCTATGATGATGGACATGGGTACACCATACCAGCAGATGATGTAATTGAGGATGAATGAGGCAATCTATTTGTTAGTGATTTGGGCGAGTGAAATGGCTTTGATCCACATTGTGAAGTATTTTATGGTGGTAATGATAAATTTATGACCATTGGATGAAGATGGATGGATTTTACCCACAAGGCCAAGTCCCCATTGACAAAAGGGCCACGGTGTTGTGATAGGTTGTAATTCCTATGTCGGGGCATGTATCAGATCTCCATGAACTTGGCACTTCTTGCACTGTATAACAAAATAGTAGGAGTCTTTTTCCATGGAGGGCTAATAGTATCTAACTCGCATGATTTTCTTTGCTAGTGAAGGACCACTTGAGTGAGCCCCACAAATTCCTTCATGTACCTCTTCCAAGGCTTTTTTTTATCTCATCTTGTTCCAAACATCGAAGGAGAGTACCATCAAGACTTCGCTTATATAAGGTTTCAACAATGATGGTGTATCAAGAGGTTTGGCAGAAAGGTTTTTCGTTGTTTGTTTGATTGGTTAGGGGGAAGCGTGTGGTCATGTAGGTAAGTGAAAAAACTCACCATACCATGGGGAGTCATAATCAACAAGGTGAGATATCATAAGCGAGGATCCAAAGTTGTTCCACCAAGAACTCATAGCGTGATGAATTTTGTGGAAGATCTAAGAGAGATGCAATTGTAGTCATTACATCGGTAGCTCGATTCTGATCTCTTGGTACCTTCTCAAATGTGATAGTTGTAAGTGATTCTTTGAAACTATCCACCATCCTTTTTTATGGCATGAGCTTATCATCCTTTGTTTGGTATTCATTAGTGACTTGTCGGATGACTAGCTGGGAATCTCAATATACTTGTACCTCTTTTAGATTCCATTGTATGGCCAATTTGAGTCCTGTGGTTAAGGCCTCATATTCTGCTATATTATTTGTGCATGGGAAAGTGAGCCTATATGACTTAGGGATACTATCACCTTGAGGTGTGATAAAAAGAATGCCTACCCCCGAGCTATTTCTGGTGGATGAGCCATCAAAATATAGCTTCCAGAGTTGTATAGCTGTGATCATGAAATTTTCTTCATTCAAAAAGTTGGAAATAAGAGGATGGTTACCTTTGAGTGGTCCATCAGCCAATTGATCTGCAATAACCTATCCCTTGATAGCTTTGTGGTCCACTACTCTATATCAAATTCACTTAGAATCATAACCCATTTGGCCAAGCGGCTTGTCAATGTTGCCTTGCTGAGTAGGTACTTGAGTGGATCTATCTTAGCAATGAGTTGTACCTTGTGAGTTAACATGTAGTGCCTCAATTTTGTGGCTACCAAGATAATGGCTAGGCAAGCTCGCTCAATAGGTGTGTAATTGAGTTCATAGCCTACTAGTGTTTGAGAGATGTAGTAGACAACACATTCTTTTCCTTGTTCATTATGTTGTGCAAGCAATACTCCTAATGTCGTGGTTGTATCTGAAATGTATAGTAATAGAGGTCTACCTGGATCTGGTGGAATCAACAATGGTGTATGCATTAGGTAGTCTTTTAGCATTTGGAATGCTTGCTGGAATTTTGCATCCCATTGAAAGTGGATATTTCTATGTAACAGATGGGTGAAGGGATGACATTTATCAGCCAATTGTGCAATGAACTATTGAATGGATTGTAGCCGCCCTTGTAATGTTCTCAACTGATTGATATTTTTTTGGAGGTGGCATGTCTATGATTGCTCTAACTTTTGCAGGATCTACCATAATGCCTTTACTTGAGACAATGTATCCCAAGAGCTTCCCTGAAGTTACTCCAAAGACACATTTCTTGGGATTGAGACAAATGTGGTATTATTCCAATATGTTGAAGATTTTATCTAGTATTGCCAGATGACCTTCTCTTGTTAATGATTTAGCTAGTAAATCATCGACATAATCTTCCATTATGGTGTGCATCATATTATGGAAGATGGTAGTCATGGCTCTTTGATATGTTTCTGCTGCATTCTTTAGACCAAATGGCATCACATTTCAATAGTATGTTCCCCATAGACATGTGAAAATAGTTTTGTGTTGATCCTCTGGAGCAAAATCTAGTTGTACCCTGAAAAGCCATCCATAAGAGAAAGCATTGCATGACTTGTTTTTAGATCAACAATCATGTCAATGTTTGGTAGTGGAAAGTCATCTTTACAATGTGCTTTGTTCAAATCTCTGAAGTCAATACAAATACAAATGCCCCCATTAGGTTTACCAACAGGTACAATATTGGAGATCCACTCTGCATAATCAATTGGTCTGATGAAACTAACATCCAAGAGCTTTTTAAGTTCAACTTTCACAAGAACAACAATTTGTGGGTGCATCTTTTAGATCTTTTGTTTGACAGGTTTAGCTCCTTCTACCATAGTTAGGTGATGCATGACCAAATCTCGATCCAAGCCAGGCATGTTTGCATAAGACCATGTGAAGTTGATTTGGCACTTCTAGAAGAATTCCAAATATTTTGGTTGTTCTTCAGGAGTTAATAGAGATGCCAAATGTATTTGGTGAGGAGTCTCAGGGGTCCCCATAATGAATTCCTTTGTTTCCTCTTTTAGGATGGTTTATCTCTCCTGATTCATACTAAAGAGGAGGATGTCAAACCTTTCATCCTCAGGCACCTCAGAGAGGTTTTCACCTTTGGATATGCTCTTTGTTTTTACTCTTTTGGGATCAAAAAGTACCACTGTGTGGTTTTCACTGGAGGATCCATGCTTTATTGTAATATTTTTGTAGCTGACAGGTTTGGCATCTGCCCCAAAGTATGCTGCTCTATTAATTTCAATGGAAAACCTAGCTTTATGATCCTCACCTAGTATGTTATCCCATAATTCTTGAAATTATATGAGTGCTTCATCATTTTTAAAATGTTCAAGGCATGGGGGATTCGGTTGGTTCCATTCAATGAGTTCGGGATGAATGATAGGCATTACTTCATCAATTAAGTTGAGTTCATGGGAGGCATCAGTGAGGGCTAATATGGAGGTGGGAAGTTCATCGATGGTATGCTCCTTTTTCAGATTTTGGGGTAGGATTTGACGTAGGGCCTATGGAAGTTTCTTCTAGCTCAGGAACCCAAATTTTTTTAATCCATGCTTCTCCATAAACTGGTTTATCCTTACGAGGTAGAGGGGGTGATGTTTCTTCCTCGTCTGAAGTATTTAAATTTACTGAATCTCATTCCCACTCATGTGAGTCTATCTCAGAATCAATCTCTAGCATCTGATTATCGTACCAAGCTAGGATGTTTTTTGAATTAAATAGTGCATTAGTTACTATCTTATGTACTTTTGGAGGTGGGGTTGCTGGTGCTACAGATATATTCAAGGATTTCATCCTTGAAGTAATTGGCTAATACATGGTTTTGCTGGGTTTTCCTTTGAATCAAAGCTTAGGAAGAGATTCTCTTTAAAAACCTACTCTAGTTTTATCTCTTGGTTTCAACTCGGGTTGTAAGGGCTCTTGTCTTCCTTGCTTGCAAGGTCCCAAAGCACTATGGCCATCATAGCCCATTCTTTGCATTATAGTGAATCCTTTGCCATATTCATCAGTGGGGATCTTAGCCTTTGGTCTTTCTTTGTTGATATGGTCTCTGTAGATCCATTCTGCTAGGTCTTCATCCATGGTTTCCTCCTCTTTACTTTTACCATGGGTGAATTGTAACAAAGTGCAAGTTCTTTTGGCTAGTGATGTTTGAAGTAAACCTTGGGGTTTGCCATGAGTTCTAGGGGATGTGAGTAACTACCCAACACAAAAGAGCTGGCTAAGATTATATTCCCTGGGACCTTCCTCAACCATTTTCATTTTCAATTTCTCTTGCTTTGGTGTAGGGGTTGTTAAGCTAGAAAGAGAGGTTGGATTAACATATGATGAGGAAGGTATATCTTCTCTATTGTTAGGTATGGTGATCTCTGGCTAATGGTTAATATTATTACAATATGCAAATGGATTAGCATCATCGAGGATTGTAATTTCTACCCCATTATGTGGAAACTTGATACATTCATGATAGGTAGATGGGACTGATTGCATGTCATGTATCCAAGGTCTTCCTAACAAGAGATTATATGGAAAAGGAAGATTTATAACTTGGAAAACTATATGCTTCACCATTGGCCCAACCCTGATAGGTAATATAACAGCTCCTCTAGAAGAATGTTTTGCATCATCATATGCTTTGATGGTTATCTTTTTGCTGACATCCACCATTTCTACTGCATAACCCAATGTTGTGACTAACTGCAAGGTGCATATGTTTAAGCCAACTCCATTGTCAATCAAGACTCGCTTGATTCTATGTTGGTTTACAAATCCTTCAATGTGAAGGGATGCATTATGGAGTTGTTGCAAGGATGTGTTGTCACTTTCAGTAAAAGTGAGACATGGTGATGACTTTAGACTACCAACCATGGCTTGAAACTAATCTGTGTTGAGGTTGGTAGGGACAGACACTTCTTGGAAAGATTGATCCAAGATTTTTTATATGAGAGGGATAAGCGTAAAATCTCTAATATGGAGATCAAGGTTGGCATCTTATCCAATTTATCTTATCCAATTTCTCTACAAGATTATATTGTTTTGGGAGGGGTGTCATTCCTTGTGGTGTTGCTTGAATAGTAATCTTGATATGATGTGTAACAACGTTGCATGCAGGATTTTGATCTTTTATGGTAAGAGTTACAACTTGTTCATCCGCATCATAAAGGTGAGTCATAGTATAATTATATGCGGCTTGTGTGTAATTGGTTGTGGTCTCTGTGTTTCTCCTTGAGGTGGAAGGATCCCTTTGATCATGTGATGGAAGTGGATTCTTGAACATTAAGTGATCATCATTGGATGTTTTTGGGTCATGTCCCTCAATTTTGATTTCGCCTTTATCAGTAAGATCCTGAACAAGATCTTTTAGCTGATGGAAATTGCTTGTTTTATGCCCTCTTCCTTGGTGAAATTCACAATGTTCATGATCTCGCCACCATGGCATCTTGACTTGAGGCTCATAATTAGATGTTTTTCATAAGGTCACAAGATTGGAGAATACCAATTGATGTAAGATTGTTTTGATAGGTTCCCCTAAGGGTGTATATGTGCATTTTGGCTTGTAGTTTTGTTTCTTTTCTTTTGGTTCCTCTTGTTGTGCATTGCGACCTTGATTTTGTGGATTATTGATGGTGTTGTTGTTAGGAGGGGGATTTTGTCCTACAAACCTAACCACGAGTTGTGCAATTTTTACTATTCTTGCATCCACTATCCCGTCATTGACAACGTTCTTCTTTTTGTTCCAAAATTTTGGTTTATCACTATTATAATGTGGACGAGGACCATCTTTGGGTTCATTTTAAATTTTGATAAGTCCCTTTTTGATGAGGGCTCTTTCACATTTTATTCCTTGAGTGATCATTTCTTCAAAGGATTCTATACCCTTCATGTCCAAATGAAATTCCATTTCATCATTTAAGTTGGAAATGAAAATTTCCACTAAGTCTTGTTTAGGTAGATGAAGGGAGCATTTGCTAGACAACTGTCTCCATTGTTGTAGGAAATTTGAGAACAACTCTCCTAGTTTTTGTTTTGTGTTGCACAAATTTTCCATGGTGACATCACATTCTATGTTGTGCACATAATGAGCGATGAGTTTTTGGACCAGTTCCTCAAATGTTCTAATGCCACCTGGTAGTCATGAAAACCATTGTGTGGTTGTGCCTCCCAAACTTTGAGGAAAGAGGCACATTAGATATGTGTCCTCATAGGTCACCTCTAAATAAGCTAAGTGAAATTATTGCACATGATCCCTATGATCTCCTTTGCCTCTAAACTTTTCAAATTTGGGTGTTTCAAACCCTCATGGAATAGGTGGCATAAGCATGTTCCTATCAAAAGGATAGGGACAAATGACATTAAGTGAGAACCGATTGGTTTTCATACCACTATTTAGTTATTGAGCGAGATTTTCTACTTGTTGCCTCAACATATCTATTTCTGAAGGAGGAGGAGGTGGAGGATTCCCTTGATGATTAGGGTCATAATGGAAGTAGTCTCTACCTCCTCCACCATTGTGATGGCTATGTTGCTCAGATGTTTGTCGTATTTGTGTTGTACCAAAATTGGAGGGAAGTTTGGCACCCTCTTGAACAATTCTCAGGAAATGAGCATTTGCATTATTTCTAAGGATTTCATCAAAGAGTCTATTGAATTTTGGATTATGTTGTGCTCTTTCTATATCTTTTGGAGTTAGAGTGTTGGGTTCATCATCATTAGTGCCTCCTCCAAAGGCCTCATGAAAATCATTGAGGTTTTCTTCCCCATCTTCAATTTCAAGTTGTTGGTTTCACATTGATCTTGTTTGAGCCATATTTTTGAAAGGTGATGTTTGTGAAAGTGATTATGAGGTGGTGATGAAATTTTTAATGGAAGACAAGTTTTATGAAATTTTTGGTGGAAGATAGATCTGTAACACTAAAGGTTGGATGTCAACAGAGTTCTTTGTGAATTGCTTTTGTGTTTTTCAACAATTTGATGCGATGAGGTATAGCAAGGTTTGAGATGTGTTACAATCCAAGCTACCTAGTAATGAGAGGATGAACTCATAAACTAGTTTTAACCTATCTAGATGTGTAGAAATTCCTCTTAGGATGAATGATCCTAGATATAGAGACACCCCAAAAGTGATTTGCTGGTTTGTTTAAGCAATATCTGAAAGGACTAAGGACAAGACATCTTTGTGTTGAGAGTTGAGTGAATTTATGATTTTTGAATGTGAAAGTGGGTAGGATATGTGTCTCAATAAAATTCTTCTATTATGAAGGGGGTTTCTACATCTTCCTCTCTGATAGGGGTTGGTGGTTCCTCTCGAGCTTCATTGTATGTGATACAAATTTTTGGAAAGAAAGCAGGATTGATCTTGCCCCCTTTGTTCTTGTGATAATAAAAAGCTCTATACTGTGTGAAAGATCTATTGCTCAAAGGCTCTTTGTCAAATTCATTGGATTTTCCCTAAAGGTACAAGTGCATATGACGCAAGAATACTCTATGTGAGAGAAAGAGCTATCTATTGATATAAAAAAAAATTCCTTTTTTTGATAAAAGTCTTTGAACCAAGTTGTCTCTTCTTCAATTTGGTCTTTTGATGAAGATTTCATTTTTTCAAGATATGAGTGATGGTCATACAAACTGATCAATGTTCCAATTGTTGATGTAGATTTGTTGGATGGATACTTTGTTTCAATTGATTTGAATCCTTTGACAAGAAAACACAGCAAGCACACAAGCACAATAATCTTTCCCCTTTTCAATAAAGGCACAATAGGTGTTGGTCTAAATCAACTAAATCATGAAATTTTTTGACCTTTTATAAATGTATGTAAGTTCCCAATGCCTAAAGTCAGCCCAAATTTTTACTGGTCTGAAACAAGATGAAGACAACTCAAACACTTTTTATCCTTAAGGTCATGGCCAATTGCGATATTTTCAGCCCACATCTTGATATTTCTTTGAATTTGGTACTACATACCTTATGTAGCCTATTGTGGTAGGTAAGGATGTGATATACTAAGTCTTGCAAGAGCATAATAGATAGATGATCCCTATGATGGGGGAGTCACCACTTTCATCAAGCTACAAGTATCCTTTCAGAAAGCCCTGTTTCTACTCAAGGAAAAATGTATGGTGTTAGAATATTTAATCTTTACTTGGCTTAGGTTTATTTGTATTTAGTTTAGGATATTCCTTTGGAATTTCTACATGTAATTTTTCCTATAGTACATGTGTGAGGACAAGTCATTTCTTTTATTTTCCTTTATTAAGGAATATTAGATTTCCTCCATAAGAGGATGTGGACACATGGCACACACATTTTATGAATGGTGGCATTCATAGATTTTAGTATATCAATAGATTAAGTCTTTCCTATTAAAAGTTTAAAAAGTTCGTATCAAATAACTTTCTTTCATAAGTCTGTAAAGTTTTTGTTATTCTAAATAATTTTCTTTTATTAGAATCTTAATTTTTTAAAAATATAAACTTTCTTTAAATAAATTAAAGTTATTTAAAAATTTTAAATTTGTTATTTAAGATTTAAAAATAATATATTTTTTATAAATTTTTTATGAAATTTGTTATTTTTTTTAATTATTAAAATTTTGTTCAATTTTTAATCAAGGAGTTTTTTTTTTGTTTTTTGTTTTCCTATTTAATCAAAGGTGTAATTTTTTTTACAACTAATCATTATTTGTTCACATTTATTTCGTTATCATGTCTACTCTAATTCCTGAAATTAAGTTAAATAGTAGTAATTATCATTCATGGAAAACACATATTTCTTTTATATTTCATTTCAAACACCTTTTGGATGTTGCAACTGATAAAACCTTTGAGCTCGCTACAACTGCTCCGCAAGCTGACCAAGATAGATGGAAGGCTCAAAATGAGGAAGCACTTGGTTTAATTGGTATTTCAATGGTTCCTGATTTGTATGTTTTAATTGGAAGTTGTACAAAAGTGCATGAAGCTTTGGAAATTTTAAAAACAACTTATGATAGCTCAAATGAATCCTGAAAAATTCAACTTCAAGATCAACTTGAAGATCTAAGGTATACGGATTTTAAAACTATGGATGAATTCTTATTAAAGTTTGATTTTGTTAATAGTCAATTAACTGGTTTAGGAGTTACTCTAGCTGATTTACATTTAATTCATCTTATTCTTAAAAAATGTCTTCCTCGTCAATTTCAACAATTTATTACGAATATTCATGCTCAACTTGCTATTCCTAGCTTAGCTACTCAATTAACTTATGATATTTTTCATAATTTATTGCGTCAAGAGGAAGCTAAATTAATTCAATTTGGTACTCTTAAAAGTAGTGAACATGCTTTTATGTCTAAAAATCAAAATCATAATAATAATTTTAGATCCAATAATAATAATCATAATCATAATCATAATAATAATCACAAATCTTCTAATTATCAATCTCATTCTAAATCCTATCATAACAATTCTCATAATAATAATCATAATAATACGTACAATAATCAAAGGAATAATTCTCAAACAAGACCCCATTACACATATTGTGGGAAAGATGGACATATTACTAATAATTGCTTTAAGAAGCAAAATGGTAAAAAGCCCATGAACCAAAATAATCAAAATAATCAACCACGTAAACCTCATTATAAGAAAGGTAATAATAATGGTAATTCATCTCGTCGTGCATTTACATGTACTTATAATGTTTCTCAACCACTTGAGTGGATTATTGATTCTGGTGCATCTCAACATGTTACCTCTCATAAAGAATGTTTTGAATCTTTGCATCCTGATACTTCTAATATTCCTATTCAATTAGCTAATAATAATAGTTGCAAAGTTGAAGCTATTGGTGATGTGAATGTTCCTAATGGGAAATTGCATGATGTTCTTTATGTTCCTAAATTAAAATCAAATTTGATTTCAGTTCCTAAACTTTGTCAAGATTATAAAATTAACTTTTATAGGGGCATATGTTATATCATTGATCCAAAAACTAATCATGTTATTGCTACTGCTAAAATGGATAGTGATAACTTATTTAAGTTCTATGAATTTGCTCCTCCAAAGTATTCTTTGCTTACTACTATTGATTTTACTATATGGCATGAAAGACTTGGCCATCTCAATTCTGATTATATTTCATTGATGCAAAAAGAAAATATGGTTGATGGATTGCCTAGTATTGTTCCTTCTCAAATTGTTTGCAATGGTTGCATGAGTGGTAAGATGCACAGGGAACCCTTTCCTCATGGTCAATCTTGGAGGGCATATACTAAATTGCATCTAGTTCATAGTGATCTCTTGGGTCCCATGGAGAATCCCTCCATCCAAGGTTCAAGGTATGCTCTTACCTTTGTTGATTTTTCAAGGAGAACATGGATATATTTCCTTCATAGTAAGGATCAAGTGCTTGATGTGTTTACTGAATTTCATATGTTTGTAGAAAGGCAATCTGGTTCTAAAATTAAGATTCTTCGTACTGACAATGGAAGAGAATATGTCAATAATGCATTTAATGCTTATTTGAAATCTTTTGGAATTAAACATGAGCTTACCGTTCCTTATACACCACAACAAAATGGTGTGGTAGAATGGAAGCATAGGACAATTGTTGAAATGGCTAGATGTTTATTGCATGCAAAAAATATGGATTACAAGTTTTGGGCTGAAGCTATGGCTTGTGCAACTTATTTAATTAATAGAACACCTACCAAAGCCTTAAAGGATAAAACTCCTGAAGAAGCTTGGTCTGGTAGAAAGCCCAATTTGCAGAATTTAAGAATTTTTGGTTCCATAGCTTATGTTCACAAACCTATGGAGAAAAGAAAAAAATTAGATGCTAAATCTTCTCCTTTTATTTTTGTTGGTTATGATGAAAATACTAAAGGTTATAGAGTTTACAATCCTATTACTAACAAGGTAAAAGTTGCAAGAGATGTTTGTATTGTAGAAAAAGGCATTCATGATTGTTCTAAAGTGGAGGATGATGAACTTGGTCAAAGCAAAGTTGTGCTTGTGGAGGACCAACCTCCTTCTCTTAACCCTACTCCTAATGCATCTCTTTCTATTCCTTCTAGTGATAGTGATGATGATAATAATAACTCTACTCCTCATGAATCTTCTTCTAGTGATGAATCCATTACTTCTAAAAGAAGACCTAAATGGTTTAAATCTTTAATTCAAGATAGTGATGAATACTTAGCTAGAATGGATAGACTTCAAGCTAGAAGAGTTAATTATTGTAATTATGCTTTAATGACTAATCTTATGAATTCTAATGATCCTAAAACATTTGATCAAGCTAAAAATCAACCACATTGGCAAAAAGCAATGAAGGAAGAATATGATACTTTAACTTCTAACCAAACTTGGGATTTAGTTCCCTTGCCTAATGGTAAAAATCTTGTTTCTTGCAAGTGGCTTTATAAAACTAAATTGAATGCTAATAATCAAGTTAGTAAATTTAAAGCTAGATTAGTTGCTAGAGGTTTTTCTCAAATTGAAGGCTTAGATTATACTGAAACTTTTGCTCCTGTTGCTAAAATGCCTACAATTAAACTTGTGTTTGCTTTAGCTTCTAGAATGAATTGGCCTATTCACCAAATGGATGTTAAAAGTGCTTTTCTTAATGGTGATTTACATGAGGAAATTTATATGTCTCAACCTCTTGGTTTTATTAAAGAAGGTAATTCACACTTAGTTTGTAAATTAAAGAAATCAATTTATGGATTAAAGCAATCTCCTAGGGAGTGGTATTCAAAGATTAATGCAATCTTTCTTTCCCAAGGCTTTATTAGAAGTAAAAATGATCCTAACTTGTATATTAAACATAGTGAAGATGATATTATCATTACTATCTTGTATGTTGATGATTTGATTCTTACTTCAAGCTCCAATACTTTGATTTCAGATATTAAGTTTCAACTTAATCAAAAATTTCAAATGATTGATTTAGGTCTTTTACATTATTTCTTAGGAATGCAAATTTGGCAAACCTCTAAAGGAATTTTCTTATCTCAAAGTAAATATGCTCAAGATCTCATAGATAAGTTTAACATGAATGATGCTCACCATGTTTCAATTCCTATTGAATTAGGAACTAAGTTAATGCTTGATATGAAAACTCCTCTTGTTGATCCTACTTTGTATAGACAATTAGTTGGAAGTTTGAATTATTTAACTCTTACTAGGCCGGATATTGCTTATAGTGTTGGTTTGGTTTCAAGATTCATGTCTAAATCTCAAAAAACACACTTTAAATTTGCTAAGAGAATTTTAAGATATATTAAAGGAACTATTAAGGTAGGTTTGTTTTATGATGCAAATTCTGATTTTACTTTAAAAGGTTTTACTGATTCCGATCTAGGTGGAGATCCCAATGATGGGAAATCTACTTGTGGTTATTGTTTTTTTGTTGGTTCAGGAGCAATTTCTTGGAATAGTAAAAAACAACAATCTACCTCTCTTGGATCCACTGAAGCTGAGTACAAAGGATGCACTAATGCTTCCAAAGAAGTCTTGTGGCTTAGAAGATTACTTGAAGATTTGGGTCTACCTCAACACGAACAAACTCAATTGTATTGTGACAACCAAAGTGCCATTGCCTTGGCTAAAAATCCAGTTTTCCATGCAAGGACAAAACACATTTCTCTCCAACACCACTTTATTAGAGAACAAATTGAAGACAAGCAAGTTTCACTACTCTATTGCAAGGGGGAAGACCAAGTTGCAGATATTTTGACCAAGCCACTTTGTAAAGAAAAGTTCCAATTTCATTGTAAAAATCTTGGATTGCAACCCATTGAAGGGTTTGATGTAAACTCCCCAAGTAAAGCTTAAGGGGGGGTGTTAGAATATTTAATCTTTACTTGGCTTAGGTTTATTTGTATTTAGTTTAGGATATTCTTTTGGAATTCCTACATGTAATTTGTCCTATAGTACATGTGTGGGGACAAGTCATTTCTCTTGGTAACATTTACTTCATCAATAAACTTACTTGGATTTCATTTTTCTTTCCTTGCTCTTTTATTTCCTTTCATATGGTGAGTATCTTGGGAGCAAACCATCTATGCTCTTGCATTTAACTTTTCACAAATATCCTCAATCAATAGAATGAGAGGACTTCTAAAATAAGAGGTGTCTAGTAGTATTCGATGTCTTTGGACATAAGTTCATTTTGCAGTGACTCACTTAAGAGCCTTGTAACTCACGGTGGGGCCCATATGTCCTTTTGACAAGTTACACTATAGGAATAGCTACAAATTTTTCTCTCTCCTAATTTTTATAGTGGCTCGAAAGATTTACCGCACAAGGTCATTCCCAAGAGTGATGTGTCTCTTAGCAGGCGTCTCTAAAAAATAGAAAATTTAGAGCATTACTAACACTTTTCTCTTGCACCTAGGACCATAAGGGCCAAGGGAGAGGATAGTGTGTGTTAGAAATGGGACCACTCTATAGATTTTACACAAGCATGCTAAACACGAAAAACACTTGTTCTTTTTAACCTTTTATTGCCATATGATCAATTTGTTACTTGGAGATGTTTCTCCAATAGATATGGTGTTCTTTTTAACCAAGATATCACAATGTTTGACACTTGACAAACTTTTGGAAAACAAACTTGGTCAACAAAAATAAAGTCGTGTAGCCTTTGTAGCAAAAAGGTAAATGTGAGGTTCTTTTTATGCACCAAATGAAAAGTTGAGTTTGTTTTAGTTGCACCGAATAGAAAATGTGAAGTTCTTTTTATCCATTTGTGAAAAACAAGAAAGATGAAGCTCTTTTTTATGCACCAAATAGAAAATGTCAAGTTCTTTTTTTTATGCACCAAATGAAAAGTTGAGTTTGTTTTAGTTGCACCAAATAGAAAATGTGAAGTTATTTTTATCCCTTTGTGAAAAACAAGAAAGATGAAGTTTTAAACCAAAGAAATTAAAATGTTTTAAACTAACTCCTTCCAAAACCTGCACAGAAAAATTAGAAAATCTATAACTAAAACATTCAAAAAAGTTAGTGCACATGGTGGGCTCACAAGCCTGAAAAAAAAAAATTCCTTGAATTTACAAAAGTGTTTGATTCACGTCGGGTTCACCAAATGATGTTGTGGAAATGGGGACAAGACAACAACAAAGTTCAATGTTAATAAGTTAGTTTCAATCATAAAACCAAAACAAAGAACCAAAAACCATTCCAAACATATCAAAAGAGATTTCAAAAAGAATGAAAGAAGTTTAACAAAACAAAAGAAAGGAGAAGAGCCTCCCTAAGATGCTTCCATGATGCCTTTTGATACTTCTCCCTTGTTTATCCCCTCCAAGTCCCAAATGAGTGTAGCTCTCAGCTTTTAGCACTAGCCATGGATGCCATATAAAGATTCAAGATGGTTGGATATGATAAACAAATGCTATGAGAAAGCTCTATGCTAATACCAGTATAGTAGCAATACTCTAATGCTTCCTCCTTTGCTTGAGGATAAGGGTTCTATTTATAGAAGAAATGGGGAAATGAAAGGTTAAGATTGAGAAATCTTAACAAGGGTTAGGTTAATGGATATTCCTTTTATCCAAGGGATAAATGAATTTGCAAGGGTTAAATGGTTACCTTAGTCAAAGAAATAAATGCTTTGAAGAGACCCATGAGTCAAAAGGATGGTTAAGTTAGAGGAAAGCCTCTAACGAAAGGTAAAAGGTGAGTTAACCATACATGGTTATCTAATAGCCTTTAATGGTTTGGAAGACTTTAGAGGTTAACCATTTGAAGACATAAAGCCTTTAATGGTTATTGAAAACTTTGGAGGTTTTTGAGAAGTGACTTCCTTTTATTTAGGAATGTGACAATGATTAGGATAGGATTAGCCTAATTAGAAGGAGTTAGAAGAATCTAGAAGGGATTTAGGCATGCAAATGGATTTTGTAGGAGAATGCAAGTGGGAGGAATTTTGGGATTTTTAATTAAAATAAAATCATTTATTTCAATTAAATGGTGTAATTTGCATTTGGATAGATATTTAAATAAATATTAATTTATTTAAATGTGAATGTGAATTTTGGATTTTTTAAAAATAAATCTTAATTTATTTACATGAGAAAAAGGAAGATAAAGCATTAAATGCTTGAAAACTTTGAGAGAAACCATTAAAGGCTTAAGAAGACTCTAGAAGGAAGCCATTAAGTTTGAAGACTTTAAGGGAAACCATTAAAGGCTTGAGAAGACTCTAGAAGGAAGCTATTAAGTTTGAAGACTTTAAGGGAAACCATTAAAGGTTTAAGAAGACTCTAGAAAGAAGCCATTGAATTTGAAGACTTTAAGGGAAACCATTAAAGGCTTGAGAAGACTCTAGAAGGAAGCCATTAAGTTTGAAGACTTTAAGGGAAACCATTAAAGGTTTCAAGTGGGTGAGGATAAATAGGATTTTAAATAAATAGTTTATTTATTTAAAATAGTTGTGCAAATTGCATTTGTAGGAAAATGCAAGTGGATGGAGGATAAAGGTGATTTAAATAAATGTTAATTTATTTAAATGTGAGAGATGGGATTTTGGGGGATTTAAATAAATATTAATTTATTTAAATGTGAGAGAAGATTTAATTAAATAAATATGATTTATTTATTTATTTAATGGTCTAAATTTGGTTAAGTGAATCAAATCAAATAAATTGAATAATTTATTTAATTAATAGGAGAAGAGGGTTAAGATGAATTAATTAAATATTAATTTAATTAATTATTGATTGATGGTTAAATAATCAAATAAATACTAAGCATTCATTTAATTAAGTGGACAAATTTGGGTGTCTACAGGTGGCACATGCAGATGAAGAAGATCGGTTTGAACATTTTGATGATACTGAAAGGGAAGAAGTTCTAGTTATCAAGAGAAACCCAATAAATGAGGAGAAAGCACCAGATCAAAGAAATAGTTTGTTTCGTACCAGATGCAAATGTAAAGATAAGTGTTGTAATGTGATTATTGATAGAAAAAGTACTGATAATATGGTGTTTGAAAAGATGGCCAGAAAGATGCAATTGGAGAGGGAAAGACATCCACATATTTATTGAATACCCTAGTTGTAGAATGACCACAAACTTTTGATCAATGATTGTGCCTGGTAAAATTCAAGATTGGCAGTTATCGTAATGAGGTACTTTGTGATATCATGCCCATAGATGCATGTCACATGTTGTTAGGGAGACCATGGCATTTTGGCAGGTATGTTGTGCATGATGGTCAAGCTAATTCTTATAACGTAATGAAGGGTGGAGTTTGCCATAAGTTGAAGACCCTAAAGGAGGTAGAAGAAAAGGTATGTAGTATTTGTAGAATGTATTTTGTTGGTGGAAAATAATTTTTGAAAGACATGAAACACAAATGTTTGTGTTATACTTTATATCCTAGTCTAGGTAGAGAAGATAGTGAAGAGGTGCCTATGAAAGTTTCAGACTTGTTGAATGAGTTTTAGGACATTATCTATGATAACGTGCCTAAGGGTTTAGAAAGTGGAAGATCTAACAGAGTTGCAAATGCCTTAAGTAGGAGGTAGATCATGCTGACAATTATGTAGTTTGAGGTGGTTGGGTTCAATGAACTCAAGACATTGTATCTCAAGTATCCATATTTTGCAGAGGCTTGGAAAAATTGCAAGGAGCCTATTACGTTGGACAAGATGAGATGGTTAGATTTCATAATCCAAGATGGCATGTTGTTTAAAGGAATCTAGTTATGTATTCCTAGGAGTTCCCTAGGAGAGAATTTGATCAAAGACAAACATAGTGGAGGAATGCTAGGACACTTTGGTCGAGACAAGACCATTGCCATTATCAATGAACATAATTTTTGGCCTCAGTTATAAAAAGATGTGAAGAAATTTATGTAGAGCTGTAGATTTTTTAGATGGATAAAGAAGTGAGTCAAAATACAGGGTTGTATCAACCGTTACATGTTATAGGGAGGCCATGTGGTACAAAGAACCTCTACTTTTCATAGTGTTTCCATGGTTTAGGGGTATCTAGTGATTGTCTTGTGTTTGTTTTTGTTGCAATAATGGGTTGGATATCAAAGATCGCCCTTGATGAAATAAAATGCCCTTTGTGTGGTCAATAACCTCTTAGGTGCACATATAAACCTAGAGGTCTATTAGGCCATGTGGGATTGAATTATGGATTTTGTGTTTGATGGACCTAGGATGTTGTATTAGGTGTTTTGGAGCCTAATGGTGACCTTGGATGTGTTTGACAAGGTCTAGATGTTCAGTGGTTAAAGTTGCAAAATGTTGCAAAATTGTTGTCAATTGTTGTCAAGCAACATTTCAAAAGTTGCCGGTAGGATTGTTACTTCCTTCCAATGTTAATAACCATTTAAAATTTGGTTATAGTCATTTAAGAGGAGTCTATATGTGCTTTCACAATAGAAGAAGAAAGGTTGAATTTTTTGAAGTTTGGTGGAGTATTTGCAATAAACAAATCTGATTTTGCCAGAACTGTGTTAGATTTTTGTATTGTCCATACAGGGCATTGAATGTTTCTATAAAATTTTGGCTTGGTAGGAAAGGACACCAAATCACCTTTCAGATGAACCTAGTCTGACCCCTTGAAGTAGTGATTGAAGGAAGTTATTGTCATTTTACTCTCTGCAGGTTCGAAACCCTCTATTTTTCAGGATTATTGTAAAGATGGTGCCCTAACTTGCAATATAGCCATTGGTTTTCAATGACCATTGGTGGAATGCAAGTTAGGAGGGTTTATTATGAGATTAAAAAGGGGCAAGGTCAGAGGAGTTGGTTTGGTATTTTTTGCACCAAGCCCTAGTCTAAACTATGTGAGGGTTTAGATTAGAACAATTAGGAATTGATTGATAGCAAGATGTATAACAGTGGGAAATTGAGTTAGATGGAGGGATTGGTGTATTTAGACATTGGGAAATCCCTTTGAAGCATTGGGTCCTTCTTTTGATCTCATTCCCATACAAATTCTTCGTAAACCAGGCCTAACTTGATCAATTAGGTGTGTGACCCAAGAAGGTTCCTAGGAGTGCTGGAGTAGTTTGGATGTCTGATTCTTTGGAGTCTAATAGAGGTTCAAAAAGGGTGTTCGAAACTAAAACTTGTTTGTGACATTGTTTGGCACTTTTTTGGAGTAAAGTTCAAAAAGGCAAGAAAACAGGGCACTAGCCAAATAGGTGTGATTAGGTGCAAGGATCAAAGTTGTTATCCTTATGCAACAATAAGGTTATGAAAGGTCTTGTTAGGACCTAGGAACATTGTGAAGATGTGTCCCTACCCTTGGAAGGGGTAAAATATCTAATTTGAGTTTGGTGTGAGTTGAAGCCTTTAAGGGCTTGAGTTAGAAGAAGTAAAAGGTGTGTGTGTGGGGGAGGGGGGGGGGGGGTTTGTCACCCTACTGCTGCAATCTCTGCATCAAGTGGTATCAAAGCACTAGAAGAACCTTGGGAAGAGTTTAAACCATGGGAGATAGGATAGAGGGAAAAAATGAAGAGGAGATACCCTTTAGAACCACCAATGTAGAATTGGCTAGGATAGTGAGGGAGCAAATAGCCAAGAACAAGAAGATGGAAGTGGAAATAGAAAAGTTGATGAAGGATCGGGTTGGGAAAGAAGTTGTCTCAGACTCTAAGGAAGGAGAAGAAGAAGGGGAACAAGGAGAGAATCTAGTTGTGCCTATAGATCAAAGGTAATTTATTGAAGTCCTTAAGAGAGTCGGTGGAAGAGTCACTAAGGCAGAATTACCCATGTTTCAAGGGAAGATGAATCAAGAGGAGTGCATGGATTGGATTGAGGCCTTAGAAAACTATTTTGAATATGAGGAGGTGGTAGAAAACCAAAAAGTGAAGGTGGCTAAGTCAAAGATGAAGGGTCCTACCCTTAGTTGGTGGAATATTCTACAAAGGGAAAGAGTGGAGGAAGGTAAGAACCCCATCACTTCATGGAAGAAGATGATGGCAGAGGTTAAGAAGCAATTTGTCTCTGAGGATTATGAGATAATTCTACATAAGAAACTAAAAAACTTGAGGTAGAAAGATTTGGATGTTAGTGCTTACACCAAGGAGTTCCACACAATGACACTTAAAGAAAAGATACCAGAGAGTGAGACACAAAGGCTAGCAAGGTACATGAATGGCCTTAAGTTCAGTATTCAAGATTAACTAAGTTTGTTTAATCCTGAATTAGTGAACAAGTGTGATCAAAAGACACTTAGAATTGAGGAGAAGCAAAAGAGGAGAGGAGAACGCGATAATAGAGGAAGGGGTACAAATTTTAGAGGTAAGGGTAGATTCAATGACAGAGGATCATTTCCTAAACCCCAAGGAGAAATAAGCAATCAGGAACATGAAGGAGAATCAAGGAACATAGGTAGTTTTAGAGGAAGAAGAGAAAGTGGTAGAGGAAGGTTTGGTGGAAGAGGACCTAGTGTTTTCACCAGTAGGTGTTTCTCTTGTAACTAGGTTGGACATCAGTCCTTTAGATGTCTCGAGAAGTAAGGAAATAGTAGTCAAGGGGGTGATAGAAGAGCACCTTTGATTCAAGAGGAAGATTGTCAAAGTATGACCTCCTACCACACATCAGCTTCAAAATCTGTAGACCTGGAGCAAGGAGAGATCTTGATGATCAAAAGGACTCTCTTGAAGGAGCCAATCAACAAGGAACCACCTTAGAGGTAGTCTCTTTTCAGAACCACCTACAAGGTACAAGGTAAGGTTTGTAGAGTCATTGTAGATTCTGGGTCCACAAATAACATATCTTTTATTGAAATGGATACCAAGCTTAACCTGCAAAGAATACCACATCCCTATTCCTACAAAGTATCTTGGTTAAACAAAGGACAACAAGTTTTGATTAGTGAACAAGTTTTGGTAGACTTTTCAATTGGTGAATACAAAGATAGAGTGTTGTGTGATGTAGTAGAAATGGATGCTTGTCATTTGTTACTTGTTAGGCCTTGGCAATATGATGTAGATGTTAGGCATGAAGGTAGGAAGAATGTATACACCATCACCAAAAATAGAGAGAACTTCACCATGACCCCTCTCCCGAATGATAGTAAGAATAAGCATATTGTGACTAGTGTCATGCTAGTAGATGAGAAGGAGTTCATGAAAGATTTGAAGGAGAAGGGCAATAGCTGTCAAGCCCAAGGATGAACCCAAAAAGTAGCTTAAGAGTCAAGAGGAAAAGAGTAAAGTAGGCCCTAAGGAGGTTCAAGATCTACTAGATAAGTATAAGGGAATAGTTGTAAACAGTACCACAGATACTTTACCTCCTCAAGGGGAAATCAGTCATTGTATTGACCTTATACCGGATGCTACATTTCCCAATAAGGTAGCATACAAATTGACCCTTGAGAAAAATGCAGAAGTTGCTAGACAGATCCAAGAATTGCTAGAGAAAGAGTTCATTAGGAAGAGAATAAGTCCCTATGCAGTCTCGATAGTGCTAGCTCCTAAGAAAGAAGGAACATGGTGGTTGTGTACAGATTCTAGGGCTATTAACAAGATAACAATAAGATATAGATTCCCAATGGTGAGAATAGAGGACTTGATGGATTGTCTAGGAGGGGCCAAGTACTATTCCAAGATAGACTTGAAAAGTGGTTATCACCAAATTAGGATCAAAGATGGAGACCAATGGAAGTCAACATTTAAAACCAATGAAGGCTTATTTGAGTGGATGGTAATGCCATTTGGGCTTTCCAATTCCCCTGGCATATTTATGAGGTTAATGAATGAGGTTCTTAAACCCTTTATCAATCATTTTATGGTAGTATACTTGGATGATATACCGATTTTCAGTAAAGATAGAAATGAGCATCTAATGCACTTGGATTTGGTGTTGAAAAAGTTGCATGAGGAGCAGCTGAAGATCAATTTGGGCAAATGTGTTTTCTTGTAGGAAGAACTAGTGTTTCTTGGATTTGTTATTTCCAAAGGTAATCTAAGAATGGATCCATCTAAGGGGGAGCCAATCCTCAATTGGCCAACAACTAGGTCTGCAAGTGAGGTAAAAAGTTTTCATGGCTTAGCAAGCTTTTATAGAAAGCTTATTAAGAATTTCAGTGGGGTTAGTGCACCTATGATAGATACTATCAAGGGTGGAAGGAAGTGTCAATTTGCTTGGAACAATGAAGCTAATAAGTCTTTTGAGTTCTTGAAAACAAAAATTGTAGAGCATCTCATCTTAATCCTCCCCGATTTTCATAAGGTTTTCACTATTGAATGTGATGCATCTAAGAAGGCTATAGGAGGAGTCTTAAGTCAAGAGGGTAGACCTATGGCCTTTTTTAGTGAGAAGTTAAATGAAGAAAAATAAAAATATTCAACCTATGACCTAGAGATGTATGCTATGGTGCAATCTCTTAGGAAGTGGAGGCATTATCTATTGCCTAGGGAATTCATTGTATATACCGATAACCATGCTCTAAGATTTTTGAATAGGCAGGAGAAACTAAATCACAGGAACATAAAATGGATGGAGTACGTTCATGCCTTCACATTCACTATCAAGCATAAGAAAGGAGTGACAAATAAAGTTGTAGATGCTCTTAGTACGAGGAACTTGGCAATCCAAGAGATTCAATTGGAAAGCATGTGGATCATTGCTTTGAAGGATATGTACTAAGAGGATGCAGATTTCAAGGAGGCTTATGAGGTTTGTCAAGTTATGAATGAAAGGTAGCATACTGATTTTTCTGAGTATATGCTTCAAGAAGGTCTACTTTTCAAAAGTAGTCAACTTTGTATTCCTAAGTGCTCAATGAGGGAGAATATTATCAAAGAAAAGTATTGTGGGAATTTATTAGGACATTTTAGACTTGATAAGACACTTGAGTTGGTTAGGAGATTTTATTTTTGGCCAAGAATGCAATCAGGTGTGAGGAAATTGGTTTCAGAATGTGTGGTGTGTCAAAGGGATAAAGGCACCAGTTCAAATGTAGGTCTTTATACTCCTTTACCAATCCTTAGAAAACCTTGGGATTCGTTCAACATGGATTTTGCCTTAGGACTCCCTAGGACTAAATTAGGGTACGATAGTATATATATTGTTGTGGACCGGTTTTCAAAGATGGCACACTTCTTTCCATGCAAGGTTACACATGATGCTTCTAATATTGCAGGTTTATTCTTCAAGGAGATTGTCAGACTTCATGGGTTACCTTTGAGCATTATCTTAGACAGGGATCCTAAGTTTTTAGGACATTTTTGGAGAACTTTGCGGCATAAGTTAGGGACTAACTTGTCCTTCTCTTTTGCTTATCACCCTCAATCTGATGGGAAAACAAAGGTAATAAATAGGTCCCTTAGAAACTTATTAAGGTGCTTGACCATGGATCATGGCACTACTTGGGATACTATTCTTCCATGGGTAGAAATTTCTTACAATGACTCTGTGAACAAAAGTACATGGTTAAGTCCTTTTCAAATTGTATATGGTACATATCCTTGGGGTGTTATTGAACTTAGAGATGTAAAGAATATTGATAGAAGGAGTTCTCAAGAAGATGACTTTTCTGAAGTCATGAAGGATATACACCAACAAGTCAGAGACAAACTAATTTACACCTCTGAGAAATACAAGCAAGCAACAAATATAAAAAAGAGAGATGTTTAGCTTAAGGTGGGAGATATGGTGATGATTCATCTCAACAAAGAGACTCCCTAGGGAGAAATACACCAAGTTTCTCATGAAAAATATAGGTCCTTTCAAGGTCCTCAAAAGATGTGGAACCAATGCATACAAAATAGATCTACCCTTGGATGTGGGTCTATCTCCTATATTCAATGTTTTTGATATATATGCATATAAAGGTCCTGTTGATGATGTTTGTGATGCAGGTTGGTCTAATTCATCTACTGCAGACATGATGGAAGGACTTCCCACACAGATCAAACCTGAGATAGAGTGTATTTTGGATCAAAGGACCAGTAAGAAAACAAGGAGGAAGACTTACTTAGAGTACTTAGTCAAATGGAGGAATCAACCTTTATAAGATGCTACATGGATGACTTTTGAGGCCATTGAGAAGACGGGAACTAAGTTTGCAGACATTCCAACTGAAGGAACTTGAGTTTCTTTGGCCCAGGGAGTATGGTGCAGGGCACCTCTACTTTTCATAGTGTTTCCATGGTTTCGGGGTGTCTAGGGATTGTCTTGTGTTTTTTTTTGTTACAATAATGGGTTGGATCTCAAAGATCACCCTTGATGTAATAAATGCCCTTTGTATGGTCAATAACCTCTTAGGTGCACATATAAACCTAGAGGTCTATTAGGCCATGTGGGCTTGAATTATGGATTTTGTGTTTTATGGACCTAGGATGTTCTCTTAGGTGTTTTGGAGCCTAATGGTGACCTTGGATGTGTTTGACAAGGTCTAGATGTTTAGTGGTTAAAGTTGCAAAATGTTGCAAAATTGTTGTCAAGCAACTTTTCAAAAGTTGCTGGTAGGATTGTAAGTTCCTTCCGACGTTCATAACCATTTAAAAGTTTGTTATGGTTTTTGAGAGGAGTCTATATATGATTGCACAACTGAAGAAGAAATGTTGTTGATGATTTTCTGAAGTTTGGTGGAGTATTTGTAATAAACAAATCTGATTTTGCCAGAACTGTGTTAAATTTTCATACTGTCCATATAGGGCATTGAATGTTTCTATAAAATTTTGGCTTGGTAGGAAAGGACACTGAATCACCTTTTAGATGAACCTGGTCTGACCCCGTTAAGTGGTGATTGAAGGAAGATATTGTCATTTTACTCTCAACAAGTCTGAAACCCTCTATTTTCAGAGTTATTGTAAAGATGGTGCCCTAACTTGCAATCTAGCCATTGGTTTTCAATGGCCATTGGTGGAATGCAAGCTATGAGGGTGTATTATGAGATTCCAAAGGGGAAAGGTCAGAGGAGTTGGTTTGGTATTTTTTCCACCAAGCCCTAGTCTAAACTGTGTGAGGGTTTAGATTAGAACAGTTAGGAATTGATTGATAGCAAGATGTATAACATTGGGAAATTGAGTTAGATGGAGGAATTGGTGTATTTGGAAACTGGAAAATCCCTCTAAAGCATTGGATCCTTCTTGTGATCCCATTCCCATACACCTTCTTTGTAAACCAGACCTAACTTGATCAATTAGGTCTATGACCCAAGTAGGTTCCTATGAGTGTTGAAGCAAGTTCAAGCTCTAATTCTTTGGATTTTGATAGAGGTTCAAAAAGGGTATCTGAAACTAAAATTTGTTTGTGACATCATTTGTAACTTTTTGGAGTAAAGTTCAAAACGGCAGGAAAATAGGGCTACTAGCCGAGTAGGTGTTGATTAGGTGCAAGGATCAAAGTTGCTATCCTTGTTCAACAATAAGGTTATGAAAGGTCTTGTTAGGACCTAGGAACATTGTGAAGTTGTGTCCCTACCATTGTAAGGGGTAAAAGATCCAATTTGATTTTGGTTTTGAGTTGAAGCCTTTAAGGGCTTGAGTTAAAAGAAGTAAAAGGTGTGTGTGTGTGGGGCTTTATCACCCTACTGTTGCAAGCTCTGCATCACCATGGGAGGGTAAGATAAATCTATGGTATAAGGTGAAGGAAGATCAGAAAAGGATGTATAAGGTGTTAGACCCAATATAGAAAGCTAATGCACTGAGAGGGGAGGGGTGAATTAGTAGTCCAAAACTTTTCTCTAATAATAACCTCACTGTTATGCATAAAGAGAATAGTGCAGTAACATAAAATATAACTAAAATCAATAGATAACAATCATACATGATTCACTCCATAACACATATATTTTGGTCACGTAGAAACTCTTGGTTAGAGAGAAAAACTGCGGTGGGGATGGCACCCACAACTTCACTACTGCAATAATAAAGAATGCTCGGTTAGAGCTACATTTACCTATTTCTAATAGCTTACCCTATTAGGAGTATCAAGATCAGTTAGATCTACCTTACTAAAGGATTTTTACAACACTATATAAGTGTAGCACCTGGTTAAAGGATTTACAATTTATAGACTTGGTTAGAGTCTTTTTCCCTATTAAAGGTTTCTCTTACAACTTCAAAATATTACAATAAAATCATTACAAATATCTGCAACTTTACATCTGAAATGCTAAAGCAGATTCTATGTTCTTTGAATAAGATTACCTAGCTTGTAACATACCTCGGTAACCCATAATGAAACTCAATAAACCCTTCTGTTTACTCTATTCTTTGACTATTCATTGATAACCTTCTCGGTGACCTCTCTGTGTCTCTATAACAATCTTCTTTCATGCATACACTCTGTTAGCTCTTAGTGCATCCCATATATCTAACCCTAGAATCATGTTGTATAAATAGATCTCTTACAGTGGTGATCTAATTCATTGCTTCGATCTTACAAAAGATTCTTCGAATGAATAACTAAACAAAATATCTTATTGGTTAGATTGAGCTTGTAATCATACACAATCTCATAGTGCAATTCCCAATGCAAAAATGGTTAGATGTGCCTCAATGTTGTAACACATTTTCATGTGCATGTCCAAGTTCAATGTATCTGGTAAAACCTTACACTCAGTGAATATCAACTCGGTGAGTTAACTTTACCACTCGGTAGCCATGAAACTTTACTTGGTAAATAGCTTTGTGAATATTGCGTTCTGTGACTACTTTCTTCAGTAACCGACTAGACTGTTCATATCGACTTCTCTGTGTGTATCGACTGCATGATTCAGTAATACTAACCGACTAGAATATATAGTATGACTTTGGATATGAAACTAATGGCAGTTTGATAAGTAGTAACAATCTCCCCTTTTGACATTAGTTCAGATGTTTGACAAAAACTATATACTTGACAAAATGACTATACTTGACAATATGTACAATAGTCAATAAAATAGTATATGCAGATATACTCCCCTTATCATTATCCTGTACATAACTTTGAATTTTGCATGTTCAGTTTAGTTTTGTACTTGTGTGCTCTGAATGCTCTATATATTCTGCTCAGTATACTCCCCTTGTATACAATACTCAAAATTGTGTTATCAAAATTGTACTACTCTCCAAGTGTAGAATTACTCCACCTTTGCTAGGCTTTCCTCCTTGTAGTATCATAATATTACTCCCCCTTTTTGACAAACATTAAAAACTTAATTCTGGAGGCAGTAACTGATAAAAAATAGTCTTATACTTGGTCCGGGCATCGATGAAGGTGACTGAGAGTGAGTCCTTGAGACTTTCCATAAGGGAGTTTTGTGCTTGAATATCAGATAAGAGTGATATCAAGCCATCAAGAGTGCTTCCCTCTTGTGTATTTGATAAGCTTGTAGCTCGGTTGAGCTGCTCCTGTACTGATGATAGATGAGGAAGGAATAATGTTTGAAGGGTCATTATATCCATCCTAATTTTATGCTCTTCATTCCTTAGTTCTAACTATTGAGCCATGAGCTATTGTAGCTTTTTGTAAAAATTCTGAACTAAATTAGGCTCAGTGGTCAACTTGGATGAGAGATTGATGACCTCTTTCTCAATTGCATTAGTTTTATTTTTGATATCTTTAATAAATAAAGAAAATGTACACAATTTCTGGAATAAATAAAGAATGTGCTTGAGTTGAGGGGACAACTCAGCAATGAATTTGACAAGTTTTACCTTGCCAACAACAATTGATTTTTGTACTTCCTCTATCATTTTTGTTGTAAGCTCTTTATCCTTGAACTTGCTTAAGTACTCAGATGCATCAACTCCAGATGTTTCAATCTGATTAAGGAGTTCATCCAACTGAATATGGATGGCTGCATCGGTTGACACTATTGCCGATGGTAGCATTTCTGTGAGTAGTGTCCTAACCTTCTAAAGTACTTTGTTCTTTTTCTGCATGGCTAGTTGCTTCTCCTGTTCAGCCTTTGCTTTGCATAGTTCACCGAATTCAGTGAGTACTTGCCCTTTCAATTTGGAAATGTCTACATTGGGCAACATGATCGGTTTAGATAAGTCAAATTTAAAACCATGCTTTCTCACCTTCTTCTCTTTTCCTTTGGTCTATGACACTAAGACAAGTGCTTGTGAGGCTTACTGACCCTCGATAGGTTGCTTGGTAGATGCAACACTTTGGTCTGTTCCTGTAGCAGTTGTAGTGTCTTTGGGTGGTTCGGTGCTAGGGGTCTTAGTTGTAATATTTGTAGTGCTTTTCTATGCTTGAGACATTTGATCTTTGGTTGTGTCACCTGCAGCTTCAGATTTTTTGCCTTCGGTAGCTTGCTTGGTGTCCTTGGGAGCTTCGGTTGAGACTGGTGGCTTCACCAGTGGATAAGGCTAAACTTGTTCTAAGACATATTCACTAGAGACAAGTTTTGCATAAGTGGTGCCTTCAATCATTTCTTGCTCCGATGATGCTTCATCCATTACATCTTCATCAATTTGTATAGTATCAACTGGGTCTGGACCTTGCTCAGTGACACGTGGATCTTGCTTGGTGACATCAATAATTTCAATTTGAGATTGTTCACTGACATCCTATTGTTTGAAGATCTCCTGCCACTTAGCTTTAGTCTCCTTTTCCACATCAATATATATCCCATTCATCAATTTTAAGGCTCTTTTTTCCACAAGAAATTTTGAAATGTATGTGGACAAATGCTCCTTGATTTCAGCTACGAACATGTTAGGAAATAGATGGACTAGACTTCTTTCTCTTATTTGTTTCTCTGAATCCATTGCATATTTCCATCTGTTGTCAATATGTGAGTAGAGTTCACTCAGAAGTGACTTTGCTAGTTCTAATGGTGCTAACTGAAACTTCAAAAGTGTACATATGACAACTTCTTCAATCTATCATTTCTCATCATTATTCCTAGACTCATACTTAACATATCTGAATCCTGCAAATCCACCACATTCCTTGAGATTGGCACAAAAGTTTTCAACACTGTGAATGTTTACCTTTTTGCTTTTCACAACCTGGAATTTGTTTGCATCATCAGACTCTGTATCACTTGACTCTTTTGCCAAAATGAGTCTCTGAGTAGATTTCTTGTAAGTCTTAGTTACCTTAGGAATGACAACCATCTTTTGTTTCTTGCTCGGTGATGCAGCTGATGCTCTGGTGTTGGGTCTCTTTGTTGGTGGAGTCGGTAGGGCCTTCGTGATGTCCTATTTCTTTCTTTTTAGAACTTTTCCCTTTGGCAACTCTGTGCTCAATGTTATTGTAGCCTCTTGTGCTTCTGATTCTTCCTTAGTAATGGTAAGATTGCCTTTGATAGGTGTAGAGGAGGATTCTTCTCTGAATTTCTCAGATAAAGCCTTTATCATCTTTGTAGCTTTTCTTGTAGCCTTAGGAACTACAATGCTTATTTTTGCTTTCTTCTTCACCTCTTCATAGGTTCCATACCTTAGTTCAGTTGCATGCCTTGGCAATGATAGATAGGCATCAATTTTTTGTTGTGTGATATTATAATCAATTTCATAACCCATTGGTTGCAATGATTAAGTCCTCAATTCAACAACATTTACATAGCAATAATCAGTGTCGACTTCAAAACATATATTATCCTTGTATTTTTCGACTAGTTGTGGTGGGATCCTATACCTGTTGTGCATTTTCTCTTGGAATTTGCTAAAGTAATCATCCATGATATCATTAAATTTATCTCCTAACTTCTTGATGTAGTCATTGATTTGATGGGTGATAGGTCGGTGTAGCTCCCATACTACTTTACCGACTGAGGGAAAGAACTTCTCAAAATAGAAAAACATACATACAAGTAGTGAACCAAACTTTAGTGTGTTTGCCGAGTTGTTCTTCTTCGGATTCCTTATTGTGTTCAGGTTCTCAAACAAGTTTTTTAGTAGCACTTCACATAAGTCTACTTTCATTCCCTTCTTCACTATTTTGTAGGCCAGGTCCACTGCAGCACATGGTACACTGTTTTCCCTTGCAAATTGGAAGAAACAGTAACCAATAACTTTGATTGCAAATTTTAGTTCAGCATCAGTGACATTATTCAATTTTAGTCCTCAGTAATCGGATTCTACTCCGGTTAGACTGATTAGCTCCTTTTGTGATATCATTTTTTGTGCATGAGCATGATCGTAGATGGGATATCCAGTGTTCAAGTGAATGACTTCCTTTGTGATCTTAAACAGTTGCTCTTGTAGCCACATGAAATCATCATGTACTCTGCTCAATACAAACTTAACCCACTAGGGTTTGAACACACAGGGATAGACTAGGGCTTCAGTTAATCCCTTGATTTTGATATGCTCAAATTTGCTATCCAGTTTGCCATTAGTGCACAATTCATCATATGTGTCACTAATCTCTACATGATCGAGTTCCTCAACACAACATTTGGTAAAGAATCTGACATCTTCTACCAACAAGACTCGATCCGGGATGAGTGAAAATTTAGTTTTATCATCCGGTTCTGAGGCAACTTTAGGAGTTAGGGAATATTTCAGTGAGGGCTTCTCCACATTTTGGACAACTACAGGGTCTTGGATCTTGGGCGCCATGGTAGATTTTGGGTAAGATTCGACAAGTTATCCTTAGGGTTTACAAGTGACTGACTCTTCACACTTGGTAGACAATAGCAATTTGACTAGATCGGAAACCAGCTAAACAATGTGAATAGATTGATGTAAATACCTCGAAATTTGCTCAAAATGAAGTTTGATCGCTTTGATTTGCTTTGCTCTGCTTCTCGAAAACTTGGGTGAATGAAGCGAAAACACTTTTAAGTACTCAAAAATACCTTATCGGGCTCCGTGCAAGTTAGGTCAAGATATTAAATGCACTCGGTTCACCTTTTATCGATTTACTCCATTTTTTTGTTTTCACCAAGTACCCAACTTAGCTTCATTAACTGACTTGACAAGTTTCCTGTATACACCGACTTGACAGGTTTCCTGTATAGTATATAAAATAACTAATTGCATCTTATCTATGCAGATTTTTGAATTTTGTACACAATAGAATAGGAACTGTTATGAATCAACTTTTAAAGAATGCAGTCCCTTCATACCTTTTCTTGACTAATTTGAAATAGGTGCACCTAACTCGGTAGGTAAGGTGCTTTCTTCATTAGACATAATTTCTTTCTTTTTCCAAATCATCTTGAATTTTTCTTTTATCTCTTCAGTGTCTCTTCTCGATTGATCTCTGCAATCTCCAGCTAAATGTCCAGCTTTGTGACAATGAAAACATGCCATACTGGGATTTCTCCATGATCTCCGGTTGTTCACTCCAAATCTTATAAAATATTTGACACTTATATGTCCATATCTTCCACAACATTCACACCATATCCTTGTATTGTAATCCCATGGTACTGCTGCATATTGTTGGTAAGGATCTGTGTGAGTTTGGTAACCTCCAATGTTTGCTCGGTGTGGATACTTCATGTAGTTCTTTTGCTTAAACCAACACTTCTCATTACTATGTCCATATCTATTGCAGTTTTTACAAAACCCTTTCAATTTTGCCTTCTGATAGTTGTTAATAGACTTTGTCCTACATTGATTAGGTGTGTGACCATATTTATTGCAATTATAACAATATCCATTGGACCTAGAGATATTCGGTTGCTTACCTTTTCTTCTCTAGCATATGTTGGCAGTATGACCTTGATTTCCATAGTAGTAGCAAATAGGCTTCTTCCTTTTGATGTTATTCCTTTTTCTAGCTTGTTTTGATGATTCTCCTCTCTCAGTAGTATGAATTCCTTTCTTGGTAGAGTCTTTTCCTTTGTAACTGAGTCCTCCATCTTTGTAGAGTCTTCTTGTATTCAGTTGCTCATCCAACATCTTTGATGCTTCATAACTTATCTCCAATGATTCTTTGGATTTCTTTTCTATTTCAAGTTCACCAGTGAACCTTGATACTTCAAGTTTCAATGATTGATTTTCATCAGTTTTTAGAATTGCTTCATGATGTGCATAACCTAGTTGATCTATCATATTTTGTTGAATACTAGTTAACCTTATGATTTCATTATCCTTATCAGATACTAGAGCTTCAAGTTGTTGTTTCTCTCTTTGTAGATCTCTTGCTTTATCCTCAGCTATCCTTAATGCATCTAGATTTTCAGTCATTTATGTACGAAAGTGTTCATGTTCTCTTTTCATTTCTTTTAGTTGATCAGCCAATGCTTTGTTCTTTCTTTCAACATTCCAATCATTTCTTCAGTCTCTTCAGATATACTGTTCTCAGATGATGTCTCAATTTGTTCTACTAGCTCTCGAGAATCTTGCAAGTCATCAGATAATCTTCTCCTTACTTTAAGAGATTTTTGCATTTGCCTTTGCATGTCTGCAATCACTTGATTTGCATTATCCAACTCTTCTTGAAGATGCACAATCCTTCGAGATTGTTTGTAGCCTTCCACTACTAAGATCTTTCTCTTTAGGTAGTTAAACCCTTTTCCAAGATTCAAGCTCTGATACCAATTGTTAGGCCCAATATAGAAAGCTAATGTACTGAGAGGGGAGGGGTCAATCAGTACTCCAAAACTTTTCTCTAATAATAACCTTACTGTTATGCATAAACAAAATAGTGCAGTAACATAAAATAAAACTAAAATCAACAAATAACAATCATACATGATTCACTCCATAACACATATATTTTGGTCATGCAAAAACTCTTGGTTAGAGAGAAAAATTGTGGTGGGGATGGCACCCACAACTTCACTACTGCAATAATAAAGAATTCTCGGTTAGAGCTACATTTAGCTATTTTTGATAGCTTACCCTGTTAGGAGTATCAAGATCAGTTAGATCTACCTTACTAAAGGATTTTTACAACACTATATAAGTGTAGCACCTGGTTAAAGGATTTACAATTTATAGACTTGGTTAGAGTCTTTTTCCCTATTAAAGGTTTCTCTTACAGCTTCAAAATATTACAATAAAATCATTACAAATATCTGCAGCTTTACATCTAAAATGCTAAAGTAGATTCTATGTGCTTTGAATAAGATTACCTAGCTTGTAACATACCTTGATAACCCATAATGAAACTCGATAAACCCTTCTGTTTACTCTGTTCTTCGACTATTCACTGATAACCTTCTTGGTGACCTCTCTGTGTCTCTGTAACAGTCTTCTTTCATGCATACACTCTGTTATCTCTTATTGCATCTCATATATCTAACCCTAGAATCATGTTGTATAAGTAGATCTCTTACAGCAGTGATCTGATTCATTGCTTCAATCTTACAAAAGATTCTTCAAATGAATAACTAAACAAAATATCTCATTGGTTAGATTGACCTTGTAATCATACACAATCTCATAGTGCAATTCCCAATGAAAAAATGGTTAGATGTGCCTCGATGTTGTAACACATTTTCATGTGCATGTCCAAGTTCAATGTATCTGGTAAAATGTTTCACTCGGTGAATATCAACTCAGTGAGTTAACTTTAGCACTCAGTAGCCATGAAACTTTACTCGGTAAATAGCTCAGTGAATACTGCGTTCTGTGACTACTTTCTTCAGTAACTGACTAGACTGATCATACCGACTTCTCTGTGTGTCCGACTGCATGATTCGGTAATACTAACCAACTAGAATATATAGTATGACTTTGGATATGAAACTAATGGCAATTTGATAAGTAGTAACATAAGGAATTTCATATTTGAGATGTGGTGATGGTTCATTTGAAGAAAGAAAGATTTCCAGTAGGGACATACAATAAGTTGAAGGTGAAGAAGTTCGGTCCCTACAAGATTTTGAAGAAGCATAATTCAGGGAGTCCATATGAGGTAGAGTTGCTAGATGGAATCAACATTTCCCTTATGTTCAACATTGTAGATTTAACATAATATCATGAAGATGGCACAAAGGAGTCAACAACAGAACAAAAAAAATCACTGCACCTACTTCAGAGAAGGAGGAGATTGAAGCAATTTTGAATAGTTGTGTGGGAAGGAGTACCAAAAACAAGCAATATGAGGAGTATCTAGTGAAATGGAAGGGGAGACCTATTGGTTATTTTTAATGCTTTTTCATGGCAGAGGTTGACCATTTGAGTTTCCCTCAACCAACTGAGACGTGACAGGGTCACATCTCAAACTACCCCGGTTGTTTGATGCAGGAGCATGTGGTGGTGTAAGGGCAATCCTGCATCACCCAATTTTATTTTTTTTTCTAGTTAGTTTTCTTTTATTTTTTTTGCATATTTGGATGCCCATTTGGACGAATAAGAGATTCCAACTTTCAGAATTGTCAAGCTACTTTTTCTTGCCAATTGCCAAAAATAGAAATTTTTTCTTTAAAGGCGGATGGAGCTTGAATTTTTTGGGAAGCTTGAGAATGGAAAATTAAACACATTGGAGAAAGAACTAGGTTAAAAGAATTAATGATTTGAAAGTTATTCAAGTTTCAGTTTCCTGAAAAAGTGAAAAAAATTATTCCGAGTCAGATTTGAGGCATTAATTGGTTTCAAATGGCCCCAAGAATGGTTGGAATCGACAAAGAAAATTCTTAGCATATTCTTTGCTCAGAGAGATTTCTAACGGTTCAAACGATGCATCAGTCTGATTCTCAGATCAAAAGTTATGGTTGCTGGAAGTTGGAAATTTTTCGGAAAGTTTCAATTTTTGAATCCGACTATATTTTCATATTTCCAATTTCATGTTTTGGGATATTTTCACCAATTGGTAATTTCTAAATTGTAATTTCATCTTAAAAATGGTGGAAGGCTATTTAGGACTCATGGAAGGAAACTTGTGAGTTATTTGTGGTAAGTGATTTTTTGGGAGTTTAGTTTTGGGCTGGAAAATTGCATTGTAAGGGTTTTCCAGAATACTCTGTAAACTGTTGTATTGCAGCCTATGAGGATTGATTCCTCTTATTTGTAATTGCATGTATTGAAAATAGTTTTCAGATAATAATAACATATAGATTTTTTGTGTCTCTTTTGTTGAGTTTTTATGCTCTTCGAGTTGTGCCCTCATCATCATATCACGTCTTTCACTTATGTATTTTGCAACTTTTAAGATATTGGGAAGTTTTTTGGTTCTAGGATTCTCATAACTAGAAACATGAATGGTATTGAATTGCTTGTGTTCCTTGTTCTCCAAGGACACATATTTAGGAGGGAGAACATCAAGGGAATTGCTAATAAGTTTATCTTCTTGCTCCAAGGTATCTTTATGGGTAAGACAAGCTTTAGGAGAAGGACAAACATAACTCATTAATGCTTCATCTCTACTAGAAAATTAATTTAAATGATAAGAGGGTATGGTATCACTAGGAAAGGTAGTGATGATATCATCCAATTGCACCAAATGATCATCATAGGGGAGATACATTATAGGATGAAAATAAACATCACTCTTCAAAGATTCATCCTTAGGAAGGAGATCTTTGAAATAAGTGTTCATAAATTATTCTTGTACCAATGCGCCCTCATTGGTAAGACCAAATTTGGGAGAGGGTAAATCAATATCCATCAATATTTTTTTCTCTAGGAGAGGTAAGGTAACATCAAGGAAAGTGTTTATGATATCATCCTCTTCCTCTAAGATACTGTCATGTGAGACACACGTTCTAGGAGATAGATCAACATCATTCTTCAAAACTTCATTATTAGAAGGTAGAGTTTTGAAATAAGTGTTAATGATTACTTTTGACATTAAAATGTCCTCATGAGTAGGAATTTCCTTAAGAGAGGGATAGACTGAAAGAAGGGAGGCTAATCCATTATCACATCTATGAAATAAATGCATCATGACTGTTAGGATAACCGGTGAACAACTAAGAAGTGGGGGGGGTGAATCAGTTGTTAATAGATTATATCAATTAATCCATTTAATAACCTTTAACTAGATCACATAAACATTAAGTACCGGAATAGCAAAAACAGATATCGGTAAGCAATAAAACTTAACAATAAAGAAGATAATCAACACAATGCAACCATACCACATAACACCATGATTTGTACGTGGAAAACCCAAAAAGGAAAAAACCACAGTGGGAAGCCTACCCACAGTCAAATGATACTTCTATAGAAAGTATGTGATACAATGAGGGGCCTACACATGCAGGAAGGCACACTGCCTAGAGCATACTGCTCATTACAAAAGAGTCTCACTGACTACAAAGAGGTAATAACCATCTCAATATAAATGGACAAAAATCTAATAGAGTGAACTGCCAGAGATAACATCTACCATGCTTGATTACAGTCTCAGTTAAGCTCAACACCAGAGGCCTTTGACCTCTTCCTTAACCCCAATTCGATCACCTATGATCGACCAAATCTCCTTCGCATATGATATTGCATTTCAAGACCATGACACATATTCCACATGATCTACAATGAAATCTTACATCATTTTATACCAACCCTAAGACCTAAACAAATTAAGTCAGCCACCTAAAAGATATTATAATAAGATCATTACATAAATCCATATTATAATGATATGCCATGTCATCTTAAGACTAGAACAACAATAACCAATCCATAGAACATCCTGAAATATCTCGGTAATGTGTAGAGTACATGTTAACATGATACCAATCCATAAACTTGATGAATACTAAGAGGGGGGGGTGAATTAGTATACCAAAAAACACTGCACTTAAACACTTAAACAATCTAAAGATAAACCGGTAAAATAGTTTAATAGATAGACCGGTTATCACACATGCAAACCAAAATGCAAATAAAGCATTCACCCACAAAAGCAATACAGCCATAACATAAGACATTTGACGTGGAAACCCAAATGGGAAAAACCACAGTGAGATGGAACTCACAAGTCACTATCTATAGAATAGAAACCAGATCGGTTAAGGTCAGACTGGTTAAGATCTTACAATGTTCTTCACTAGAATAGATCCTGTTAGGAATCTCAATATCTATTAGGAGATAAGTTCGATTAAAGACTACCTTGCTAGAGGATTTTAGATTCATAGAGGTGAACCACCTTGTTAGAGGATTTTACAAAAGTCTTTTGGGCCTACCCGGTTAAGGGCTATAGACTTGTCAAAGATGTGAGTAATCAACAAGTGTTTGATCTATCTAATAGAATGAACTACTCAGTTAGATCATTGATAGCTCATTCTTAATGCACTCCTGCATTACTTCAATCTTCTACACATTCATATTCTTTTCAACTCCTCAACCACCTTAAACCCTAGCCACAACATAACCCCTTTCAGCAACAACCTAAAACCCTAGACATGATGTCCTTTTAAAGGAATTTGATTTCATGTCAGTCCAATAGGATTACATTTCAATTTCCTAGGTTCAATGAATCTAGACATACTTAGTAACATGACACAAGAAGCACCGCTAGTGTGTCAGCACTATCAAACAATCGGTGGATTGATAACTCATCAAAAAATGCTGCTTGGTAACTCATCACAGAGTATTACCGGTTCATACAAAATACCAGTTGTCGGTTCGTCAAAAATGAAGACTGGTAAAAATGTGTTATGTCGCTTTAATCACTCATACCGCTTGAGGTCAAGATGCCGCTTTAGACTGGTAAACACATTCTACAAAACATCAATAGTCTAATGACTATAGTACAATATACTTGCAACATACCAGTTGTGCTCTAACTCATACATATAAAGAGGATCTTAATGCAAGTGTGTGTCCATCAATGACAATAACAACATAAACATAAGAAATGCCAACAATCTCCTCCTTTGGCATTGATGGCAACACTTAGGAAAATAAAATGTTGACATCTAAGTTTTTTACAACAAAATCATGCCATTAGCAAAATTGCTCCCCCTAAGCATATACACTATTATTGGAAATATTGCATTATAACATACAATGAAAGATTGTTGGCATTTCAATAAGGATATTGAGAAGGTTGTTGATAATTATGGATATAACTGATTAAGGATGTTTACTATCTTGATATTATTATTTTGTCATTGATGTCAAGAAATTGATTTTCTAATTTAGTATGATGTTGCCATATCTTGAGAAGTATGATATGAATATTATAAAGATGTTGGTAAAAGACACAGGAAAGAATATGATGAATAAGGGGATGAATAAGGTATTCAATGGGCAACTAGTACCGAGTCAGACAATGATGAGATCATGATGTTTTAGATTGTTTTAACATCATACATATGTTGTAGAATGTAAAGGTTAATACTATACTATGTTATCAAGAAAAGAACCTAGTCGGTAAACCCTAAGGAACCTAGCCGGTAAACCCTAAGGTTATCGCTATTGGTTAATGAAGGCGGAATGTCTACCGAGTGAAGTTTAGTATTCATTGAGTTGTTACCAAGTTGTAACCAAGCTATAACAGAATGCATTAAATGTTTGCATGCGTTATTTAATGAAGGAAGCTGATGAGCTGGAACTGATTAAATGATTGGTGAGCCGTGAATGAAGTTTGTTAATGAATCTAAGGCAATCGAAAGTTGGCATGAAGATCTACAACTCAGATTGAACCGCAATACCCTAGCACAAGTTCCAAGAAATGTATGCAAGTTCCAAGGCGGGGTAAAACATTTTCAGATTGAAAGATGCATTGAACCTGGACAAGATCAAAGATCTGATGGCTATGATTGATCATGGGAAATGTGATCAAGGAGATTAAGCGGTTACCTAATTGTTTATAAATAGGAAACTGTTGATAAACAATGTATGTAGGCAAGTGTATGCACAGGGATGCTACATAGTGATTACCGAGCACAGAAGCTTGAAGATCTATTTGAATAACAGAGTATAGAAGCCCAACAGATAGACAAGATTAGTTCTATGTCTAGATTGTATTGAACAAATAGGAATCTGGTTTAGCATTTTAGATGTGAAGTTGCAGATAGATTTTTATTACTGTTATTTTGTGAAAGTGACAGAAAATCTCTTAACCAAGTGGACCTAACAATCTTATTTGTAAAACCCTCTAGCAAGGTGACATTCTGATTGAGTGGTTGAAATCCTTTAACAAGGTAACTTCTAACAAGGTGAATATCCTCACAGATCTTAGGGAAATCCCTTAACCGGGTCACATCTAGCAATGTGTTTGTAATCTTTAACATGATTTGCTTTTAACCGAGCATACTTTAGAAGAGTACATTTCTTAGTGGGTCCAAAATCCCACAGTGGTTTTTCCCTATTTGGGTTTCCACGTTAAATCTGGTGTTATGAGGCTTCTGATGTTTATATGCTTTTGAGTTTGCATGTTTAACAATTTTGGTTATATTACTGAAATATATGTTACCAAGGTTGAATCTAATGTTTTTATGGATCATTAAGTTTGTATGATTCACCCCCCCCTCTCATCTTGTTGGCTATTGGATCTGTACTTAAATTAAGTATCAGAACTATCAATTGGTATCAGAGCTTTGGACTCTGGAAGGAAAGTTTAAAGGCGCTTGAGTTAAAGATCCAAAGATGTATAAGAGGGATGCACCGAAGCTGAACAAGTCAACTTTCTCTACATGGCAGAAGAGGATGAAGCTACATCTATCAGGAGTTGGAGAATATGTTGTATACTATCTGAAGAATGATTTTTTCACACCATGCACCTATCCATTGACTATGGAAGAGATAAAGGCAAAGCAAGAACATATTCAAGCAATGATTGAAATAACATCTACATTGACCGATTCAGAGTTTAATGATCTAGAAGGCTGCAATGATGCAAAGGCAATGTGGGATAAGCTCATATCAGTATATGGAGGAGATGAACATGTTCAAAGAGAAAAATTAGATAGTATAAGAGGACAACTTGAATCTATGAGGATGAATGAAGGTGAGAACATAACTCAGTACAGTACAAGACTAAAGGAGATTGTCAATCAAATCAAAGGAGCAGGTGGAACTATTGGAGAAAAGGATATAACAAGTAAGTTGTTAAGAACCCTTCTACCAGCTTATGCAATCTGAGTCTCTGCAATCAATGAATTGAGGTCTGTACCTAATATGCCAGTTTCTTTAGATGCTACTATTGGTAAGCTACATGCATTTAAGTTAAGTAACTTTGATAACAGTGGATCTTCAATCAATAGAGTTGAATCTGCATTTAGTTCTTTTCATATTGATGAATCTAGTGATTTCAATGAAAGAAAGTATAAGTACTTTGAAGGAGATCACAGTGGAGCAAGTGAAAGATTTCATAAGAACATGGAGGCAATACACAAACTATATGAGGAAATCAGAGAGCAAGAAGAGTTTGAAGCACTATTAGCCAAAAGGTTACCAAGAGGCAAATGTAAGTATAAAGGAAAGCTACCTTTGAAATGTTTCAATTGCGATAAGATAGGACATATGGCTTCTAACTATCCTGAAAAATATTTTACTGAAAGAAGAGATTATCGAGATGACAGATAGAAAGACAATCATTATAGAGGACACTGAGACTTCAGAAGAAGAGATAGAAAGACATGCCTAATAGCTGATGATGAATCCAATGATGATAAATTAGATGAGACTGATATAGAGGAAGTAGTTTATGTGGCTATCAAGGATGGATCAGATGAAGAAAGGTATGAAGAAAAAGCCCTAATATCTCACATAAACACTAATGATTCTTGGATTATAGATAGTGGATGCTCATGACAGGAGATAAACACAAGTTTGTTATATTAGAAGATTATGATGGAGGCTATGTTAGATTTGGTAATGATGTAGCATGTTCGGTAAGAGGTAAAGGATCTATAACACTTCTTGATAATGCAAGATGCAATGATGTTTATTGGGTTGAAGGTTTGAAATACAATTTGTTGAGTGTAGCATAGCTAAACAACATAGGTTACCGAATAGAATTTTAGAAAGGAATTGTCAAAGTTCATGACAAAAATGGAAAGTTAGTTGCTACTGGGACACAAAAAAAAGGTAACACATTTCACCTTGACTCAACTCGAAATAAGTGTTTGCATGCAAAGTTAGATGATACCTAGTTATGGCATAAAAGGTTTTGTCATATAAATTTTGATAATCTGATCAAAATAAGTAAGAAGAACCAAGTAAGAGGTCTACCGAGTCTTGAAAAACCTGAGAATGCTATGTGCTGAAGATGCCAGATGGGTAAGATGACAAGATCAAGCTTTACAAGTAAGTCTTACACTTCTAAGGGAATTTTAGATCTAGTGCACACTGATCTTTGTGGTCCTATGAAAGTTCAAAGTTATTATGGTGATAAATATTTCATATTATTTGTGGATGACTATTCAAGGATGATGTCAATAATGTTTTTAAAAGAAAATTAGAAGCTTTTCAAATGTTTAAATTGTACAAGGCAAGAGTTGAAAATGAAACAGGAAGACAACTGAAATGTCTTAGATTAGATAGAGGAGGAGAGTTCACATCTGATGACTTCAACTTATTTTGCAATGATCATGGTACTAAAAGACAAGTCTTTGCACCGAGAACTCCACAGCAGAATGGATATAGCTAAGAGAAGAAACAGATCTATTGTGGATTGTGCTAGAACACCGATGATTAAAAAGAAGGTGCCACAAACATTTTGGAGAGAAGCAATAAGCACAACAGTTTACACCTTGAACCAGGTTCAATTGAAGAAAGGTACTTTGAAGACACCATATGAAATTTGGTATGATAAGAAACCTAATATAAGTTATTTAAAAATCTTTGGAAGTAGATGCTATGTTCATAAAGATGATAAAAATGGAAAATTTGATCAGAAAAGTGAAGAAGGAACGTTTCTAAGTTATTCTTCTAGAAGCAAAGCATTTAAATGTCTAATCAAATCATCTAACAAAATAGTAGAAAGTGCAAATGTGAAAATTGATGAATTTGCAAAAAGAAATGATGAAGGAAATTCCAAGGAACCAAAAGACTATGATGAATTTGTCTATGTTCAACTAAGAAGTTTTACCGAGAAGACTATTGAAGAAAATGAAGAGAATATCTAGTTACCGAGTGATGAAGAAGATCATACAGAGCCTACCGAGCTTGTATTATCCAAGTATGTCAGAAGACATCACACACCAAGTCAGATTATAGGAGAAAAGGATGATCCAGTGATGACAAGGAACAAACTGAGACAGAACACATGTCTGATATCTGAATTTGAACCGAGAATAGTGAAAGAGGCATTTAACAGTGACGATTGGATAAATGCAATGACAGAAGAGATTGATCAAATCAAGAAGAATGACACATGGACACTAATCCCAAGACCAAAGGACAAAAATGTAATTGGTACAAAGTGGATTTTCAGAAACAAGCTAAATGAAAAAGGAGAGATCATTCAGAACAAGGTAAGACTAGTTTGCAAAGGTTATGCTCAAGAAGAAGGAATTGATTATGGTGAAACTTTTGCACCTGTTGCTAGACTTGAAGGAGTAAGAACATTGTTGGCCTATGCTGCTTTCAAAAATTTCAAGGTATATCAAATGGATGTCAAATCTGCATTTCTGAATGGAATATTACAAGAAGAAGTTTTTATTGAACAACCTGAACGATTTGTTGAAGACAATAATAAAGATCAGGTATGTAAATTGAACAAAGCTTTATATGGTTTGAAAAAAGCACCTAGAGCATGGTATGAAAGATTGCATTCTTATTTGATTAAGATTGGTTTTATAAGGACAAGTCAGAACAACAATATGTATATGAAGAATATAAAAATGGAATACTGATCTCAACCATATTTGTTGATGATATTATATTTTGTGGCAATGACTCTCTATGCAAGAACTTTGGAAATGAAATGAGCAAAGAATTTGAGATGTCATTAATTGGTGAGATAAAGTATTTTATAGGTTTATAGATACTGTAAATGAAAAATGAGATTTTCATTACTCAATCCACGTACTTAAAGGAAATCTTGAAGAAATTTGGAATGGAGGATTCAAAACCAGTATGTACTCCTATGACTATCAACTGTAAATTGTCAAAGAATGATGAATCTACATCTATTGATGAGACACTTTACCGATCCATGATTGGAAAGCTACAATATGTTGTTCACAACAGACCAGATATAGCACATGCAGTAGGTATAGTTGCAAGATTCTTTGTAGATCCTAAGGAAACACACATGACAACAATCAAAAGAATTTTTAGATACTTGAAAGGCACTGAGGATTATGGCTTAGTATATCAGAAAGGCAATGATTTTGATTTAAAAGTTTATACTGATGCTGATTGGGCAGCAACATTGATGACAAAAAAAGTGCAAGTGGAGGAGCTTTCTTTTTAGGAGAAAGACTAGTGAGTTGGCTTAGCAAGAAACAAGGATGTGTGTCATAATCAACAGTAGAAGCTAAATACGTTGCTGCAGCATTGAATTGTACCAACATTGCATGGATCAAACAACTGTTGGAAGGTATAAATGAGAAAGTTACTGAGCTAGTAACTATATTCTATAACAATACTAGTGCCATTAATATTTCAAAGAATCTGGTTATGCACTCTAAGACAAAGCACATCTCTATCAAATATCATTATCTTAGAGAAGAAGCTCAAGAGAAGAAAGTGATGTTGGAGTATGTTAGCACAAAGGAACAAATAGTAGATATCTTCACCAAGCCACTAACAAGGGACACTTTTGAATATCTCAGAAGTAAGTTAGGGGTCCTACCCCTATCTTCTACTCACTGGCCGAGTTCGGTGAAAGCATCAATCCGATGACTCTATTGAATATCTTTTGGGAGTTGATGTTGATTTATACACTTTAGGATGTTTTCTAAAGGTGTACAGGAAATAATACAGGAAACCATACAGGGAACAAAAATTGAAGACAAAATGCTTTGCCTGAGACACAGTTGATACACAACAGTAGGAAATCACTCCATACAAGAAAGAAATTATGTTTTAGTTATTTAGTTTTTGGCATTGTTGTCAAATGGGGAGAAGACTACTATAAAGGGGAGAAGACTGAGAGAAGACTCGAGATTGGAAAGAAAACTAAAGAAATAGGAGAAGTCTAATGTATGGGGGAGAAATTCTGATGACTACAGGAGAGCATTTCAACATTTCAGAATCACAACAATTTGAATCTCTTAAGGTCAAATCAATTCGTTTTGCCATCAATGCCAAAGGGGGAGATTGTTGGCAATATTGCATTATAACAGACAATGAAAGATTGTTTGCATTTCAATAAGGATATTGAGAAGGTTGTTGATAATTATGGATATAACTAATTAAGGATGTTTACTGTCTTGATATTATTATTTTGTCATTGATGTTAAGAAATTGATTTTCTAATTCAGTATGATGTTGCCATATCTTGAGAAGTATGATATGAAGATTATAAAGATGTCGGTAAAAGACATAGGAAAGAATATGATGAATAAGGGGATGAATAAGGTATTCAATGGGCAACTAGTACCGAGTTAGACAATGATGAGATCATGATGTTTTAGATTGTTTTAACATCGTACATATGTTGTAAAATGTAAAGGTTAATACTATACTATGTTATCAAGCAAAGAACCTAGTTGGTAAACCCTAAGGAACCTAGTCGGTAAACCCTAAGGTTATCGCTATCGGTTAATGAAGGCAGAATGTCTATCGAGTGAAGTTTAGTATTCACCGAGTTGTTACCGAGTTGTAACCAAGCTATAATAGAATGCATTAAATGTTTGCATGCATTATTTAATAAAGGAAGTTGATGAGCTGGAACTGATTAAATGATTGGTGAGCCGTGAATGAAGTTTGTTAATGAATCTAAGGCAATGGAAAGTCGGCATGAAGATCTACAACTTAGATTGAACCACAATACCCTTCCACAAGTTCCAAGAAATGTATGCAAGTTCCAAGGCGGGGTAAAACATTTTTAGATCAAAAGATGCATTGAACCTAGACAAGATCAAAGATCTGATGGCTATGATTGATCATGGGAAATGTGATCAAGGAGATTAAGCAATTACCTAATTGTTTATAAATAGGAAACTGTTGATAAACAATGTATGCGGGCAAGTGTATGCACAGGGATGCTACATAGTGATTACCAAGCATAGAAGCTTGAAGACCTGTTTGAATAATAGAGTATAGAAGCCCAACAGATAGACAAGATTAGTTCTATGTCTAGATTGTATTGAACAAATAGGAATCTGGTTTAGCATTTTAGATGTGAAGTTGCAGGTAGATTTTTATTACTATTATTTTGTGAAAGTGATAGAAAATCTCTTAATCGAGTGGACTTAACAGTCTTATTTGTAAAACCCTCTAGCAAGGTGACATTCTGATTGAGTGTTTGAAATCCTTTAACAAGGTCACTTCTAACAAGGTGAAGATCCTAACAGATCTGAGGGAAATCCCTTAACCGTATCACATCTAGCAATGTGTTTGTAATCATTAACAAGATTTGCTTTTAACTGAGCATACTCTAGAAGAGTATATTTCTTAGTGGGTCTAAAATCCCACAATGGTTTTTCCCTATTTGGGTTTCCATGTTAAATCTGGTGTTATGAGGTTTATGATGTTTATATGCTTTTGGGTTTGCATGTTTAACAGTTTTGGTTATATTACTGAAATATATGTTACCGAGGTTGAATCTGATGTTTTTATGGATGATTAAGTTTGTATGATTCACACCCCCCCCTCATCTTGTTGGCTATTGGATATGTACTTATATTAAGTATCAAAACTATTAGTAAACACATTCTGCAAAACATCAATAGTCTAATGACTATAATACAACATACTTGCAACATATCGGTTGTGCTCTAACTCATACATATAAAGAGGATGTTAATGCAAGTGTGTGTCCATCAATGACAATCACAACATAAACATAAATAATGCCAACAATCTCCCCCTTTGGCATTGATGGCAACACTTAGGAAAATAAAATTTTGACATCTAAGTGTTTTACAACAAAATCATGCCATTAGCAAATTGCTCCCCCTAAGCATATACACTATCCCTTAAGCAATACAATGTATAGAAATTTTGCATACAGAGCATAAACATTGAGATATTAGAGCATATAGCATATATCAAAGCATATAGAAAAATTCTAAATACCAGATACTTCTCCCCTATACTTCTCCAAAATAGAATACTTCTCCCCCTTTGCCAGCAATGACAAAGTACCACTAAACAACCCTGTTTCCATTTGATATTTAAAAATAATTAAAGTTTATGACAGTAAGGAATAGCACTTGTCAAAAATAGATTTATAGTCCTGCAAGAATTGCTTCATTGATAGAGACCAGGACTCAAGTAGGGAGGTGGCCACTTCTTTCTCTATTTGCATCTAGGAGACCTGTTCTTCCATGGCATCAACTGTGCTCATCTCCTATGTAATTGTCAAGGCATCCAGGTTAAGATAACACTTTTGAAGAATTTGCAGACATGGAAGTAAAACCAGTTCTAGCTCCTGTAAATCTTTAGACCGTGTGTTGATTTCTTGCTCCATTTTGGCTGACTGGATATGAAACCGGTGAATGGTTTGCCCATAAGTTGCAAAGGAATCATAAGGTGGCTTGAATGTGCTCAAGTAAGACTATAAATCTATTTGAAAAATTTTCTTCTGAGCTAGCACATCATCATAGAACAGATGGGGTTGGCAGATTTTGCTAAGTAGCAGATTTCCCTCATCCAAAGCATCCCTTATATCCTTTTGGTCTTTCTGCAATTTAGACCGGAGCTCATTCAACTTCTTTACCAAAGCAATGTTAAGATATTTTTGATTCTCTTTCTTGACATTTTCCTCAATTGCTTCTTCCAGGCTCTGCACCTGATCATCCACTATTGTGCATAGAAGCTTGAGTTTTGCTAGTGATGATTTAGTGTTGGGAAGATTTGTACCGGGTATCAAACTGGTAAGTGTGTCCACAACCGTTTGAATTATATCTTGCTCCTTCTTCCTTTGAAATATTTCAAGGCACTCTTGAGAAACCTTGATGCTCTGCATTAGCTCTGATTCACTTGTAGACTAGAGATCTATAGGACTGGAGTGGTCAGCTAGTTTGGCTTGACTCTCAGTTGCCTTTGGGGTCTCCATCTGGGTGCTATTTGCCACTTCTCCTGCCTCTTCCACTTTCTTCTTCTACTCTTCTCTCCTCTTCTCTTCTTCCTTGTCCTCCTCAACCTTTTTTTTTTCTTCTTCCTTCTTCTTCTCCTGTTCCTTATCTTCTTTTTCCTTCTTCTTCTTTTCATCTTCTAGCTTCTTTTTCTCCTCTTCATCCTTCTTCTACTTCTCCTCTTCATCTTTCTTCTTCTTCTCCTCTTCATCTTTCTTCTTCTTTTCCTCTTTAGCTTTCTTCTTCTTTTCCTCTTCATCCTTTTTCTTTTTCTCTTCTTCCTTCTTCTTCGGCTTCTCTTCTTCATCCTTTTTCCTCTTCTCTTCTTCTTCCTTTTTCCTTTGCTCGGCCTCTTTCTTTGCTGCTTCCTGACTATCCTCAGCTTTCTTCTCCCGTTTAGCCTATTGCTCTTGACCTATTACCTCAGATGGTATCTCCTGGGTAACATCTTCTCCGTCTAGGGCATCGACATCAATAGTGTTGACCGATTCATCAACCAGATTTCCTTCATCATCAAATGCTTCATCCAGTTTGGATATAACTGGTTCTTTCTCAGCTTGTCGGTTGGCTTCAGCCAATTGATGCATCTTCAGAGCATTTAGGGTGTGAGTGTGTGTATCCTTGAGCACTTCCTACCTTTTCCTTCCAGTAACAGGAGTCTTCTTCTTCTCATGAAGAAAAGACCTTTGTACTTGTTCATTACATTGAACAGTTCCGAATTTGATACATTAGGAAAGTGTTTAGCAAAAACTTTTTCTCTTATTTCCTATTACTGCTCTATGGCAATGTGCCATTTATTGTCTAAGGACTTATACAAAGAATCTGATGTTTCAGATCTAATTTCTGAAGGGGACCGATCATTAACACATAAATATTGAATTATTTCTTTTTCCACTGCCTCCTTTTCATCATCATTAAAGTCATCAAAATAATCAATTAAATCATTCAATACTTTTCTCCTTATGTTTTTTTATAGTTCTTTGACAATGTGTCAAAGGTTTATAGGAGGAGATATCTATATTTACCGGTACAGATGATTCTAGTTCATTCTTTGTCTTATTTCTTGTTTGTCTCACCTTCTTGGGTTGCTCCTTAGACACAGTTTCTTCTAAGTCTAGAGAGTTGCTTCTTGTCTTCCTCTTTCTCTAGAACACTTTAGCCAGTACAGCTTCTGCTTTCTTCTTAGCTAGTGACTGCTTGGTCACTTTTGGAGTTGCAATAGTAACCAGTGCTGATGTTGCAGGCACTACCTTTGCCTTCTTCACTACCGGTCCTTTCTCTTTCACTGCTGGTGGTTCCTCATCAGGTGCTATCCTCTCTAGGTAGGTGTCGGTTCTCTTCTCCTTAGGATCAAGTGGTGAGGCAATAAGGGTAGAGTCATACCCTTCTAGCATGTCATACATCACCTCATAGCCCATTGGCTCCACTTCTTCCATTCTAGGCTCAATAGCCTCCATTATACATTTGTCTACTTGGATGGTGAAGCAGATATCGTCTTCATATTTCCTAATGATGTCTCCTAATATCCTCACTCTTTAGCTCATCTTCCTTCTGAACTCATAAAAATACTTGTTCAGAATATTAGGGTAACCGGTTCCAAGTGCTTCAATGCTTTCCTTGATTTTCTTGGTTACCGTTTGGTCACCAGACCACTGAACGTCTCCTACTCCTAGGAAGTATCCTTGAAAGTAAAAGAACAACCCAACCAATAGTTGTCCAAAATTGAACCTCAGTGCATTATCTTGTTTGATTGATTTCAGGTTCAATAGGAGTTGCCTTTGCATACTGGTGCATAGGTCAAATCATGCATCCTCCTTTATCATTCGGTAAGTAGTATTTACCGCTGCAACAGATACAGAGTTGATTCTATTGGCTGAGAACGTTTGGTAGCCTATCACCATGCAGGCATACTTAACCAGATCATCCTTGATTGAATTTATAGTCATGCCCCATGAGTCACTCACTGAACCAGTGAGCTTGGACATCTCAGTTTTGCTAATTGTCCTTAGGGCTGGTACTTCCCCTGTATTGCAGAAACCAGTGACTGCATGAATTTCCTAAGGCGTGATATCATGCGTTCTCTCCAAGTACATTTTGTCACCATGGACTCTGCTCAAAATTATCCTTATATGATCCTCTGTAAAGTCTTCCAGGAAGTATACAACATTATGGAGTTTCTTCTTCTCCAAGATACTATAATCTAGTTTGATTTTCTTATCCTTTCCACAAAACAGACCTAGTTGGGAGTGGATGGCTAGAGACCCTAGGTCTTCAATCTTGCAATCTATGTAGTCAGAAATTCCCTCTTCTACTATCACTCCAGCCGGAACTTGTGATAGGCATTATACTTTGACTTTTGTTGAATAAAACTTTCAGATTCAATAGATGCACTAGAACTAGTATGAGATGTGGAAGCCATTGTAGAAATTTTAAGAACTCGAGAAATACCTTTTTTTTTAAAAACACGCAAATTTAGGGCTTTCCAATTCTCCTTCACTCCTCACTTCATCGGTATCTGAATCACTTCTTTGTGTTCTCTACTTGACCGTTTGCTATTTGAATTTGAATCTCCTTCACAGTTTCTCAGTTTCTCCAAATCTCTGCTCAAGTCGCCTTTTTGTCGCTCTACTCTTTGAAAAACTTTTCTTCACTCGAAAACTGATAGTGAGAAATGATTTCAAAAATGCTTTTAAACATAGTCCTCACCTACCATCATTAATGCTCCTCTATTAGGGCATAAACCCTAATTGGCCTTTTTACCATTTCCAATTTTCTGCCAAGCGACATGTATCATATACCACTTAAGGTCTTTTGTTGGTATAAATCGAGGGTTCAAAAACATTTTGCCATTTGGTCCCCCTATGCCTTTTGAATCTTAGTTTGCCGGTTTCGATATTTCCACACTAGGTGCAAAAACCGGTTCCTCTTCCAAGTTTTGTTCATGTCTGCTTGAACTATTTCAACATTAATTCCTCCTTCCTGAGTGACCAGTATATCATCAGATATACTCTTTTTGCTTCTACAAAATCTTGCAATGTGACTTGGTTTGTTGCAATGATAGCAAACCAATCCAGGTTCTCTCTAAGGTCCATTATTCATGTTTATATTCTTCCTTCAGCATGCTACAGCAGTGTGACCATGACCATGACAGATCATACAATTTTCTCTCCATCTAATTGCTTCTTGATAGTCACCGCTTCTTGGCTGATGATTGAAGACATTAAACCGGTTGTGATTCTGGTTCACAAAAGGTTCAGGACCAACTCCTTGGGTCCTTTGAGGATATCTTCCAGTGTCATTCATGATAGACTTGCATTCAAATTCTCTATGCCCATACTTGTTGCATGCATAACAATAACCATTGAACTTATTGGATCTAGGTACACTGTTAATAAAATAAGAAAAATTATTGTAGGCTTTGCTCCTACATACATTGGCGGTGTGTCCTTCTTTAAGATAGTTAAAGCACACATGTTTGAATTTTTGCTTACCTTTACTTTTGAATGTCAGTTGCTTCTTTGATGCTTCAGGATTTGTTCCTGAGGATTCTCCTTCCTCATGTCCAGAGAAGCCAAGTCCATTGGTATTCTTTACCAGTCTAGCCGACTCAAGATTTTGCTCTAGCTTGACAGTACTTTTGCTGAACTTAGCAAGTATTTCCTTTGACTCAGAGAGTTCTTTGGACATAGCAGCATTTTTTTCCAACAGATTTTCATTCTCAGAGATGGTAGTGTTTAGTTCTCCTTGCATGTCTTCTTTTTCCACCTTTCTTGCATGGATTTGAGCATTTAGGGCACTCATCTCTTGTTTCAACTTGGAGGTCTCATAATCTCTTTCTTTCACTAGGTCTTTAGTTTTTCTTCGGTTCTCAAGCTCTTGACACATCCGAATAGTCACTCCTTCCAAATCCTTTCTTAGGTTGGAGTTTGATTCATTCAACTTATTTACTTCTGCAATTAGGGCTTCCATGTCTACTTCATCTGCAGAACTATTTTCAGATAGCTCCATTAGCTTTTCTGCATGTTCTCTACATTTTGCTTGAGATGGCTTGTATTTGACCATAAGATCATCATAGGCTTGCTCAGACTGAGTGAGCTATAGGGTAAGTTCCCTCAATGTGTATTCCCCCATATCTCTTTCCAAGTGGTTAAACTTATAGAAAGGTAGGCTCTGATACCAATTGATGAATACTAAGAGGGGGGGTAATTAGTATATCAAAAAACACTGCACTTAGACACTTAAACAGTCAAAAGATAAACCAGTAAAATAGTTTAACAGATAGATCGGTTATCACACATGCAAACCAAAATGCAAATAAAGCATTTACCCACAAAAGCAATACAACCATAACACAAGATATTTGACATGGAAACCCAAATGGGAAAAATCAAGGTGAGATGGAACTCACAAGTCACTATGTATAGAATAGAAACCAGACCAGTTAAGGTCTTACAATGTTCTTCACCAGAACAGATCCTGTTAGGAATCTCAATCTCTATTAGGAGATAAGTTTGATTAAAGACTACCTTGCTAGAAGATTTTAGATTCACGGAGGTGAACCACCTTGTTAGAAGATTTTACAAAAGGATTTTGGGCCTACCCGGTTAAGGGCTACAGACTTGTCAAAGATGTGAGTAGTCAACAAGTGTTTGATCTATCTAATAGCATAGACTGCTTAGTTAGATCCTTAATAGCTCATTCTTAATGCACTCGTGCATTACTTTAGTCTTCTACACATTCATATTCTTTTCAACTCCTCAACCACCTTAAACCCTAGCCACAACATAAACCCTTTCAGCAACAACCTAAAACCCTAGACATGATGTCCTTTTAAAGGAATATGATTTCATGTCGGTCCAATAGGATTACATTTCAATTTCCTGGAATCAATGAATCTAGACATACTCAGTAACATGACACAAGAAGCACTGCCAGTGTGTTGGCACTGTCAAACAATTGGTGGATTGATAACTCATCACAAAATGTCGGTTGGTAACTCATCACAGAGTATTACTAGTTAATACAAAATACCAGTTGTCGGTTCGTCAAAAATAAAGACTGGTAAAAATGTGTTATGCCACTTTAATCACTCGTACCACTTGAGGTCAACATGTTGCTTTAGACCGGTGAACACATTCTGTAAAACATCAATAGTCTAATGACTATAATACAACATACTTGCAACATACTGGTTGTGCTCTAACTCATACATATAAAGAGGATCTTAATGCAAGTATGTGTCCATCAATGACAATCACAACATAAACATAAAAAATGCCAACAAACCTAGATAGGTACCAAACCTATTCTGGGTCCACCACGCCAAAGAAATATCTTCAAGCAGTTGAAGCACAAACAAAGAACATCTTCAACATCCTGAAATTCATGTAGAAGCCACACCAACACCACTTATGCATCCTGCCAAGATTCCTTAGTGAAATCTCTGCCAGTTAAACCTTAAACCAATGTCGGTATGGATTTACAAGAGTGTATGATAGCATCTGATTACCAAGTCAATACCAACTAACCAAAACATGCTCCTGAAGCATGTAACACATAAAATTGTATATGGTGAAAGTGGATAAAACAATGTTGAAAGACTAAATGAATTCAACCACAAAACCCTAGCCTAACAACAACAAAGATCCACCATAACATATGAAGATTACCTAAGACAATGCAAATCAAATGAAATCACAAAAATTATACCATCACATGTCCAATAGGGTTTGAATCTCTATTCTTCCTATCTCCATTGATCTTGCTTGATATATTTGCTCTCAGATTTTATGTGCACAAGAGCTCAATAAAGAACAGAATGTGGTTGCAAGTAGGATCTCATATGAAAAGCGTAGTGTAGTCAAATGCCTAATTGAATTAGCTAGGGTTTGATAATGAAGGAAACATCTTCTTATATAGAAGACACTATATGAAATGGAGGGATAAGATTGAGAGGTGTAAAAGAGGTCAACTATGATTAGAGTGTAGGTAGAGGAAATAATAAAATAATGAAAGGGGTAGGTGGTGTATGAATTAAGAGATGAATGACATGTGTCATGGGTAGAAAAGGTTAATGAATTAATTAAATAATTAAAGATTCATTTAATTAATAGAAGAAGTGAGATTAATTAAATAAATAAGATATTTATTTAATTTAGGAAAAGGGTAATTTAAATAAATAAATGTATTTATTTAAATGAGAAATAAGGCTAGAAGAGGATAAATGAATTAATTAAATAAATAAAGATTTATTTAATTAATAGATGAATTAGGCTAAAATAATTAAATAAATAAATCATTTATTTAATTAAACATGACAATTTTAGGTGTCTACATTTTACCCCTCTTTGAGACAATGCGGCTTGTCGCATTGTTTCAAAGAAGATAAGATGAACTGATACAAAGTTGCCCCAAGATGGGAATGATATGCCCCCTCAAGAGATTGGATGAAAATGTTTGAAAAGATCACAAACAATCTCTCGATAAGAAAGAAAGGCTAGAATGGACTGACCGGATAGGATAGAGTGACAAAGTCACGGGATAAAGAAGATGTACTCGGGAGATGAGGGCTAGGACTCGGGCTAGGGCAGTCTATAAGATAGACTATGAGGGAAATATATCCTCATTATCATCCACACATCCAAGAGATCAAAGTGCAGAGCAAGATAGAGCAGCAGCAGTCAGCAGCGATGGCATTGGTTCACAGATTTGATCGCGTTCGCCGATATCAGAGGCCAGTAGAGGCAGGAGAGTCGGTAAGTACCACAAAACCTCCTTGTACTTTGTTGCAATAAATGTTGTCATTAATGCATCATAGGTAGTGCATTAAATGCATTCTAGAATAATGTCCAAAAAATGTCAAAACATTGAGGCGTGTCTATGCTGGCTAGGCACGTCTGTGTTTGTGCCAGGCGCGTCTATGCTAGAAAAAGCTTCTATGCCAAATGCAAGTGCGTCTGCGTTGTTTAGGTGCGTTTGTGAAATGTGAGCACGTTTGTGAAGGACAGGCACGTCTGTGCAGAGCATAGGCACGTCTGTGTATTTCAGGCGTGTCTATACAGAGCAGGCACGTTTGTGCATTCTGTAAGCACGTTTATGTCTTCAAGGTCAAATTGGCAGTTCTATGATGAACATACGTTGTCGATTGGATAAGATGCTGAGAGGATACACTCAAGCAGAGAAGACTAGGATAGAAAATAGGGCTAGGATTGACAATTCTATGATAGAACATACATTGCCAATTAGGAAACTACTCAAGAGGATTCACTCAAGCAGAGGCCCTAGGATAGGATAAATCAAGGTACTTTGTGATGAACAAGGAGTACCAAGACATAGTACTTTGTGATGAATAGGGAGTACAAATGTGAGTAGCACTTTGTGATGAACACGGAGTGCAAAACATGTAGTACTTTGTGATGAACAGGGAGTACCACTAGGATAATTAGCAACACTTTGTGATGAATAGTGAGTGTCACTAGAATAGAAGAAACACTTTGTGATGAATAGTGAGTGTTACTAGGATAGAGTACCATATGCACTTAGATAAAAAGTAGCATTTTGTGATGAACAGTGAATGCCACTATGACTGACATGATTGATTTGGTTGACTGTAGGAGTATTTGCCTATGCTGGAGTTGTGAGAGAGATTCTCGTTGACTCAGAGGTTGCGACCAGAGTTGACATTTGAGGATAGGGATGCCATTGAGAGTATGGGTTTGTGATATATTATGTATGTGCCTGAGTTTCAGGTGAACATGGAGTTGTTGACTGCGCTAGCTGAGAGATGGCACTCAGAGACGTGCACTTTCCATTTACCGATGGGTGAGGTGACAATCACCTTGGAGGATGTTTATAGGATACTGCGGGTATCGATCAATGGGGAGCTAATTTCTTATGATCAAGAGGGAGATAGGGAGGCCCTGAGATGAGTGTTTCAGGATCCCAGACTAGAGATGAGAGCTGGACACATGGCATGGGACATGATGATAGCGACAGGATTGGCACTACCAGCAATGCTAGGAAGATTGATCAGTGGGTTCTTGTGTCCAGACAGGGTGACACGAGGGTTGGTTGTGGGTTAGGGGAGCACCTTGGAGACACTGGTTACACAGCACACCAGATATGCCTAGGGACCGTGTGTGCTAGCACACTTGTACTATGAGTTACTTCAGTTTGTGTATCATGTATCCATAGGATTGGGTTGTAGAGTTACATTGCTGCAGGTTTGAGCCTATGAGCATCTGCTGGTTACCCAACCGATACACTTCAGAGGTAGGGGTCATGGACGCAGTTTTGTGCATTTATATGATATGATTACATCATAGCCATAGATTGGCAGGTTCGAGCATTAGCGTTGAGTCCTGGATGAGATCGATACTATGATATGGAGGCCGTACCTTGGGTGCAAGAAGTGGGAGGAGGATGTAGTGGATCTACCTTATACTTTTCGGAGTAGATATGTGATTGGGCAGACACCCTATGTATTGGAGAGACAGCTGATTGATAGGGTATGCAAGTAGTTTGGCCATATTCAGCGGATGCCATGGGGTTTTGGGATGTATGCTCAGACAGTCAAGGATCAGGCACACTTTGGGCCATTATTGTCGTATGATCAGGCTGTGACATAGTTAGTAGAAATGGTGTTGATGCCATGGGATATGTGGCTAGAGATTGAGGATGTAGGCATGGATACAGAGTACACAACGTATTGGGCTGAGCATCCATTCCCACAACTGACAGACCCAAGGGAGGCGATAGATGGAGATGGTGGAGGGGATGGAGATGATGATGGAGATGGTGGAGGTAGAGGCTAATGGAGGAGGCAAGGTGCAGTTGGAGAGAGGAGGGTGGCTCCACGGAGAGAGGGTGGGGAGGAGAGACAAACTCAAGTGGTGAGGGGTCGCGGTGGATTGCCATTGCAGGTGTCAGTAGCATAGGGTCCTAGACAGGTGCAAGCATAGGGGCAGAGGTAGGTATAGGTATAGGCACAAGCACCAGTACAAGGGGAGCCACAGGCAAAGGCACAAGGGGTCGAGGAGAAGGAGGATGAGCTACGTGAGCTAAGGGAGATTTTCCAGGGATAGGCAAATGAGATTCAGGACCTGGAGAGGGAGATAGCTAGGCTCAGGAGGTGACTGAGGGAGATAGAGCATGAGCGAGATCAGGCTATCCAGCACTATACTGAGGTTGAGACAATGCTAAGGGCTAGGAGGAAAGTGATAAAGGATACAGGGGTTGGATATGCCTATGTTCTATGGATAGGGGAGGAGATAGGTTACTGGCGAGACCTATATTATGGGGTAATGCCACCAAAGCAGCGGGCAAGGAGCTTCCGTAGACCATCGCAGATAGCGACAGCTACGGGAGGAAGCCAAAGGAGACAGGCGTCCAGCGGTGGGGTTATGGGTCCTCCACCACCACCAGATAGAGGGGATAGGAGGGATGATCCTAGGATGGGTCCTTCTAGGGCTCAGACTGCATTGAGGCTAGGCAGCTTCAAGGGAGGGAATTCATCATAGCTATAGAGGGCTCCCTATGTATCAGTGTGTTGTACCATTTTGTATTATGATGTAGACATGTTCGGGTGATTTTGTAGCCATATGATTTTGACATCATTGTATAATGACACATATGAGATGATTCATCTTTGCGGTAGTTATATGCATGTGTACCTATGTGATGAGATGTTTCATGATGTATGTTTTTATGTGATGGTTATGACATGGATGCAAATATATACATGATGAAATGCAATATTTTTGTTCTTTTATGTTTTTAATATGTTATGCATATGCAAATGTGAATGTATGAAATGCTAATGAATATGATAATGCAAATGATTATTTACATGATGAGAATATAAAATGTGCTAACATGTGTTGTGTGCAGGATGTGATGCATTTGGGATATCTATATGTATATGTGAAATGCTTATATGTGGTAATGCAGGTGCAACTACATGAAATGCAAATGTTTTTGGTGTGTCATTATACTCAGTCATGTAATAATGGGCTATACGGACTTGGGAAGGATGATGGAGGTCAATCAAGAAAGGGGGATGGAAGATAGAAGATATGGAAGTGATAAGAGCTTCTTATGCATTATCATCATTGAACTTTATTATGGCAAGTAGGTTATGACAATCTAGGCATATGTTCAACCTAGAAAGTCATTGTACCTATTTGCATGGAGATAAGATAGTCACAAATAAGGAATGCCCCATTTCATACTAGAATTTTAGTGTCCTTATATCCTTGGACAAGTCATAGCATTACTAAGAGACAATCTATAGATAGCAAAAGAAAATAGGTGACGATACCCCATCCTTGCCTTTCTAGTCAAAGACATCCTGGAGATCAAATCTCTAGTCAGAGACATCTTGGAAAAGCTAAAAGACATGTCACCAAAAAGATAAAATAAAAAGAAAACCAAGACTCGACACCAACATCCATTGTAGTCCTCAAGTTTAGTGTCTCTTGTCACCTGTATAAGTCTATTTGATTGTGATCACAATGTTTACTTTCACAAAAAGGATAGATCGCACTGAACCATATGTTGTCTGAGTCTGTTGAAAGATTTGATTTGTTGAAGTCCATTGTTATTGTTGTGTCTCATCTGAAACTGACTGAATCCATGAAACTAATACTTTATTGTGGATTGGCGATGCAAGACTGAAGAAAACTGGAAGAAACCGTACTCCTCAAAACATGTGATGTTCTTAGTTCCACACCCATCACTAGATGTAGGATTTGCCTTAGCCACAGATAGGAGCTAATTTATTATGGATGGAAAAAGGAATGAAAAGGAATGTTTCTTATGAATGGCTAACCAATCTTGGGTAGATCAATAACAAGCCATGATGGGAATGGGTAAGTTTATTATGAATAGATAGGTTGTGAGTGTGTGCAAAGTGAAGGATGAAATGGAATCCCAAAGGAGGGAGGAGCAATGTCTCTATGCATGGCACTGGTGACCCAGTTTTCACCATGGTACTTTCTCAGGGTGCCATCAAAGTGGTTTTCACCATTGGACAAAAATGTTTTTCTTTACTTTTTTGATTTTTTGATTTTTTTGTGTCACAAGGCGCCTATTTGCTAGGTTTTCACCAAGTAACGATTTTTTTGTTTTATGATTTTTTTTGTATTTTTGAATTAGGATATTCTGAAGAGCTATGTGTAAAACCTACGAAGGTGCATGTTGTTGATAGGATCCTCTAAATGTTCACCCTCTATGGTTGAGAGTTGATATGCACCAGATCCATATGCTGCTGTAATGATGTAAGGACCAAGCTAGTTTGGTTCAAACTTGCCCTTCTTCTCTCTGTCTTGCGGATTTTTGGGGTTTTCTCTGAGAACCAAATCACCTACCTCAAATGTGTGAGGCTTGACTTTGTGATTGTAGTTGTGACTCATTCGTTGTTGATAAGCCTTGAGATGATTAAAAGCAGTTTGTCTTCATTCATCCAATAGTTCAAGTTCTTGTAAGTGAGAGACCCTATAGTCTTCATCACTGATAATGTTTTGCAAAGAGAACCATAAAGAGGGTAGCTCGACCTCAATAGGAAAGATAGCTTCAACACTGTAAACAAGTGAATAGGGTGTAGCTCCTATAGGTGTGTGGACACTTGTGTGGTAGGCCCAAAGGGCGAGATTAAGTTGGATATGCCAATTACGGCTAGCGTCGTCGACTGTCTTTTTTAAGATTTTAAGGATTGTTTTATTAGATGCCTCAGCTTGACAATTACTTTGGGGGTAATATGGTGTGGAGAAACAATGGGAAATATGGAAGTGATCACAGAGTTCATGAACATCTTGATTTTTGAAGGGACACCCACTATTGGTGATAATGGAAACAGGAATACCATATCGACAAATGATATAGTTGAGAATGAATGTAGCAATTTGTTTTCCAGTGACTTGCATGAGAGGCATGGATTCGATCCATTTTGTGAAATACTCTGTGGTAGTGATAATGAATTTATGACCGTTGGAGGATGGAGGGTGAATCTTGCCTATGAGATCAATTCCCCACTGACAAAAGGGCTAAGGAGTCGCAATTGGTTGAAGTTCTTGCACTGGCACATGAATGAGGTCTCCATGAAGTTGACATTGCTTACATTTCCTGACAAAATGATATGAATCTTTTTCCATACTGGGCCAGTAATATCTAGTCCTGATAAGTTTCTTGGCTAAGGTAGGACCACTAGAATGTGGACCACATATCCCTTCATGTACTTCACGTAATGCAATTTGAGCTTCGTCACTTTCCAAACATCTAAGAAGAGTGCCATCTAGACCTTGACGGTATAGGACATTGGCTAAAATGACGTATCGAGAAGATTGGCGAATCAAAGTGTGACGTTGGTTATTGGATAGGTCAGGAGGACAGGTATTATCACAAAGGTATGTGAAAATTGAACCATATAACTGGGACTCAGGACCGACAACACATATTATCTTAGTAGGAGTGATTTCATATGAAAGAACCAAAAGGTTATCCACCAAGAACTCATAGCGGGTCTCATTCGGAGGTAGATCGATCAGTGAAGCAATTTTAGCCATGGCATCTGTGGCTCGATTCTACTCTCTTGGTATCTACTCAAAGTCTATCTTTGTGAAATGTTGTTTCAGGTCATCCACCATTCTTTTGTAAGGCATTAATTTCTCATCCTTTGTTTGGTAATCATCAGTTGCTTGATGAATTACAAGTTGAGAGTCCCCAAAAACACAAAGTTCCTGGATCTTCCACTGAACTGCAATCCATAATCCAATTGTTAATGCCTCATATTCTGCTATATTATTAGTGGAGGGAAATGATAATCGATATGATTTTGGTATAGAATCCCCTTGAGGAGTTATGAAGAGGTTGTCAACTCCTGCCCCATGCTGTGTGTATGAGCCGTCAAAGTATAGTTGCCATGGCTTTGCATGTGACACTGTTAAAATGGATTCATCTGGAAAATTTGAAATTAGAGGAACATCATCTATCATGGGGGCATCTGCTAACTGATCTGTGATAGCTTGTCCTTTTATTACTTTTTTGTCCACATACTCAATGTCAAATTCACTCAGGATCATTACCCATTTGGCTAGTCGCCTAGTAAGCGTTGCTTTATTGAGAAGGTATTTCAATGAATCGATCCTTGCAACCAACTTAGTCTTATGAGTTAGCATGTAATGTCATAATTTCTGTGAAGCAAAGACCACAACGAGACATGCACGATCAATTGGTGTGTAATTTAGCTCATATCCCACTAATGTGCGATTGATGTAGTATACTGCCTTTTCTTTACCCTCAGCAACCTATTGTGCTAAGAGTGCCCCCAGTGCTATTGAAGTAGCTGATATGTATAGTAATAAAGGCTGATCTTGAACTGGTGGCATCAAAACTGGCAGATTCAGAAGATAATCTTTGAGTATCTGGAAAGCCTGTTGACAGTTATCATCCCATTTGAATTTGATGTTTTTATGTAGCAAGTGTTGAAAAGGATTACACTTATCTGCAAGTTGTGCTACGAATCTTCATATGGACTGGAGTCTCCCTTACAAAGATCAAAGTTGACTGATGTTTCATGGTGGTTGCATCTCTAGGATGGCCTTGACTTTTGCTGGATCGGCTTCAATTCCTCTTTTTGATACAATGAATCCTAGGAGCTTCGTGGAGGTTACTCCAAAGACACATTTCTTGGGGTTTAATCTTACTTTATATTTTTTCAACCAAACAAAGATGACTAAAAGTATGTCCAAATGTGTATTTCTATCTATTGATTTACCCAAGAGGTCGTCAACATAATCTTCCAGAGTTACGTGCATGAGATCATGAAAGATAGTAGTCATGGCTCTTTGATATGTAGTGCCTGCATTTTTTAGCCCAAAGGGCATGACATTCCAATAGAAAGTTCCCCAAGGACAAGTGAATGTTGTTTTATGCTGGTCTTTGGATGTGATTTTTATTTGATTGTAATTAGAGAATCCATCCATCAAGGATAACATCACATGACCTGCTGTGAGATCAACAATCAAGTCAATATTTGGTAATGGAAAATCATCTTTAGGACAAGCTTTGTTGATGTCTCTGAAATCTGTACATATTCTGATACTATGATCTAGTTTACTGATGGGCACTAACTTGGAGATCCATTTGGGATAATCAATTGGGCGTATGAATCCAACATCCAATAATTTCTCAAGCTCTGCTTTGACTAATAATGTGACTTGTGGATGCATCTTTCTTAATTTCTGTTTCACTGGTTTTGCCCCCGGTTTAACTGTCAAATGGTGCATTACCAAATCCGGATCCAATCCAAGCATATCAGTGTATGACCATGCAAAGTTGATTTGTCGTTCCATGAAGAAACTTATGAATTTTGACCTTTCTGACTTTGTCAAAGATTGACCCAAGAATATGTTGTGTGGAACTTCTTCTGTACCAATGTTTGTTTTGATAGTCTCCTCTACCAACATGGATGACTTTTCCTCATATGATGCTGGGAGAATGTCGAGCCTTCCATCTTCGGGTGCCTCAGAGAGGTTTTCGCCCTCAGATACGTCCTTTCTTTTTACTTTTTTGGGGTTAGACAGTGCCACAGTGTATCCCGCTTTATGGTCCCCAGGGGGAAGATCATCTCGTATGCCAAGATAGTCAATAAAAGCTTCATCATTTTGGAATGTGTCAAACTATGTAGGTCCTTCATGGTCCCTGTCAATGAGTTGGTGGTGAACAAGGGGAAGGCCTTTGATATCTTCAAAGTTAGCGGGGTTAAGAGTGAGGATGTAGTTATATTTAGGTATGTCGAGGTAGTTATTGAGGTCATCGTTGGCACTCTCCTCATCAGTCTCAATCATGAACGAATCCAAATTATCATCACTAGTAGCGCATTCCGGGATAGGTGTTCTCATTCTATGTGATTTCAACCCAGGACCTAGAGGCAAAGACTGTATGGGATCCTCTAGGGTTGTTTCTTGACAAACTTTGAATTTCCTATTAAATTCCTCTTCTTCTGTTGGTTCACTTGGTTCTCTGAATATCTTGGTGAGCTCATAGTCACTAGAGGATTTGTTTGAACCCCATTCCCATTCATTAGAGTCTGTGGAATAGTGATTCTCTTGTTGAATTTTGGCAGATTTGATTTGGAATGCTTCTTCTGTCCTTTGAGTGTGGACCTTGGAAGTCATGAAACCAAGTCCCTTCGAGCATTCCTTTTTGAATGTCAAATTAGGTTGTAGAGGTTCAATGATGCCTTCTTTTCTTAATCCAAGAGGGCTTTTGCCATCATACCCAAATTTTTGGAGAATCTTGAACCCTTTGCCATACTTCTCACATGGTATACTGATGTGATCTTGTGTATCATTTTCAAGATCTTTGTAAAGAATTTTGTATAAGTCTTCCTCTTCCAGTTGAGCCCATTTTTGAAAGATAGTAGGGTCCCATTTGAGTATAATGATAGATACCTGCTTATTAGGATGTGGTCTTCCATATTCTTCTGGTGAACTCATGACTTGTTGTAAGTACATGGTCTGATTCAAAGTGTATTCACCCATGCCCTTGTCCTGGAATTTGCCCTTAAGTTCACCTTGTTTTTATGTCGAAGGTTTTAATGACTTAGGATCAATATATGTAGAAGAAGGAACAACTTCGCGATTACTGGGAATGATGGTCTTAGTTTTTGGTCTCAAGTTATTGCAATATATGAATGGATTAGGATCTCCATTAACTGTTATTTCAACTCCATTGTGAGGAAACTTGATGCATTGGTGATATGTAGATGGGACCGCCCTCATTTCATGAATCCAAGGATGTCCTAGCAATATGTTGTATGTGAGATCAAGATCTAGTACTTGACAAACTACATCCTTTGTAACTGGCCCAACTCTGAGAGGTAAGGTGACTATGCCCTTGGATGAACGCTCTTCATCATCATATGCTTTGATGGTAATTTTGTTTGTAGAATTCACAGCTTTGTCAGAATATCCCAATTGTTTAATAGTGCTCAATGTACAAATGTTTAGACCCGCTTCTCCATCTATCAGGACTTGTTTGATTCTATGTTTGTGTATGAAGGCTTCAATGTGTAATGGTGCATTATGTGGCTGACTTACAGAGGTGTCATCGGCTTCTGTGAATGTAAGAGAGTGTGGAATGGAAAGGTATCCCACCATGGCCTGAAACTGGTCCACGTTCAAATCAGTAGGAATGGCAGTGTCTCTCAAGATTTTGTCAAGAATGGCTTTATGTGCGGGGGATATGTGTAAGCGTTCAAGGATGGAGATAAGTGCAAGTGTCTTCCCTAACTGTTCTACAAGGTCGTATTTAGGCTTGGTTGATGAGGAAGCGGTTTTTTTAGCTGGAGCACCTTGCAAAGTGAATTTACCTCGACAGGTTGTAACATGACATTCAGAGGTAGGTTCGGAAGAAGATCCAATTCCTTTCAGAATGATCTTGGGTCTTTGGGTAGAATTCTCAAGGGTTTTGTCCTCGATGATAATGGTAGATACATAATTGTCCATCGAGATGTGATTAATAGTTGAATCATAGTTATAAGATGCTCTGGTATAGTTGGTCTAGTCATCTGTGGCTACAGCTTTTCCCTTGTCATGTTTTGGGAATGGTTCCTTAAACATTTCATGTTCTTGATTGGATGAATGCCCTTCAATCTCAATGTCACCTCTATCAATAAGATCTTGTATAATGTTCTTTAGTCGATGACAATTTCCTATTTTATGACCCTTGCTCTTATGGAATTCACAATACTCATCATCATTCCACCAATTTGGTTTGACCTGTGGCTCAGATGGCAGAAAATCTAGAATTGTGATTACTTTGTTTGCCACTAGCTTCTTGAAAACTGACTCAAGTGGTTCTCCCAATGGGGTGTACTTCCTTTATGAACTAGAAGTTGTTTGAGTATTCACTTGTTTATTTGTAGAGCTTGATCCCAAAAAAATGATTTTGGGTCGCACTGTATTGGCATCAACAACACCATCATTGACTGTGTTCTTGTTTTTATTCCAAAATATTGGCTTATCTTTTCCTTTAAATTCATCTTTGTTTTCCTTGAATATCTTAATGACTCCTTGTTCAATTAGGACCTTTTTTGTCGCTAAGCTTTTTTCAATGACGTCCTTGAAGGTGGACAAATAAGCTTTCCTTAGATCATAGCCAATGTCTTTGTTAACATTTTGGGTGAACATCTCTACCATTTTTTTTTGTGGAATTTCACAAGAGCATCTACTAGCTAGATTTCTCCATCTTTGTAAAAATGATGCAAAAGACTCTCCCTCTTTTTGCTTGGTGTTGCACAAGGTAGTGACTGATTTGTCTGTCTCTATGTTGTATGAGAAATGTTGGATAAATGCTTCTGTTAAGTCACCCCATGACTTAATTCCAGGTGGAAGTTGGGAGAACCATTCCATAGCTTGATCACCTAAGCTCTGTGGAAATAATCTCATCAAATATGTCTCTTCTGAAGCTACCTCAATGCAAGCTATAAAAAACTATCTTATGTGTGCCTTAGGATCCCCTTTTCCTTTGTATTTATTGAACTTAGGTGTCACAAAGTGTGTAGGAAAAGGAGGCATTGGAATGCTCTTGTCAAATGGATAAGGACATATGTCTCTCATTGTGTAAGTTGGCTTCGATGTATTTATGTCCTCCATTTTCTTTTGTAAGTCCCTGATTTGTTATTCCAAATTGTTCTTAGGTGGAGATCGACTTCTTGGACCATACACCATGTTTGAGGCACCAATTGGAGGAGGACCATGCTGCATATATGGATGATATTGATCATACACATCTTCATATGGAGGAGGTCTATAATGATGTTGCATATATGGACCACTTGGTATAGAGTCATGTTGAGGAATGAAATATCTGCTTTGTCCATGTATACCATACCCTACAGGCATGTCATGAGTTTGTTCTAGTATGTTGCCCCCAAATTTGACACAGGGTTTCCTTGTGTCCAAATTTTGAGCATGCCTTTGAGTATCCAATTGCTTTGGTGGTTGATCCTTAGCATTGGTATGTGATTGAGCATATTTTTCTGCATAAGACTTCCATAATGGTCTATGAAGGTGAGTATCATATGCTTGACCATGTGTGTATGGGACCTCTTGTTTTTGAAACAAAGATGATGGTGATTCAGGCACCATATGTGGTCTTCTATTGCCTCCACTATTAGGCCTCCTTTGATCCATGTTGGAGTGAGTTTGTTGCAAAGGTTGATTTTCCATTATTTGAGACATGTCAAAATCATGAGGGATCTTGGTTCCACTTTGTGCCATCACTTGTAGAAAATATTGTCTATCTCTCCTCATTATTTCCTCAACCAATCGATTGAAATGAGGATTCATAATGGTGTCTTCCACTTATGCTGAATGTATGAAAAAGTTGTCCATATTGTCATTGTGTGTATCATTGTTGTTTGTAGTGTCCATGTGCTCAACATTTGGAATTTTTCTATAGGCATCCATGTTAGGTAATGTAGTATGATCAGAATTGAAAAAGATATCATTGTCATACTCATAAGAACTCATGTTTGCGGACTCTTGAGCCTCTTTAGTTTCTCTCCTAGATTTTTGGGAATGGGTTTCAACCATGAACTAGGTATTGACCAAGATGTGTGAGACTAGATGAAAATGGAAAGAGTATGGAAGACCAAGAGTTGGATGGAATGTAAATGAATATGAGGTTTACTTGCAATGTCCAAAATGTAAGACCAAGTATGTATGTAGTAGAGTATGTGTGACTTCCAAAGAGAGGATAGTTTCTCTTGATGAGGTAAGTTGACCTTGACTCTGAGTAAGACCAAATGAGACCCAAAGGTGATAGACCTTGATGAGGGACCACTTAGCAAAATGTTGTTGTATGTAATGTGCTGACAAAGTATGATGAGGAAAAGCAAGTGACCTTTTGACTCAAGTTTAGACAAATGTGAATGTAATGCAAGGTGTGAAGAAATGATGTATTTTGTGAGACCCAAAGATAGGTTGAATGCTTGATGAAACCCTAGAGAAATAACCTAGGAAGCTCAAGAATTCTGAAATTGACTGTGTTTGTTTGTTGGACTGTAAAAGTTTTTTAATTTTGAACACAGACGTGCTTGTATACTACATAGACGCAATTTCCTGACATAGACATGGTTCTATTTAACATAGACGCGAGTCTGAGATTTTGTAAATGCAATGTTGATTCTAAGAACACAGACGCGTTTCTGTCCTTCATAGATGCGATTATATGACACAGACGTGTTTTTGCAAAAATTGTGCAATTTTTTCACCAATCTATGAAGTTGCTTTGTTGTGACCAAATCTGAATGTTTGACTATTTTTCATGACAAGAGGGCATAGTGTTGATGAGGACTCAATGTTTGCAAGTGTTTAGACTCAAAATGACTAAAAGAAAGTGTGATGTCTGATGTAAAATTGTTTTTCGTACACTTGAAGACACAAAAGACACAATGTTTTGATGTTTGGTCCTGAATGTTTGATTGTTCAAAATAAGTCAAGCACAATTCTTATGGCTGGCCAAGACAATAGTTGTTGATCCCACATGGAGTTTCTCCCGAGGCTACACTATTCAGAGTGGATACTTAGATGCTTGACCCCACTGGCTCCACCCTCGACACTCACTTCTCGGGGAAACCAAGCATCAGTCCCCATGAAAACTCGTCGTGGCAAACTTTTTATCTCTACTAAGAACCATATGTGTGTGGGCCGCTACCAAAGGTTTGACCTCCTGCCTAAAAAACTAGAAGGATTTTGGCTTCTAAAACAAAAAGGTGCTAGTAAGGGCATCCGCTCATGTGGCCATACATGCGGCACTTTCAGCTTTGTAAATACACCCTACAAATGATCAAATAAATTTGATCAAATGGGTTTATGGGGAGACATAGTGTCGGTATGAACTAATCAGCACATGTTATTCATAGTTTTCACCATGAATACAGTTATTTATAGTGGTTTGGAAGAAGATGGCTTTTCTTTTGCTACCACTTGGGTCGTTCTCTCCTCACTAGTAGTTCTAATGACCACACAGGGAGACAAACCCTCTAAAGATTAAACAAAAAGAGCCTATTGCTCAAGACACAAAAGATAATGATTCAATTTTAAAGCACCAATTGAAGTGTTTGCTAGTCTATGAAAACAAAGCACACAATAAAAATCCAAAAACCCTTGCCAAGGACCTACAAAAAAGATGTATTAGTAGTTTGGATTGTTTGAAATAATCACCCCTTCTTGCAAGCACACAAGTTAGGTAAATTTTAGATCCAAAAGACTTTGTGAAAATAGGGGCCTTCAACAAAATGATTTTTCTTTCAAGACAAGCTGCACTAATTTCGTTAGCTAGTGTGTGGGGGAAAAAGTGACACTAAGCAAACATGCCCTAATCTCACTTTCAACCACACACTTGTGGAATACGAAAGAGACTAGAGGTATCACACAATTGGCTACTTCTTTTTGTGAAAGAGAGAGCCACGGGCTACCTATTAGGGTTTCTATTCCTTTGTTGTAATTGAAAGATAAAATGATGCAAGTTCAATTCCTAACCCTAAAGTGCAAGTATGAACTAATAACAAGATTGCAGAATTGAACTTAAACAATGGAAAGCTGTAAACACAAGGACAAGACAAGAATGCAAATGCATACCTGGAGTTAAAATATGACTAAAAATGTTCAGGACGGGGGCGCGGGCACCACTGTCCTGATTCTACCCCTGAAACTGCTCCAGAAACTGCTGTTTTACAAAGTTGTCAAAAATGCTGAAAACTGCTGTCAGAAGGACCAGGGTGCCCAGTGCCCCTGTCCTGGTAGGACCAGGGCACCCCACACCCCTGTCCTGGTCTTTTTCTCTGTAATTTGGTGTGTGGTCCCGTCTCCGTCTGCTTCTTTCGGATCTGCAACTTGCGGCGTCGTCTGAATCCCGAAATCTGCACTTATATCTGAAAAGGTGTTTTGGGTGGCTATATAGGGTTTTGCCTTAGTCAAACCCTCGCTTTGGTGATTTCCACCTCCACGAATAGCCAAGTTGTATTGTAAAATGTATTGTGTGTGCAGACCTAGTGTGTGTGCAAGGTCCTAAAATGCAAGAAAGCAAACTAGAGCAACCTAGAAAGTAAACCCTAATTGCTTGTAAATGATAATGTAAATGCTCTAAATCAAGATGCAAAGTGATCTAAAGCATGAATAAAGGATATATTGAAGCTTATGCAAAGACATGAAAACAACATGAAATCATACCCAACCCTTAAGGGAGGAGTACAAGCCAATCTTCAGTCGGTAATCTCCTATTGTTCTTCAATGTCTCCCAAGCCCTAAATGAATGAAATTGATGAATGCTTGATGGATGGATGTTGAATGTTAATGAAGTCTTCAAAGATCTTCTCTTTCGCTGCATAGAAGGTCCTCGAAAGCCAAAATTATGATCCATTCAAATGAAGAAAGAGAGCTCTTATGTATGAAACCCTAGGTCTTAATTTTGACTTTTGGCCGACCTAGAGATTGAATATCCCGCCAATTTCTTGGGGTTAAGCTTTATTTTATGATTGGATCGCGCTCCTAAAATTTCGGGAAAAATGTCCGAGACCATGTGCACGCCGGGCACCGTGGTCTCGAAAACTTTTCACCAAATTTTCAGGGCCGTCGGATATGATGATTTTAGAGAGAATCACGAAGTTACAACTGATTTCGAGATGTTTTGACCCCCGAAATCAAGCCCCGAAGTTCAAAATAGGACCTAATTAGGGTTTTTGATTAAATGATGTATTGGAAGAATAAAATGAAAGGGGCACACTTTAATGAAAGGGCCCAACTTTATGATGTGGGAGATGATGAAATAGAACCTTAGACCTAATTAATTTGACTAATTAAGTGCTAAAGGGGAAATGCAATGCAAAATGCAAAATGCGCCAAGGCGGGTGCTAAACTAGGTGTGAAATTGTACCACCCTAGCAAGTGCATACAATTTACGATGTTACATTTAGCCCCCACTTTAGCGGTCATATGAACACTACATGCATATGCAAGCTAAAGTACAGAAAAGTAAACATTATTTGAAAAAGGATATATCCATAAGTCTGTCGAATGAAGCCCCCAGCGGCATCTGCAGTACACAGTTAGGAACCGCACCCTACAAAACCACATTTTTAGATCACAAAATCACCTAATGCTTACTAAGGAAGGTGATGAAAATTTGAGGGTAGCTATATGCCCCCCCTGTTTCGGCTTGCTAATTTTAGTGAGTTGAAACAGGGTATCATGTTTACCACTTCGAATTGTTAAAGAAAATTGATGACAAATGCTCACAAGAAGATTTGATATGAGATCAAAAACTAATGGAGAATCATTTGGTAAGAAAGAGGACTAAATCTCAATTCCAACACAACAAAGAGTGTGAGGATTCGAGAGTTCTCTAACGCAAGATGAGGGATGTGAATGGAAACAAAATGCAAAGAGAAGAAAAGAAAGGAAAAAAGCATGAATACACACATTGGTGATCCATGAGAAGAATAGTGAGAGAGAAAACATGGACTTCTCACCCCTAGATCTTGTCTAGGTGATCCATGGGAAAAGGACATGGAAAACTAGCCCCTAGAGTCTGTCTAGGTGATCCATGTAAGGGAGGAGAGTGAGAAAGTCTAGCCTTATGCCGCTAGTTCCACTCAACCTCATGCATGTGTGTGTAAGGGAGGTTAGAAGCACCTCATAGGAGTCTATGCCTAAGTATGCTACAACCTGTATATGTATAGTACAAAAGCGTGACATCTCGCTCTAAGAGTCTGTGCTCTAGTTCCGAGAATAATCACCTTGCATAAAAGAAAAATGGAGACATCTCGCTCTAAGAGTCTGTGCTCTGGTTTCGAGAATGACCCATTGCTCAAAAAGTGTAATGCTTATGTCATAAGCAAAGTAGAACAAGGATACCTACCTTTATCACAAAAGAAGATACCCCAAAAATGCAACAATGTCATAGATCCAAGCAAGAGAGTTTTGCACTCTTTAAGCAAGGATAAGATAGTTGAAAAGGGATATCTTGTAGTATGTGTAAAGGAGATCCTTAGAGGAGAAGAGATCTTTGTACAAAAGGCACCTATCCCCAAGAGGAGTTATCTTAGACAAATATAGTATCTTCTAGAATAAGACAAAGAAGAGAATAAGAATGCAATACTTCCATCTTTTGCGAGGTGAAAGTGATTCTTAATGAAGGATGACGCTCTTTTTAACCCAATTAGGAGAGTGAATTCATTATGGATGTATTTTACCAAGTGCAAAAGAGGTTGTAGTCAAGGACTCACACCTCTTGTAAGAGAGAACCCTTGAACAAACAACAACAAATGCGTACAAGGCATAACATCAAGTAATAAAGTCCACACCATCCACAAAATAGGAAAAAGTGGATCCTTAGATAAAAATAAGGAAAGATCATTGCCTCCCAAGGATAAGGATAATGAGAAGGACTTACACAATCTTCCAGGGAGAGATTTAGACATAAACAAAATGTACTACATACTCACATGAGTTCATGCAAGCAAGACATTAGTGTATGTAAAATGCTTCTCACAAGAAGTGGGTAGGATAAGAAAGAGAACACACATCTTCTCCCATATCTAGGAAAAGAGGATTCTAAAGAAAAGATGATCAATATTTCCACACTATTACCCCATAGGAACAAGAGATAACATAGAAAAATTAGGCTATTATGTTGCTTCAAAAATATGATTGCACTTGAAATTGTACCATCATGAATGACAATGAGCCCCCAGTAAATGAGCTACCAATGTCACATAATGATGAGCAACATAATAGCCATTAATGTTATTCAAAGACATGATAGATTGAATGAGGTATTTGAATATGACATGTTGAATGCTCAACTATAAGTGAGATCAAAAACATGTATAAAATGATAAAAATTGAAGAAAGAAAGTTATGAGAAATCTTAGAAGAGAGATGAGTGTAATTTATTAGAGCTGTATCCCTGGAAGAAAGGACTTTATGATGAATATGAGATAAAGATTCATAAGTTGATTTAGAAATTTGAGGGGAGTCATAAAGAGATATGCTCATCGCCAAGATTTCCTTATGAGGGGAATGAGAGTTGATAGAAGTAGAAGATAATTTAGTTGAAGTGAGATCGTCATTACTACTAAATATAGCATTCACATTGAGAGATGGTCTTTTAGATGCTTTGGTGGGCTTAGAAAGATTATATCCAAGTCCAAATGAATATTCATGCATGTTATGTTCTAAAGGAACTTTAATTCCTTGTTCATTTGCGCCACAACCATTTCCACTATAGCCACTCTTAGCCAAAATGTGAAAACCACAACCATAATGATTAGCCATTTCAGAAAGAAAAGGTGGTTTTTCATAAGACAAAGAATCAAATTTTTCAGAATTAGAGGTGTGAGGAGAAGAAGTTTGAGAAGTGGCCACAAAATTATTTCTCATAGGTTCAGGTAAGACTGATTGATCTCTAGTTTCTTCCTTCTTTTTAACTTTATTCTCTCTAGGAGGAACCCTATACTCACCTACAAAGGTGGGATTGAAATCAAGAGATCCCCAATCGTCTTCTGCGAGGACCTTCTCAGGATCAAAAGCCTTTTCATGTGTAGATTCAAGTTGAGAAGAATCTTCTTCAGGAACTTCAGACTCATCCAAAGAATTTTGATTATCAGAGGGTGATGATTCATCCATAGGTATCTTGTTTAACGAGTCATCACTAGAAGAGGAAGGCTTAGAAGAACTCCCTTTGGAAGTAGATGTTTGCAAACAAGTTTGAAAATTAGTATCACCTATCAAGGTATATGTCTTATTATTATAAATAAATTTAACTTGTCTATGCAATGTAGAGGGGACAGCTTGCATACTGTGAATCCAAGGTCTCCCTAATAACAAGTTGTATGTTAGATTTCCCGACATAACATGGATAGGAGTAGGCAAAGTAACAGGTCCCACTGTGATGGGTAAGGTGATAATACCTAATGAAGACTTAGCCACATTATCAAAGCCTTGAATGGGACGAGAGTCAGGCTCAATAAGGGATGTATCCACATTCATCTTATGCAATAGATTAATGCTACACACATTAAGGCCAGAACCATTATCTACTAGTGTTCATCTTATAGCAGTGTCATTTATGATAACCACAATCATCAAGGGATCATATTGATGTTGAATTTCGCTAGTAGGCAACTCATCTTGAGTAAACACAATTTGAGCTTTAGGATTCATCACAGAGTTAACCAAAGACACTATATTACTAGATGTATTAGGTGGAGGAACATTCAAATCTTTCAAGGCATCTTGTAACATTCCATGATGAGCGGAAGAAGTTTGGATCAAATCCCAAAGGGATATCTTAGCAGGGGTAGCTTTAAGTTGTTCTATGAGATCATATTCCTTACCAAGAACTTGTGAAATCCGTGGAGCTTGAGGCAGAATAGGTTGGGAAGGAGGAAGCGAAGTGGGGATAACTGGAGGAGGATTAGGTTTCCTATTGTTTCTTGTGTTATAGGTATGGGCAACCGCATGATAACTCTCTCTAGTCAGTTGCTTAGCATACTCGTAAGGGCTCTTAGTAGAATAACCTCCTTGCACAGTAATAATAGGTTTCTTAGGAGTGCAAAAAGAATCATTAGCATAACCGCCTTGAACCACTAAGATAGGCTTATTTAAAGGTTGAGAATTTTGAGAAGGACAAGCACCTTGGATAGTGAAGAGAGGTTTGTTAGGTGTTTCATTCACATGTATCAAATTGATTGAGGATGGTTTAGAGGAATGAACAAAAGTGTTGGAAGAATTATTGATAGTCTTCTCTTGCACTAAAATCTTATCACAGATTAAATCAATTTTAGGAGAGAGACAAGGGGTAGGCATTGATGTTCTAGTAGGAAGAGTAATACTAGGAAAGGTCATATCATCCTCTATCATCAAAGGATCTACATGGGGAATAAACTCTCTAGGAGAAGGATCAACATTTCTCTCTAAAGTCTCACTTTTGAGATGGAGATCTTTGAAAGAGATGTTAACCATCTTGTTTTGAACTAGGGTTTCCTTATGAGTAGAACCAAGTTGAGGAGAGGGAGATGCTTTATTTTTAGAGGGAGAATGATTGAGATTCAAGGAAGGGGAGAAACTATCAAGGGAGTTTCCAATCTTGATTTCATCCCCTTTGGCTAGGGGTAGAGAATAATATATACCTTCTTCTAATGGTTCATCCCAAATAGTGAGGTTGTTGAAAGGAATGTTTGAAGTATTGTCAATTTCGGGAGAGGAGATAACATTGTTTATTAATTCCTCATCCTTAGGAGGGAGAGCATCAATAGATGTGTTAAACTCATCCTCTTTCCTCAAAATATGTTCAATATGATCTTTAGGGGAGAGAGAATTAAGGAAATTGCTTATTATTTCATCTTCTTTCTCTAAGGGATGCTTATGGGTAAGACCAACTTTAGGAGAAGGGTAAGCATTTACCATTAATTCATCATCTCTAGTGGGAATTTTGTTGGAAAAGGAAAGGCCATCACTAGGAAATGTAGGGATAATGTCATCTTCTTGCACAAAAGGATCCTCATGAAGGGAGTGTTTTTTAGGGGACACAAAGGCATCAAGGGCATCATTAAACAAAGCATGATCATATCTATTAAAAGGTTTATCTTTTGATTCAAAAGGAGATATCTCTTCATAGAGGGGATCATTGAAAACAACCATGTTACTAGATTTAGTGGAAGAGCTGATAGGAATGTACCCTTGAGAGGAATCATTCGACTTATCTTTCTCATCACAACGAAATGGCATAGTAACAATGTTTATGAGTTTTTGGTAAAATGAAGGTTTGGTATATTTAGGTTTCAAAAATTCATCTAAAGCCTCATCTAACTCATAATCATAACAAATATGAACATCTTGCAAATAAAAATCTGACATTTTGAAATTGCATAAAATTTTAAACACACAATGCAAAGAAACACACTTTTTTTTTTAATGAAAATGAAATGAAAACACACTAAATCTAGATCTAGATCTAACAAATGCAATGCAAGAGGAAGCAATGATAGAATCACGTCGGGTTCACCAAAATGTGTGGGGGAAAAAGTGACACTAAGCAAACATGCCCTAATCTCACTTTCAACCACACACTTGTGGAATACGAAAGAGCCTAGAGGTATCACACAATTGGCTACTTCTTTTTGTGAAAGAGAGAGCCACGGGCTACATATTAGGGTTTCTATTCCTTTGTTGTAATTGAAAGATAAAATGATGCAAGTTCAATTCCTAACCCTAAAGTGCAAGTATGAACTAATAACAAGATTGCAGAATTGAACTTAAACAATGGAAAGCTGTAAACACAAGGACAAGACAAGAATGCAAATGCGTACCCGGAGTTAAAATCTGACTGAAAATGTTCGGGATGGGGGCGCAGGCGCCACTGTCCTGATTCTGCCCCTGAAACTGCTCCGGAAACTGCTGTTTTACAAAGTTGTCAAAAATGTTGAAAACTGCTGTCAGAAGGACCAGGGCGCCCAACGCCCCTGTCCCAGGGACCAGGGCACCCAGTGCCCCTGTCCTAGCAGGACCAGGGCACCCCACACCCCTGTCCTGGTCTTTTGCTCTGCAATTTGGTGTGTGGTCCCGTCTCCGTCTACTTCTTTCGGATCTGCAACTTGCGGCATCGTCTGAATCCCGAAATCTGCACTTATATCTGAAAAGGTGTTTTGGGCGGCTATATAGGGTTTTGCCTTAGTCAAACCCCCACTTTGGTGATTTCCACCTCCATGAATAGCCAAGTTGTATTGTAAAATGTATTGTGTGTGCAGACCTAGTGTGTGTGCAAGGTCCTAAAATGCAAGAAAGCAAACTAGAGCAACCTAGAAAGTAAACCCTAATTGCTTGTAAATGACAATGTAAATGCTCTAAATCAAGATGCAAAGTGATCTAAAGCATGAATAAAGGATATATTGAAGCTTATGCAAAGACATGAAAACAACATGAAATCATACCCAACCCTTAAGGGAGGAGTACAAGCCAATCTTCAGTCAGTAATCTCCTATTGTTCTTCAATGTCTCCCAAGCCCTAGATGAATGAAATTGATGAGTGCTTGACGGATGGATGTTGAATGTTATTGAAGTCTTCAAAGATCTGCTCTTTCACTGCATAGAAGGTCCTCGAAAGCCAAAATTTTGATCCATTCAAATGAAGAAAGAGAGCTCTTATGTATGAAACCTTAGGCCTTAATTTTGACTTTTGGCCGACCTAGAGATTGAATATCCCACCAATTTCTTGGGGCTAAGCTTTATTTTATGATTGGATCATGCTCCTAAAATTTTGGGAAAAATGTCCGGGACCATGTGCACGTCGGGCGCCATGGTCCCGACAACTTTTCACCAAATTTTCAAGGCCATCGGATATGATGATTTTAGAGAGAATCCCAAAGTTACAACTGATTTTGAGATGTTTTGACCCCCGAAATCAAGCCCCCAAGTTCAAAATAGGACCTAATTAGGGTTTTTGATTAAATGATGTATTGGAAGAATAAAATGAAAGGGGCACACTTTAATGAAAGGGCCCAACTTTATGATGTGGGAGATGATGAAATAGAACTTTAGACCTAATTAATTTGACTAATTAAGTGCTAAAGGGGAAATGCAATGCAAAATGCAAAATGTGCCAAGGTGGGTGCTAAACTAGGTGTGAAATTGTACCACCCTAGCAAGTGCGTACAATTGACGATGCTACAGCTAGATCTGAAAATGTTAGCTCAAAATAAACCAGATCTAAAAAATTGAATGACTAAAAATTGAATCAATGAAAACCCCCAAAATGAAATCAGTGCACATAGACGTGGTTACCATAAACACAAACGTGGCTTCTGGATGTAGACGCACTTCTGTGAAACACAGACGTGGCTTCGGAATGCAGACACGGCTTCTGGACGCAGACGTGCCTGAAAACCCCACAGACGCGACTAGGGAACATAGACATGATTTTCGGAATCTGCAAAAATAAAAATAAAATACTATCGAGGGTGTGGACGTGATCCTAGATGTCACAAACACAACAAAAAACCAAAAATGTGATCCGAAAGTACACAGATGCGAAAATATCAAAATACTGTCAAAAATGTCAGATCTGCAACTTCAAAACACAAAATTTGCAACAAGGATGTTAAATGCAAAAGGGATAAGAGTCCCACCGGGCATGCCAAAATGTATATGGTGAAAGTGGATAAAACAATGTTGAAAGACTAAATGAATTCAACCACAAAACCCTAGCCTAACAACAACAAAGATCCACCATAACATATGAAGATTACCTAAGACAATGCAAATCAAATGAAATCATAAAAATTATACCATCACATGTCCAATAGGGTTTGAATCTCCATTCTTCCTATCTCCATTGATCTTACATGATATATTTGCTCTCAGATTTTATGTGTACAAGAGCTCAACAAAGAACGGAATGTGGTTGCAAGTAGGATCTCATATGAAAACCGTAGTGTAGTCAAATGCCTAATTGAATTAGCCAGGGTTTGATAATGAATGAAGCATCTCCTTATATAGAAGACACTATATGAAATGGAGGGATAAGATTGAGGGGAGTAAAAGAGGTCGGCTATGATTAAAGGGTAGGGAGAGGAAATAATAAAATAATAAAAGGGGTAGGTAGTATATGAATTAAGAGATGAATGACATGTGTCATGGGTAGAAAAGGTTAATGAATTAATTAAATAAATAAAGATTCATTTAATTAATAGAAGAAGTGGGATTAATTAAATAAATAAGATATTTATTTAATTTAGGAAAAGGGTAATTTAAATAAATAAATGTATTTATTTAAATGAGAAATAAGGCTAGAAGAGGATAAATGAATTAATTAAATAAATAAAGATTTATTCAATTAATAGATGAATTAGGCTAAAATAATTAAATAAATAAAATATTTATTTAATTAGATATGACAATTTTACGTGTCTACAAAAATCAAACATACTCCATAGATCCAAACATGCCAGAAGTGTCCAACAGATAGTCTTTTATGTTGATAACACTAGATCTTCTACTAGTAACCAAAACTTGTCTGTCGGTAACCAACCATAACAGCTAGCGATGACATCAATGACAAAACATCAATATTGTTAGGTCCCAGAGACAACTAAGAGGGGGGGTGAATCAGTTGTCTAATAAATTCAAACCAAAAACAACTTACCCAACTTAATGCTTAATACCGGTAAACCAGTTAAGTATGTTGGTAGATAGTGTTAATAATTAATTGCTATACCGGTAAAGATTAATGCATGAAACATAAACATAAAGTCATCCACAACACATAACACCAATATTTGTACATGGAAACCCTGTAAGGGGAAAAACCATGGTGGGAAACCTTACCCACAATCAGATGATACTACTGCAGATAGTAAGTGTACATAAATGGGGTCTGCACATGCAGAAAGGCCAACAGCCTAGAGCTCATTGCTCAATCAGAAAAAGGGAGTCACATTGACTACAGCTGGATGATTAAATCCAATAAGAATGTACTGCACAAAAATAACATCTTCATATGTTGGATTCAGTACCGGTGTAATGCTGATATGCTTCCACAAAAACCTAGCTTCACCTACAAATGATGTCTTTGTATATAGCTCTGCTAAATCTTGCATATACCTTCTCACAATTCTTTTTCGCATTCCACATTCGATCTTACAAATAAGATCTTACATTTATACCATAACCTAAGACCAATTTTAGTAGGTCGGCTCTACAAGATATTACAATAAAACATTTTACAAACAATATAATATCCGATGCAATAATTGATTAAACATGTCAGCTTAAAGCATTTACAACAATAATTAATCATCTCCATAGCATGCCATGCTAATCTAGAAAAGATAAACCTGCCGGTGTAACCCTGGACCTATTTGTCGGTAAAAGCAAATATGCAAATATGAATATACCAATGATTAATTCTTCAAAACAAATTGTCCACATGATGTCTTCGATATTACCAAGTGTCTTCCATATCATTCCAAGTTCTGGTGATTGTTATATCCTACCGGTGAACCATATACCAGTAACTGTTCAATAGTTACTTGCTTGTCGGTGAATGTTGTTGGATCTCCAAAGTGCTAGTGTTTTAGAAGGTGTTGACATCAATGAAAAAACCATACCAAAATACCAACAAATATAACACATAATCAATTCATCCATAATGCCAACACTATCCCCCTTTGGCATTGATGGCAACACTAGATGTGAAAAACATCTAAGTACCAAAAAATGCCAAACAAGTCTCCCCCTGTGGAAGACAACCAAACATCTCCTAAATAAATCCCCCCCTGTGAATAATATCTTTGTAAGGTTTTGAATTCATTGTTCACATTACTATCTCTCCCCCTTTGACATCAATGCTAGAAATCTGACACAAATATCAAAGCAATAATATAAACCTCTGAATCTCAAAGATGATTACTCCCCCTAACTAATAGCACCACTCATCAGTGTTAGAATGAATAATATCTCTGATAATGCATGTTGAACTGATGATAAAATGCATCAATCAAGTCTCTGTCAAAGGGGAAGAAACCCCTAACCTATCTCTCAAATACTCAAATGATTCCTTAGACAATATTTTAGTGAATATATCTAAAATCTATTCTTTAGTGTTCACATAAACCAATTTGACTTCCTTTCCTTCTACCTTGTCCTTCAGAAAGTTATACTTTATTGATATATGCTTAGTCTTAGAGTGAAATACTTGATTCTTAGACATGTCAATAGCTACAAAGTTATCACAGCAGATAACCATTGGTTCACTACAATTCACCTTGATATCCTTCAACATTTGCTTTATCCACAAGACTTGAGTGCAATTAGTTGCTGCTGCAACATACTTAGCTTCTGTAGTAGATAAAGAAATGCATGACTATTTTTTGCTGATCCATGAAACCAATTTCTTTCCAAGAAAGAAAGCTCCACTAGAAGTGCTCTTCCTGTCATCAGTATCTCCTGCCCAATTTGAGTCTGTATATGCACATAAAGTGAAATTATCATTTCTAGAATACCATAAGCCATATTCTGTTGTTCCTTGCAAATACCGAAATATCCTCTCTACTACACATTCATGGTTTTATTTAGGATTAATTTGATATCTTGAAATAATACTTACTACATTCATATTATTTGGTCTAGTCTGAGTTAAATATAACAGACCACCAATCATAGACTTATACCTTGTCGAATTTACCGGTGTAGAAGTATCCTTGATAGATAATTTCTCACTTGTCACCATAGGACTACTTACCAGTTTGGAATTATCCATACCAAACTTCTTCAACAATTCCCTCAGATACTTAGTTTGACAGATAAAAATGCCTTTGTTAGTTTGACTAATCTGCAAACCTATGAAAAATCTCATCTCACCAATCATGGACTTTTCAAATTCATTTTTTATATTATTAGAAAATTCCATGCACAATTTATCTTCTCCTCCAAAAATGATATCATCAACAAATACTTCAATAATTAGAATATCATCATTAGTGATCTTATAATATAAATTACTATCAGCACTACCTTTAGTAAAACTAAGCTTCAAAAGATATTTATCCAACCTTGTATACCAAGTTCTAGGAGCTTGTTTCAATCCATATAAAGCTTTCTTCAATCTGTAAACCATATCTTTATCATCTATCAGTGAAAATCCATCAGGTTGTTCAATTTATATTTCTTCCTCAAGTCCACCATTCAAAAATGCACATTTAACATCCATTTGATAAACCTTATAGTTCTTATAAGCTACATAGGCAAGAAATAGTTTAACAGCTTCAATTCTAGCTATAGGTGCAAATGTTTCACCATAATCAATTCCTTCTATTTGAGAATATCCTTTACAAACCAATCTAGCTTTGTTTCTTACAACTTGAGCATCCTCATTCAGTTTATTCCTAAAAACCCATTGAGTTCCAATAACATTCTTATTTTTAGACTGGGGAACTAAAGTCCAAGTCTCATTTTTCTCTATCTAATCTAATTCATCTTCTATAGCCTTTAACCACTGTTTATCTTTATAAGCTTCAATAACAGATGCTAGTTCAATTTAAGAAATAAGAAATACCTCTTCATTTTCCAATCTTATTCTTGTCATAACTCCCTTGTTCCTATCTCCAATGATTTGATCTTTAGAATGATTTAATCTTACATACCGAACTATGAGGCTTCATAATCTTAGGTATATGTCTATCTGCCTTAGTTGAATTGATTTTAACAATACAATCAAAATTAACATGACACAACCTTTTATGCCATAACAAACTCTCATCAATATGAGCAATCAAACATGTCTTATTACCAGTGTTCAAGTAAAATATATTACCTTCAGTCTGAATACCAGTTGCAATCTCCAACCAGTCTTGTTAATGATTTTGCATTTTCTATCTTTAAACTGAAGCTGGAAACCCTTGTCCACCAATTGACCAACACTCAAAAGATTATTCTTTAAACCTTCTACATAATAGATATTATCAGTATTATGTTTTCCATCCAAAGAAATAATACCTCTACCTTTGATCATACATGCTTTGTCATCTCCAAATTTGACTTGACCGCCATTGTATTCTTGTAGGGACATAAATTTTCTTTTATCTGTAGTCATATGATGTGATCATCCACTATCAATTACCCATTCATCCTTATCTTCAACTTTTGCTGCCAGGGCCTTTTATTCATTCATGATAGTGTTAAGATTCCCAAAGATACTGAGAGGAGGGGGGGTGAATCAGTATTTGACCGGTAATAATATTTTCTTAACTTATAACATGAAAAGCTTATTAAAACTATGTACCGGTAAACTAGAGATAATGCAACAAATAAGAATAACAACCACAACATGAAAAGCACACCATAACACAATAATTTAACGAGGAAACCCGGTGTGGGAAAAACCTCGGTGGGATTTGTGACCCACAATATTCGTTTACTGGCTAATAAGGGAATATTACTGCTACAATAGGGGCCTACACATGCAGGAAGACCAAGTGCCTAAAGCTCACTGCTCAATTACAAAGGAAGTCACTCTGACTTACAAAAATAGATTATACTAATCTAGTGCCTTGTATTGCTTTAGATTAGCATCTGCTATGCCAAATTCAGTACTAGTTTAAGCTCTGCTACATACATAAACCCTTATCCAATAATTCGCATATTAGGTCTACTACCTTCTATTCATATTTCACATTATATATCTTATAAAATGATCTTCAATAATCTCATACATATATGAGTCATGTTACAATCCACCATGTCGGCTTACAAAAGATTTTACAATTAATTACAAAATACATTAATATAAAATTGTTGTCGGCCAGGGTGCCGGTATAATTCTTTTTAGTCCCAGCATTCTATATGTCGATGTAGAGTCTTCTAGTGTCGATGCCTATGGTATCACATGATTGAAAGGTTGCCATCAATGACAATACCTTCAATCACCTACAATTTCTTATTGGAGTGTGCATTTGCCAACAATATCCCCCTTTGGCATTGATGGCAACACTATGAGAAAAATTCAAGAATGTATCCAAAAATTGAAGTCCAAAAATCTTGTCAAAAACTGTACCAGATGTGTGCTCCACTTGAGCAGATGATCTCTACTTTTGGATTTTTCTCATCTCTACTACCCCCCCTTTGACATCAATGACAAAGGTTGCCATTCGCTATCAGTGGAGTCCTGCCTGGATTCTTGTAACTGGTGGGTTACAATCTGAAAAATATCTGTCAAAACCAAATTTAAACCATTACTGAAAGATTTGCTATCTTTTAGTGCCTCTTGAGTTCTCTACACTATACTGGTGAGTATGTGCATTTACTCTTCCGGTGTCTTCAGTCCGGAACTAGAGCCTCAGATATTTCTTTTCTCAAAGAAATGAGGTAATCTAGTTTGGGATCAAGTCTACATTTCAAGTCCTTTGCTTTATCCTTTATTCTCTCTTTGTCCTTCTCAAACTTCTTAATTTTCTCTTCTAGCTCTGCAATCTTCTTCTCTATCTCCAAAAATGAATCTGATGTACCTATCAGATTGTCAGCAATATCGTTAATCTTATCTTGTGCTTTGCTAATTTCCTTGTCTAGATCTTTTGTTAAAATATTTGTTTTACAAGAATCTCTATACAGTTTCTTGAAGTAAAAAATTATCTCTCCAAGTTCCGGTAATAAGGTGTCCATTTTCTCCTTATTCTTCTTCACAATTTCCTCAAAGAATTTCTCTTTTTCTTTAATCATTCTTTCCTTGAATGTATCCTCATTTATTTGATCAACTGTCAGAATGTTGCCAGTGATGAACTTAGACAATGTGTCTAGTTGACCTAAAGAATCCTTGTTATCTACAATGCACTTTGGTACTATCATTTTAAGAATAGGGATGGTGTCATCAATAGCCTTATAGGCTTATGCATTACATTCTGTGATCTTCTTTATTGAATCCAATAAAACCTCAGTTACATCTTTAGGTCTGAATTCTACTACAAAAGTACCAGATGTCTGCCCAACTATTCTTACAATATCATACTACCGGTTGTAGTAATCACCTTGCTTGATTCGACCTCTGGTAGGTCAGTCTATGTTTGCATTTCTATAAGTAAAGGTTTGGGCTTTTCATTTTTAGCCGGTGGCATTGTTTCTATCTAAATTTGTGTCTCAACCTATTTTGGTTCCTATTTCTCCATCTGTGTCTCAAAGGATTTCTCAACTACCAATTTCTTAGGTGTAGCCTTTGTATGTACTTCCAGTTTCTCTGCTTGTACCTCTGCACTGTCCATTGCCAGTTCTCCTGACTATTTATCAGTTGTATCTACCGGTTTCTCTAATGGTTTACCAGTGGTATCCTCTTCCGGTTGCTCTATCTGAGTAGGTTTTCTAAGTTTAAATCTATAGTTTCATTTACCTCAACCTCAACATCTGTAATCAGTGACTCAGTAGTCACATCTGTCTTCTTGTCCTCATTGGTTTCTTTGTCAACCACAACATTTACTTCTTGACTATCTATATTCACAGTGTACAAAACTTCAGACTCAGGATTTGTATCCTCTAATGGAGTCTCCATGCTCTCAGTAGCCGGTTGACTGTTAGTAGTATCTACCAGTGGAGTATCTAAAGGAGGTGGGGGTACATTATTAGTTATTTTAAGGCTTGAAGGGCCACCTACCTTACCTTTCCCCTTATCCCTTTCCTTTTGATATAATTTAATAGTCTTTGGTCTAAGTAATTCTTCCTATTTTTCTTTTTCCATAAAGAACATATCCCATGCATCTATTGTTTCCTCAGAGACTTCTTTTATTCTTCCTACCATCAATGCTACATGTCAGTGAGTAGTGGAGAATACTGTTTGGTTAGCTTCACTGATAAGTTTATCTATTTCATTAGTTGAGTTGACTGGATGTACTACAAGCAATTTCTCAATCTTGATTTTCTTGTCTAGCTCAACAATGGCTAACCTTCTAGTTTCTAATCTCCTATATAGATCATTTGGTATTTTATCAATAATTTCCATCAAAAAATTCTTATAAATATCTAAGCATAAAATTACACTATTCTCTATGCTTTCCTTCTCATTTGTAGATAGTGTGTTGTATATTTTGCTGATGTTTTTCAATTTTCCATCTTCAGTTATTTCACTCAAGAGTTTATCTAGTGGAGCAATATCTTGTTTTACCTTCTTTTTATTTGGAGTCATTTTCTTTACCGGAGGCCTAACTGCCTATTGTTTTTGTCTAGTTCTCTTGGGTGTAGGTGAGGGTACCAATAAGGGTTTTCTTTTCCTTTCTACCCTTTTAAATACCACCAGTATATCACTCTCAGAGGAAGTTTCAACGGGTGAAAGATGAGTTTCCGGTTGAAGTCCTTCCAACTCACTTTCCTTTATACCAGTTTGCTTCAAAACATCTTCTTTAATTGCTTTTGCCTGTCGGGTTCCTTTTCTTACTATTTCTTCAACCTTCTTAACCCTTTTCCTAGACTGTATTCCACTCTCAATTGTTTCAGCATTTCCAAAAACTTTCTCAGTGGGTTCCTTTAGTGCTTCAAGGAGGGCTTTTGCATAAGTTTTAATAATATTTTCATCTGTCTCATAGCCCATTTCAGTTACCCAGATAGTTCTAGGGACAACTACCTCCATCCAGATTTCATCCTTTTTAACTACAAAACAAATTTCTTTTTGATATTTGTCCACAATAGCTTGTGACAGTCTTACTCTAGTTTTCATTCGAGCCTTTAGTGCTTGAAAATATTCATTTAAGTTTTTCTCCCAGTTTTCTCCCATATTGCTCAATAGATCCAATAGTTGCTTTCCTACCGTAATGTCAAAGACAAAATCTCTTGCACCAATACCAGGTACTTATTTAGTTATGTACAACATTAGACAAACAAGCAAATTTCCAAATCTGAATGTTCCTTTCTTATCTCCTTTAATTTTCCCTAGATTGTCTATCAATTCATCTTTGAGCCATTCACATACATCTATTCTAGCATTGTCATTAACCATGTCATAAGAACTTTAATACATAGGTTAGAAACTGAGTTCAACATATTTGCATGTGTATCTTTATAACCTAAGATCATACTGATAAATATGACATTGATGTTTTTTACGTCGTTTACCCTTAGAGACCTTTTGTCGAATGTTGCACCGGTTAGGTTTATCACTCTGTCATTTGAGACCTTCTTTGTTTTGTCAGGTTTGCTACCGGTGGAAGGTAACCCTGTTACTACCTTAACAAATTCCTTTGTGATTTTTTGAATTGAATTCACCATGAACCCTGCTTAGCCCAATCCTTATAATATCCTTGGGAAAATCTGGGACACTAATTAAGGATTTCAGTAAAACATAGGGTTTCCACTATCTTATGTTCCAACTTGATATTTCTAGACTCATCATAAATCACAGTCCTATACATATTTTTGATCTCATCATCACCTAATTCCTCTATATGACGATGTATATACATCCTAGGGTCTTCAGCATATACAACTCCCCTAGGAATTTGAGAGAATGCACCTATGCTATCATCTTTCTTCGCTATTTTGGAAACCAGTTTGAATATAGGTCTAGGGCGCTTAACAACCTCAACAACAGTAGGGTTTGTAATAAATTCAAGAGTGGATGAAGAAGCCATAGTTATACATACTTCAATTTTCCTTTAGGATGAATGCTTTGATGAACTACTTCACTTTTTCGCTAAGGATGCCTTCGCTTTGGAATTTTTGTGCTCTCAAAGATTTGAATGCTTGGTGAATGAAAAAGGAGCCAAAATACTTTCTTTATAATGTTATTTTCTCCAACTACCACATTTAATGCTTGCTGGTTAAGTCACAACTTAACTCATCTGTCGATATAGAAGTAATTTCAACTTCTCACCATCAACCGAGGGAATAATAGCATGTTTTTCATTTTGTTGATAAACCCTCAAGGATTTTCCTTCAGTTAGATGAAGAGTCTCCTAGTGGTAGAGTGTTACTTTGTTCTATCAGTGGAGGAGTATTCCCATCAACATTCTAATCTGACTTTCTGATCCATTGTTTTGAGAATTATTGCTTTACCTCTTCAACCTTTTCTTTACCTTTCAAACTAGGACCTTTGTTATCTACCGGTGGGGATTTGCTTCTACATAATTTTGCATTATGTCCAATCTTGTTACAAGCATAACAAGTCACATTGTTTTTCTAAATAGCTTTCCCATATCCTATGCTGGTATGTGTTTTGCATTGATTAGATAAGTGTCCAAATCTTCCACAAACATAACATCTTACATTCATTCTGCAATTTTCTGAATTATGACCAACTTTGTTGCATTTAGAACATTGACCGGTGGGTGTATTAGTGTTATGATAATTTCTAGATCCACATTGATTTTCTCTATGACCATACTTATTACAGTTAAAGCATTTCCCATTAAATTTGTAAGCATTAGGTTGTCTTACCAATTTTCTATGATCATGATTGTTTGTAGTACCGGAGCTTTCACCAATTTCAAAGCAAAGGCCATTTGTATCACCATTAGGTTTCTGATTCTTCAGCATGTCAACAAGTTATTCTGAACTTTTCTTGAATTTCTCCTTGTGTTGATTTACAACAGTCAATTCATTCTCCAAGATTCCTTTCTATCTCTTGAGTTCAGTTCCATCATTTTGTGTATGCATCAGATTTGTCTTCAACATATCATTTTCATGACTGAGTCTTGTGTTTTCATTTCTAGCATCATTTAGTCTTCTAACCAAGTCTTCTTTATTCTTATTTATGTCTTCAATTTCTTTACAAAACCTCATAGTCATATCTTGCATCTCATTCTTTGTTGTACTGATTTCTTGTCTTAGCTTGTTTACCAAATCATTAAGAGTTTCCTTTTCATCTTCATCATTTTGCATCTTTTCACAAAGTTCTCTCCTCTTGTTCCTTTCAATAGTAAAATTCTCTTGAAGTGCTTGAATGATATCTTGAGAAGCCTTCAGATCATCTTCAAGTTTGATATTCTTCACCTTTTCTGCATCATAGTCTGAAAGAGTTGTTTCCAATTGCTTTCTCGAGTTTTTCATCTCTACTGGTGTCAAGATCTTCCTCAAGCTATTAGGCTTTTGAAAATAGAGGACCAAGCTCTAATTCCAATTTTTAGGATTCCCAAAGATACTGAGAGGGGGGGTGAATCAGTATCTAACTAGTAATAATATTTTCTTAACTTATAACATGAAAAGCTTATTAAAACTGTGTACTAGTAAACTAGAGATAATGCAACAAATACGAATAACAACCACAACATGAAAAGCACACCATAACACAATATTTTAACAAGTAAACCTAGTGTGGGAAAAAACTCAGTGGGATTTGTGACCCACAATATTTTCTTACTGGCCAATAAGGGAATATTACTGCTACAATAGGGTCCTGCACATGCAGGAAGGCCAAGTGCCTAGAGCTCACTGCTCAAGTACAAAGGAAGTCACAGTGACTTACAAAAATGGATTATACTAATCCAATGTCTTGTACTACTTCATATTAGCATCTGCTATGCCAGATTCAGTACCGGTTTAAGCTCTTCTACATACATAAACCCTTATCCAATAATTCACATATTAGGTATGCTACCTTCTATTCATATTTTGCATCATATATCTTACAAAATGATCTACAATGATCTCATACATATATGAGTCATGTTACAATCCACCATGTTGTCTTACAATAGATTTTACAATTAATTATAAAATATATTAATATAAAATTGTTGTCGGCTAGGGTGTCGGTATTCTTCTTTTTGGTTTTGGTGTTCTATATGCCAGTGTAGAGTCCGTCGGTGCCAGTGCCTGTGGTATCACATGATTGCAATGTTGCCATCATTGAAAATACCTTCAATCACCTACAATTTCTTATTGGAGTGTGCATTTACCAACAAAAGTTAGTTCCAGTTCATCTTCCTTTAAAGCATTTAACACCCATTCTTTTCCATTGCCAGATCCACTGGCAGAGTCTTCTGTCGGTTCACCCCCAGAGTCATCACTTACTCCTTCCTCATCTACTATGTAGCATTGTTTACTTTTCTTGAATCTATATCTGATCTGGTTAGGCTTAAATGATTTCTTAACTCTCTCCTCAATCTTGCCTTCCTTTTAGGACATCTAGATGCAAAATGACCAATCTTATTACATGCAAAACATTTAAAAGGTTCTTTTCCTTCATACTTACTTCATGTCGGTCCTTTAGGTACTCTTCTAGCAAATAAGGCTTCAAGTTTCTCAAATTCTTCATCTTCTTTCGTCATATCTTCCAATTCTTTTGCATATAAGGCTTTCCAATTACTTTTGTTGGTAGATGATGGTGCATGAAAAGAAGGTTCAGACTTTGCAGCACCAAAAGATCCAAATTCTTCAAGCTTTGTATTGACATTGTCATATCCAATTCTGCCTTTATCTCTTCATTTTCTTCTTTTTCCTCATGCCAATGTGCATATAGAGTGCCATTTTCTTGATTTATCTTGAAGATCTCACATTCTTTCTCTTTGATCTTGTCTTTTGTTGCCCTCGCTTCAAGTTCCTGACTCATCCGGATGGTTAGGGATTCTAGCTCTCTCCTCAAGTTAGTATTCTGATCATTCAGTTTCTCCATCCCATCAACCAATGCACCTATGTTTTCTTCATTAGAAGAACTTCTCTCAGAGACCTCCAATAGTTGTTCAGTTATCTCTCTTCTCTTAGAAAGTGAAGATTTATACTTTCCTCTCAATGTTTCTAGGGTTTCCTTAGTTTCTACAAGTTTATTAGACATCTCTCTATAACTCATATCTCTCATGTCTGCCTTAGGAATCCTTCTCAAGAGGTTAAGCCTCAAAGAAACCTGGCTCTGATACCAATTGATAAATTTATAAGGCACTGAGAGTGGGGGTGAATGAATGCAAGAAAAAACAATATGAATTTGATCACCAACTTAAACAACTTAAAACTTAACAAGCATAAGAGGAATATCACCACATAAGCTAATGCCCAATAAAAAAATTCCACATAACACAAGAGATTTATATGTGGAAACCCAAAAGGGAAAAATCAAGGTGGGACAAGATTCACTATGTGCAGAATATAAATCTTGACCGGTTAAGGTCTTACAAATATGCCCTATTAGGAGCAGACCCGGTTAGGAGTCACTCGGTTAAGGGATTTAAATGATGAGCCCTGTTAGGAGCTTTGACCTATTAGGATCAACCTTGCGAGAGGATTTAACACTCTGATATAGAGCTACCCTGTTAAGAGATTTACAATGTGAGGCCTGTTAGGACCTACCCGGTAAAGGGATTTTGCTGTTGTAACTATTAGGATAACAACAATTCAAATGATCTTCATATAACACCTCTGTGTCAGATAAGATCTTCTTCAGATCCTCAAAACTTCAACAACACTTCAATACAGAGCTTCACTAATCACCTCACAATCAGAATCTCGATATTTGCCTTCTATCTCATTAACATATGCATGTCTATCTTATAACTCATCACACTTTTTATAAACATAAACTTAGTCGGCTACAAACTTGGAACAATTTCCTAGGTTTAATGAATCTAGACAAACTAACATTGCACGCCAAACTTATGTCAGCCACCGATATAAAAAACTAAAATATGTGTTGTTTTACCAATTTAAGTGAGTGTATCACTACTGGTTAAGTGTTCATCAAAATACCTGCTTTGTCCATCAAATCTCGCTTGTCGGGTTGAGTTTACCAATGTGGTCATGAACATAGCTCCAAATACTTGTCTCCATCACTCCTATAAAACTACATCATTCAACTCTTCATCAATCGCCTATACTGGTTGCATGAATGCAACTCTGTCTGTGTTTACTAGTTAAGAACCTATTTGTTAGTTCACTAGTAAACTATCATCTGTACTAGTTAGCTTCCAAGAATTAGATGACTAAAAAACCATTGTTACCATCAATGACAACACAAGACTTAGTCATCAACCATGAATCTCAATCTCTTCATCACATTCACTAGTCAACCATTTACTGGTTTAGTCAAATGCCAACACTTTGTTCCTACTATCTTGTAGGGAACCTTCATTTGTGCCTCAATACTTTGTCGGGTAGTGGTGGGAAAGAATTTCTCTTTCCCTGCTATTCCACACCCATCGTTATGCATTATGGTTGACCCTATGGGATAGCGGGAGACCCTTAACACTTCCACACACACTTAGCTCGCAGTGTCATCTGATGTTGCCTGAAACCCTTGTGGTGTAGTCATTCGTTGCCACTATCATTCCTTGCTATCCCGCACCCTTCATGTGCGGTTACACAAACTTGTTGCTACTTGATTTGGCAATCAATAACACACGCATTATGTACGCCTGACAATCTCTCAACCTCTGTTAGATCAATAACTTGTGTGTTATTAACACCCCACTATTATAACCCTCGTGTTATACACCACTCATTACCTATTGTAGTATGATAACTGACGTGTTATGCACCTACCTTGTAACATTTGTGAAACTAACATGGTGTGTTATTGACAATTGCAGCCATGATGTGTTAGTCAAAAAACAATTAAACTTTTCCTCTATATTAGAGAAGCCTACCCAGTGCAATCCCAACTCCATGGCCAATGTCATCCTTGCCTAGCTATTTGTCCCAATAGTATATCCAATGCTTGCTCACCATATCTTCATGTGTGACCAACACGTTGTTCTCTAATTAGTTATCTACAAAGGCTATAGTATAACACAACGTGTTATTATGCAAAATGGGATTTTGAGTGCGCTTAGAAAAATTTCAAACTTGGGCCTTCAAAATTCGACAAATTTTTTGAAGTCCCAACATATGCCTTTCCCTTTCCATGGTATGCTGGTTTGTGGACACACCTTCCTTCCTGATACTATCTTTCCTCTAGTCCGCCAATCGTTGGTTGAATCTACATTTGGGATTTTTGTTTTCTTGGACCACCCATTTCTGCCTTTCTTAAATCCATGATTACTTAGAATTTAGTTAGTTGGCATTTTCTCCCATACTCTTGATATTGTGTCCCTCAGGATTCGATGATCTTATTCCCTAAGGGTGCTTGTCTTTGTGGCTGAAGCCATGGTACCCCTCGCTATCTACCCAAAATCAATTTCGATCCAAGAGTCCACCCCATTTACTCTACACATATACTTTTGTTTGATCATTTTGTCCTCGATCAAATGTTTTAGTATAACCATGCCTTGCTTGGTCTTGCCACCTCTCATATTTATTAGGTTTTTGCCTCTCTTAAGTAGGATTGATGCATTTGTCCACCCACTTGCCATTTTCAAAGATCCAATGTGGGATGTGTCTCTTCACTCCATTCTTGTCATGATTGTTATTCAAAAACTCTTCCTCCTCCACTTTTCTCAATGTCTTCCCTTCATGATCTTTTGCTCGCCTAATTTTCTCGCTTCTTGTGTCCACCATATATTTTATTTCTAAATTGATTTAATTTCTATTTATTAATAATATTAAATAAACCATACTATTAACATATATAATTTAAAAAATCATCACAAATAACTTAAATATAAAAATAAAATTTAATACCACATAATTTACAAAAATTCATCAAAATTGAATACCTATAATAATCTCTAACAGCTAACCATAAACCAATAACTTGATTACATTTTATTCCACATTCATAAAAGAAAGAACAAACCTTATACATTGTGTACATTATGAAACAAAGACATATTCTTTCCTAAGATATTTATTTTAAAAGTACTAACAAATAATTTTAATTTAAAAAAATTATATATAATGATTATTTTAAATATATTTTAATTTCAATAGATTTTTTTTTTCGTCATCAAATTTAAAACAAAATATGTTTGAACTCCTAAAGAAACATGGCGTCATTTTAAAAGTAAAAATAGATAATATCAATATGTTTCCTTGAATTTATTAGTAATTATTGATAACAAAGTGTACCTTTTAAGATCCAACATTAATATTGTCCAATTTAGGAAAGAGAATGTCACCTCTCATGATAATCATCAAAGATTGAAGATCTTGTTGGCCTACTAATGGATTGGATTTTTTTCATATGGCTATCTAAAACGATTATATATTATATTTAAATTCCTCTAGTTTTATTTGCCATGGTTTTAAAAAAATTGATGTAGGGACAAATCAAACTTTAGTTATGATTTGTGGGAGAATAAAACATTGAATAATGAAGGGCATAGGACATATATAACTTTTACTACATATCTTCCTTTTGTTTTTTATCTTGCCATGCTTTTTGAATTATTGAATTATGAAAAGGAAACAAACAAAATATGAAGGCACTATGGGTCCTATTTCTACATGTGGGGACACTAGTTTGGACATACAAATTTATTAAGTTTTAATAAACTTTACAATGAGAATAAATAAAGTGTATGTATGTATTTATGTATATATGTAGAGTCAATATTCATAATTTATCTTAGATGGCATGTACATGCGTATGAATCTATATGCATAGGTATCTATATATACGCACATGTACAAATATTTAAATAATACATAATTTAATTTATTTTAATATTTTCATTAAAAAAATTGTATTAAAAAGGTCATACATATAAACAATCACTTGAATAAAACATTATAAACTATAATATTGCTCGTATTTCTTTATTTTGGGATATTATTTGTTTTTCATATATTCATGATATTATAAGACTCGCTATAGGATTACAATTGGTTAGCTATGGTATGAGTTTTACATTTGGAATAATAAGATGAATATTTGTCTATTTATTTGAGATACAATTATTTCAAGTGTTATTAATGTTTATTCAAATTTATTTTGTTGTGATAATTTTTTTTTTTTAATCTTTAACTTATTCTGAATGAATGATATAGTTGTAATTTGCACAAAAATCTAATATAAAATAGTTTCAAAGTCAAATTTATTTTTATTAAGTGTATATACAAAAGGAAAGCTTATAATATGATGCAAGAGGGATATTCCTCCTACAAAACAAAAAAATCACAAGAAAACAATATGATTGCGACAAAACAAAGAAACTATTTACTCTCTACGGTGAGTTGTTCAAGTTCACGGAATAAAAAGGAAGTACACATAGAACATATAACCAACAACTTCAATTATATTTAGAACATAAATTAACAGTCATAACAATTTGGCAGAAAGATGTTTGCTTTTTTGGATTCCAAAAACTAGTACATTATCACTATTGTCGTGGTTCCCTTACATTGCACTATATAGGATCCGACGGTTTGCAGAGATACCAAGTGTTACAACTACCAACTAACCCCTACAGGAACCAAACAACTGACTTATTACACAATCAAAGTATTACTAAACCATAACTAGCAAAATTATAAGCATTATCATAATTACCACCTAACATCAACCCCCCCAAAAGTAGTCATCTTCCAAACGATGAAGACAAAATGGGAATTGGTAAAAACTGAAAACTAGAGCCATAGGTCCCTCTTGGCAACCAATTGGCATTCACGAGCTTTCTTCACCATGAGAGCTACCTCCATTAGATCTTTATCCTTCTGCTCCACCTGATGTGTTAGGACCTACCTCTCCTCCAATGTTTGCATCTAAACACTTTGTTCGCTCAGACGAGTCTTTTGGAGTGCAACTACCTCCTCTACCTCAATTCTAACATGCTTTTCCATAGTAGCAAGTTCTATACGTTTATCCAACTCCTTCTGGAGTCTAGCAACCACTTTCTTTGTAGCTCATTGCTTGGCATGAACCCGCTGCATCTAGAAATATAGCTCCCTGTAGGAGCTCTCCATACTCTACAAGTTGGGGCCAAGTGCCCCCTACCCATGTATGATGTGTACACCCTACTAGGTTGCCACCATCTCAAGAGTCTCGACTGCTGGCCAGCCATGTTGGACGAACTATTGTGTGAACTCCTCCTGACATCCAGAGGTCATAAATGCCAGAAGCTTCTCCAATTCTGGTAGGGCTCCTATATCTACTCGTAAGGCTAGGTCGATGCCCCATGATGCCATTGTAAATCACTGCAACTCTGCCATGAACCATCAAATGGATCCCATTGGGTCTTGTGGATCTGGTTGTGAAATGCAAAGACCCCTGGATGGATCCTTCCCTAGTGGTGACTCTATGTCCATCATCATATTGGTCCCATATTGGAAGCTCTCATCCTCTAAATTGATGACATTATGTGTATTCTCTTGTTCGTTCTCCCCCTTCCTCGAGGTCTGTCCTACATCTCTGATCCCTTCATCCTAAGTCTAATCCTGGCCAAATTCCATTGTGTGTGGTGAAGGGGGGGTGGTGCGTGGGGTGCAAGGGCAAACTTCCCCAACCAACTGTCTAGAGATGTATCCACATCTTTCTCTTGATCTATCTCCTCTACTACGAGAGCATCCAGTATGTCTATTTCATCTTGTATTGACCCTTCATCTGTATGCACCATGTCGTCTACACTCTGTACTACTCCCACAGCCATAGTCACCCATACATCTTCGCTTGAGGGTATTTCCATCAGTACATCTCCACTTGAAGGTGATGCCACTACCATCCGTACATCTCCCAAAGGTACTTCCATCTATGTGGTTGTTTCATCCGTATGGTGAACACCTTCAGTCACCCCCATTGTGTGTACATCCCCCTTTGTGGTCACTCTTGTTTCTATCAGAGATGTTCATACAACTCCCTTAGCTGATTGTGCCGCCCATGTTGTAGGTGTCTGTTTGGCTTTGTACCTAGGCTATACCACCCCTCCGATGGCCAACACAACCTGAGGAAAAGACACTTAGACTTGTGCCCATGGGGACCCTTTGGGAACTCTCTAAAACAACACACCAACTAGGGTAGCTTCTCCCAGTGGCATGGCCACTATCAATGCCTACGTGGGTACTAGGTGAGTGAAAGGGGGTAACTTTGGGGTTGCAAAAATTACCCATGCTATAGTTTTTTCATGTGCCTATACTCCTCCTTCTGGCTGCACTTCCACCCCTTTCACTTCTTCAACTTCATCTGAATCCAAACTATGTGGTGACATCCAAAACCCTTCCTCACCACTCCACTTCTCCAAATCTTTAGTCTCTTCCTCTTCCACTTCTATATCCTCATCCCAACTTTCCTCCTCTACATTTTGCTTCCTCTTCTTTCTAGTTGATTGGATGGCATCACCGCTGAGGGTGTCCCAATGAATCTAGTAGTACATGGTCAGTTTATTTGGCTCTACTCTTCCCTGTGGTTGAAATTTCCACCACTTCTCAAAGGGTGCCTGCATACGGAAAGCTTCCAAGAATAGATAGATGGTGTGGTGGCACGAGTAGAATGTTTTATGTTCTAGGGAAAGAAAGTCATTGATTCTACTTAAGAGTAGTTGCGACCAATTATATACCTTGCCCAAGTTGAGTCCATTCATAAGGTTTATCATCCTATGAGATTATGCTTGAAGCAAACAAGATGAAAGAGACTAATAGATAGCACAATGACAAGAGAGATAAAATATGACAAGAATTAACTGTATTCCCATCAAGATGCAAAAGATATCAATTGGATCATCAAGAATTACATACAATGTATGAGGAGCCTGCTTATAAAGGCAAGGCTAAGAGACAAGAGAGCATACAATGATGACATGTGGCTCAATGAGATGCAAGGGTAGGTAGGGATAGGTAGGATAAATAATAAAATATTCCACATGAGGTGGATCACCCACCAAAGTTGGAATGCAACAACAAGATAAGACCACCAAAGGTGAAATTTCTCCTACATACACACTCCCAATGTATGCACATCTCCCTAAGTGTCTCATATGCAAACTACAATGTTATGCATGTACCTAAGTAAAATTAAGTAAAGTGTAATTATATCCAAGATGAATAAATAATTACACCATCACCACCCCTTAAGTGAAACTTAGGGGAATGCACTTAATTCTATAATGCAACTAAGCAGTGCAAGATGGGTCTCAACTACAAGGCCATGTTAGGTACCCATGTACAAATGCAAATGCAATCTTCCATTAAGCAGGGAAAGAGAGAAAAACCCAGTGGGAAAAAACCATCCCCTAAAAGAGAGATGAAAACTATACAAAGAAATCTCAAAGAAGTATGTGAAGCACAAAACCCCATGTGAGGATAAAGTCCCCCCCATATGAGAGAATAAGAAGAGAGACTAAGTAGCCCCCCCTCAATGTAGAATCTACAACAATGGTAGAATCTTGAAACTGAATGAAGAAACCGCTCCACGAACATCGAACAATGTTCCTCCCCTTAGGAAGAAACAAAACCAAAGGTGTAGCCATGAATTCTCCCCAATCATGGAGGGAAGATGTAGGAAAAACACTCATGATGAATGAAATCTCTAAAAAATTGCTCAAGTGTCCCCATGTCAATGCTGAAAGTTACCCCCTCCAAAGGTGGTGTACTGATCCACACTATTGAAAAAGGAACTCCAAGATCTAGTGAAGATGAATATAGAACAATATCCAAAGACTCATGTGTCTCCTCTAAAGATAAAGAAACCTCCTCCAACTGTTGTACATAAGAATCCACAATCATGTCAACCTTGAAATAATGATCATGTAGAGAATAACAAGAGGGTTAGAGTGTTCCCTCGCAACAATCGAAGAAGGATCATCTTCATCAAAGAGAAGATGAATATCATCAATTATGTCTCCCAAATATGCAATGCAGCACTCCACAAACAAACCTAGAATGTCTATCAAGTAGTCATCCCAATGAACTGAAGCTAGAAGACAAGATATACCTTGTTGCACTGAATCACAAGAAGGCAAAATTGTCATATCATTTGCATCATCAGGTGCAATAGATGATGTGATATCAATAGGAGGAGATGGAATGTAAGGCTCAAGAATGGGGTCGCATGTGAGAATCCCTAAGTTCAAGTACCCAAAGTTCTCCTCGAAATCTAAATCGTCATAAGATGTGTGATCATCATATATAAAATCATCCTCATCAATAGGAACAAAATCTGAAAAGGAATATAACCGAGATGCATGATCCACAACCTATTTGCAATGATAGATCTACTCTCCAAGTCTCTAATGATAATTGACTCAGGTGTGAACTACACAGTTTTCTTTGTTGCCCCATGTGTGATTTGATCGATGGAAATAATATTGTTTGTCAAATGGGGTACACACAACACATCATTGAAGGATTTATCCCCAATGGAAATAGATCCTTTCCCAATCACATTCGTGTATGTATGATTTCCCATAAAAATTTGTGGCATGGTGCAAGGCTCAAATGTAGAAAACATAGACAATGAAGATGCCATATGATGAGAAGCCCCTGAATCTAGAAGCCATCTCCTTGAATCATGACTTTTAGTAGCACAAAGAGCTTGTACTTTTCTTGTCCCAAAAGAGTGAGTTTCCCCACTTGTTGCTGCCATAAATTCTTGCCCTTTCCCGTTTGATTGTGAGGAAGTGGAAGGTGACAAATCCTCCTTCTTGTAGGCATTAGGCAAATTGATGTTGTTCTTTTTGAGAATATGTAGGAGCTCATCAATCTTCTTAGAATATCAATGACGCTCCTCATGACTAACCTTTTTACAATAGGCACAAGTTGGTCTTGCCTTTGGTGAATTGTCTTTCTTGGAAGATGATGAATCTCCTTGTTGTGGAGAAGGTGGTGCTTTGTCCTGAGGCTTTGATTGCCCTTTCTTCTTGTTTTATTTTTCCTTTCCTTGATTTCCTTTGTTCCCTTGAGTTTCCATATATGCTTGAGACTTGCAAGTCTTAAGAATGCCCATGCTTATCAACTTAGTTTGTTCCATCATCAACATGTTGGTGAAATAATAAAATATAGGTATTGTGTAGCTTGAACCCATTGTCATCCTATGGGTTTGGAAACTAGAAACAAATTTTGCATATTCTTGTGGAAGCTTGCCCATCAAATTGAAGATTAATTGAGTATCCTTCTTATTAATGAAACAATCATTGATTTGTGCCCTCAACTCTTTTTCTTTAGTGACATAATCCTATATTGTATCAAATTTATTGGGATTTAACATGGTGAGATCACTATCAATTTGATATCCCCTAATCTCATCAACTTGACCATACAAGTCTTGAAACTTTTTCCAAGCATCCTTAATTAAAGTGCATTTCTCAATATGAAAGATGAGATATTTTGATACATACTTTCTTAAGGTACCAATTTCCATTATGTTCTTAGTGAGCCAATCCAAGTGACCATTGGTATCAGACTTAGGATTAGTAGGTGCAACAATATTTCCATCAATGTAATGAGTTATCCCTTTTTCCATTAGTTTACTCCATGTATCAATTTTCCAAGTAGCATAATTATGTGGAGTTAAGAGAGAAAACTTAGGAGAACCCATAGCAGAAAAATGAAATAACACAAGAGAACAAGAGACACCCCCCAAATTCACTCAATCAAAGTACCCCCCCCCCAAAAAAAAATAAAAAAATGATGACTTTGGCACTGTATATGTAGTGTATGTACAATAGGCCACTTGCAAACAAAGACAAAGTGGACTTATGATTTTATTTTACAGATTTCCCCAATAAGCTTAGAACTACAATGCAAAAGACCAAAAGTGTAGATCTATGCAATGCAAGTGCCAAAATGGCAAAAAAAGACCATATGCTAAAAGTACAATTTCCACTCAAAATCACTACAAAATAATAGCTAATTATGAAAGTAGATGAAAAATCATGCACTTTACAAAAAATGACAACTGAAAAGGAGTTCATATGAGCCCGAACAGAGCCCCGAAAGTTGAAAAAATGGGGATTTGATAGGTACAATCACCAAAAACTAACTTTTATGAAACATCTGTGTTAGACAATTAAAATAACCAAAAGAAAACTAAGAGCTGGGGGGTGAATCAGTTGTCATAGATTACTGGAACCATTAGCAATTAAAAGTTTAATACTAGAACCCAAAACATTAATACCAGAATGCTTAAACCAAATACCAGAATAATAGTTAAACCAATTAAGCATAAACAATAATCACAGAATAAATACCATCCACATGACACCAAGATTTATACGTGGAAAACTTGGTAAATGGAGAAAACCATGGTGGGAAGCCTACCCACAGTCAGATAATACTTATGCAGTAAGTATGTGAATTAAAATTGAGGGGCCCACATTTGTAGGAAGGCCAATAGCCTAGAGTGTACTGCTCATCACAAAAGGAGTCTCACTGACTACATAGAAATCCAAACTACAATCTGGAGAAGTGTTGAACTGCAAAAGATAGCATCTCCTATGCCTGAGTACATTTCTGGTTAAGCTCAATACCAGAGGACTAAATCCTCTTACATAAACCCAATTCAATCTCCAATGATTGACCAAATCCTCTGCCTGAATGATATTACATTATTTTCACATTACATATCCATTTCCCATTCCCATATACATATGATCTACAATGAGATCTTACATCTATATATACAAACCCTCGACCATAAACAATTAGTTTGGCCACCAAACAATAAATAAATTATATAATTACAAACCATGTTGGCCTTAGACCAAACAAATAATATCCAATACATAAGACATCCCAGAAATGCATTGAGAGGTCCAATCCACATGCTTCATTAAACCAATCCATAACCTCGAACAAACGGGACCCACTATAGGTCCACATGCTATAGCAATGATCTTCATCTGCCAAGTCTCCAACATGATCACCAACAACATCTTGATACTCCACCAGAAGTTGCACCAACACCACTTATGTAATTCATCAAAGATCTTCATCAAAAACTCTGTCGGTGAAACCCTCATCGGAACCAAAAGCCAATCTTCTAAGCAAACGGGATATCATCTGATCAGCAAACCAAAACCAACTTACTAAAAATGAGCATGAGTATCATGAATAAGCCAATTCCATAACCAAACTATATCGGAGCCTACCAGATCATGCCAAATCCAAATCAACCAGAAACCACTCAACCTACCAGGACCAGAAGGGTGTTGGTAAAGCATCTAAATAGCTAGTGTTGGAATCAATGACAAAACATCAATGCAACACATAATCAATTCCTCTAAATTGCCAACAGTCTCCCCCTTTGGCATTAATGCAAACACTAGATGTGAAAAAAATCTAAGTACCCAGAAATGCCAAATAAATCTCCCCCAATGGAAGACAACCAACAATCTCCCACATATAGATGTAGCAACATTTGAGGTTCTGAAAAAAAGATCAAACTCCCCCTATGAATGATATCTCTGTAAAGCTTTGAATTATACATGTATCTCTCCCTCTATCAATACATTTCCCTTTTTCTTTTTATTATTAATATCTCTCCCTCTTTTTCTTTTCTTTTTCACATCAATATCTCTCCCCCTTTGACATCAATGCCAAAAATCTAGCAAAAATATCAAAGCGAAAACATAAACCACTGAATCACAAAGATGACTACTCCCCTTGAATAGTAGCATCCCCATATCGGTGCCAGAATGAATAGTATCTCTGATAATGCATACCGGACTGATGCCAAACTGCATCAATCAAGTCTCTATCGGAGGGGTAGAAACTCCCAATCTGTCTCTCAAGTACTCAAATGATTCCTTGGGCAAAGGTTTAGTGAAAATATCTGCAATCTGCTCTTTAGTGTTTACATAAACAAGTTTAACTTCAAATGCTTCCACCTTTTCCTTCAATTATACTTGATATATATGTGCTTTGTCTTTGAATGAAATATCAAATTCTTTGATATACCAATAGCAGCAGAGTTATCATAGTGAATAACTATCGGTGCATCACAATCCACCTTTATATCCTTCAATATTTTCTTCATCCATAAAACCTATGTATAGTTAGTAGTAGCAACAACATACTTAGCTTCAACAATAGATAAAAAAGTACATGATTGTTTCTTGCTGATCCATGAAACCAACTTCTTTCCAAGAAAGAAATCTCCACTGCAAGTACTTTTCCACTCATCAACATCTCCAGCCCAATCAACATCTGTATATGCACATAAAGTAAAGTCATCATCCTTAGGGTACCACAAACCATATTCTAATGTACCTTGCAAGTATCTAAAAATAATCTTCACTGCACTCTCATGATTTTCTCTAGGATCACTCTAAAATCTTGAAACAATACAAACAACATTCATAATGTCATGCCTAGTCTGAATCAAATAAAGCAGACCTCCAATCATAGATTTGTATCTTGTAGGATTTACCAGTGCAAAAAAATCTTTTCTTGTCAATTTCTCACTTGTAACCATAGGAGTACTTACCGGTTTAGAATCTCCCATACCAAATTTCTTCAACAATTCCTTAGCATACTTATTTTGAAAAATAAAAATACTTTTGTTAGTCTGAGTAATCTGCAAATCTAAGAAAAATTTATTCTCACCAATCATAGACATCTCAAATTCTTTCTCCATATTCTTAGAAAATTCCATGCATAACATATCTTCACCTCCAAAAATAATGTCATCAACAAATACTTCAATAGTCAATATATCATCATCATTGATCTTATAATATAAATTACGTCAGCACTACCCTTAGTAAAACTAAGTTTCAAAAGATATTTATCCAACCTTGCATACCAAGCTCTAGATGCTTGTTTCAATCCATATAAAGTTTTCCTTAACTTGCAAACCATATTTGTATCATCTGATAGTGAGAAACCATCAGGTTTCTCTATATAAACTTCCTCATCAAGATCCCCATTAAAAAATGCACATTTAACATCCATCTGATAAACCTTGTAGTTTGTATAAGCAGCATAGGCAAGGAATAATCTTACAACTTGAATCCTAGCTACAGGTGCAAAAGTCTCTCCATAATCAATTCCTTCCTTCTGAGAATATCCTTTACAAACCAATCTAGCCTTATTTCTTATAACTTGACCATCCTCATTGAGTTTATTCCTAAAAACTCATTTAGTTCCAATAATATTCTTATTTTTAGGCCGAGGAACCAAAGTTCATGTGTTATTTTTCTCAATCTGATCTAATTCTTCTTCCATAGCTTTCAACCATTATTCATATTTACATGCCTCAATTACTGATATCAGTTCAGCTTGTGAAATTAAACATACCTCATTAGTTTCCAATCTTCTTCTTGTCATCACTCTATTGTTCTTATCCCCAATGATCTGATCTTCTGAATGATTCAATCTCACATACCTAGGAGTCCTCTGACTCTCTATTCCTCTTCCCTAATCTTCAGTTACTGTAGAATTCTCTGATACTACTAGAGTAACTATTTCAACACTCTATTTCGGTAAAGGTTCTACCAGTTCAGATATAATCATTTCCACTGCCCGTTCCTTCTCATAAACTTTGATTTGACTTCTATTCAGCTCATCCACTTTTACATTATCGCTCTCCACAATTTTCTGCAATCTCTTTGTGAGATTTTGCCAAGATCAAGAGGCAATGGAAAGCAAAAATAAGAGAGACAAAATAGATGATAGAAATAAATTGCATTCTATCAAGAGAAAATACTGATCAACTGGATCATCAATCGTTATATACAATGAATATGAGCCTTCTTATATAGGAAAGGCTATATGGATATGTGAGCACACAAACATGACGTGGCTCAATAAGAAACAAGGGTAGGTAGGAAATAGGTGTGGGTAGGTAGAAGAAACAATATAATATTCCACATGAGGTGGATCACCCACCGAAGGTGGAATTATCACTCCACAATAAGTGGATATGATAAAGTAGTAACAAGATCAACACCATAAAAGGTGAAATTTCTCCTACACACACTATCCCAATGTGGCACAAACACCCAAGTGTCTCATACCCAAACTACTATGAAATGCATTATCCTAAGTAAACTTAAGTAAAGTTTAATAATATCCATGATGAATAATTATTTACACCAACACCCCCCCTTAAGTGCAACTTAGGGGAATGCACTTAAGTCTACAATGCAACTAAGCAATGCAAGATGGGTCCCAGCTACTAGGCCATGTTAGGTACCCATGAACAGATGCAAATGCATGCAAACCAATGCAATGAAATCTCTCACAAAGCGGGGAAAGAGAGAAAAAACCAATGGGAAAAAACCCTCCCCCCAAAGAGAGATGAAAACTAGATACAAAGAACTCTCATAGAAGTATGTGAAGGACAAAACCCCATGTGAGGAAAAAGTCCCCCCCATATGAGAGAAGAAGAAGAGAGACTAGGAATCCCCCCCTCAATCTGGAATCTACACCAATGATAGAAGCTCAAAGATGAATGAAGAAACTACTTCATGAACATCGAACAACATTCCTCCCCTTAGGAAGAAACAAAACCAAAGGTGTATCCATGAAGTCTCCCCAACCATGAATGGAAGATGAAGCAAAAATACTCATGATGAAAGGAATCTATGAAAACTGCTCAAGTCTCTCCATGTCGATGCTGAAAGGTACCCCCTCCAAAGGTGGTAAACTGTGCCACACTGCTGAAAAAGGCACTCTAAGATCTAGTGGAGATGAATGTAGAACAATATCCAAAGACTCATATGTCTCCTCAAAAGATAAAGAGACCTCCTCCAAGTTTTTTACAAAAGTATCCACAATCATGTCAACCTCTAAAGATTGATCATGTAGAGAATGCACAAGAGGGTCAGAGTGATCCCTCACAACAATCAAAGAAGGATCATCTTCATCAAAGAGAAGATGAATGTCATGAATGGTGTCTCTCAAATCTGCAATGTAGGAGTTCACAAACAAACCTGCGATGTCTATCAAGTAGGCATCCCAATCAATTGAAGCTGGAAGATATGAAATATCCTACTACATTGAATCATAAGAAGACAAAAATGTTGCACTAGCTACATCATCAAGTGCAATAGGTGATGTGATATCAATAGAAGGAGATGAAATGCAAGGCTCAAGAACGGGTTCACATGTGAGAATCCCCAAGTTCAAATGCCCAAAGTTCTCCTCAAAATCTGAATCATCAACATAGGAAGAACCAACCTTATCAATAGGACCAAAATCTGAAAAAGAGTACAATCGAGATGCATGATCAACCACCCCAATCGCAATGATAGCTCCACTCTCCAAGTCTCTAATGATAACTGAATCAGGTGTGAACTCCATGATTTTCCTAGTTGCCCCATGTGTGATTTGATAGATGGAAAGAAGATTATTTGTCAAGTGGGGTACACACAATACATCATTGAAGGAGTTATCCCCAATGGAAATAGATCCTTTCCCAATCACATCCATGTATGTATGATTGCCCATCAAAATCTGTGACATATGGCAAGGCTCAAATGTAGAAAACATAGATTACGAAGCCCCTAAATCTACAAGCCATCTCCCTGAATCATGACTTGTAGTAGCACAAAGAGCTTGTCCCTTTCCTTTATCTATCCCAAAAGAGTGATCCATTCCTTTATCCTTGGAAGAAGAAGCTAATGTAGACATTCTAGAAGGTAGGTTGATTATATTCTTCTCAAGAAGATTCTTCAACTCATCAATATCCTTCTTATAACAATGATGTTCATCATGTCCTGACTTTTTGCAATATCCACAAAAAAGATTGTCCTTATATGATTTCCTCTTAGGTGAGAATGGTGAATCACCTTGTTGTGGAGAGGAAGATTGTGCTCCATCTTATTGTGGTTTTGACTTAGGTTGCTTTTGATTCTTTCCTTTTCCTTGATTACTTTGATTCCCTTTGTTAGCCACCAAAGCTTGTGACTTTGAAGATTAGAGAATCCCCATCATGGTCAACTTAGATTGCTCAAGTATCAACATCTTTGTGAATGGATCAAATGAGGGAGAAGTGTATGAGGAACCTTGAGCTAACCTATGGGTGTGAAAGCTAGATACAAAGGCTGCATACTCTGAAGGAAGCTTGTCCAACAAGTTATAAACTAATTGAGCATCCTTTTTGTCAATTCCACAATCCTTTAGCTTTGCTCTTAGCTCAGTTGCTTTTGTGACATAATCTTGGATTGTATTAAAATCCTTGGGATCCAAAGTTGTGAGTTCACTATTAAGCTTGTAGCCCTTAATCTCATCAACTTGACCATACCATTTCTTAAAAATATCCCAAGCCTTTTTAATTGTTGTACACTTATCAATGTGAAAATTGAGGTCATCTGATACATACTTTCTAAGAGTTCCAAGTGCCATAGCATTCTTAGTAAGCCATTCCATTTGAGCATTAGGATTAGCCTTAGGATCAGGTGGTACTATAATAGTTTCATTTACATAATGAATGAGTCCTTTTTCCATTAGTTTACTCCATGCCTTAATTTTCCATGATGCATAATTATGAGGAGTTAAAAGTGGAAATTTAGGAGAATCCATAGCACCAAAATGAAAAAATACAAGATAGAGAGAGGCACAATCACACAAGACACCCCCCCAAAATACTCAATCAAGAAATCCCCCCAAAATGGTGATTTTGGCACTTTATACTTAGTGCACATACAATGGGCCACTTGCAAAACAAGGCAAAGTGGACTTTTGATTTCAATTTACAACTTCTCAAAATGAGATCTAAGAGACTTCAACAAATACTGCTAGTGATCTAAGCTGACATCCAAGCAAAATGCAAGTACCAAATATGCCAAAAATGGCCAAATATAAAAAGTACAATTTCTACTTAAAATCACTCCAAACAGATGGCAGATTATGAAAGTAGATGAAAAAATATGCACTTTCAAAAAAAATTGAACCTGAAAAGGAGTTGAGCCCAAACGAAGCCTCCAAAGTTGTAAAAATTGGGATTTCATGATTTCTGAAAACCCTGTATCCAAACATCAAAAAACTCCTACACCACTATACAGATCACAAAATTCTACCCCAAAACAAAAAAAATTTCTTGAAAAAAAGAGTCCGGATGAGTGAGATATCGCTATTTGAAAATTGCCTGCAAAATTATAATTTCTGGAAAATTTCCACCGCAGCATCAAACTTCAAATGCCTCTAGATTTGGCCTCCGAAGTTTGATTTTGATAAAACAAAAGGCAAAACTGACTTTCTTGGACCTCCTAAATCTAATGGTAACCTTAGATTTGACCCATTAAGCTTCAATAATAGCTTGCAATAGAAAACTCCAAAATACACAACCCCAAATAGCATCAAATTTCTCTCAATTAGCAAACCAATGACACTCTAATGGCTCTGATACCATGTGAGATTTTGCCAAGATCAAGAGGCAATGGAAAGCACAAATAAGAGAGACAAAATATATGATAGAAATAAATTGGATTCTATCAAGAGAAAATACTGATCAACTGGATCATCAATCGTTACATACAATGAATATGAACCTTCTTATATAGGCAAGCCTATATGGATATGTGAGCACACAAACATGACATGTGGCTCAATAAGAAACAAGGGTAGGTAGGAGAAACAATATAATATTCCACATGAGGTGGATAACCCACCGAAGGTGGAATTATCACTCCACAATAAGTGGATATGATAAAGTAGTAACAAGGTCAACACCATAAAAGGTGAAATTTCTCCTACACACACTATCCCAATGTGGCACAAACACCCAAGGGTCTCATACCCAAACTACTATGAAATGCATTATCCTAAGTAAACTTAAGTAAAGTTTAATTGTTACTACTTACTAAGATTTCCATTAGTCTTATGTTCAAAGTTATTCTATATATTCTAGTCGGTTACTTCTACCAAATCTTTCAGTTGGTAAGCACAATGTAGTTGGTTATAGAAGAAAGTAGTCTCAGAGTGTAGTATACACCGAACACTCTATCAAGTAACACTCTATGTCTACCGAGTAGCAAGAATGATATATCGAGTGAAATGTGTTACCAGATTCACTGAACCTGGACATAAATGGGAAACATGTTACAAAGATCAAGGAACAAGTAACTGTTATCACATTGGAAATTGCACTTAAAGATTGTGTATGATTTTGAGCTCATCTAACCAATGAAATATTTTACATGGTTATTCATTCGAGAAATCATGTTTGTAAGATTGAAGCATGGACCAGATCACCGACATAAGAGATCTATTTATACAACATAAATTCAAGATTAGATATATGTGCAAGTCTATATGTGCATGTGTGTGTGAAGCAAGATATATACAAAAAGGAAAATCATGAGATATCACAGAGTGTTATGACTGTTATAGTTGATAGAGAAACATAGAGGTCACCGAGATGGATTTCAAAAAATAGTCAAGGAACAGAGTAAACAGAAGGGTTTACTGAGTTAATATATGGATTATCGAGGTATGCTATAAGTAAGGTAATATCATTTTGAGCACATAGAATCTACTATAACATTTCAGATGTAAAGTTGTAGATAATTTGTAAAGATTTGATTGTAATATTTTGAGTTGTAAGAAAAAACCTCTAACAAGGTAAAAGACTCTAACTAAGTCTATAAATTGTAAAGCCTCTAACTAGGTGCAACATTTAGAATAAGTGTTGTAAAATCCTTTAGCAAGGTAGATCTAATAGATCTTGATCCTCTTAACAAGGTAAGCTATCAAAAATAGCTAAACATGTAGCTCTAACCAAGCAACCTTTATTATTGTAGTAGTGAAGTTATGGGTGTCATCCCCACTGCAGTTTTCTCTTTAACCAAGAGTTTCTGCATAACCAAAATATATGTGTTATGGAGTGAATCATGTATGATTGTTATTTATTTATTTTAGCATTACATTATGTTACTGCACTATTCAGTTTATGCTTAACAATAAAGTTATTGTTGAAGAAAAGTTTTGAAGTACTGATTCACCCCTCCCCTCTTAGTACATTAGCTTTCCATAGTGGGCCTAACAATTGGTATCAGAGCTTCAATCTTGGAAAAGGGTTTAACTACCTAAAGAGAAAGATCTTATCAATGGAAGGCTATAAACAATCTCAAAGAATTGTATATCTGGAAGAAGAGTTGGATCATGCTAATCAAGTGATTGCAGACATGCAAAGACAAATGCAAAAGTCTCTGAAAGTTAGAAGAAGGTTATCTGATGATTTACAGGACTCTCAAGAGCTGGTGGAACAAATTGAGACATCATCTGAGAACAATATGTCTGAAGAGACTGAAGAAATGATTGAAGTGTTGAAGGAAAAGAACAAAGCACTGACAGATCAGCTAAAAGCAATGAAAAGAGAACATGAGCATTTCAACACACATATAACTAAAAATCTTGATGCATTGAGGACAACCAAGGATAGAGTAAGAGATCTAGAAAGAGAGAAACAACAACTTGAAGCATTAGTATCTGAAAAGAATGATGAAATCATAAGATTGACTAGGACTCAACAAAATCTGTCAGATCAACTAGGTTATGCACATCATAAAGCAAATCTGAAAGATGATGAGAATCAAGCATTGAAACTTGAAGTATCAAGGTTGACCGATGAACCTGAAATAGAGAATAAATCCAAAGAAACACTAAAGAAGAGTTATGAAGCATCAAAGATGTTGGATGAGAAATTGAATATAAGAAGACCCAACAAAGATGCAGGACTTGATTACAAAGGAAAAGACTCTACCGAGAAGGGAATTCATACTACCAAGAGAGGAGAATCATCAAAGCAAATTGGAATCAAGAAGAACATCAAAATAAAGAAGCCTATTTGCAACTACTATGGAAATCAAGGTCATACTGCCAACATGTGCCAAATCAGAAAAGGTAAGCAACCGAATGTCACTAAGTCCAACAATTATTGTTACAATTGCAATAAATATGGTCACACATTTAGCCAATGTAGGAAAAAGTTTGCTAGCAATTATAAGGAAAAATTCAAAGGGTTTTGTAAAACCTACAATAGATATGGACACAGTACCAAGAAGTGTTGGTTTAAGAAAAAGAGCTATATGTGGTATGCACACCGAGCAAATACTGGAAGCTACCGAACTCATAGAGAACTTAACAGACCATATGCTGTAGTACCATGGGATTACAATACAAGGATATGGTGTGAATGTTGTGGAAGATATTGACATATAAGTGCCAACTTCTTTATAAGGTTTGGAATGAACAACCGAAGATCATGGAGAAATTCTGGTATGACACGTTTTCATTGTCACAAAGTTGGACACTTGGCTGGAGATTGCAGAGATCAACCTAGAGGAGACACTGAGGAAATAAAAGAAAAATTACAGATGATTTGGAAAAAGAAGGAAATTGTGTCAAATTAAGAAAGCACCTTACCTACTGAGTTAGGTGCACCTATTCCAAATTAATCGGTAAAGGTATGAAGGGACTGCATTCTCTCAAGGTTAAATCTTAAACAGTTCCTACTTTATTATGTACTTAAGTCAAAATCTACATAGTTAAAGATGTATTAGTAATTTAAAATTCTATCAAATTCTTTTGAAAGCACTATAAAGGAAACCTGTCAAGTCGGTAACTACAGGAAGCCTGTCTAGTTGGCAAATGAAGGAAATCTAGCTACTCGGTTAAAGTGGAAAAAGGAGAGTAAATCGGTTTAGTGTAAAACTGAGTGCATTTAATGTTTTAACCTAACCTGCATGGAGCCCGATAAGGTATATTGTGTACTTAAAGCATTTACGTAGTCATTTTTCAATTACCAAGTTTTCAAGAGAGCAGAGCAAAGTGATTCCAAGGCGATCAAACCTCCTTCGAAGGGAAATTCAAGGTATTTACATTAATCTCAATGCATTGTTAAGCCGGTTTACCGATCATATCTATTGAAGACTTTTGTTTCATATTTGTTAAGAGGAAAAGCATCTATCATTTGAAAGTTTTCAAACCCTAAGGATCTTCTGATAATTTCTATCTGAAATCTACAATGGCACCAAAGATCCAAGAACCCGTTGTTGTTAAGAATGTTGAAAAGCCCTCACTGAAATACTCTCTAACTCCCAAAGTAGCATCAGAACTGGATGACAAAGCTACATTATCACTCATCCTAGATAGAGTTTTACTAGTTGAGGATGTCAGATTCTTCACCAAAAGTCAAGTTGAAGAACTAGGTCATGTTGAAATCAAAGACACCTATGATGAATTGTGCATCGATGGGAAATTGGATAGCAAGTATGAGCACATTAAGATCAAGGGATTGACTGAAGCCCTAACCTATCCTCGTGTCTTCAAACCCTAGTGGGTCAAGTTTTATTTGAGCAGAGTTCATGATGATTTCATGTGGTTAGAGGAGCAACCATTCAAAATCACCAAGGAAATCATTTATCTGATCACCGGTTACCCTATTTATGATCATGCCCAAGCTCAGAAGATGATATCACAAAAGGAATTGATCACCTTAATCAGAGTGGAATCCAATTATAGAGGATTGAAACTGAATAATGTAACTGATGCAAAGCTAAAGTTTTCTATTAGAGTGATAGGTTTGTAGACACCTAAAAATGGTCAACACTTGCGGAGTCATACTTTAACATTTGCACATTGCCTCATTTTCGGTTTTTGCGTCGCATTAACATTTCTCCTATGTCACGCAATTGGTCTTTATCATTTGCGAGCATTGAGTCATTCTTCTACATTCTTCCTTTATCTCACTCTTGAATTTGGTCTTGTCGAGAACAATCTTCAATCATGATTTTGATCAATTTTATCTTGCCGCATCAATGTGCATGCTTATTTGTCATCATTCTGGACATCGTCAATCCTAATTAGGGTTTTGTCCTCTTATCGTTGTCATGTTCGATCTTGTCATTTTGTGATTGATTTATCATCGATCGTGGTCATTTTCAATCTTGTCGTCTTGCAATCTATTTTGTTATCGATCCTTGTTCTCTTGTCAATTTTGTCATTTTGCAATCATTTCGCTGTCGATCGTTGTCTGTCTCAATTATGTCAATTTGGATCAATTTGTCATTGTTCCTCGTCAATTGGCACATTTTTCAGTCAAATCGTTTATCACATTGGTCATTTATCAATCCAAAATCAAATCAAATCGAGTCAATTATCTTCAATCAAGACCTAATTGTCATCCTTGCACTTCTAATTCGTCTTCTAGGGTTTTATGATTTATTCATTTAACCTAATTTGTCATTTCTCTCTCTAGGATTACTAAATTATTTATTAATCCTAAGTCTTCTCATTACAATTAAATCTTTATTTAATTGGCTAATTATTCTTCCTCTTGTAAATTAATTAATAAATGACAAATTATTAATTAATTTACCTAATTTCTTCTAGTTCCTAATTTCCTATTTTTCCATCAATTTCTAATTCCTAATTGTCATCAATTTTAATTTTCTAATTTTCTTAATTTCTAATTTCTTTTCCCTCCTATTTCATCTCCTAATTCCATGGGAATGACATTTCAATTTGTCATAAATTGTCATAATTGACAAATCAATCAATTTTGACATAGAACGTGTCATAATTTGTCATCAATTATCAATCAATCAAATTGTGCATGGAAAGTGCATAATTTGTCATAATTTGTCATATTGATTTGCAATTTCCATTTGAATTGCATCATGCTAATCTTGTCATTTATCCAATTCTTCTATAAATTGGATGATTTTCTCCAATCAAAGCCCGAATCCCTAATCAAACTATTGAACTTATGCTTCTAGTACTCTTGACCAATAACCAATATCAATCTTGCTTTCAATTGTGTGTGTGCACTTGTAGGTGAGATCCACAAATCCATTTGAAGAGGAAAGAAGAACAATGGAGCCGCATGGAAGAAGCATCCAAATTGTCATCTGGTTTGCATGATATTTGCTTTTGAATGCTTTGTTTTTATGTCTCTATTGAGTGTGCTTAGGATTAGATCATTGCAATGTGTGATTGAGCTAATAATGAATAATATGTCCTTTTATATATTGTTTTGATGATTCCTATTTCCTATGCTACATAAATTGGTGAACCCTACGTGAATACTAACCTTCTAACGCCTTTACTGTGTTTTGGAGTGCTTTCAAGTTGATTTTGCAGGTCAAAAACCTAAAAACAGGGCCGTGCAGGGTATTCTGGAGACTTCTGCACCTATGTAAGACAACTTGCGCCTGTGTCAGACATTCTGTGCTTGTGTAGGGGACATTTTGCACTTGTGTCAGACATTTTACGCTTGTGTCATGACTTCTATGCCTATGTAAAGTCCATAACAGAGGTAAAAAAATGCAGTGTTTACTTGAAATTTGGTGTATTTTTGCATTCTATTTTCTGTGCTTTGGATTTTGATACTAATTATCTATGCAGAATCTTAGCATACGCATGGCAAAGACTATAAATCAAACTACTAACATGTGTTATGCAGAATTGATGGTCAAAGACAACAAATCAAACCTCTAACTTGGGTTTTGCAGGTTGCCTTGGAGAAACAACCAAACTGTGTGTTTGAGATTTTTAATTAGGCACTTAGTGATTTATAAATAGGTGGGAATGAACATTTTTTTGCTTTGATTGTTAAGTGTGACATTGGAGTAGGAGAGTATGCTCTCATCCTTCATAGGGTGATCAGAAATCCAGATCTTCGATACCATGCTTGTGTTGTTGATTGTTTGTCACCCTTAGAGGGCCTGCCTTCCTGACCACTTTGCTTTTACAAGTAAGTGATAATAGTGAGAAGGGAACGACCCAAAGTGAGTACGGCTAGAATTCCTTGGCATTCTAACTCACTATAAAAAAATACTTGATGAGCGAAAGCTTTGAAGGAAGTATTACGTGGGAATTGCAGTTACTTGGGAAGTGATGACCCTTGGACTCTTTCTCATATCAACATCTAAGTAGGGCCTCTTGGTCTAAATCGTGCTTGCACGACTACATTTGTTTGGTATCTTGATGGGCTTAATGTCTCAATCACGCTTGCGTGACATCAAGGAGTAATGCTTAACAGAAATCCTTACTAAACACCTTGTTTTTAGAGGCCAAAAACCCTTCTAGTTGCTTGAGAAGGACAAATTCGGATACTTGGAAGAGATACTAAGTTCACCATGGGGAGATTTCTGTGGGGACTGATGCTTGGCTGCCCTGAGAAGTGAGTGCTGTGGAGGGGAGCCCGTGGGGTCAAGCATCTATGTATTCTCCTTGAATCCCATAATGAGTCTACCTCTCAAGTACCTAATGTCTTTGCCTACCATAAGAAATGTGGAAATGAGCATGATTGTCTTGAGTCTATGTTAAAACATCTTGTCTTCTTTGCTTGTCAAAAGTTGAATTGTATCTCATTTCAAAAGCAAAACAAATTGATCCAACATAAGATTAAACACAAGAGACATTCATCCAACAAAAGTTCAAGTTAAAAACATCTTCAAACATGGTTGTCAAATATTGTTCAAGATCTTGTCTCAAGAAGCATGTCACTTACATTTAGGTTCATCCTAGGTTGCATTTTGCCAATTCATTGCCAATTACCAAGGTTAAGTTTCACCTAGGTCATACTCCTTTGCATATCAATAAGAGTCATCCATTTGCATGTGTCCTCTTGCATTAAAGTCATACCATTGTCATACATTCATATTTGCATACCCTAAGTCTCTTCATTAAGATTAAGTCATTATCATATCATAGCAATTGTCCCTTTGCATATAAAACTAGGTCTTGTCATACTTGAGTAATCCAAATCTTTGATAAACCCTAAGTCATTGTTAAGAAGTCTAGACCTTGTCAAACCTTTTATTTTTATGTCATTATTGTCATTTGGTCAAACCTAGCTTAGTATCCAAGCATATAGGGGAGACATTGTCATCTTGTCCTTTGTCAATTAAGTCCTTTTGTCCTTTGAGGTCTAGACATCATTTCAATTTCCTAAAGGTCTCTTTTAGATTTGCATTCCAAAAGTTTGTCCAAAATCTTGAAAAACAACCAAAAACATAGATTGCATTTTCATCTATTTAGTTTGCATTTAGTTGCATATCATACATTATCCTTGAAAAATTCCAAAAATATTGCATTTGCATAGTGACATGTCTATTGAAACAAGGTTCCAAGCACCAATGATGCAACAAAGTTTGACATATCAACCGACAATGCAATCGCAATTCTATCCAACCCAACAACAAGGCAATATTGATCAAACTTTTTATGATGAAACAAGTCTCCAAATACAAAAACTAGAGGAGAAACTAGCTCAAGAAAATGAGATTTTGGAACAAAGAGTGAAAAACATTGCGAAGAATAGATCACAAATGTCCAAAATGTTTCAAAAACTTCCAGGCCGAAATCCAAATATTGAGCCAATTGATGTAAGGTCTCTTATCAAACGATCAGACATACCAGCTCTCCTCTCACAAATAGAGATGATGAAACAATTTCAAGAAAAGAGACAACAACATTATGTGCCTTCACAACAAGAACAAGAAGGTGTTTACTATCAATCAGATTTTCAACCAATGCAACCAATGGTTCAACCAATTGTTCAACATATACAACCAACACAACCAATGGTTCAATTTCAACAATATGTCCAACCAACTATACAATGTCAACAAATGGTTCAACCAATGGTGGAATATCAACAAGTCCAATCAACATATCAATGTCAACAATCACCAATTCAAAAACAAAACTTGCAACATGCACCAAGCCAAATTTTGAACATGTCGGAACAATTGAACCAAGTCCAATATCAAAACATGACATCAAACCAAAAACAAGTTCAAATTCCAGATCCAATCATGTTAAAACCTCGAAAGAAAGGTGGCTTTATTGCAATGATCTTAAGGAAATGACCAAGAGAGTTCTTTGAGGAAGATCAAAATAATACACTTATGTCTAGCAATGCCTCATCCCCTCGCAAACAAATTGACTCTCTAGTGGCATCTATCCCTACACCTTTAGAAGTTTCACAAGAACCTTCCATATTATCCTCATCAAACAATACCCCCAAGGATGCAATTATCCAAGAGTTATCCATAATTGATTGCCAAGATAATCCAATTCATGATGCACATCCTTGTCATGTTTCAAAAATACAAGACCCAATGCCACCATGCACTTTATTACCATTACCTATTTTAGAGGACCTCATTCGAAGTCCCTCTTCCTCATGTTTAAGCATTGATTCCTTGCCTGGATCCATCACAAATGTTCAAAGTGCATTTCCTTCATACCAAAACATTGATTCATTGTCAGAATCCTCCATGCATATCCAAAGTCTAACCCCATGTCAAGAGGATAATTTAGAGCATGAAGAAATGAGTCCTAAAGAAAATCAAGATCAAGATCCTAAAACCTTATCATCCCATCCAATTGTTGACCAAGATCCCATTTCCCCAGACACTCATGATGATTCCCCTATTCTTGTCCATCCTATCCAAAGTCCTATTGACACTCCATTACCCGAGCAAGATCAAGATATCCCAGTCCATCCAATCCCAAATGAACCCCTTCCATTTCATGAAAAAAATGTCCTTTCAAATTCCATTGACATTCCACTTCCTAAGAAAGATCAAGATATCCCTTCCATCTTTTCCGATGATTCCATTGAAAGTCAAGAGCAAAACACCTTTAAAGAGGATTCCAATGATCTTCCTCCTTGTCAAGATCAAATTATTCCTTCAGATCCTCCACAAGATCCTTTTGTTCCTCCATCTCCTTGTCTTAATGCTCCATATACACTCCAAGATCGCATTTCTTTCGATGATCCCATTATTCCTCCCATTCCATCTCTTGAAGAGCCTGTCATTGAACCATGTCCACTACACAATCCTAGTCCCCCTCATGATCCTAATCCCCCTCATGATCCTAATCCCACTCATGATTCTAACGTGTCAGTGCAAGATGTTCATGAACCCTCGACATGCATAATGGGTTCTTCCACTTTGGTGCAATCCGATCCACTTCAAGATCTCATTATTTCTCTCATACCATATCCACCTCATAATGGACTCGCGTCTTCTTCCCAAAGAAAAGAGTATCCTACAAGTCAAGATATTCATAAAGGCAAAGGAGTAGACCTTCATGAGCAAGAACACCTCCATATCAAATAATATACTAATGGTCATGGCTACAGAGCTCACACTCAAGGCGCTGGTATCCCTTCAAAGTCAAAATCCAAATGTCCACCTTCCCCATCATCGCTTCCATCCATTTTAGGTCCTTATATCCCTCCATCTCCTATGCAACATCAGCAAAGGCACACATCTTGGAGAACCTTCCATCCATTCCACATGCCTCCATATCATTCCCATCCACACTGACATTCATTCCCTCTTCCAAGCAATTTGGATGCCAAGTATAAACGTCATAAGTCTAGCAATCCACATGTATTCAAGGATCAACATGTCCAATATAATAGACATGTCAAAACAAAGAACAATATGATCTATAAAGAAAAAGAAATATCCAAAAGGTCACAAAGGCCCACTAAGCAAAATAAAGCAAAGTCAAAATATATATGGGTCCCTAAATCCCTTGTGCAAGCAATGCACTCCAAGGAACCACAAAAGCATGAAAAATAAAAAACCATGTGGATCCCTAAGCAGCTCCTTGAAGCACAAAATCCTAAAGAAACATCCAACTTGGCATCCAAAATTGCTATTCCTCCATCCAAACCTTCCAAGTCTATTTCTCCACCACCTTCTTCATCCGTTTTGGGTCCTTATGTCCCAAAATCCATAGTCGTTCCTTCGTCAAAATCTCAATATCCAAAAAACATTTTTCCTCCATCAGTCCATCACCCCTCAAGGTGTGTGCCAATGTCGATCTTGCCTTCATTTCCATGAACTGAAGCTCAATTCTTCCAATACCCTATCCATTATCCAATGCATATTTCTCATCCTTCCATCCTTATGGTCCCATCCTTTACACAAATCCTTGCCTTAGTTTCATCTTATTTTCCATGTCCTTATCCTACCAATGTCTTTGAGCATACTTTTAAAGGTCATGGTCCATTTTTTTTCAAGGCTACTACCCAAAAAAAAAAGACGCTTGAGTCCTTCTTCCATCCTCTATCATGTGTCCATCTTCTCTTGAAAAAGTCAAATACAAAAAAAAAAAGACAAAAGAAAAAAAAAAAAAAGTAAAGAAAAATAATTCGTCCACTGGTGAAAACCTGGCAAACAGGCGCCTTGAGCAAGTACCATGATGAAAACCTGGCAAACAAGTGTCATGCGTAATTTATGAACTTCTTGAACACCACACTTGGGGGCAGGTTTTATCCTATCGTATCCTTTTGTCCTTCATTGTTCCATTATCCTATCATCCCATGTCATACTCCTTCATGTCCTATTACCCTTCCTTGTCCTATTGTCCCTCATGCACATATCCCCTTTTCCACATTTGATCTTGACAAAGCTGAGGATCATCATGAGCATCATGTGTCTTGTTTGCAGCTTTTAGTCTATCATAGCTTTTGGTCATTTATACATTTGCTTATTACATCCTTTCATCCATATTCCCTAGCTTATTGCAACTTTCTGCCACTATCCCGTATAAAATCCTGACCTTCAGTCCATGTCCCTTATCCATTCTTGGTCTTGCTTATCCTCTCCATATCCTATCAATATCCATACACTTTTTCATTCCTTGATCTTGATCTGACATAAGGACGCAAAATTTAACATGGTTTCAAACACCTCTTGACATGTCCCTCATGCCATGTTCCTGCTTTACATTGTCATATCTAGTCTCTTGTCCCATCACGCAATAGCCCTTGGAAATTGCATCCATACTATCTCCATAATAAAAGGCCTTTGTGTTCCCTCTATCCACCATCATTTCAGCAAGCCTATTTCTTCACCTGTCATATTCCTTGCCTTGCTAGACACTGGGGGCAAAGTCATTAAAAATCTCCAAAACATTTAAAAATGTCCTGAAAAAATCTCAAAAACATTTAAAAATGTCCTGGAAAAAATCTTCAAAAAAATTGAATAATGTCCTGAAAAAATATATAAAAATATCTAAAATGAAAATCCCTAAAAATCATAAAAAGTCCTAAAAAAATGAACAAAAACATTTCAAAACATCAAAATCCAAAAACATGCATTTTGCAATAAATATCCTCTTGGTGCATAAGACAGATCATTGAGTATACATTCAACAACTTGCAATCGCACGATGTGCTTTAATGAAATCACGCTTAAACAGATGAACTTTTTACTCAAACCAGACATTCAAACTGATCAAAAATTGTCATATCAATCAACCTCAAAACTCAGTCGTCCTTGGCTAATATCATGGGTCTTATACAGGGTGTGGTATAATCGAAACCAGATTGTGTCCTTTCTTAGACGGGGTACCGCATGTCTTGAAACCAGACAGCATGATCATCCTATCAACACTTTCAACTTTTGACAATGAAGATCAAGGTGTTTGTTTGTTTGATTTGAATTTGTGCATCTTATCTTTTTATTGATTTATCTTTGGCTTCGGTCATGTTCCTATGTTGCTCGATGATGTCACTGAGTGATTTAGAGTGACCGGGATGGTTCATGATCCTTTTCTTTTCTTTATTGTGATTGTCATTTGTCTGTGATGTGTCTGTCTTTTGCAAAAAAGGGTTGCATTTCAGCTCTGGCCTTCAATGCCATGATGCTATGCATCCATTTTGCTACATAAAAATAAAGGTTCTCACCTACAAAGTGCATTACTGAAAGCAAGTTTTTCTTCGTCTCTAACTATCCTCTATCTAATTTTTGCTTACTAACATTTCTTCTATCATTATTGTCAGTCTGTTTGCTCCTATCATTTTCTATCATTTTTATCGATCAATTGGCCTCTTTTCTCGACATTTCCGGCCAATTCCTCGAGGGGGCATGCATATGTCATTATTATTGTCTGGGGCATTTTCATTATTGTTCTTTGAAACAATGCTTAGAATCGTATTGTCTCAAAGAGGGGCAAAATGTAGACACCTAAAAATGGTCAACGCTTGCAGAGTCATACTTTAACATTTGCGCATTGCCTCATTTTAGGTTTTTGCATCGCATTAACATTTCTCCTATGTCACGCACTTGGTCTTTATCATTTGTGAGCATCGAGTCATTCTTCTACATTCTTCCTTTATGTCACTCTTGAATTTGGTCTTGTCGACAACAATCTTCAATCATGATTTTGATCAATTTTATCCTGCCGCATCAATGTGCATGCTTATTTGTCATCATTTTGGACATCGTCAATCCTAATTAGGGTTTTGTCCTCTTATTGTTGTCATGTTCGATCTTGTCATTTTGTGATCGATTTGTCATCGATCGTGGTCATTTTCAATCTTGTCGTCTTGCAATCTATTTTGTTATCGATCCTTGTTCTCTTGTCAATTTTGTCATTTTGTGATCATTTCGCTATCGATCATTGTCTGTCTCAATTATGTCAATTTGGATCAATTTGTCATTGTTCCTCGTCAATTGGCACATTTTTCAGTCAAATCGTTTATCACATTGGTCATTTATCAATCCAAAATCAAATCAAATCGAGTCAATTATCTTCAATCAAGACCTAATTGTCATCCTTGCACTTCTAATTCGTCTTCTAGGGTTTTATGATTTATTCATTTAACCTAATTTGTCATTTCTCTCTCTAGGATTACTAAATTATTTATTAATCCTAAGTCTTCTCATTACAATTAAATCTTTATTTAATTGGCTAATTATTCTTCCTCTTGTAAATTAATTAATAAATGACAAATTATTAATTAATTTACCTAATTTCTTCTAGTTCCTAATTTCCTATTTTTCCATCAATTTCTAATTCCTAATTGTCATCAATTTTAATTTTCTAATTTTCTTAATTTCTAATTTCTTTTCCCTCCTATTTCATCTCCTAATTCCATGGGAATGACATTTCAATTTGTCATAAATTGTCATAATTGACAAATCAATCAATTTTGACATAGAACGTGTCATAATTTGTCATCAATTATCAATCAATCAAATTGTGCATGGAAAGTGCATAATTTGTCATAATTTGTCATATTGATTTGCAATTTCCATTTGAATTGCATCATGCTAATCTTGTCATTTATCCAATTCTTCTATAAATTGGATGATTTTCTCCAATCAAAGCCCGAATCCCTAATCAAACTATCGAACTTATGCTTCTAGTACTCTTGACCAATAACCAATATCAATCTTGCTTTCAATTGTGTGTGTGCACTTGTAGGTGAGATCCACAAATCCATTTGAAGAGGAAAGAAGAAAAATGGAGCCGCATGGAAGAAGCATCCAAATCGTCATCTGGTTTGCATGATATTTGCTTTTGAATGCTTTGTTTTTATGTCTCTATTGAGTGTGCTTAGGATTAGATCATTGCAATGTGTGATTGAGCTAATAATGAATAATATGTCCTTTTATATATTGTTTTGATGATTCCTATTTCCTATGCTACAAGGTTATCTTCCAATCGGCAAGGGAAAACAGTGTACCCTATGCAACAGTCGACTTAACATACAAAATTGTGAAAAAGGGAATGAAAATTGATCTTTGTGAAGTATTGCTGAAAAAATTGTTTGAGAATCTGAACACCATCAGGAAGCCAAAGAAGAACAACTCGGCCAATACACTAAAGTTTGGATCACTGTTAGTATGCATGTTTTTCTATTTTGAAAAATTCTTTCCAACAGTTGGTAAAGTAGTTTGGGAGCTACACCGACCAGTCACCCATCAATTCAATGAATTTATCAAACGTCTTGGTGACAACTTCAATGATATTATGGATGATTATTTTAGCAAGTTTCAAGAGAGGATGCATAACAGGTATAGAATTCCACCCCAGCTAGTGGAAAAATACAAAGATGACATATGTTTTGAAGTAGACACCGACTACTGCTATGTGAATACTGTGGAACCAAGAACTCAATCTTTGCTACCTATGGGTTATGAGATTGACTTTGACATCACACAATAGTAGATAGATGCCTTTCTTACACTACTAAGGCATGCGATCGAGCCGAGGTATAGAACATATGAAGAAGTAAAAGAGAAAGTAAAGATGAGCATTGTAGTACCAAAAGCCACAAGAAAAGCAACAAAGATGATCAAGGCACTATCAGAGAAATTTGGAGAAGGTTCTTCCTCCACACCTATCAAGGGAACACTAGTAATCATCGAGGAGGAATCAGAAGCCCAAGAGGCTGCTATTACACTAAGCACCGAGTTGCCTAAAGGGAAAGTTCTAAAGAGGAAGAAACAGGACACATCAAAGGCATCATTGACTCCCTCAGTAAAGCACCCAAACACAAGATCATCTGCAGTGTCATCGAGTAAGAAACCAAAGACTGTTGCTATTTCTAAGGTAACAAAGACCTAAAAGAAATCTACTCGGAGACTCATTTTGACTAAAAAGTCTAGTGATAGAGAGTTTGAAGATGCTAACAAATTTCAGATTGTTAAGAGTACAAAGGAAAATGTACATAGTGTTGCTAATTTCTGTACTAACTTGAAAGAATATGGTGGATTTGGAGGATTCAGATATGCTAAGTATGAAACTAGATCTGATGATGAAAAGAGACAAATAGAAGAAGTTGTCATCTGCACACTTCTAAAATGCTGATTGGTCCCATTGGAAGTATCTAACTCTCTTCCAAAAGAATTATATTTGCATATTGATAACAGGTGGAAATATGCAATGGACTCAGAGAAACAGATTAGAGAAAGAAGTCTGGTACATCTCTTTCCAGACATGTGGGTAGTTGAAATAAAAGAACATCTGTCAACCTACCACACAAAGTTCCTTGTCAAACAAAGAGCCTTAAAAGTGATGAATGGTCTATATATTGAAGTGGAAAATGAGACAAAAGAAAAGTGGCAGAAAATCTTTCGACTCAAGACTGTTGGTGAGCAAGGTGAAGTAGAAATAGTTGATGTCACCAAGCAAGACCCTGCTGAAACCATACAAATTGATGAAGACATCATGGACACTGAGGCACCTAAACAGGAAATGATATAAGGCAATGCCTATGCAAAACTGGTATCCAGTGAGTCATTTTTGGAACAAGTTCAGCCTTATCCTCCGATCACTCATTCTGCTGCAACTGAGGCCCCTCAAGATACTAAACAAGGTGCAGAGGTTCACAAGTCTATAGAAGGAGAAGCTACTCCTCAGGCCACTAGGGAATAGACCTCTTAGGATCCTACTAACACTAAAAATGTTGCAACTGAGACCCCAAGCACTGAACCACCGAAGGACTTAGCAAAGGCTAAAGAAACCGACAAAAGTGTTGCCTCCACTGAGCAACCTACTGAGGATCCACAAGCCTCCCAAGCTATTATATTGGTTCAACCAGCCAAACCTAAAGAAAAGAAGATGAAAAAGCATAGTTTCAAGGTAGATATATCGAAACCAATAGTGTTGCCCAATGTAGACATATCAAAATTAAAAGAGAAAGCACTCATTGAATTCGATGAACTATGCAAAGCAAAGGCCGAAAAGGAAAATAAATGGCCATACAAAAAAAAAATAAAGTACTTCAGAAGGTAAAGAGACTATTATCAGATATGCTACCCGTAGCTACAGTGTCAATAGATGCAGCCATCCATATTCAACTAGATGAACTCCTCAATCAGATAGAGACATATGGAGTAGATGCATCTGATTATTTGAGCAAGTTAAAGGACAAAGAGCTCACTATAAAAATGATTGAAGAGGTATAGAAAGCTATTGTTATTGGCAAAGTTAAACTTGTCAAATTTATTGCTGAGTTGTCCCCTCAACTCAAGCACATTCTTTAATTATTTCAAAAACTCTATACATTCTCTTTATTCATTAAAGATATCAAAAATAAAACAGAAGCAATTGAGAAAGAGATCACCGATCTCTCAAATAAGTTGACCACCGAGCCCAATTCTGTTTAGAATTTTTATACAAAGTTACAACAGCTCATGGTTCAACAATTGGAACTCAAGAATGAAGAGCACAAAATAAGGAAGGACATTATGAGTCTTCAAACCTTATTCATTCCACACTTATCCTCCGTTCAAGAACAGATCAACCAAGCCACTTAACTATCTACTACACAAGAGGGAAGCACATTAGATGGCTTAATTTCTCTATTGGCTGACATTCAAGCATAGAATTCTTTAATGGATAGTGTCAAGGATGCACTCTCTGTCGCCCTCACTAAAGCAAGGACAAAGTATAAATCCATTTTTGACCAGTTGCCTCCACCAAATGGTAACTAAATTTTGATGTCTATCAAAAAAGGGGGAGTATAGTATCAAAGTATATAGGGGGAGTATACTGAGCAGTGAATAGAGTGGTAAGCAAAGAACAAGAGCAACACACTGAACATTGATCACCGAACATGCAAAATCAGAATTATGTACAGTATATTGATAAGGGGAGTATATCTAAATATACTATATCATTGACAAATGTATATATTGTCAGTTTAGTCAAATTTTGCAAGTATATAGATTTTTGAGTTATAACTTTGAAAGTAGTTTTTGTCAAACATCTCAACTAATGTCAAAAGGGGAGATTGTTACTACTTACTAAGATTTCCATTAGTCTTATGTTCAAAGTTATTCTATATATTTTGGTCATTTACTTCTATCGAATCTTTCAGTCGGTAAGCACAGTGCAGTCGGTTATAGAATAAAGTAGTCTTAGAGCGTAGTATACACCAAACACTCTACCGAGTAACACTCTATGTCTACCGAGAAGCAAGAATGATATACCGAGTGAACACACACTGAGTGAAACATGTTACTAGATTCACTGAACCTGGACATATATGAGAAACATGTTACAAAGATCGAGGAACAAGTAATCGTTATCACATTGGAAATTGCACTTAAAGATTGTGTATGATTTTGAGGTCATCAAACCAATGAAATATTTTGCATTGTTATTCATTCGATAAATCATGTTTGTAAGATCCAAGCATGGACCAAATCACCAACATAAGAGATCTATTTATATAGCATGAATTCAAGATTAGATATATGTGCATGTGTGTGTGAAGCAAGACATATACAAAAAGGAAAATCATGAGATATCACAGAGTGTTATGACTGTTACAGTTGACAGAGAAACATAGAGGTCACCGAGAAGGATTTCAGAGAACAATCAAGGAACAGAGTAAACAAAAGGGTTTACCAAGTTAATATATGGATTACCGAGGTATGTTATAAGCAAGGTAATATCATTTTGAGCACATAGAATCTACTATAACATTTCAGATGTAAAGTTGCAGATAATTTGTAAAGATTTGATTGTAATATTTTGAGTTGTAAGAAAAAACCTCTAACAAGGTAAAAGACTCTAACTAAGTCTATAAATTGTAAAGCCTCTAACTAGGTGCAACATTTAGAATAAGTGTTGTAAAATCCTTTAGCAAGGTAGATCTAACAGATCTTGATACTCCTAACAGGGTAAGCTATTAGAAATAGCTAAACATGTAGCTCTAACTGAGCAACCTTTATTACTGTAGTAGTGAAGTTGTGGGTGTCATCCCCACCACAATTTTTCTCTCTAACCAAGAGTTTCTGCGTAACCAAAATATATGTGTTATGGAGTGAATCATGTATGATTGTTATTTATTTGTTCTAGCATTATATTATGTTATTGCACTATTTAGTTTATGCTTAACAGTAAAGCTATCGTTGAAGAAAAGTTTTGAAGTACTGATTCACCCCTCCCCTCTCAATACATTAGCTTTCCATATTGGGTCTAACAGTAATAATATCCATGATGAATAATTATTTACACCAACACTCTTGTTATAACATCTATATGCCTTGTGATGATTGCACTATATTTTTGAAAATATATTAATCTTTGTGGCAAAATGGGAAAAATTTCACAAGTTAGGGTTTCACAGCATAATTTGAGTTGAAGTGAGGATGCCCTTGGTGACCCTCTACCTCCCCTAGATCCTTTTGGTTTGTAGAGTGATCACATTCTGCAATGGGTTTTTCAAAAAGGGAAATGGGTTGATGTGCTCGCTTTGGAGAAGAATGAGTGGTGTCGAAGGAACTCTTGGTGGTTGAGATTTAATTATTTCAAGGGATTTTTTCATCCTCAAAAAGGTTTGTAGAACGCTCTAATTTGAGGCCCTCTCGGGTTTTACCTACAAATTCTCGAAGAATTGGGGGGTCTAGAAGTAACCCTAGAGGCAAGTCTGGTTCTGCTAAGGTGGTGATGGAGAATCCCGTAGGGGTTTCATGGCCAACCATGATGTTGCCTCCCATTATGAACAAGGACAATCCCTTGGGTAAGGATCCCTCAATAGATAAGGTTTGGCTGATGATACCTTGCATTTCTGTGGTTGAAGCTCCATTTGATAAAAGGGCTAGGGACCTGCATTCTTTGGTGGTGTTAATTCAGGTTTGGGATGATAACATTTTGCTCTCCAAGCTTCATCATAAGATTCATTCCCTCTGGTATGAAACGCTTTACTTTCAGGTTCTTTGTTCGATCTCTTTCATTGTTATCTTTGATTCTGTGGATGCTAAACAATAGGCTTTGGTAAAACTGTTCTTTTGGCTTGGTCATAATTCAATTTTTGTTGAAAATTGGAAGCCTTTTTTTTCTGCTTTGCAAGACATTGTTAAAACTATCCCTACTTGGTTCTCATTGCCTGGGCTTCCCTATGAATTTTCTGACCCAAACATATTGCAAAGAATTGGGGATTCCTTTGGGAAATTTATTCATTCACATTTGGTTTTTGAGGATGGGGCTTTTAGGGTTAAAATCTGTGTTTTAATTTCTTCATCCTTTGTGGTTCCTTGTAATTGTAATTTAAAATCTATTGATGGGCTTTGGCGACAAATTATTGTTTGAGACTCTGAATGGTTTGTTAATTCTTATGTGGTTATAGATACTTCTTTATTTGCTTCCCTCAAGGGTTTTTCATTTGGAGATAAGGTTTAGCTTTCAAATTCTATTAATTTAAATTTTGAAAACCTTTATTCTAATGTTGGGCAAGAAAATCACGTTCCCATTAATCTTCATCCTGGATGTTTGTCGAAAACACCTAATCCTCAAGGGGTTTCTATTCTGACTTCCATCCCTATTGGGGATTAAGTTCTCCCTTCGGTAGATGGGAATAATGTTGAGGGGATGGTGGGATTAGGTTCTCCTTTAGGGTCTCCCAATGAGGTGGGTTTGGCTATGAACTCTTCTAGTCTTCCTCCGAAAGATGCTCACCCTTTGGTTAATGGATTTGACAGTTCATTTCTTCCTGATGAGGGTTTAATTTCCAAAGTTCAAAGGTTGGTTTCTAAACATAACATTACTTTGAATTCTGATGTTACTGATAAGGTGGTAGATGTGATTGACTAGGATTTGGTCAAATTGAATTCTTCTTTAGTTATCCCCCTGACCTGCAATCCATTTGAAATTCTCTCTTCAAACAAAGTCCAGGATTGTGAGAATGCTTTGTCTGTGGTCAATAATGTGGAATTTGACCCTGTAATCAATAAGTCATTGGTTTAGTTTCCATTCTCCCCTTCCTCTCCTACTCCTCCTGCTAAGCGAGGTAAGAAGCCAAAGCCATTTTATACATAGTTAGAAATAGATACTGGTATCTAGTCTACGATTCTGAGTCCGGGTTCTAGTTCAGTAAAAAGGAAAAAAAAATAGCCCTCCTTTTACCAGGTCGGTTTCCTCCAGGCTTCATTTGGAGTAGGCATTGTTGGTTCTGATAATGTAGTTGAGAAGAGGGGAGAGATTGTCTCCTCTTGAGAGCAATGAAGGTCATTTCTTAGAATGTTAGGGGCTTAAATGCCCCTAACAAAAGATGCTTCATTAAGTCGCAATTAGACTTAATGAAGTGTGATGTGTTAATGTTGCAAGAGACTAAGTTAAGTATGCAGGGTGCTGAATCTTTGTTTTCTAAATAGCAATTGTGGAAATTTTGTCTTTCCTCCTCTATGGGGACTTCTGGGGGTTTGTCTTTTCTTTGGAATGATGCTTCTATTGAGTTATCTTTGGTTGTTTCTATTCCTTTATGGATGTTGGCTTTGGTAAAGAGTAGGGTTTCAAATGTCAAGTTCTAGTTATTTACTGTTTATGGTCCAATGTCTATAGTGGGGGAAAGAGCTCTCTGGGACTCTCTATCTATTTCCTCCTCTCCTCGGCAAGGCCAATTTGTGGTTTTTGGTGGTGATTTTAATGCCATTACATGTGATGATGATAAAATTGGGGGTATTCTACCGAATAAGCGTATTATGGTTGATTTGACTACTTTCATTCGGAAAAATGGTTTGATGGATTGTAAAACTCTGAATGGTCCTTTTACTTGGAAAAATATGAGGAAAGAATTTTTTCAGATTGTTGAAAGGCTTGATCGATTTTTTATTTCTTATAATTGGATCTCTTCAGATGTGGATGTTGTTGCTATGGTATTGCCCAATTCTAGATCTGATCATTTTCCAATTATGTTGTCTATTTTGGAGGATAGAGCTCCTAGGAATTCTTCATTTAAATTTGAGCCTATGTGGTCTAGAGATCCTTCTTTTCTAATGCTTTTAGAATCTTGGTGGGTCTCGACCTCTTTTATTTGTGGAACTAGAATGTTTTGATTTGTCAAAAAGCTCTCCTTTGTTAAAGAAAACATTAAGTCTCAAAATGTCTTTCATTTTAAAATCAATTTCTCTGAGAAGGCTAAAATATAAGAAGAGCTCAAAGTTTTAAATTCCATGGTTATGAAAATTGGGATGGATTCTTTTGCCTTTGATAAACATAAATTGTTAAATTCTCAACTTGAGGAAGTTCTCTCTCTCAAGGAAATCTATTGGTGACATAAATCTAGGGATCTATGGATTATTGATGGAGATAGGAACACTAAATTTTTTCATTCATCCACTAAATTAAAATGAAAACAAAATAGGATTTCTTGTATTCCATTATGTAATACTTTATATAAGATTATCACTAAAGTGATCTCTATACAGCTTTCCAAGCTTATTCCTAAGGTGGTTTTGTCTCGGGTAGGGAGACAATGAAAGATGCTATTGTGGCTCATGAGATTCTACATTCTATCTCTCATCTTTCTATTCCTACCATGACTCTTAAATTTGATATGATGAAGGATTATGATAGGGTTAGTTGGCAGGCTCTCTCTTCTATTCTTAAAAAAATTGAGTTTGGGGTGAAGTGGGTGAAATGGATCTATGCATGTATTTCTACTGCTAGGTTTTTTGTGATTTTGAATGGTTCCCTGTGTGGTTTTTTTGCTTCTTCTAGAGGTCTTAGGCAAGGAGACCCTTTGTCTCCTTTCTTGTTTTTTATTTTGGCTGAAGCTCTTAGCAGAGCTATTTTGGATGCTAGGGAGAGAGGTCTTTGGAAGGGAATTAGTATTCCACACATGGTACTTAATCATTCTCATTGTCTTTTTATTGATGATACATTATTGTTTGGTCATGCCACTATGGGTGAAGCAAAGGTTATTAGTAGGATCATTAGGGATTACTCTACATTCTCTAGTTAGAAGGTAAATAGTGCTAAATCTAAGGTTTTCTTTCTTAATGTTTCCCCTTTGGTGCAATCAAGATTGACACATTTTTGGGGTTTCTTTGTTGGTCAATTCCCTTGTAAGTATTTGGGGATTCCATTTCTCACTGGGTCTGAGAAGCATAATTTTTGGGAAAGAATTTATGCTTATGTTTCCTCAAGGGTTCTCTCTTGGTCTCACAAATGGCTCTCTTTTTCAGGAAAGATTGTTCTTATTAAGGCTATTTTAAATGTGGTTCCTATTTATTTGTTGTCTATTTTAATGGATCCCAAGAAATCAGTTGCTAATTTGCAGTTGATCCTGAGCTCTTTTTGGTAGAATGATAATGTAAATAACAAGGCTCGCATCCCTTTGTTAGCTTGGGATAAGGTCTTCTCTCAAAAAGAAAGGGGTGCAGGGATTAGGGACTTAAGTAAACAAAATTTGTCTTTAGGTGCTAAATTAGTTTGGAAGTTATATAAACAACCCTCTTTTAAGTGGGCATCTATTTTATTTGGAAAATACTTAAGAAATCATTCCATGGAGGTAATCTTTACTGCTTCCTCTCTTCCTAAGGCGTCTGCAATTTGGAACATCATGGCTAAATGTAGGTTTGTTATTCTTCCTGGTTTATCTTGGCTTGTACATAATGGTTGAAAAGCTAGATTTTGGGAGGAAGTTTGGAATGGTTTCTCTATGTCTCTTTTAAAATCTTCTTGGGGTTTATTTGTGGCTGATTATTTTTTTGTGGATTCCTCAGGGCTTGTCCCTATTGCTAGATGGAAATCAGTAAGTGTCAATTTCTTTATTCTGAGGCTGGTGATGAGCTTATTTGGGTTCATTCAAAATTTGGGGAGTATTCGGTTAAGGATGGATATAAATATTTGTCTACTAATTGTAGGGGGGAGGTTTTGCCCTTTTGGTTGTTTTGGCATGTTGCCTGTCTTCCAAAGGAAGGAGCTTTTGCTTGGTTATCTGTCCAAGATAGAGTTCTCACGGGTATGAGGCTGGATAGGCTTGGTATCACTATTATTTTTTCATGTGTCATATGTGGAGGGTCATTAGAATCAGTTGATCATCTTTTTCTTCATTGCCCTTTTGCTTCTTAATGCTGGTATTGGTTGTTTAAGAAATTATATTGGTATGCGACTTTATGTGGGGATCTTCGATCTTATTTTATGGGTTGGCCACTATTATGTTCATCTTGTTTTTATGCTTGTGTATGGATAATTGCCCCTTTTATTCTGATTTAGAAGATTTGGCTGGAAAGGAATAATAGAATTTTTAGGAAACACTCTTCCTCTTTTTAGGGTGTACTCTTCTATATTGAGAAATCCATCTCAGAATCTTCTTTGGCCTTAGCCCTAAATCAATTTTTACTTCATGGGATAGTTGGGTCATCAGGCATTGGCCGACTTTACTTCCTATGCAAGGGGCCATTTCTAAGAAAAGCTCTCCCCCAATTAATAGAAAAGAAGTGGTTTGGTTACCCCCCCCCTCTCCTTCCAAATACAAATTAAACTTTGATGGGGCTTCTCGAGGCAATCCAGGGAAGTCTTCCATCAGGGTGGTGGTTTTTGATGATAAGTGTAGAGTCATCAAAGCTCAGTGTCAGTGTATTCCTAATGGGACAAATAATATGGCAAAGTTGCATGCTCTATCTATTGGGCTTGATTTGCTTCTTTCATTGCACGTCTCAGATGTGGTGATTGAAGGAGACTCTTTAGTTGTCTTTTATGTAATCACAAATCAGTCTTCTAACTCTTGCCATTTAAAATATTGGTTGGACAAGGTTCTCTTGCAGCTTGAGTTCTTTAATTCTTTCTCTATTTCTTATTGTTATAGGGAAGCTAATAGTGTTGACAAATTTCTTGGCAAATAAGGCCTTGGATGAAAAAATTCAATCCTTGGTTGATATTGAAGAGAGTTGCCTGCCTCCTCATTCTTTGAAGCCTTATTTGTTTCTGTTATTGCTCCAAACTTTTTGGTTTTTCCTCGACCTCACATCTTGTTTGGGTTTGCCAGCATGTATGTAGCTTAGTGTGATGGTGTATGGGGCATTCTTGGTCATTTTATATCACCTCATTAATTCTGCATGTTTGCTTGTAAGCTTAACCATGGTGTTGGTTGGTGCCTAGATTTTGGGTTATCAACCTGATCTTGATTGTATATGTATGCATTTAGTGTGAGGGTGTATGGGGCCTTCTTGGCTGCTTTACATCACCATATTGATTCTTCATATTTGCTTGTATTTTTTATCATGGTGATGGATGGTGTCTAGTTCTTGGGTTGTCTCTGGATGTTGTACTGCTCTTGATTGCATATTTTTTTGCACTGTACTAATTGATCAGTATTGGTCATTTACATGGTTTCTCTTTTAGTTAATCTTTAATGATTATCCTCTGCACTTCCAGTGGTGGCTTGCACGTATGATTAATTATGTTGCTTTTATTGCTTGATATTTGATGTGGCGATTTGTGTATTCTTATTAACATGGTCCTGGGGATTTGGCTCATGCGAATATCTTTCATTCATTATGGGAATTATGTGAAAGTTATGTTTGTGGTTTAATGAGGAGCTTTGATTGTTTTTTCTAAAAGGTGGCAGCCCGTGGAAGCTTGTTGGTATGGTGTTTTGTGAATTAGCTCATGCTAATCTTTGATTTGATATCATTTTAATTCATTTGGAGGATGTGCTTCTTTATTAATGATGGATTATTTTTTCTTTATAAGCTTGCTTCTTCTGTTGGGTGCATTATTTCCTTTGTGATTTCTGGGTGATGGAGGCTACTGGTTATAGAATTTTATTGCCTATTAAGCAGTGTGATTTTTTAGGATCCTCACATTTTTTATGATGAGAAACTTGGTCGACTGTTTAAAGTTAATTCTTTGGAATTCTCTCTTACTTTTCACAAAGGGGTGGGTAGACGTTGGTTGGTGGAGAATGTTAACATTTTTCTTGCTGAAGTTGCTTCTCATTTTACTACTGTGTGTATGGACATGCTCTTGGATGCTTCTCTAGTTCGGGTGTTATTGGATGCATATGTTCATCCCTCTCTTTATTCTGCTTCTGATATGGATAATGCTTTGTCTCTTTATCATTTTGAGTTTGGTGTTTTTCCTTATGGTGGTTTTGTACCTCATTCTAAATTATTATCTAGTGGCTGACATTGTGAGCTACTTTCAGTTATAAGAGATGGTTTGATTTCTAATCTTTATGATGACACGGTGTTTGCTCTTGTATCTTTTTTAGATCACGTGTCTCCAAATATCTTGGCTATGACTGTTAATGTGTTTTCAGGTATTCACTTTATTCTTGACTCGTTGAAGGCGGTAATGTCTCTTCCAAGTGTAGTTGTGCCTCTACAAGTGGTAGTTCCAGAGGATTAGAATGAGGGGACTTCCCAACCTTTGTCTCCTCCCAAGGAAGGTTCTAGTACTTGGTTTTTGCACTCCTAATGTTTCAGGTTCACCTTCTGATATTTTTTTGTATCGGCTTCATATATTCTGGGGGGTTGGGATTTATTCATGTAATTGGCTCTGTTGGCCCTTCTCGTTTTTTGGGGAGGTTTTGGGGCTAGTTTGGGTTATTCTCTTCACATCTTCAATTGTAACTGGTTGCACTAATTTTCCTTTGGGACTTTATGAGAAAGACCAGAGGTTTTCTTTGCCTAGTTCTTTCCTACTAGTGCTCTTTGAACCAGGTTGTATATACAAAAATTATAAATATTAATAAAATTAGTGGTTTTCCACTTTTATTGAAAAAAAATATATCTTTATGTCTTTCTTTCATTAGAATAACCAAGACATATGCCTTCATCACATCTAGGATCAAATTTTCCAATAGTATCATGTCTTTTGATATAACATTTACTACCAAAAATTCTAAAATACTTAACTATAGGTGTATTGCCAAACCATAATTCATAAGGTGTCTTACTGATTTCTCCTTTGATATGTACTCTGTTGAATGTATAAACCATTGTGCTCACTGCTTCTCTCCAATAGATATGAGGTAGACTAACTTCCATCATCATTGTTCTAGTGACATTCAAGATAGTTTTGTTCTTCCTTTCCACAACTCAATTCTGTTGAGGTGTCCGGGGAGCAGAAAATTTTCTTCTTATGCCATGCTTCTCACAAAAGTTATTAAACTCACCAGATGTGAATTGTCCACCATGATTTGACCTCAAACATTTAATCTTCAATCCTATCTCAGTTTCCACTTTAGCCTTAAAGATTTTAAACTTTTCAAATTCCTTAGATTTTTCTTTTAGAAAAGTAACCCAAATCATTCTAGAATAATCATCAATAATTAGCATGAAATATCTATCACCTTCAAAACTTTTAACTCTAATAGGGCCACCCAAATCAGTATGAATAAGATCAAGACATCATTAGATTTATCTTGTATACTCCTAAAAGAGGTTCTGACCCATTTCCCCATTTGACATTCTTTACATATCGGATTATAGGGCTTCATAATCTTAGGTATATCCCTAACTGCCTTAGTTGAACTGATTTTCACAATGCAATCAAAATTCCCATGACATAACCTTTTATGCTATAGCCAACTCTCATCAATATGTGTAATCAAACAAGTCTTCTCACTGGAGTTCAAATAAAATATATTACCTTTTGTCTATGTACCAGTTGCAATCTCCAAACTAGATCTATTAATGATTTTTCATTTTCAATCCTTGAACTATAATTGAAATCCCTTGTCCACTAATTGTCCTACACTCAAAAAATTATGCCTTAAACCTTCAACATAATAAACATTGTCAGTATTGTTCTTATCATCCAATGATATAGTTCCTTTTCCTTTGATCATACATTCTTTGTCATCTCCAAATCTAACTAGACTACCATTAAATTCTTGCAAAGATAGAAACTTCCCTTTATCTCTAATCATATGATGTGAACAACTGCTATCAATTACCCATTCATCTTTGTCTTTAATTTTAGTAGCAAGTACCTTCTCTTCAGGTACATTCTCTTCCAATGTCGAATCATCTTCCTTTATAGCCAGGAATACCCATTCCTTCCCATTGTCAGAACCACTAGTAGAGTCTTATGTCGATTCATCATAAGAATAAGTAATGCCTTCCTCATCCACTATGTAGCATAATTTATCTCTATTTTTTTTATACTTATGCTTGTTCTGATATCCAAGGTTAGTCTTAAAAGATCTTTTAATTCTTTCTTCAAATTTTGAACTATTTTCAGAACATCTAGATGCAAAATGACCAATCTTATTACATGCAAAACATTTAAAAGGTGCTTTTCCTTCATATTTACTTCCTACTGGTACTTTAGGTACTCTTCTAGCAAATAGTGCTTCAAGTTTCTCAAACTCATCATCTTCTCTCTTCATATCTTCCAATTCCTTTGCATATAAATCTTTCCAATCTTTCTTACTGGTTGCAGATGTAGACGCATGAAAAGTAGGTTTGGACTTCATAGCTCCAGAAGGTCCAAATTCTTCAAGCTCAAAAGAAGATAATTTCCCCATCAAAGTATCTTTGTTCATAGATGTATTATCCATTGTTTGCAACTCATTAATAGTAGTAGCCTTCATTTGTAAGTTGGTGGTACGGCTCTCAGAATTTTAGAAACAATTTCATCTTCACTCAGAGTTCCACCACAACATTGAATTCCCATAACAATCTCATTTACACTTTCCATGAATGCAGTAATCCTTTCATCTTCTTTCATCTCTAGGTTTTCATATCTCACCTAGTAACCATCAAGTTTAGCAATCTTCACTATAGGGTCACCTTCATTAAGAGTCTTCAATTTATCCCATATAGCCTTTCCAGATGATTTGTTGGTTAAACCCATTATTTGTTGTTCAAAAAATGCACACAAGAGGGCTTATCTTGCTTTATAATCAATCTTAAGCTCCTTGTCCAGGTTTGCCAGAGGAGGATTTCCAGATGCCAAATTATGAGGTGTGACACCATTTTGTGTGATCTCCCAAATCTCCTTGCCAATACATCTCAGATGAGTCTCCATCTGAATCTTCCATTCTGTGTAATTTGTTCCATCAAGCCTAGAAATCTCTCCGAAAGATAGCTCCAGATGAACTGGATGAACTTGAATTGTTAGTTGCCATAGGATCTTCCTCAAGTGGTTAAGCTTTTTGCAGAGAGGACCAAAGATCTGATACAATTGCTAGACAGTTCAAATAACCAGAAGACAACTGAGAGGGGGGGGTGAATCATTTGTCATAGATTACTGAAACCATTAGAAATTTAAAATTTAATATCCAAACCCAAAACATTAATACCAAAATGCTTAAACCAAATACTAGAATAGCAGTTAAACCAATTAAGCATAAAAAGTAATCACAGAATAAATACCATCCATATGACACCAAGATTTATACATGGAAAACCTAGTAAAGGGGAAAACCACGGTGGGAAGCCTACTCACAATCAGATAATAATTTTGTAGTAAGTATGTGAATTACAATTGAGGGACCTGCACTTGCAAGAAGGCCAACAACTTAGAGCATGTAAGATACTTGATCAGTCCCAAAGACACTGGGGGTGAATCAATGCCTAACTAGTAACCAAAAAATTTAAACTTGTTTGCAACTTTATAACCCAAATTAATATATCGGTAAACAAGTAATAATGCAATAAAGAGAAACAAAAGTATAACCATCAATGCACACCATAACACAAATATTTTTGGTGAGGAAATGTGGTAGGGGAAAAAACTTTGCGGGATTTGTGACCCACAATATTTACTCACTGGACAATATGAATAAGTATTACTTATACAATAGGGGCCTGCACATGTAGGAAGGCCAATAGCCTAGAGCTCATTGCTCAACAACAAAAATGGAGTCCCACTGACTACAAAATTGGATGATTAAATCCAATGACAATGTACTACTCAAAATAGCATCTACAATACTGGATTCAGTACCGGTTTAAGCTCTGTCAGATACCTCTGCCATAAACCTTGCTTTGCTCTACTCTTCTCTTATTTGCTCATAAAATAATTACATCATAATGCATATACAATTATTCGCTCTCATTACCGCTTGTATTCATTACCTAATTACATATCCTTACTTACAAAATGATTTACAAGATCTCATACATATATGATTCTTTACAATACATCATGTTGGCTATACAAATAATATTACAATACAAAACAATATAATCTCCATGTCAGCTAGGAGTGCCGGTAAGATCTTCTATCGGTGTAGACTGGATGTCGATGATAATATCCTTGTTGTAACTATTGGTACCGATAGATGATGTTTGTTGCCAGTGTAACCTGTAAACCATGTTACTAGTTGGTTGCCATCAATGACAACATCAACTATTCTCTTTTGAGTGTATAATGCCAACAATCTCCCCCTTTGGCATTGATGGCAACAGTCATTAGAAAAATCCAAAAGCTGATATCCAAAAATGAAGTCCAAAACTGATCCAGGAATAAGAGTGGTCCCCCTGAGAAAATGATCCCTCATGTACATTTTTCTCCAACACTACTATTCCCCCTTTGACATCAATGACAAAGGATGTCAAAAAGAATCAAAGAGTTGAAAAATCTACCTCAAAGCCTATAACCAGTTATGTACAATTTGAAAGATATCTGCTAAAATCAGATTTTGACTTTGCATAAATTTAGTGCTGTCAGAAATGATGATTTTAGTCTCTCTGATCATCCCGGTCAGATAATGCATCTATTGCTCCGGTGATCTTTCTCCTTGAATGGTTTCTTTAGACAACTCAATCCACTATGTTAGAAGGTTTTCCAATCTAGGACCAATTTTATTTTTCAGCTCCCGAGCCTTCATTCTTATCCTTGCTTTTTCTTTTTCTAATTTTTCAATATTTAAAAAAAAAATTGTCATGTCTTGATCCAAAACTAAATTAAGTTCTGAAGAACCTATCATGTTATCTGCTATATCATCAATCTCTTTTTGTGTTTTCCTTATCTCCTCATCAATATCCTCTATTAGGAGGTGAGGCTTGAATGCTTCCTTGTACAATTCTTTATATTCCCAAATAGTGGAATTAAGTGTCGGTAATAAAGAATCAATATGCTTTGTACAGTCATTAATAGTCTTATCAAATAATTCACCTTTCTCCTTATTCACCCTTTCCTTAATAGTCTCTTCATTAATTTTATCTACAGTTAGAATATTTGAAGCAATGAATTTGGACAATGTGTCCAATTTACCTAAAGATACATAAATATGATCTATCTTACAATCCGGTGCAATCATTTTCAAAATAGGTAAAGTATCATCAATGGCCTTAAACGCTAAGGCGTTGAATTCAGTGATATTCTTTATGGAATCTAAAAGTACATCTATCACATTAGTAGGTCTATAATCCATGGTGGAAGTGCTAGGCGGAGTGTGAGATTCTGCAGTTGGTTCCTTCTCATCTCTAAATTCCTTAACCACTTCATCTATCTTGTTTCCATCATTGACCTCTTCTTTATTTATTGTTTCTTCCTTATTCTTACTCTTTTTTTCAAATTTTTTTCATCCTTACTGTCTACCTTGCTGATTGTCGGTTCAGCTATACTCTATTCTTGTCCCTTTTCTTCTACTGCTTTTGCTTGTGCTGGTTTCTCAATGTTAAGCTGAGTATCATCAGGGATGGTTTTTGATTTCTTAACTTCAGTTGTTTCCTCAATATTCTATTGAGAGTCAACAGTGTTGACCGATGACTCAGAGATCTCAATATTTGTAGCTTCAGCTCTCTTTACCTCTATAGTTTCCTTATGCATGATAATGTTAAAATCCCGCGTGTTCACATTCATGGTAAAAAGAATGTCAGACTTTGAATTAGTGTCATCTCTTGTTATTTCCTAAACCTTTTCTTCCTCAGGTTGATTATCAGTTTGTGTTGGTGCCTCTGCAGTTATTGGTGGGGTGTCTTGTGTTAGTGGAGGAAGATTATCCTTGACTATGATATCAGGTACACTACCATTTTTTCCTTTACCCTTATCAACCTTCTGATATACTTTAGCAAAATATTTATCTATTTTCTGTCTATCCTTATCTTCTTTCTTCTCTCTTTCCACAAAAAAATATTTCCCACTTATCTGTTGTCTCATCTGCAATTTCCTTAACTCTGCTTGCCATAAGGCTAACCTATCGATGACCACTTGCAAAAACCATTTTGTTTGCCTCTGATATTAAATCATCAATAACCTTCTTGGAATTAACAGGATGCACAACAAGTAAAGCTTCTACCTTTAATTTCTTGTCTAATTTCATTACAGACATTCTCCTACCCTCTAATTTTAAGTATAAATCATTACGTAGATCATCTACAACTTCAATAAGAACTTTCTTGTATATGTCTAGGTATAAAATAATACTTTCCTCTATAGTATCCTTATTTGAATCCTTGAAAGAATGATAAAGTTTATTCACATTACTAAGGTTACCTTCTTGGGTGATTTCATTGATCAACTCTTCTGGTGTAAGAGTATTTGGTGCCTTAGGTTCTAGTTTCTTCTTTGAAGTCACTTTCTTCTTCAGACCACTGGGCTCTCTTACAACCTATTATTTCTTTCTTTGTGTTCTTGACTTCTTGGGAGATGGAGCAGGTGTCGGTGAGGGTTTTCTTTTCTTCCTATCCACTCTCTTGAATTCAGCTATCCTGTCACTATCAGAATCAGATTAAGTAGCCATAGGGGAAATGTGAGCTACCGGTTGTTGTTTTGATTGACTTACATTCACACTAGCATCAATACCACCAAGATTCATCAATTCTTCTGTTACATCCTTTACCATCTTAGAAGTATCTTTCATAAATTCTTTTGCTTCATAATAGCTACACCACTTTCAATGGTTTTAGCATTGCCATATATTTCCTCTATTAGTTTTGGTGGAGCATCTAGGAGTATTTTAGCATATGAATCTAAGATGTGAGAATCCACCTCATATCCCATTTCAGTAATCCAGACAGTTCTAGGTCTAACTGCTTCCATCCAAATTTCATCTCTTTTCACTACAAAGCATATCTGTTTATCATATTTATCCACAATGCTTTGGGGAATCCTTTCCCTTTGTCTCATTTTAGCTTGGAAATTCTTAAATTAGTCTTTTACCAACTTATCACCATCAGATACCATACCAGTAATTGCCTCCTTTATCTATTTTCCAACTAAAGTATCATAGGCAAAATCCTTATGTCCTATACCAGGGATCTCTTTTGAAAAGTAAAGCATTAAACATACTATCAAACTTCCAAATTTGAAGGTTCCTTTCTTATCACCTTTGATCTTATGCAAATTCTCTAATAGTTCATCCTTTAACCATTCATAAATATCAATCTTTGCATTGTTCAATATCATCTCATGTGCACTATGAATGCATGAACTTGACACAAAATTCAACCTATTTGTATGACCAACTTTATAGCCAATGATCATGCTAGAAAATTTAACATTTTTTATCCTTTATATCATTGACACTAAGTGACTGATTGTCAAATGTAGCTTTGGTTAAGCTCATAACCTCTTTGTTAGGGATTTTCTTCTTCTTGTCAGGTATAGAACTGGTGCAACCCTGATAGCTTCCTTGGTAATCTTAAATATTGATTCCAACCACATAAATTTATCATAAACCCTACTAAGGACATAGCAGATGGCTTCATCTAAGAATTCTACCATATGGAGGATATCAGTGAAACCTAAATCCTCAACTACCTTATGTTCTAGTTTCACTACCCCATTCTTGTCAGTGATTACATTCATCTACATGTTCATCAAATCTTCAGACCCTAAAATTTCTATGTAACAATGTATGTATGCCCTAGGGTCTTCAACAAATGCGACTCCCTTTGGGGATTCTAGAAAATGCACCAATAGAGTCATCCAATTTTTCTGTCTTAGGAATGATCTTGAAAATGGGTCTAGGTCATTTTATGTTCTCCACAATGGTAGGGTTTTCTACAAATTCGGGAACAGAAGATGAATATGCCATTGCAAAAGATAAATACCTTTTAACTATGAAATCCTTGAATTCTCTGAAAGACCTTTGTTGTTTCACCTTTAGAATGCCTTTTCTCAATTTCTCTCTCTTGGAATGCTTGGATGCTTGGTGAATTGAAATGAGAAGTTACAATGCCTTTATAACCAAAAATTAACTTACACCTGCAATAAATACTTTGCCAGTGAAGTGAAAAATCCACATATCTGCTGGTAAAGAAGAAATATAGCTTCTTACCACCAACTAAGGGTAAATGCATGATCTTCAATTTGTTACCTTTCCCCTAAGGATTATTCCTTAGTTAGATGAAGAATCTCCCACCAGTGCAGGATTACCCTATTCTGTCGGTGCAGAGACAGATTCATCAATTCTCGGATCTCTCTTCCTAATCCATTGTTTAGAAAATTATTGCTTGATTTCAGTCACCTTTTCTTTGCCTTTGTTATTGGATCCTTTATTGTTCACCAGTACAGTCTTACTTCTATAAAATTTTGCAATATGCCCAATCTTGTTACATGCATAGCAAGTTACATTGTTTCTCTAAATAGCCTTTCCATAACCTTGACTGGTTTGAGTTCTACATTGATTAGATAAATGTCTAGATCTACCACAAACATAGCATTTCACATTCATTCTACAATTATCTGAGTTATGACCATTATTATTGCATTTGGAACATTGATCGATGGGTAAGTTTGTATTTTGATTATTCCTAAATTTGCACTGATTTGCTCTATGACCAAATTTGTTGCAATTAAAACATTTCCCATTGAATTTATAAGCATTAGGTTGCCTTACCAGTTTGTTGTGATCATGATTGTTTGCAGTCCTGAAACTTTCTCCATGTTCAAATCCAAGTCCAATTGTTTCTCCATTAGGTTTCTGATTTTTCAGCATATCATCAAGAATATCTGAAATTTTCTTGAATTTGTCTTTGTATTCATTTGTAGTGACCAACTCACTTTCCAAAGTGCTAACTTGTCTCAAAAGTTCCTTTTTGTCATGTTTCATGTGAATCAAATTTGTTTTGAGCATATCATTTTCATAACTAAGCCTTTGAGATTCATCTGATCTTTCATTAAGTCTTCTGGCCAAATCTTCGTCATTCCTCTTTCTATCTTCAATATCCTTGCATAGTCTCATGGTTAAATCTTGCATCTCATTCTTCATGTTACTATTCTCTTGTCTCAATTTCTCTACAATATCTCTAAGAGTTTATTTTTCTTCATCATCTTGATTTTGCAAGTGCACATGTAATTCTTTTCTCTTATTCTTTGCTATAACCAGGTTATCTTGAAGTGCTTTGATAAATTCCCAAGTAGTTCTAAGTTCATCTTCCAGTTTGATATTCTTCAATTTTTCTGCATCAAAATCTTCAAGATCTCCTTCCAATTGTTGTCTCAAACTTTCCATCAGTACCAGTTTCAAAATCTTCCTCAAGTTGTTAGGCTTCTACAAATAGAGGACTAGGCTCTTATACCAATTGTTAGATACTTGATTAGTCCCAAAGACATTGAGAGGAGGGGGGGGGTGTGAATCAATGTCTAACTAGTAACCAAAATATTTAAACTTGTTTGCAACTTTATAACCCAAATTAATATACCCGTAGACAACTAATAATGCAATAAAGAGAAACAAATGTATAACCATCAATGCACACCATAAATCAAATATTTTTGGTGAGGAAACTTGGTAGGGGAAAAACCTCGGTGGGATCTATGACCCACAATATTTACTCACTGGCCAATATAAATAAATATTACTCATATAATAGGGGCCTACACATGCAGGAAGGCCAACAGCCTAGAGCTCATTGCTCAACAACAAAAATAGAGTCCCTCTGACTACAAAATTGGATGATTAAATTTAATGACAATGTACTGCTCAAAATAGCATCTACAATGCTGGATTCAGTACTGATCTAAGCTTTGTCAGATACCTTTTCCATAAACCTTTCTTCACTCTTCTCTACTCTTATTTGCTCATAAAATATTTACATCATAATGCATATACAGTTATTCACTCTCATATAATGCTTGTATTCATTACCTAATTACATATCCTTAAAAAATGATTTACAAGATCTCAGACATATATGAGTCTTTACAATACATCATGATGGCTATACAAATAATATTATAATACAAAACAATATAATTTTCATGTCATCTAGGAGTGTCGGTAAGATCTTCTGTCGATGTAGACTCGATACCAGTGAGAATATCCTTGTTATAACTATCGGTGCCGATAAATGATGTTTGTTGCCAGTGTAACCTGTGGACCATGTTACTAGTTGGTTACCATCAATGACAACATCAACTATTCTCATTTGAGTGTATAATGCCAATAGAGCGCATTTCTCATCACAAAAGAAGTCTCACTGACTACATAGAAATCCAAACTACAATTTGGAGAAGTGTTAAACTGCAAAAGATAACATCTCCTATGCCTGAGTATAGTTCCGGTTAAGCTCAATACCAGAGGACTAAATCCTCTTATATAAACCCAATTAAATCTCCAATTATCGACCAAATCCTTTTCATGAATGATATTACATTATTTGCACATTACATATCCATTTCCCATTCTCATATATATATGATCTACAATGAGATCTTACATCTATATATACAAACCCTCGACCATAAAAAATCAGGTCGGCCACTAGACAATAAGCCAATTACATAATTACAAACCATGTTGGCCTTAGAACAAACAAATAATATCCAGCACATAAGACATCCCAGAAATGTATTGAGAGGTCCAATCCACACGCTTCATTAAACCAGTCCATAACCTAGACCAACCGGGACCTAGTATAGATCCACATGCTACAACAATGATCTTCATCCACCAAGTCTTGAACATGATCACCAACAACATCCTAAAACTACACCAAAAGATGCACCAAAACCACTTATGCAATTCATCAAAGATCTTCATCAAAAGATTTGCCGGTGAAACCCTTGTCGGAACCATAAGCCAAGCTTCTAAGCAAATGGGATAGCATCCGATCACCAAACCAAAACCAACTTACTGAATATGAGCATGAGTATCATGAATAAGCCAATTCCATAACCAAACTATACCGAAGCCTACCAGATTATGTCAGATCCAAATCAACCAGAAACCACTCAACCTACCGAGACTAGAAGGGTGTCGGTAAAGCATCCAAACAACTAGTGTTGGCATCAATGACAAAACATCAATGCAACACATAATCAATTCCTCCAAATGGCCAACAATATGTCTACCCAAGTTAGAAAATAACACCACCACATGAAAGCACATGAAAAATTAGCCCATTTCAAAAAACATTACACCCAAAAAGGAGCTAAAATGAGCAAGATATGAGCTTTCAAAGTTGGGCAAAAAATAGAAAGTGTTCAATGGAGAGGGGATAGATTTTTTTTTTAAATGATGATGTCAACATATCATCTAATTAAATTTGATGGACGTATGGCTATCTCCAAATTTTCACCTCCTTATTTGACTGGGTGTCTGTACTGTATAGATATATGACATGGTAGAATTGGATAAATTTCGTACAAAGGCCTGTAAGTTGATGTGGCAGTATGGATGGATGATGTGGTGTACAACTTATTGATGTGGACTTCCAATTAGGAATTGACTCTGAAATGACGTGTTACCATATGCTGATGTGTGCAGGTGACAAGGTTGCTAGGTGGCAGTAGGTGGTGTAAGGAAAGCAAAGTGCGGAAACGCTCTCCTATCGTAAATTCTAAGGGTATTACAAGGCAAGGAAGTATTTCAATTTCAGTTTGTAGTACATTAAAATAAACACAAACATAAGATTAAGATGAACCAGACAAAATAGAAAAAGATAAAGACATCATATATGCATGGGAAAACCCTTACGGGTAAAAAACCCACCACCAAAAAGAGATCCCTTTATTCAATAAACAACATGATTACAATAAAGTAATAAGATCTTCTTTTATGGACTTTGTTCTCACAACATGCAAACACCTCTACTCAACTAGGCTTCTACAACTTCCCCCTTTTCTCTTCAGCTACCACCACAGTATTTATGCACACCCATCTTCTCGTCGGTTACATCTCTGGCAACCGCCATCTGCCAAACCAATTGGCCTTGGAGCATAACCATCTAGTAACAACCTTTTGACTCATGAATTCATGGAAAACATATTATCCCACATTCATCTAGAAGATGGGTTGGTTCATATTCAAATACACCGACAGAAATATTCCAAGTGTTTGCCTACTAGTCTTCGGTCTAGGCGACATCAACCCGATCACTGAAGGCAATTCCATCGATTTTCGGGAAGACAAATAATCATCTATCCTAAACATCTGATCTTTCTCTATGCACTCCATCATGTGGCACCCCCTAATTGGTTTTGGGTCCTTGCTTTGAAATCTTAGCATAACCTCACTATCCACCCGAAATTATTCTTTGTCACTAGGTCGCAATGGAAAATCTCATGAGCAATTTCCCATTGCGACCTAGTGACCACCGTCAGATATTCTGTGATCACCATCTGATCATCTACAATCTGCTCAGCCTTTAACTCACCTAAGCCTCTCACATGTCCGGTCCCACCACTTGGTCACCATGTCAAGAGGGATATTCCAATGAGCAGTTTCCCATCGCGACCTAGCGATCACAGTTGGATCAACCTTGATCATTGTTTGATCATCCCAAATTTGCTCACTAGCTAACTTCACTTGAGTTTTATCTTGCCATGACCCATCACTTAGTCGCCATGTCATGAGGGATATTTCAATGAGTAGTTTCTTGTCACGATATAGCGACAACCGTTGGATGTTTTCACCCAACCATTAGATCTACTCAACTTTCTCACCCAATAGCTGATCACAAGAAGAGGATTCCACTGGTCCATTTGCAAGAGTCAAACCGATAGTTGTTCTAATGGTATAGGTTACTCCGATTAACTTGAACACTGGTTAGGATAATTCAAGGCTTATTTCCAACAATCACCCACTTGTAGAGGAATTTACTGGACCTATCTACCATGCTAAACACTTACAGATTACACTAAGAACCATGGACTCTAAATCCCATCAATGTTGATATACCATTTAGAAAAAGAAATTAACATGTGCACCTATGCAGAGCAGCCTCATCTCTTTCATGAATACTTCCACCTTCTACCATGCCACTGCCACAGGACATACATAGAAGCTATCCACTGAGAAAATTGTAACTCTGTCTCCCAAAGCACACAAAAGTCATGATCCAAAAAACTAACCAAATGTACAAACATTTGTTACAAACATACTAGAATAGCACCCACAACAAGTGCTAGCACATCTGACTACACATACCCTTAAACCTATTACTCACAATCTCAAGCTCTACATGCAATACACACCAAGGAGCTCCCACTGCATAGGTAATGTCAACCATTTACAACATCTCATAGAAGTGAATTAATCTTTGTACCAAGAGCATTCACAATACTAACTGTAAACAAAAAACTTGCAAACAAGTCTTCACAAAACCCTATATCATATCCTTTCTTCACCTCTAAATGCTAACTGTGTTATCATAGATGAATGCCTTTCAGTTGAACCTATTACTCATTCCAACTTAGCACCATCTATGTTTCCACATTTCTAAGAGCATCTGTAGCTTATCAACCCATGCCAAAACTTCAAATGCATAACCACATTATCATGAAGTACCAAGAAAATGATCAATGCAATCAAAACATAGAAACAAAACTAAGATCAATGTCAAAGTTCCAACTGCAGAATCAGAAACATAAACATGAGACACATGATCTAAAACATCTCATCAAAAGAGATTACATGCTTTGTATGAACATAACCATATTATGTCAAAACTCTAAATACATCTCAAGAGTGTACCCAAACATAATGTAACACATCCTAACTAAGGAAAACATGTCAAAATATGACATAAACAACATCTCTACCAAGGACTTATGAATCCTCAAGATGTTAGCATCTTCAGTCACATGAAGATCATCCACCATCAAATGATGAATTTGCATCACTACCAAAGAACCATGGTACCTAGTCTTATATGGCATAGTGATAGAGCCAGACACCACCAGATGTCTATCTTGCCAGAACAGCTCAGAAGGCATCTCTATCCTCATTATGTGAGGATGCACAAGAAGAAGAATCTTAAGAACTCTTGTTTCCTTTCTTCTTCTTCTCTTTGAAATCCTTCCGAATGTGACCAACCTACCCATAGTTCTAGCACTTCGCTTTGGAATTATTTCCAGGAGAAGAACTTTCCTCTGACTTAGATTTAGACTTCTTGTCCTCTGTCTTGCCACGAACAACAAGGGCCTCCTTGACCATCTCAAAATATTTCCTTCATGTCTCTTCTGACAGCAATGAAGCAACCACTTCTTCCATCTTGAAAGTGGTTGTTGTGATTCCAATGGCCATTACCAGATGATCCCATGTGTCAGGAAGAGAACACAACAAAAGCATACATTGATCCTCATCATAAATATTGACTCCCACAGAGGTTAGCTGAGCAACCATCACATTAAAAACATTTAGATGATCTGTAACAGATGTACCCTCATCCATCTTCAAGGAATATAACTTTTTCCTCAAGAACAACTTGTTTACTAGACATTTCCCTTGATAAATATCTCTAAGTTTCTTCCACAGAAAATGTACAGTCTTTTCCTTATGAGCATTTAACAGAACAAAGTCTGCCAAACAGAGTTTGATTAATCCTCTGGCTTTTCTATTTGCAAGATCCTAGTCTTCTTGCCTCATGCCTGAAGGTTTTTGTCCAGACATAGCAAACCTAGATCTCAATCAACTAGCAAATATTCCATCTTGAGTTTCCACAACTCAAAGTTTGAACCATTGAACTTCTCAATTCCACTCATCCAGAGTTGTTTGCCATCTCAATCTGCAAACAAAATACTCTGCCAAACTCCCAATGAAAATAGAATTGACACCAAACAGCCCTACTCGACAAGGATAACACAACTAAATGACTCTAATACCACTTGTAAGGAAATCAGAGTGCGAAAACACTCTCTAGTCATCAATTCTAAGGGGATTACCAGGCAAGGAAGTATTTCAATTTCAATTTGCAGTACATTAAAATAAACATAGATAGAAGATTAAGATGAACCAGACATAATAGAACCAGAGAAAGACATCAAATATATGTGGGAAAACCCTTATGGGTAAAAAACCCACCACCAAAAAGAGATCCCTTTATTCAGTAAACAACACAGTTACAATAAAGTACTCAGATCCTCTTTTATGGACTCTGTTCTCACCACACGCAGGCACCTCTACTCAGCCAAGCTTCTACAACTTCCCCCTTTTCTCTTCAGCTACCACCACAGTATTTATGCACACCCATCTGCTCATCAGTCACATCTTTGGCAACCTCCATTTGCCAAACCAATCAGCCTTGGAGCATAGCCGTCTAGTAATAGCTTGTTCATTCATGAATTCATGGAAAACATATTATCCCACATTCATCCAGAAGATGGGTCGGTTCATATTCAAATACACTGACAAAAACATTCCAAGTGTCTGCCTACTAGTCTTCAATCCAGGCAACATCAACCTAATTGCCGAAGGTGATTCCATCGGGTATCGGGAAGACAAACAATCATATATCCCGAATGCCCGATCTTTCTCTCTGCGCTCTTCCACGTGGCACCCCTTGATTGGTTTTGGGTCCCTGCTCCGACATCTTAGCACAGCCTCACTATCCGCTTGGAATTCTTCTTTGTCACTGGGTCCCCATGGAAAGTCTCACGAGCAATTTCCCATCGTGACCTAGTGACCACCGTCGGATCTTCTATGATCATCATCTGATCATCTACGATCTACTTAGCCTTTAACTCACCTGAGCTTCTCACCTCCCGAGTCCCACCACTTGGTCTCCATGTCATGAGGGATATTCCAATGAGCAATTTTCCATCACCACCTAGTGATCACCATTGGATCAACCTTGATCGCCGTCCGATCATCTTGTACTTTCTCACCAGTTAACTTCGCTTGAGTGCTCTCTTACCAGGACCCGTCACTTAGTCGCCATGTTGCGAGGGATATTCCAACGAGTAGTTTCCCATCGTGGTATAGTGATAGCCATTGGATCTTTTCATTCGACCATCAAATCTACTCAACTTGCTCACCCGATAGCCGATCACAAGAAGAGGATTCCATTGGTCCATTTGCAAGAGTCAAACTGATAGCTATTCTAATAGGATAGGTTACTTCAATCAACCCAAACACTGGTCAAGATAATTTGAGGCATATTTCCAATAGGTGGCTACTAGAAGGGCAATTGCCAATGAGAGGTGCTGGACCAATGATAGACAAGGACCAATGGCAGGCAGGGGCCATGGTGGCTAGGAGCAGTAGCAGACATGGAGGCCGGAAGCGTCGGTTGAGGGTGGAAACATGGACTAGATGGGCCACTAGTTGTGGTGGTGGTAGGATGAGCAGTATTCGATGGTAAAACCGACGAGAAGGGTCGGTGGAAAATGAAGGGTGGCACTGAGAGTCGGGGGCTGACAAACAAAGTCGGTGGTGGTAGAGGGCCGGGAGTAGACCTATCAAAAAGGAAGCAGTGACAAGAGGGGAGCCCAGAGTGGAGGATGCTGGTGGCGGGGTACTATTGGTGAGCCCTGCAACTTCTACAGTACATAGTATGGGAGGGGGTGGTCATGAGAGCCCCCCATCGAATAATAATTTTTTTTTTTTTTTTGATAATTGATTTTTGAAAAAAAAAATTTACATATAAATTTAAAAACTATGAATATAATTAAATGGAAAATAAAATAAATTCATAAAAATAAAAAATCTGTATCGCTAGCCAAATTGGCTAAATTTTTCCTTTAAGCCCCAAAATCGGTTTTCACCCAATATAGGAAAATTTATAGTCAAAATTCATGGAAACGGCCACTTGGACTCAATGGTGAGGCTTGATTTGGTCTAGGATGCCTCTATAAGATGCTTATCCTTAGATCTACCTCTTAATCTCCTTTAATGACATAATAAAATCTCTCCAAAGGCTATGCAATGGTGCTCCAATCGTTCTGATACCAAGTGAGATTATGCTTGAAGCAACCAAGATCAAAGAGACCAATAGATAGCACAAAGACAAAGAGAGATAAAATATGACAAGAATAAACTATATTCCTATCAAGATGCAAAAGATATCAACTATATCATCAAGAATTACATGCAATGTATGATGAGCCTACTTATAAAGGCAAGGCTAAGAGATAAGAGAGCACATAATGATGACATGTGGTTCAATGAGATGCAAGGGTAGGTAGGAGAAATAGTAAAATATTCCACATGAGGTAGATCACCCACCAAAGGTGGATCATAACAACAAGATAAGACCACAAATGGTGGAATTTCTCCTACATACACACTCCAAATGTATGCCCATTTCCCTAAGTGTCTCATATGCAAACTACAATGTTATACATGTACCTAAGTAAATTTAAGTAAAGTATATAATTATATCCAAGATAAATAAATAATTACACCAACACATCCAAATAGCAATATTTGAAGCCCTACTCACCCCTATTAGCCTGCTCTTCACCAGGTCCATCTGACACCACTAGTCACCATTGGCAATGAAGGAGCGTTTTAGCCCTCTATTGTTAATTCTTGCCCACAAGCTCTTCCATTCTGTAAGAGTCAAATTTCTACAACACACCAACCTCAACAAAAAATATTTCCTCTTTCATCATTTTGGTGGTTGGTTTTGCCACAGACTTTCCTCTATTTGATATTCCAAATACCCTCTTGAAGTCATGTGGCTTGAAGGAGACCGTGATAGTTAAACCTTGGTACTCTATAATGGATTTCTATATGCAGGGCTCATAGCCAGCCACTATGGTTTGAAATACCAAATTGAACTCCTTTATGTTGAATACCAACAATTTTTTTCCTCTCTATCATGCCTCGTACAAAATCTCCCTTCACCACAGTTTGTTCCTCTGTTGGCTTCCCTCAGTCATATGTAATCTTATGAAATCTCTTGGTCTGCTAGGTCTTATTTTGTTTCCAATAGTCATTTGGGTCCATACGAGCCTAACCCACCATGTGCACCTACTATTTTCCATATAGGTTTGTATGGATTCTCCCTTCTGTCTTCACCATGTGATTTCGTGCTACTAGCATACTAATATCTATGTTGACATCATACGAAGAGGTGTACACCAATACATTGTCCCTTTCATCAATGTCGTACGGTGATGCCTCCTGTCGATTTTCATATAACTAAGAATCATATAGTGTTGTTTTTTGTATGAGATCTTATAGTGATATTTCTCCCTATGTTGTTTGTACAATCTTGCCTCCCTTACTCATGTAGGTGTGTATGAATTAGAATTCACCCTTCCTCTCTACAGTCTGTTGAATGCTATGCCAAAACCTCTTTGCTTGTTTGCTATGCTTAGAATGTCCGAGTAAATACATTTATAAAATTTCTTTATTTTTAGGTTTAGGGTATGTTGGGACTCATAAAAATTTGGTGAATTTGAGGGGCCCATTTCAAAAATTTTGCATTTGCACTTCATCCTGGCATGGTTTATGGTAGTTTTTGATTATTTGCCTTATCGGCAAGACCTACTCGATGAGGTCACTAGCGGTGTGTGAAGCTATCGGGTATCAAGTGGAGCCGTTTAATGTTACGCTGATGACTCGATGAGTAGTGCGGAGCTCAAAAATTTGTCATTGCCCATCGGAGGTCAAGTTTTCATGCTATCTCGATGACCCAATGGGAGTTCTCGGGCAATCGGGGGGAGTGGTTTCATGTTATCCTGACCACTCAATGACAAGGTACAAGCAGAGGAGGTAGATATTAGTGACATCGGCCATCGAAATAGCACAATGTAATGTTACCTGATGACCCAATGGAATGTCATAAGGTGGAGGAAGATGGTGTCAGCCATTGGGATAACATGTTTGGAGGAGTCCCGATGATCCGATGGAAAGGCCCATGCATAGTCCATTTATCCCACATTGGCCGCGGGGATGAGCATTTCAGTATTTATATGCAAGGCCACATATATCCTTAGTGTCAAATCTTGTGGGCTTTTGGCAAGTAGCAGCTCAACATTGGTGGGCCCCTCATGTGTGCTTGTGTTTAAGAGTGGTCAAATTTTGTAGTAAAAGGAGAAATTAACAAGCGAGCAGGTTGCAGAAGATCAGACGACCATCACTTTACCGCTATGTGAAAGTGCTCAACTATTAATCACCATGAATTGGCGACTATTGAGGTGGCTGACAAGTGGCGAACACATGGTGACAAGCAGCAGAACATGTGGCATGTCATCAAAGTGAATGTCGAGCAGACATTGGCCATGATGAACCTCTAAATGGTTTCACCGAAAGCCTGGTTCCATCGACAAAGGCACATTGAAGAAATCTGAAGTGGTTCTACTAATAAAATAAGGGCATCAATGAAACTGCAGGTTCGATGAGTCATATGAATGACTTGCCGAGGAGGAAGTTTGGCTGAAATACTGATGCCGAACAAACCAAAGTAAAATGGTGGGCCTAGTGGTATTGAGGTGGCTGATGAGGCAGTGGCAGGTTAGATGGTGGCCAGCCGGACCCCAGAATGAATGAGGAGGTGCCATGCAGTGGAGCAAAGGTGGCGTGTCATTAAAATGAATATCAAATAGACCATGAATTTGATGGATCACTATAAGGACTCACCGAAGGCATCAGTTTCATCAACATAAAAGGTGTCGATGAAATTAGGGTTTCGATGAGACAAGAAAACGGCTAGCTGAAGAAGGAAGTTTGGCCAAAAGAATGATATCCAACATAAGAAAAGTCATAGATCAATAGTGATCTGAGGGAGATCAATGGTTGTCACCAAGTCATAATGGAGAGTAGCTCACTAGCTATCATCGTGACTTGATGACTAGTTGGTGGGACCCGACAGAAAGGGTGAGATTAAAGAGTGGACCCAGGTCAGAGGGTAGGTCCGGTCGTGCTCGGGTGGCAGGACGAGTGGTGCATGAAGGGACTCCAAGGCCAATCCAGTGGTGACACATGGCAGAGCACAGAGGAGGGAAAATCAAAATTAAATATATGGTTCAAACTATAGGTAGAAATGCAGAAGATTTAAATGGTTGTTGTGCCTCGTTGGTCGGAAGCACCTGAGAGATTAATGCGCCTGAGGGTTGAATTTTTGCCCGAGTATAGGCATATTGCATATCATTGGAAATCTCTCAATCCATGGAATCCATTTCTATAGTCAAGTGTAACCCACAACAAATATTTTTGGGGTGGATACTTTGGGATCTTAGAATTTATTTCTCAGTCTAAAAGATTAGATTTTCTGTAGGCCAAGTTGTGTGAAACAGTTAATGCTGAAAGATAGGGTAGTTGCCATGGTCAGAGAATGAAATCTAATTTGGTCCTCCCTTCCTTATTATTCGAGGGTCTTCTCATTTTGTAAGGGTTCCATATTTTTGGTGAGCGAGGCTCCTAAATCTTGGTTTCCAATTTTGAGTATTTTTCAAATTTGTAATACAATGTCCCTTTTCAAGTAATAGAGTATCTTCTTGTTGTAGATGTTTTTTGCTGCAGGTCACATATATGTAAGGCATATATACAGTTTATTGGATTGTCTCTAGGCCTTCTCTTATTTTCAATGAATCCAATCTTCAAGGGAGTTTCGGGTTTGTCCTCTCAAAGTGGGAGTGCAATGGGTGTTCTTAGGTACTCTTCAAGGAAGAGCTTAAATTCTATGAACAATCATTTTGGATTCAAGATAATGTTTGGATATGTATGATCCTTTTTTGGAGTTTAGAATGTATTAATGTCAGGAATTAACACAAGGATATCTTTCTCAATAAATTGGATTTTCAATAGAAGTTTTCATTTATAGTTTGATGTATGACTCCATGCCCTTGGATAAGGTATTGGTCTTGCAAATTCTAGGGATTCTCAAAGATTTTAAAATATCAAGTATCCATTTGCTTTTATGTTTGTAGTTTTAGATGTTCCATCTATCTCATGCTCCAATATAGTTGAGATGTCAATGTAGATCTATCCCATCTATAGTAACCTCCTTGTTGTTGAGCCTTTTGAGATCCATCTACTTTTATTGATGCCATATGTCTGTGACTAGTTGTATTTTGTGCATCAAAGGGTGTCCCCCCCTAGGTCTAGCAGAACCTGAAGTGTAGGAGGATCATTAGTATCCTATGTTATGTTGTCCAAGCCCTGAAGCATTTCACTGATTGAGATTGGCTATTTCATAGATAGTTTGCAGGTGAACTTGGGTTTCTCTTTTTTGAGAACAACAGAGTATATGTCCTCAATTTTTCATAAAATATTCTTTTCCTCACCATGTGCAATTTTTTGTTTTGTAACTTTAGAATATGTCCCTTTTGTTTAAATTTTTTAATATTTCTTAACCCTTCCCCCTTACTTTTTAATATTTGCCTTGCTTTTTCTATCTCTAATATTCTCCTTTTAAAATATCCTTTTAATATTTTAGTTTGGCAAGAGTTTTTGAATTTTAGCCTTCATACCTTTAATTTACCATGGGGTTTTTCAACTTGCTTCCTCTGGATGTTTTTTCTATCGTTTCCTTGTACCACTTCTTCTTCCAGAGCTTGTATCATCCTCTTATGTTTACATGACTTATTTTTTTGTCCTTGATGTTTCACTCCTTTTCTCAGTATTACCTTATTTCCAACATCTTCTTCCTTCCACTTTTTGCTTGGTCCCACTTGATCATCACCCTCCTTCTCTGGATCCTCCATTTTCCTCTTTACCCCAGTGATATCTTCATGAGGTCTTACTCTGATCTCTGAGTCATGCAACCATGCACATGCGTGCGGTAGTCTCCTGTAACACTCCTTGAGGCAACATGTTCCCACATATTTTAAGTCCCATATTTTTTCCACCAATGGTGCCCTTCCTACTCCTTTATAGCTTCCATCTATGTACTGACCTCCATACTATTGGTACCATGTCACCTTCTTGCCATCCACCTACGGTGGGCCCGTAGGATTAGAGATCACCTGGTAAAGTGTATTGGGGCCTTCTTCCCCCTCACCAAGTTGTGATGCTATCACAAACAAGTCTTCAACTTTTAGTACCATTTTCAAACATGGTCCTCAGGTTTCTCTGTACTCCTCCAAATCTACCTCTTCTTCCAAGTCGACTGGATCCTCTTCCTTCTCAACAAGTTTTACCTTCCTTTTAGCCTCTTCTTATTCATCAATGTCATACACAATATAGCCTTTTTCAGAATCCTTCGTACAGAGCTCTCTTCCTCCAATGCCCCATGATCCTTATCCATACGACCAAATCACCTAAATAGGCATTTGTAAGGTGCTTATGAATTATAGGTACTACAATGCCTTCGACTTGTTTAGGAATGAGTCTTTCTTCAATGAATATGAGTGTCTTGGCCCAATTCTTGTTGTGCCAGTAGGGTTCTACCACAACCACAAGGTCTTCTTCCACTTCCTTTCTTCATCTAATAGTCTAGTCTCCCTTCATGGCATATCCCAACATGTTGATTGATAGGATTGGTTTATCATATTCCTGATACAATTTCATCTTCGAGTCATTTACAGGGTCGTGTATTGGGGTATCATCCAGGGTAAAAAAAATTACTACTCCATTATTCCCCACTTATCTTATTTTATAGGGCCCCAACTAACAAAATTTTAACTTACCAAGATGAAGGTCGTTGCGGCCATTACACTTCAGAACTAACTAAACAGGACAAAAATTCATTTGTCGGCAATATTTTTCATGCTATTATTTTTGTCTGTGTTGGGCCACTTCCATTTCCCACTACACCATCATTCGACATTCATCTAACTTGGAGAGGTTCATAAGATGGGATTTCAGACTCTCCTCTTCTCCTAGATGGTTGTCAACAACAATTTGTAGGCTTGGTACAGTGTACTCTGCCAACACCACGACTTCCTAGTCGTACATAAGTTGGAATGACATGTGACCCATCATCACCTTGTATATTGTACGATATGCCTAGAGTACTATGAGGAGATTCTCCTCCCATTCCTCTTGTTCCACTCCACATGACTTATAAATGATGGAGATAAGTATCTTGTTTGTGGCTTCCGCCTGACCATTTTCCCGTGGATAGTACGGATTGGATAAATTGTGAAAGATTTTGAATTATGTCATCATCATCCAAATGACCTCATTAATAAAGTGAACTCCTTGATCACTTGTAACCTAAATTGGAATCCCAAACCTGGTCACAATTTTCTCATATAGGAACCTTGGAGTACTCATGGTAGTGTTGTCTAGGAGAGCTCTTGCTTCAGCCCACTTGGTGAGATATTTGATGGCCACAATAATGTACTAGTATCTATGCATATTTCTCACCTTGAGAGGCCCTACAAAATCCAATCCCCATCTTTCAAATAGTTCCAGTGGCTGAGAGGGGAATAGGGGCATGAAATCCCACTTCCATGGTTTTCCTGTACACTAACATGTATCACATCCCACAACCCATTCCCATGCATCATTATGCAAGATTGGCCACCATAACCTTGCCAATAGTACTTTATATGCAGTAGCTTGAGGTCCCATCTGGCCTCCCATGAGTCCGTCATGAGCTTCATTTAGTACACCCAAAATTTTCTCCTCCATCACATTGTTGGAATCCAATAACATTGAGAGGGGGGGAGGGGTGAACCAGCGTTATACCAGAATGATCAATTTTAATGTTATTAAAACATGCATACACCAATCAGTATACCACTAAAGAAATAATTGAAATAAGTAAAGAAACCAATAAGCCAATCACATAAATGAACACCATATAACACATAGAGATATATGTAGAAAACCTCAAAGAGGAAAAACCACGGTGGGATTTGTGACCCACAATATCAGTTCACTAGCCATATGAAGAGATATTACAAAATATAGGGACCTGCGCTTGTAGGAAGGCTTACAACCTAGAGCACACTGCTTAATCACAAAAGGAGCCTCACTGACTACATACAAATCTAGACTACAATTTGGAGAAATGATTGAACTGCAAAGATAATATCTTCTATGCCTAAATATAGCTCCGGTTAAGCTCTGTTTGTTTCGGTCTGAAACCCTAAACCCTTTATCGAAATATCCCTTACATAAATATCCTCACATACATGAACTCTCTCATATATTTTGCATCTCCTATCCATCCATATTCACATCCATACCTTATATCAAAATGATCTAACCACTGACCTATATACCCTTTACAATTTATCATGCCTTATGTCGGCTTACAAAGATAATTACAATGTCAATATACATGTCGGCTAGATAACATAAATACATGAAAAACAATTTCCAATGTCGGATCCAAAATGATGTCGGCCTCCAATACCGATAACCTGATACTAAACCATGTTGGCCTACATTGCCGGTAACCTGAGAATTCTAGTGCCAATGCTAGTGAAGTGCCTATCGGTACACAACTAACTCAAAATATGAAGCCAGAATAAACTACCATGTTTCCACCAATGACAACATAGTGAAACCAACCAATTGAGTGTCAATTGCCAACAATCTCCCCCTTTGGCATTGATGGCAACAATCATGTGAAAAATGATCATGGTTTCAACTATCGGTTACATCCTGAACCTGCTCCCCCTGAACTGAATATTCATTTATGATCATAATAAAAAATACTCCATATCTCCATATCTCCCCCTAACGTATATTAATCCCTTTTTATTTTTCACATCTATATCACTCCCCCTTTGACATCAATGCCATCAAAATTTCTAAAAAGAATACAAAAATCCAAAATCGGGATGAAGAATGAAAGATATTGTACAATTAATATCCCATAAATACCTTATCGGAGCTTAATATATTTGAAAATTTCTATATAGGCCTTCTCCAAAATCTCTAGATAAGTATCCTGACCAAATTTGAAAGTGTCGGAAATACATACAAGTCCATTTAGGATATGGGCAAATGACTCTTTCTCATTTAACTCTGTCAATGTGGGCTTACCAACCATATCTATACACTCCTTCCTATGTACACTAAGTGATTCCAACCAAGGACTCACCAAACCTTTGAGACTTCTGGCTCTTCTTATGACTTTGTCTTTTTCTTTCTCAAGAACAAAAACTTGGGCTTCCAAAACCAAAATCTAACCATCAATGGATGTAGTCAATGAATTCAATCCATCAAAAGAATTGGCTATACCTGCAATTTTCTCCTGAGATTTATTAATGTGAGATTTTGCCAAGATCAAGAGCTCAATGAAAAGTACAATAGAGAGAAAATATAGGACAAGAATAAAATGTATTCTCATCAATAGAAAATGATCAATAAAATCAATTACATACAATGTAGATGAACCTGCTTATATAGGCAAGGCTTATGGATATGTGAGCACACAAACATGACATGTGGCTCAATAAGAAACAAGGGTAGGTAGGAAATAGGTGTGGGTAGGTAGGAGAAACAATATAATAGTCCACATGAGGTGGATCACCCACTGAATGTGGAGTGTAACAACAAGATCAACACCATAAAAGGTGGAAATTCTCCTACACACATTATCCCAATGTGGCACAAACACCCAAGTGTCTCATACCCAAACTACTATGAAATGCATTTCCTAAGTAAACTTAAGTAAGTGTAATAATATCCAAGATGAATAATTATTTACACCAACACCCCCCCTTAAGTGCAACTTAGGGGAATGAACTTAAGTCTACTATGCAACTAAGCAATGCAAGATGGGTCCCGGCTACTAAGCCATGTTAGGTACCCATGTACAAATGCAAATGCATGCAAACCAATGCAATGAAATCTCTCACAAAGTGGGGAAAGAGAGAAAAACCCAATGGGACAAAACCCTCCCCCAAAAGAGAGATGAAAACTAGATACAAAGAACTCTCATAGAAGTATGTGAAGGACAAAACCCCATGTGAGGAAAAAGTCCCCCCCATATGAGAGAAGAAGAGAAGCTAGGAAGCCCCCCCTCAATGTGGAATCTGTATTAATGATAGAAGCTCGATGTATGAAGAAACTACTCCACGAACATCGAACAATATTCCTCCCCTTAGGAAGAAACAAAACCAAAGGTGTATCCATGAAGTCTCCCCAATCATGAAGGGAAGATGTATGAAGAAAACTCATGATGAAAGGAATCTTTGAAAATTGCTCAAGTGTCCCCATGTCGATGCTGAAAGATACCCCCTCCAAAGGTGGTAAACTGTGCCACACTGCTGAAAAAGGCATTCCAAGATCTAGTGGAGATGAATGTAGAACAATATCCAAAGACTCACATGTCTCCTCAAAACATAAAGAGACCTCCTCCAACTACTATACATAAGTATCCACAATCATGTCAACCTCGAAAGAATGATCATGTAGAGAATGAACAAGAGGGTTAGAGTGTTCCCTCACAACAATCTAAGAAGGATCACCTTCATCAAAGAGAAGATGAATGTCATCAACGATGTCTCCCAAATCTACAATGTAGGATTCCATAAATAAACCTACAATGTTTGTTAAGTAATCATCCCATGAATCTAAAGTTGAAAGACAATGAATATCTTGTTGCACTGAATCACATGAAGGCAAAATTGTTGCACTATCTGCATCATCAGGTGCAATAGGTGATGTGATATCAATATGAGGAGATGAAATACAAGGCTCAAGAATGGGGTCACATGTGAGAATCCCCATGTTCAAGTGTCCAAAGTTCTCCTCAAAAATTGAACCATCACAAGAAGTGTGATCATCATGTGTAGAATCATCAAATGCAAAATCATCATCATCAACAAAATCTGAAAAGGAGTATAACTGAGATGCATGATCAACCACCCCAGTCATAATGATAGCTCTAGTCTCCAAGTCTCTAATGAAAACTGACTCAGGTGTGAACTCCACAACTCTCTTAGTTGTTCCATGTTTGATTTGATAGATAGAAAGGAGATTGTTTGTCAAGTGGGGTACACAAAACACATTATTGAAGGAGTTATCCCCAATGTCAATAGATCCTTTCCCAATCACATCCATGTATGTATGATTTCCCATCAAAATATATGGCATGGTGCAAGGCTCAAATGTAGAGAACATAGACTGTGAAGATGCCATATGATGAGAAGCCCCTGAATCTAGAAGCCATCTCTCTGAATCATGACTGATAGTAGCACATAGAGCTTTTCCTTTTCTTGTCCCAAAAGAGTGAGTCTTCCCACTTGTAGAAGCCATGAATGCTTGCCCTTTTCCTTTTGAATGTGAGGAAGTGGAAGTTGATGAATCATCCTTCTTGTAGACATTAGACAAATCAATGTTATGTTTTTTGATGATATGTGTGAGCTCATCAATCTTCTTAGAATGGCAACAAGGCTCCTCATGACCAACCTTTTTACAATAGGCACAAGCAGGTCTCTCCCTCTTTGGTGAATTATCCCTCTTGGAAGAGGATGAATCTCCTTTTTATGGAGAAGATGGTGGTTTGTCCTTAGGCTTTGATTGTCATTTCTTCTTGTTTGAGTTGTCCTTTCCTTGTTTTCCTTTGTTCCCTTGATTTGCCACTAATGCTTGAGACTTAGAAGCCTTAAGAATGCCCATGCTTATCAAATTAGTTTGTTCCATCATCAACATTTCATTGAAAGCATCAAATGTAGGCATTGTGTAGCTTGAACCCATTGTCATCCTATGGGTTTGGAAACTAGAAACAAATGCTGCATATTCTTATGGAAGCTTGCCCATCAAGTTGAAGATCAATGAGTATCCTTCTTATCATTGCCACAATCTTTGAGTTGTGCCCTCAACTCATTTGTCTTGGTGACATAATCGTGTATAGTATCAAAGTTCTTGGGATCCAACATGGTGAGATCACTATCAATTCGATATCCCCTAATCTCATCAACTTGACCATACAAGTCTTGAAACTTTTTCCAAGCATCCTTGATTAGAGTACACTTCTCAATATGAAAAATGAGATCCTTTGATACATACTTTCTTAAGGTACCAATTGCCATGATATTTTTAGTGAGAAATCCAAGCGACCAACTAGATCAACCTTAGGATCAATGGGAGCAACAATAGTTCCATCAATGTAATGAGTTAGTCCTTTTTCCATAAGTTTACTCCATGCATCAATTTTCCAAGTAGCATAATTATGAGGAGTTAAGAGAGGAAACTTAGAAGAACCCATAGCAGCAAAAAGGAAGGAACACAAGAGCACAAAAGCATAAGAGACACCCCACCCAAATTAACTCAATCAAAGTACCCCCCCTAAAATGATGATTTTGGCACTTTATATGTAGTGTGTGTACAATAGGCCACTTGCAAACAATGTCAAGGTAGAATTCTGATTTTGTTTTACAACTGTCCCAATAGGTTGAGAACTACAAAGAAAAAGATCAGAAAGATAGATCTATGCAATACAAATGCCAAATTGGCCAAATAAGACCATATGAAGAAAGTATAGCCACAATTGCTGCAAACTGATAGCATATTCTGAGAGTAGACAAAAAACAATGCACTTTCAAAAAAATGACACCTGAAAAGGAGTTTGTATGAGCCCAAACGGAGACCTGGAAGTTGCAGAAATGGGGATTGGACAGGTACAGTCACCAAAAATTGAGAATTTTAGCCCATTTCAAAAAAAATTACACCAAAAAAGGAGCAAAAATGAGCAAGATATGACCATTTGAAGTTGAACTATAAAATCAAAAAGCTCAATGAGAGGGGCTTGCAAATTTTTTGAAAAAATGATGACGTCAGCAAACTATGGGGTTAAATTTGACGACCATATGACTGTCGTCAAAACTTCATGGCTGACTAGGCGTTGACATGGTGTTGACTATGCAAGTGATTTGGCAGCCAACTGGGCTACTGACGTGGCCAAAAACATGACGTGGCAGGGTTTGCGTGTGCTCCATGTGGTGCTGATGTGGTAGGTCTCAGAGACCGCGTGGCAGAAGGTGCAGGGCCAGCGAGAGGTATCAGCGGTGAGGTTCTAGTAGCAGTTTTCATCGGTGGTGGCGCTGGAGGTGGCGGGGCTAGCAGGGTCAGTGGGGCCAACGAGGGCGGCGCAAGTGGCGGGACAGGGAGGCGGCAAGGTTGCGGCGAGGCTGGGGTGGAGGAGCAGCCCAAGGGCAGCGTAGAGGATAGCGCGGTGGGAGGCTGCAGTGGCTACAGCTGAGAGTCTGGGGCCTATGCCGGAAGGTGGGTGCCAGCGGGAGGTGAACCTGCAGCAGCGGCGACCGAGGGGAGATCGACGGGAGGCACCGGAGCAGCAAGGCCACCGGGGAGCTACGGGCGAGCGGGGAGGCCGCCGAGGAAGTTGCGGGCTACGGGGAGGCACAGAGGAGGAGCCGCCGAGACTTGCGGGTTATGGGGGGGGTCTTTAGACCCCCAAAAAAAAATTTTGAAAATTTTTTTTTTTCAAAAAAAATTTTTTGATGAAATTTTTTTTCTGAAAATTTTTTTTCAAATATTTTTTTTTGAATTTTTTTTTGAAATTTGTACAATAATAGAAAAATTAGCGAAAAAAATTTTCTCACCAAAATAAGCCGACTTTATAACCAAAATTCATGGAAACGGCCTTCTAGATGCAATTGCTAGGTCAGATCTGGTCTAGGACGCCTCCAAAAGATGTTGCTCCTCAGATCTGCCTCTTGACATTGCAATAATGCCTCTTCAAGATGAATCAATGATGCTCTAATGGCTCTGATACCATGTGAGATTTTGCCAAGATCAAGCGCTCAATGAAAAGTACAATAGAGAGAAAATATAGGACAAGAATAAACTATATTCTCATCAATAGAAAATGATCAATAAAATCAATTACATACAATGTAGATGAGCCTGCTTATATAGGCAAGGCTTATGGATATGTGAGCACACAAACATGACATGCGGCTCACTAAGAAACATGGGTAGGTAGGAAATAGGTGTGGGTAGGTAGGAGAAACAATATAATAGTCCACATGAGGTGGATCACCCACTGAATGTGGAGTGTAACAACAAGATCAACATCATAAAAGGTGGAAATTCCCCTACACACACTATCCCAATGTGGCACAAACACCCAAGTGTCTCATACCCAAGCTACTATGAAATGCATTTCCTAAGTAAACTTAAGTAAGTGTAATAATATCCAAGATGAATAATTATTTACACCAACACTTAATCCTCTTATCCAAATTAACTATAAGAAAATCTATGTTACAAGATACTCTATAAATATTTGTACACTGCTTTAAATAATTATCTATCAATTTCAACTTCCTTTCAGACTCAATCATTTGATCAAATGTAGCTCTCTTTGCCTTTGTGAACTTCTCTAGTGCTTTCCAGTTTGAAATCTACTACAAGGATTGAAAATTCTCTGAAATGTGTTCAATGACTATCTTAAGCCTGCCGGATGGGCTCGCTTCATTGTTAAAATTGCACTCCGAGACTAGTCTATGCAAAACAATGATAGACTATGATGCAGATCGCTACCCACACACCTAAGGACAAGCCCAAACAAGGTTAGACTTATGACCCCCCAAATAATCACCAGGGTCCTACAAGAAAGGACTCCACACCTTGGATGAGTCTACTCACAAGTTCACTAGGCTTGGGCCTACTCAAGATGAGTAAATACCTTAATACCTACCCTACACCATCCTATGACACCCTAATCCTAAGGGCTTGGGATTTGGTTCATTTATGGCCATTGGAAACTAATATAAGCATTGGTTTTGGGATTATTCTCCAGCTCCTTAGACCTCCTTTAGAAACCTACCCCTAGGCTTATAGCCCTATTTGGTGATAAAATGGATCTTAACTCCAAAATTTCCCACACACCCATACAAAAAAATTACCATTTTACACACCCTTTTTGAATTTGAACTTATCCCCAAAATGGTTTGATCAGGTCAGGAATTACAAGGTCTGATCCCTTTAAAGGCCAAGAGACCTAATAGGGGCAATTAGGCCTATTTTCCAAAGCAACTACCAATCAATGAACTCCAAATAGAAAAAAAAGTCTATGGGAATGTGGGGGATGGTAAGTAACCTTTAATTCTAGGTTTGTACACCTAGAATCCACCACTATGCCATTTTATGATGACTGTCCTAAATCTTGTCCTAAGTAGTCACATAGAGATGCCTACCTAATTTTGCTCCTTTCTCCACACAACCAAGTTTCCCCTACAAAAAACCATGAAAAACCTAAATTAAAGAGGCCTATCCTACATTCCACCAAAGGAAGAGTCTTCTAGTGGACTAGAATGCAAGATAAGACCACTTTTATTTAAAACCCTCTCCAAACCCTCAATTTTTGAGTTGCAGTCAGAAGAATGGAGGGTTCTCACTACTCTAGAACAATTAGGACCTCATACCACCACAAAAAAAAATATACTTCACCCCTCTATCTACTCCATGGATGGTGTGATTCAAATCAATCCGTACAGGCATGTACAACTCCTACAAATTCAGAATTTCTGGGAAAACAATAATATTTAGTGTTTTATTGCTTCGCAAACTCCAATTATAATAGAAAAAACCTTGGGAATCATGTCCACAAGAATTATACAACTCTCCAATGGTTTCCAATGAAATTTGGAGTAGGTTGGAGCTGTTGAAAGGCTTCCCCCATCATATTTCAAAAAGTTGCACTTTTGCACTCAAAAGTTGCATTTTTTAAAAAGTTGTAATTTTGCACAAAATATTGTCAAACTTGCTAAGGTTGGGATCCACACACATGGATCAATAAAAAACTCCTAAAATATGTCTAAAACCTAACAAACACAATATTAAACCATCTACTACCCCTATGGACCACATTGTCCCAATTGGCTTATCAAATTGCCTAATTGGTGACATGGGCTTACATGGTGGGGTTTATTGGCCACATGAAACTCAAGACACACTAAGACACTATAATGTTCCTATTATTCATCCTTAGAGTCATTATTGGAGTGTTAATGAGGTGCCCCTACATGACACTGATCAATAACACCTTTATTTTTAGATCCCTCCTTCATCATTTTCTGTGCAACCATCATCATGAGTTCAATAGAACTCATCTCGGTTATGCTTTTCTTTTCAACCTATGAGGTATCAATTGAAAACAATGATGGACTCACTACCGGTTCCCTATCGAATTCCTCTTTCTTCTCCTCTGATGAGTTAACCTTTATAGCTTCCGCACTTGCACCGGTGACTTCGCCACTTGGTGCACTCTCAGTAATTGTCGGTTCCTCCCTAGGAACTGTAACCTCAACCTATAAATCTATATCCGGAGGGCTGTTGTCCTCAACATTAGTATCATGTACATTATCAACCTTTACACACTCTGCATTGGTGGGTATCTCATCATTTGTCTTTACATTTGTATCTATCGGGGGTTTAATTTACACTATCTTAATATTTTCAAAATTGAGGGTGAAGTACACATAATACCCTTTCCTTTTCCTTCAACTGGGATGTTTGTAGTATCTATCTTAGATTCTAGTGAAGTATAAAAACCATGGTTCTATTTAAAGAACTTAACCCATGCCTTGTGGGTCTTCTTGATTATCTCATTTACCCTTCCTAACATAAGACTGATTATTCTGTGTTTGCTATTAAAGATTTTCCTATCTGCCACCTCAAGTGTCTTATCCATTTCCTCTAGACAAATAGAAACACAAACAGATAACAACTCTTGAATTTTTATATGCTTGTCTTCTAGCATCTAGCATATCATACAACTGTACCAGTATTTGGTTTTCAATTTTTATCAAGGCTTTCTTATAAATATCCAAATATAACAAAATTGCTTCCTCTACTTCTCTTTGTTCATCATTTTCTAAATGTTCATAATAAAATTGTACATTCTTTAACATACCATCTTTAGTAATCTCATCAACCAATTTTGCACAAGTCTTTGGTGGGATGATACTTACATTACCAGATTCAATTGCCAGATTAATATCATCCTTCTTCTTCCTTCTTCCCATATCAGATGGAGCTAAAGCTGTTTCTTTTGGTGCTTTCTTTTGTTCCGATACCCTGATAGTAACTTTCCTAACGGTTTTCTTCTTAGCCTCTACCTTAGTTTCTTCATTTTTATTCCTTATTACCCTTTTGAATGCCAGGGGTGTGTCATCTTTCGATTCAATATAATAGGCTCAATGAATATTTCTGGTTCTTTTCTCTTCTTGCCTTTCTTTGGGACAACATCAATCAATGCTTTGATGTCCTATGAAACCTTCTCAAAAAATTTACTTACCTTTCCTTCCCGCTTCTCTCTCTTCTTCCAGTTGAACTCAGTTTCAACCTCTTGTGTCTTCTGCTTAGTAGTGCCAAAGGTTTTTACAGTTTCATCTACTAGTGCATCAATTAACATCTGTGCATAAGCATCAAGAATCTGAACATCAACTTCATAACCCATCTCCTCAATCCAGATCTTCTGGGGTTTGACCACTTCCATGAGTGTTTCATATTTCTTAACTATGAAGCATATGTTAGTTGATTATTTCTCAACAATGTGCTTTGGAACCCTCATCCTCGAATTCATAGCCTTCTGAAATACTTTAAAATATCCCCATACTTTGTCATCTCTCTAACTACCCAATGTAGCAATAGACTATTTTAGTTGTCTCCCTACCAGGATATCAAATGCCCATTGTCTCTTCCAAAAACTGGGAGTTTCATTAATGAAAAATAGCATTAAACGGACAATTAGACTACCATACTGGAAATTCCCTTTCCTTTCTCCCTTAATCTTTCCTAGGTTTATCAATAATTCATCCAACATACAACCACATAGATATATCTTCTCATTCTCCCTCATCATCTTATAAGTTGCATGAATGCAGGAGCTAGAAATAGAATTTTGTGGGTTTGACTGAGTTACCTTGTAACCGATGAGCATTCTTTCGAATCTAATGTTCGTATCGGTGATAGTATTGATTCTCATTGACTTCCTATCTGATGTCGTGTTGGTAATCTTGTTAACCCGATGATTTGAAATTTTATTCTCTAGATGTTGTCCAACCTGTGGTAAACCGGTGATTGCCCTAATGGAATCCTTTATAATCTTATAAGGTATATCTAGCCAGATAAACTCTATACACACTCTACTCAAAACATAGCTAACAATTTCATCTTCAAATTCTAGAATATCCAGAATGCCGGTAAACCCTAGATCAACAATATGTTGGTATTTAGGTTTAATATTTCTAGAGTCTCCCATTAACACATTCATGTACATGCTCTTGATATCATTTGTTCCCAAATCCTGAATTAGATAGTGGATGTAGGCTCTTACTTCTTCAACATACACAACTCCATCTAGGACATGTGAAAAAGTGGCAACTGAATCATCTAGCCACATGCGGATATCACTTGAAAATCAGTCTAGGATGGTCTTTCTATTCTCAAATTATGATTCCCTCCTATTCCTCCTTGTAATAAAATTTAATAACTCTGTTTGCATATGAAGAGGATACCAAGAAAATAGAATTCTAGAACAACATATAACAAGGTTTCAAGAAAACCTTCTACACTTTGAACTTATCCAAACCTCGGGTGGGTATACCTTTTGTGAATACTTTCACGCTTTTAAATTGAGATCCACAGTAAGCCAATGCTAAAAACCTATGGACTTCATCACCTCAATAAAACTAAAACATTAAAGAAAACTTATGCTCATTTTTAGCATTTGATCCCAAGAAAGATAGAAAGGAATCCATAACTGATTCCAGTGTCTTATCCAGGCTACAAAGTCACCTAAATCAAGCAAGAGTTCCAAAACTAAACATTCTCATACATTTCATCACTTTAGCTTTCATGAACCCTATACATGCCTGACATATATATAAGTTCTTTCCTTTTAAACCAAAACCGTTTATCAAATTCAAAGCAGCAAACAATTGATCTACTGACAGAAATATTTCATGCATATTATAATCCCTCTCTTGAAGAGAAAAGCCAGAAATATATCTATAAGATTGCCTTACAATCCATGCTTAATAAATTAACCCTAAATTCTTGTGATGATCTTTTTCTAAGTCCTGGTATCCATTTATAACAATATGGATGCTGCAGACACCTAAAAATGGTCAACGCTTGCGAGGTCATACTTTAACATTTGCGCATTGCCTCATTTTAGGTTTTTGCATTACATTAACATTTCTCCTATGTCACGCACTTGATCTTTATCATTTGCGAGCATTGAGTCATTCTTCTGTATTCTTCATTCATCTCGCCTTCGAATTTGGTCTTGTCGACAACAATCTTCAATCATGATTTTGGTCGATCTTTGTCCTTGTCAATCTTGTCATATTGCGATCGATTCGTCATCGATCCTTGTCCTTTTCAATCATGTCAATTTGGATCAATTTGTCATTGTTCCTCGTCAATTGGCACATTTCTCAATCAAATCGTTTATTGCATTGGTCATTTATCAATTTAAAATCATGACATTAATTATCTTCAATCAAGACCTAATTGTCATCCTTACACTTCTAATTCGTCTTCTAGGGTTTTATGATTTATTCATTTAACCTAATTTGTCTTTTCTCTCTCTAGGATTACTAAATTATTTATTAATCCTAAGTCTTCTCATTACAATTAAATCTTTATTTAATTGGCTAATTATTCTTCCTCCTGTAAATTAATTAATAAATGACAAATTATTAATTAATTTACCTAATTTCTTCTAGTTCCTAATTTCCTATTTTTCCATCAATTTCTAATTCCTAATTGTCATCAATTTCAATTTTCTAATTTTCTTAATTTCTAATTTCTTTTCCCTCCTATTTCATCTTCCAATTCCATGGGAATGACATTTCAATTTGTCATAAATTGTCATAATTGACAAATCAATCAATTTTGACATAGAATGTGTCATAATTTGTCATCAATTATCAATCAATCAAATTTTGCATAGAAAGTGCATAATTTGTCATAATTGACATAATTGATTTGCAATTTCCATTTGAATTGGATCATGCTAATCTTGTCATTTCTCCAATTTCTCTATAAATTGGATGATTTTCTACAATCAAGCCCTAATTTTTGCGAATCCTTAATCAGACTATTGAATTTACACTTCGAGTATTCTTGTGTCAATGTCAATCTTGCTTTCACAATCAGGTGTATGCACTTGAAGGTGAGATCCACAACAAACCTATTTGGAGAAGAAAGAAGAACAATGGAGCCGCATGGAAGAAGCATCCAAATCGTCATCTGGTTTGCATGATATTTGCTTTTGAATGCTTTGTTTTTATGTCTCTATTGAGTGTGCTTAGGATTAGATCATTGCAATGTGTGTTTATGATTGAGCTAATAATGATTAACATATCTTTATACTTGCTTTGATGATTCCTAATTTCCTATGCCACATTAATTGGTGAACCCGACGTGAATACTAACCTTCTAACCCCTTTACTATGTTTTGGAGTGGTTTCAAGTTGATTTTGCAGGTCAAAAACCCAAAAACAGGGCCGTGCAGGGTATTCTGGACACTTTTGCGCTTGTGTAAGACAACTTGCACCTGTGTCCTGCATCTTGCACTTGTGTAGGTGACATTCTGTGCTTGTGTCAGACATCTTGCACCTGTGTCATGAGTTATGCGCTTGTGTAAAGTCCAGAACAGAGCTGAAAAATGCAGTGTTTACTTGAAATTTTTGGTGTTTTTGCATTCTGTTTTCTGTGCTTTGGATTTTGGTACTAATTATTTGTGCAGAATCTTGGCATACTCATGGAAAAGACTACAAATCAAATTACTAACATGTGTTATGCAGAATCGATGGTCAAAGACAACAAATCAAACCTCTAACTTGGGTTTTGCAGGTTGCCTTGGAGAAACAACCAAACTGTGTGTTTGAGATTTTTAATTAGGCACTTAGTGATTTATAAATAGGTTGGAATGAACATTTGTTTGCTTTGATTGTTAAGTGTGACATTGGAGTAGGAGAGTATGCTCTCATCCTTCATAGGGTGATCAGAAATCCAGATCTTCGATACCATGCTTGTGTTGTTGATTGTGTGTCACATTTAGAGGGCCTGCCTTCCCGACCACTTTGCTTTTGTAAGCAAGTGATAATTGTGAGAAGGGAATGACCCAAAGTGAGTATGGCTAGAATTCCTTGGCATTCTAACTCACTATAAAAAAATACCCGATGAGCGAAAGCTTTGAAGGAAGTGTTACGTGGGAATTGCAGTTACTTGGGAAGTGATGACCCTTGGACTCTTTCTCATATCAACATCTAAGTAGGGCCTCTTGGTCTAAATTGTTCTTGCGCGACTACATTTGTTTGGTATCTTGATGGGCTTAATGTCTCAATCATGCTTGCATGACATCAAGGAGTAACGCTTAACAGAAATCCTTACTAAACACCTTGTTTTTAGAGGCCAAAAACCCTTCTAGTTGCTTGAGAAGGACAAATTCGGATACTTGGAAGAGATACTAAGTTCACCATGGGGAGATTCCATGGGGACTGATGCTTGGCTGCCCTGAGAAGTGAGTGTCGTGGAGGGGAGCCCGTGGGGTCAAGCATCTATGTATTCTCCTTGAATCTCATAATGAGTCTACCTCTCAAGTAACTAATGTCTTTGCCTACCATAAGAAATGTGGAAATGAGCATGAGTGTCTTGAGTCTAAGTTGTAATATCTTGTATTCTTTGTTTGTCAAAAGTTGAATTGTGTATCATTCCAAAAAGCAAAACAAATTGATCTAACATAAGATTAAGCACAAGAGACATTCATCCAACACAAGTTCCACAAAGTTCAAAACACATCTTCCAATATGATGATCAAACATTGTTCCAAATCTTGTCTTAACATTCATGTCACTTACATTTAGATTAATCCTAGGTTGCATTTTTCAAAGTCATTGTCAAGTATCAAGGTTAGGTTTCACCTAAGTCATACTTCTTTTTCATACCAATAAGGGTCATCCATTTGCATGTGTCCTCTTGCACTAAAGTCATACCATTGTCATACATTCATATTTGCATACCCTAAGTCTCTTCATTAAGCTTAAGTCATTATCATATCATAGCAATTGTCCCTTTGCATATAAAAACTAGGTCTTGTCATACTTGAGTAATCCAAATATTTGATAAACCCTAAGTCATTGTTAAGAAGTCTAGACCTTATCAAGTCTTTTGTCCTTTTGTCATCAATATCATTTTGTCAAACCTAGCTTAGTATCCAAGCATATAGGGGAGACATTGTCATCTTGTCCTTTGTCAATTAAGTCCTTTTGTCCTTTGAGGTCTAGACATCATTTCAATTTCCTAAAGGTCTCTTTTAGATTTGCATTCATAAGTTTGTCAAAATCTTCAAAAACAACCAAAAACATAGGTTGCATTCTTTCCATAGATTGCATTTTCATCTATTTAGTTTGCATTTAGTTGCATATCATACATTATCCTTGAAAAATTCCAAAAATATTGCATTTGCATAGTGACATGTCTATTGAAACAAGGTTCCAAGCACCAATGATGCAACAAAGTTTGACATATCAACCGACAATGCAATCAAATTTTAATCCAAGGCAATCACAATTATATCCAACCCAACAACAAGGCAATATTGGTCAAACTTTTCATGATGATGTAAATGTCCAAATACAAAAACTAGAGGAGAAGCTAGCTCAAGAAAATGAGATATTGGAACAAAGAGTGAAAAACATTCAGAAGAATAGATCACAAATGTCCAAAATGTTTCGAAAACTTCCAGGTCGAAATCCAAATATTGAGCCAATTGATGTCAAATCTCTTCTTGAACGATCAGACATACCAGCTCTCCTCTCCCAAATAGAGATGATGAAACAATTTCAAGAAAAGAGACAACATCAATTTCAACATTATGTGCCTTCACATCAAGAACAAGAAGGTGTTTACTATCAATCACATTTTCAACCATCACAACCAATGGTTCAACCAATTGTCCAACATATGCAATCAACACAACCAATGGTCCAATTTCAACAATATGTCCAACCAACTATACAATGTCAACAAGTGGTTCAACCAATGGTGGAATATCAATGTCAACAACAACAACCAAACATTCAAAAACAAAGGTTGCAGCCCACACCAAGCCAAGTTTCAAACATGTCGAAACAATTGAACCAAGTCCAATATCAAAACATGACATCAAACCAAAAACATGTTCAAATTCCAGATACAACTATGTCAAAACCTTGAAAGAAAGGTGGCTTTATTGCAATGATCTTAAGGAAACGACCAAGTGAGTTCTTTGAGGAAGATCAAAATAATACAATTCTGTCTAGCAATGCCTCATCCCCCTACAAACAAATTGACTCTCCAGTGGCATCTATCCCTACACCTCTAGAAGTTTCACAAGAACCTTCCATATTATCCTCACCAAACAATACACCCAAGGATGCAATTATCCAAGAGCTATCCATGATTGATTGCCAAGATAATCCAATTCATGATGCACGTCCTTGTCATGTTTCAGAAATACAAGATCCAATGCCACCATGCACTTTATTGCCATTACCTATTTTAGAGGACCCCATTCGAAGTCCTTCCTCATGTTCAAACATTGATTCCTTGCCAGAATCCATCACAAATGTTCAAAGTGCATTTCCTTCATGCCAAAGCATTGATTCCTTGTCAGAATCCCTCGTGCATATCCAAAATCTAACCCCATGTCAAGAGGATAATTTAGAGCATGAAGAAACATGTCCTAAAGAAAATCAAGATCAAGATCCTGAAACTTTATCATCCCATCCAATTGTTGACCAGGACCCCATCTTCCCTGACACTCACGATGATTCCCCTATTCTTGTCCATCCTATCCAAAGTCCTATTGACACTCCATTCCTTGAGCAAGATCAAGATATCCCAGTTCATCCAATCCCAAATGATCCCCTTCCATTTCATGAAAAAAATGTCCTTTCAAATCCCATTGACATTCCACTTCCTAAGAAAGATGAAGATATCCTTTCTATCCTTTCTGATGATCCCATTAAAAGTCAAGAGCAAAGCACCTTTAAAGAGGATTCCAATGATCTTCCTCCTTGTCAAGATCAAATTATTCCTTCAGATCCTCCACAAGATCCACTTGTTCTTCCATCTCCTTGTCTTAATGCTCCATATACACTCCAAGATCGCATTTCTTTTGATGATCCCATTATTTCTCCCATTCCATCTCTTGAAGAGCCTATCATTTAACCATGTCCACTACACAATCCTAGTCCCCCTCATGATCCTAATCCCCCTTATGATTCTAAAGTGTTAGTGCAAGATGTTTATGAACCCTCAGCATGCATAATGGGTTCTTCCACTTTGGTCCAATCCAATCCATTTCAAGATCTCATTATTTCTCTCATATCATATCCACCTCATAATGGACTCGCGTCTTCTTCTCAAAGCAAAGAGTATCCTACAAGTCAAGATATTCATAAAGGCAAAGGAGTAGACCTTCATGAGAAAGAACCCCTTCATATCAAAGAATATACTAATGGTCATGGCTACAAAGCTCACACTCAAGGCGTTGGTATCCCTTCAAAGTCAAAATCCAAATGTCCACCTTCCCCATCATCGCTTCCATCCATTCTAGGTCCCTATATCCCTCCATCTCCTATGCAACATCAGCAAAGGAACACATCTTGGAGAACCTTCCATCCATCTCGCATGCCTCCATATCATTCCCATCCACACTGACATTCATTCCCTCTTCCAAGCAATTTGGATGCCAAGCATAAAAGTTGTAAGTCTAGAAATCCACATGTATTCAAGGATCAACATGTCCAATATAATCGACATGTCAACACAAAGAACAATATGATCTATAAAGAAAAGGAAATATCCAAAAGGCCACAAAGGCCCACTGAGCAAAATAAAGCAAAGTCAAAATATATATGGGTTCCTAAATCCCTTTTGCAAGCAATGCACTCCAAGGAACCACAAAAGCATGAAAAATCAAAAACCATGTGGATCCCTAAGAAGCTCCTTGAAGCACAAAAGCCTAAAGAAACATCCAACTTGGCATCCAAAATTTCTATTCCTCCATCCAAACCTTCCAAGTCTGTTCCTCCACCGCCTTCTTCATCCATTTTGGGCCCTTATGTCCCAAAAACCCAAGCTATTCCTCCATCCAAATCTCACAATCTGAGATCCATCTTCCCTCCATCAGTCCATCACCCCTCAAGGTGTGTGCCAATGTCGATCTTGCCTTCATTTCTATCCACTGAAGCCCAATTCTTCCAATACCCTATCCATTATCCAATGCATATTTTCCATCCTTCCATCCCTTTGATCCAATCCTTTGCATAAATCCTTGCCTTAGTTTCATCTCATTTTCCATGTCCTTATCCTACCAACGTCTTTGAGCATACTTTTAAAGGTCATGGTCCAATTTTTTAAGGCTACTATCCAAACAAAAATATGCTTGAGTCCTTCTTCCATCCCCTATCATGTGTCCATCTTCTATTGAAAAAGTCAAAATACAAAAAATTGAAGAAAAAAATTTGAAAAAAAAAAGTGAAAAGACAAAAAAAAAAAGAAAAAAGTAAAGAAAAATAATTCATCCACTGGTGAAAACCTGGCAAATAGGCCCTTTGGGCAAGTACCATGATGAAAACCTGGCAAACAGGCATCATGCGTAATTTATGAACTTCTTGCACACCACACTTGGGGGCAGGTTTCCTCCTTCATATCCTATTGCCCTTCTATTATCCTATTGAACCCCTGTCATTACCCTCCGTTATCCTATTGTCCCTCATGTCCAGTTTCCCTTTCCACCTTTGATCTTGACAAGGCTGAGAATCATCATGGGCATCACGCATCTTGTTTGCAGCTTTTAGTCTATCATAGCTTTTGGTCATTTATCCATTTGCTTATTATACCCTTTCATCCATATTCCCTATCTTATTGCAACCTTCAGTCCATGTCCCTTATCCATTCTTGGTCTTGCTTATCCTATCCATATCTTATCACTATCCATACACTCTTTTTCTATCTCTTGATCTTGATCTGACATAAGGACACAAAATTTAAACATGGTTTCAAAACACCTCTTGACATGTCCCTCAGGCCATGTTCCTGCTTTACATTGTCATATCCAGTTTCTTGTCCCATCACGCAATAGCCCTTGGAAATTTCATCCGTATTGTCTCCATAATAAAAGGCCTTTGTCTTCCCTCTATCCACCAACATTTCAGAAAGCCTGTGTATTCTCTTGTCATATTCCTTGCCTTGCTAGACACTGGGGGCAAAATCATAAAAATTGAAAAATGTCCTGAAATTTTTTTCCAAAAAACATTGAAAAATGTCCTGAAAAAATTCAAAAAAAAAAAAATAATAATTGAAAACTGTCCTGAAAAAAGTCTTAAAAAATTGAAAAATGTCCTGAAAAAAATCTCAAAAACATTTAAAAAACGTCCTGAAATAATCCAAAAAAAAAATCAAATAAAGTCCTGAAAAAATAAAAAATTGTAAAATCTCGAAAAACATGCATTTTGCAATAAAGTATTCCCTTTATGCATCGACAGATCACTGAGTATACATCCAACGATTTGCAATCAAACACTGTGCTTTAATGAAATCACACATTCACAGAGGACCTTTTTCAATAAAATCAAACATTCAAACTGATCACAATTGTCTTATCAATCAAATATCAACATCAAAATCATTTGTCCTTGTTACTGCTATCATGGGTCTTATACAGGATGTGGTATACTCGAAACCAGACTGTGTCCTGTCTTAGACGGGGTACCGCATTTCCTGAAACTAGACAGCATGATCGTCCTATCAGCACTTTCAACTTTTGACAATGAAGATCAAGATGTTTGTCTGATTTGCTTGAATTTGTGCATCTTATCTTTTTATTGATTTATCTTTGGCTTCGGTCATGTTCCTATGTTGCTCGATGATGTCACTGAGTGATTTAGAGTGACCGGGATGGTTCATGATCCTTTTCTTTTTTGATTGTGAGTGTTGCTTGTCTATGATGTGTTTGTCTTTTGCAAATAGGGATGCATTTCAGCTCTGGCCTTCAATGCCATGATGCTATGCATCCATTTTGCTACATAAAAAAAAAGGTTCTCACCTACAAAGTGCATTACTGAAAGCAAGTTTTTCATCATCTCTAACTGCCCTCTATCTCATTTCTTACTAACATTTCTTCCATCAGTCCGGATAGTCAGTTCGGTCTAGTGCTCCGATATCCAAACACATACACTACATCCTGCATCCATTTCGTTAGTACATTTGCATTACATTAAGCATCATATCAAGCATTTTATCCATTTCATACTATCAATGCATCAAAAACACATAAAAAAAAATATATCCATACATGTTCCACAATTCATACATCAACAATGCATAAGTCATCCATACATGGAAAATAACATCAGTCATCACACATTGCATCTCATCATATCGATGCATATCATATCATATGTCAAAATAATATCGGAGTACTAAATTGGACTATCTGTCCTAAGTATGGCCCGCAGGCTGACTATATAATGTCAAACTACATAATGTCCACTGTCTGTCATAAGAAGCATGTGCCTCTGTCACTGGGTTCTCCCTCTATCCTCCTCATCCCTACCATGTCTCAAGTCCTGCTATTGTATCTCTATCCGTGCTTCTGAGTCTATGTCATAACATGAAGCAGTCAGGTCGGTTCTCTCGTGTGATCAACGGATACTGTCGACTTTGCATCACAATTGGGGCAAATTTTGTCAGTTTTAGGGTTTGCTCCTATGGGTTGCATTTCTTCATTTTCATGTCTAATCAGGATTTTTTTCATCTCATTTGACCTATCCTATCCTTGTCCCCCCTTTTTAGATCATTTGCATGTTATTTTGACCAAAATTAGGGTTTTCCATGCATAACTGCGCTTGTGTCAAAGAACCTGCGCTTGTGTCATGTAACCTGCGCTTGTGTCATGTAACCTGCGCTTGTGTCATGTAACCTGCACTTGTGTACCCTTACACAAGTGCAGAAGACCTCACACAAGTGCAGAAGACCTTACACAAGCGCAGAAGTCAATTTCTGTATCCCTTGTGGGCCCCGCAATGTCCCGCAAGCAAGTCAAATTCATGAAATTGAAAACAAGGGTTTTTGAGATACATATCGCTGCTCCCACATCATCTGATCATTTTTATGTGCATACGCATTCCCCGAGGTGATCTACCATTTGAATGTTCGCCATCTCTCTGCAAGTGTCCTTTTCCAGAGCAACAAATCCTCTTCTTGGGCTAGTGCAAATGAACAATTTTTCATCTCTTGGTCTCATTTATAGCTCTTTGTCATTGCATAGATGGATGTGCATCCTCTCCATCTTATGTTGGTCATGGTCTTCTGCACCTTACATTGCTTGTCCTTCATGCATCCGATCTTTGATTGTCAGTCCGTTCGATCCTATCATTTTTATCGATCAATTGGCCTCTTTTCTGTATGTTTCCGACCAATTCCTTGAGGGGGCATGCATATGTGATTATTATTGTCTGAGGCATTTTCATTATTGTTCTTTGAAACAACGCTTAAAATTGCATTGTCTCAAAGAGGGGCAAAATGTAGACACCTAAAAATGGTCAACGCTTGCGAGGTCATACTTTAACATTTGCGCATTGCCTCATTTTAGGTTTTTGCATCGCATTAACATTTCTCCTATGTCACGCACTTGATCTTTATCATTTGCGAGCATCGAGTCATTCTTCTGTATTCTTCATTCATCTCACCTTCGAATTTGGTCTTGTCGACAACAATCTTCAATCATGATTTTGGTCGATCTTTGTCCTTGTCAATCTTGTCATATTGCGATCGATTCGTCATCGATCCTTGTCTTTTCAATAATGTCAATTTGGATCAATTTGTCATTGTTCCTCGTCAATTGGCGCATTTCTCAATCAAATCGTTTATCGCATTGGTCATTTATCAATTTAAAATCATGACATTAATTATCTTCAATTAAGACCTAATTGTCATCCTTACACTTCTAATTCGTCTTCTAGGGTTTTATGATTTATTCATTTAACCTAATTTGTCTTTTCTCTCTCTAGGATTACTAAATTATTTATTAATCCTAAGTCTTCTCATTACAATTAAATCTTTATTTAATTGGCTAATTATTCTTCCTCTTGTAAATTAATTAATAAATGACAAATTATTAATTAATTTACCTAATTTCTTCTAGTTCCTAATTTCCTATTTTTCCATCAATTTCTAATTCCTAATTGTCATCAATTTCAATTTTCTAATTTTCTTAATTTCTAATTTCTTTTCCCTCCTATTTCATCTCCTAATTCCATGGGAATGACATTTCAATTTGTCATAAATTGTCATAATTGACAAATCAATCAATTTTGACATAGAATGTGTCATAATTTGTCATCAATTATCAATCAATCAAATTTTGCATAGAAAGTGCATAATTTGTCATAATTTGTCATAATTGACATAATTGATTTGCAATTTCCATTTGAATTGGATCATGCTAATCTTGTCATTTCTCCAATTTCTCTATAAATTGGATGATTTTCTACAATCAAGCCCTAATTTTTGCAAATCCTTAATCAGACTATTGAATTTACACTTCGAGTATTCTTGTGTCAATGTCAATCTTGCTTTCACAATCAGGTGTATGCACTTGAAGGTGAGATCCACAACAAACCTATTTGGAGAAGAAAGAAGAACAATGGAGCCGCATGGAAGAAGCATCCAAATCGTCATTTGGTTTGCATGATATTTGCTTTTGAATGCTTTGTTTTTATGTCTCTATTGAGTGTGCTTAGGATTAGATCATTGCAATGTGTGTTTATGATTGAGCTAATAATGATTAACATATCTTTATACTTGCTTTGATGATTCCTAATTCCGATGCTACAGATGCAATACAAGCTTCAGACTATCCTAAGAAAAGTTTGTTACAACTACAATTTTCTTCAAAAAGAAGTTACAAATCATTTTCAATCCTAACAGCCTTTTAGTTTGTTATTCCGCTGCAGCATCTTCTTGAACCTTTGCTTCTTGCACCACATATTTTCTTGTTGACTCTTGTAACATGTCATCAATAGGCCAGGAGAAGCTAACAATCTTCTTTTTCAATTTGTCCAACCTTTTCCAAGTATTTCTAATTTTCTTAACCTCTGATTCCAAAAAACCATAATGTGACTTTGTCTTCTCTATTTCTTCAATTGTCTTGAAAAACAAAGATGTGTCATCTATATTAATGACTTCATTCACCCTTTGAGACAAGTTAGCTCCTAGCTCATCAAGCCATACTTGTTTGTCCTTCAACTAATTTGGACTAACAAAACCCCCACGAAATAGTTCAAACTTATGTTCAGTATATTTCTTCCTATACAAGTTGGCTTTTCTCTCTACACTAGCTCTTCCTTCTTCTAACCTGGTCATGTTTTTTTCTAACTCGCAAGTGGATTTAATATTGGTATCAAACCCTGCCTCATCATAGGATGCACACATGAGTTCCAAATACACCTCTCTAGGCATCCACTTATTCAAAATTAGCTCTAGAGTAGGCTTGTCTTCATTCAACTCAATCAAAATATCCAGAATTATTTTCATGTTAGTGTGCACAATGGGGGCTCCTACTATATCAGCAAAACTCAAAATTGTAGCCCTAACCTTTTCCTCATATTTATTGGCAAACAGGACTTGAGCCTATTTTATCTTTTCTAACTCATGATGTACGGTATCAGCTAGTTGAAGACCAGAAGACATAGTAGAATGGGGAAATTTGATGATAGGACTAGTGGGTGCTGGAGAAGATGCAATCATTAGAGTAGAGGACTCACCTTTCTGGTATTGCCCTACCAACTGACTCTGTAGTTTAGCAATGAGGCTATCCCTGTTGGCTATCTCTCCTTTGGCTTCATTACAAGCCTTTAAAATTGTTTCTAGTTTTACCTAGAGATCAGCCCTCTCTTTAGCTTCCTTCTCAGCCACTGCCACACTGCATTTTGCAGTTCCTATAACTATGCTAGCAGCTTCTACCACCCCTATGTCCTACACCCTCTTGACAATCATACCTCCAAGGTAGCTAGACTCTGAGGTGTCCTTCCTTCTTCTACTCTCATCCCTCTTTAAGGACCACATGACCAAAGAAACATTGTCCTTGCTGAATGTCACTCCTTGCATGGGCTTGGTTTCCTTCTTGACTGCTTCAAGCACTAAGGCATCTACTATGTCCCATTCAAGAAGGATTAGCACACCAACCTTTGATACCATTTCTCTCCCCTTTTCAAGAGTAATGGCTTTGAATTCTGCCATCATTTCTTGCTTCACCTCTTCCTCCACTATAGTTGCATCTTTGTGAGGCTTCTCACTCTTTTTCTTCTCGCATCTTGCCTTCAATTGCTCAATGTTTTATTTCCAAACAAATTGCATAAAGGACCCCATTGTAATAAAATTATTATTAGCCAAGAACTCCTCACTGGCTTGTTTGATAGTAGGGTCTAATTCCTTTCCTTTGAACTCATTTGTAGTCAAGTTCATCTCATCACTAGGTGGTTCTTCAAGCATTCCCTCTTGTGTTTCCTCATAGGTGTAGGCAATGTCCCTGTGACTCCCTAATTGCAACAATTTCTCAGCCACTGCCTATTCATCTCCCACATGGATAGGGGATTGGGATGGAGAGTATAAGGGTTCACCTATTTGCACCTCTTTTCCCACCCTTTGCCTTTTAGGGGAGTCTTGGATGTTAATGACATCTTCTATTGATCTCTTTCCTTTTGAAGTAGAGGGCTCAGTAGTTACCGGTACTAACACATAATTACCCAGAGGAATGGCCTTAGTAAAGGCATACTTAGCTAGAACCAGCTTAGCCTTCTTAGGATTATTTCTTATTATAGCTTCCATCTTTTCCTTCAAATTCTGCATTAGGTCTTCAAAATAAAGAATTAAGAGTTTAACTTTTTCCTCAAAGGGAGTAGAACTAGACAGAGGGTCATAACCACTATCAAATTGGTGAATAAAATCAAGAGCCCTTTTGTATGCTACCCATTTTTCTTTTCTCAATTCCTTCTCATCTAGATTGAATTCATTTCTAATCAGATCTTTAGGAAAATGGAATCGATGTGGTCTACCTTTACAGACTACTCTCTTTCTGAGCATGCCATTGAAGAAATATTTAGGGTCAACAAACCTTAATACTGCAATAGACAACCTATATGGTTGAAATAAATCATCAAAGTGTTTCCCACCACCCTTGGTGATTACAAATTGATGAGCCATGGTGACAGTTGGGAAAATTTTCCCTTTTCCCCTATTTGTTAACTCTACCTCTTGCACACCCCCAATTTGCCTCAAGATCTCTGAAATTCCTATCTTCAATGGGACTTGGTAGGGTAGTAAGTATGGGGTGCCTCTGAAACCGTAAACTTTGAACACAATAGAGACAGGGTATAAATATATATCACCCCAATTATGACCAATCTTGATACTTTCAGCAAATTCTTTAGGCCTAAGGAATTATAAAAGAGCCTTAGGGATCCTAGGGTTTTGTGAGCACAAAAGGATCCTAAGCCTAGATGCAAAACATCTAGAAAACTTCAAGTAACTGGCATCCTCTCTGTCCCAAGACAAAATTGTGCTCCATAATTGCACAAGCATCTCTTCACCATCCTTCTCCTTAACTAAGTCCATTTCCTTTGTAAAATAATCAGTACCTTTGAACAAAAACATGTGCATAAGGAGAGAGTACCACCCAAAAGGTCTGTCCACCTTACCATTTTTTATACCTACCAGCGCTGCATGAATTGCATCAATGAGGTAAGGTGCAAAATCAAAACTTACTGCCAGAGAGGGGTTCAAAATATGTGCTATCATTAGCATGTAGTGAGTGGGCATGGTGGTTTCAGCATCTTCCCCAAAAATTTGACAAAGTGACCAATACATGCCTTTAGCCCTCAGAGTGAAAAGATTTATAGAGAAGGGTTCCATGGTACTAGGGCCAACAACAGTTAGCCCTCCTATTTGGACAAAAACTCTTTCAAAGGGCCATTCCTGAGGTGATCTTTTTGTACATCATAGACCTATGTAATCGTATCAAAATTGATTGGCTCTAAATAATTTGATACCTCACTGAGCTTAAACACCTTCCTAAATTCATCATCATTTATCTCAATTAAAGCTTCCCCATTTACATTTCTAATACATTTAGCAATAGGGTCATAGTTATTTGCAGTCTGGGTTAATAAATCTACATCCATAAAAACCCCAGGGACTATGAGCTTTCCCACATATAATTCCCATATACTGTTCATTAGAGCAGAGGAATATCTTTGGCCAAATCTCACTTTAAAGAGTCCTAGATCTGATATCCCTATATATGAATCCTTTACCTAGTTCCCTTTATCATACAGACCATCTCCAATTCTTAAACAGGGGCCTTGGGAACTAATTCTTTTATTTTAGCAACAACATTTGTGGGCATGGTTAATTATTCTAAGAAATCATCACATATAGCTCTATCCTAATAATTTACCTTCCCTGTGAAATCTCTTCGAGGTGCCATCTTTGAATTACAACTATTTCAACTTAAACTTCAAATAGATCTCTGAGAATTTAAGCACCCAATGATACCAATTCGAACTGTAACTTTTTAAAATGTGTGTAGAACTTACTTGTTTCTTGAAGAAACTCGCTCTGCGCAATGGTTCCTCTGCAAAATTCCTTGAAATGATACTAAAATTTTGTTTATATGAGGCTTAATATGGCAACAAAGCATTGAATTGTGACATTAATCCACATGCTTCGGCAATCAATTTGTAATTGACTTTGAAAAAAGGCTCCAATGGACCACAAAGAATTTCTCAGTGTCCTAGCTTTTCGCTGTTCCGGGAAGATTAAAAACCTCGCATCTTTGTAATGTGAAACAACATCGTCCATCAAATCCTCTAGAACTTGCATGTTCCTTACCTTACCTGGGTCTTGCTTCTTAAAAATGGGCCCCACCTTACTTTCACTACTTTGCGAAGGATAAACCTCTTGCATCTCTTCCATGTGAAATAACACTGGCCGTTGGATCTTCTACCATCCACTCGATCTTTACCTTTTACGGTGACCACTAGTCTTTTTCACTAACTGCACACAACCATCACTGCTAAAGGTTTTTGCTGGTTTGCAAAGATTAAAAACCTTGCATCTTTGGGCTGCGAAACAATGCTTATTGTTGGATCACTTTCACAATGTGCAGCCTTTAACCCCCTTAACCTTCAGAGTGGGCCCTTTGCACAGAATCCACTTGCCTTATTTATTGTCGGTAGATAGCTCTTACGTCTCAGTCATTTATTCGTTCAAGAACTCCATCAAACTCCACATCTAGATTGCCACGTGTTTTATTTAACCATGAATTTTATCACCATTGCCACTCAATCAAAGTGGGCTCTTCACCATCCTTAGGAGCCACGTGTCCTACCGACAGGTCATCCTTTTTTCCCTAGCTGGACATCCCACTATACTGCCACATCATCCACCACGTAGTCACCAACTCCTTTTTGCCACTTCGCAAAGAGTAAACTTCATGCTCCTTTCGGTTGTGAAACAACACGGGCCATCCGATCAACTCCAAATTGATCGGTCTTTAATAACTAGGAACCGTCTATTGTTCAGGCCTACCATCCTTTTGCTACTTCGCGAAGGATAAAAAATATGCTCTTTTGCCCAGCGAAATAGTGCAGACCATTGGATCTATCTCAAGATGCACCCCTTTTACCTTTCAAAGCAAACCTTTCGCTGGGCCCACTACCTTTTTGTCATTTTGCGAAGGGTAAATTTCATGTATCTTTGCCATGCAAAAGAGCATTGACCATCAGATATTTTTGAAGATGATCGGTGTTTAACCGAAGGATTCACTTACCTTTTGGGGCTTGCCAGGCTGTTGCTACTTCACAAAAGATAAATCACTAGCAACTTTACTTTGCAAATCAACGAGGACTGCCAGATCTTGAGAAACATGCTCGATTTTTAACTTCACTCCTTACTCCTCCTGCCCAGGTCCACCATCCCCTTCATTGCTTTGTGAAGGATAAATCTCACGCATCTTTGGGCCACAAAACAATGTGGTTTGTTAGATCTTCTGGGAGATGCTCATCTGTTAGCCTTCCTTGTGATCACTTTACCCGAGCCCGCCACCTTTTTGCTACTTCATGAAAGGTAAGTTTCGCACATCTCTACTTCACGAAACAACATGCACTGTCAAATCAACTAAAACCTTCATTATCTTTAGGAAACCTAACAAGGAAATAAAACTTAGGGGAAGGCGTAGAAATAAAACATATTTAAAATCCTACCTAGGATAAATGTAAAAGGGGGGACCCTTTTTCATGGTGGAGCAAACCTTCCACTTAAGTGGAAAAAGTAAGAGGAAATAGAATGCACAAACTTCACATAAAAAGAGGGTAAATTGCAGAACCTTAAACCCTTAGACCAAAACCCTCAGAGGCAAAAATTGAAGAACAAAGCACAATTTTGTAGATTAACGGACTAAAGACAAGAATCACCCAATATTCAAAATAGTGACAACAATAGCTCTGATTGGGGATGGTTGATTATAAGATCAACACAAGAACATAGAAAACTCTTGAGAACATACCAAAAACAACTCCAAAAGAAACTAATAGAAACAAACCTAATTATATACAAACTAAGACCTATTGTGCATGGACTTAAGAGAAGTAATGCTTTAGGAATTGTCCATGCACTGGGAATTCCTATACCTCACCATTCATTATCTGCAATAACTATGAATCTTTTCCATTATGATCACAAACAATAAAAGGGCCTATCCATAGTGACTCAATTTTTTTGTGTTTTCCTTTATCTTGCCCTCTTTCATTCCATTGAAGAACCATGTCACCAATTTGAAACTTCCTTAATGTGGTTCTTTTGTCAAATAGATATTTGGATTGCAATTGAATCTTTGGATTTTTCTTATGGGATAAAGTCCCGATTTCTTCCACTTCTACCATTTGAATCATTATGTCTTCTATGGGTTCTGACAACTCCATTTCCTTAGCTTGTAAGAACTTGTATATAGGAAGAATTTTATTGACTGGCACCCTAGATTGTGTGCCATAAACCATTTCAAATGGTGATACACCAATTCCTTTCTTAACAGTAATCCTATCTGCCCATAAAGCCAACTTTAATTTCTGATCCCAATACCTTTTGTTTTCTTCAAGGATTTTCTTGATAATATTCAAAAAGCTTTTGTTGCTGGATTTTGCTTGTCCATTAGCTTGTGGATGGTATGGTGAAGAATAAGACAAGATTATCCCTTGACTGGTACAAAATTCAGTGAACTCTTCTGATCTAAAACTCATAGTATTATCCATTATCAGTTTCACAGGAACACCAAATCTTGTTAGAATATTATCCATCAAAAATTCAATGACAACATTACTAGTGGCTCTATTAGTAGGTATAGCTTCAATACACTTAGTGAAGTAATCAGTGGCCACTATGATCCATCTGTGGCCTCTTCCTGACTTCTCAATTATTTCCCCAATAAAATCAATCCCCCATTAGACAAAAGGGGCTTCCACTGTAACTGGGTTGAAAGGAAAAGCTCCTTCGTACCTTAATTTGGAAGAAAATTTCTAACATGGATCACACCTTCGGACATGCTCATGGGCATCTTTGAACAATGTAGGCCAATAGTATCTAGCCTAGACTATCTTACCAATTGTGGCTTTAGCAAAGTAGTGGCCTCCACTTGCTCCATCATGCATTTCAGTTAACATCCTTTTACCTTGGGATTTGTCTAAGCTCATCAACAATGCCCCATCTCTATTCCACCAATATAGGTAACCCCGAATAAGGACATACTTTTGAGACTTTAGTCTTAATGTCCTTCTTTGGTTGTGAGTCATTCCCTCTGAGTATGTTGCATCCCTTAAAAAATGTACTATCTCTGAATACCAGGGCTGTGTCTCAATACTTGTGACCAGGATGTTCTTGATTTTAACATTATTCACCTCAACATCAAGAAGGTTTGATTTAGCCATCAACTTAGCAAGACCTAAACCTCTTACTAATTTAGTAATCTTAATCTCTAGATCAAACTCTTGAATTTTGGTTATCCATCTGCACCTTTTACCAGTGACCTCAGACTGAGATAAGATGTCCTTGACAACTGCATGTGGGACTCAAGCAATTACTTGTGCATTCACAAGATATGGCCTAAATTCTTTTACAACTTTAACCAAAGCATATGCTTGCTTCTCCATAATTTCATATTTTACTTTTGCAGCTTGTAGAGATTTACTATAAAAAGCAATAGGGTGTTCATACCCTTCAACGTCCTTTTGAAGAAGGACTGCAGCCACTGTATGATTAGAAGCAAAAGAAAAAAATGAAAAGGGCTTACTGTAATCAAGGGATTTTAACACAGGTGCCTCCTGGATAGCCCTTTTAATTTGACCAAAATCCTTTGAAGCTTCTTCATCCCAATAAAACTTTGTATCTTTCTTAAGCAATCTAACAATAGGCTTGACTATTTCAGCAAAGTTGGCAATAAACCTTCTAACAAAATTCACCTTGCCCAAGAGAGACTAGATATCTTTGACACTCTTTGGCTCAGGTACATTATTTATGGCCTCAATCCTATCAAGGTCTATCCTAACCCCTTCCTTGGAGACAATGTGCCCAAGCAACTTCTCGTCAGTAACAACAAAATGACACTTTTTTGGATTTAAAGAGACACCAAACTCCAGAGCTTTGTTGAAAACCTTTTCCAAATGCCCACAGTGATCATCTTCCCTTTTGGAGAAATAAGTTAAATCATCTTGGTACACAACCATGATAATGTTGATGAATTCCTTGAAAGCTACATCCATTTCTCTCTGGAAAGTAGCTCCAACATTTTTTATACTAAATGACATCTTTACATATACATAGGTCCCCCAAGGGGTAGTGAAAGCAGTCTTGAACTATTCAGACTCCTTCACTAATACCTGATTGTATCCTAAAAATCCATCCATCATAGACAATAGGTCACAACCACTTACTCTCTGCAACATTGCCTCCATATTGGGAGAAGAATAGTTGTCTTTCAGGGAAGCAACATTCAAATTCCTGAAATCAACACAGAGCCTTATATCCCCATTCTTCTTTCTAACTGGGACTAAGTTAGACACCCAGGATGAATGTCTTATAGGCTTAATGATCCCCCTTCCCTCAACTTAGTTAACTCTTGTTGTATTTTAGTTTCCAAAAGGGGGTTGATAGGCCTTTACTTCTGCCTAAAAGGCTTAGTATCTAGATGCAAAGGGACTTCATGTTGAAAAAGATCTTTCCTATACGCCTTCAAGTCCTCATAAGACCAAGAGAAAACATGTTTATACCTTTTCAATAAATTAATAAGGTTAGCTTTAATGTGAGGAGACAATTTCTTTCCTATATATACCAACTTAGGGGATGATTATGTCCCTAAATTCACTTCCTCTAGCTCTTCTAACTTGGTGGTTGACTACTGATGCAAATGACTATCACTATGACTGAACATACCTTCCAATTCTCCCAATCCTCTGGCGATTTCATTAGTTTCCAACTAGACCATGTCATTACCAAACACTGTTTCTCTATTTTCCACCACTTCTACGAACACATTGCAATCATTTTTCTATCCATCATAGTCATCAACACACTGTATGAATTTAAGAATATCTTCATCATCCACAAACACTTGCCAATTATATATGTTATCGAGAATAGCAGGCCTAGCTTTTATCTCAACTATAGATACACCAATTAGTATTGCATCATCATCTTTTAATGCAACATTAGCTAAGAAATCAGCAATGATGTTCTTTGATCTTTCTATCCAGTTAATAGAGAATGCACAAAAATGCTCAATCACATCTCAGACTGCATGTTTATATATTTTCAAGCGATCATTTTTAGATGCATACTTAGACCTAACCTGAAAAATAACCAACTCTGAATACCCTAATACTCTTAACAACTAAATCCCAAGCTTCTTTTCAACTTCAAGCCCCAATAACAAGGCTTCATATTCAATAGTGTTATTTGTACACTGAAAAGCTAACAGAAAAGAGCATTTGAAAGTTATACCTAATGGGGACACAAAAAGAACTCTTTCTCTAGATCCTTCCTTAGAGAAAGCTCCATAAAAATACATGTGCCACAAACCTTGTTGCTGATATTCCAATTCACCAATAATAGGATCAGTATTTCTCAACTGAGGTAAAATTTGTTGTATTCTGAATTTATCAAGATCCACATCAATCATGCAATTCAATATATTAGGGTCTATCTTTTCAAGTACCCTAGGAGCACGTGGTTCCCTATACAGCTTGACATGGCTTCCATTTATTGGGATTGTAGCATATGAAATATCTAACTAAACATTTCCCCCCACTGCTACAACCCATTGTCTAGATAATAACATGCCATAATGAGGTTTTGTATCAGTTACTATGACCTCCATCTTATATGTTGCTTCAAGAAATGTTGTTATCTTTACCTCTATATCCTTCATTGTACCTATTACTAGTACTTCTCTGTTGTCCATAGCATAACACTTCCCATACACTGTACTTACTGATAGTCTAAATTCTTTCATGACACGCTATGGCATCACATTTGCAGCAGCACCAGAATCTATCATACAGTTCTTAATTAACTGGTTATTCACTAACAAAGTTACATAGAAAGGATCAACCTGTGAGGGTTCTTGTGTAATAGTTGTCCCAACATATACCTCTGGGGTTTTCAGCTCAAGATCTTTTTCATCTATCATTGTACCTGAAGGCAAAGCTGTACTATTATCAGATATTTTAGAAAATAAAGACAAAGCAACTTCTCTATGTTCCTTTATTTTTCAGTATTTCTACCAATGGGACTGTAACCTTCATTTGGGTCAGAGCTTGAGTCATATCAAAAGTAGAACTATTAATTAATTCAGTATTCATTTTGGCCTTTTCTTATTTAGGTTGATTTGCCTTCTTAGCTACAGCAGTTCCTTGTGAATCACTAGTAGTGTCATTATCTATCCTCTTGGCTACATCTTTGGGTTGGTCACTTTTTGCCTAACCATCATGAGGAAAAGTGCCATTACTTGTTGTCCTTTTCTGAGATACTTCTTTCATGAACAAGGAACCAAGTTCACCCTGATCTCCATCCCTTCTACTACTTCTTAGATTGTAATTGTGCTTGGCTTTGGCTATGGCAGCCTTGGTAAGATTTTTTACCTCTTCATCACTGGGTCTTCGAAGATGAGCTTCTTCATCTTCAATGGTTACCACATTCAAAGTGGGATGCCAGTCAAGTGTCAGCTGCCTTTGGTAATATTTATTACAATTTATCATATCACACTCACTAGATTCACTTTGTGAAGACTCATTATCACTTTCAATAATAGTGTCAAACATGTTAATATCAAGCTCACCCTATTTTCTCATGGATTCTTTAAGAGCTTGAGCTACAACACACTCGTAAGGAGAATGTGGTCCATTACAGGCCATGCACCAAGGATTATTTTCCATATTGTGAACATTTCCTCTTTTCAAAGGATCTGGGGTGTCTTGGGCTTTGAGTGTTTTTTGACTTATCATTCTAAGGTTTTCCATCCTTCCAAGTAGTATTGTAAGGCATGTCATGTAATCTAGGAGGCCTATCTTGCCAATTTTAATGAGGCTTATCACTTTTACTTACCTTAGTAGTAAGATCTTTCATAGTAATCATCAACTTTTCTATTTTGTCTTCTTCCTTGGTAACTTTATTAGGCTGCTATTTTGACTCTTGCCACAACCTTCCATCAGTCTGCCTTCCTACCTTTCTAGATGCTTTCCTATTACTTTCCACATTAATGGAAATTCTAAAATCATCCCTCAAACTATGTGAGTTTTTATCCCTCAAGATGTAAGCCTTTTTTGAATCAAAAGCATTATAATAAGTGTTCAGACACATATTATCATCTAATCTCATTACTTGGTAAAGCCTATGCATTGCTTTCTAAAATCTTGCATTAAAATCTATGACAATTTCATTATCAGACTTCCTAATGTTATTGAACTCATTTATCATGAAGCTCACATTTGTTTTATCACCATATTACTCTTGGAAACAATTCTTAAAGTCCTCCCATGAACCAATGCTATTCATAGGCATGCCTCTATACCAATCCCTTGCATCATCCACCAAAGATTGTACAAATAGTTTCATGATGACATATTCATCTACAATTTCATAATCATTTATCGGGTCACCAAAATATTTGAGGTTCTCTTCTGCACTTATAGCATTATTGCCAGCAAATTTGTGGAGCCTATCCCTCAATTCAGGAGAAACATGGTTAGGGTATCCTGGGATTCCTTCAAAGAAAAGTTGTCTATATAAATCCAAGTTAATGAGTCTTCTCTAGAACTGGTCACCAATAGGGTTATTTCCCATGTTCATTCTCACATTAGGACCATGAGTCAGAGGGATTTGGCTGCCTTGATTGGCAATAGGGACTTGATTAGCTGGAAAAATGCTCATAGGCAAGGTTGACTAAATTTTGACTAAAGGGAGTGAGGCATACTAATGAGGAGAATGAGGATTATTTGGGTCTACTGAAGGAAAAATTATGGGAGGAGCCTTTATATAATTAATTTTTTGTTTAACCTCTTGATTGGTTGCTTCTAATTCAACCTTTTCTAATTCTCTCTACATGTCTTCCTTCTCTTTCCTAATCCTATCTATCTCTCTCTCATGTGCATACAACATATGAGATATTTCTGATGTAGTCTTAGACCCAGACCCATCTTCTATGCACTTTTGTTTTCCTTTGTCAATATTATTCCTAACAAGTTATGGGTTACTAAGGACCTCCCTATTTGGTTGTACAACAAATTGGTGTGCAGGTTTAATCTTGGCAGTCAAATTTTCTCTAATGGCTGGACCTTCATTCGCACTCTTAGGTTTCTCTTGGGTGAATAGTTCAAGATCAGCAATATGTCTTAGAAGCCTATTTCTCTCCATTAATTTGGCCTTAATTTCTTTTTCTTTATTTGCTTCTTTTTATGTTCTTAAGGAGATCAAGTGATGAACTCTTCTGTTGAGAACCTCACTTTCTTGGGATACCTTATCCTCATTAGGGAAGATCTCTTTTGAATCCAATATATTGACTTGATCTATATTGATTAGACTAATGTTTCCATCTATTGTTCTAGGTATAGAATTCATCTTCATATTTGAACTATTCCTATCCTTCCCAGATAAACTAGCATGAGAGATCCTCTAATTTAAAACTTGGACATCCTCATTATTACCAGAAAAACAAGAATGTAAACCCAAATATCTTGGTCAGATTCACGAGAAGAATAATTTGAATTTGCATATACAGGTCTTTCAGATGACGTACCCGTATGAACACTTTTCTATATCTAGGCAGCACTAGATGGCTCATGTGCAACTGATCTTTTCTGGCTTCTTTGTACCTGCTCAGGTAATCCTTCTTGCAACATCTCATGAGGATTCTTCCTCATGAATGACTTGGTATTCCTTTCCCTCTACATTATACTTGTTTTCCTTAAAATGAATTGCACTTAATCAAGAGCACTGGTTACTTTATATCAGAGTCACCACCCAAAAAAAAATAAAAATGGGAGAATAAGAAAACAAGCTTTGACAAATCACTTGTAGAGGATTAGATAACAAGAATATTTCCAAAGAAAAAGAAATAACACAAATGAGGGATAACACGGCCTGCTACAGAGCTCGAACACACATAAATTTGAACAAAATCTCAAGCTAATACAAGCACCAATCCGTAGCACATATTCACACCATGACTCTCACCAGTAGAGTCACCACTTTTGTTGTTCTCAAATTGTGATTCCCTCCTTTTCCTCCTTGTAAGAAAATTTAATAACTCTATTTGCATATAAAGAGGACACCAAGAAAATAGAATTCCAGAACAACATATAACAAGGTTTCAACAAAACCTCCTACACTTTGAACTTATCCAAAGCTCAGGTGGGTATACCTTTTGTGAATACTTTCACACTTTTAAATTGAGATCTATAGTAAACCAATGCTAAAAACCTATGGACTTCATCACCTCAATAAAACTGAAACTTTAAAGAAAACTTATGCTCATTATCAGTATTTGATCCCAAGAAAGATAGAAAGAATTCCATAATTGATACCAGTGCCTTATCCAGGCTACAGAGTCACCTAAATCAAGCAAGAGTTCCAAAACTAAACATTCTCATACATTTCATCACTTCGGCTTTCACGAACCCCATACATGCCTGACATATATATAAGTTCTTTCTTTTTAAACTAAAATCGTTTATTAAATTCAAAGCAACAAACAATTGATCTACTGACATAAATATTTCATGCATATTTAATCCCTCTCATGAAGAGAAAAGCCAGAAATATATCTATAAGATTGCCTTACAATCCATGCTCAATCAAATAACCCTAAATTATCCAAATGAAACCAGCAAACTAATGAATGCACACCAGAAGACAATCAAGATTTAGGCCTAAAAATCTTTGATCTGTATATTCATATTCATTTTAAAATTTTTTACATAACTCAAGGTAATTTCTGAGAGAACCAAAAAACCCTAGATATATTCTAGTAGAGTATCTTTACAAATTCTTGTGACGATCTTTTTCTAAGTCTTGGTATCCATTTATAACAATATGGATGCAATACAAGCTTCATACTTTCCTAAGAAAAGTTTGTTACAACTACAATTTTCTTCAAAAAGAAGTTACAAATTATTTTCGATCCTAGCGGCCTTTTAGTTTGTTATCCCACTATAGCATCTTCTTGAACCTCCACTTCTTGCACCACATATTTTCTTGTCCACTCTTGGAACACATCATCAGTAGGCTAGGAGAAGCTAACAATATTCTTTTTCAATTTGTCAAACCTTTTCCAAGTATTTCTAATTTTCTTAACCTCTAATTCCAAAAAACCATAATGTAACTTTGTCTTCTCTATTTCTTTAATTGTCTTGAAAAACAAAGATGTTCCATATGTATTGATGACTTCATTCACCCTCTGAGACAAGTTAGCTCCTATCTCATCAAGCCATACTTGTTTTTCCTTCGACTGATTTGGACTAACAAAACCCACAAGAAACAGTTCAAACTTATGTTCAGTATATTCCTTCTTGTACAAGTTGGCTTTTCTCTCTACACCAGCTCTTCCTTTTGCTAACCTAGTGATGCCTTTTGCTAACTCACAAGTGGATTTAATATTGGTATCAGACCCTGCCTCATCATAGGATGCACACATGAGTTCAAAATCCACCTCTCTAGGCATCCACTTATTCAAAATTGACTCTAGAGTAGCATTGTCTTCATTCAACTCAATCAAAATATCCAGAATTCTTTTCATGTTAGTGTCCACAATGGGGGCTCCTACTATATCAGAAAAACTCAAAATTGTAGCCCTAACCTTTTCCTCATATTTATTGGCAAATAGGGCCTGAGCCTGTTTCAACTTTTCTAACTCATGTTGTATAGTCTCAACTGGTTGAAAACCAGAAGACATAGGAGTAGGGGGAAATTTGATGATAGGACTAGTGGGTGGAGGCCTTGCTGGAGAAGATGCAATCATTAGAGTAGAGGACTCACCTTTCTGGTATTGCCCTCCCAAATGACTCTGTAGTTTAGCAATGAGGTTATCCTTGTTAGCTATCTCCCCTCTGGCTTCATTATAAGCCTTTAAAATTGTTTCTAATTTTACCTGGAGATCAGCCCTCTCTTTAGCTTCCTTCTCAGCCACTGCCACACTAAATTTTGTAGTTTCTAGAACTGTGTCGGCAACTTCTACCACCCTTGTGTCCTGCACCCTCTTGACAATCATACCTCCAAGGTAGCTGGACTCTGAGGTGTCCTTCCTTCTTCTAGTCTCATCCCTCTTGAAGGACCACATGACAAAAGCAACAATGTCCTTGCTGAATGTCAGTCCTTCCATGGGCTTGGTTTCCTTCCTAACTGCTTCAAGCACTAAGGCATCTGCTATGTCCCATTCAGGAAGGATTAGCACACCAGCCTTTGATACCATTTCTCTCCCCTTTTCAGGAGTAATGGCTTTGAATTCTGCCATCATTTCTTACTTCACCTCTTCCTCCACTGTAGTTGCATCTTTGTGTGGCTGCTCACTCTTTTCCTTCTCACATCTTGCCTTAAATTGCTCAATGTTTTTTTTCCAAACAAATTGCATAAAGGACCCCGTTGTAACAAAATTATTATCAGCCAAGAACTCCTCACTAGCTTATTTGATAGCAAGGTCTAATTCCTTTCCTTTGAACTCATTTGCAGTCAAGTTCATCTTGGCACTAGGTGGTTCTTTATAAATTCCCTCTTGTGTTTCCTCATAGGTGTAGGCAATCTCCCCGAGACTCCCTAACTACATAAATTGCTCGGCCACTTCGTGTTCATCTCCCACATGGATAGGGGATTGGGATGGAGAGTATAAGGGTTCACCTATTTGAACCTCTTTGCCCACCCTTTGCCTTTTAGGGGAGTCTTAGATGTCAATGACATCTTCTATTGCTCTCTTTCCTTTTAAAGTAGAGAGCTCACCCATTACCAGTACTAACACACTATACCTTGGATTCTTATGCATCACATAATCACCCTGAGGAATGGCTTTAGCAAAGGCAGTCTTAGCCTAAACTAGCTTAGCCTTCTCAAGATTATTTCTTATTATAGCTTCCCTCTTTTCCTTCAAATTCTACATTAGGTCTTCAAAATAAAGATTTAAGAATTTAACTTTTTCCTCAAAGGGATTAAAACTAGATAGAGGGTCATAACCACTATAAAATTGGTGGATAAAATCAAGAGCCCTTTTGTATGCTACCCATTTTTCTTTTCTCAATTCTTTCTCATCTAGATTGAATTCGTTTCTAATCAGATCCTCAGGAAAATGGAACTGATATGGTCTACCTTTACATATTGCTCTTTTTCTAGAACATGCCATTGAAGAAATCTTCATGGTCAACAAACCTTGATACTGCAGTAGACAACCTATATGGTTGAAAGAAATCATCAAAGTGTTTCCAACCACCCTTGGTGATTACGAATTGATGAGCCATGGTGACAGTTTGGAAAATTGTCTCTTTTACCCTATTTGTTAACTCTACCTCTTTCACACCCCCAATTTGCCTCAAGATCTCTGCAATTCCTATCTTTAATGGGACTTGATAGGGGAGTAAGTATGGGGTGCCTTTGAAACCATAAACTTTGAACACAATAGAGACATGGTATAAATATATATATCACACCAATTGTGAACAATCTCGATAATTTCAGCAAATTCTTTAGGCCTAAGGAATTCTAAAAGAGCCTTAGGGATCCTAGGGTTTTGTGAGCACTAAAGGATCCTAAGCCTAGATGAAAAATATCTATCAAACTTCAAGTAACTGGCATCCTCTCTATCCCAAGACAAAATTATGCTCCAAAATTGCATAGGCATCTCTTCACCATCATTCTCCTTAACTAAGTCCATTTCCTTTGCAAATTAATCAACACCTTTGAACAAAAACATGTGCATAAGGAGAGAGTACCACCCAAAAGGTTTATCCACCTAACATTTTTTTATACCTACTAGCTCTGCATGAATTGCATCAGTAAGGTAAGGTGCAAAATTAAAAGTTACTACTAAAGAGGGGTTCAAAATCTATGCTATCATTAGCATGTAGTGAGTTGGCATGGTGGTTTCAACATCTTCCCCAAAAATCTGAGAAAGTCACCAATACATGCCTTTATCCCTCAAAGTGAAAATATTTAGAGAGAAGGGTTCCATGGTAATAGGGCCTACAATAGTTAGCCCTCCTATTTTGAAAAAAAACTTTTTCAAAGGGCCATTCCTAAGGTGATCTTTTTGCACATCATAGACTTGTGCAAGTGTATCAAAATTGATTGTCTCTAAATAATTTGATACATAGCTAAGCTTAAACACCTTCCTTAATTCATCATCATTTATCTCAATTAAAGCTCCCCCATTTACATTTCTAACACATTTAGCAATAGGGTCATAGTTATTTGCAATCTGGGTTAATAAATCTACATCCATAAAAACCCCATGGACTATGAGCTTTCCCACATCTAATTCCCATATACTGTTCATTGGAGCAGAGGAATGTCTTTTGCCAAATCCCACTTTGAAGAGTCCAAGACCTGATATCCCTATCTATGAATCCCTTAACCAGTTCCCTTTATCATACAGACCATCTCCAATTCTTAAACGGGGGCCCTTGGGCACTAATTATTTTATTTTAGTAGCAACCTTTGTAGAAATGGTTAATTGTTCTAAGAAATCATCACATGTAGCTCTATCTTGATAATTTACCTTCCCTGTGAAATCTCTTCAAGGTACCATCTTTGAATTATAGCTATTTCAACTTAAAATTCACATAGATCTCTAAGAATTTAAGCACCCAATGATACCAATTTGAACTGTAACTTTTAAAATGTGTACAAAACTTACTTGTTGCCTTAAGAAACTCGCTTTGCGCAATGGTTCCTCTGCAAAATTCCTTGAAATGATACTAAAATTTTATTGATGTGAGGCTTAATATGGAAACAAAGCATTGAATTGTGACATTAATCCACATGCTTCGACAATCAATTCATAATTGAATTTGAAAAAAGGCTCCAACAGACCACAAAGAAATTCTTAGTGTCATGGCTTTTCGCTATTTTGTGACGATTAAAAACCCTGCATCTTTTCCATGCAAAATAATACCGTCCATCAGATCCTCTAGAACTTGCACGTTCCTTACCTTACCTGGATCATGCTTCTTAAAAATAGGCTCCACCTTCCTTTCACTTCTTCGTGAAGGATAAACTTCACGCATCTCTTTCATGCAAAACAACACTGGCCATTGGATCTTCTACCATCCGCTTGATCTTTACCTTTTACGGTGACTGCTAGTATTTTTCACTAACCACACACAACCATCACCACTAAAGTTTTTTGTTGTTTCGCAAAGATTAAAAACCCTGAATCTTTGGGCTAAGAAACAATGCTTATCATTGGATCACTTTCGATATGTGTGGCCTTTAACCTCCCTTAACCTTCAGAGTGTGCCCTTTGCATAAAATCCACTTGCCCTATTTATTGTTGGTAGATAGCTCTTATGTGTCGACCATTTATTTGTTCAAGAACTCCATCGGACTCCATATTTGGACTGCCACATGTTTTTTTAAACCATGAATTCATCACCATCGCCGCTCAATCGAATTGGGCCCTTCACCATCCTTAGGAGCCACATGTCCTATCGACAAGTTATCCTTTTTTCCCTAGCTGGACATCCCACTATATTGCCACATCATCCATCACGTAATCACCAACTCCTTTGTGCCACTTCAAGCTGCAAAACAACGCAGGCTGTCCAATCAACTCCAACTTGATCGGTCTTTAATAACTGGGAACTATCTATTTGTTAGGCCTACCATCCTTTCTCTACTTCGTGAAGGATAAAAAATATGCTATTTCACCCAACGAAATAGTGCGGACCATTGGATCTATCTCAAGATGCACCCCTTTTACGTTTCAAAGAAAACCTTTCGCTAGGCCCACTACCTTCTCGCCATTTCATGAAGGGTAAATTTAGTGTATCTTTGTCATGCAAAATAGCACTGACCATCAGATCTTCTTAAAGATGATCGGTGTTTAACCGAAGGATTCACTTATCTTTTGGGGCCCACCAGGCTTTCGTTACTTTGCAAAAGATAAATCACTAGCAACTTTACTTCGTGAATCAACAAGGATCACCAGATCTTGAGAAACATGCTCGATTTTTAACTTCACTTCTTAGTCCTCCTTCTCAGGTCCACCATCCCCTTCATTGCTTCGCGAAGGATAAATCTCACACATCTCTGGGCCGTGAAACATCGTGGTCCGTTAGATCTTCTGGGAGATGCTCGTTTATTAGCCTTCCTTGTGACCACTTTACCCAGGCCTGCTACCTTTTCGTAACTTCACGAAAGGTAAGTTCCACACATCTCTACTTCATGAAACAACACGCACCATCAGATCAACTAAAACCTACAGGAAATAAAACTTAGGGGAAGGCGTAGAAATAAAACATATTTAAATCTTGCCTAAGATAAATGTAAAAGGGGGGACCCTTTTTCACGTTGGAGCGACCCTTCCACTTAAGTGGAAAAAGTAACATGGGAATAGAATGCATAGACTTCACATAAAAAAAGGTAAATTGCAGAACCTTAAACCCTTAGACCAAAACCCTCAGAGGCAAAAATTGAAGAACAAAGCACAATTTTGCAGATTAACGGATTAAAGACAAAAATCACCCAATAGTCAAAATAGTGACAATGGGTCTTTGACCTCAACTACAGTCAGATTTGCAACAAAGATAGGTACAGATGGTGATATTTCTTCCATGATTGAAGATAAATACCTCTGAATCCCTGCCGGTGAAAAACCCTAAAAACCTCTTCCAATCGCTGGTGAAATTGCTCAAGAAGATATTTGATTGCACTGAATCGCCCTTAATTTCTTTGAATCACTATGAATTTCTTTGAATACAAGGTGATAAAAAATGAAGTAGATTCAACCTTTTATCCTCCAAGAAAATCCCTAATCTTTCATTGACTTCTAGTGGAAGATATCGAATCTTGATCAAATATTTCCATGCGAGATGAGCATCTCCAATATATGGAACATCTTCAAGAACCTCTTCTCAGGGCATATGCAGCATCTTCATGAATTTTGCCTACCCATAAGGCATCTGCCTTAGTTACCAGTTGAGATTCCTCTCAGTGGAATAACCTCCTCTGCCAGATAAGTAACCGATGCATTACCATCTACAGATTGTTCTTCAGACTTCCTGACCCATCTCTGGGTATGATTTTGTTGGATTTCATTAACCTTCTCTTTCCCTTTCTCATTTCATACTCCATTACCAACCGGTGTATTTCTACTTCTATAAAATTTAGCAATATGTCCAACCTCATTACATGCATAACATGTAACATTGTTCTTTTGAATTGCTTTGCTAAAACTGGTGTAATTGCTTGACCTACACTAATTAGCCATATGTCCAAATTTTCCACATGCATAACATTTTATATTTATTTTGCAATCTTTTGTCTTATGTCCATACTTATTACATTTACAACATTTTCCGAGAGCAGAATTAGGGTTCTGATTTGCTCTATTTCTACATTTCCTCGCCATGTGACCAAATCTATTACAAACAAAGCATCTACCATTACATTTATAAGCATTAAACTTCCTTACCGGTGCCTTATGGTTTTGATCTTCATTTGTAGTACTGGAACTCTATCCTTGCTCAAATCCAAGTCCACTGGAATCTCCATTCTACCTTTGTCTCTTCAATAACTCATCTAGTTGTGCTAAAATAATCTTGAATTTTTCTTTATACTCGAAATAGTTAGATCATCTCTTAGAATTATCATTTGTCTCTCAAGATCTTGTTCATTATTCTAGGATTGTACTAAATCAGTTCTCAAGATATCATTCCCATAAACCAACCTACCACATTCTTCTAATTTTTCTTCAGAGATACAACAATATTTTCTTCCTTTTTCTTCTGGTCTTCAATCTCCTTATACATTCTCATAGTTATAGCTTGCATTTCATTTCTCATGACCAGGTTCTCCTGACTCAGCTTTGGACACTACTCCTTAAGTGCATCTTTCTCTTCATCATCCTGATTTTGTAAAAGTTCCTTTCTCCTAGCTTGAACAGATGACAACCTCTCCTGTAGGACAAGAATGAATTCCTTAGCAGAATTCAATTCATCTTGTAGCTTAAAGTTCTTCATCCTTTCAGCATCATAATCTTCAAGTGCCATCTCAAGTTGCTTTTCCAAACCCATATCCATGCATTTTGGATTCATGATCTCCCTCAAGATATTAAACTTCCTTTGACACAGAAGGCTCTGATACTAATTGTTGGAATCCAATAACACTGGGAGGGGGGGAGGAGTGAATCAAAATTATATTGGAAATATCAATTTTAACCTTATTAAAACATGCATACACCAACCAATATACCGATACATACATAATTGAAAGAAGTAAAGCAACCAATAATCCAATCACATAAATGAACACCATAACACACAAAGATATACATGGAAAACCTCAAAGAGTAAAAACCACTGTGGGATCTATGACCCACAATATCAGTTTACTGGTCATATGAAGAGATATTACAAAATATAGGAGCCTGCACTTGTAGGAAGGCTTACAACCTAGAGCACATTGCTCAATCACAAAAGGAGCCTCACTGACTACATACAAATCCAAACTACAATCCAGAGAAATGATTGAACTGCAAAGATAACAACTTCTATGCCTGAATATAGTTCTAGTTAAGCTCTGTCTATTTTGGTCTGAAACCCTAAACCCTTTATCAGAATATACCTTACATAAATATCCTCACATACATGAACTGTCTCATATATTTCGCATCTCCTATCCATCCATATTCTCTTCCATGCCTTATATCAAAATGATCTAACCAACTGACCTATATACCCTTTACAATTTATCATGCCTTATGTGGGCTTACAAAGATAATTACAATGTCAATATACATGTCAGCTAGATAACATAAATATGTGAAAAATAATTGTTGATGCCAGATCCAAAAAGATGACAGCCTCCAATACTGATAACCTGATACTAAACCATGTCAGTTTACATGCTAGTAACCTAAGGATTCCTTCCAACCTACATGTGCTAGTGAAGTGTTTGCTAATACACAACTAACCCAAAATATGAAGCTGGAATAAACTGCCATGTTGCCATCAATGACAACATAGTGAAACCAACCAATTGATTATCAATTGCCAACACACACATCTGTGCAAGATCTGGTCAGGTCCCATCTTGTATAGTAGGTCGTTAATCAACTGGAAGGTTTTTCTCTTTGATGGAAACTTACACCATTCCCTTGGCAGCATGTCCCATGGGATTGTTGAGGTAGATAGGTACTTGCCAATGTTCTCATACTAGGGAGCTAGTATGACTATTTGGAACAAGTGAGCATCTGGAAATTCCTCATTTACTCCTTCTGCAGGTTCTCTGAATTTGATCCTTGATAGTTGGTCAACAATTACATGACTCTTTTCAGGTTGTACTATAATGGTGAAGGTGAAATCCTAATGTAATAGTATCCATCGTCTTACCCATCCTTGGATTATTGGCTTATTTACCAAATACATCAAGGCCTGATGGTCCACATAAAAAGTGAATAGTGTCGCAAGGAGGTAGTGGTGGAACTTTTGTACCGAGTGGAACTTTTGGAAATGAGTGTATCTCATGGCCAGCCACCTCTTCCAAAATATTATCAGTGAATGAAATTGGGAGGGGATCTTTAATTGTTACGATATTTAGGCAGGAAAAATCAATACATATCCTAATTTGATTTTCTTCTTTCTTCAGGGAGATAACGATCAATGAGACCCAATCACTAGTTTCCTCCTTAAATATGATGCCATCCTCCAACATCTTCTCAATTTCTTCATTCACCTTTGCTGCATAATTCTTCTTCATTTTGTATGACCTCCTCCGTACGGGATGGGCTCTGGGTACGAGGGGTATGCGATGTATGCACAACTCTGAAAGTATTCCCTTTAGTTATTTGTATGTCTAGGAAAAGATGTCCTTGTACTCCATAAATATTCTAAAGGCTATTGCTTTGAGTATGGTGTTCCAATCACCCCCTACAAGTATCACCTTTGGATCATCATCCTTGCCCAAGTTGACCCTCTTCACATTTGATTCTTCATACTTGATAACCTTATCCTATTCAAACCAATGGGCAGGTGTTTCATCCACCCATGCCACACCCTCATGGTACTCCCTATACTCTAGAGGGAATGCTACATCCTTCATACCATCACCCAACTCTTTAATCTCACATATATGCAGCATGTGGAACTATCGATGCAACACTTCATAGTCTTCCATTTGCCACTGGAAAAGTCCGGCCAGAGAACTGGTTTCATCCTTGGAGCATCCTTCTAATTCCAATACCTCTTCATCATTGGGTTCCATCCTCCCCTTGCCTTCTTGGGAACCCCATTTCAAATTTTTCTGCATAAAATTCATTGCAAATCATTCAAGGCCCTGTCCTCTAATGCAGAGGATGGATTTTTAATTGATTCATCCAACTGTTGGTTTATGTGTTTCTTTCATAAAGGGGTATACAAGAGTCATATTATTGTTCAAAGAAAGTAAACACAACAATTTAAAGAAAGGGACAAATTTGTTAACCAATAGATTTTTGGCAACTCTATTAGGGAGTCGAATCACAAGACTAGTTGCCTAGTTGCAAAACTGGAGTCAAAGACATATAATAGGTCTCAAAGAAGGGAGGGGGTAGTTGATTCTATTTTTCAAGAGTTGGAGAACCTCAATATTTAGCCCACTTTTTCACCTGAAAGATGAGCAAGAATTAGGCCTCCTTCCCTGTCCCCATCACCTCCTATGTCCTCAATTTGTCAAGCTCCAACCTTGCATGGTATTGCTTGACCAAATATAATCAACTCGACTCCACTCAATATCATCTTTCCAATGGTAGTAAATAACCCTTGGGGAGCCATAGTAGGTCCATTGAACTTAGGTTTAAATCTAAATCCTCTACCCAAAGGTGCAAGAGATCACTTGCCAAAATTCAATGGTGATGGGAAAAACACTATTGATGAGAACTCGAATGTGTTCAATGTGGCTTGTGGAATAATAGCTATTCAACATGAGGATGTTTTTGTGAGATTGTTTATCCAAACACTAACTGGAGTAGCAATAGATTGGTTCTATCACCTCCCAAACAGTGTGATAACAAATTGGTAGGATTTGAAAATGAGGTTTGAGGCAAGATTCAAAGTGGATGAAGATGAACACTCTCTTTTGGCTCAATTGGCCTAGTTAAAGAAAGAGATTTTGGAGTCTATGAGGAACTTTGTAGAAAAATTTGATAAGACTCTACATAAAATTCCAGTCCATCAAAAACCCTCGAATGACAATCTGAAGTGTTTTTTTATAAATTCCATGCCTTCAAAAATAGGTTTCCTGATCCGCAGGCAAAGAGTTGCAAACCTAAATGCTACTAAAATACTAGCCATTGAGTTGGAAGATGATGCAATCACTATAGGGAAATGGAAAACAGAAGTACAGATACCCAATGCTCAACCTTCTACTTCTTCTGACCCTCTGATCCAGAGACTGATGAATCATATGATAACTCTTAAAAGACAATTACCTAAAGCCAGTACATCATACTCATCCCCTTATCAAGACATACCTAGGAGAAATAAAAATCTTTGCAACTACCCCCTACCCAACAAATATTGGCAATTGAGGCACCACCACCTAAGGGGAGTGTGTGTTTTTCATCTCACAGATGAACATGATGGTAGTTCCTGTCCTGAGATGGTGCGTTATGCACAATTGATGAATTCTAAAGAAATCTCAAATGAAATTGTTGTTCTCAAATTTTGATTCCCCTCTTATCCCTTATAAGAAATATAATAACTCTGTCTGCAAATAAAGAGACCAAAGAAAAAGAACCTCAGAGCAACATATGACAGGGATTCAAGAAACTTCTACACTTTGAACTTATGCAAAGTTCAGGCGAGTATACCTTTTGTGAATAATTTCAAATTTTTAAAACGAGATCCACAGTAAACCAATCCAAAAACTAGTGAATCTTATCGCCTCAACATGAACTGAAAAAATAAAGAAAATCTTATGCTCATTTTCAGTATTGATCTTCAAGAAATGCAGAAAGAGAACTACAAACGATACCAATGTGTTATCCAGGCTACAAATTCATCTAAATAAAACAAGGATTTCACAATTAAACATCTCCATACATATCATCACTTTGACTTCTATCAACCCCATACATGCCTGACATATATAAGAGTCTTTCCTTATTAGACTAGACAATGTTCATCAGATTCAAAGTCTCCAACAAAATAACATACTGACAGAGATATTCCTTGCGTATTTAATTCCCCTCCTAAAGAAGAAATCTAAGAAACATATCTATAAAGATTGCATTACAATTCATGTTCAATTGAATAACCCTAGATTATCTAAATGAAACTAGTAAATTATTGAAAGCACACCAGAAGACAACACAAATTCTAGGCTCGAAAGTTTAAGGTCTGTATATTGATATTCATTTTGAAAAAATCTTACAAAACTTAGAATATTCTCTGTAAACTTAGAAAAACCCAGATAGATTTCTGTAGAGTTTCTTTACAAATTCTTGTGATCCCTCCTTAACTAGTCCTGGTATCCATTTATAATAGTATGGATGCATACAAGCTTCAGTCCTTTTCAAAAATTTTGTTACAATAATCTTCTTGTTTCAACAAGAAGTTATAAATTCTTTCTATATTCTAACGACCCCCTACCTGCGGTTGTCATTCTGCGGCTTCTTCTTGAACCTCTACATCCAACACCGCATACTTTCTTGTCCACTCTGGGTACATGTCATCAGCAGCCATGAGAATTTAATAACTTTTCCTCTTGTCTTGGCCAATCTCTTCCAAGAGTTTCTCATTTTATTGACCTCTGAATTTAGAAAGCCATAGTGTAATTTAATTTTTTCTATCTCCTCAATTATTCTGACAAATAGGGAAGTATCATCTAAATTAATGATTCCCTTTACCCTAAATGATAGGTTGGCTCCTAATTCATTAAGCCATACTTGTTTGTCCTTCAATTGAGTTGGACTGGCAAAACCCCTGGGAAATAACTCAAATTCCTGCTTAGTGTACTCTTTCTTATACAAATTGATCTTCCTATCTGCATTATCTACTCCTTCTGCAAATTTTTCTAGATCCTTTGTCATGTCACAAGTGGATTTGATAATGGGGTCAGCCCCTGCCTCATCATAAGATACACACATAAGCTATAGGTCCTCCTCCCTAGGCTTCCACTTGTCCAAAATAGGCATTAGGATAGCCTTGTCTCTCTTGAGCTCATTCCATATATCCAGAACTTTACTCATATTGTTATACACCAATGATGATCCTATAGTGTCAACAAAACTCAAAATTGTGGCCCTCACTCTCTCTTCATACTTATTTGCAAACAGGATTTGAGCCTGTTTTAGCTTTTCCAACTCTTGAGGGGTGATCTCAACTGATTGGGAACCATAAGGTGCAGGAGAAGGAGGGAATTCAATGATAAGGCTAGTAGATGGAGGCTATGCAGGAGAAGAAGAAATCATCAAGGTTGAGGACTCACCTTGATGGTATTGTCCTGCCAATTGGCTTTTCAATTTAGCAATAATGGTGTCTCAGCTCATTACCTCTCCTTTGGCATCATTGTAAGCCTTTAAAACTATCTCCAACTTAGCTTGGAGAGATGCCTTTTCCATTGTTTCTTTATCTACCACCGCAACATTAAATTTTGCAGTTTCCAAGACTATGCTAGAAACCTCCACCACTCCATTATTTTGTACTCTCTTCACTATCATACCTCCAAGGTAGATTGACTCTGGGGTATCCTTTTTCTTTTTATTTTCATCTCTCTTCAGAGACCACATGACCAAGGCAGCATTATCCTTGCTGAAGGTTACTCCTTCCATAGGCTTGGTCTCTTTCTTGACTGCCTCTAAAACCAAGGCATTTGCTATATCCCATTCAAGGAGGATGAGTACACCAGCCTTTGCTACCATTTCCCTTTCTTGCTCAGGAGTGATGGTCTTAAATTCAGTGACCATTTCTTGTTTTATTTCTTCTTCTACCACAACTACATCCTTGTGGCGTTTCTCATTCTCCCTCTTCTCACATCTGGCATTAAACTTATCAATATTCTGCTTCCACATGAATTGCATGAAAGCTCTCGAGGTAACAAAGATGCTATCAGCTAAGAATTCTTCACTGGCCTGTTTAATGGCAAGATTTAGTTCTTGGCCTTTGAACTCATTGGTGGTTATATCCATCTCAGCATCTTTTGGCTCCTCAAGCATTCCATCCTCTAATTCATCATATGTATAAGTGATCTCCCCTAGACTCCCTAGCTGCAACAATTACTCAGTTGTTGCCTGCTCATCTCCTATATGAATGGGGGATTGAGATGGGGAATATAGAGGCTCATTAGTTTGCACTTCCTTTCCCACCCTTTACTTCTTTGGGGAGTCCTGAATGTCAATGACATCTTGTATTTTCCTCTTCCCTTTTGATGTAGAAGGCTCCCCTATTGTTGGCACCAACACACTGTACTTGGATTTTCTATGTAGCACAGAGTCACCAAGAGGGATTGCTTTAGCAGATGTAGACCTAGCTAGAACTACTCTTGCCTTCTTAGGGTTGTTTTTAATCACTACTTCCCTCTTCTCCTTTAGTGTTTGCATCACATCTTCAAAGAAAAGAGTTAGAAATTTTGCCTTTTCCTCAAAGGGGTGAAAAATGGACAAAGGGTCATAGCTACTATCAAATTGGTGTACAAAATCAAGAGCATTCTTGTAGGCCACCCATTTCTCTTTCCTTAGCTACTGCTCATCCAAATCAAACTCATTTCTGACAAGGTCTTCAGGGATTTGGAATTGGTGGGTTCTGCACTTGCATACTACCCTTTTCCTAAACATAGCATTAAAAAAGTCTTCAGGGTCAGAAAACCTTGACACTGCAGTGGACAAATGGTATTGTTGAAAGAATTCCTCAAAGCACTTCCATCCACCCTTAGTAATCACAAGTTGGTGTGCTATTGTTACTGTTACTATTTACTAAGTTTTCATTAGTCTTATTTCCAGATTCATCCTATATACTCTAGTCGGTTAATACTACTAAAATACGCAGTCAATAAGCACTAAAGCAATCAGTTATAGAAGAAATAAGTCACAGAGTTTAGTATACACCGACCTATCTATTGAGTAACGCTCTATGTCTATTGAGCAACAAAGATGGTATACCAAGTTAATATGAACCGAGTGAAATGTGTTACCAAATTCATTGAACCTGGACACATATGTGGAAACGTGTTACAAGATCAAGGAACAGGGAACCGTTATCACATAGGAAATTGCACCTTAAGATTTTGTATGATTTTGAGGACATCTATCCAATAAAATAATTTATATGGTTATTCATTTGATGAATCATGTTTGTAAGATCAAAGCATGAATAGATCACCATCATAAGAGATCTATTTATACAACATGAGATGAAGATCAAAAAGTATGAAGCAAGACATGTGTGATAGATAAGCTGAAAGGCAAAATCATAAGAAAGCACAATGTGTTGTGACTGTTACGACTGAAAAAGATATTCAGAGGTCACCGAGAAAGATTTCAAAGAATAGTTAAGGAACAGAGTAAATAAAAGGGTTTACCGAGTTGATTTATCAATTATCGAGGTATGCTATGAGCTAGGTAATTTCATATTGAGCACATAGAATCTGCTATAACATTTCAGATGTAAAGTTGCATATATTTTGTAAATATTTTGATTGTATTATTTTGAGTTGTAAGAGAAACCTTTAACAGGGTAAAAGACTCTAACAAAGTCTATAAATTGTAAAGCCTTTAACCACGTACAACATTTAGTATAAGTGTTGTAAAATCCTTTAGAAAGGTAGATCTAAAGATCTTGATACTCCTAATAGGGTAAGCTATCAGAAATAGCTAAACTTGTAGCTCTAACCGAGCAACCTTTATTATTGCAGTAGTGAAGTTGTGGGTGCCATCCCCACCATAGTTTTTCTCTCTAACAAAGAGTTTCTATGTAACCAAAATATATGTGTTATGGAGTGAAACATGTATGAATGCTATTTATATGTTTTAGCTTTATATTATGTTTCAACAATATTCAGTTTATGCTTAACAATAAAGTTTCTATTGAAGAAATTTTTTGAAGTAATGATTCACCCCTCCTCTCTCAGTACATTAGCTTTCCATATTGGACCTAACAATTGGTATCAGAGGTTAAATCTTGGAAAAGGGCTTAACTACCTAAAGAGAAATATCTTATCAATGGAAGGCTACAAACAATCTCGAAGAATTGTGAATCTTCAAAATGAATTGGATCATGCTAATCAAGTGATTGCATACATGCAGAAACAAATGCAAAGATCACTGAAAGTTAGAAAAAGACTGTTTGATGATTTGCAGAACTCACAAGAGCTAGTGGAAGAAATTGAGACATCATCTGAGAACAATATATCTGAAGAGACTAAAGAAATAATTAGAATATTGAAAGAAAAAACAAAGCACTGACTGATCAGCTAAAAGCAATGAAAAGAGAACATGAGCATTTCATCACACAGATGACTACAAGTTTTGATGTATTGAGGATAGTCGAGGATAACATAAGAGATATAGAAAGAGAAAAACAACAGCTTGAAGCATTAGTGTCTCAAAAGAATGATGAAATCACAAGGATGTATGGAATTCAAAGTAATCTATCTGATCAATTGGGTTATGCACATCATGAAGCAAATCTGAAAGAAAATGAGAATCAAGCATTGAAACTTGAAATATCAAGATTGACCAATGAAATTGAAACAAAGAAGAAATCCAAAGAAACATTGAAGAAAAGTTATGAAGCATCAGAGATGTTGGATGAGCAACTGAATATAAAATGACCCAACAAAGTTGCAGGACTCGGTTACAAAGGAAAAGACTCTACCGAGAAAGGAATCCACATCACCGAGAGAGGAGAATCATCAAAAAAAGTTGGAAACAAGAAGAACATCAAAGGAAAGAAGCCTATTTGCAACTACTATGGAAAACAAGGACATACTACCAACATGTACCAAATTAGAAAAGGTAAGCACTCGAATGTCACTAGGTCTAATGGTTATTGTTACAATTGCAATAAGTATGGTTACACATATAATCAATGTAGGACAAAGTCTGTTAGTAATTATCAGAAGGAAAAATTCAAGGGATTTTATAAAAACTGCAATAGATATGGACACAGTACCGAGAAGTGTTGGTTTAAGAAGAAGAACTATATGTGTTCTGCACACCGAGCAAATACTAGAAGCTACCGAACTTACATAGATCCTAACCGATAGTATACTGTAGTACCATGGGATTACAATATAAGGATATGGTGTGAATGTTGTGGAAGATATGGACATATAAGTGCCAACTTCTTTATAAGGTTTGGAATGAACAACCGAAGATCATGGAGAAATCCTGGTATGGCATGTTTTCATTGTCACAAAGTTGGACACTTGGCTAGAGATTGCAGAGATCAACCCAGAGGAGATACCGAGAAAATAAGAAGCAAATTACAGATGATTTGGAAAAAGAAGGAAAATGTGTCAACTAATGAAGAAAGCACCTTACCCACCGAGTTAGGTGCATCTATTTCAAATTAATCGATAAAGGTATGAAGGGACTACATTCTCTCAAGGTTATATCTTAACAGTTCCTATTTTATCATATACTTAATTCCAAAATATACATAGCTAAGATGCAATAGCAAGTTTGAAAATTTATCTAGTCTTTTGTAGTACCAGAGAAGTCGGTAAATGCAGGAAGCATGTCTAGTCGATAAAAGCATAAAAAGGAAGGTAATCGGTTCAATGGAACCAAGTGCATTTAATGTTTTCTGACCTAACTGCACAAAGCCCGATAAGGTAAAATGTGTACTTAAAGCCTTTTGCATAGTCATTTTACACTTACCAAGTTTTCAAAAAGCAGAGCTAAGCGATTCAAAGGTGATCAAACTCCTCTCAAGGAAATTTCAAGGTATTTATTCATCAAGCTCAATGCATTTTTCTAGCAAGTCAACTGATCATATCAGTTGAGAATACTTGCTTTATATTTACTAAGTGGAAAGTGTTTGCTAGTTAAGTTTCAAACCCTAAGCTCTTTCATTAGTAGATATCCAAAAGTTTGAAATGGCTCCAAAGATTTAGAAACCTGTTGTTGTTGAAACAATTAAGAAGCCCTCACTGAAATATTCCTTACCTCCCAAAGCAGCATCCAAACCAAACGATAAAACAACATTTTCTCTCATTCCAGATAGGGTTCTATTGCTTGAGGATGTCAAATTCTACACTAAGTGTTGTGTTGAGGAACTAGGTCATATTGAGATCAAGGACATGAATGATGAATTATGCATCAATCAAAAATTGGATAGCAAATATGAGCATATCAAATTCAAGGGATTGACCGAAGCTCTAACCTACCCGCGAGTCTTCAAACCCCAATGGGTTAAATTTGTTTTGAGTAGAGTTCATGATGACTTTATGTGGTTAGAGGAGCAACCATTCAAACTCACCAAGGAAATCATCCACTTAATCATCGGATACCCTATATTTGACCATGCCCGAGCTCAGAAAATGATTTCACAAAAAGAATTGATCACTTTAACTGGAGTTGAATCTGATTGCAGAGGTCTAAAATTGAATAATGTTACAGATGCAGAGCTGGTGTTTGCAATTAGAGTCATAGGTTATTGTTTCTTTCAGTCAGCAAGGGAAAATAGTCTACCATGTGCAGCTGTTGATTTAGCATACAAAATTGTGAAAAAGGGTATGAAGATTGACGTATGCGAAGTGTTGTTGAAAAATCTTTTTGAAAATCTCAACACCATAAGGAAGCCAAAGAAGAACAACTCGGCAAACACATTAAAGTTTGGGTCACTCTTAGTATGCATGTTTTTCTATTTTCATAAATTCTTTCCATTAGTCGGTAACATAGTTTGGGAGTTACACTGACCAATCACCCATCAAATAAATGACTTCATCAGTTAGCTAGGTGATAACTTCAATGAGATAATGGATGATTACTTTAGCAAATTTCAAGAAAAGATGTATAATAGGCACAGAATACCACCTCAGTTAGTGGAGAAATACAAGGATAATATATGTTTTGAAGTGGACACCGACTACTGTTATGTCAATGCAGTAGAACCAAGAACTCAATCCTTGCCACCTATGGGTTATGAGATTGATTCTAACATTACGCAGTAGTAGATAGATGCCTTTCTTACAGTTCCAATGCATGCTACCAGGATCAAGTACGATACCTATGAAGAGGTCAAAGAAAAAGTTAAGATGAGCATTGTAGTACCTAAGGCTACAAGGAAAGCAACCAAAATGATCAAAGTATTAACAGAGAAATTTGGAGAAGGTTCTTTCTCCACTCCTGTCAAGAGCGATCAAGTCATCACCGAGGAGGAATCTGAAGCCCAAGAAGCAACAATTACATTGAGCACTGAGTTGCCAAAAGGCAAAATTTTGAAAAGGATGAAACAAGATACATCATAGGTATCACCTACTCCTCCAATGAAGCGCCCCAATACTAGATCATCTGCAGTGTCACTGAGTAAGAAGCAGAAAAATGTTGTAATACCTAAGGTAACAAAAACTTATAAGAAGTCTACTCAAAGAATCATTTTGAATAAAGAGTCAAGTGACACCGAATCTGAAGATGTAAGTAAATTTCAAATTGTTAAGAGCACAAAGAAAGATATACATAGTGTTGATAATTTTTGTGCAAATCTGAAACAATATGGTGGATTTGGAGCATTCAGATATGTAAAATATGAATCTAGAACTGATGTAGAAAAGAGGCAAATTGAAGAATCTATAATTTGCACACTTCTTAAATTTCGATTAGTCCCATTGGAAGTAACTAATTCTCTTCCAAAAGAATTGTACTTACACATTGATAATAGATGGAAATATGCTATGGACTCAGAAAAGAAGATAAGAGAAAGAAGTTTGGTACATCTCTCTCCAGACATGTCAGTAGATGAGATAAGTGAACATCTGAAAAACTACCAGACAAACTTCCTATTCAAGCAAAGAGCCTTGAAATTGATGAATGGCCTTTATCTTGAAGTAGAGAAAGAGACAAAAGAAAAATGGCAAGAAATTTTTCGAATCAAGAGTGTTGATGAGCAAGGTGAAGTTGAAAAAGTTGATATCATCGAGCAAGATCCTGTTGGTACTATACAACTTGAAGAGGATATCATGGATATCGAGGTACAGGAATAGGAGATGATAGAAGGGAATGCCTATGCCAAACTGATATTAAGTGAATCAGTTTTGGAACAAGTCAAGTCCTATCCTCCGGTAGCTCAGCCTGTTTCAACCGAGACACCTCAGGACACTGAACAAGGCAAAGAGGTTCAATAGTCTACCAAAGTAGAAGCTACTTCTCAGACCAATGGGGAACAGACTTCTTAAGCCCCAACAAGTACTGAAACTGTTGCCACCAAGACCCCAAGCAAGGAATCACCGAAGGCTACATCTGAGGCTAAAGAAACTGACAAAAGTGTTTCCTCTACCGAGCAACCTATCGAGGGTGAACAAGCCTCCCAAGCCATTGTACTAGTTCAACCGATGAAAGCCTCATCATCTAAGGAGAAGAAAATGAAGAAGCATAGTTTCAAGATAGATCTGTCAAAGTCGATTGTGTTGCCAAATGTAGACATTTCAAAACTGAAAGGGCAAGCACTCATTGAATTCGGGGAACTATGCAAAGCCAAAGCAGAACAAGAGAGACAAATGGCTATACAAAAGAAAAACTAAGTACTTCAGAAGGTTAAAGCATTATTAACATAAATGCTACCTGAAGCTACCATGACACAAGATGTAGCCATCCATATTCAACTAGATGAACTCCTCACTAAAATAGAAGCATCTGGAGTAGATGCATCTGAATACCTAAGCAAATTGAAGGACAAAGAGCTCACTGCCAAAATGATTGAAGAGGTATAGAAAGCCATTGCTATCGGTAAAGTTAAGCTACTCGGACTCATTGTTGAGTTGTCCCCTCAACTCAAACATATTCTTTATTTATTTCAAAAGCTCTATACATTTTCTTTATTCATCAAAGATATCAAGAATAAAACCAAAGTTATTGAAAAAGAGATCACCAATCTCTCAAATAAGTTGACCACCGAGCCCAATTCTATTCAGAATTTCTATACCAAGTTACAATCTCTCATGGCTCAATAGTTGCAACTTCAAAATGAAGAGCACAAAATAAGAATGGATGTCATGACTCTTCAAACCTTATTCATTCCACACTTGTCCTCCATCCAAGAGAAAATTAACCGAGCTACCTATTTATCCACTCAACAAGAGGGAAGCACTTTAGATGGTCTAATTTCACTATTAGCTGATATTACAGCTCAAAATTCCCTAATGGACAGTATCAAGAGTGCCCTTACCAATTCTCTCACCGATGCTCGAACTAAGTACAAATCTATTTTTGATTAGTTTCTTCCACTGAATGGTAACTAGTTTTAATGTTTATCAAAAAGGGGGAGTATAGTGTATACAAGAGGAAGTATGCCAAGCAGATCAGAGTATCCAGATGTACAGGTAATTTTGACAGGGGGAGCAGTGAATATAGAATAGTAAAGTTGCATGCGAAATCAGAGTTATGTATAGTATATTGATAAGGGGAGTATATCTGAGTATACTATTTATTGACAATTATATATACTATCAGTTTAGTAAAATTTTGTAAGTATATATATTTTTGTGTTATGACTTTGAAAGGAGTTTTGTCAAACATTTCAACTAATGTCAAAAGGGGAGATTGTTACTATTTACTAAGTTGTCATTAGTCTTATGTCCAAAGTCATCCTATATACTCTAGTCGGTTAATACTACTGAAATACTCAGTCGGTAAGCACTAAAGTAGTCGGTTATAGAAGAAAGAAGTCACAGAGTTTAGTATACACTGAGTTGTCTACAGAGTAGCAAAGATGGTATACCGAGTTAAAATGAATTGAGTGAAACATGTTACCAGATTCATTGAACCTGGACACATATGTGGAAACGTGTTACAAGATCAAGGAACAAGGAACCGTTATCACATAGGAAATTGCACCTTAAGATTTTGTATGATTTTGAGGACATCTATCCAATGAAATAATTTGTATGGTTATTCATTCAATGAATCATGTTTGTAAGATCGAAGCATGAACAAATCACCGTCATAAGAGATCTATTTATACAACATGAGATCAGGATCAAAAAGTATGAAGCAAGACATGTGTGATAGATAAGCTGAAAGACAAAATCATAAGAAAGCACAATGTGTTGTGACTATTACAACTGATAGAGATATTCAGAGGTCACTGAGAAAGATTTCAGAGAACAATTAAGGAATAGAGTAAACAAAAGGGTTTACCAAGTTGATTTATCAATTACCAAGGTATGCTATGAGCAAGGTAATTTCATATTGAGCACATAGAATCTGCTATAACATTTCAGATGTAAAGTTGCATATATTTTGTAAAGATTTTGATTGTATTATTTTGAGTTGTAAGAGAAACCTTTAACAGGGTAAAAGACTCTAACAAAGTCTATAAATTGTAAAGTCTTTAACCAGGTACAACATTTAGTACAAGTGTTGTAAAATCCTTTAGCAAGGTAGATCTAAAGATCTTGATACTCCTAATAGGGTAAGCTATCATAAATAGCTAAACCTGTAGCTCTAACTGAGCAACCTTTATTATTGCAGTAGAGAAGTTGTGGGTGCCATCCCCACCATAGTTTTTCTCTCTAACAAAGAGTTTCTGCATAACCAAAATATATGTGTTATGGAGTGAAACATGTATGAATGTTATTTATATGTTTTAGCTTTATATTATGTTTTAGCAATATTCAGTTCATGCTTAACAATAAAGTTTCTGTTGAAGAAAAGTTTTGAAGTAGTGATTCACCCCTCCCCTCTTAGTACATTAGCTTTCCATATTAGACCTAACAGTTATTGTTGCGAAAATGGTCCATTTTCCTCTGTTAGATAGCTCTGCCTCTTGCACACTCCCAATCTGCCTGAGGATCTCTGTAGTTCCTACTTTTAGTGGGACTTGATATGGTAACAAAAATGGAGTGCCTCTGAAAACTGTGGAAATAGGGTACAAGTATATATCAGCCCAATTGTGGACAATCTTGATTTCTTCAGCAAACTCCTTAGGCCTAAGAAAATCCAACAAAGCTTTAGGGACCCTCAAATTCTCTGAGCATAAGAGAATTCTAATTTTGGATGCAAAGCACTTATCAAACTTTAGGTAGCTAGCATCTTCCCTGTCCCATGACAACACTATGCTCCATAGTTGAACTGGAATTTTCTCCCCATCCTTTTCTTTCACCAGATCCATTTCATTTGCAATGTATTCACCACCCTTGAATAGAAAAAGATGCATGAGAAGGGAGTACCATCTAAAAGGCCTATCCACCTTACCATTCTTTATCCCTATCAAGCCTTCATGGATTGCATCAGTAATATAGGGGGCATAGTCAAATGTTACTGCCAGAGAAGGATTTAAAATTTGAGCTATCATTAACATGTAATGAGCTGGCATGTTCACTTTAGCATCCTCTCCAAAAATCTCGTAGAGTGACCAGTATAATCCTTTGGCTCTAAGAGTGAACCAATTTAGGGAAAAAGGCTCCATTGTATTAGGTCCTACAATAGTCAATCCTCCTATTTTGACAAAAAATTGTATAAGAGGCCCATTTCTAAGATGATTCCTCTGTGCACTAGAGACTTGAGCTAATGATTCAAAATTAATGGGCTCCAAATAATTGGACACCTCGCTAAGCCCAAATGTGCTTCTGAACTCATCATCATTGACTTCAATGAGGGTTTTTCCATTTACATCCCTAACACTTTTGGTGAGAGGGTCATAGTTGTGTGCAATCTAAGTTAGGGGATCCACGTCCATGAAAACTCTGGGGACCACCAATTTACCTACATCCAACTCCCAAATATTGTTCATTTGGGCAGGGGAGTGTCTCATACAAAATCCAACCTCGAATAGACCCAAACTAGACAACCCTATCTATGGATCTCTCAGTCAATTACCCTTGTCATACAATCCTTCTCCTTTTCTCAAGCGAGGAGGCTTGGGTACTAATTCTTTAACTTTAGCTACTACATTTGTGGACATAGACAATTGTTCTAGGAAATCATCAGAAATTGCTCTCTCCTAGTAATTAACCTTCTTTGTGAAGTCCCTTCTAGGTGACATCTTAATGATATGCAAATATTTCAATTACTAATCAAAGCGATTCTTTACTCAGAACACAAACCATACTTCAATCAATCTTTCAAGTAACTGGTAAGCAAAATACAAGAAAACCTATTTTCAGTTTGAAGAACTTTGCTCTGCACCAGCTTTTCCTGTAACAACTCTTCAAAATGATGCCTACATTCAATTCATGTGAGCGTATATACGGAAATTAGGCTCTTAACTGTGACATTGACACTAAGGAATACTAAGAGGGAGGGGTGAATTAGTCTACCGAAAAACACTATATTTAAACACTTAAACAGTCTAGTGATAAACTGGTAGAACAATTTAGCAAACAAACTGATTAATACACATGCAAACCAAAATGCAAATAAAACATTCACCCATAGAAGAAATAACACCTTAACACAAGATATTTGACATGGAAACCCAAATGGGAAAAACCACGATGAGATGAAACTCACAAGTAACTATCTACAGAATAGGAACTAGATCGGTTAAGGTCAAACCGATTAAGGTCATACAATGTTCTTTACTAGAACAGATCCTGTTAGGAATCTCAATCTTTGTTAGGAGATAAGTTCAATCAAAGAATACCTTGCTAGAGGATTTTAGATCCACAAATGTGAACCACCTTGTTAGAGGATTTACAAAAGGCTTTATGGGCCTACCCGGTTAAGGGCTTCAGACTTGTCAAAGATGTAAGTAATTAACAAGTGATTGATATAGAAAATAGCATAGATTGCTTGGTTAGATCTACTATGACTCATAGCTAATGCATTTCAACATTACTTTAGTCTTCAGTAACTCACACTTAGTTACAGCTCACAGAAACTTGATCTTCTCAATTAAGATCGTACTTACAAAAACTCATCAACCACCTTAAACCCTAGCAACAACTTAAAACCCTAGACATGATGTCCTTATAAAGGAATCTGATTTCATGTTGGTCCAATAGGTTTACAATCCAATTTCCTAGGCTCAATGAATTTAGACATACTTGGTAACATGACACAAAAAGCACCGCCAGAGTGTCGGCATTGTCAAACAATCGGTGGATGGTAACTCATCACAAAATGTCAGTTGGTAACTCATCATAGAGTATTACTAGTTCATACAAAATACCGGTTGCCAGTTTGACAAAAATGAAGATTGGGAAATATGTGTTTTTTCACTTTGATCCCTCGTACTCCTTGAGATCCATGAACCACTTGGGGTCTTCATACCACTTCAGACCGATAAACACATTCTGCAAAACACCAATAGTCTAAAGACTATAATACATCATACCGGTTGGAACAAATTTTGGTTGAGCTTTAACTCATACATATCAGAGTGATCTCAATGCAAGTGTGTGTCCATCAATGACAATCACAACATAATCATCAACAATGCCAATAGACACCACATGCTTTGGCCATCACCTCAAAATTGAATTCATGAATGAATTCAAAAATTTCTCTCCAACGGATCATAGAATGTCTGTTTTTATCACTTTGTTGTTTTTCCATTTCACGAAGCCTAAAATCTACGCTTCTTCATCAAGCGAAATCACACCAACTATTAGATCTAGCGAAACTTGCACGACCTTTACCCTTTTGACTATTCTTCATTTGGCGATGGGCTCAAATCTCTATCGCTACTTCGCAAAAGCTAAACATCATGCATATTTATCCAGTGAAACTGCGTGGGCCATCTGATCAAAAGGAACTTGATCGGTCTTTATCCTATTCTATGACTAGCAGTTTACCCCAATAACCGTGCACCAAGCCTTGAAGGCTAACGATTTTTGTTGTTTCACAAACGGTAATTACCTTGCATCTTCGGTCTGTGAAATGACACCTACTGTCGGATCCTCTTTGAGATACCCACCTTTTAACAAACTTAACCGGTAGAAGTGGGCCCTCTAACTCAACACCATCCAACCTGGCAACCGACTGGCAAAGGAAACCAACATGTCAATCACTTACTTGTCAAAAAACTTCCACAGGATCCACTTCAGGATTGCCACGTGCATCTGACAATTTTTCTTTTCATCAATGGTCTGATCCATCTGTTCTGCCATGACACTGACCAAGTGGTTGCCATGTCACTTTGCTATTTTGTGAAGGTTAACTTTCAATCACCTTAGGGCTGCGAAATAGCATGAGCCATCTGATCAAAAGGAACTTGATCTGTCTTTATCCTCATTCTTTGCTACCTCGTGGATCCAATTTCCTTTTTGCCATTTCGTGAAGTCTAAAACCTGTGCACTTTTATCTTGCAAAATAGTGCGAGCCATCCGATCAAAAGGAACTTGACTGGTCTTTATCCTTAGTCTTTGCTTGGATGTCAGACCCACTCCCGCCTTTCGCTACTTTGTGAATGATAACTCATGGGCATCTTTGAACTGCAAATTCACATGCACCTTCATATTAAAAAGAACTTGCGTGATGGTTAGGAAGCCCAATTAAACATTAAGAAATTTAGGAAAGACTTAGAAAAAATAAAGCACTACTAGACCTGCCTAGGAAGAAATAAAAAGGGAGGACACTTCTCACAATAGACAAACCCTTCCTTAAGTGAATAAAGTAACACAAAATTAGAATGAAAGGGTTTTTCTCAGACACAGGAAGGGTTAAAAACTAAAACCTTAAACCCTCTTTGGACCTAAAACAATCAGAAGTAACAAGGCCATACCAGACTCAAATTTTCAGACTTTTAGCCAACTATGGGACAAGAATACCCATTTTTAAACAATGATAATAATGGCTCTGACTGGGGATGGTTGATTGCAAGATCAACACAAGAATTCAGAAACTCTCTAGAGAAACATACCAGAAATAAGCCCAAAAACAACAACTAAAACAAACCTAAATATATACAGACAGGGACCTACTATGCATGGACATCAAGAGAAGTAATGTTTTAGGAATTATCCATGCACTATAAATTCTTGTACTTCACCATTCATATTCTTCAAAAAATATGAGTCATTTCCATTAAGATCACAAACCATAGAGGGGCCAATCCATAATGACTCCAATTTCTTGTGCTTTCCCTTATCCTGTCCTTTCGCATTCCATTGAAGAATTACATCACCAATTTGGAACTTTCTCAATGAGGTTCTCTTATCAAATAGGTATTTGGATTGCAATTGGATTTTTTGATTCCTCTTGTGAGCCAGAGTTCTAATTTATTCTACTTCCACTATCTGAATCATCCGGTCTTCCATAGGTTCAGATAACTCCATGTCTTCAGCTTGTAGGAACTTATACACTAGAAGAAGATTATTTACTGGCACCTTAGATTGTGTGCCATAAACTAATTCAAAAGGTGAGACCCCAATATCCTTTTTGATAGTAACCTTGTCAGCCCATTAAGCCAATTTTAACTTTTGGTCCCAAGACCTTTTATTCACTTCTAGGATTTTCTTGATAATGTTCAAGAGGCTCTTGTTACTTGATTCAACATGCCCATTACCCCGAGGATGATAAGGTGAAGAGTAAGACATAACTATTCCATGACTAGTGCAAAAATCAACAAACTCTTCTGACCTAAAGCTCATGGCATTATCCATTACTAATTTTATAGGGAGTCTGAATCTGGTTATAACATTATCCATCAAAAAGTCAATAACAACCTTACTTGTGGCTCTCCTGGTAGGTATAGCTTCAATCCATTTGGTAAAATAATCAGTAGCTACTATAATCCACCTATGACCTCTTCCCGATTTCAAATCAATTCCCCATTGGACAAAAGGGGCTTCCACTATGATTTGGTTGAGGGGTAAGGATCCTTCATACTTCATCTTGGATGAAAACTTCTGGCATGGGTCACATCTCTTGACATATTCATGAGCATCTTTAAACAAAGTAGGCCAATGATATCCATCCCGGACTATCTTACCAGTAGTTGTCTTAACAGAGTAATGACCTCCACACACTCCATTATGCATTTTAGTTAACACTCTCGTCTGGGATTCATCCAAACACATTAGTAGTCCCCCATCTCTATTCCTCCAAAATAGATCACCCCGAATGAGGACATATTTCTGTGACTTCAACTTTAGAGTTCCTCTGGTTATGGGTCATTTCTTCTGAAAATGTTGTATCCCTTAAAAAATGCACTATCTCTAAGTACCAGGGCTGTTTTTCAATACTGGTGACCAGAACATTCTCAACTTCAACATTATTTATTTCAACATCAAGAAGGTTTGACTCAGCCATAAGCTTAGCAAGGCCTAAACCTCTCACCAATTTGGTGATCTTTATTTCCAAATTAAACTCCTGGAATCTGTTTATCCATTTGCATCTCTTACTTGTGACCTCAAACTGTGATAAGATATCTTTGACAACAACATGTGGGACATAGGCAACTACTTGTGCATTTACAAGATATGGCTTGAAAGCTTTAACAGCCTTAACCAAAGCATATGCTTGCTTCTTTGTGATTTCATACTTTAATTCTGCAGCCTGTAAAGATCTACTATAAAAAATTATAGGATGTTCATATCGTTCTTTATCCTTTTGTAAAAGAACTACAACCATTGTGTGAAATGAAGAAAAAGAAAACAAAGAGAAAGGCTTACTATAATCAGGGGATTTCAGCACTGGTGTCTCCTGAATAGCCTTTTTGATCTCATCAAAAGCCTTTGAAGCTTCTTGATCCCAGCAAAATTTTGTATCCTTTTTAAACAGTTTAACAATGGGCTTGACTATCTCTGCAAAATTTGCAATAAATCTTCTAACAAAATTAACTTTGCCCAAAAAAGATTGGATACCTTTAACATTCTTTGGTTCAGGCACATTTTTTATTGCCTCAATTCTTTCAGGGTCTATTCTTACTCCTTCTTTAGAGACAATATGCCCTAGTAGCTTCCCTTTACTAACAACAAAATGACACTTCTTAGGATTCAAGGATACTCCAAATTCTAGAGCTTTATTGAAAACCTATTCTAAGTGTCCACAGTGGTATCCGTCCTTTTGGAGAAGCATGTCAGATCATCTTGATATACTACCATGATGATGTTGATGAATTCTTTGAAAGCTACATCCATCGCCCTCTGAAAAGTAGCTCCAACATTTTTCAAACCAAAAGGCATTCTGACATACACATAAGTTCCCCAAGGGGTGGTGAAAGCAGTTTTGAATTGTTCTTATTCTTTTACCAACACCTAGTTATACCCTAAAAACCCATCCATCATAGACAATAGGTCACAACCAATTACTCTTTGCAACATAGCTTCCATATTGGGGGAAGAGTAATTATCTTTCAAGGAAGAAACATTTAGGTTCCTAAAGTCAACATAGAATCTTATGTCCCCATTCTTCTTTCTCACCAGGACCAAATTTGAGACCCATGAGGAATGCCTTATAGGATTAATAATTCTCCCTTCCCTTAATTTGGTTAGTTCTTGCTACATCTTAGATTCTAGCAGGGGGTTAATAGGTCTTTGCTTTTGTCTAAAATATTAGCATCTGGAAGCAAAGGGACTTCATGCTGAAACAAATCCTGTCTATACGCCTTTAGATCTTCATAAGACCAAGCAAAAACATGCTTATACTTCTTTAATAAATTAATGAGATTCACTCTGACATGAGGAGGCAATTTTTTTCCAATATATACCAACTTAGGGGATGATTTTGTCCCCAAGTTTACTTCCTCTAACTCATCTAGCTTAGTGGTTGATTGTTGGTGTAGACGACTATCACTGTAACTGAACATACCTTCAAGTTCTACCAATCCTTTAGGTATTTCATTAGTTTCTAGCTATACCAGGTCATTTCCAAACATAGTTTCCCTGTTATCAACCACTTCCACCAAGGCATTGCAATCAATCTTTTGTCCGTCGTAGTCATCAATGCATTGTATGAACCTAAGAATATCTTCATCATCAGCAAACACTTGCCAATTATATACATTGTTAGGAATAGCATGCTTAGCTTTTATCTCCACTATGGATATACCGATTAGTGTTACATCATCATTCTTTAATGCAACATTAGCTAAGAAGTCTACCATGATATTCTTAGATCTTTCTATCCAATTTATAGAAAAAAACACTGAAATGCTCAATCACATCCCAATCTGCATGTTTGTATCTTTTCAATCTATCATTCTTGGATGCATACTTGGATCTTACTTGAGAAACAACCAATTCTGAATCCCCTAACACTCTCAACAATTGAATCCCATGCCTTTTTGCAACTTCAAGCCCCAATAACAAGGCTTCATATTCAGCAGTATTATTTGTACACTGAAAGGCCAACAAGAAAGAGTACTTAAAAGTTATACCTGATGGGGACACAAAAAGAACTCCTTCTCTAGATCCTTCTTTGGAGAAAGCTCCATCAAAGTACATCTACCACAAACCATGTTGTTGAGATTCCAATTCAATTATAATAGAATTAGTATTCTTCAATTGGGGTAAAATTGGTTGTATTCTAAAATTGTCAATATCCACATAAATCATACAGTTGAGCATGTTAGGATCTACTTTCTCAATTACCCTAGGGGCACGTGGTTCTCTGTACAATTTGACTTGATTCCCATTAATTGGGATGGTAGCATATGACAAATCCAACTAAACATTTCCACCTACTGCTGCAGTCCACTACCTAGATAACAACATGCCATAATGAGGCTTGGTGTCAGTTACAATAACATCCATCTTATAAGTTGCTTCAAGGAATGATTCTATTTTCACTTCAACATCTCTCATTGTACCTATCAAAGGTACTTCTCTGTTATCCATAGCATAACACTTCCCATACCCTATACTTACTGACAGTCCTGATTCTTTCATGACACCATAAGGCATTACATTTGCAGCTGCACCATAATCTATCATACAATTTTTAATCAACTGGTTATTCACTAACAAAGTAACATAGAAAGGATCAACCTGTGAGGGCTCTTGTGTAATAGTTGTTCCAACATATACCTCTAGGGTTTGGAACTCTTGATCCTTTTCATCTTTAATTGAACCTATAGGTAAAACTGTGTTACTGTCAGATATGTTAGAAAATAAAGATAAAGCAGCTACTCTATGTTCCTTTATTTTCAATAATTCTATTAATGGGACAGTAACTTTCATTTGGGTAAGAGCCTGAGCCATATCAAATGTGGAATTATTGACCAACTCAATATTATCTTTAGCTTTCTTTGCCTTAGGCTAACTTGCCTTCTTCATTGTGGCAGCTCCTTGTGTATCAATAGTAGCTTTATCATCTGCACCCTTGGGTACTTCTTTAACTTGATCTTTCTTTTCTTGACCAGCTTGAGGTAAAGTAGCACTACTTGTTTCTTTCTTCTGGGATACCTCTTTTATAAACATAGAACCATGTTCACCTTGATCGCTATCCCTTTTAGTGTTCCTTAAATTGTAATTGTGCTTGGCTTTGGCTATAGAAGCCTTAGTGAGATTTTTCACTTCTTCATCACTAGGCCTTCTGAGATGAATTTCTTCATCCTCAATTGTTACCACATTCAAAGTGGGATGCCAATCAAGTGTTAGTTGTCCTTGGTAGGACCTTTTTCTATTCAACACATCACAATCACTAAATTCACTTTGTGAAGATTCATCATCACTTTCTATGATAGTTTAAAACATATTTATATCAGGCTCAGCCTCTTGTCTCATGGATTCTTCAAGGGCTTGAGCTACAACACATTGATGAGGAGAATGTGGTTCATCACAAGCAATGCACCAAGGAGTGTTCTCTATGTTATGAACATTTTTTCCTTTTAAAGGATCAAGGGTATCTTGGCTATGAGTATTTTTTGGCTTCTCATTTTGAGGCTTACCATCCTTCCAGGTAGTGTTGTAAGGCATGTCATGCAACTTGGGAGGTCTGTCTTGCCAACTGTAATGGGGTTTATCATTTTTTCTCACCTTGGTAGTAAGATCCTTCATAGCAGTCACTAACTTCTCTATTTTATCTTCTTCTTTAGCAACTTTGTTAGGTTGTTGTTTTGATTCCTACCATAGCCTACCATCAGTTCTTCTTCCTAATTTTCCAGATGCTTTTCTATTGATCTCCACATTGATAGGAATTCTAAATGCATCTCTCAGGCTATGCAGATTTTTATCCCTCAAAATATAAGCCATTTTAGAATCAAATGCATTGTAATAAGTATTCAGGCACATGTTATCATCTAATCTCATTACCTGATACAATCTATGCATTGCTTTCTGAAATCTAGCTTTAAAATCAGTGACAATTTCATTATCAGACTTTCTGATATTGTTGAACTCATTGAGCATGAAGCTCACGTTTGTCTTATCACCATACCATTCTTGAAAACAATTTTTAAAATCCTCCCAAGACCCAATGCTATTCATAGGAAGACCTCTATACCAGTCTCTTGAATCATCTATTAAAGACTGTACAAATAGTTTCATGATGACATCTTCATCCACAATTTCATAATCATTAATCAAGTCACCAAAAGATTTTAAGTTCTCTTCTGCACTAATTTCATTATTTCCAGCAAATTTATGAAGTCTATCTCTTAACTCAGTAGGAACATGGTTAGGGTACCTTGGGATTCCATCAAAAAAGAGTTGCTTATACAATTCTAAGTTAATAGGTCTTCTCTGGAATGGGTTAACAACATGGTTATTACCCATGTTCATTCTTACATTAGGGCTCTGAGTTAGAGAGATCTGGTTACCTTGGTTAGTAACAGAGGCTTGATTGGCTGTTGCAGTGCTAATAGGTAGAGTTGGCTGAATTTTAACAAGAGGGAGTGGAGCTTGCTGAGGAATGGGTTTATTTTGATCTACTGAGGGAAATGTGATAGGAGGTGCTTTCAGATAGCTAATATTCCTTTTAACTTCTTGGTTAGCTACTTCTAATTCAGTCTTTTCTAACTCCATTTACAAATCTTCCTTCTCTTTCCTCATCCTTTCCATCTCTCTCTCATGTGCTAATAACATGTGAGAGATCTCCACGGTAGTCTTAGATCCAGACCCACCCTCCATGCATTTATGCTTTCCTTTGTCAACATCATTTCTAACCGGCTGTGGGTCACTAAGAACTTCCCTATTTGGTTGCACTACTGACTTGTATGTTGGTTTGGCCTTGGGAACTATAATTTCTCTAATCATAGGACCTTCATCCTCACTCTTGGCCTTTTCTTGGGCAAACAACTCAAGATCAGTAATTTGTCTTAGGAGTCTATCTCTTTGCATCAATTTTTCCTTTACTTCTCTCTCTTTATTTGCTTCCTTTTGGTCTCTTAAGGAGATCAAATGATGGACTCTTCTATTCAGGTCCTCTATTTCTTGGGATATCTTATCTTCATTAGGGAAGATTTCTTCAGAGTTTGATATATTGGCTTGGTCAATATTAATTAAGATGATGTTTCCATCAGTTGTCCTAGGTACATAATCCCTAACTATGTTTGAACTATTTCTATCTTTCCCATTAAAAACTAGCATGGGATATCCTTTGATTTTAAACATGGACATCTTCTTCATTCCCAAATAAACCAGAATGGAAACCTAAAACATCATGGTCAGATTTGCGGGAAGATGAATTTGAATTTGCATAAATAGGTATCTCAGATATCTTACCCATATTGGTGCTTTTCTACACCCAAGCAGCATTAGATGCTTCATGAACCACTGATCTTTTTTGACCTCTATGTGACTGTTCAGGTAATCCCTCCTGCAACATCTCACGAGGATGCTTCTTCATGAAAGACCTGGTGTTTTTTCCTCCCTGCATTATGCTTGTTTCCTTAAAGAATTTCAATTGTTTCAAAAGGACTGGTTAAGATTATCAGAGTCGCCACCCACAAAGACTGTGGGAAATATGAAAACAAGCTTTACACAGAAAATTTGCTGATCTTTTAAAAATCAAAATCATGAAGATTTTCAGAGAGAGAAAGGAACAACACGAATCAAAGGTTAGGCAAACAATTTTGAACATAGATATCCAAACAATATTCCAAGCCGATTCAAGCGCCAATTTGCATCTGGATACACACTATGACTCTCCCCAACTTTGTCACCACTTTTGTTGTTCTTAAATTCTGATTCCCCTCTTATCCATTATAAGAAATATAATAACTCTGTCTGCAAATAAAGAGACCAAAGAAAAAGAACCCCAGAGCAACATATGACAAAGTTTCAAAACTTCTACACTTTGAACTTATCCAAAGTTCAGGTGGGTATACCTTCTATGAATAACTTCACACTTTTAAAATGAGATCCATAGTAAACTAGTCCAAAAACTAGTGAATCTTATCGCCTCAACATGAACTAAAAAAATAAAGAAAAGTGTATGCTCATTTTGAGTATTGATCTTCAAGAAATGCAGAAAGAGAACTACAAATGATACAAGTGCCTTATCAAGGCTACAGAGTCATCTAAATGAAACAAGGATTTCACAATTAAACATCTCCATACATATCATCACTTCGGCTTCTATCAACCCCATACATGCCTGACATATATAAGAGTATTTCCTTATTAGACTAGACAATGTTCACCAGATTCAAAGTCTCCAAAAAAATAACATACTAACAGAGATATTCCTTGCACATTTAATTCCTTTCCTAAAGAAGAAAGCTAAGAAACATATCTATAAAGACTGCATTACAATCCATGTTCAATTGAATAACCCTAGATTACCCAAATGAAACCAGTAAATTATTGAAAGCACACCAAAAGACAACTCAAATTCTAGGCTCGAAAGTTTATGGTCTATATATTGATATTTATTTTGAAAAAATCTTACAAAACTTAGAATATTCTCTGTAAACTTAGAAAAACCTAGCTAGATTTATGCAGAGTTTCTTTACAAATTCTTGTGATCCCTCCTTAACTAGTCCCGGTATCCATTTATAATAGTATGGATGCATACAAGCTTCGGACCTTCTCAAAATTTTTGTTACAACAATCTTCTTGTTTCAACAAGAAGTTAAAAATATTTTCCATATTCTAATGGCCCGCTTCCCGCGGTTGTCATTCTGTAGCTTCTTCTTGAACCTCTGCATCCACCACCGCATACTTTCTTGTCCACTCTTGGTACACATCATTAGCAGGCCATGAGAAGTTACTAACTTTCCCTCTTGTCTTGGCCAATCTCTTCCAACAGTTTCTCATTTTATGGACCTCTGAATTTAGAAATCAATAGTGTGATTTAATTTTTTCTATCTCTTTAATTGTTTTGACAAATAGGGAAGTATCATCTATATTAATGATTCCCTTTACCCTTAATGATAGGTTGGATCTTAATTTATTAATCCATACTTGTTTGTCCTTCAATTGAGTTGGACAGGCAAAACCCTAAGGAAATAATTTAAATTCCTACTCAGTGTACTCTTTCTTATACAAATTGATCTTCCTCTCTGCATTATCTACTCCTTCTGCTAATTTTGTCAGATCCTTTGTCATGTCACAAGTGGATTTGATAATGGGGTCAGCCCCTGCCTCATCATAAGATACACACATAAGTTCTAGGTCCTCCTCCCTAGGCTTCCACTTGTCCAAAATAGGCATTAGGACAGCCTTGTCTCCATTGAGCTCATTCCATATATCCAAAACTTTACTCATATTGTTATACACCAATGATGATCCTATAGTGTCAACAAAACTCAAAATTGTGGCCCTCAATCTCTCTTCATACTTATTTGCAAGCAATATTTGAGCTTGTTTTAGCTTTTCCAACTCCTAAGGAGTGATCTCAACTGATTGGGAACCAGAAGGTGTAGGAGAAGGTGGGAATTCAATGATAGGGCTAGTAGATGGAGGCTATGTAGGAGAAGAAGCCATCATCAAGGTTGAGGACTCTCCTTGATGGTATTGTCCTAACAATTGTCTTTTCAATTTAGCAATAATGGTGTCTTGGCTCATTATCTCTCCTTTGGCATCATTGTAAGCCTTTAAAATTGTCTCGAACTTAGCTTGGAGAGCTGCCTTTTCCATTGCTTCTTTCTCTGCCATCGCAACATTAAATTTTACATTTTCCAAGACTGTGCTAGCAGCCTCCACCACTCCAGTATTTTGTACTCTCTTCACTATCATACCTCCAAGGTAGATTGACTCTAGGGTATCCTTTTTCTTTTTATTTTCATCTCTCTTCAGAGACCACATGACTAAGGCAACATTATCCTTACTGAAGGTTACTCCTTCCATAGGCTTGGTCTCTTTCCTGACTACCTCTAAAACCAAGGCATCTGCTATATCCCATTCAGGGAGGATGAGTACACCAGCCTTTGCTACCATTTCCCTTCCTTGCTCAAGAGTGATGGTCTTAAAGTTAATGATTATTTCTTGTTTTATTTCTTCTTCCACCACTGCTACATCCTTGTGGGGTTGCTCATTCTTCCTCTTCTCACATCTGGCATTAAACTTATCAATATTGTGCTTCCACACGAACTTCATTAAAGCTCCCAAGGTAACAAAGTTGCTATCAGCTAAGAATTCTTCACTAGCCTATTTAATGGCAAGATCCAGTTCCTAACCTTTGAACTAATTGGTTGTTATGTCCATCTCAGCATCTTCTAGCTCCTCAGGCATTCCATCCTTTACTTAATCATATGTATAGGCGATCTCCCCTAGACTCTATAGCTGCAACAATTGCTCAGCTGCTACCTGCTCATCTCCTATATGAATGGGGGATTGAGATGGGAATACATAGGCTCATTAGGTTGCAATTCCTTTCCCACCCTTTGTTTCTTTGGGGAGTCCTGAATGTCAATGACATCTTGTATTTTCCTCTTCCCTTTTGAAGTAGAAGGCTCCCTTGTTGTTGGCACCAACACACTGTATTTGGATTTTCTATGTAGCACATAGTCACCAGGAAGGATTGCTTTAGCCGATGTAGACCTAGCTAGAACTAGTCTTGCCTTCTCAGGGTTGTTTTTAATCACTGCTTCCCTCTTCTCCTTTAGTATTTGCATCACATCTTCAAAGGAAAGAATTAGAAATTTTTTGTTTTCCTCAAAGGGGTGAAAACTGGGCAAAGGGTCATAACTACTGTCAAATTGGTGTTCAAAAGCAAGAGCCTTCTTGTAGGCCACCCATTGCTCTTTCCCCAACTCCTGCTCATCCAAATCAAACTCATTTCTAATGAGGTCTTCAAGGAATTGGAATTGGTGGGGTCTGCCTTTGCATATTTCCCTTTTCCTAAACATACTATTAAAAAAGTCTTCAGGGCCAGAAAACCTTGACACTGTAGTGGACAAATGGTATTGTTGAAAGAATTCCTCAAAGCACTTCCATCCACCCTTAGTAATCACAAATTGGTGTGTTATTGTTACTGTTGGGAAAATGGTCCCTTTTCCTCTATTAGATAGCTCTGCCTCTTGCACACTCCCAATCTACCTGAGGATCTCTGCAATTCCTACTTTCAATGGGACCTGATATGGTAACAAAAATGGAGTGCCTCTGAAATAGTACACTCTGAAAACTGTGGAATCAGGGTACAAGTATATATCAGCCCAATTGTGGACAATCTTGATTTCTTCAGCAAACTCCTTAGGCCTAAGAAACTCCAACAGAGCTTTAGGGACCCTCAAATTCTCTGAGCATAAGAGAATTTTGATTTTGGATGCAAAGCACTTATCAGACTTTAGGTAGCTAGCATTTTCCCTATCCCATGACAACACTATGCTCCATAGTTGAATTGGCATTTTCTCCCCATCCTTTTCTTTCACCAGATCCATTTCATTTGCAAAGTAGTCACCACCCTTGAATTGAAAAAGATGCATGAGAAGGGAGTACCATCCAAAAGGCCTATCCACCTTACCATTCTTTATCCCTATCAAGCCTTCATTGATTGCATCAGTAATATAGGGGGCATAGTCAAATGTTACTGCCAGAGAAGGATTTAAAATTTGAGCTATCATTAACATGTAATGAGTTGGCATGTTCACTTCAGCATCCTCTCCAAAAATCTGGCAGAGTGACTAGTATAATCCTTTGGCTCTAAGAGTGAACCAATTTAGGGAAAAAGGCTCCATTGTATTAGGTCCTACAATAGTCAATCCTCCTATTTTGACAAAAAATTCTTTAAGAGGCCCATTTCTAAGATGATTCCTCTGTGCACTGTAGACTTGAGCTAACGATTCAAAATTAATGGGCTCCAAATAATTGGACACCTCACTGAACACAAATGCACTTCTGAACTCATCATCATTGACTTAAATGAGGGTTTTTCCATTTACATCCCTAACACTTTTGGTGAGAGGGTTGATCATAGTTGTGTGCAATTTGAGTTATGGGATCCACATCCATGAAAACTCTAGGGACCACCAATTTACCTACATCCAACTCCCAAATACTATTCATTTGGGCAGGGGAGTGTCTCATACCAAATCCAACCTTGAATAGACCCAAACTAGGCAACCCTATCTATGGATCTCTCAGCCAATTGCCCTTTTCATACAATCCTTCTCCTTTTCTCAAGCAAGGAGCCTTGGGCACTAATTCTTTAACTTTAGCTACTACATTTGTGGACATAGACAATTGTTCTAGGAAATCATCACAAATTGCTCTCTCCTAGTAATTAACCTTCCTTGTGAAGTCCCTTCTAGGTGCCATCTTAATGATATGCAAATATTTCAATTACTAATCAAAGCAGTTCTTTAATTAGAACACAAACCATAGTTCTATCAATCTTTCAAGTAATTGGTAAGCAAAATACAAGAAAACCTATTTTTGGTCTGAAGAACTCTACTTTGCACTAGCTTTTCTACAACAACTCTTTGAAATGATTCCTACATTCAATTGATGTGAGCATATATATGGCAATCTGTCTCTTAACTGCGACATTGACACCACATGCTTTGGCCATCAACTCAGAATTGAATTCACGAATGAATTCAAAAATTTTGCTCCAATGGATCATAGAATGTCTATGTTTCTATTACTTTTTTGTTTCACCATTTCGTGAAGTCTAAAATCCATGCTTCTTCATCAAGTGAAATCACGCCAACCATTAGATCCAGTGAAACTTGCATGACCTTTACCCTTTTGACTATTCTTCATTTGGCGACGGGCTCAGATGTCTTTCGCTACTTCATGAAAGCTAAACATCGTGCATATTTATCCAGCAAAACCACGCGGGCCATTCAATCAAAAGGAACTTGATTGGTCTTTATCCTGTTCTATGACTGGTAGTTTACCCCACTAACCACACACCAAGCCTTGAAGGCTAAAAGTTTTCATTGTTTCACGAACGGTAATTACCATTGCATCTTCAGTCTACGAAATGATGCCTACCATTGGATCCTCTTTGAGATACCTGCCTTTTAACAAACTTAACCGATAGAAGTGGGCCCTCTAACTCAGCACCATCCAACCTGGAAACTGACTGGCAAAGGAAACCAACATGTCAATCACTTACTTGTCGAAAAAATTCCATGGGATCCGCTTCAGGACTGCCACATGCATTTGACAATTCATCTTTTCGTCAATGGTCTGATCCATCTGTTCTGCCATGACACTGACCAAGTGGCTGCCATGTCACTTCGCTATTTTGCGAAGGTTAACTTTTGGTCACCTTAGGGCTGTGAAATAGTGCAATCCGTCCGATCAAAAGGAACTTGATCTGTCTTTATCCTTAGTCTTTGCTGCCTCATGGATCCAATTTCCTTTTCAGCATTTTGCGAAGTCTAAAACCTATGCACTTTTATCTTTCGAAATAGCACAAGTCGTTCGATCAAAATGAACTTGACCAATCTTTATCCTTAGTCTTTTCTTGGATGTTGGACCCACTCTCGCCTTTCGCCACTTCGCGAATGGTAACTCATGTGCATCTTTGAACTATGAATTCACGCACGCCTTTAGATTAAAAAGAACCTATGCAATAGTTAGGAAACCTGATTAAACATTAAGGACTTTAGGAAAGACTTAGAAAAAATAAAGTGTTGCTAGACCTGTCTTGGAAGAAATAAAATGGGAGGACACTTCTCATGATAGATGAACCCTTCCTTAAGTGAATAAAGTAACATGGAATTAGAATGAAAGGGTTTTTCTCAGACATAGGAAGGGTTAAAAACTAAAACCTTAAACCCTCTTTGGACCTAAAACAATCAGAGGTAACAAGACCATACCAGACTCAAATTTTCAAACTTTTAGCCAACTATGGGACAAGAATAGCCATTTTTAAACAACGATAACATAAATGACTGAAGAAAAATCTTTAAAGCAACCCAACAACTCTAAAATCCACTTCCTAGAGTATGAGTCTGATTCAAAAAGAGGAGTTGACATTTTGGTTACTTTAGAAGATCCTTCATGTGCTGTGTTCACAAGAAATCAACAAAATCTAAAACTTCAGGGTGCCTCTTCATCTTCTGCTATGAATTTCAAAGGTAAGGAGATTGTTTCAAAATTTCATAGCAATGATAAAAAATTGCAAGAGTCCCCATTGTTAAGGTCTGTTGGAAAGGAAAGTCCATTTGATATTGTGGAATTTTGCAAATCTTCCAAATTCAAATTATACCTATCGAGTATCTTAAGTTGACTCCAAAAGAATAGGATAGACTCATTCAGTTTGTAAAAGGAAATAATGTGTTACAGGCTAATGGAACACAACAATCAATAAATGCCACATTGTCTTCCCACAATGATGTATCAACTTACCCTATTGCTCATGAGAGGACACCCGAAATAACTGCCCTCCAAATAGATGATACTTTGCCTTCCCTTGAGTCAAAACCTGAGCCCTTTTACATATCATTATTTATAAATGGTCATAAATTAAACAATTGTATTATAGATTTAGGTGCATCTGATAATATAATGCCTTCTGTAGTAGCTAAAGTGTTAGGGTTATCCTTAACCAAAAAAATTTGGTAGATGTTACTCTATGGATTCAAAACAGATTCCCTTGTTGAGACAAATTAAGGATGCTCAAGTAGTTCTTGCCGCCCACCTAAATAAAAGAATCAAGTTGATTATTCTAATAACTGGCATCCCAACTAGCTATGGCATGTTGCTAAGTCATTCATTTTGTAGAGACTTAGGAGGAGAAATCAAAATGGATAGGTCTCAAGCCACAATTCCTTTAGGAAAATAGCGAGTCATTCTACAGCCTGAACCAAAGTCTAAATTCACTGTTTTTCCTTTTGATGATCCAAGGGCCCAAATTTTGTATCATGAATGTCAATTCGGAAACTACATGATTTTGTCTGATAATGAGGTAGTGGGAGGTCTATCACAGCCAAAGGAAGAAGAAAGTTTGTGGTTAATGGAGTTTGATGGAAGTTGTGCAAAATCAGGCTCAGGTGCAGGGGTAGTATTAATTCCACCTTCTGGTAATCATATTCCTTTTTATTTTAAATTGGAGTTAAAGAACACCAACAATACGACTGAGTATGAGGCTTTGTTTTTAGGTTTAGCTAAAGCTAAGAGCCTAGGAATAAAACTTCCGCAGGTCAAAGGAGATGCTGAATTTATTATAAAACAAGCTAGAGGGTTGTTTAATGTAAAAAATGAAAGACTGAAACAATACCAAAATAGAGTTTGGGATGAAATTGAGGATTTTGATGCATTTTCCATTGAGGTTATTCCTGGAGAACAGAATTCAAAAGTAGATTTGTTAGCTGTGTCAGCTTCCTTATTGATTCCACATCTTGAATTTATTGATGATACTTACCTAGTAGAGTTAATATATCAGCCTAGTGTTGTAGATTACTCTGAATTTTGGCAAGTATTTGAAAATGATAAACAAATTAATATTTTTTTGTAAAGTGTAGAAACATTTTCTGCTACATATTTTGAAGTTTAGATGTAGAGTGTAAGGAGTTTTCACCAGAACAGGCCAAGGAGTTGACTGATGGAGTTATGCAATTAAAAGGGAACAAGATCCCTAAAGGGTTGGTTTCATTAGACCGTCTGTTTGATCATCATGATTCCTACAAGAAAAAAAAAGGTGACAAGTCTCCTAAAGTTTAAGATGTTGGAGGTTATGAAAGATTAACATTGGTACTAAAGATGAGCCCAAATATATCAATCTAAGAAAATGTTGTATGCCTCGCAGAAAAAGAGAGATTAATAAGTCTCTTGTTGGAGTTCAAAGATGTATTCGCTTGGTGTTATGATGATCTAAATAATTTTAGAGATGGAAAATTTATGCATCAAATTCCCCTAAAACCTAGAGTAAGTCCTTTTTGACAAAAGCTTAGAAGCTTCAATCCTAAAGTAGCTGAGGTCATATTTTAGGAGGTAGATAAAATGTTAAAGGTGTTGGGAAATGGTGTTGTACACCTTGCATAATAATGGTTTATTATTGCATTATTTTATTATTGTGTGAGGTGGACAAAGAATTAAATTGTAATATCATTGTATTGTTGCACCTAGGAGCACCTAGATGGACGTGCAACATGTAGAGATCCTTTTGGATATTCTTGTAACCACTTGATGAGTTGTATTGACACATTGGTATTGTTATTTTATATTGGGGAATGTAATTGTGATAAAGTACCCAATATTAAATGTGGGTCATGGGTAGTTAAGGAAAACATTAAAAGGTTGGTAAGGAAAATATTATTTTATTGTCACATGGTTTTGGGCACATGGTTTTGATGTAATACCACTTAGTGGTTTTGTGGTTGCTTGTTTCTATAAAAGCACCACAAAGGGTAGTTGTTTGTGAGATGAAGCCAGGTTAGCATTTGTGAAGAAGGAAGCATGGCATGGGATGTGTGGATTCATGCTTGATCACATGGAGTGCTTGGTTATGGCTGGGTTTTGAAGGCTTTCCATAGTTGTATTGTAATGGACGCATTGCTGATAATACATGGTGGATGATGCTTTTAAAGGCTGGGTTTTTCCCTCATGAGGGTTTTCCCAGGGTATATCTTGTATCACATTTTGTGAGTATGTTGTCTATTCTTTGCATATGGATCTTATGTGTTGATTTGGTTAAAATCTGAATTTGGGTTATGTGGAAATTGTCATAAAGTTGGCTGCGAATTTCCTTTCAAAAGGCTAGGATTATATACCCCATCCATCATTCTACATGGATAGCCAACATTGTTCTTGTTAGGAAGAAAAATGGAGAAATAAGGATCTGTGTAGATTTTAGAAATTTGAATCAAGCCAGCCTAAAAGATAACTATCCATCACCAGCTATGGACCATATTTTGCAAACAGTTTCAGGTTCTGAAATGATGTCCATTCTTGATGGATTTTTGGGCTATAATCAAATTAGTGTTCTAGAAAGTGATCAACATAAGACTACCTTTATTACTCCCTGGGGTACCTTTTCTTATAATAGAATGCCATTTGGTTTAATCAATGCACGGGCAACATTTCAACGAGCTATGGATTTATCTTTTGGTCATTTGAAGGATAAGATAATTGTTGTGTATCTCAATGATTTAACCTTTTTCTCAAAGAGAAGAAAACATCACCTGAGAGATTTGAGACAAGTATTATAGAGGTGTCATGAGCATGGGGTGTCCCTAAACCCAAAAAAGTCAGTGTTTGGGGTGATAGAGGGTAAATTGCTTGGCCATATTGTTTCTAAAGGAGTAGGAATAGATCCTGAAAGGGTAAAGGCAATTCAACAACTAGGTCTACCATCAAATAGAAATGTAGTTAGATCCTTCTTTGGACAAGTAAATTTTCTAAGGAGATTCATCTTGGATTTTACAGAGACTACTAGGTATATTGTAAATTTGATGAGTGAAAAACAAGCCTTTAAATGGAATGAGGAGGGAAGAAAGTGTTCGAATCAATAAAGAATGCTATTGGTCATGCGCCTGTTCTGGTTAATCCTCATTTTCAGAAAGATTTTGTTATCTATTGTTATGCCTTAGAGCATACTATGTCAGGAATTCTATTACAGAAGAATGAGGATAATAAAGAAGTCCCAATATCTTTCATGAGTGTACCATTGAAAATGCATGAATTGAAATATTCACTGATGGAAAAATAAGCATATGCAGTTGTGAAAGACATAAAACAATTAAGATACTATATTCTCCATTCTCATGCAAGCAGTCAAGAGCATATTGACACAACAAGATATAGGAATGAATAATAGAGCCTCATGGGTGTCAAAGATTCAAGAGCTCAATTTGGATATTAAGCCCACAAAATTGGTGAGAGGACAGGGTCTGTGCAAATTAATTATTGAAAGTAAGGAGGAAATGATAGAGGAATTGCCTTTAGTCTTGTTTGTTAGACTTCGAGATTCCTAGTTTGCGGATGTTGCTTACTATTTGACCTATGGAGATTTCCCAATACATCTTTCTTGAAAAGAAAAGTGGAACTTGAGGTTAAAGGATGCCAAATATGCCATTTTTAATGATATATTATATAAAAGGGGATTAGATGGAACTTTCTTATGCTGTGTAGATAACTCATTCCAAGAGTCACTATTGAAGACCTTCCATGATGAAGCCTGCGGCAGTGATTTTTCATCTATAGTAACTTCTTACAAAATTTTGAGGAATTGCTATTATTGGCCAGGAATGTTCAAAGATGCGTATGCATGGGTGGCCAAGTGTGAGAAATGTAAATTGTTCACTAGTAAGTTGCAACTTGCAACATTACCGCTCTGACCCATGATTGTGGATGAACCCTTCAAACAATGGGGTTTGGATCTTATAGGTCCTTTGATGCCTACTTCAAGTGCAAAGCATACTGTAGTCACACAAATCTGTCCAGCTTAATTAAATAAATAAACACTATTTAGTTGATTAAAAATCCACTAGCCATCAGTTAATTAAATAAATATTTAATTAATTCATCTCCAAACATTCTTCTATTAATTAAATAAATTATTCAATTTGTTTTAATTAACTCATTAAATCAAATTCCAATCAATTAAATAAATAAAATCTATTTATTTAATTAAATCCTTTTTTTTCCCTCTTTTAAATAAATTAAATAAAACATTTATTTAAATCATTATCCCCACCCCACTTGCATTTTCCTACAAATGCAACTTGCACACATTTATTGAAATAAATGAATTTTTATTTTAATAAAATCCTATTTTCCCTCACCCACCAAATCCACTTGCAAAATCTAATCCCCTTCTAGATTCTTCTAACCCCTTCCTAATTAGCCTAATCCATCTCCTAATTATTGTCACATTCCTAAGCAAAATGGAGTCACTTCTCAAAGACTCCAAAGTCTTTGAAAAACATTTAATGCTTTGTGTGTTCAACAAATTAACCCCCAAAGTCTTCCAAGACCACTAATGGCTCTTACATGAACATTTATGACTCCTACATAACCATTTATGGTTATTTCAAACTTGTCCCCCTAAACATTTATTGTTTTGACCATATTCCTCCATTTCACATTTGCACAAGAGTTTATCCATTGGATAAAAGCTTTATTCTTTGAATAAAGAGTTTATTCATTCAACCAACCTTGACATTAACTTCCAAAGTCATATCAAGCATTTAATGTTTATTCCCTCCCCTCTCAACCTATCTCACATTGACACTTATCATCCTGGGATTGGGTTGAAAGCCCTCACATGGATTTGAAATCATTCAATCCTGACCCTTGTTGAGATTGCTCAATCTCAACCATCCATTGCTCCATTTTTCCTATAAATAGAGCCCATTTCTTCATAATCCAGATCCTGAAAACTTGTATGCATTTAAGCTATAGGCATTTTTAGAGAGCATTTAGCATAGCAAACTCATGTATTGTCATTTTGGTTAAAATAAATCATTTTAGCATCAATAGCTTAGTATTAGCTTTTTATTTCAGATTTGGAGCACAATACTACAATCTCAATCCTCCATAAGCATCCATAGTGCAAAAAGCTGCTGAGAGCTACACTAGTTTGGAACTTGGAGAGGAGAGGAACAAGGGAGAAAGAGCTAAGAGCATGTTAGGAGGTATTTGGAGATGCCTTATCATATTTTCTTCTTTAGTTAAATATGCTTTCATGTTTTTAGTGTCTCTCTTGGTATGCCTATTTAGATTAGTCTTTGATTAAATAACACTAATGATTTTCTTGTGTGTCTTGTGTTGTTTGTCTCTTAGACTAACCTTGTCTATTTTGTAGGGCATCATTTGGTGAACCCAACGTGAATCGAAACACCAAAAAATATCATCTTTTTAGCAAACTAACATGTTTGAATGTTGAAAATGTCACACAGGTTGTGCTTTGGCGCTATTGAACACGTTCTAGCGCTACCGACACTTATTCTTTTAGCGCTATTGTTCTTACAATAGCGCTATTGTCCAAATTTCAGCGCTTTTGGATTTGTTTTGGCACGTTTGTCGTTATTTTGGTGCTATGGCAATCTTTCAGTGCTTTTGCCTCTCTAGCTTTCCCATTCTTTCAGTGCTTCTGTGTTAAATAGTGCCTCTATTCAAACACAGACTAGCGCTATTGTAACAGAATGTCGTAAAAATCACCTTGTAACCAAAAAAGTGTAAATTTTAGGCTTGTGGAAGCCCCCCCTTGGACATCGATTTTACTAACACATTGTTGTTTGTACAAGTTAAAACGCACCATTAAAAATCACAAATTTTCCTTTGGTGCATTAAAACTTGAACACAACCAAAATTTCATTGCTTTCTAGTTAGGATCACTTGTCTTTTGGTGCTTAAAATCAACAAACAAATTTGATTTCCTTGCATCAAACTAAAAAGATTTACAATCCACACTTTCAAATTTGGTGCACATAAAATACACAATCCATTTGTTTTGATTTTTGCAAACAAATTTTACTTCAAGCAAACGCGTTTTTCATTAAGTTGACTAGGATTTCCAAATTCTAGATTACAAAACACATTGCCTTTGAAGTTAAAAAGAACACCATGGCAGTTGGAGCAACATCTCCAAGTAGTTAGATCACATTGCAATGGTGGATTAAAAAGAACAAGTGTCTTTCGTGCTTGGCACACTTGTGCAAAAAGTCAGTCGAGTGGTCCTACCTCTAACACACACTATCCTCTCCCTTGGCTTTCGTGGTCCTAGGTGCAAGAGAAAAGTGTTAGTAACACTCAAAATTTTATCTTTTTAAGAGAGGCCTGCCAAGGGATCAATACTCTTGGGAATGACCTCGAGCGGTAAATCCTTCGAGCTGCTATAGAAATCAGGTGAGAGCGAAAGTTGTAGCCTTGGGTATAGTTGTTCCTATAGTGTAACTGGCCGAAAGGACAAATGGGCCCCACCACCAGTTACAAGGCTCTTAAGTGAGTCACTGTAGAATGAACTTATGTCCAAAAACATCAAACATGACTAAACACCTTTAAGTAGTAGCCCACCCATTCTATTGATTGAGGATATTTGCAATATAATTTAGTGCAAGAGCATAGATGGTTTTGCTCCCAAGATACTCACCATACTTATTTCCTTGAGTAGAAACATAGCTTTTTGAAAAGTTACTTGTGACTTGATAAAAGTGGTGACTCCCCCATCATAGGGATCATCTATTTGTTATGCTCATGCAAGACTTAGTATATCACATCCTTACTTGCCATGACGGGATTCATAAGGTATGTAGTACCAAAGTTGAAGAAATATCAAGATGTGGGCTAAATTTATCACAACTGGCCATTTGACCTTAGGGATAAAAAGTGTTTGAAGTGTGTTCATTTTACAGATCAAGTGCAAATTGAGCCGACTTCAAGCTTTGGAAATACACCTTAAAATACATCTAAAAGAAGGGTCATATACAAGTCCAAGGATTGGGTTGATCTAGACCCATACTCATTTGTGCCTTTGGGGGCAACATTCTTGTGTTTGTGTGCTTTCTTTGTTTTCTTGTCAAAGAAAAATCAGAAAATCACTTCCAAAAAAGTATTCATCCAACCAAACAACCAAACACATCAAAAACAAAGTGCAAACAACAAAGAGTCAAAATTTTATGACCATTCTTCACATCTTGCGAAAGAAGAAGTGTCATCAGAATATCAACTTGAAAAGAAGACCATTAAGCTCAAAGGCTTTGATCAAAAGGAAGAAATTCTTCTATATCAATAGACAAATCTTTGTCTCCCATAGAGTTTTTTTGCATCACATGCGTCTCTACCTTCAAGGCAAAACAAACGAATTTGATTCAGAATCATTGAACCGCAGAGCTTTTATGCAATATAGAGCTCTGAGTTATCACAAAAACCAAGGAGGTAAGATTAATCCCAACTTTTTCCCAAACATTTGTATCACCTATAACACAGCTCGAGAAATACCACCAACACTTGAAAGGGAAGAGGTAGAGTTTGTCCCATTTGTGACACAAAGTTTTTATTAAAGTTGAAAACATTTTCATCCATCATCTTATTCATACATCATCACTTCATCATCAATCCATTCCAACTCTCAAAACATTAAGAGGTTCTTGCTCCAAGTTCTCTTTTTAGATATTGCTTGAATCAAACACTTTGCATCACTTTTTAGATTGTTTCTACATCTAGGATAAGCTCATCCTAAGAGACACATCTATGCAGGTTAAAACTAGTTCATGAGTGAATCCTCTCATTACTAGGTAGTTCAATCTGTAACACATCTCAGATTTCTCTACACCTTATCACATCCAACCTAATCAAAATAAACAAGCAATTCAAAAAAAAAAAAAAAATTTAAGTAAGGAAAAATCATGCATCCAAACGGTGAACAACCACTCCGGTGGCACCTTGGGTAAGTACGATGGTGAAAACCTGGCAAATAGGCACCACTCGTAAAGGCTATGATTCCATTGTCTTTCAGACTCATTGCGATCACATTCATACACACATCCATCCATCTGAAACCATGGCTTGTTATAAATCTGCAATCAGAGAAAGTACTTCATGCGTCTTGCATCCCGCTTTTTCATAGTCATGTCTACACTTGGGGGCAATGCCCTTAAAACCTATTGATGGAAGTGGATTCTACATTGTCTTATGATTCATTAAGTTCTTCATTCAAACTATCTCAAAATACCAAAAAGATTGGAAAATGTCTCAACAAAAATACCAAAAACATTCAAAACAATTCAAAATCCGAAAACATCAGAAAACATCGAAAATCCAACAAAAACATGGCAACACTTTGTACATACTCATCCATACAGATACCAAAACAAGCATTGACAAAATACTCACCCGATGACCATTTACCAATCGACCACACAATCCACATCAACACTCAAAAACTATCTTTAACAAGGATGCATCCTTCCTTACCAAAACAAAGACAAAAGTGACGTTTTCTTTGACAAGAAAATTATGTTAAGCTATCAAATACTTGGTTGATTTGTGAGTACAATCATTTGTTTATCTATATTAGGATCTTTCAAGCATTGTTTTGTATCGTTTGTGCATTATTTCTGATGAAGTTCTGGGGCATGTACTAATGGTGTCTACATGGGAAGTTCACCAAACTACGTGATCTTATGCCAAATGCAGTCATACATCATTACGGCTTGCTGACTACAGCATATACCTCGACCATATGAACGTGAACCATTACCAAGGATCCTTATTCTTTATTCTTTATGTATATACTATTTGTTTGCAGGTACCTTGCTCTTTCTTTGGTTCCTCCTACCTCATCCAAACTAGATAAAGGTTTTATTTCTTAGTACGATATGCACTTGTCTCAGGATATGATCAGCCTAAGATCAAGGAGGATGATCCAAGTCACGCATGAATGGAGATAATCCTTGTCTGTTCCGCAAGCAATACTCTGATCAACTTGATCCATTATATCAAGTTGTTTGTATTAACTTGCTATATAAAATCCATGCAAGGAATACGCAGGTCATCTTGAATCATTATGTCAAGATGCTTGTATTCTCTTCCCACATTTTAAAGCTCAATGATGAAAATAGAGCACTATGGATCGTCATTTCATCTCATCTGTTTATATCTTGCATTCCGTTGCATATCACCCATTCATTCATTCATATGTAGGTTTTATATGCAAAAGTGACCATTAAAACTGGTCTTGGATACAATCACGATTGAGTACTCTGATATATCATCAATACATCATGCAAAGTCTTACAAACCTTGCATTCCTCATGGTCATATCATCATTGCATTGAGTTGCATCTTGCATTAAGTACATTCACGTCATTTTAACTTAACATTGCATATAGTTCATTTTGACATTAGTTTTTCATTAAATCATTTTGCATCATTTGCATCAATCATAAATAATTAGATTCATTCATATGTTAAGCCATTTACTATGCATTCCTTTAGTGTCAGTTATCCATTATCATTTTATCATCTTTTATCATTTATTATTGCCTACATTTATTTATAGTTAAAAAGTGCATTCATTCGTCCATTAACTATCCTATTATGCTCATTTTAGGATTCATTCACATTTCATTCATTTATCCTCTTTTTAATTGCATTACGGTGCAGTTATTAAAACATTAGTTATAGTATCATCACATTATCATTTGTACTTAAACCATATTTAAGCATTTAGAATCATAAAATCCATTTGTTTACAAAACATTGGTTCTTAACATTTTATCTCCATTATGCATATGCATTCATTTAACACATTATCATATAAACATTTGTACTTTACATTTTGTTTATCCATATTACATTCATCTAAACACATCTAGATGCACATCCATACATAACATCATTCATTCGACCATTGCATTAACATCATCACATAAATCATCTCATCATTATATCAAAATAGGAAACACCAAAATCCTGTTCATAAATTATCATAAGCATACATCATCATCATGGCATTACATACATAAAAGCATTACATCAAAAATCAAAACAAATCATACATATATAAACCTGCATTCATATGTCAGTATCATCATAAAAACATGCATATAAGAAACATATCATCAAATGCATACATGTACACATATCCATCTAACCATAACTCATCATCCTGCATATCATCAAAATATGGGATCTCTATATATATCTCATCTCATATATCAGAGTACAATGAAGTCTACAAAATCGGCTACCAAGAGCCATCCAAGATACAGTCCAAAGAATAAAAACAAAGATACAATACATATATGCATGCAAAAATGCTCTCTCAAATGCCACTCTGGCCAGATGCTGTCCTAACACCTCCACCTGCTCCACCACTAGTGCCTGCACCACCTGATCCATCTCTTCGTGGAGGCCTCATTGAACCACCACTCCCTCCTGCATCCCTTGATCTCTCCCTCTACAGCAGACCCATCACACCCCCACTGCTCTGCACCCTCTACGATTGCTCTGATCTAGCCTGTCGCATCTAAGAATAACTGAGAGCTCACTGACTAACTGGCACCACCTACTCACATAAACCCCACCAGTACTCTATCTCTGCCTATGCTCGCCGCATCTCCCTCATCACCTCCCTGTAGGCCCCTGTGCTCCTACTCCAACCCGCACTCTCTCTTGCAGCTTCGCCAATCTCTCCACTACACTATCCCTCTCCCACAGCACCACCGCCAGCTCTAACTCCCGTGCAAATAGATGCACATCTCTAGTTGCCACCTCCACCTCTAAATCCTCTATCCAAGTCTGCAAACCTACTATCACATGATCTCGCAGATCTCCAGTGGCTCCCTCCCTGATATCCATAGCTGCCCCACCTACACCACCCTCTCCAGTGGCTCCCTCCCCAGTATCCATCGCTGCCTCACCTGCACCACCCTCTCCAGTGGTCCCCTCCCCCCTGTCCATCGGGATCTCCCTCTCCATCCCCCTCCCACTCAGCTGAACTCCTCCCTATATCAATGGTCCCTGTGATATCTGTAGAGGCAGTCCACCTCTCCCTCTCTGTTGACTCCGCATCCCCACCACCTCCTCCATCTCCCCCACCACCTCCTCCATCTCCTCCACCACCTCCTCCACCTCCTCCTCCTCCATCTCCTCCACCTACCCTCGGTCCTTGACCTCCTACCCTCCTCCGTCTCCATCCCCTCTCATCCTCAAAGGCCAGGATCGGCTCTGCTGGATAAGAGATCCGTAAGATCAGGTGCACTGCCCGGTACTGTGTGTACTCATCTGTCACACCTACATCCACGACCCTCGGTTGTCTGTCCCATGGTCTCGCCTGCAGTGTCGAGAACTCTGCTAGTGCCTGATCATATGGTAGCACTGGCCCCCATGCGTACCTCTCCCAAATAACTCGCGCATACTCTCCCGATCCACTGGGCAGTCCCTGCTGCCGTCCAAACTGCCTCATCACTCTCCCAAGCACCTGTCTCTCCACATGGTATGCGGTCCTCCCAATGAGGAATCGGGTCATAAAAACATAGGGTAGTGCCTCTGCATCATCATCCCATGGCTCACACTCCAAGTATGGCCACCATATCATTGCATCTAGATCGTCCAGTGCCCGCCGCCACCACTCTAACTTTCCCAGGTGGGGCTGACTCATCATGTCGCTATACATAAACATGTACGGCTGGTCTACCGCCCGAAATCTCAGACTCACCGGTCGAGTCACTGGTAGGTGCTCCCAGGCCCAAATATGTAGCAGCATCATGCCCACTACTAAGGAACCCCTCCCCCGGTAAACCACCTCATGGAGCTCCTGGTACATGTGCACCAACACGCACGGCCTCCACGCAAATCGGGTCCCCTCGGTCATCATCATCTTGATAACCTGTCCCCATCCGACGGCCAAACCATGTGATCGCCTGTCTGGACACAGAAGTCCTCCCACAATACCTGACAAAACTGCTGGTAGAGGCTCATTTAAAGCAGCTATATCCTCCCAGGCAATGGAGCCATCATCAATAAACACATCCTCATAAAAAAACCTCTGCATTGCAAGAGTCCCCCAGGATCTATCATATGTGACCAACTCTCCTCGAATCAAAATCTGTAGGATGCGCCACACATCCTCCAGGGTCACTGTCATCTCCCCCTGTGCCAAATGGAAGGTGCAGGTCTCGCTGTGCCACCTCTCTCCTAGTGCTGTGATCAAACCGTGATTCATATGAATCACGGGCATGTGCATCACCTCATATAATCCCGTCGAGGCAATGCAATCTATCTCTGCCTGTGTCAATCGATCTTGCAACCCCTGTGTCGCAGGATGACGCTCACGTAACTGCAACACGCGCAGTTCCTCCTGCACATGGACATTCATCAATCAACATTAGTTGTTTTATTTTCAAACTTTCTTAAGTTTAAACCTAGACTATCAACAGATACTTTGATCAAGTATCTTCGGGTCTCAACAGGTAAGCAATCATGGCCACCTAGACTTCAACGGACATTTATCCTAACAAATGACCTAAGTCTCATCAGGCTGCTATGGTTCAAAACAACTCCCCCTTCACCTCGCCATCCATCAATCATTGGCATCGGGAGATTTTCTTCATCCAAACTGGGACATCTCTTTATCCTAAGGCAAAAATGCTATTTTACCAACAAAAGCATTAGTTTCTCAACAATAGCGCTACAACCCTAACAAAAGCGTTCAATCAGCTATACAACAGTGCTCAAACTACAAATGTGCTCAAACAACTACATAGTAGCTCTACTTAAAATCAATAGCGCTCAATTAAGCCCTCAATAGCGCTTATTAATCAAAAGTGCCCAAACTTGCATACAATAGCGCTACTACAAAACAAAAACTCTCAAACAATGGGACAATAGCGCCATTGCGGTGCAGTAGTACTAGTTTATGGAGCAAAAGCGCCAAAACCGTAGTTTCAGTGCTCTTGCTCCGACTTGACTTGGACTCAGCTAAAAACCTATCAAAAATGCATAAAAATTAAATTTTTGAATTTGTGTACCGTTGGTCCATAATCGTCTAGGCGCTGGAACCGTCGAACTCGCTCATATCTGTGCTCGGTGATCGGTATCGGCATCCTGACTGCTGCTCGCTCCTCCAAAATGTCTCTATCAGAGCTCTAATTTCCAAATGGTCGTGGTCACAAATGATCCTGTTTTCACCCCTTTTACCCCATTTATACCCTTCACCATCACCGTAACTTCCCCTCGCTCATCACCATGGTCCCCGTGAACTTCCCGAGCCCCCCATTTCTCCATTTTTCCCCCGTTCTCTTCTATTTTTCACTCGTATGCCTAACTTCTTCTCTTCTACCACCGTGCCAATTTTCATTCTTTTTCGAGAGATCGCTCGATTTTTCAAAAAAAATTGGCCCATCTCTCGAGGGGGCATACCACCCATTAAATTAACATTTTATGGGGCATTTTCTTCACACCATTTTTTCTTTCTTTGAAACGACGCGATAAACCACACCGTCTCAAAGAGGGGCAAATGTAGTCACACAAATCTGTCTAGCTTAATTAAATAAATAAACGCTATTTATTTGATTAAAAATAGACTAGCCATCAGTTAATTAAATAAATATTTAATTAATTCATCTCCAAACATTCTTCTATTAATTAAATAAATTATTCAATTTATTTTAATTTATTCATTAAATCAAATTCCAATCAATTAAATAAATGAAATCTATTTATTTAATTAAATCCCTTTTTTTTTCCCTCTTTTAAATAAATTAAATAAAACATTTATTTAAATCATTATCCCCACCCCACTTGCATTTTCCTACAAATGCAACTTGCACACATTTATTGAAATAAATAAATTTTTATTTTAATAAAATCCTATTTTCCCTCACCCACCAAATCCACTTGCAAAATCTAATTCCTTTCTAGATTCTTCTAACCCCTTCCTAATTAGCCTAATCCATCTCCTAATTATTGTCACATTCCTAAGCAAAATGGAGTCACTTCTCAAAGACTCCAAAGTCTTTGAAAAGCATTTAATGTTTTGTGTGTTCAACAAATAAACCCCCAAAGTCTTCCAAGACCACTAATGGCTCTTACATGACCATTTATGGCTCTTACATAACCATGCATGGTTATTTCAAACTTGTCCCCCCAAACATTTATTGTTTTGACCATATTCCTCCATTTCACATTTGCACAAGAGTTTATCCATTGGATAAAAGCTTTATTCTTTGAATAAAGAGTTTATTCATTCAACCAACCTTGACATTAACTCCCAAAGTCATATCAGGTATTTAATGCTTATTCCCTCCCCTCTCAACCTATCTCACATAGACACTTGTCATCTTGAGATTGGGTTGAAAGCCCTCACATGGATTTGAAATCATTCAATCTTGACCCTTGTTGAGATTGCTCAATCTCAACCATCCATTGCTTCATTTTTCCTATAAATAGAGCCCATTTCTTCATAATCTAGATCCTGAAAACTTGTATGTATTTAAGCTATAGGCATTTTTAGAGAGCATTTAGCATAGAAAACTCATGTATTGTCATTTTGGTTAAAATAAATCATTTTAGCATCAATAGCTTAGTATTAGCTTTTCATTTCAGATTTGGAGCACAATACTACAATCTCAATCCTCCATAAGCATCCATAGTGCAAAAAGTTGCTGAGAGCTACACTAGTTTGGAACTTGGAGAGGAGAGGAACAAGGGAGAAAGAGCTAAGAGCATGTTAGGAGGTATTTGGAGATGCCTCATCATATTTGCTTCTTTAGTTAAATATGCTTTCATGTTTTTAGTGTCTCTCTTGGTATGCCTATTTAGATTAGTCTTTGATTAAATAACACTAACGATTTTCTTGTGTGTCTTGTGTTGTTTGTCTCTTAGACTAAGCTTATCCATTTTGCAAGGCATCACATACACATATACTAACAGCCATAGACTATTTTACTAAATGGTTTGAAGTTATTCTGATACGGAAAACATCTTCGGAGGTTGTTTATAACTTTCTTAAAGAAAATATCTTGGTTTGATTTGGAGTTCCACTAAAAATTGTGGTAGATAATGCCACTAATTTCTCTTCTGCTAAGATTTCATTATTTTGTTATGATCATAGGATATCCCTCGATCACTCTTCTGATTATTATCCTTAGAGAAATGGTCAGGCGGAATCGAGCAATAAAAATCTTATAAATATTATGAAGAAATTAGTAAGCGAAAATTTCAAAGATTGGCATAAAAAATTATATGAAGCTCTTTGGGCTGATCGTACATCATCAAAAAGAGTTATTAGGATGTCACCATTTGAATTGGTGTATGGTGTAGGAGCTCAGGTAACACTTCCTCTGGAACTTGCAGCTACTAAGTTACAGACTATCATTGAGGATGCTTATTTTCAAGATTCTATGGAAAAATGGATTATGCATTTGATGAGGATTGATGAGGAAAGAGACAAGTTTGCAGACTGGATAATAGAGCATTAGATGAGGGTGAAGAAGATATTTGACAAGCAAGCCAAGCCACTGAAATTCATGCTAAGTGATCAGGTATTTCTCTAGGAGGGACGAAGGGAACCAAAAGGAGCACATACAAAGTTCAAATCGCTCTGGAAAGGACCATTCTTGATTCATGAGGTAAAAGGGCCAAATTCATTGAAACTTGCATATCAGGATGGTACTACTCTTCCCCTATCTTATAATGGACAAGATTTAAAATTATATCAATTGTAAATAAGAATCCCCTGTAGGTCTTGTACATAAAATTTTGTTGTGTGTAGTTACTCGCTGGTTTTGTTTTGTTGTGTTTCGGTCCTTTCTTTTTGTAGACTTGTTTACGGAACTAGAGATTCTAAGTTCATGTCTTGGTCCTTTACAATCCCAGTTCCTAGTCAGAGCCAACGTTAGTCCGCACTTGTATTATGTCTTTTCGCGTTCTTCAAATTTTTCTCTTTGCAATTTTTCTTGAACTGAACCTTTCGCTTGAACCTTTCTAGCAGTTCAAGGTTCAAGTTCTAGTGTGATATGTGGTATAATGACTTTTGTTTTTAATAAGTGCTAAAGGTCTTGGTGGTAATAGTTCATTGAACTTGAATCTTGAACTTTTCTAGTGGTTCAAGGTTCACAGTTCAACATGTTAAAGAAAGTCTTGTGTAAGTCATGTTTTATAATGGGTAAGCTTAGGCATGTTCATATATTTTGCTCTAATGTTATTTTGAACTTGAACCTTTGAACTAATTTTTAATGGGTTCAAAGTTTAAAATTTGAGGATCGGTGACTTTGGATATAAAGTGAATAAGTGTCAGCATATAGGGAATATTCTGGATTTAAAAGATGAACCTCGAGAAAATGAATTGTGATGAAAGTCCGTACTAGGGAATAATCATTCCAAGTAAGGATATGGAGGGGAAAAGACTAGTTATTAATAAACTGTCAAAATTTAATCTTTTCAGCATGATTTGGCACAAATGAGTATACAATTTCAAATCATGATGAATCGTGTGACCGATATTTTAGGCTAGTCCCTAAGATCTATTTTATTTAAAACAAGTTACTTGCTTTTATCATTTGCCCAATTTGGTAAGTAGAAGATTAGTGCAGGTGATATTTCTTGCTCCCGATTTTGTGAATTCTCAGTTCTACATAAAAGGTGAGCTCAACTTCTTCCTCTTTTCCTATTGGTTTTCATAAATTGAAAGTGTTATTTGATACTATAGTCGGTTCAGTCAATTCTTCTTGCTATGCATTTTCTGGTTGTAAAGCTAAAATGAGACTGAAAGTACCTCAAATAGACCTGAGGTCTTGGTTAGTTTGCTCCTTGCCTGACATAGGGGATACTTTTCTGCCATAAGTAGACTTAGAGGAATTCCATGAAAGATCATGAAATTCTGCTAGTTCCCCACTGATGTAGAAAATTTTAGATAGTGGGTTGGTAGAAGTCGCAACATTTCCTCCATCTGTGTCATGTCCAGAAGTAGTTTTGGAATGTATGAGCAGATATGATCCTACTGAGAGGTGTATAAGGGATGCAAAGGGTAAGGTTTTTCTTACAATTAGTTGGGAGGTTATTACTACCATAATAAAAATACCAGAGAAGGAGTAGTATGAGGACTAGACGGTATGTAAGTCACAAGGACTTTTCTTTGAAAAGAAGTCATGTTATAGCAGTGTCATTGCTAGAAATTGGCTACTAAAATTTTAAAAGGGGGGTTCTAGACTGTCAAGCCCATTAACCCAAGAGAATTTGATTTAGAAAGTAAGGGATATATCCATTTTGCTACATAGAAAGCAGGAAAATCAAATAGCCTTTTATTGGGAGGATTGGATGTATTTCTTTATTCAGGTCATTTTTGGCAAAAAGAGATTCATAGATTGGGCAGAGTTAATTGTGGAAAGAATGCATGAGGGTTTAAGTTGTTTTGGTAACAAAATTTTCCATATGCCCTCTTACCTCATATACTGTTTACCCTGCACTCGTTAATGGGTAGGTCTGTATCATGAAACTTGGCAGAATGACATGAGGATATATGAATATTACCCACATTTGCAACAACACAGGGTCAATGAAAATTATTACAAGGTTCATAATATTTTTCTTGGTAGGTTAGTGTTTGAGTTAAAAGGAGATATTAATAAGAGATTAACTAAGGAAGCCATGTAGTTTATAAACATATATGACAACTTCTATATTCAATTCTCTAGGTTAACTTATTTGAGGGTTGGTGGTTTTGAAGGTGGACCCTACAAATTTCTGAGATATGTCTTTGACAGGAAAGCGTTAATTGAAGTGTGTATAGAACTTGCTCTATAGATAAGAAATATGGGGAAGAACACCAAATAGGGGTTTCTTTTTCCATTGAACTGGCATATTACACTTGTAATAGTGTTTCAGATGCTTTGAATTTAGAATTAGAGTTCAAAAGGTTCAATTTTTAGTTGTATTTTCCCCACACTAACTTTCATATTAAAGGATTTGCAATGACTCACTTTACATTCAAGGAGAATTTTCAGCATGTACCCAATCTAGAAGACTTTTGGGTGGATTGTGTGGATGAGTATGAAGTTAGAAGAAGAGCTCACTTAAGACTCACAATGCAACACATTAGGGATTATGGTTTGAAGATAAACACTGCAAATATTGTTGATGATGAAAATTATTTGCTTGATTCCAATTTGTTGATGATAGGCAATAAGGAGTAATAATAGAGATTGACTATAAAAAATATGAGGAAGAACAGATTCAAACCAGGACATTCTTGGTCATTCAAAGAACAAAAAAGTGGCTTAAAGAGATAAGACTGAGCAAAAGCTCAAGGAAAGATTCAACCTCACCCATTGAGGTCCTGGTATCTATTTTACTTGTTTTGTCTTGTTCTGGAGGTTATCCAGAGAAATAGGAAAAATGAGGACAAAGAGAAAAGATAGTGAAAATCAAAGATGAGTCAACTTCTGTCAGAATCACTTGCTCCAAAGCAAGGGGCAAAAGATGATCCTCTCCTATTGATACTGTGATAGTTGACCTTTAGATGGATACCACCTCAATTGATCCGAATAAAGAAAAACAAGGCCTAGTTGATGAGGGTAGTAATCAACAAGAGCAAGAATCCTTAAATGCAATTACTACTTTGATAGTAAGGGATAGAAAAGAAACTGGAACTGGTCCAAATAAGTCTCAAGTTCCTTCAGAACTAGTATGGTTAGAAAACATGTTAAGCAGCAAGAAGAGAAATATTGTTCCAACATTAATTTCAGTAGAGGACATGGTGAGTAAATGTCTGGGAAAAAATCCCAAAGTGAAGAAGTCAAAAATTATGTCAAAAATTGATTTTGATGTAGATAGTGGGAACTGGATTGCAGAGATAACACATCCATTGACAGATGAAAAGACAAAAAACCCTACAGCTCAGGACTTTGTTGTTGAAAAGATAAATATTGGAACTTCTTCTCGAGCTACAGATGTTTTTCATCTTGAGTCTTCAACAAAGAAGATCATAACCAGGACTTGGAAAGATGAGAAAGATAAGCATCACATGAAAGAAATGTTACAAAGGATGGTAGAGTATATTGAGGAAATTAATGATTTGAACCCTCAACCTTTCTCATAGATTCCAATGTCTTTTTATCCTGTCCTTTGCAAATCAGAAGACTTTGGAACAAATACAAAAATGCAAGTTGATCACAGAAACTGTGATGGATTGGTTAGAAATAATTCTGAAGTCTGGAGCCAAATACTTTGTTAATTTAAGTAGAGTATATGATGGGGTGATACAAGTGATGAAGGAGTTGGAGGTCGAAATCATCAATTGAAAAAATGAGGAAGCTAAATGGGTATCAAAAGCTGCATAGATGCGAGAAGTGTGGAGTTATGGGGTAATTAAATTTCTTGCTGAAAAACCTATGGCAGGCTTGAAAAATAGCATTTTATATGTTTGTCAAAGGAACATTGAATGGAGAAATTTCTTGATAAAACAGGCTTATGAGGAATTTGCAAAGTTGGTAAATCAACTTGCAGAATTAGTTAGCTCCATGAGAAATGAACTTGTGTGCATTGGGATAAAATGTCTGAAAGATGATGGAAGAAACCTTGAGACGATTGAGGTTATAACAAAATCATTTAAAGGCAAAATGAATTATTTGAAAGAAGATAAGGGTTTAGTTCCAGATGACTTAAGTATCATTGCTAAAATTGAATCACTCTTGTTTTTATGCATTGGACATCTAGATAGTCACTCTGACAAAGTTGCACAGGTTCACAAGGAAAAAGAATCCTAGAAGCAAGGAATGGAACACGTGGGATTGCCTCATAACACAACAATTCAACACTTTTCCACTTCTCATGCGGATTGGAAAAAAGAAGTAGGTACCAGAACTTCTTAGTAATGTTTTCTATAGATGATAGGTCTTGTTCACTTGTTATTTGCAAGGCAATTTTATTTTTGCTTAAATGCTAGTTCCACTGACTTTGCAGGGTGGAAATTGTTGGCTTTCTATGTTTCTCATTATAACCATTGGCCAGGTTGTGGCTATATAACCATGTTTTTGATACTTTAGAAAGGTCTATAAAACTGTAATTTTTCTAGGAACAAGCAGTATATATTTTTCTATGAATTTTTTGAAATCTCGAACGACTGGTTTAGTAATGAAGTGTTATGGTGTGTAGTCTTTGAATCTATTTGTTTAAGGATTGACTATTTTTCTTAAGAAATCAGCTAATGCGTATGATATCATTTTGTTATCAGTTATTCCTATATTTTCTGAAATCACTGTTACCATTATTTACAAGTAAATTAATTGTGGATTGAATTGTGTTGATCCCCCTTGTCCTGTGAGGCATGAGAGAGAATCGATCAGACTTCATACTACTATGCATTTAATTTTTTTTTAAATTTATGTGATGAACATGTGTGAAAATTAGAGTTTGTGGGCTCTTATTTGATCTTCAAAATATTCTTTCTGTTTTATGTGAAAAGCATTCCTTTGTGTTGATGGATGAATGCTAAAGCCTTTTCAAGCTTTCTGGTTAAAAGTGTATTCATTTCTAATTTTTCTACATAAAATTCATTGCAAATCCTATGAGGAGCTACCCTCTAATGCAGAGGATGAGTTTTTAATTGATTCATCCAACTCCTGGTTTATTTTTTTCTTCCATAAAGGGGTATACAAGAGTCATATTATTGTTCAAAGAAAGTAAACATAACAATTTGAAGAAAGGGACAAATCTATTAACCAATAGGTTTAAACAGAGTTCAACTAGAAGAAGAGAGAGAAGAAAGAAGGAAAGGCTAGCAAATTTGTTGAGAAGGTCTCACAGGACATTAAGGAATTAATTGATGTTGTTCTAGAGAAAGGCAGGAAGAGGAATAATCCAAAAGTACACATTGAGCCTATTACAGCAAAGTCTGAATGTAAGGATGATAGATCGTTGGCATTCAAGAGGGTTGTAAGATAGAAAACAAAGGAAAAAAGGCTAGAAGCTAAAAAACAACCGGTTAGAAAGGTTACACTAAAATTACTAGCAAAGAAGAAAGCACCAAAAGTAACCACTTCTGCTACATCTGGTACTGCAAAGAGGAAGAAGAAGAATGACACTGATACAACTATTCAAATTGGTAATGTTCCACCTAAAACTTGTGCAGAATTAGTAGATGAAATAACTAAGGATGGCATGTTAAAAAAAGTATAGTTTTACTATGATCATTTAGAGGATGATGAACAAAGAGAGGTAGAGGAAGAAGTCTTATTATACTTGGATATTTATAAGAAAGCCTTAATAGAAATTGAAAATCAAATATTGACATAATTGTATGATATGTTAGATGTTAGGAGATTGCCAGCTATGCAAGAAGATAAGCATATCAAAATTCAAGAGTTATTATCTGTTTGTGTTACTATATCCCCAGAGGAAATGGAAAGGACACTTGAGGTGGTAGATAGAAAAGTCTTTAATAGAAAAAATAGAATAACTAGCTTGATACTAGGAAGGGTAAATGAAATAATAAAAGAAACTCAAAAGGCATAAGTTAAGTTCTTTGGAGAGAAAAAAGGATTCTTTACTTTACCAGAATCAAAGATAGACACTATAGACACCCCGGTTGAAGGAAAAGGAATTATGGGTACTCCACCCTCAATTTTGAAAAACATTAAGATAATGGAAATCTAGCCCCTAGTAGATACAAATGTATAGACAAATATTGAGATATCGGTTAACACAGAGAGTGAAAAAGTAAATGATGTACAAGATACTAATATTGAGGATGATAATCCTCTGGATACAAATGTACAATTTGAGTTTATAGTTCCTATAGAGGAACTGACAGTTATAGATACTTCACTAAGTGGCAAAGCCACCAGTGTAAGCGATAAATCTATAAAGGATAAATCATCAGAGGAGAAGAAAGGGGAAACTGGCAGAGAACTAGTAATTGGTCCATCATTGTTGTCAATTGACACCTTATAGGTTGAGAAGAAAAATATAACAGAGATGAGTCCTACTGAACTCATGATGATGGCTGCACAAAAACTAATGAAGGAGGGATCTACAGATAGAGGGATTATTGATCAATCAATCACTATTTTATACAGACTAGTCCCGAAGTGTCATGCCCAAAAATTAGGGCAAAAACAGAATGATTTTTTTTAAAAAAATACAAATTAATTAACAAAGTTTCGCTAACCTGACATGCATTAACATGTTTGCCATATCAATATTCGAGCTAACTCTATTACTAAACCAAGTAACGATATTAATTAAAATTTATTTTGCAGAAAACTAAATGTTTTAATTTATTTTCTCATCAAACATAGTCAATAGTTTAATTAAATCAAATTCATTAAAAGTAGCAGATGAAGATAAAATTAATCTCTAAAAAGACTATATTGTCTAAAATTCATTTTTTTTTTTTAAAACCAATAATTAAAATAATTGACTAAAGTGTCAATTAATTTAGTTAATTAATTTACATGGGCAAAATTAATTACGGGTAGGTATTAATCGATTTTTAGAAAGCTAATGCGAAGTTATTTTTCTAGCACCCATTCTAACCTCAAAAGAAAGGTGCTTAAATTATTCCCTTTTAAATCCCAACTTAAAAGTAAATACTCTAATTAAATTAACTAAGACAAAATTAAGTATCTATCACACTAAATAAATTTTTAAATATAAGGTTAGGCTTTAGTCAATAAATTCTTCCCAAACTTCTTATTGAATATCACAAATGGGAATTTAATTATTTGTATCTACATTTAAATACTCCCCATATATATATATATATATATATATATATATATATATATATATATATATATATATATATATATATATATATAGCCTTTAAAAAAGTTTCCCAACTTAATAGCAAATAAGCCCTTCAAACCCTAATTAGGGATTTTTTTATTATAAAATGGCCCTAAGTTACCCCTTTTTATTTTATTACTTTATTACCCTAGCCCTACCCCGGGCTAGGGTTTAATATATATTTTTTCTTTTTTTTACACTTGATGCAGGGCCGAGTTACCATGGTGGTGCAACGGCCATTTTTTGAAGTTCGGCAGATTGGGGATGAGCAGCCGAAAAGGTGGAGGTGGGGGATAGTAAGTGGCGCCACCAGTGGGACGACCCACTGTGTGGGTCGCGGCCCACACAGCGGCCTTGGCTGCTGTGTGTGTCACGACCCACACAGTGGCTGCAACCATTGGTGCGTCTTGCGGCCCACACAGGGAGCGCAGACCCTGTGCATTCTGCGACCCGCATAGAGGTTGCGGCCTCTGTGTTGGTCGCGGCCCGTTCTCAAAAAAACCGCTTTCTCTTTTTTTTAATATATTTTTTTTAATAATATATATATATATATATATTTTCAAATATATTTTACATGCAAAATTTTTTTTAAAAAAAAATTACAAAGATAATTCAATAAGTTAAATAAATCTATATAGATATTTTTATATATATATAAATGTGTATATACAGTTTCATATATATATATATATAAAATGGTATATATATTCTTAGGTTTACATCATCATTTGTTTTGTAGGTAATTTTTATGATATATTTTATATATAAGTATATATAAATATATACATGAAATCTACACGTATATAATTATATATATTTATAAATAATTTATATTAATGTTTCATTTCTTAAAATAACCCGAAATCATGGAAGATTTTGATTTTTCAATTGTAGGAAAGGAAGTATAGTATTAAATCTATTTAATGTAAGGATATTTTTTTCCAGAAATATATTGTACTATATTCCTTGTTTTTTTTTTTTTCTTTTACAGAAAACAAAATTATAAAATTATTTTTAAATCTACAATATGCATGCAAATCTAGTTAATGCCTCTCTTATTTATTATTATTTTTATTTATTTTAAGTGCCAAAAAAAATGGAATAAATTTCCTACTAAACTATTTATCATAACACATCGGATATATATTTTTTTGAAACTTAAGAAATACTAATTTAGGAATACATTATTCTTTTCTGCAATAAATACATTTACTGATTCTACAATTATTACAGCAACTAAATAACCATTTTTTTCTAATTTAAAAGCTAACGGCAAATACAACTCATACTCTTCTACAATTAAAATGAAGATAAATTCTCAGATAAAAAGAAAAACACAAAATTAAATAAAACTGATTTTCATATTTCAAAGACTATTGCATGCAATTCAAAAGTAATTTTTATTTATTTTTAATAGAAATAGGAATATATCTAGCTTTTTACAATATTAAAGATATTCTGCAAGTTTACAAGATGTTTCTTTATTTAAATACAATCACTAATCTCATGTCTATATTTCAAATTTACATTTAGCCTCTCATTCCAACGAATGAGGGTGTATTTCTCCTATTAAAACTAATAACTACAAATAAAATTAGATTTCTTCAACAATAATCTTCTGCAACTTTTTATTTGTCCTATTCTTTTCTTCCGACAATCCTGCACAATAATTCACAAATATGACCATGGAGTGCTCACCTCCCAGCCTAGGCTAACTAGTAGCCACCCCCGAGCTCGGAGAACCAAGCCCTAGATGGGTAACAAACATGCAAACAAATAGAAGGTAGGAAAACACATAAATTTCAAACACACTCCCAACTTGGCTACACTGCACCACACTTTGGTGATGACCTTTTCAAGGGTGGTAGTGGACCAATACCCTAAGAAGAACTGCAAGTATGGAAAACATGTAGCCACCTCATGGCACAACAAATACATCAAGAATTTCAACCCCTTATTCTTTATGCCCCCCCAAGGCATTCTAGCCTTATATCCCTCCTTATGACCCCCATTGCACAAACAGACCATGCAGCAAGGGTCACACAAAAATCCCTTGTGATCACTCTCATAACGAGAGTCTCTCACTCGAGGGTTGTCACTGCTACCACCCACAACATCCTCCTCTCTCCCAAGAGTAAGAGGTCTTGAAAAACTCCCAAAAACACATACAAAACAATATACAAAAATACCAAGTGAAATTTCCAAAAAAAAAATATACAAGAAAACAGATTTCCTACACCAGCATACTTTCAAATACATGCAAAAAGAAGTCATCTTAAGAATAATGAAACCAACCTTAATCTTCCCAAAGGTAGGATAGTATTTGAGGATAAGCTGCCCAAATCCAGGGATCTTCTTCTTCTACCCTTAGCCAAATTTTTCTATTCAAATCAATTCTATTTTTTTTCAAAAATTCTCTTGTCTCCAAAAATGGAGAGTGGGTGATTACCCTCAAATTTTCAAATTCTTGCTTAAGAAGCTCATTCTCTCAGTCCTCACAAGTTTCTAAAAAGTAAAGAGGAAAGTAAGACAGAATGGGAAAGAGAACTCACATTCGAATAGGAAAGTTTACAACTAGGTTCAAACTTCTAATTTCAATTTTCGCACAACTCAGAAAAGCCAAATTTTAGAATGTCAAAAAGGTCACTTAGGAGTAGAAACTTGCCTAAAATTACCCCTAACCCTTAGGTATACCTTATGGGCTTTAGGAAACCCTATTAAACTACCCCTAGGTGTTCATTTAACCCATTTTAAACCCTTCTGAAGTTTATTTTCGGGTCAAACTTATGTTGACCTCTCCAAAGATTCTTTTCCCAAGGTATTTATGACATCACATTACATTAATTTGAAAAAAGCTATAGTTGAACACTTTCCCACCAAGAGACAAAATAAAACATTTAAACTTAAATCCACACATGTGTCAAGTGACACAAATAAAACACTTTTACAATTTAAAACATGAAATCGTCTCTTGTGGATTTTACACAATAAATTTAAATAGCACTTAACACACATGCAACAAATACTGTTACAAATAAAATACAACACAATTGGGGTGTTGTCTCTCCAAATAGACAACCCCTGGCTTACGAACATACATAAGTCTAGGTTTGGTTCTCCGTAAATTTCCATGGTCATATGGATAACTTCCTGCACATCTCAATTTACACATTAGTACTTTTCAAATATCCACATATAATATAATTCAAAGAAATGACAATACACATCATCACTTGCATACAATTTACATTTGAATAGATTAAATACATCTTTTATCAAGCAATTTCATCCTAATTCACATAAACTAAACCATATATCATAGTTCTATTATCATAGTAAAGTCCTGCAAATCCAATAATGACATCTATCATCGCAATATCATCTTATCTAACAATCAAGTAGTGTTCTATCTCATAAAGCATATAAGTAAATCATCAAAATATAGCAATGTTATCCAAATCCTAAAATCATATAAGTTCTAAATTCCAAAATGCATCAAAATAAAGTATCCATAATAGTTAATATATAAAATCCACTGAAATGTCAGATTGAGTTGAGGTGAGGCCTCACACCCTCCCCCTCTAGGCATGAACTTCCTCTTGGAGTTCATCAAAGAGGTGGGGGTACTCTGATCTCTTATGTGCTGCGTCCTCCCATGAAGCCATAACCTCATCATAGCAATCCCACTGGACCCTAACCTGGTCCAGCATCTGGCATGCCAAAATGCGAATGGGCTCCAAAGCTAGTTGCCCATCCGACTCCACCTGCAAGGCATTCCAATCTAAAATGTGAGACTCATCATAGATATATTTTCTCAAAACTGATACATGAAACACATCATGGATGCGTGACAGGCTAGGTGGCAATGCTAAACGGTAGGCAATTGGGCCTATCCTCTCAAGAATCTCAAAAGGTCCTACAAAGCGAGGTGTGAGCTTAGAACCCTTTCCATAACGGATTGGACTCTTATGCGGTCGTACTCTCAAGAAGACTCTGTCTCCAACCAAGTAGCTATGATCTATCCTCTTTGCATCAGCATATTTTTTCTGTCTATCCTGAGCCTCTCTGAGATGCTGCCTAATCAAATCCACCTGTTGTTCCATATCCCGAACTATCTCAGGACCAATAGCAACTCTATCCTCTATGCAATCCCAACTCAAGGGCGTCCTGCAAGGCCTGCCATATAATGCTTGATAGGGTGGCATCCCCAAAGAAGTGTGATGCCCATTGTTATAGGAAAACTCCACTAAGGGAAGATACTCCTCCCACTAGGTCTGATGATCCATCACGTACATGCGAAGCATATCCTCTAACACTTGATTGACCCTCTCTGTCTGACCATCTGTTTCCAGGTGATAGGTTGTATTGAAATTGAGCTTAGTGCCCATAGCTGCCTGTAATGACTTCCAAAAGGAAGAAGTGAAAAGAGAATCCCTATCAGAAATAATCTTGTGGGGCACGCCATGAAGTCTAACAATGTCTCACAAGAACACCTGTGCTACTGCTAGAGCTGTGAAAGTAGTACGGATTGGTGAAAAGTGAGCTACTTTGGTCAACTTGTCAACTATCACCAAGATAGCATCATGACGACGAGAAGACATAGGAAGACCAATAATGAAATCCATGGATATAGTATCCCACTTCCACTCTGGTAGAGCATGAGACTAGAGCAACCCATCTGGATGGTGGTGCTCCACCTTTACTCTCTGACACTCGAGGCATCGAGCTACTATCTCGGCAATGAGCTGCCGCATTCCTAGCCAATGATATAACTGCCTCAAGTCAGCATGCAACTTTTTAACCTCGGGATGTGTTGCATAAGGAGCTCTATGAGCCTCTATGACAATGAACTCTCACAACCCTCCAGAGGAAGGTACATAAATGCGCCCTCTGTGGCATAACAGTCCATCGGACTCCAAAGAATAATCCACATATTTCCCCTCTAGAGTAACCTGAGATCGTATTACCTGAGCAACCTCTGCATACCATCCATCCTCTTGTGAGTGCTGTAGTATACGGTCTATCAAATCCATGCCCATAGATATGGTGTAAACCTCGTGACATCTCCTACTCAAAGCATCTGCAACTACATTTTCCTTTCCTTTGATGTAGTGAACATCAAAATCATATTCGCACAAGAACTCCATCCATCTCCTCTGACGTGCATTAAGGTTCAGCTGAGTGAAGATGTACTGAAGACTCTGATGATCTGAATGCAACTCGAAGTGATGACCTAAAAGGAAGTTTCTCCACCTCACAAGTGCATGCACTACTATTGCGATCTCAAGGTCATGAGTGGGATAATTAAGTTCATGAGTCTTAAGTTTCCTAGACTCGAAAGCTATGGCCCTACCATCTTGCATAAGAACTACTCCTAAACCCTCTAGTGAAGCATCTATACAAACCATGAAGTCAGCTGTAGGATCTGGTACAACAAGGATAGGAGCGCTAGTAAGTGCCTTCTTGAGTTCTTGAAAGGCCTTCTCACACTTCTCTGTCCACTCAAATTTCTTCCCTTTACGCTGAAGAGAAGTAATAGGGTGTATGACTCTAGAGAATCCCTCGACAAAACATCAGTAATACCCTACTAAGCCAATGAAACTCTTGACCTTTGTCACACTGGTTGGCATTGGCCAATCCATAATAACCCTAATCTTTGATGGGTCAATTGAGATCCCATCACCGGAAATAACGTGCCCAAGGTACTTGACCTCTAACCGAAAGAAAGCACACTTCGACAAGCTGTCAAACAATTGGTTATCCTGCAAACACTGCAATACCTGTTTCAGGTGCTCCTCATGCTCCTTCTCATTCCGAGAATATATCAGTATATCATCAAGAAACACAATAAAAAAACGGTCTAGAAATGTACGGAACACCCCATTCATGAGGCTCATAAAAACTGCTGGGGCATTCGTAAGTCCGAATGGGACTACGGTGAACCCATAGTGACCATATCTAGTGCGAAATGTGGTCTTGTGGATATCACTCTCCACTATTCTCAGCTGATGGTATCCTAACTTCAGATCTATTTTGGAAAAGACTTTGGCACCCTGAAGCTGGTCGAATAAATCATCAATTCTGGGCAAAGGATATCGGTTCTTGATGGTTACTTTATTTAGCGGCCGATAATCCATACATAATCGGAGAGATCCATCCTTCTTCTTAATGAAGATGACTAGTGCACCCCAAGGGGATATGCTAGGATGAATATGACCCTTCTCAAGGAGTTCCTCAAGCTAAATTTTGAATTCATTTAGCTCATTTGTGGTCATCCTATAAGGTGCTCTGGAAACTAGCTCGGCTCCTGGTACTAGGTCTATATGAAAATCAATCTCTCTACGGAGCGGCATTCTTGGTAACTCTGAAGGAAATACATCTGAATATCCCTTAAGGATAGGATGGTCATCAAGTGATGTTTCTTTTTCTTCCTATTCTCCTCTATCACTGATAGTGATAGCAAATAGCTGACATCCCTTTCGCATGCTCTGCTTAAGCTGCATTACGGAGATCATACGAAGAGACACGGGCCTCTGAATCCTGATGATAACTATGGGCGAACCATGATCATCCTCACACTCGATCTTTTTCAAGCGGCAATCCATCTTGGCTCTATGGGCATAAAGCCAATCCATGCCAAGTAGGATTCCGTAAGATCCAAGTGGGGCCACTCTAAGGTCTACTAAATTGGTGGTCTTGCCAATCTGTAGCTGACATGCCCTAACCTCTGATTCCACTAACACTCTAGCCCCTGAAGCTAATTCCACTTCCCAACTGACACCCTATCTAGTTGCCACTAGCCCGCGACGCTCCACAATCAATGGAGATATAAAGGAGTCAGTAGCTCCTGAATCAAACAAAATAGATACATTGTTATCTTTGATCATACCTATAGATTCGATAACCATGGCCTGATGCTCAGCCTGGTGGTTGTCAACCTCTATGAATACTCTATGGGACTTGCCCATATCACCAACGGTCGGCTCTGAAGCATCCATTCACTGATTCCCTACCACCTGACCCTAAGAGCAATCCCTCACCATATGGCCCATGGCTCCACACATAAAGCAAGCACCTCGTGCCTGAAACTGGGCACCCTGAGGCCTAGAGAAAGCCTAACCTCTTGTCCTACTAGATCTGTTGTACCCTCCCCTGGAGGACTGCTGAGTCCTCGCTGGTTGTGTGTACTGCCTCTGTGCTCTCTGATCATGTCTCTGTCCTTGAGTCTACCACTGTTTGGGCTTGGAGCCTTGCTGATACTGTGGAGGCTTCTGCCTCTGGTTCTGTGGTGTCTGTTGCGGAGGAGGGGGTTTGGAGAACCCTTGAGAATTTTGGTTGTTTCCTTTCCAATGTGGTTTCTAGAATCCATAAGTCTGAGGTGTGGGATTTCAGTTCTGAAATCGATCCCTATTGTCCTGTGGTCTGACCTGAATTTCCTCAGCAATCAGTGCCTTCTCCACAGCAATCTGAAGGCTCTCTAGAGCGGACATCCTAACAAGCCCGGCTATACCGGCATTTAACCCTCTGATGAAGCGGTTTACAAGAAGTTTCTCATCCTTTAAATAATCTACATAAGGCAATAGCTCAAAGAATTTGCTTTCATATTGGGTTACTGACAAGCCTTTTTGTTGGAGATCATGAAATTCATCTATACGAAGCTATCTGAAGTGTTTTGATAGGTACCTCTCATGGAATCTCTCTGTGAATATCTCCCAAGTGAGAGTATCAAGATCTAATCCACATTTGTACTCTTCCTGTCTCCACCAAGTGGAGGCCGACCCTCTTAGTAGATGAATTGTGACATGTGCTTTCAAGTTGCTCTCGTAAGAACGCAATGCAAAGCACCTCTCAAGACTCAAAAGCCATGCCTTGGCCTCTACCCCATCGGTAGAACTTTCGAAGGACGGTGGCTAGAGGTGCATGACCTCCCTAATAAGATCCCCTGGATCTTGACGAGCTCTCTCAAAATAAACTAGTTCCACTGCTGGAGGTGGTAGTGGCATATGCACAGACTCTGGCTCATTTCCACCCTAACTCTCTATAGGAATAAGAGTTGGGCTCCTGCTTCATTCTCTATCAATAGATCTATGACTCCCAGAGTCATGACTTCTAACCTGAGGGTTCTCTGCTGGGATCCTTTCCTGAACTATGCCAATAAGATTCTATATTGCTGCTAAGAGGTCTCAGTTAGGTTCATTTGGCTATTCGGGAGGTGCTCCTGGGTTCTCCTCTGGAACTGATGCCTCCCTCACTACCTCTTTGCATGCTATGCGCACACGTCTAGGACCCCGTCCACGCTTGTGAGCTTGTCGCATTGTCGAAGGCATCCTAAGAGGAAAATAAGGCAAAATAATTAATTAATTTCTTTTAGAATAATATTAATTCAATTAAATTTAAAAGTCTGATAAAATCAATTTAACAAAATAATTTAAATAATCCAAGGCAAAATGTAGGTGGAGTAAGGTTCCTAGTGTGGAAACCTTGCTCTGATACCAAAATGTCATGCCCAAAAATTAGGGCAAAAACGGAATGATTTTTTTTTTTTAAATACAAATTAATTAAAAAAGTTTCGCTAACCCGACATGCATTAACATGTTTGCCATATCAATATCGAGCTAACTCTGCTACTAAACCAAGTACCGATATTAATTAAAATTTATTTTGCGGAAAACTAAATGTTTTAATTTATTTTCTCATCAAACATAGTCAATAGTTTAATTAAATCAAATTCATTAAAAGTAGTAGATGAAGATAAAATTAATCTCTAAAAAGACTATATTGTCTAAAATTCTTTTTTTTTTTTTAAAACCAATAATTAAAATAATCGACTAAAGTGTCAATTAATTTAGTTAATTAATTTACATGGGCAAGATTAATTACGCGTAGCTATTAATCGATTTTTAGAAAGCTAATGCGAAGTTATTTTTCTAGCACCATTCTAACCTCAAAAGAAAGGTGCTTAAATTATTCCCTTTTAAATCCCAACTTAAAAGTAAATACTCTAATTAAATTAACTAAGACAAAATTAAGTATCTACCACACTAAATAAATTTTTAAATATAAGGTTAGGCTTTAGTCAATAAATTCTTCCCAAACTTCCTATTGAATATCACAAATGGGAATTTAATTATTTGTATCTACATTTAAATAGTCCCCAAATATATATATATATATATTAGCCTTTTAAAAAGTTTCCCAACTTAATAGCAAATAAGCCCTTCAAACCCTAATTAGGGATTTTTTTATTATAAAATGGCCCTAAGTTACCCCTTTTTATTTTATTACTTTATTACCCTAGCCCTACCTTGGGCAAGGGTTTAATATATTTTTTTTGTTTCTTTTTTAAAACTTGATGCAGGGTCGAGTTACCATGGTGGTGCGGCAGCCATTTTTTGAAGTTCGGCAGATTGGGGATGAGCGACCGAAAAGGTGGAGGTGGGGGATAGTAAGCGGCGCTGCCAGTGGGACGACCCACTGTGTGGGTCATGGCACACACAGTGGCTTGGCCGCTGTGTGGGTCATGGCACACACAGTGGCTTGGCCGCTGTGTGTGTCACGGCTCGCACAGTGGCTGCGGCCACAGGTGCGTCCTACGACCCACACAGGGAGCGCATGCCCTGTGCGTTCCGTGGCCCACACAGAGGCTGCAACCTCTGTGTTGGTCGCGGCCCACACAGGGTCCATGTGCCCTGCGCGGCCCTTCTCAAAAAAACTGCTTTCTCTTTTAAATTTTTTTTTTTAATAATATATATATATATATATATATATATATTTATATATATTTTCAAATATATTTTACATGCAAAAGTTTTTTTTAAAAAAAATACAAAGGTAATTCAATAAGTTAAATAAATCTATATAGATATTTTTATATATATATAAATGTGTATATACAGTTTCATATGTATATATTCATATATATATATATATATAATGGTATATATATTCTTAGGTTTACATCATCATTTGTTTTGTAGGTAATTTCTATGATATATTTTATATATAAGTATATATAAATATATACATGAAATCTACATGTATATAATTATATATATTTATAAATAATTTATATTATTGTTTCATTTCTTAAAATAACTCGAAATCATGGAAGATTCTGATTTTTCAATCGTAGGAAAGGAAGTATAATATTAAATCTATTTAATGTAAGGATATTTTTTTCCATAAATATATTGTACTATATTTCTTGTTTTTTTTTTCTCTTTTACAGAAAACAAAATTATAAAATTATTTTTAAATCTACAATATGCATGCAAATCTAATTAATGCCTCTCCTATTTATTATTATTTTTATTTATTTTAAGTGCCAAAAAAAAATGGAATAAATTTCCTGCTAAACTATTTATCATAACACATCAGATATTTTTTTTTTTGAAACTAAAGAAATAATAATTTAGGAATACATTATTCTTTTCTACAATAAATACATTTACTGATTCTACAATTATTACAGCAACTAAATAACCATTTTTTTTAATTTAAAAGCTAACAGCAAATACAACTCATACTCTTCTACAATTAAAATGAAGATAAATTCTCAGATAAAAAGAAAAACACAGAATTAAATAAAACTGATTTTCATATTTCAAAGACTATTGCATGCAATTCAAAAGTAATTTTTCTTTTTTTAAAATAGAAATAGGAATATATCTAGCTTTTTACAATATTAAAGATATTCTGCAAGTTTACAAGATGTTTCTTTATTTAAATGCAATCACTAATCTCATGTCTATATTTCAAATTTACATTTAGACTCTCATTCCAATGAATGAGGGTGTATTTCTCCTATTAAAACTAATAACTACTGTAGCATAGGAAATCGGAAATCATCACAAGCAATTCAATATTAGTCATAGCTCAATCACAAACGCTCAAATGCAATGATCAATCCTAAACACACTCAATAAAGACATGAAAATAAAACATTCAAGATTTGAAAATTAAGCAAACCAAGTGCAGATTTGAATGTCTCCTTCGTGTGGCTCCATTGTCCTTCTTTCTCCTTCAAATAGCTTTGTTGTGGATCTCACCTACTAGTGCATACACATGAGATGAAAGCAAGTAGACAAGATGATTGCTCAAGAATACTCGAAGCGTGATCGATTCGACAAAGTGGTTATTAGATCAGGATTGAAGAAATTCATCCAATTTATAGATAAATTGGAGAAAAGATCAAATTAGCATGAAGGGATTCAAATGGAAATTGCAAATCAAGAATGCCAATTATGACAAATTTGCACTTTCTATGCAAAATTAATTGATTGATAATTTATGACAAATTTCTATGTCAAAAATTGATTGATTGTCAATTATGACAAATTATGACAAATTGAAATGTCATTCCCATGAAATTAGGAGAAAAATAGGAGGAAATTGAATTAGAAATTAAGAAAATAAGAAAATTGGAAAGTAGGAAATTAGGAATTAGAAAATGAGGAAATTAGGAATTTAGTGAATTAATTAATAATTTTTCATTTATTAATCAATTCACAAAGAGGAAATTTAGAAATTGATGAAAAATTAGGAAATTAGGATAAATTAGGTAAATCAATTAATAATTTGTCACTTATTAATTAATTCACAAAAAGAGGAATAATTAGTTAGCCAATTAAATTGAACATTTAATTGTGACATGAAGACCTAGGATAAATAAATTAATTAATTAACCTAGAGGGAGAAATGACAAACAGGGTTAAATGAATAAAATCATGAAACCTTAAAAGATGAATTAGAAATGCAAGGATGACAATTAGGTCTTAACAAAGGATAATTGATATTGATTCGATTTGATCATGATTCTGACTTGATAAAAGACCAATGCTGACAAATGATTTGATTGATAAATGTGTCAATTGATGAGGAACAATTACAGATTGATCCAAATTGACACGATTGAGAAGGACGACGATCGATGACAAATCGATCGCAAAATGACAAGATTGACAAGTTGATAAGGATTGATGACAAAATAGATCACAAGATGACAAGATTGATGATAAATTGATCAAAAGACAAGAATCGATGACAATTATCGATCGCATGATGACATTTTGATAAGAGGACAAAACCCTAATTAGGATTGACGATGTCCAAAATGATGACAAATGAATACACACATTGATGCGACAAGATAAGATCGACCAAAATCATGACAAATATTGTTATCGACAAGACCAAATTCGAAAGCGAGATAGATGAGGAATGCAGAAGAAGGACTCAATTCTCGCAAATGATAAAGACCAAGTGCGAATCATAGGAGAAATGTTAATGCGACGCAAAAACCCTAAAATAAGGCAATGCACAAATGTTAAAGTATGATTCCGCAAGCATTGACCATTTTTAGATGTCTACATTTTGCCCCTCTTTGAGACAATGTGATTTTAAGCGTTGTTTCAAAGAACAATAATGAAAATGCCCTAGACACTAATAATGACATATGCATGCCCCCTTGAGGAATTGGCCGGAAACATGCAGAGAAGAGGCCAATTGATGGATAAAAATGATAGAACATGATAGGATCAAACGGACTGACAATCGGAGACTGGATGCACGAAGGACAAACAAAAGAAGACGCAAAAGACCATGACCAACATAAGATGGATAGGGTGCACATCCATCTATGCACTGACAAAGATCTATAAATGAGACAAAGAGAGTGAAAATTGCTCATTTGCACTAGCCCAAGAGGAGAATTTGTTGCTCTAGAAAAGGACACTTGCAGAGAGATGGCGAACATTCCAATGGCAGATCACCTCAGAGAATGTGTATGCACATACAGATGATTGGATGACGTGGGAGCAGTGGTATGTATCTCAAAAACCCATGTTTTCAATTTTATGAATTTGACTGGCTTGTGGGACATTGCAGGGCCCACAAGAAAGGCAAAAACTAACTTCTGCGCTTGTGTAGGGTGAATCTTGCACTTGTGTAGGGTCTTTTGTGCTTATGTAGGGGAACACAGGCACAAAACATGTGACACAGGTGCAGGATACACAACACAGGCGCAGTTGTGCCTTGGTAACTCAATTTAGGTCAAAAATAGTATGCAAATGACCCAGAAAGGGGGGATAAGGATAGGATAGGTCAGAATAGATGAAAAACAACCTGATTTAGGCATGAAATGAAGAAATGAAACCCATAGGAGAAAACCCTAAAACTGACAAAATATGCCCCAATTGTGATGCAGAGTCGACAGTATCCATTGATCATGCGGGAGAACCGACCAGACTATTTCATGCTACGACATAGACTCAGGAGCACGGATAGAGATACATTAGCAGGACTTCGGATATACTATATCACATTCATGCCCGAGATTAGGGTAAACATAGGACTGCTTACCGCATTGGCAGAGCGATGGCATTCAAAGACTTCCTCTTTCCATCTAGAGATTGGAGAGGCGACTGTGACACTAGAGGATGTATTGCATATCCTCCGCATTCCGATTCATGGAGAGATGGTAGAGTATGACCCAGTGACAGGGAGAGACACTTTGTGCAGATTATTTGAGTGCGATGCAGATGATCTAGATATCGTAGAGAGGGAGATCGGTTGGGAGACCATGGCATCCGAGTATGATAGATGATATGTGGTAATAGCAGTGGTGATAGCATGTCTACTAGTAGGAGACAGACGAGGACATGGATTCCCTATTGGATGGGGAAGAGTGCTAGAGAGGATGGTGATAGAGGGGATGGTGTACGCATGGGGACCATGTGTACTTGCTATGCTATATTTTCAGTTGCATCAGATAGCATATCAGGGAGTGCGGACTTTGAGCTGTGGAGTCACACTGCTACAGGTATGGGCATTCGAGCACATAGCCATATGTCGATCGATTACAGAGAGACAGGTATTACCACATCAACCATATATGTACTGCTATGAGGGAACACTGAGACAGGGTCCGTTTGGATACATACTGTATTGGCAACATGAGCTAGACAGACTGAGAGAGTTCACATGGAGGCCATATCGTGATTGCCCGGGATGGTCAGATGATAGTGATGAGTTACAGTATTGCAGACAGGAGAGGTACCTAATTGGGCAACCAGTGAATTGCCAAAGAGTGATTGAGATGTACCTGCTGGAGAGAGTCAGACGACAATTTGGAGAGAGGTAGGATGTACCCAGAAGGACTGCACACTTTGCCCGATCTCACAGAGAGACAAGTCAGTGGGTGAGGATGATTCAGCCACACATAGCATATGCTAACTTCACATAGCTACAATAGAGATAGTGGGATTGGAGATCAGATGTGGAGGATGCCAAGATGACAGAGGAGTATGAGTGATGGTTTACATGATGGCGGCTAGTGCCATTGACAGATCCAGATATTTCAATACCGAGGAGACAGGAGGACTTCCCACTCACAGGGGAGGAGGAGGGAGATGATGAGGATGAGGAGGATGAGGGTGGGGATGAGGATGAGGGGGATGACAAGGATGGAGATGAGGAGGGGGATGATGAGGATGAGCCAGATTCAGGTGATCAGGAGGCATTGCAGGATATACCCATAGAGCCGAAGATAGCTAGCATAGAGGAGATGGAGATGTGCAGGGCTACCATAGCGAGTCAGCATGATCATATTGCAACTTTAGAGAGACAGAATGCCATCTTGAGGACATAGCAAGATTAGTTCAGAGCAGAGATAGCTAGACTCATAGTGGCTCGAGATGCAGCAATAGCTTAGGCACAGCGAGAGGAACAGAGAGTCACTGAGTACATTGGGTCGATCAGGGATGCTAGTGCATGGGAGATGGCACAAATGTTGGTAGAGACCGGAGAGGAGATACGCCATTGGAGGACACTATATGAGAGTACAGTTCCACCAGAGTAGAGAGAAGCTTCATATTGGGCATGATCGAGGATAGAGAGCAGGGCACGCTCTCGGAGGTCATTGAGCAGCATGGGGGTGAGTGGACCTATGAGACCACCACAGCCAGGACCAGAAGGGACATCATCCATGAGACATGGCAGGGACGAGGAGGATAGAGGGAGCACCTAGTGACAGAGGCATATGTAGTTTGACATGATGTAGTCAGCCTGCAAGCCATACTTAGGACAAACAGTCCAATTTTGTACTCCGATATTATGTTGATATGTGATATGATATGCATCGATATGATGGAATGCAATGTGTTATGACATATGTTATTTTTCATGTATGGATGACTTATGCACTGTTTATTATGGAATATGTATGGATATATTTTTGTTTTTTATGTGTTTTTGATGCATTTATAATATGAAATGGATAAAATACTTGATGTGATGCTTGATGTAATACAAATGTACTAACCAAATGGATGTAGGATGCAGCATATGTATGTAGAGAAATTGGAGCACTAGACCGAACTGACTATCCAAACTGACGGAAGAAAGGTTAGTAAGAAGAAATGAGACAAAGGACAGTTAGAGATGAAGAAAAACTTGCTTTCAGTAATGCACTTTGTAGGTGAGAACCTTTATTTTAATGTAGCAAAATGGATGCGTAGCATCATGGCATTGAAGGCCAGAGCTGAAATGCAACCCTTTTTGCAAAAGATAGACACATCACTGACAAACAACAATCACAACAAAAAAGAAAAGGACCATGAACCATCCTGGTCACTCCAAATCACTCAGTGACATCATCGAACAACATAGGAACATGATCAAAGATAAATCAATAAATGATAAGACTCGCTAATTCCAACAAGTCAAACAAACATCTTGATCTTCTTTGTCAAAAGTTGAAAGTGCTGATAGGATGATCATGTTGTCTAGTTTCAGGACATGTGGTACCCCATCTAAGACAGGACAGAGTCTGGTTTCGAGTATACCACACCCTATATAAGACCCATGATAGTGTGCCAAGGACAAATAAATTTGCAGTTGAATGATATGACAAGTGCGATCAGTTTGAATGTCTGGTTTGATTGAAAAGTTTCATCTGTTTAAGCATGATTTCATTAAAGCACAGTGTGATTGCATGTCATTGGAGGGATGCTCCGGGATCTGTCTATGCACAAAGGGATCATTTATTATTATTTTTGTTTTTGCTTTTTGAGATTTTACAATTTTTTTTTGTTCATTTTTTCAGGACTGTATTTGATGTTTAGGGATTTTTTCAGGACATTTTTTTTATTTTTAGAGATTTTTTCAAGACATTTTTCAATTTTTTTGATTATTTCAGGACATTTTTCAATTTATTTTTTTGAATTATTTCAAGACATTTTTCAATTTTTTTGAATTATTTCAGGACATTTTAGGTGCAAAAGTTCTAGTGATTGATCATGACAAGGTGAATGCACCCAATGCTCATTTGAAAGACATATGTACAAGAAACCGGAGTATGCAAGACAATGATGTTGACCAACCACAGGCCTAGAACAGAACATTGGGTCAAGACAAAGATAGACCTGATAAACCGGCCGAGAGAAAGCATAGCTAGAGGTCATGACAGATGACGGAGCAATGATCTTGTTACACATGGCGCCTGTTTGCCAGGTTTTCACCATGGTACTTGCCCAAAGCACCTGTTTGCCAGGTTTTCACTAGAGGGCGAATCATTTTTCTTTACTTTTTTTTTTTGCTCTTTTTTTCCTTTTTCTTTTTTTTTTTTCACTTTTTTGCTTTTTCAATTTTTTTTGTATTTTTTTGCTTTTTTGATTTTTTTTTGCATTTTTTAATTTTTTTGATTTTTTTTTGCATTTTTTCAGGATCATACTTGAAGAAGGGCTGATAGAAAATTATGCCCAGTACTTGCAAAGGTGCATGTTGTTTACAAGATCAGACAAAGGTTCACCTTCTGGAGTGGCAAGTTGATATGCCCCTGAGCCATAGGCTGCAGTCACTATGAAAGGCCCAACCCAATTAGGTTCAAACTTACCTTTGATGATGTCAGTAGACTATGCATTTTTAGGGTTTGCCTTTAAAACTAGATCTCCCACTTCGAAGTGTTTCCCTTTGACCTTCTTATTATAAGAGCGACGGAGACGGTTTTGATATGCTTGCAAATGTGTCAGGGTTGTCTGACGTTTCTCATCTAACATATCAAGCTAATGTAACCAAGAGATTCTGTGTGTCTCATCATCAATTAGATGTTGCAAGGAAACACGCAAGGAAGGAATCTCCACTTCCAAGGGTAAAATGGCTTCCGCACCATACACCAAGGAATAAGGTGTTGTGCCAGTAGGTGTGCGGATAGAAGTGCAATAGGCCCATAGTGCTGGATTCAACTGTACATGCCAATCTTGACCAGCATCATTGACAACCTTTTTCAGGATCTTGATAATGGTTTTATTTGATGCTTCAGCTTTACCATTCCCCTGTGGATAGTATGGACTGGAGAAATGGTATTGGATATGAAACTTTTCATAGAGTTCCTTGACATCTTTATTCTTGAAAGGACGACCATTATCTGTGACTATGGAAAGAGGAACCCCATATCTGCATATGATATAATTCAATAGGAATTTTGAAATTTGTACACCAGTGATATAGGTCATGGGGATAGCCTCGATCCATTTTGTAAAATACTCTGTGGCTGTAATGATAAACTTGTGTCCATTTGCAGATGTCAGGTGAATCTTGCCAATAAGATCCAATCCCCATTGAGAAAAGGGCCATGGAGATATGACAGAATGAAGCTCTTGGGCTGGCGCATGAATATAGTTTCCATGGATCTGGCATTTGTAGCATTTCTTAACAAAATCATGAACATCCTTTTCCAGAGTGGGCCAATAATACCCAACGCGAATCAACTTTTTGGCTAAGCTTAGACCATTGAAATGGCCCCCACATATACCATCGTGAACCTCATGTAAAGTTGTTTGTGCTTCATCAGAATCCAAACACCTGAGGAGGGTATGGTCAAAGGAATGATGGTAAAGGGTGTCAGCAATGATGACATATTTGGCTGTCTGTCGGATGAAGGCTCGGCGTTGGTTAGCGGAAAGGTTAGGTGGTAAGGTTTGGAATTTCAAATATTGATATACATCTTTGTACCATGGGGAGTTGGGACCAACAAGAACGCACATCACATCTATTGTCGGAATGTCAAAAGAAGGGACAAGTAACCGTTTGACCAAAAACTCACATTTATCCATATTGTGGGGCATATTTAACATGGAAGTGATCGTGGCCATTGCATTTGCTGACTTGTTTTGCATTCTTGGAACTTGACTGAAATTGATAGCCGTGAATTTTGTCTTGAAGAAATCTACCATATTCTTATAGGGAATAATCTTTTCATCTTTTGTTTCGTAGTCATCATTCACTTGTCAGATGACTAATTGAGAATCTCCATAGACTTGCAAATGTGTGATATTCCAGTGGACTGCTACTCGGAGTCCTGTGACTAGTGCTTCATACTCTGCAATGTTATTGGTACAATGAAAAGTTATTCTATAAGACTTGGGAATAGCATCACCTTGAGGGGTGACAAACAAGATGCCTACTCCGGACCCAACCTTGGTATGGGATCCATCAAAGTATAGTTTCCATTCATTAGAAGATGTGAGAGCAAAGACTGATTCATCTGGAAAATCGGTCAACATGGGATGATCATCAGAAATAGCAGCCTCCGCAAGTTGATCGGTTATGACTTGTCCTTTTATCGCCTTTCACTCCATATACTCAATATCAAATTCATTGAGGATCATAACCCACTTTGCTAGGTGACCCGTCAAAGCTGCTCTACTAAGCAAGTATTTTAGGGGATCTATTTTTGCAACCAGCAATGTTTGGTGATTTAACATATAGTGTCGAAGCTTTTGTGTTGCAAATACCACTGCTAAGCATGCCCTTTCAATAGTTGAATAATTTAGCTCATAGCCTACTAGTGTCCGACTAATATAATAAATAGCTCGCTCTTTGCCATTCTCATCCTATTGGGCCAAGAGAACTCCTAGTGCCATTTCAGTTGCAGAAATATACAATATGAATGGCTTTCCTTCTATAGGAGGCATTAGAATAGGCGGCGACAGCAAATAGTCTTTGAGAGCTTGAAAGTTTGATTGACATTGCTCAGTCCATTTAAAAGCGACACCTTTATGTAATAGATGCTGGAATGGATGACATTTGTCGGCCAATTGAGCTATGAAGCAGTGGATTGACTATAGCTTTCCTTACAGATTTCTTAGTTGATGGAGATTAGAAGGAGGAGGCATGTCCATTATTGCTTTCACCTTGGCCGGGTCGACTTCAATGCCTCTGTGAGAAATAATGTACCCTAGTAATTTGCTGGTTGTGACACCAAAGACACACTTCTTTGGATTGAGTCTGAGCTTGTAAGTCTCCATTCGGTCAAAGATTGGGCCTAGGATGGCTAAATGACTATCTCTTGTGACAGATTTGCATAATAAGTCATCAAAATAGTCCTCCATCAAAGTATGCATGAAATCATGGATAATTGTCATCATTGCTCTTTGATATGTTGCGCCTGCATTTTTAAGACTGAAGGGCATTACATTCCAACAGTAAGTACCCCAAGCACATGTGAATACAGTCTTATGTTGGTCTTCAGGAGCAATGTGAATTTGGTTATAGCCAGAGAAACCATCCATCAATGAGAGCATCTCATATCCAGCAGTCATGTCAACTATGATGTCAATATTTGGCAATGGAAAATCATCTTTAGGGCATGCTTTATTGAGATCCCTAAAATCTATACAGATTTTGATGCCCCTAGTTACTTTGCTAACTGGTACTAAATTTGAAATCCAGTCTGCATAATTGATGGGTCTGATAAAGCCCACATCCAGTAATTTTTTTAGTTCTACCTTGACCAAAAGAGCCACCTGGGGATGCATCTTTCTAAGTTTCTGTTTGATAGGCTTGGCATCTACTTTTAATGGCAAATGATGAAGGACTAATTCTAGATCGAGGCCAGGCATATCTGCATAGGACCATGCAAAGCTAATCTTCTTCTCAAGAAAGAAATTGACAAAATCTATCTTTTCCTGTTTTGATAGAGAAGCAGCAAAATGAATGACCTTAGGGTTGTTAGGTGTACCCAAATTGATTTCCTCGGTCATTTCCACAAGCAATGTTGATTTATCTTGACTTGATAGAGGTATGTCCACTCTTCCACCTTTGGGAACCTCAGAGAGGTTTTCACCCGCAGGTACGCCTTTTATTTTTACTTTTGCATGATCAGAGAGTGCCTTACGGTTTTCACTCAAAGATCTATTCTTTTGATTTTTGATTTTTTCTTTTCTTTTTTCATTTTGATGACTAGAAGATGTAGTTGACTTCCCAAAATATGTTTTGGAATCTAGGTCAATAGCAAATCCTGCCTTATGATCACCTTGTGGTATGTCTTCCTGTAGTCCAAGGAATTCTGCAATTGCTTCGTCATTTTGAAAATAGTCCAATGTGAGTGGTTCTTGTCGGTCATGTTGGATAAGCTGGGGATAGATGAGGGGCATGTCATCATCGGTTTTAAGGAGAGAGAGGGCTGATATGGTAAAGATGTAAACATTTGTGGTATCACTATCTGAACTGCTTGTATTTGATTCGGAGCTTGGATCCCAGAATGACTCTATCCAAGCATTAGGACATGTTTTAGGAAGAGGAGTTATTTCATGTTTGTCTTCCATAGGCAAAATATCAAGGTCAAGGAAAATATTGTCAAGGGCATAGGAGCTAGAAGAAAAAGAACTCCACTCCCATTCATTGGAATCAGTTTCAGGTCGGGTATCCTCAGGTGTTATTTCATCATCAGAGTCACGCCCTTTTCTACATGTGGGCACTTTGGTAGATGAGGATCCAATTCACAATGGTACAAAACCTAACCCTAAAGTTGGAGGTCACATCTTGGGTATAACAGGTTCTAGCCTTCCATTGTTGTTCAGGCCTAAGCCACTGCAGCCGTCATATCCTTTCTTTTGTAGCATAGTGAATCCTTTGTCGTACCGTTCCACTGGCAACCTGACAGGTGGGGTCTCAGTTGGATCTTTATAAATCCAATCTATGACATCATCATCTAAAGTTTCTTTGTCAAGTTCACCCCATCTTGTAAATGTAGTGGGAGGCTGATATTGAATAATGACCTTAGGTTCCTTTTGCAATAAATGCGGTTTGCCATATGATTTTGGAGATATTGGTAAATTCTCGATGAGGAATGTTTGATCCATTGAATATTCTCCACATCCTTGGTCCTGTATCTTCAATTTTCCTTTGATAGCATCTAACAATTCATTAGGATCCACATAACTATGTGATTTGGCCTCTCTATTGATTGGGACTTGCTGCTGAGGGGAATCCTTTAGGGAAGCACAAAATTGAAATGGATTAGGATCTCCTAGAATTGTTATCTTAGTTCCATTGTAAGGATATTTTAAACATTGATGATAGGTGGATGGAACTGCTTTCATTGCATGGATCCATGGATGGCCAAGAATCATATTGTAAGGGAGATCAAGGTCCAAGACCTGCAAGAAAGTGTTTTTTGTCACTGGACCAACTCTGATAGGCAATGTAATTATTCCTTTGGATGGGTGTTCAGCATCATCATATGCTTTGATTGTTATTCTTCTAGAAGCATCAATGTCATTTTCTGTATATCCAAGGCCAATGACCACTCTCAAGGTACAAATATTAAAACCCGCTCCGCCATCTATCAAGACTCATCAGATTTTGCAATTATAGACAAAGACTTCAAGGTGTAAAGGATCATTATGAGGGAGCTTATCAGGTGAGATATCATTATCAGAAAATGCAACATTTTGGGAAATAGCTAGATGTCCAATTTGGGCTTGAAACTGGTCAACATCAATGTCTATTGGGACAATGGACTCAATTAAAGCTTTATCTAGGACTACACGATGCATGGGGGACATTTTCAATAACTCAAGGATTGATATTTGTGCAGGTGTCTTTCCTAGATGATCCAAGAGATTATACTGACTTGCAAGAGTTGGTTTGGGAGGAACTGCAGGAGCTCCTTTCAGGACTATTTTGGATCGACGAGTGGTGACTGCACAAGAAGGATCTTGTTCCTTTATTCTTAGGGTGGAAACATACTCATTTGATGCTCTGAAACAATTGATGACATTGTTATAACCAGCATTTGCATAATTTGCTGTTTGGGTAGAGTTTGAAGAAGATGCTTTACCCTTGTCATGATCAAGCAAAGGAGTTTTGAAAATGGTATGATAAGTGTTAGAGGTCACGTTGGGCGGATCTATCTCAATTACTCCTTGCTCTAACAAGTCTTGAATCATATGTTTCAATTGAAAACATGACGCAATTTTATGTCCTTTTGACCGATGATACTCACAGTATGCATTATCATTCCACCAATGCGGTTTTACCACTGGTTCTCCCTTGATATCTGGTAGCTTAATAAATTTTTCTTGTATTAATTGTTTCATTACTGATTCAATAGGCTCTCCCAATGGTGTAAATTGTCAAGGAGGCCCATCCCTTGATCGAAAAGGTTTGCGCTGCTGATTTTGTTGCTAGCCTTGTTGTTGATTATATTGTGGAGTGTATTGTTGAGTATGCTATTGGTATTGCGGCTATTGAGTAACATTGCTAACTGGTGTTTGATTTTGTTCCATAGTTGACATATTAGGCACACTTAATTTCTTGATCATAAACAGGGGTTGATTTGCAATTACCGCTCTTGCATCAACAACTCCATCATTAGTGACATTCTTGTTCTTATACCAAAATCTATTTCTGTCCCCTAAATTGGTCGTGTTGTCACTGTCTTTGTTAAGCTTAATGATTCCCTTAGCTACAAGAGCAGTTTCAATATTCATCCCTTTCTTAATGAGTTTCTCAATAGTACTGGGACTTTTCAATTTCAATTCATACATCATTTCTAGGACCAAATTTTGGATAAATAGATTCACTTGTTGTTCTTCAATTATATCTAGGGAAGAACGACTATACAAGCTTCACCATCGTTGCAAGAAAGTCACTAACAGCTCGCCTTGCTTTTGCTTGGTGTTGCATAAATCTAACATAGTCATGTCACTATCGATGTTGAATGTGAAGTGAGATATAAACTTTTGAGCCAATTCAGAACAAGTCTTTATATTTCCTGGCAGATGCGAATGCCAATCCATGGCTTGTCTAGTGAGACTTCGTGCAAATAAGTGCATTAAATATGTTTCTTCATAACTCACTTCAGTACATGCCACGAAAAATGCTCGAATATGATCTTTTGGATTTCCATTCCCTTTATATTTCTCAAAATTAGGTGCCTCAAAATGTTTAGGGAATGGAGGCATGTATAAGCTCTTATCAAATGGATTAGGACTTAAATCCTGATTTGTATACAACTTCTTTGTTCCTTTAGTTTCTAATGCGTCAACTTGTCATTGCAACTTCTCAAGCTGTTGCGCAATTTTATTAGCTTTTGGAGGTCCATCATTAATCCCGGTGGGTATTCTTTGCTGATACATCATGTTTCTGATCAGTTGTTGATGCTCCGAAATGGCTATTTTTGGCATCTCTAGCATATAATGTTCTTGGTACATCCCTTGTTGTTGTGGTTGTGACATGCCTTGATATTGACCTTGTTGCTATGCTTCTTGTAGCCTAGGTTGATATTGCAATTGAGGATGTTGTTGATATTGCACAGGTGCCAATTGCGGTTATGAAGTATGATAGCTTGTTTGTCTTCGCACATATTGAGGAACATGTTGTTGTTGATGCTGACAAGTCAGAATTTGTTGACTTTGTGCCAATTGTTGTCGCGGTGTATAGCCCATCATTTGTAAAAAACTTTGTTTAGGTGGTTTTTTTTGTTTCTCCTTAAGATGGGGTATGGTACTTGCATTAACTTGCTGTGTTGTTTGTCCAATCCATTGTGATGGTTGCAAGTTTGCATTAACTTGTAATGGGGTAGAAAGCGCTGCAATTTGTTGTCGAATGCGATATTGTTGTTGGACATTGCTTGTTTGCACATTCGGTTGCACCTTTTGTGTATTACTCAATTGTTGCAACAATTGTTGTTGGTGCAAACCACTATCCGTAGCTCTTTGTGTCACCATTATCGAAGGATCTATCGCAATATTGTTTGGTAAATATATTGAGCTTAACGGGACATAAGAACTTTGTTGCATCGTGGAATTGTTTTGGACATTGGTGATATCAGGCATTCCAGTCGTGAAGCTTTCTTGCATCTTAGATGTTGATCCAATTTTATGCATGTAAGGAACCACTTCTTGTTGAGGGATAGTTGTCAATAGTTGTGCAGTCTTCATTTGATCTTGTTGTACAGGTGTTGTGTTGAATAATGGATTATTTATTGTCTCAAATGGTGACTTTTGAGGAATAGTCACTGTCAATGCCTTTGAAGCACGTTTACTCATCAAGGTAGGTTGAGTTTCTTGTTGCATATTTCCTTCATTTGGATGCGGAGAGAAACTTAACAGCTCACCACCTTGTTGTTTTTGCACATTGATTTGCTCACTTGAGGAGGTCACATTACTCATCATGTTAAGATATTTTTGTGGGAACATTTTAAAGACCTTGTTCAAGAATTTATCCATCTTTTTCGTCATCTTAGGATCTTTAAGGAACATATCAACATCATCAGAATCAAATGAAGAATCTGGTTGGACATTTGGATTCATTTCTTATTGAATGCCTTGATCTGAACCAAATCCTTGTGAAAGAGTTTGTTCCTCATGTAATGTTTGAATTTCATGTTGCAGGTTTGGTTGATTCCAATTGAAAGGTACACTTCCTCTTGGAGTTGGTGGAACACTCCCATGTCCTGGTTTCATAGGTACAAACACTGGTTCATATAATGGAGGTGGTCCAAGTTGAACCATTCCATATGGTGGTAATGATGTGTTTGATAAACCTTCAATTTGCACTGTTTGACTAGTTTGAAACTGTGAATTTGATATGTTGTCAATGGGTTGATATGCTGGTTCACCCATCTTTTTAGATTTTGATCTTGTTTCAACATGCATGTCACTTATGCAAATGCAATATTTTTGAAAGTTTTCAAGGACAATATATGATATGCAACTAAATGCAAACTAAATAAATGAAAATGCAATCTATGGCAAGAATGCAACCTATGTTTTTGGTTGTTTTTCAAGATTTTGGCAAACTTTTTGGAATGCAAATCTAAAAGAGACCCTTAGGAAATTGAAATGATGTCTAGACCTCAAAGGACAAAATGAAAAAGTCTCCCCTATATGCTTGGATACTAAGCTAGGTTTGGCCAAATGACAATAATGACATAAAAAGAAAAGGTTTGATAAGGTCTAGACTTCTTAACAATGACTTAGGGTTTATCAAAGATTTGGATTACTCAAGTATGACAAAACCTAATTTTTGACACTATATGCAAAGGGACAATTACTATGCAAATGACCCTAATATGATATGATAATGACCTAATCTTGATGAAGAGATCTAGGGTATGCAAATGCAAATGTATGACAATGGTATTACTCTAATGCAAGAGGACACATGTAAATGGATGACTTTTATTGATATGCAAAAGGGGTATGACCTAGGTGAAACTTAACCTTGGTAGTTGACAATGACTTTGCAAAATGGACAGCTAGGATGAACCTAAATCTAAGTGACATGAAGGTTGAGACAAGATTTTGAAAAATGTTTGACAACCATGTTTGAAGATGTTTTGAACTTTGTTGGATGAAATTTTCTTATGTTTAACCTTGTTTTGAATCAATTTTGTCTTGCTTTTGAAATGAGATGCAATTCAACTTTTGACAAACAAAGAGGACAAGATATTTCAACTTAGACTCAAGACAATCATGCTCATTAACACATTTCTTATGGTAGGTAAGGACATTAGGTCCTTGAGAAGTAGACTCATTATGAGATTCAAGGAGAATACATAGATGCTTGAGCCCATAGGCTCCCCTCCACGACACTCACTTCTCAGGGCAGCCAAGCATTAGTCCCCATGGAAATCTCCCCATGGCGAACTTAGTATCTCTTCCAAGTATCCAAACTTGTCCTTCTCAAGCAACTAGAAGGATTTTTGGCCTCTAAATACAAGGTGTTTAGTAAGGATTTCTATTAAGTGTTACTCCTTGATGTCACGCAAGCATGATTGAGACATTAAGCCCTTCAAGATACCAAACAAATGTAGTCACGCAAGCACGATTTAGACCATGAGGTCCTACTTAGATGTTGATATGAGAAAGAGTTCAAGGGTCATCACTTCCCAAGTAACTGCAATTCCCACGTAACCCTTCCTTCAAAGCTTTCACCCATCAGGTATTTGTTTATAGTGAGTTAGAATGCCAAGGTATTCTAGCCATACTCACTTTGGGTCATTCCCTTCTCACAATTGTCACTTGCTTGCAAAAGCAAATGGTCAGGAAGGCAGGCCCTCTAAAGGTGACACACAATTAAAAACATGAGCACGGTATTGAAGATCTGGATTTCTAATCACCCTAAAAAGGATGGGAGCATACTCTCCTACTCCAATGTCAAACTCAACAATCAAAACAAACATATATTGATTCCATCTTATTTATAAATCATACTAGGTGCCTAAATATTAATTTCAAACACAATGTTTAGTTGTATTCCAAGGCAACCTGCAAAACCCAAGTTAGAAGTTTGATATGTTTAGTCTTTGACTATCGAACCTGCACAAAAACATGTTAGTAGTTTCATTTGTTGTCTTTGCCATGCGTATGCCAAGGTTCTGCACAGAAAATCATTACCAAAAAAGCAAAAATAGAATGCAAAAGAAAACAATTTGTAAGTGAAAAACACTATCTTTTACCTCTATTTCTGGTCCTACACAGGCGTAGAATGCTTGACACAGGCACAGAATGTCCTTGACACAGGCGTAGAATGCTTAACATGGGCGCAGAATGCTTGACATAGGTACACAAGTTCTTAGAAAACCCTGCACTACCCTATTTCTAGGGATTTTTACCTGCAAATCATCTCAAAAGCACTCAAAAGCATGATTAGGGGGTTAGCTCATATCGGGTTCACAAATTAATGTAGCATAGGAAATTGGAAATCATCACAAGCAATTCAATATTAGTCATAGCTCAATCACAAAAGCTCAAATGCAATGATCAATCCTAAACACACTCAATAAAGACATGAAAATAAAACATTCAAGATTTGAAAATTAAGCAAACCAAGTGCAAATTTGAATGTCTCCTTCATGTGGCTCCATTGTCCTTCTTTCTCCTTCAAATAGCTTTATTGTGGATCTCACCTACTAGTGCATACACATGAGATGAAAGCAAGTAGACAAGATGATTGCTCAAGAATACTCGAAGCGTGATTGATTCGACAAAGTGGTTATTAGATCAGGATTGAAGAAATTCATCCAATTTATAGATAAATTGGAGAAAAGATCAAATTAGCATGAAGGGATTCAAATGGAAATTGCAAATCAAGAATGCCAATTATGACAAATTTGCACTTTCTATGCAAAATTTATTGATTGATAATTTATGACAAATTTCTATGTCAAAAATTGATTGATTGTCAATTATGACAAATTATGACAAATTGAAATGTCATTCCCATGAAATTAGGAGAAAAATAGGAGGAAATTGAATTAGAAATTAAGAAAATTAGAAAATTAGAAAGTAGGAAATTATGAATTAGAAAATGAGGAAATTAGGAATTTAGTGAATTAATTAATAATTTCTCATTTATTAATCAATTCACAAAGAGGAAATTTAGAAATTGATGAAAAATTAGGAAATTAGGAGAAATTAGGTAAATCAATTAATAATTTGTCATTTATTAATTAATTCACAAAAAGAGGAATAATTAGTTAGCCAATTAAATTAAACATTTAATTGTGACACGAAGACCTAGGATAAATAAATAAATTATTTAACCTAGAGGGAGAAATGACAAATAGGGTTAAATGAATAAAATCATGAAACCTTAAAAGATGAATTAGAAATGCAAGGATGACAATTAGGTCTTGACAAAGGATAATTGATATTGATTCGATTTGATCATGATTCTGACTTGATAAAAGACCAATGCTGACAAATGATTTGATTGATAAATGCACCAATTGATGAGGAACAATGACAAATTGATCCAAATTGACACAATTGAGAAGGACGATGATTGATGACAAATCGATCGCAAAATGCCAAGATTGACAAGTTGATAAGGATCGATGACAAAATAGATCACAAGATGATAATATTCATGACAAATTGATCAAAAGACAAGAATCGATGACAATTATCGATCGCATGATGACATTTTGATAAGAGGACAAAACCCTAATTAGGATTGACGATGTCCAAAATGATGACAAATGAATATGCACATTGATGCGACAAGATAAGATCGACCAAAATCATGACAAATATTGTTATCGACAAGACCAAATTCGAAAGTGAGACAGATAAGGAATGCAGAAGAAGGACTCGATTCTTGCAAATGATAAAGACCAAGTGCGAATCATAGGAGAAATGTTAATGTGATGCAAAAACCCTAAAATAAGGCAATGCGCAAATGTTAAAGTATGATTCCACAAGCATGGACCATTTTTAGATGTCTACAACTAAAAATGAAATTAGATTTCTTCAACAATAATCTTCTGCAACTTTTCATTTGTCTTATTCTTTTCTCCCGACAATCCTGCATAATAATTCACAAATATGACCATGGAGTGCTCATCTCCCAGCCTAGGCTAACTGGTAGCCACCCCCGAGCTCGGAGAACCAAGCCCTAGATAGGTAACAAACATGCAAACACATAGAAGGCAGGAAAAGACACAAATTTCAAACACACTCCCAACTTGGCTACACTGCACCACACTTTGGTGATGACCTTTTCAAGGGTGGTAGTGGACCAATACCCTGAGAAGAACTGCAAGTATGGAAAACATGTAGCCACCTCATAGCACAAAAAATACATCAAGAATTTCAACCCCTTATTCCTTATGCCCCCCCAAGGCATTCTAGCCTTATATCCCTCCTTATGACCCCCATTGCACAAACAGGCCATGCAGCAAGGGTCACACAAAAATCCCTTGTGATCGCTCTCATAACGAGAGTCTCTCACTCGAGGGTTGTCACTGCTACCACCCACAAGATCCTCCTCTCTCCCAAGAGTAAGAGGTCTTGAAAAACTCCCAAAAACACATACAAAACAATATACAAAAATACATGCAAAAAGAAGTCATCTTAAGAATAATGAAACCAACCTTAATCTTCCCAAAGGTAGGATAGTATTTGAGGATGAGCTGCCCAAATCCACGAATCTTCTTTTTCTACCCTTAGCCAAATTTTTCTATTCAAATCAATTCTATTTTTTTTCAAAAATTCTCTTGTCTCCAAAAATGGAGAGTGGGTGATTACCCTCAAATTTTCAAATTCTTGCTTAAGAAGCTCATTCTCTCAGTCCTCACAAGTTTCTAAAAACTAAAGAGGAAAGTAAGATAGAATGGGAAAGAGAAGTCTCATTCGAATAGGAAAGTTTACAACTAGGTTCAAACTTCTAATTTCAATTTTCGCACAACTCAGAAAAGCCAAATTTTAGAATGTCAAAAAGGTCACTTAGGAGTAGAAACTTGCCTAGAATTACCCCTAACCCTTAGATATACCTTATGGGCTTTAGGAAACCCTATTAAACTACCCCTAGGTATTCATTTAACCCATTTTAAACCCCTCTTAAGTTTATTTTCGGGTCAAACATATGTTGACCTCTCCAAGGATTCTTTTCCCAAGGTATTTATGACATCACATTACATTAATTTGAAAAAAGCTATAGTTGAACACTTTCCCACCAAGAGAGAAAATAAAACATTTAAACTTAAATCCACACATGTGTCAAGTGACACAAATAAAACACTTTTACAATTTAAAACATGAAATCGTCTCTTGTGGATTTTACACAATAAATTTAAATAGCACTTAACGCACATGCAGCAAATATTGTTACGAATAAAATACAACACAAATGAGCTGTTGTCTCTCCAAATAGACAACCCCTGGCTTACGAACATACATAAGTCTAGGTTTGGTTCTCCGTAAATTTCCATGGTCACATGGATAACTTCCTGCGCATCTCAATTTACACATTAGTACTTTTCAAATATCCACATATAATATAATTCAAAGGAATGACAATACACATCATCACTTGCATACAATTTACATCTAAACAGATTAAATACATCTTTTATCAAGCAATTTCATCCTAATTCACATAAACTAAACCATATATCATAGTAAAGTCCTACAAATCCAATAACGACATCTATCATTGCAATATCATCTTATCTAACAATCAAGTAGTGTTCTATCTCATAAAGCATATAAGTAAATCATCAAAATATAGCAATGTTATCCAAATTCTGAAATCATATAAGTTCTAAATTCCAAAATGCATCAAAATAAAGTATCCATAATAGTTAATATATAAAATCCACTGAAATGTCAGACTGAGTCGAGGTGAGGCCTCACACGAAGTGTAAGATTGACAATGAAGCGAGCCCCTCCGGAAAGCTTAAGACAATTACTAAGAATATTTCAAAGGATTTTCAATCCTTATAGCAGATTTCAAACCGACAAGCATTGGAGAGGTTCACTCAGGCTAAGAGAGCTGCATTTGATCAGGTAATTGAATCTGAGAAGAAGAAGATTGATGAAAAGCTGAAACTGATAGATAGTTCTTTGAAGAAATGTACAAATATTTATAGGGTATGTTGTAACACTGATATACTTACAGTTGATGTGGATAAAAGACAAAAGAATTTCAGGAGAAAATTGCAAATATAGCTAACTCTTTTGATGGATTGACTTCATTAACTACATCCATTGATGGTCAAATTTTGGAAGCTCAAATTTTTGTTCTTGAGAAGGAAAGAGAAAAAATATTATAAGAAGAGCCAAAAGTCTGAGAGGCTTGGTGAGTCCCCAGTTAGATTCACTCAGTGTACATAAGAAAGAATGTATGGATATGGTGGGAAAGCCCACACTGATAGACATAAATGAGAAAGAGTCATTTGCACATTTATTAAGTGGACTTGTATCTGTAGATGTCTAAAAATGGTCAACACTTGTGGAGTCAAACTTTAACATCTGCGCATTGCCTTATTTTAGGGTTTTTGCATTGCATTAACATTTCTTTTATGCTGCACACTTGATCTTTATCATTTGCGAGCATCGAGTCCTTCTTCTACATTCCTCATTTTTCTCGCTTTTGAATTTGGTCTTGTCAATAACAATCTTTAGTTATGATTTTGGTTGATCTTATCCTATCGCATCAATGTGCGTGCTCATTTATCATCATATTGGACATCGTCAATCCTAATCGATGATAGAATTAGGGTTTTGTCCTCTTGTCAATCTTGTCATTTTGCGATCGATTCATCATCGATCCTCATCCTTGTCAATCTTGTCATTTTTGCGATCGATTCGTCATCGATCCTTGTCCTCTTGTCAATCTTGTCATCTTGCGATCAATTCGTCATTGATCCTCGTCCTTGTCAATCTTTTCATTTTGCGATCGATTTTTCATTAATCCTTGTCCTTTTCAATCATGTCAATTTGGATCAATTAGTTATTGTTCCTCGTCAATTGGTGCCTATCAATTTGGTCTCCTTGTCAATCTTGTCATTTTTGCGATCGATTTGTCATCGATCATTGTCCTTTTCAATCATGTCAATTTGGATCAATTAGTCATTGTTCCTCGTCAATTGGCGCCTATCAATTTGATCTCCTTGTCAATCTTGGTCAATTTGTCATCGATTTTTGTCAACCAGTCTTAATCATTTATCAACATTGGTCCTTTGTCAATCAGAATCATGATCGAACCTACATTAATTTCTTGTTGTCTTGACCTAATTCCTTGTCCTCTTATTTCTAGGGTTTTATGATCTGATCATTAAATCCTTTTCTTCTTCTTGGTGGGTTAAATAAATCTATTTATTTAGTCCTAAGTCTCTTTCATGAATTAATTAATGGATGAAAACCTATTAATTAATTCACCTAATTTCTATTTCATCTTTTTCCTCGATTTTCCTAATTTACTAATTTCTCCTAATTCCTAATTTTCTATATCTCCTATTTTCTTCAATTTTTCTAATATTTCCCCTAATTTCATGGGAATGGCATTTCAATTTTGTTAATTTTGTCATAATTTGTCAATCAATCAATCTTGCATAGAATATGTCAATTTTGTCATAATTTGTCATATTTGTCATTCTTGATTTGAAATTTCCTTTCAAATCTCTTCATGCTAATCTTGTCATCTCTCCAATTTGTTTATAAATTGGATGATTTTTCTTCAGTCAAGAGATCAATCACATTTTCGAGTAACCTTATGCTACAAATTCCATCAATAACTTGCTTTCCACTTGCAAATGCACTTTCTAGGTGAGAACAACATCAAATTGGAAGGTGAAAGAAGAACAATGGAGGAATAATGAAGGAGATACAGGCTTTGGTTTGCTTTTTATTGTAGTATTCCATCTTCATGCCTTTATTGATTGTAATAAGGATTTCTTATCATTGCAATCTAGTTTTTGTGATTGAGCTAGTTTAATGTTTATTGCTTTGATGAATTCCAAATTCCTATCTACATTTTCTGGTGAACCCGACGTGAACTAACCCCTTAACCATGGTTTTTGAGTGCTTTTGAGTTGATTTGCAGGTGAAAAACTCAAGAAATAGGGCAACTCAGAGCTTTCTGGACACTTTTGCACCTGTGTCAAAGCATTTTACGCCTGTGTCAGGGCATCCTGCGCCTGTGTCAAAGAGATTTGCACCTGTGTCAAAGAGATCTGCGCCTATGTCAAAGCATCCTGTGCCTATGTCAAGGTATTATGTGCCTGTGTTGAGACATTCTATGCCTGTGTAAGGCCAGAAACAGAGGTGAAACCATTGTTTTTACTTGCAAATTATTTTGTCTTCATTCTGTTCTTATATTTTGGTTTTTCTTTGGTACTCATTCTCTGTGCAACACCTTGGTGTTATGTGTGATGAAGACTAAAAATGAAACTACTAACAAATCTTATGCAGGACGCGGTCAAAGACTTTTATTAAAACATCTTGCATGTGATTTTTAAAGTAGTTGCACATTTAATTTCTTAAAGGTTAATGAACACCATGCATGCTTTGTTTGATTTTAGTTTGATTGCATGTTTTAACCCTTAGAATTGGGCCTGCCTCCTAATTTGCCTGGCACTTTGCACAGGCATTGGTGAGAGGGAGCGACCCTAAGTGGTGATGGGATAAAGCCAAGCTCTTCCGAACCACTCTAAGTAACTGTGGATGCAACAAAAGTTGTCGACAACGGGTGCTGGAATGGTATTGCGATGATTTATTCACCGGATCAATACCCACCTGAATGGATGCCCTTACTAGAATCTCTTGTTTTTAGAGGCCAAAATCCTTCTATCTGTTGGCTCAGGCATTGTGATACGTGCATGCTGAAGACACCTCTCATGTACTCCTTAGTTAGAGATAGCAAGTTCTTGGGAAGTGATGCCCCTTGAACTCGAAGCTTGGTATGCCCGAGAAGTGAGTGCACTGTAAGGGGGAGCCAGTGCTACCAAGCGTCTAGCTATCTGGCTAAGTGTTGTATTTTGTTAGAGGATTCAACAGATATTGTCCTTGCCAGCCATAGGATTTGTTGTAAATGTGCTTGATTGTCTTGAGTCAAAGTCAAACAAACATTTTGTCTTCTGTGATTATCAAAGGTTAAATCAAAAACAAACTTTCAAAAGTGCTCATAATCAACTTGGGTTTTCAAAATCAACAACCTTCAATTCAAAAAAAAATCCAAACAAAAGTCCAAATTCCAAGTATTCATCCAACATTTGAACATGGCTTGTCAAAACATTGAATATCCTTGTTTCAAAATTCATGTCACTTTAGGCTAGGTTTTGCATAGTCCAACTTAGGTCCTAAGGCATATTGTCATCTCCCTTCATTTTAGTCCTTTTCATTGCAAGCATCCTCATTTTTCACTTAGGTTCAAAATCATTTCCCTAAGTTTGCATTTCATTGTCATATCCAAGCTAGATTTCCATTTAGGTGACATTCGTGCATTATCCTTGTCATGCTAAAATTAGGTCTTGCCTAGGTTGCATTTTGCATATTCCAAGTCATTGGTCTTCGCATATCCTTGTCATTATATTGTCATCTTGTCTTGCCTTCATCTTGTCATATCCTAAGTCATTGTCATAATCATTGCCTTCTTGCATTTAGTCTCAAAAATTTGGTTTGTTAAACTTGAAAAATCAAAACTTTGGATCATACCCTAAGTTGTTGTTAAGAAGTCTTGACCTTGTCCAAAAATTTGTCCTTTTGTTAATATCATTTTTGTCAAACCGAGCTTAGTATCCAAGCAAATAGGTGAGACATTGTCAATTTGTCCTATTGTCATTTGGTCCTTTGTCCTTTAAGGTCTTGGCTTCACTCCAACTTCCCAAGGTTGAGTCTTTAGGATTGCATTTCAAAAAGTTTGTCCAAATCTTGAAAAACAACAAAAACATAGGTTGCATTCTTGCCATAGATTGCATTTTAATCTATTTAGGTTGCATTTAGTTTCATATCATACATCATCCTTTTAAAATGAAAAATCCCCCGCAAAAAAAATATTGCATTTGCATAGTGACATGCCTATTGAAACAAGGTCAAAGTCTAAGAAGATGGGTGAACCAATATATCAACTCATGGACAATGTATCAAACTCACAGTTTCAACCCAGTCAAACATTACACATTGAAGGTTCATCAAACACATCATTACCACAATATGTAATGGTTCAACTCAGACCACCTCCACTATATGAGCCAATGTTTGTACCCATGAAACCAGGATATGGAAGTGTTCTACCAACGCCAAGGGAAAATGCACCTTTTCACTGGAATCAACCGAACATGCAACATGAAATTCAAACTCAAACATTACATGAGGAACAAACTCTTTCACAAGGATTTGGTTCAGATCAAGGCATTCAACAAGAAACAAATCCAAATATTTTACCCGATTCTTCCTCAGATTCTGATGCTTCTGATGATGTTGATATGTTTCTTAAAGATCTAAAGTTGACAAAAAAGATGGATAAATTCTTGAACAAGGTCTTTAAGATTTTTCCACAAAAATATCTTGATATGATGAGTAATGTGACCTCCTCAAATGCCAAACTAATGTGCAAAAACAACAAGGCGGTGACCTGTTAAGTTTCTCTCCACATCCAAATGAAGAAAATGTACAACAAGAACCTCAACACACATTGTTGAGTAAGTGTGTTTCACAAACTTTGACAGTGACTATTCCACAAAAATCAACATTTGAAACAATAAACAATCCATTGTTTACTGCAACACCTTTAACACAAGATCAAATGATGGCCACACAAATGTTGATAGGTGTACCTCAACAAGAAGTGATTCCTCACATGCCTAAAATTGGATCCAAATCTAAGATGCAAGAAAGATTTACGACTGGAATGCCTGATCTTCCGAATGTTCAAAACAATTCTATAATGCAACGAAGTTCATATGTCCCGTCGAGCTCAATACGTGTGGCAAATACTCAAGTACCCATTACACAAAATACTGTGACAAATCCTTCAATAGTGGCAACACAAAAGGCCACAAATAGTGATGTTCACCAACAACAAATGTTGCAACAATTGAGAAATACACAAAAAGCACAATCGAATGCACAAACACGCAATCCACAACAACAACAATATCGCATTCAACAACAAGTTGCAACATCTGCTGCATCATTACAAGTCAATTCAAACTTGCAACCACCACAATGGATTGGACAAACAACATAGTAGGTCAATGCAAGTGCCATACCCCATCTAAAGGAGAAACAACAAAAACCTCCCAAACAAAGTTTTTTGCAAATGATGGGATTTACATCAGGACAACAACAATTGGCACAAAGTCAACAAATGTCGATTTGTCAGCATCAACAGTAATATGTACCTCAATATGTGCTAGGACAAACAAGTTATCATACATGACAACCAAAACTAATGTCCATGCAATATCAACAACACCCTCAATTGCAATATCAACCAAGGCTACCAATGATGATCCCATCACAAGAAACACAACAACATGGTCAATGTCAAGGCATGGCACAACCATAGCAACAAGAGCTGTATCAATAACTTTATATGCTAGAGACACCAAAGACAACAATTTTAGAACATCAACAGCCAATGGAGAACATGATGTATCAACAAAGAGTATACCCAAGAATGAATGATGAACTTCCAAAATCTTCGATATCTGACATAGTTGCGCAATAGCTTGAGAAGTTACAATGACAAATCGAAGCATTGCAAACTAAAGAGGCAAAGAAATTATACACCGATCAAGATTTATGTCCTAATCCATTTAACAAGAGCTTGTACATGCCTCCCTTTCCTAAGCATTTTGAGGCACCTCATTTTGAGAAATATAAAGGGACAGGCAACCCGAAAGACCATATACGAGCATTTTTCGTAGCATGTACTGAAGTGAGCTATGAGGAAACATATTTGATGCGCTTATTCATGTGAAGTCTCATAGGACAAGCCATGGATTGGTATTCACATTTGCTAGGGAACATAAAGACATGGCCAGAATTGGCTCAAAAGTTTATATCCCACTTCGCATTCAACATTGACACTGAAGTGACCATGTCAGATTTATGCAACACAAAGAAAAAGCAAGGTGAACCATTAGTGACTTTCTTACAAAGATGGCGAAGCTTATATAGTCATTCTTCCCTAGATATACCTAAAGAACAACAAGTGAACTTGTTTATTCAAAATTTGGTCCCAGAAATGATGTACGAGCTTAAACTAAAAAGTCCTAGTACCATTGAGAAGCTCATTAAGAAAAGGATGAGCATTGAAAATGCTCTTGTGGCTAAGGGACTCATTAAGCTCAACAAAGATAGTGACAACACAAACAATTCAAGCGAGAAAAATAGATTTTGGTACAAAAACAAGAATGTGACTAATGATGGAGTTGTTGACGCAAGAGCAGTGAATGCGAATCAACCCAAGTTCATGATAAAGAAATTGAGTGCTCCTAATATGTCAGCTATGGAACAAAATTAGACACAAGTAAGCAATGTTATTCAATAGTCACAACAGCAACAGTATAATCAACAACAAGGTCAACAACAAAACCATCAATGAAAACCTTTCAGATCAAGGGATGGGCCTCCTTGACAATTTACACCATTGGGAGAGCCTATTGAGTCAGTAATGAAACAATTGATACAAGCAAATTTTATCAAGTTACCATATATCAAGGAAGAACCATTGGTAAAGCCACATTGGTGGAATGATAACGCATATTGTGAATACCATCGGTCAAAAGGACATAAAACTGCATCGTGTTTTCAATTGAAACATATGATTCAAGACTTGTTAGATCAAGGAGTAATTGAGGTAGACCCGCCCAACATGACTTCTAACACTGATCATACAATTTTCAAAACTCCTTTGCTTGATCATGACAAGGGTAAAGCATCTTCTTCAAACTCTACCCAAACAACGAATCTTAATTACGCAAAAACTGGTTATAACAATGTCATCAATTGTTTTCGAGTGTCAAATGAGTATGTTTCCACCATAAGAATAAAGGGACAAGATCCTTCTTGTGTAGTCACCACTCGTCGATCCAAAATAGTCCTAAAAGGAGCTCCTGCAATTCCTCCCAAATCCACTCCTACGAGTCAGTATAATCTCCTAGATCATTTGGGGAAGACACCTGCACAAATATCAATTCTTGAGTTGTCGAAAATGTCCCCTATGCATCGCACAGTCCTAGATAAAGCTTTAACTGAGTCCACTATCCTGACAGACATTGATGTTAACCAATTTCAAGCCTGAATTAGACTTCTAGCTATTTCCCAACACGTCACCTTTTCTGATAATGATATTTCTCCTGATAAGCTCCCTCATAATGATCCTTTACATCTTGAAGTCTTTGTCCATAATTGCAAGATCCGACGAGTCTTGATAGATGGCGGAGCAGGTCTTAACATCTGTACCTTGAGAGTGGTCATTGGTCTTGGTTATACAGAAAATGACATTGATTCTTCCAGAAGAATAACATTCAAAGCATACGATGATGCTGAGCACCCATCTAAAGGGGTAATTTCATTGCCTATCAGAGTCGGTCTAGTGACAGAAAACATCTTCCTATAGGTCCTAGACCTTGATCTCCCTTACAATATGATTCTTGGCCATCCGTGGATCCACACAATGAAAGTAGTTCCATCTACTTATCATTAGTGTTTTAAATATCCTTACAATGGGACTAAGATAACAATTCTAGGAGATCATAATCCATTTCAATTTTGTGCTAATCTAAAGGATTCCCCGCAGCAACAAGTCCCAGTCAATAGAGAGGCCCACTCACATAATTATGTGGATCCTAATGAGTTGTTAGATGTTGTTAAATGAAAATTGAAGATATAGGACCAAGGATGCGGAGAGTATTTAATGGCTCAAACATTCCTCATTGGGAATTTACCTACATCTCCAAAATCACATAGCAAACCACATTTGTTGCAAAAGGAACCTAAGATAGTCATTCAGTATCAGCCCCACACTACATTTACAAGATGGGGTGAACTTGACAAGGAAAATTTGGATGATGATGTCATAGATTGGCTTTATAAGGATCCAACTGAGACACCACCTGTCAGGTTGCCAGTGGAGCGGTATGGCAAAGGGTTTACTATGCTGCAGAAAAAGGGATATGATGGCTGCAATGGTTTGGGCCCTAACAAGAAAGGAAGACTAGAACCTATTATACCCAAGATGCGACATCCAACTTTAGGATTAGGTTTTGTACCATTGCGAATTGGAACCTCATCTACCAAAGTGACCATGTGTGGAAAAGGGCATGACTCTGATGATGAAACAACACCTAAGGATATCCAACCCGAAACTAATTCCAATGAATGGGAATGGAGTTCCTTTTCTTCTAGCTCCTATGCCCTTGAAAATGTTTTCCTTGACCCTGATGATTTGCCCATGGAAGACAAACATGAAATAACTCCCCCTCCCAAAACATGTCCTAATGCTTGGATAGAGTCATTTTGGGACCCAAGCTCTGAATCAGATACGAGCAGTTCAGACAGTGATACCACAGATGTTTATATATTTACAATCTCGGCACTCTCTCTCCTTAAAATTGATGATGACATGCCCCTTGTCTATCCTCAGCTTATCCAACATGAGTAACAAGAACCACTCACATTAGATTGTTTTCAAAATGATGAAGCAATTGCTGAATTTTTCGGACTACGAGAAGGCATACCACAAGGTGATCATAAGGCAGGGTTTGTTGTTGATTTAGATTCTACAACATATTTTGGGGAGTCAACTCAATCTTCTAGTCATAAAAATGAAAAATAAAAAGTAAAAAATCAAAAGAATCGGTCTTTGAGTGAAAACCATAAGGCACTCTTTGATCATGAAAAAGTAAAAATAAAAGACGTACCTGCAGGTGAAAACCTCTCTGAGGCACCCAAAGGTGGAAGATTGGACATACCCTCGTCAAGTTAGGATAAATCAACATTGCTTGTGGAAATGAACGAAGAGATAAATTTGGGTACACCTAACAACCCTAAGGTCATTCATTTTGTTGCTTCTCTATCAAAATAAGAAAGAATAGATTTTGTCAATTTCTTTCTTGAGAAGAAGATCAACTTTGCATGGTCTTATGCAGATATGCCCAGCCTCGATCCTGAATTAGTCCTTCATCACTTGCCATTAAAACTAGATGCCAAGCTCGTCAAACAAAAACTCAGAAAGATGCATCCCCAGGTGGCTCTCTTGGTCAAAGTGGAACTCAAAAAATTATTAGATGTGGGCTTTATCAGACCAATTGATTATGCAGATTGGATTTCAAATTTGGTACTAGTTAGCAAAGTAACTGGGGGCATCAGAATCTGTACAGATTTTAGGGATCTTAATAAAGCATGCCCTAAAGATGACTTTCCACTATCGAATATAGACATCATAGTTGACATGACTGCCGGATATGAGATGCTATCATTGATGGATGGTTTTTCTAGATATAATCAAATTCACATTGCTCCTAAAGATCAACATAAGACTGCATTCACATGTGCTTGGGGTACCTACTGTTGGAATGTGATGCCCTTTGGCCTTAAAAATGCTGGAGCAACATATCAAAGAGCTATGACAACAATTTTCCATGATTTTATGCATACTTTGATGGAAGACTATGTTGATGACCTATTATGCAAATCCGTCACAAGAGATAGTCATCTAGCCATCCTTGGCCCAATATTTGATTGAATGGAAACCTACAAGCTCAGACTCAACCCAAAGAAATGTGTCTTTGGTGTCACAGCTGACAAATTATTAGGGTACATTATTTCTCACAGAGGCATCGAAGTAGATCTTGAAAAAGTTAAAGCAATAATGGATATGCCTCCTCCTTCCAATCTCCATCAACTAAGAAGTCTGCAAGGGAAGCTACAGTCAATCCGCCAATTTATAGCTCAATTGGTAGATAAATGTCATCCCTTCCAGCATTTATTGCATAAAGGTGTCACTTTTAAATGGACTGAGCAATGTCAATCAGCATTTCAAACTCTCAAGGATTATCTGCTATCGCCACCTATTCTAATGCCTCCTATAGAAGGGAAGCCATTCATATTGTATATCTCTGCAACTGAAATGACACTGGGAGTTCTCTTAGCCCAACAAGATGAGAAAGGCAAAGAATGGGCTATTTATTATATCAGTCAGACACTAGTGGGCTATGAACTGAATTATTCAACTATTGAATGGGCATGTTTAGCAGTGGTATTTGCAACACAAAAGCTTCGACACTATATATTAAATCATCAGACATTGCTAGTTGCAAAAATTGATCCCTTGAAATACTTGCTTAGCAGGGCAGCTTTGACAGGTTGCCTAGCAAAGTGGGTTATGATCCTCAATGAGTTTGATATTGAGTACATTGAGAGAAAGGCAATAAAAGGACAAATCATAGCAGATCAACTTGCATAAGCACCTATTCATGATGATCATCCAATGTTAACTGATTTTCCAGATGAATCAGTCTTTGCTGTCACATCTTCTAATGAATGGAAATTATATTTTGATGGATCCCATACCAAATTTGGGTCCGGAGCAGGTATATTATTTGTCACCCCTCAAGGTGATGCTAATCCAAAATCCTACAGAATAAATTTCCATTGCACCAATAATATTGCAGAATACGAAGCTCTAGTCATAGGACTCAAAGTTGCAATCCAATGGAACATTACACATTTGCAAGTCTATGGAGATTCCCAGTTGGTCATCCATCAAGTGAATGATGACTATGAAATGAAGGATGAAAAGCTTATTCCCTACAAGCATATGGTGGATTTCTTCAAGACAAAATTTACGGCTATCCATTTCAATCAAGTTCCAAGAATTCAAAACAAGTCAGCAGATGCGATGGCAACTATTGCTTCCATGTTAAATATGCCCTACAATATGGACAGATGTGAATTTTTGGTCGAACAGTTGCTTGTTCCTTCTTTTGAAATTCTGATAGCAGATGTGATGTGTGTTCTTGTTGGTCCTAATTCTCCATGGTACAATGACATCTATCAATATTTGAAATCCCAAACCTTACCACCTAACCTTTCCTCTAACCAATGCCAAGCCTTCATATGCCAAACTGCCAAATATGTCATCATCGCAGACACCCTTTACCATCATTCTTTTGACCACACCCTCCTTAGGTGTTTGGATTCTGATGAGGTACAAATGGCTTTACACAAGGTTCATGATGGTATATGTGGGGGCTATTTCAATTGTCTGAGTCTAGCTATAAAGTTGATTCATGCTGGGTATTATTGGCCCACTATGGAAAAGGATGCTCATGATTTTGTCAAGAAATGCTACAAATGCCAAATCCACGGAAATTACATTCATGCACTAGCTCAAGAACTTCACTCCATCATATCTCTGTGGCCCTTTTCTCAATGGGGATTGGATCTTATTGGCAAGATTCACCCAACATCTACAAATGGACACAAATTCATCATAACGGCCATAAAATACTTTACAAAATGGATCGAGGCTATCCCCATGACCTATATCACTAGTGTTCAAATTTCAAAGTTTCTACTGAATTATATCATATGCAGATATGGGGTTCCCCTTGCAATTGTCACAGATAATGGCCATCCATTTAAAAATAAAGATGTCAAGGAACTCTGTGAAAAATTTCGCATCCAACACCATTTCTCCAGTCCTTACTATCCACAAAGTAATGGTCAAGCTGAAGCATCAAATAAAACCATCATTAAGATCTTGAAAAAGGTTGTCAATAATGTTGGTCATGATTGGCATGTGCAGTTGAATCTAGCACTATGGGCTTATCATACTTCCATCTGCACACCTACTGGCACAACACTGTATTCCTTGGTGTATGGTGCGGAAGCCATTTTACCTTTGGAGGTGGGAATCCCTTCTTTGCATGTTTCCCTGCAATATTTGATTGATGATGAGACACACAGAGTCTCTCGGTTGCATCTGCTTGAGATGTTAGATGAGAAACGTCAGACAACCCTGACACATTTGCAAGCATATCAAAACTGTCTTCGTCGCTCTTATAATAAGAAGGTTAAAGGGCGACACTTCGAAGTGGGAGATTTGGTCCTAAAGGCAAACCCAAAGAATACACAATCTAATGACATCATCAAAGGAAAATTTGAGCCTAATTGGGTTGGACCTTTCATAGTTACTACAGCCTATGGCTCAGGGGCATATCAGCTTGCAAACCCAGATGGTGAACCTTTGTCAGATCCTGTAAATAGCATGCACCTTTGAAAGTACTGGGCATAGTTCTTTTGTCAGAAGTTGTTTAATATGATCCTGAAAAAATACAAAAAAATAAAAAAAGCTCAAAAAAATACAAAAAAATTAAAAAGTGAAAGAAAAAAATCAAATAAAAAGTGAAAAATTGAAAAGAACAAAAGTAAAGAAAAATAATTCGCCCTCTAGTGAAAACCTAGCAAACAGGCGCCATGTGTAAAAGATTATTGCTCCATCATCTATCATGACCCCTAGCTATACTTTCCCCCCGCAGGTTTATCATGCTTATCCTTGCCCTAACCCAATGTTCTATTCCAGGCCTATGATTGGTCAACATCATTGTCTTACACACTCAGGTTTCCAGTCCTTGTGCATATGTTTCGGTCTTGGTTGCTGTATATATTTTTCAAATGTTCATTGGGTGTGCACCCCTTGTTATGAACAATTACTGGAGTTTTCAAATCACATACCGTCCTAAAATAATATAAAAAAATTGAAAAAGGTCCTAAAAAAAATCCCTAAAAATCATAAAATGTCTTGATATAATTCAAAAAAAAATCATAAAATGTCCTGAAAAAAAAAATCCCTAAAAAAAAATAAAAAATTGAATAATGTCCTGAAAAAATCCCTAAAAATCAAATAATGTCTTGAAAAAAAATCCCTAAAAAGTCAAATAAAGTCTTGAAAAATGAACAAAAAAATTTCAAAACATCAAAATCCAAAAACAATTCCTTTGGCATTTTGCATTTTGTCAATAAATGGTCCCCTTTGTGCATAGACAGATTGTTGAACATACATCCAATGACAACCAATCAAACATTGTGCTTTCATGAAATCACGCATTAACAGATGAACTTTTCAATCAAACAAGACATTCAAACTGATCAAAATTGTCATATCAATCAATCAACATCAATAGTATTTGTCCTTGTCACTATTATCATGGGTCTTATATAGGGTGTGGTATACTCAAAACTAGATTGTGTCCTATCTTGGACGGGGTACCGCATTCCCTGAAACCAGATAGCATGATCATTCTTGTTTTCCACCTTTGACAATGGCGATTAGACTGTTTGTTTGACTTGGTCAAATTTGTGCATCTTATCTTTTTACTGATTTATCTTTGGCTTCGATCATGTTCCTATGTTGCTCAAGGATGTCACTGAGTGATTTAGAGTGACTGGGATGGTTCATGGTCCCTTTCATTTTTTGTTGTGTTTTCTATTTGTGGAATGTTAGTCACAAACTGGGGCAACTATATAATTGGGTGTCTATGATAAGTACATTCACTTTGTGAATGCCACACATACCTCGACCCTTGATGTATGCACCCTAGGATGCTTCACTCATTCATTGTGTGTGATGTGTCTGTCTTTTGCAAAAGGGGTTGCGTTTCAGCTCTGGCCTTCAATGCCATGATGCTTTGCATCCGCTTTGCTACATTAAATAAAGGTTCTCACCTACTTCTGTGCATTAGTGAAAGCAAGTTTTTCTTCATCTCTAACTGTCCTCTATCTAATTTATTCTTACTAACATTTCTTCCATCAGTTTGGGCAGTCGGTTCAGTCTAGTTCTCTGATCTCCAAAAAAAACAAAAAACATAAGCTGCATCCTGCATTCATTAGTTAGTACATTTGCATTATATCAAGTCCATACAAAAACATTTTATCCATTTCATATTATAAATGCATCAAAAAAACATAATAATATATTCATACATGTTCCACAATGGTACATAAACAGTGCATAAGACATCCATACATGGAACGTAAACATAAGCCATAACACATTGCATCCTATCATATAGTTGCATATCATATCATATCATATCATATATCAAAACAATATCAGAGTACAAAATTGGATTGTTTGTCCTAAGTATGGCCCGCAGGTTGAGTACATAATGTCAAACTATATATGTCAAATGTCTGTCATAAGGAGCACGTGCCTCTATCACTAGGTGCTCCCTCTGCCCTCCTCATCCCTGCCATGTCTCAAAGATGATGTCCCTCCTACCCCTGGTCCTAGCTGTGGTGGTCTCATAGGTCCACTCACCCCCATGCTACTCACTAACCTCTGAGAGTATGGCCTGCTCTCTGTCCTTGACCGTGACTGATATGATGTTGCTCTCTGCTCTGGTGGAACTGCACTCTCATATAGTGTCCTCCAATAGCGTATCTCATCTCCTGTCTCTACCAACATCTATGTCATCTCACGTGCACCGGCATCCCTAATCAACCCAATATACTCGGTCACTCTCTACCCTGCTTCATGTGTCTGGGCTATCGCTATATCTCGAGCCGCTGTCAGTCTAGCTATCTCTGCTCTGAACTGATCCTACTCTATTCTCAAGATAGCATTCTATCTCTCTAATGTGGCAATGTGATCATGCTGACTCGCTATGGCGGCCCTACATGTCTGCATCTCCTCTATGCTTGATGTCTCCTACCCTATGGGTATATCCTGCAATGCCTCATGATCGGCCGGATCTGGCTCCTCCCTCTTGTCCTCCTCTTTCTCCTCATCATCCTCATCATCCGTCTCATCCTCCTCCTCATCATCCCCTCTCTCCTTGTCATCCTCATCATCCTCATCATCTTCCTCATCCTCATATCCATCCTCATCATCTCTCTCCTCCTCTCCAGTGAGTGGGAAGTCCTCCTGTCTCCTAGGTATTGGAATATCAGGATCTGTCAATGGCACAGGCCATTGTCGTGTAAACCATCACTCATACTCCTCTATCATCTCGACATCCATAACATTTGATCTCCAATCCCACTATCTTTGTTGTAGTTGTGTGAAGTTGGCATATTCTATGTGTGGTTGAATCATCCTCCCCCATTGGCTCATCTCTTTGTGAGATCAGGCAAAGTGTGCAGTCCCTATCGGTACATCCTGTCTCTCTCCAAACTGTCGTCTGACTCTCTCTGGAAAGTACATCTCAATCACTCTCTAGCAGTTCACTGGTCGCCCAATTAGGTATCTCTCTTGTCTACAATATGGTAGCTCATCACTACCATCTGACCATCCAAGGCAATCAAGATACGGCCTCCATGTGAAATCTCTCAATCTGTCTAGCTCATGTCGCCAATACAATATGTATCCGAATGGACCCTATCTTAGCATACTCCCATAATAGTACACATATGGTCGGTGTGGTACTACCTGTCTCTTTGCAATTGGTCAACATATGGCTATGTGCTCAAATGCCCATACCTATAATAGTGTGACCCCACAGCTCAAAGTCTGAACCCTCTGATATGCTATCTGATGCAATTGAAAATATAGCATGGCAAGCATGCATGGTCTCCATGCATAAACAATCCCCTATGTTGCCATCTGCTCTAGTACTCTTCCCCATCCAATAGGGAATCCATTTCCTCATCTATCCCCTGCTAATAGGCATGCTATAACCACTGCTATCACCACATATCGCTGATTGTACTCTACTACCATAGTCTCCCAATGGATCTCCCTCTCTACAATATTAAGGTCATCTACATAGCACTCAAATAATCTGCACAACAAGTCTCTCCCTATCGCTGGGTCATACACCACCATCTCCCCATGAATCAGAATTCAGAGGATACACCACACATCCTCTAGTGTCACCATCTCCTCTCCAGTTGGCAGATGGAATGAGGAAGTCTCTGAATGCCATCACTCTGCCAATGCGGTGAGCAGTCTTGTGTTTGCCCTAATCTTGGGCATGTATGTGATGTAGTATAATCCAAGTCCTGTTAGTGTATCTTTGTTAGTACTCCCGAGTTTGTATCGCAACATGAAGTAGTCAGGTTTGTTCTCTTGCGTAATCAATGGATACTGTCGACTCTGCATCACAATTGGGGCACAAATTTGTCAGTTTTAGGGTTTTCTCCTAAGGGCTGCATTTCCTTATTTCATGCACCAATCAGGGTTTTTCTTATCTATTTTGACCTATCCTACCCTTATCCCCCTTTTCGGGATCATCCGCACGCTATTTTTGGTCAAATTAGGGTCCTAAGTGCACAACTACGCCTGTGTACCCTATCCTACACCTGTGCAGCATCAAGTTGTGCCTGTGTACCTTACACAAGTGCAGAACCTGTTTACATAGGCACAGAATGCACCCACAGAGGCGCAGAACTCTATTTTTCCTTCCTCTGTGGGACTCGTAATGTGCCACAAGCAAGCAAAATTCATGAAATTGACAATATGGGTTTTTGAGATACATACCGTTGCTCCCGCATTGTCCGGTCGTCTGTAGGTGCATACACATTCCTCGAGGTGATCTGCCATTGGAATGTTCGCCATCTCTATGCAAGGGTCCTTTTCCAGAGCAACAATTCCTCCACTTTGGCTAGTGCAAATGAGCTCTTTTCCTTCTCCTTGTCTCATTTATAGATCTTTGTCAGTGCCTAGATGGATGTGCATGCTCTCCATCTTATGTTGGTCACGATCTTTTGTGCCTTCTATTGCTTGTAATTTGTGCATCTGACCTTCAATTCTTGATTTGTTCAAACCTATCATTTTCTATTATTCTTATCAATTAATTGGCCTATTTTCTGGATGTTTACAGCTAATTCCTCGAGGGGGCATGCATATGTTATTGTTATTGTCTAGGGCATTTTCATTATTGTTCTTTGAAACAACACTTAAAATCACATTGTCTCAAAGAGGGGCAAAATGTAGACGTCTAAAAATGGTCAATGCTTGCAGAGTCATACTTTAACATTTGCACATTGCCTTATTTTAGGGTTTTTGTGTTGCATTAACATTTCTTCTATGTTGCGCACTTGATCTTTATCATTTGTGAGCATCGAGTCCCTCTTCTACATTCCTCATTTTTCTCGCTTTCAAATTTGGTCTTGTCAATAACAATCTTTAGTTATGATTTTGGTCGATCTTATCCTGTCGCATCAATGTGTGTGTTCATTTATCATCATTTTGGACATCGTCAATCCTAATTGATGATAGAATTAGGGTTTTTTCCTCTTGTCAATCTTGTCATTTTGTGATCGATTCGTCATCGATCCTTGTCCTTGTCAATCTTGTCATTTTTGCGATCGATTCATCATCGATCCTTGTCCTCTTGTCAATATTGTCATCTTGCGATCGATTCATCATCAATCCTCATCCTTGTCAATCTTGTCATTTTGTGATCAATTTGTCATCGATCCTTGTCCTTTTCAATCATGTCAATTTGGATCAATTAGTTATTGCTCCTCATCAATTGGCGCCTATCAATTTGATCTCCTTGTCAATCTTGTCATTTTTGCGATCGATTTGTCATCGATCGTTGTCCTTTTCAATCATGTCAATTTGGATCAATTAGTCATTGTTCCTTGTCAATTGGTGCCTATCAATTTGATCTCCTTGTCAATCTTGGTCAATTTGTCATCGATTTTTGTCAACTAGTCTCAATCATTTATCAACATTGGTCCTTTGTCAATCAGAATCATGATCGAACCTACATTAATTTCTTGTTGTCTTGACCTAATTCCTTGTCCTCTTATTTCTAGGGTTTTATGATCTGATCATTAAATCCTTTTCTTCTTCTTGGTGGGTTAAATAAATCTATTTATTTAGTCCTAGGTCTCTTTCATGAATTAATTAATGGATGAAAACCTATTAATTAATTCACCTAATTTCTATTTCATCTTTTTCCTCAATTTTCCTAATTTACTAATTTCTCCTAATTCCTAATTTTCTATTTCTCCTATTTTCTTCAATTTTTCTAATATTTCCCCTAATTTCAAGGGAATGGCATTTCAATTTTGTTAATTTTGTCATAATTTGTCAATCAATCAATCTTGCATGTCAATTTTGTTAATTTTGTCATAATTTGTCAATCAATCAATCTTGCATGTCAATTTTGTCATAATTTGTCAATCAATCAATCTTGCATAGAAAATGTCAATTTTGTCATAATTTGTCATATTTTTCATTCTTGATTTGAAATTTCCTTTCAAATCTCTTCATGCTAATCTTGTCATCTCTCCAATTTGTCTATAAATTGGATGATTTTTCTTCAGTCAAGAGATCAATCACATTTTCGAGTAACCTTATGCTACAAATTCCATCAATAACTTGCTTTCCACTTGCAAATGCACTTTCTAGGTGAGAACAACATCAAATTGGAAGGTGAAAGAAGAACAATGGAGGAATAATGAAGGAGATACAGGCTTTGGTTTTCTTTTTATTGTAGTATTTCATCTTCATGCCTTTATTGATTGTAATAAGGATTTCTTATCATTGCAATCTAGTTTAATGTTTATTGCTTTGATGAATTCCAAATTCCTAGCTACAGTATCTATTTCCAACACATTCAAAACTGGTTGGGATACCTATCTTGAGCTACTGGAGAAGGCTTATCTAGACATTTTTAAATTTTTTAAGCTCCGGTAAGATATTCTTGGGATATTCATTGTACAGTTTATTTTGGATCTTTTATATTTTTTTAAGAATTTATGATGGCATTGATGTCAAAGGGGGAGTGATATAGATGTGAAAAATAATAGAAGGATTTGTATACATTAGGGAGAGTTATAGATATGGAGATGTGGAGTATTTTGCATTAATGAATATTCAGCTCAGGGGGAGAAGATAAGATGAAACTGGCAGATGAAACCTTGACCATTTTTCACATGAGTGTTGCCTTCAATGCGAAAGGGGGAGATTATTGGCAGTTGACACTCAATTGGTTGGTATCACTATGTTGTCATTGATGGAAATATGGTATCTTATTTCAAATTCATGTTTTGGTTCAATTGTGTACTAGCAAGCACTTCACAAACACTACACCGACACTGGCACCGGCACCGGTAGGACAAAAGGATTTCTTTGGTTATCGACAATGCAGGTTGATATGGTTAAGAATATGGTTATTGATATTGAAGGCCAACATCTCTTGAATCCAACATCGGCAATTGATTTTTATATTTATGCATTCATGTTATCTAGCTGACATGCAATTTGATATTGTATGTATCTTTGTAGGCTGACATAAGACATGATAAATTGTATACGACATATAGGTCAGTTTAATAGATCATTTTGATAGAACATTAATCAATCATCATGTGAATATGTAATTAGAAGGAGATGTGAAATATATCAGAGAGATTATGTATGTGAGGATATTCATGTAAGGGTTATTCTGGTAAAGGGTTTAGGGTTTTAGATTGGAACATATAGAGTTTAAACTGGAAATGTATTTTGGCATAGAAGATGATATCTTAGCAGTTCAATACTTCTATGGATTGTAATCTAGATTTATATGTAATCAGTGAGGCTCCTTTTGTTATTGAGTAGTGTGCTCTAGGCTGTAAGCCTTCTTGCAAGTGCAGGCCCCTTATATTTTATAATATCTCTTCATATGGCTAGTGGATTGATATTGTGGGTCAGAAATCCCACCATGGTTTTTCCTCTTTGAGGTTTTCCACATATAAATCTAAGTGTTAAGATTCTCATTTATGTGATTGGCTTATTGTTTGCTTTACTTATTTCAATTATGTATGTACCTGTATATTGGTTGGTGTATGCATGTTTTAATAAGGCTAAAATTGATCATTCCAGTATAACACTAATTCACCCCCCCCCCCCTCAGTGTTATTGGATTCCAACACACGGGTCATGTGGATCATTGACCAAGGTCAACCGGATGACTTGGATGAAATTTTTTGAAGACATGGAGCAAAAGAATGAGTCAATTATTGAAGTTTTTTCTTGCAAAGGTGGATTTCATGAAGTTACCAAACATAGTTGCTCATAGTCTAATCAAGTAGGTTGCATTTAATGGAGAAAAAATAGTAGGTGGTTAGAGTGTCTCCAAAAGGACTTCCATAAGATCGTTTAGCTAGTTGGCATGATAGGAGAAGGTAGAGATTACTCCTCATAGTAATCCATTCTCATATATGAATTAAAAAGTTGGATGGAGATGCATTTAATTATGGCCACCAAAGGACTAGATATGAATACTTGTTTAGAGGTCAAGTAGTGTTTTTTCAGAGCTGTCCACTTTGGAGGGAAATCTTGAATGTAGATCTTTGACTGAAAAAGGGGAGTTTTGAGGGCAAGTGGAAGGTGAATTGAGAGAAAAAGAGAAGAGTGTAAGGGATGGGAAGGGAACTATGTTGAATAGATAGAGTGTGTGCATGTACAAATAAGAGAGAGAGAGAGAGGAGTAGTGGGTAAAGGTGGATTCAGAGAGAGATGACCAGTGAGAAGAGAGTAAAATGTGTGACAGAGAGAGTTTTTGTAGGTTGGGCAAGAGAAAGTGTAGAAGATATAGAACAAGGGTTTGCAACTGTGAATTTCAATCACACAAAGAAAGATAGAGTGCTACCATTGTATTTCCAAAGAACAAACACCTTTAGGAAGAGGAAGATAGAGGACAAGTGTGGAAGACTAAGTTTTGTTGTAGAGGACAGAGTGAATTGAAAGAAATCATGGAGATCTATAAGAGTAGCAGAGCAACACCATCCAAATTAGTGAGTTGCAAAATTCATTTGTAACAAGGAGCTCAGATTGTATTTGGATTAAATATTTAAGTCATTCTATTTCTTCTGAGTGGGTTTTCAGATTAGGGGTAGGTGCTCCTTTGAGTAGGTTCTCATAATATCAAGGGTTGGTGCCCATAAAATCTGTAATCAAACTTATTTATTGTGGGGTTGGATTAGAGCAGTAAACTCTAGCAGCTTTTCTCACTGAGGTTTTTTTCCCACATTGGGTTTTCCTTGTAAATCCTTGAGTTATGTGATATGTTCTTGTATGTGTGTATTCTCTTAATCTATTTTCATTCTCATTTGTGTTTGCACACATTGATTTAAAATTTTAGAATATCATTGATTCACCCCCCCCCTTAGTAATCACTTGTGTTCTTCAATTGGTATTAGAGCACTAGGTACCCTTATAGAAAAGCTTTCTCCAACTTGGGTAGGTCCTAGTTAGTGACCACTATGGCTATAAATGAATCCACCTCTACTAAGGTTCCTATGTTTTATGGCACCAATTATTCCTTTTGGAGTAGAAGAATGGAAACATTCTTGTCTTCTTTTGGATTGATGTTTGGATGTCTATAAAAAATGGATATACAGTCCATGCCCCTTCTCTTACCAACCGTAATGCTAAGAAGGAATATGAGCATAATGCCAAAGAAAATCATGAAATCCTCAGTGGACTATCAGACATAGAGTTTGTCAAATTCATGCATTGCACATCCGCCAAAGAAATATGGGATAAGCTGCAATGAATATATGAAGAAGATATTAAGGTGAAGGAGGCCAAACTTCAAAAACTTAGAGCCCAATTTCAAGGTTGAAAATGAAAGAGGAAGAAAAGATAGCTAATTATCTACAAAGGGTAGATAAAAATGTCAATGCAATAAGAGGTCTTGGAGAAAACACTCCAAATGAAGTCATAGTCAAAAAGGTGCTAAGATCACTTAAATGTAATTATGACACTAAAGTCTCATCTATTGAAGAAGCCAAAGAATTAAAGACCTTCTCTATGGATGAATTATATTTTGGCTCCCTATCAGCTTATGAGATGAGAACAGTAAGTGGTGAAACTTCAAAAAGAGAAGTTTCCTTCAATACTACCAAGAAAGGTAAGGAGGTAGATGCTAGTGCAAAATAAGATAGCTCAGACACTATTGAAGCTAAGTTTGTTAGGAAGCTCAAGAAAGGCTCAGGAAAATACAAAGGTAAACTTCCATTCAAATGTTTAAATTGTGGTAAGATTGGACATTTTGCTACTAAATGTCCATATGGAGAAAAGGGAGATGATGAGAACCAAAATATGAAGAGCTTTGGTAAACGAAAGGTGAATAAATATTTAAAACCAAAGAGAAGATATTTTAGAAGGGAGAGAAATCTCTACACAATGGAAAGTGATGCCACTGATGAAGAGAGTGTCTCTGATAAGTACTACAGTGAGGATGAAAGAGAAGTCAACTTTTTTATAGCAGAAGAGGAATTAGACAAAGAACCTATGACTAGTGATGATGAAGAGGAAGTTTAAGATGAGGTAGATCTTGAAGGTGAACTTGTGAGTGCTCTTGAAGAACACATAAAAGTGAGGAAATAATACAAAATGTGTAGGAATGCTAATATTGAGAAACAAGAACAATTGAATAAGTGTCTTGAGGAGTCTAAGAAAAACATTACAGATCTAAGAACACAATTGGAAGAAGCCAAGAGAATGTTTGAAGTAACAAAATCAGATTTGGAGAAAAATAAAAGGAATGTTAAAAGTTGGAGCAAGAAATTGTGTCTTAGAAAAGAGTTTGAGAGATGAAATGATGAGCTCAAGGTTAGAATCAAGTATGAGGGTAGCACCAACACATTGGATAAGATGTTGAACAAGTAAAAACACTCCAAGGATACCAAATGTGTTGGATTTGATGCTGGTCAATGTTCTACAAGTAAGGACTCATCAAGCAAATAAATACACTTTACCTCTTCAAGTGAAAATAGTAAAGAACAAACTTTCACTATCAGCAAGCCCATTGAGAAGAACACATATGCTATTTCTACAAAGAGAAAACATGTTGATCTGAAAGGAAAAGCCAAAGTGGATGATGAGGCTTCTTAAAGGTCAAGGACATGAGGAAGAGCTCAAAAAGACCAAGGTATGCTACTCTAAGGAGACCAATGAGGAAAAACTTCAACAATGATTGGTATGTAACTCAATTCCATGGCTATTGCTACAAATGTAATACTCATGGTCATAAAACTACAGAATGTAGGCTTATGCATATGCCTCCTCCTAGTTATGAAAGTAGAAATCCTTTTGCTTCTCTTAGAGATGTCAATGTAATTTGCCATCACTATAATGGGGTTGGTCATAGAATTCATGAGTGTAGGAAAAATTCTTTTCAGTCACATAGAAATCCTCCCATTTCATCTTTCAATAGAAATGTAAGATTTTATTACTGTCAAAACCTTGGTCATATTGCCAAACACTGTAAATTAAGAATTGTCAAATGTAAAAAGACAGTTGTAGATAAACTAAAAGCTACATCAAATCAGATTAATAAAAAAGAGAAGAGAAATAACACAAACAAATATGGGTAGAAAAGAAGAATGACCAAAAGGAATCAGGTCTAATAGTTCAAACAACCTTGCATGCTGAAAGGCAAAATCTCTGGGTTCTAGATAGTGGTTTTTCCAATCATATGACTAGAGATAAAAAGAAATTCACTAAGTTTGAGGATTGGAATGGAGGATTAGTGAGGTTTGGATACAATTATTTCATTAAGATAAAAGGTAAAGGCACATTGAATATAAATGGTAAGCTAAAAGATCACAATGTGTATTATGTGGAAGGACTAAAATATAACCCGTTAAGTGTAAGTCAAATGTGTGATAGAGGATACACGTTTAATTTTGACTCAAAAGGCTATGAAATTAGAAAATAGAGCAATAGACAATTAGTTATAGAGGGAAACAAATGTTAGATAACTCAAATAACCAGAAGACAACTGAGAGGGGGGGGGGGTGAATTAGTTGTCACTAGATTACAAAACTTTAAGAATTCAAAACCTTATTATCAGAACACATAAACTCAATACTGGAATGCATAAACCAAATACCAAAATAACAGATATAGAAATTAAACATAAGAATAAATCACATAACAATTACCATCCATCCATAACACATGACACTAAGATTTGTACGTGGAAAACCCAGTAAAGGGAAAAACCATGGTGGAAAGCTTACCCATAGTCAAATAACACTTTTGCAGTAAGTATGTGATTACAATATGCGGGGTCTGCACATGCATTAAGGCCAATATCCTAGAGTGCACTTCTCATCACAAAAAGGAGCCTCACTGACTACAAAAACCTCAAACTACAATCAAGATAGAAGAGTGAATTGCAAGTATAGCATCTCCTATGCCTGAGTATGGTTCTAGTTAAGCTCAATACCGGAGGCCTTAAACCTCTCTTACAAACCCAAATGATCGACCAAACCTTCTGCATATTATTAAAATATCATTCACACATAAATAAACCTATATCCTTGACCTATGATCTACAAAGAGATCTTACATCATATTTATACCAATCGGGGACCTAAACAATTAGGTCGGCCACCAAAAAGATAATACAATAAGTTCATAACATAAAAATGCAATCTAATGATCAACCAAGTCGGCGTAGGTCAAAAACAATGTAAACCAATCCTTAATTCCCACTGGTAATACATTAGGAACATCCTCCAACATGTTACAGAAAATAGTACATAATCTAGATAACATCAGACCCAAAATAGGTCGCCATAAACCAAATCCAATACCATCGATGAACTAGAACATGAACAAGATAACCATAAGCATCCTTAAAGCCATCTAGAAGCCGCACCAACACCACTTATCATGTGCATCAAAAGATATTCAAAAAAGCTCTGTCGGTAAAACCCTTACCGACGACCAAAAGGCTTACTAGAACAAATGATAGCTCTTGTGTCATCAAATTTTGAACCTAATGATCATGATACACATCTAAATAGCATGAATGATAGATCCAAACCAATTCCACAAACCAAATCATACTGGATCATACCGGATCAATATCATAAACAACCACTCTACCGAAACCAACCAGAAACCGATAAGCAACCAAAACAACCTGTGTTGTCATCAATGACAAAACATCAATACAAGAAAAAATCAATTCCTCCAAATTTCCAACAATCTCCCCCTTTGGAATTCATGGGAACACTAGGTGTGAAAAACATCCAAGTGCTAAGAAATGCCAAACAAGTCTCCCCCAATGGAAGACAACCAATAATCTCCCACAAAATGATATAGCAATGAAGCTTTGAACCAAACTCCCCCTTTGACTGATATTATGTTAAGCTCTATTTTTCAAATATATCTCTCCCCCTTAGACATCAATGCAAGGAATTTGACATAAACATCAAAGAAAATTCATAAATCATCTGATTCTTACAGCTAACTACTCGCCCTAACTAGTAGCACCACCACATCAACCCAGAATAAGTAGTAGCTTTGATAATGCATACTGGACTGATGCCAATCAGCATCACTCAGGTCTCTATCGGAGGGGTAGAAACACCCAATTTGTCTCTAAAGTACTCAAATGATTCTTTAGGCAAAGGTTTAGTGAAAATGTCTGCAATCTGCTCTTTAGTGTTCATATAAAGTTATAAACCAGTCTTACTTCAGTTACTTCCACCTTCTCCTTCAAAAAGTTATACTTGATAGATGTGTACTTTGTCTTAGAATGAAATACCAGATTCTTTGATATATCAATAGAAGTAGAGTTATCACAGTGAATAACTACCAATTCATTACAATCCACCTTTATATCCTTCAACATTTGCTTCATCCATATAACTTGTGTACAGTTAGTAGCATAAGCAACATACTCAACTTCAACAGTAGATAAAGAAGTGCATGATTGCTTCTTGCTAATCCATGAAACAAGTTTCTTTCCAAGAAAGAAAGCTCCATTGTATGTGATCTTTTGGTCATCAACATCTCTAGCCCAATCTACATCTGTATATGCACATAATGTAAAGTCATCATTTTTAGGATACCACAAACCATACTGATTTGTTCCCTGCAAATACCTAAAATCCCTTTTCACCACACTCTCATGATTTTCTCTAGGATCACTCTGATATCTTGATACAATACAAATTGCATTCATTATATCTGGTCTAGTTTGAGTCAGATATAACAAACCACCAATCGTAGAATTGTACCTAGTAGGATTTACCTATGTAGATGCATCATTCTTTGTCAATTTCTCACTTGTGACCATTGGAGTACTAACTAGTTTACAATTTTCCATACCAAATTTCTTCAACTCTCTAGCATACTTAGTTTGATAGATGAAAATACCTTTATCAATTTGATTAATCGACAAACCTAAGAAAAATCTCATCTCCCCAATCATAGACATCTCAAATTTATTCTTCATATTTTTAGAGAATTCCATACACAACTTATCTTCACCTCCAAAAATGATATCATCAATAGATACCTCAATAATCAATATGTCATCATCAGTGATCTTATAATATAAATTATTATCAATATTACCTTTAGTGAAATCAATCTTCAAAAGATATTTATCCAGTCTTGCATACCAAGCTCTAGGGGCTTGTTTCAATTGATATAAAGCTTTCTTTAACCTGCTAACCATGTTTTTGTCATCTGAAAGTGAAAATCCACTAGGTTGCTCAATATAAAACTCCTCTTCAAGATCTCCATTCAAAAATGCACACTTAACATCCATATGATAAACCTTGTAATTCTTATGAGAAGCATAAGCAAGAAATAATCTCACAACTTCAATCCTAGCTACCAGTGCAACGGTTTCACCATAATCAATTCCTTCCTTCTGATAATATCCTTTACAAACCAATCTAGCTTTATTCCTTACAATTTGTCCATCCTCATTTGTTTAATTCCTAAAAACCCATTTAGTTCCAATAACATTCTTATTTTTAGGTTGGGGAACTAAAGTCCATGTGTTCTTCTTTTCTATTTGATCTAATTCTTCTTCCACAGCTTTCATCCAACTTTCATCTTTACAAGATTCAATTACTAATGCTAGTTCAACTTGAGAAATAAAACATACCTCATCAACTGCCAACTTGCTTCTTGTCATCACTCCTTTGCTTTTGTCTCCAATGATCTGATCTTCTGATTTTTCATTCCTTTGTCCCGATCTTCAGTTACTGTTGAATTTTCTGATACTGTTGGAGTAACTGGTTCAACATTCTATTCTAGTGTAGGTGCTACTGATTCTCTTACATAGGTTCTGATTTGACTTATGTTATGCTCATCCACTTTGACATTTGTGCTCTCCACAATTCTCTGCAATCTTTTTTTATAACATCTATATGCTTTTCTTTCATTAAAATAACCAAGAAATATTCCTTCATCACATCTAGGATCAAACTTTCTAATGGAATCATCTCTTTTGATATAGAATTTACTACCAAAGATTCTGAAATACTTAACTATCGGTGTATCACCAAACCATAACTCATAAGGTATCTTACTGGTATCTCCTTTGATATGAACTATGTTGAATGTGTATATCATCATTCTTACAACTTATCTCCAATAGATATGAGGCAGATTAGCTTCCATCATCATAGTTCTAGCTGCATCCATAGTTATGTTCTTCCTTTCCACAACTCCATTCTATTGAGGTGTTTGGGGTGCAAACAACTGTCTCCTTATCCCATTCTTCTCACAATAGTTGTTAAATTCACCGGATGTGAATTCTCCACCCTGATATGACCTTAAACATTTAATCTTGAATCCTGTCTCTATCTCAACTTTAGCTTTAAATAGTTTAAACTTTGCAAAATGCTTCAGACTTCTCCCTTAGAAAAGTAACCCACATCATTCTAGAATAATAATAAATGATTAGCATGAAATATCGATCACCCTAAAAAAATTGATTCTAGTAAGACCACACAAATCAATATGAATAAGATCAATAACATCATTAGATTTATCTTGTATATTCTTAAAAGAAATTCTGACTTGCCTTCCCATTTGACATTTCTTACATACCGGATTATAGGGCTTTACAATCTTATTTATATCTCTAACTTACTTAGTAGAACTGATCTTCACAATGCAATCAAAATTCACATGACACAACCTCTTATGCCATAGCCAACTCTCATCAATTTGTGCAATCAAACATGTCTTCTTGTTGGAGTTCAAATGAAAGATACTAACTTTAGTCTATGTACTAGTTGCAATTTCCAAACTAGATCTGTTGATAATCTTGCATTTTCCATCCTTGAACTATAACTAAAATCCCTTATCCACAAAATGTACTACACTCAAAAGATTATGCCTTAAACCTTCAACATAGTAAACATTATCAGTGTTATGCTTACCATCCAATGATATTGTTCCTTTTCCCTTGATCATGCATGCTTTGTCATCTCCAAATCTAACCAAACCACTATCAAATTCTTGCATAGAAATTAACTTCCTTTTATCTCCAATCATATGATGTGAACATTCACTGTCAATTACCCATTCATCCTTGTCTTCAATTTTATCAGCAAGGGCCTTCACTTCAGGTACCAGATCATCTTCCTTGATAGCCAAAAATATCCATTCATTTCCATTGCCAAATCCACTAGCTGAATCTTATGTCGGTTCATCATCAGAATCAGTCACACCTTCCTCATCCGCATAGTAGCATGATTTGTCTTTGTTTTTCCTATACTTATGCTTGTTTCGATAATCATGGTTAGGCCTAAAAGATCTTCTATATCTCTCTTCAAATCTTGAATTCCTTTCAGGACATCTAGATGCAAAATGACCTATCTTATTACATGCAAAGCATTTAAAAGGTGATTTTCCTTCATACTTACTTCATGTCATTTCTTTAGGCACTCTTCTAGAAAATAAGGCTTCAAGTTTCTCAAACTCTTCATCTTCTTTCTTCATATCATCTAGTTCCTTTGCATATAAATATTTCCAATCACTCTTGTTGGTAGATGATATAGATGCATGAAAAGTAGGTTCAGATTTCACAGCACCAGAAGGTCAAAATTCCTCAAGTTCAAAAGTAGATAACTTCCCAACCAAGGTATCCCTATTAACATAGGTGTTTGCCATAGTTCTCAACTCATTAATTATAGTAGCCTTCATCTTATAAACCAATGGCAAAGCTCTCAGTAATTTAGAAACTATTTCATCTTCTCTCAAAGATCCACCACAACATTGAATTCCCAAAACAATGTCATTAACTCTCTCCATAAAATCAGTAATCCTTTCATCATCTTCCATCTTTAGGTTTTCATACCTCACCTAGTAACCATAAAGTTTAGAAATTTTAATAGTAGGGTCACCTTCATGCAAAGTCTCGAATTTGTCCCATATAGCCTTTGTAGTTGATTTATCAGTTAGTACCATTATTTGTTGTTCAGAAAGTGCACACAAAAGGGATTCTCTAGCTCTACAATCATTCTCAATCTCTTTATCTAGACCTGCTAGAGGAGGATTGCTAGATGCCAGATTAAATGATATAGTACCATTCTCAATGATCTCCCAAATTTCCTTTCCAAGACATCTCAAGTGAGTCTCCATTTGAATCTTCCATACCCTATAATTTGTTCCATCAAGCCTAGGAATTTCTCTTTGGAAAATAGCAACAGATGTATTTTTATGAACTTGAACTACTAGATGCCATAGGATCTTCCTCAAATGGTTAAGCTTCTACAAAGAGGACCAAGCTCTGATCCCAATTATTAGACAACTCAAATAACCAGAGGACAACTAAGAGGTGGGGGGTGAATCAGTTGTCACCAGATTACATAACTTTAAGCATTCAAAAACTTATTATCGGAACACATAAACTCGATACCGGAATTCATAAACCAAATATCGGAATAACAGATATAGAAATTAAACATAAGCATAAATCACAGAAAATTTACCATCCATCCATAAAAAATGACTACAAAAACATCAGACTACAATCCGGAAAGAAGAGTGAACTTCAAGTATAGAACCATCTCATATGCCTAAGTATAGTTCCGGTTAAGCTCAATACCAGAGGCCTTAAACCTCTCTTACAAACCCAATTCAATCACCTATGATCGACCAAACCTTCTGCATATGATTACAACATTATTCACAAATAGATAAACCTATATCCTTGACCTATGATCTACAAAGAGATCTTACATCATATTTATACCAACCTGGGACCTAAACAATTAGGTCAGCCACCAAAAAGATAATATAATAAGTTCATAACATAAACCTACAATCCAATGATCAACCAAGTCATCTTAAGCCAAAAAAAATGTAAACCAATCCTTAAATCTTGCCGATAACACATCAGGAACATCCTCCAACATGTTATAGAAACCAGTTCATAACCTAGATAACACCGAACCCAAAATAGCTCGCCATAAACCAAATCCAACACCACCGATGAACTAGAACACGAGCAAGATAACCATCAACATCCTAAAAGCCATCTAGAAGTTGTACCAACACCACTTATCATGTGCATCAAAAGATCTTCAACAAAGATCTATCGGTAAAACCCTTATCGGTTACCAAAAGGCTTACTAGAAGAAATGATAGCTCTTGAGTCATCAAATCCCAAACCAAGTGTCATGTTTCACATCTGAATAACATGAATGATAGTTCCAAACCAAAGCATATTGGATAATACCAAATCAATATCATAAACAACCACTCTACCGGAACCAACCAGAAACTAGTAAACAACCAAAACAACTGGTGTTGCCATCAACGACAAAACATCAATGCAAAGCATAATCAATTCCTCCAAATTGCCAACAAAAGAACATATGGAAATGTATATAATTTGAAGGAATGTTTTTAATCTCAATGCATCATGGGTCAAGTTGATGAAAGTTGGCTATGGCATAGGAAGTTAGGACACATTAATTTTGGCAACTTGGTTAAAGTGAGCAAAAAAGGGTATGTAAGACACATACCTCAGATTATCAAGCTAGTTAGGACCATATGTGATGAATGTCAAAGATGAAATCAAACCAAGGTGAGTTTAAAAATAAAGTACTCAACAACAAGACCTTTTTAACTTGTGCATACTATCTTGTGTGGTCCAACTAGAACAAGAGATCTCAATGGTGAGAAACTTTATGTTGGTGATTGGTGATTTCTCAAGGATGGCATGGGTCACTTTCTTGTAATACAAGTCACAAGCCTTTGGAAGATTTAAGATTTTTAGGAAGATGGTTGAAAAAGAAAGTGGATATAAACTAAAGTGTCTTAAGATCAGATCGTGGAGGTGAGTTCACATCAAATGAATTTGAAGACTATTGTGAGCTACATGGAATTAAAAGACAGTATTCAACTCCTCGAACACAACAACAAAATGGTGTTGTGGAAAGAAAGAATAGGCTAATAAAGGAAATGGCAAGGACTATGTTGAATGAATTAAACTTGTCTGATGTTTATTGGAAGGAAGCAATCCACACAACTGTATACACATTAAACGAGGTCCAGTTGAGAATAAATAGCAAGATCAATCCATATGAGTTATGGTATGACAAGAAACCTTTAGTCAAGTACTTCAAAGTTTTTGGAAGAAAATGTTTCATCAAAAGAGATGAGGATGGAATAGGAATCTTTGATTCAAGGTGTGATGAAGGAATCTTCTTGAGTTACTCAACTCACAACAAAGCATACAAGTGTTTCAACAAGCGCCTAAGAAAAGTTGTTGAGAGAATAAAAGTGAGAGTTGATGAGGATTTGCATAAAGTGAAGAAAAATAAAATACATTAGTTTGAGGAAACATATGAAGAATATGAAGAGCAATCTAAAAAATGAAGAGGAAGCTCCCACTAATAAGCCCCCAAATAGATATGTGCAAAAGAACCATCCTGAAGATCAGATTATTGGCAACAAGAAGAAGACATGCACAGAATAATGAACAAGATTGATTTTGTCTCATGATTGAAATGGGACCAAGGAACTAAAATGAAGCCAACAAGAGTGAGAAATGGGTGACAAAAGAAGATTGAAAAGAATAAAACTTGGGAGTTAGTACCAAGGCTAGCTAATAAAAAATGTCATTGAGACAAAGTGGGTCTATAGGAACAAAGTGAATGAAGAAGGAAAGGTGATAAGGAACAAATCCAAGCTTGTATGCAAGGTATAATCACAAGTAGAGGGCATAGAATTGGAAGAAACTTTTGCCCATGTTGCAAGACTTGTAGCTATTAGGATGTTCTTGTCATTTTCAGCTTATAAAGGGTATAAAGTATATCAAATGGATGTCAAGTCTACATTCTTAAATGGAACTCTTGAATAAGAGGTTTACATGGAACAACCTAAAGTATTTTAATTGCATTAAAATGAAGACTTTTTATGTAGATTGAAGAAATATTTGTATGGGTTGCAGCAGGTTCCTAGAGCATGGCATTCTAGATTAGACAATTATCTACATCAGCAAGGCTTCAAAAGGGGATGCGCAAACAACAACTTGTATATAAAAATTAGATGGTAATATCATAATCATAGTTGTTGTATATATAGATGACATAATATTTGATGGAAATAAGGATGCTTTATGTAAAGAGTTTACTAATCAAATGCAATTTGAGGAAATGTCATTGTTGGGTGAGTTGTCATACTTTCTTGGTTTGCAAATATCACAACTAAGTAAAGGTATATCATCACACAAACCAAGTATGCTAAAGACATGTTGAAGAAGTTTCAAATGGATGATTGCAATCCTATGAGTACTCCCATGGTGATTGGATGAAAATTTAGAAAAGATGATGAGTCATCCAATGTAGACTAGACTTTGTACAGGTCAATGACTGGAAGCTTGTTATACCTAATTTCCTCCAAACCTGATATAGTGCAAGAAGCGTGTATGGTTTCTAGGTTTCAAGCTGCTCCTAAGCAATCACATTTGAATGTAGTAAGAAGAATCTTTAGATATTTGCATAACACACTTGATTATGGTTTATGGTACCCAAAGGATAATGACTTCACTCTACATGTCTATATGCAGATCGGGTTGGTTGTGTGGATGATAGAAAGAGAACCAATGTTGGGGCCTTCTTAGTGAAATATTTGTCTCATGGAATAGAAAATAACAAGACTCCATTTATTTATCTACTATTGAGGCTGAGTACATAGCGTTGGCTACATGTTGTTCACAAGTCCTATGAATGAAACAAACACTCAAGGACAATTAGGTAGAATATGTCGATCCAATCTCCATCGAGTGTGACAATTCAAGTGTAATCGGCATATTCAAGAACATATTCATGCAGTCAAGAACAAATCATATAGCAATCAAATACCATTTCTCAAGGGAGAAAGATCCTAAAAAGGAAGTCAAAGTTGAATATGTTTGCACAAGTGAGTAGGTGGCTGAATTTTTTACAAAACCACTTCCCAAGGACACATTTGAATATCTGAGGCTCAAATTGGGAGTTGTTCCTCCTTCCTCTGGTACTTAAGTGGATTTAGAGATCTATGGTTCAGGGGGAGCACATAGAGTCTCATTCAATAACCTTGAACTAGTGTGTCTTACCAAGGAAATAATGCATGGTAATTTTGGAGAGAAGTAATTGTTGCATATTTTATATTATAATAATGGTTCATCTTGCATATAGGCACAACAAACACATATTTGAATTATAGGGGGAGTATTTTAGATGACATAAAGTTGCATCTCATGGGGATACACACATTGGCACCATTGATTTGAAGCACCATGGGAGTTGAAAATGCATGGGCACAACTTCATAGAGTTTGTGAAATACCATTTTTGGTCTCTCTTCACAAGGGGAGTTCTTCCAACAGTGAATATTAGCAGTCCCTTTTCCATTGTTGTCAAAGGGAAAGAAGTAGTTTGGTGTTGACATCAATGTCAAAGGGGGAGATTTTTGGCATTATTGGCCTTGATGTCAACATGGTCTTGATGTAGATTGGTCAGGTTATAGTTGTTGACGTGGTAGTTTGGGTTGGTTTTCATGCATGGTCAGAAGAAACCCCTACCATAGCTCTACAAGCAGATGACTCCCTCCCACCATTAATGCCAAAGGAGGAAATTCTTGGTATTATTGGCCTTGATGTCAACATGGTCTTGATGCAGATTGGTCAGGTGATAGTTGTTGATGTGGTAGTTTAAGTTGGTTTCCATGCATGGTTAGAAGAAACCCCTACCGCAGCCCCGCAAGCAAATGGCTCCCTCCCATCATGACCCCAATCGTAGCATAGTGTGTGTTTAGTGCTACCATTGTCTTGCAAGGTCTGTCCCTATCATTGGTTGACCATCTGCAGTAGTACAGTAAGTGGTCAATGTTACCACTATACTATACGAGGTATGGTCTTCCCCATCGGGAAGTCTGTGGTACCACGGTTAGGCAAACTGTTACCACCACCCTACTAGCTTTGAACTCCCTAGGCTTTGGCCATCTATGGTTGAGCAATAAGTGATTATCATTGTACCATGGGCTTGTAGGATGTGATCGCCAAGACTTTAGCGGTAGCGCAGTGAAGGATGTGAAAGGGATGAAATGTTGGTGGAGCCCACCTTGACTATGTGTTTGATGGTACTTTGGTGGTGTTTGCTCATTTTTCCACCTGTGCGTGATGTGTTTGTGTGGGACCCACTTCTCTTTGGTGTGACAAAACCTTTCGACAAGACCATATAATCACTAGCCCAATGAAGCTACACCGACCACCACAATACTACCAATGGTTTATCCCATGGTGCCTAGCTGTGAGGCCCTACCCCGAATCATCCTAGCATTTCAGTGATTTTCATGTTAAGACTATTATGGATGCTTTATTTTTATGCATTATAGATTTAGAACTTATACGATTCCATGATTTGGATAACATTGATATATATGGATGCTTCATTTCTATGCATTATAGATATAGAACTCTATATGATTCTAGAATAGGATAAATTTGAGATGATGTATGTCATTATTGGATTTGTAGGACTTTACTATGATGATAGAAATAGGATGCATGTTTTATATATGGATCAAAATTATGAGGATTATTGTAATTGTTTATGTGGATATAAGATATATTGATTTGTTTTAAATGTAAATTGTATGCAGAGTGTTTGATGTGTATTCTTATTCATGTGTTTAATATTATATGAGGTTATTTGGAATTACTAATGTGTAATTGAGATGCATAGGAAAATTATCCATGTGACCATGGAAACATTATGGAGAACCAAACCTAGACCTATGTATGTTCATAAAGCCAGGGGTTGTCTATTTGGAGAGACAACACCCTGCATGTATCGTATTTTATTTGTGAAAGTAAATGTTGCATGTATGTTACATTGAATTATTAATTTGTGTAAATCCAACAATAGACAAATTTGATGTGAAATTTTGTAAAGTATTTTATTGTGTCACTTGACACATGTGTTGATTTATGTCTTGATTTTTGACTTGTCTCTTGGAGGGAGTTGTTTCAACCATATCTTTTTCAAACATTTGAATGTGGTTCTAAATTTTCCTTGGGTAGAGAGTCTTTGGAGTGGTCAACTCAGGTTTGACCCGAAAGTTAACCTCAGATGGGTTTATAAGGGGTCAAATGGACTCCTAGGGGTAGTTTAAAGGTGTTTCCTAAAGTCCATAAGGTATACCTATGGGTTAGGAGTATTTTTAGGCATGTTTCTATTCCCATGTGACTATTTAGTGACCTCAAAAAGTGAGTTTCCTAAGGTGAGCGAAAATTCAAAATTAGAAGGTGCCATCTAGGTTAGATAACCTTCCTTTTTGATGTGAGATCTTTTTCCCCACTTTCTCTTACTTTTTCCTTTTCAGTTTTAGTAACCTGTGAGAACTCTCACTGCGGGCCTTTTAGACAAGGATTGGAGACTTTGTGGGTAATCACCCACTCTCCATTTTTGGAGATCATGCAATTTTGAAAAGAGGAGTTTTGGGATAGAATTGTGGAATTGGGCTGCTCATCCTCAAACTAGTTCTAACAAACCTTTGGGCAGATTGAAGGTTGGTTCATCTTCTCCTTTTGTTTCTTTTTACGTTGCATGTTTATGTTGGAAAGATTGCTTGTATGTAAAAGTTGGTTTCTTGTATTTTCCGTTGTGAAAATTTATTATGTGACCTATCTGTTACTTCTTTTATGCATTTCTTGTGATTTGCGAGTAACCAAGGCCTTCTACTCTTGGGAGAGTAGGATGGTCTTGTGGGTGGTAGAAGTTTGACAGCCCTCAAGTGAGAGGCTCTCGTTATGAGAGTGATCTCAAGGGGTGTATATGTGACCCTTGCTACATGGTCTGGTTTATGCATTTGGGGGTCATAAGGAGAGAAAGTATGGCATGAATGCCGTGGGGGGCATAAGGATGTGGGGTTAATGAACTTATGATATATCTTTGTTTGCCATGAGGTGGCTTTGTGATATACCATTCTTGCAATCTCCTCAGGGTATTTGGTCCACTACCACCCATGTAAAATCATCACATTTTGTGATGAAGTGTAGCCTTGGTTGGTAAAGTGTTGTTGTCCATTTTTCCCTTGCTTGTTGTGTTTGCATGTGTGTAACCTATCTAGGGCTTGGTTCTCCAAGCTCAGGGGTGGCTTCTAGTAAGCCTAGGCTGGGAGGCAAACTCTCCATGGTCATAGCCTCATGATTTACTTACAGGTTCCTTGAAAAGAAAAGAAAAAAAGACAAGCTAGGAGTTGTTGTTTGTACTTGATTTGCAGAAAGAGAATAAAAAATGGGATGCTATATTTTAGTTGCAGAAATGTAAATGAAAAGTTGCATATTGTATTTATTTTGAAAAGGAATGCATTTATTTGTTTGAGCCTCCTTTGATAGTAAAGAGAGGCTAAGTGGGGTTTTCTTCCCCTTTGTAAAAGTTACTATTTTGGAAACGATAACAGTTTTCTATTTCTTGTTTTATCAAAAAAAAAAGATATTCTTCTATTAAGTTATTTTTGCAAAAATGAAATGTTTATATTTGGAAATATGTTCCTATAGCTATTGAAATAATGTTTGTTGTATTCATGTTTATTCTGAAAATAAAAGTCCATTTCATCTCTTATTCATAATGAAAATAGTGTAGATACATAAACTAGAATAGCATGTAAGTATTAAGCTAGAAATGATTTCTTAATCCTATTTATTTAATTTCAAGTGCCAATATAGTAAATTAGAGTTTAGTATGGATATAAATGTGGTATTCATCTTAGTAAAATAGTTTTACATGAAATTTTAAGTTGTATTAATGGTGCTGTAAATTATCTAAATCTTTCATTCTATTCCTTAAAAAAATTGCAGAAAACATACCTAGATAAAATAAACAGTTTGTTTAAAGTAAATAAAAGGGAAAAAAAAAATTACCCTATTTCCATGATGTCCATACTTGGGTAATTTTTGCATAATTTTAGGAAGAAAAGAAAATAGTTTAAGATTATATATATATCTATATATATGTATGTATGTATGTATGTATGTATGTATGTATGTATGTATATTTATTTATTTATTTTATTAAAGAAAATATTAAATAATTTTTAAAAAAAAAACATGCTAACCCTTCCCAAGTGGACCCGAAGTCGAGGCTCCCAAAGGCCCCCCGGGTGGTGTAGGCTCTTTGTGAGCCACGACCCACAGAGACATCATAGGCACCGCTACGGGCCATAGTCCATAGGGGCACCGTAGTGCCGCTGCGGGCCGCTTCCTGTTGGGACGCTGCGGCATCTATGCGGACTGCGACCCACAGTGGCCGCGCCCTCACCCGCCGCCCCCCTGCCCCACTGTGAAAGACCTCCGCCACTACCTGCAACAAAACCTCCCCCCATGCGGCCCTCTCTTGGATTCGCCATGCTTTTGACCCTCCACCTCCCTACATTAAACATAAAACCCTAACCCGACTTGGGTTAGGGTACTCTAGGAGATATAAAAAAATTAAAAGAAAATGTTAGTATAATTTCTTTTATTTATAACATTAAAATTTTAGGGTTCATGGTTATTTTAAAATTTAAGGACTTTAAAAAAAAAAAAATGTATTGGATATACATATACATATATATATATATATATATATATATATATATATAGTTGAATATATGAATGTATAAATCTAATTATAGTTTAATTATTTTATTTATACATTCATATTTTATATACATTTATATAAACATTTAAATATGATGTTTTAAATTTTAATTCTTTTGAAGCTTTATATTTTAGGAAATTATAACGATTTTTTTTGAATGATTTTTGGCCATAGGGGATTAACTTTAGTTCACCTAAATTTAGGCTTGTCGAGAATAAACTTTATAGGGCAAATTTTATTATGAATTTATTTAGCCCTTTAGTCAAATTTTAGACACATTATAATTTAAAATAATTCATGGGATTTCAAAATCCAATTGCTAGAGTTAATTTAATTAATTCCTACAATGATTAAAAGGATTGATTGAGATTAATAATATCCCTTGTCAATTAATTAATGGGTTTTTGCTTGAATGAATTTATTTTTTAATTAATTAATGAGATAATAATAAACTCTTTGGAGAGTTAACTTCCCACATGCAATTAGATTATCCTGCTTACTCGACATAGTGGTTTAAATTAACTTTAGTTGAAGAAGAATTTAAACGTAGATCAGACAAGACTTGATACTGCGTTAATTTAATGAACTTAGCTTCATTAGGTTATGTTTTAAAAAAATATATATATTTCGCTAGTGCCCAAAAGTTTGGGCATGACATTTTGGTATTAGAGCCAGGTTTCCAACACTAGGAACCTTTTCTCCATTACATTTCATTTTAATTATTTAATTAATTATATTATATTAATTTTCTATGATATTTAATTTTAATTAATTAAATATTTCTCCAAAAAATTATTTATTTTATTCATTTTATTTTATTTTCTCAGAAGGATGCCTCTGACTATGCGACAAGCTTGCAAGCACGGAAGAGGTCCTAGGCATGTACGCATAGCACGCAAAGAGGTCGAGAGGGAGGAATCAGTTCTGAAAGGGAATCCAGAGGCTCCTGAATAGTCGGTTGACCCAAACTAAGACATCTTAGAAGAACTCTAGAACCTAATAGGGATAGTCTAGGATAGGCTTCCAATAGGGGATCATCATGTTGAAAACCAGAACTCATGGAGCCATAGATCGACAGATAGGGAATGGAGTAGGAGTCCACCTCCTAATCCCGTAGAGAGTCAAGCTGGGCATGAGCCTGAGTCGGTGCATCTACTAGGACCACCTCCAGTTGCAGAGCTAGTGTATTATGAGAGAGCACATCAGGATCCAAGGGATATAATCAGAGAGGTTATACACCTCCAGCCACCATCTTCTAGGGGATCTACCAACGGGGTAGAAGCTGAGGCTTGGCTTTTGAGCCTTGATAGGTGCTTTGCATTTCACTCTTATGAGAGAAATCTAAAGGCACGTGTAGCAGTCCACCTATTGAGAGGAATGGCCTCCACATGGTGGAGACAGGAGGAATACAAGTGTGGTTTAGTTGCTGATACTCTCACATGGGAGATTTTTACAGGGGGGTTCAGGGAGAGGTACTTGTCAAAGCATTACAGATAGTGTAGGATAGATGAGTTCCATGACCTCCAGCAGAAGAGTCTCTCAGTGACCCAGTATGAGAGCAAGTTCTTCGAGCTCTTGCCCTACGTGGACTACCTGAAAGATGAGAAACTTCTCATCAACCATTTCATCAGAGGGCTGAATGTTGGCATAGCAGGACTCATGAGGATGTCCACTCTAGGGAGCCTTCAGGTTGCCATGGAGAAGGCCTTGATAGAAGAGGAGATTCAGGTTAGGCCACAGGATACAAGGGAGTGGTTCCAGAATTGAAACCCTATACCCCAGACATACGGATTTCAAAAACCCCATTGGAAGGGTAATAATAGACACACCAAGGTTCTCCAAACCCCCTCCTCCACAACAATCATAGTAGAACCAAAGGCAGAGGCCTTCGTAGAGTCATCAGGGCGCAAAGCCCAAGCAGTGGCAGTCTCAGGGTCAGAGGCTAGATCAGCGATCTCAAGTTCCTTACACACCTTTGGCAAGGACTTAGCAATCCTCCAGGGGTGGGTACAGTGGTTATAGCAAGACATAGGGACAACCTTTCTCTAGACCTCAGGGCATCTAGTTTCAGGCATGCGGTGCTTGTTTCACATGTGGAGCCATGTAGCACATGGTAAGAGAGTGTCCTCAGGGTTAGATGGAAGGGAATCAGAGGGTGGCAGCATCAAAGCCTATAGTTGGAGATATGGGTAGGTCCCATAGAGTCTCCGCGGTAGTTGACAATCGTCAAGTAGAGCACTAGGCCATAGTCATTGAGGCTGCAGGTAAGATCAGAGGTAGCAATGTATCTATATTATTTGACTCAAGAGCTACTGACTCCTTTATATCTCCATTGGTTGTGGAGCATTGCGGGCTAGTGGCAACTAGACAAGGTGTCAGTTGGAAAGTGGAGTTAGCTTTAGGGGCTAGAGTGTTAGTGGAATCAAAGGTTAGGGCATGTCAGCTTCAGATTGGCAATACCACCACCTTAGTATACCTTAGAGTTACACCACTTGGATCATATGGCATTGTACTTGGCATGGATTGGCTTTATGCCCACAGAGCCAAGATGGATTTCTGCCTAAAAGAAATCAAGTGTGAGGATGATCATTGTTCACCTATAGTAATCACCAGGATTCAGAGACCCGTGTCTCTTCATTTGATTTCCACAATGCAGCTTAAGCAGAGCATGTGAAAGGGATGTTAGTTATTTGCCATCACCATCAGTAATAGAGATGTAGAGGATGAAAAGGAAACATTGATTGATGACCATCCTATCCTTAAGGGATATTCAAACATGTTTCCTTCAGAGCTACTAGGAATGCCACCCCATAGAGAGATTGACTTTCATATAGACCTTGTACCAGGAGCTTAGCCAGTTTCAAGAGCACCTTATAGGATGACCACAAATGAGCTTAATGAGCTCAAGATGCAACTTGAGGAACTTCTAGAGAAGGGTCACATTCATCCTAGCATATCTCCTTGGGGTGCACCAGTCATCTTCATGAAGAAGAAGGATGGATCTCTTTGGTTATGCATGGATTATCATTAGTTGAACAAAGTATCCATCAAGAACCGATATCCCTTGCCCAGGATCGATTATTTATTCGACCAACTTCAAAGTGGTAAAGTATTTTCCAAAATTGATCTGAAGTCAGGATACCATCAGTTGAGAATAGTGGAAAGCGATATCCACAAGACCACATTTCGCACTAGATATGGCCACTATGAGTTCACCGTGGTTCCATTAGGTCTTACAAATGCTCCAGCTATTTTCATGAGCCTCATGAATGGGGTATTTCACACATTTCTAGACCATTTTGTGATTGTGTTCCTCGATGACATATTAATATATTCTTGGAATGAGAAGGAGCATGAGGAGCACTTGAGATAGGTCTTGCAGTGTTTGAGGGACAATCAGTTGTTTGGCAATTTGTTGAAGTGTGCCTTCTTTCGATCAAAGGTCAAGTACCTTGGGCATGTTATTTTTGGTGATGGGATCTCAGTAGACTCATCCAAGATTAGAGCTATTATGGATTGGCCAGTGCCAACCAGTGTGGTAGAGGTCAGGAGCTTCATGGGCTTAGCAGGTTATTACCGATGCTTTGTTGAGGGATTCTCTAGAGTTACACATCCTATTACTTCTCTTCAGCATAAAGGGAAGAAATTTGAGTGGACAGAGAAGTGTGAGAGGGCCTTTTGGGAACTCAAAAAGGAACTTACTAGCGTACCTATCCTTGTAGTGCCAGATCCTTTAACTAACTTCATGGTTTGCACAGATGCTTCCCTAGAGATTTTAGGAGCAGTCCTTATTTAGGATGGTAGGGCTATAGCTTTTGAGTCTAGGAAACATAAGACTCATGAGCTTAACTACCCTACTCATGACCTTGAGCTTGCAGTAGTAGTGCATGTGCTTGTGAGGTGGAGACACTTCCTTTTGGGTCATCATTTTGAGCTTCATTCAGACCATCAAAGCCTTCAATACATATTCACTCAGCCGAACCTTAATGCACGTCAGAGGAGATGGATGGAGTTCTTGTGTGAGTATGATTTTGACATTCACTACATCAAAGGGAAAGAAAACATAGTTGTAGATACCTTGAGTAGGAGATGTCATGAGGTATACACCATATCTATAGGCACGGATTTGAGAGATCATATATTGCAGCAGTTGCCAGAGGATGGATGGTATTTAGAGGTTTGTCAGGTTATACAATCTCAAGAAACTCTAGAAGGGAAATACGTGGATTATTCCTTAGAGTCTAATGGATTATTATGCCATAAAGGGTGTATCTATGTACCTTCTTCTAGGGAATTGAGAGAGTTCATTGTCATGGAGGCTCATAGAGCTCTTATGCAGCACATCTCAGAGTTAAGAAGATGCATGTTGACTTGAGACAGTTATGTCATTAGCTAGGAATGCGGCAACTCATTGCTAAGTTAGAAGCTTGATGCCTCGAGTGTCAGAGAGTCAAGGTGGAGCACCATCATCCAGGTGGGTTGCTCCAGTCTCATGCTATACCAGAGTGGAAGTGGGATACTATATCCATGGATTTCATCATTGGTCTCCCTATGTCATCTCGTCGCCATGATGCCATCTTGGTGACAGTTGACAAGTTGACCAAAGTGGCCCATTTTTCACCAGTTCGGACTACCTTCACAACACCAGCAATAGCACAAGTGTTCTTGCAAGACATTGTCAGACTCCATGGTGTTCCATGCAAGATTATTTCTGACAGCGATTCCCTCTTCACTTCCTCCTTTTGGAAGGCATTACAAGCAGCTATGGGCACTAAGCTCAACTTCACTAAAGCCTATCATCCGGAAACGGATGGTCAGACAGAGAGGGTTAACCAAGTGTTAGAGGATATGGTTCGCATGTACATCATGGATCATTAGACTAGATGGGAAGAGTACCTTCCCTTAGTGGAGTTTTCCTATAACAATGGGCATCACACTTTGTTGGGGATGCCACCCTATCAGGCATTATACGACAGGCCCTGTAGGACACTGTTGAGTTGGGACCACATAGAGGACAGAGTTGCTATTGGTCTTGAGATAGTGCAAGATATGGAGTAGTAGGTGGATTTCATTAGGCAGCATCTTAGAGAGGCACAGGATAGATAGAAGAAGTATGTAGATGCAAAGAGGATAGATCATAGCTACTTGGTTGGAGATAGAGTCTTTTTGAGAGTGCGACCATATAAGAGTCCAATCCGTTATGGAAAGGGCTCTAAAGCTCACACCTCACTTTGTAGGACCATTTGAGATCCTTGAGAGGATAGGACCAGTTGCCTATCATTTAGCATTGCCACCTAGCCTGTCACGGATCCACAATGTGTTTCATGTGTCAGTTTTGAGAAAGTATATCTATGATGAGTCTCATATTTTAGATTGGGATGCCTTGTAGGTGGAGTCAAATGGACAGCTAGCTTTGGAGCCCATTCACATTTTGGCATGCTAGACACTGACCCTTCAAGGTCGAGAGTTGGACTAGGTTAGGGTCCAATGGGATTGCTATGATGAGGTTATGGCTTCATGGGAGGATGCAACACATATGAGATCACAATACCCCCATCTTTTTGATGAACTCCAGTAGGAAGTTCATCCCTAGAAGGGGAGGGTGTCAGGCCCTACCCTGACTCATCCTAGCATTTCAATGATTTTCATGTTGAGGCTATTATGGATGCTTTATTTTTATGCATTATGGATTTAGAACTTATATGATTCCATGATTTGGATAACATTGATATATATGGACGCTTCATTTCTATGCATTATAGATATAGAACTTTATATAATTCTAGAATAAGATAAATTTGAGATGATGTATGTCATTATTGGATTTGTGGGACTTTACTATGATGATAGAAATAGGATGCATGTTTTATGTATGGATCAAAATTATGAGGATTATGATAATTACTTATGTGGATATAAGACATATCGATTTGGTTAAATATAAATTGTATGCAGAGTGTTTGATGTGTATTCTTATTCATGTGTTTAATATTATATGAAGTTATTTGGAATTACTAATGTGTAATTGAGATGCACAGGAAAATTATCCATGTGACCATGGAAACATTATGGAGAACCAAACCTAGACCTATGTACGTTCGTAAAGCCAGGGGTTGTCTATTTGGAGAGACAACACCCCGTATGTATCATATTTTATTTATGAAAGTAAATGTTGTATGTGTGTTAAATTGAATTATTAATTTATGTAAATCAAACAAGAGACAAATTTGATGTGAAATTTTGTAAAGTATTTTATTGTGTCACTTGACACGTGTTGATTTATGCCTTGATTTTTGACTTGTCTCTTGGAGGGAGTTGTTTCAACCATATATTTTTCAAACATTTGAATGTGGTTCTAAATTTTCCTTGGGTAGAGAGTCTTTGGAGTGGTCAACTCAAGTTTGACACAAAAGTTAACTTCAGATGGGTTTATAAGGGGTCAAATGGACTCCTAGGGGTAGTTTAAAGGTGTTTCCTAAAGTCCATAAGGTATACCTATGGGTTAGGAGTATTTTTAGGCATGTGTCTACTCCCATGTGACTATTTAGTCACCTCAAAAAGTGATTTTCCTAAGGTGAGAGAAAATTCAAAATTAGAAGGTGCCATCTAGGTTAGATAACCTTCCTTTTTGATGTGAGATCTTTTTCCCCACTTTCTCTTACTTTTCCTTTTTAGTTTTAGTAACTTGTGAGAACTCTCACTGAGGGCCTTTTAGGAAAGGATTGGAGACTTTGTGGGTAATCACCCACTCTCCATTTTTGGAGATCATGAAATTTTGAAAAGAGGAGTTTTGGGATAGAATTTTCGCTGTGTAGAAGGTAGAATTGTGGAATTGGGCTGCTCATCCTCAAACTAGTTTTAACAAACCTTTGGGCAGATTGAAGGTTGGTTCATCTTCTCCTTTTGTTTCTTTTTATGTTGCATGTTTATGTCGGAAAGATTGCTTGTATGTAAAAGTTGGTTTCTTATATTTTTCATTGTGAAAATTTATTATGTGACCTATTTGTTACTTCTTTTATGCATTTCTTGTGATTTGGGAGTAACCAAGGCCTTCTACTCTTGGGAGAGTAGGATGGTATTGTGGGTGGTAGAAGTTTGACAGCCCTTGAGTGAGAGGCTCTCATTATGAGAGTGATCTCAAGGGGTGTATATGTGACCCTTGCTGCATGGCCTAGTTTATGCATTTGGGGGTCATAAGGAGAGAAAGTATGGCATGAATGCCTTGGGGGGCATAAGGATGTGGGGTTAATGAACTTATGATATATCTTTGTTTTTGATGAGGTGGCTTTGTGATATACCATTCTTGCAGTCTCCTCAGGGTATTTGGTCCACTACACCCATGTAAAATCATCACATTTTGTGATGAAGTGTAGCCTTGGTTGGGAAAGTGTTGTTGTGCATTTTTCCCTTGCTTGTTGTGTTTGCATGTGTGTAACCTATCTAGGGCTTGGTTCTCCAAGCTTGGGGTTGGCTTCTAGTAAGCCTAGGCTGGGAGGTGAGCTCTCTATGGTCATAGCCTCATGATTTACTTGTAGGTTGTTTGGAAAGAAAAGAAAAAAAGACAAGCTAGGAGTTGTTGTTTGTACTTGATTTGCAAAAAGAGAATAAGAAATGGGATGCTATATTTTAGTTGCAAAAATGTAAATGAAAAGTTGCATGTTGTATTTATTTTGAAACGGAATGAATTTATTTGTTTGAGCCTCCTTTGACAGTAAAGAGAGGCTAAGTGGGGTTTTCTTCCCCTTGTAAAAGTTGCTATTTTGGAAATGATAACAGTTTTCTTGTTTTATAAAAAAAAAAAGATTCTTTTATTAAATTATTAATGCAAAAATGAAATGTTTATATTTGGAAATATGTTCCTATAGCTATTGAAATAATGTTTGTTGTATTCATGTTTATTCTGAAAATAAAAGTCCATTTCATTTCTTATGCATAATGAAAATAGTGTAGATACATAAACTAGAATAACATGTAAGTATTAAGCTAGAAATGATCTCTTAATCCTATTTATTTAATTTCAAGTGCCAATATAGTAAATTAGAGTTTAGTATGGATATAAATGTGGTATTCATCTTAATAAAATAGTTTTACATGAAATTTTAAGTTTTATTAATGCTACTGTAAATTCTCTAAATTTGTCATTCTATTCCTTACAAATATTGCAGAAAACATACCTAGATAAAATAAACAATTTGTTTAAAGTAAATAAAAGGAAAAAAAAATTGTCCTATTTCCATGATGTCCACACTTGGGTAATTTTTAACTAATAGTAAACTATATATTAGAACAAGTAAGCGAGATAATCTAAATTAAATACAAAATATTAATTCTCCAAAGAAATTATTATTATCTCTTCAAATAATACATAATAATAATTTCTTTTAAACAAAAGGCTCTAAATAAGTTTGCAAGAGATTTTATTAATCTCAAATAGCCTATTAATTGCCTAGGAATTAAATTAATTGGCCCTAGCACCTAGCTTTGTAAAACCTATTATTTATTTTAACAATAATTATAATTTGTCTAAAATATGACTCTAGGGTCGATTAATCCCATAGTGTAATTGTGCTTTAAAATTTTATTAAAGTTGGCCAATAAAATTTATCTTCTAAGGCTAACTATTTCCATGTATTTATTTTTACTCCCCCATAAAAATTCAAACCCAAAAAGGGTTCTAAAACTAGCTTTCAATCAAAGCCCTAAGAAAAATTCTACTTAATAACAAAAGTAATTTCACTAATTGAATAAATAATCCAATTAAAATCTAAATTTATAAGTCATTTTTATATATGTGACTACATATATAACTATGTGGTATTACTTCAAGAAAATATAATGATATATATATACACACACACACATATATATAGGTATATCTAACCACATAAGAGATTATAAAGAGTTGATAAATAAAATAATAATCTTGTTCAAAGTCTATGGGGATACCCTATTCAAAATTCGAATAGGGTTTCCCCCTCTTTTTTTATATTAATAAAAAATGAAACCCTAACTTCTCCTTTATTTCTTTTACACATCCCACACATGTTTTTTTTTTATAATATTATATATGTATGTTTTGCCCTAACCTGAAAATTGGGTTAGGGCACGTGTGTGCGTGTTCTTTATTTTTGTGTGTGTGCAGGATTGAGAAAGGGGACCAAAGCCATGGCAGATCTACCAGGGGAGCGGCATTTTTTTTTTGTTTAAGACATAGTGGGCAACAGATGGTTAGACTATGGACCACGCAGCGACGCCTAGGCGCCACTGCGGGTCGCAGTCCGTAGCGGCGGCGTGGCGGGACGCAGTCCGTAGCGGCGGCGTGGCGGGACGTAGTTCGTAGTGGCGACCAAGGCCACCCCTGTGGGTCATGGCCCACAACGGTGCCGCGGGTGCCTCTGTGTTCCTTGACCCACAGTGGCACCTCGACGCCTCTATGGGTTATGGCCCACAGGGGACCCGAGCCGCCCAGGCCTCCCACTGGGGTTTCGATGCAGTTTGTTTTTATATATATATTTTAAAGATTTTTTTTAAAACAAAATACAATACATCATTTATATATATATATATATATAATCCATTTTTTTCTGAGGTTATAATGATAAAAGAAAAATAAGTTTCCCAGGCAGTGACACATTTTTTTCTTATAAAATGATTAGTTTTCTCATAGAATATATATATATATATATATATATATATATATATATATATATATATATATATATATAAATAATTCTTTTTTTTAATTTCAACTTTATAAACCATGCAGAAATCTAATAAAGAAAATAGCAGCATGAAATAGATGTATTATTCATTTTCTATTATGATAATATTTAGGCTTTCATTTCTGAATTTTATCATGTTTATACATAAGTCATGAACTAATTTTCTTCTTAGCACATATAGCCTAGCATAGTAAGAAATATTATATATATATTTTTAGATTGATTAAAGCATTCTGTACATTTCTTTCCTATTTAAAAAGAACACTAACATCAAGCTCTAATGTTTGTTTTTTTTTTGCTTAGATGCTAACTTTAGAAGTATACTATTCTTTTAGATTTAATTTCTGCAATAAATAAAATGACAAAATGAAATAAACTTTAATAGCAACTATATTAACCTAGAAAACATTTAAAAACCAATTTAGAGATAGGCATATTAGCCCTCTTTTACCATTTATTGAATTTGAGTCTATCTCAGATAGGCCTAAATGCTTGCTTTTCCTATTTCCAAAATTTCAATTCACATGAAGGAATAAAATGAACTTTTATATTCCAATATAACAAGAATGCATCAAAGCATCATTTTAGTAACTATAGGGACTTAATAAAAGAATATAAATTTCAGTTTGCAAAAGTAACTTAATAGAATAAAGCACTTCTTAATAGCATATTTAGAATAGGATGTAGTTAACATTACAAATGGGTATGAAACCCAACAAGTCTTTTTTTTTTTTGAATGAGGACTTGAATATAAAATGTATACTTTTTTTTTTTGAAAAATAAATACAACATTTAGCTTTCCTTTACATAGCTACAACATACATACATCATCTCTTTTCTTAATCTTTTCTGCAACTCAAGTAAAAACTAGCAACTTCTATCTTTCTTTTTCCTTCCCATCCCAAGCAACCTGCAATAAAACATAAGGATTGACCATGGAGTGCTCACCTCCCAGCCTAGGCTTACTAGAAGCCACCCCCGAGCTTGGAGAACCAAGCACTAGACGGGTTACACACATACAACCACAACAAGCAAGGGATAAACACACAACAAACAATTTTCCCAACCAAGGATACACTTCACCACAACTTGTGATGATTTTCCAAGGGTGGAAGTGGACCAAAAACCATTGGGGAGACTGCAAGCATGGAACATCTCAAGCCACCTCATGGCAACCAAATACAACACAAATACATCCCCACATCCTTATGCCCCCCAAAGGCAAATAAGCCATATCATCTCTCCTTGTGACCCCCAAATGCATAAACGAGGCTATGTAGCAAGGGTCACAAAAGAATACCCTTGAGATCACTCTCCTTAAAGGAGAGCCTCTCACCCAATGCTGTCAAACTTCTTCCACCCTGTTAGTGAACAAATTTGCTCTTTGTTTTTAAATGATTAATTTTTAACTCTGTTACCTTCTTCTAAGAACAAATGATTCACTAAACAGTTGGGTAAGCGTTTGTTCAAATCACTTCCCTCTAAATTTTTGCCTAGGTACAACTCCCTATCTAGGTTTTTCACAAACTGGCATTTTTGTTTTTACTTATATCAAAATGAAAAGCTTTTAACCAAAAAGCGTATAAGGCTGCATATTTCATTCTTGGATGAAAGGCTATAACTTTCCTCATATCTCATAAATAATAGAAACTATTTCCTTAATTTTCAAAGTATGTAACTAGAGCAACTGAAACAAAGTTCAATATACTTCTTCCAAATAAAGACGAACAGATTCAAGGAGAATAAATCCACAAGCAAACATGAATCTTTTCCAGAGTAAACAATACATTCAAAGGAAAGAACATCAAAGGACTAATGAAAAACTGCAATGAAATGATCAAATACTATTACTTGATTGGATGAACATATGCAAAGACATGTTATTTATTCGGATTCAAAATACACAGATCTTTCTTCTCCCCAAAAACAATATGATCAGATTTCATATGTATATCTTTATGTAATCAAAGACACAATGATACATTTGCCAATCTTTTTCCACCATAGATCTCAACCATCTGATTCTTTGATTAAGAACAGAAAATATCAAAACAAACACTCAGTTGAAGCTTTCCAAAATCAGTTACTAAAATCTAACCCCTCTACCATCTGATTTACTTAATTTATAGTTTAAACAAGGGGGGTCTCCCTAAAAACTCAACCACTCCTTGATAAAATAGTTATGAAACCAACAGAAAGTATTTTGGGACAGTTGTCCCGAAGTTTTTGCATAACTATGAAAAATGTTTTAAAAATAAAGAAAATTAGCCAATAGTGGATGCATTATGTCATATTTCATCATCATCATCTTCTATGTCTTTGCAAGCGTCATGAGCAGTTGTGAGCTCCTGGATCATTGATTGGTTTGGGACTTTCATCGCATTGAGTTTCGCTTTTGCCACTTCTTTATTCCACTTGTGTTGCACCATCTTCTCTGAGTGCTTTGGCAGTTGATCATTCCCAATGAAAACCATAGATTTGATCCTAGCCACTTTGGTTATATCCTCCAGCGTGAAACTACTCCTAACTCTGATCTTCTCCATGTTCAACCGGAAAGAATTGACTGCTTCTTGTGTGATTGACTCGCAGATTCCTAGCTCCCAGTCATGATTGGGATTAACCACTTTATTATCCTTGACTATACTACTCTGCAAATCTTGGAGTTCATAGACGGAGGTTTTTGCATCTGTAATTACCGACTAAAACGTGAGCACCTGCCACATGATAGTTTTCTTTAGCATGAAAAGTTGGCATTCATCAGCTACCAGCTTAATTGAATGTTTTGTTAGAAATCTGGTAGTTCCATACTCTTCAATTTTGGTAAACAGAGGTAGGACATTTTGCCATTTATGCTCTTCTTTCTCGCATGGTACAAGCTGATTTTGGATTTTAGAAATCAGGCTCTGTACTTCATCACACAACTTCCGTGAGTCGGTAATGTATTTTCACCATCTTTGATTACTTGTTCAATCCACTTTTCAACCGCTTTAGTGATGCTCTTAGCTCATTGAACTTGGCTCATCAACTTCTTGTTTTCCGGAGAAGTTGGGTCAAAATTCTTAGAAGCATGGGATATTGGAATTGCTCCAAGGCAACCAATACCTTTGATGAACTGAGCCAAAACACTTATGTGTCTTTTAAGTTTTCTTTTCTCCCATCCATCCTTCTCTCACCAGGTAAGCATTTTCTTCGCTGACACTTGGAAAAAATGGTTATCTATATCTCTGCTCATCTTTCCCAACTCTACTTTTTTGATTTCAAAATCATCAGAACCGGCCTCTTGGTTCTCATCTTTCAGTTTGTAAGAGGCAATTTCCATCGTCCATTTACCAGTTTCTTCATCATTGTTCAGGTGAGCAGTGGTCTTGAACCTCTTTGGCCTTGGATTCTTCTAAGAGTACTTGGCAACCATCTCTTGAATTGGAATGGTCATAGGAAGAAAGCTTCTTTTCTTGTTCACTGAGGTTGTTAACCATTTAGGGATCACAGCAGAACAAGAAGTTCCTTTAATAATTTTGGGTGGTGGCATCATCGCCACAGACACTATTTTGGAGTCCATAGCACAAGCAACTTCACCATCCAAATCTTCAATTTCAAAGATCTGAGCCTCAAGCATAGCATCTTTTACTCCCATATCCTTGACCTGGTCCATCTTCCTCTAGGCGACACTACGTGATCGAGTATGCCGAGGGGTACTGAAATCTAGAGTTGGGCTAGATCTGCATCTAGGTTGAGTCGACTTGATTTCCTTACCTGCATGAACAGGAGCACTATTAGAAGGATGTTTTGGTGAAGACATACTTCTTGTAGAAAGGGACTTGGTGCTTGGCTTCATTTCTTTCTTTTTAGCCACCCATGCCACAGTTCTTTCCAGAACTCATTCGGTTCTCAATTGTATGTCATCATTTTCCTCCTCATCCCAATTAAATGGGGGCATTTCAGTCTTTGCATGGGCTAAATACCCGGTCCAAACAGTTCAATATAATCTTATTCAAGCCCTTTAATATCTAACCTTATTTGTAAAGAAATAACCTGTTCCAGCACCAATCTCATGTTTTCTCTTTTGAAGACTTCCAGTTCATCTGAATAGTCTTCCCAGAAATCTTCTAACTATGGCATGGGAATATAAGGCATTAAGCCAAGGCTCCATGAAAATCCTTTATTGTCAAACCCTTTTCTTTCAGAATACAGAGAGAAATTAAAATTTCTAAGGTCTGCTCCTATACTTAGTGCATCAGACATTGAATTACAAGATAACACTCCCAATTGTATTGGAAAATGACCTTCCCACTTGTCCTTAGGCTATGCCTTCTTGACCATGGAAGTTAGTTGTCTACATATTTTTGCTAGGACAAAACAATTAGAACATAAATGTGGAAGATTGAAGGGTTCCTCTTCAAAGCCTCCTACTCGTATATAGCAAAAGCATGGGAACTGGATGTAAAAGCTTCCGAACTTCTTAATCAAGGACTGTGCATCATCTAAAATCCGCTTGGCTTTTGTACCCCTCTATTCATGACACATATCACCCAGGAATGCACAGTGTACCCTTCTGAAATCTTGTAGGGCATTGTCCTTTTGTAGCATTGGATAAAACTCATACACCAGGACATCTTCTTCAGTGGGCTGCTTGGGTATACCCGTTAATTCTTTAACACAGGCCAAACAATATAAAAGATACGAGGACATGAAGAAGTTTTGTTGAAATTGCTTGGCTAGACTCAACTATTCTCTCATCGAATCAGCAATTAACTCCACCCAATCTAAATATTGTTTTCCTTCCAAAACTAATTGCACATAGCAATATATCCAATCATCAAAGCTATAAGCTTCGACAAAACCTCTGGCTTGATGCAACAGAAGCAACACATCATGGATATGTGGCAACATGTGGTTCTTGTTAGGATTTTTAGGTAGTCTAGAACCACCTCTCTGAGGGACCTTCAACCAAAACTTCACCACATTATTCTTGTGTCTGGCTCTATCTACATTGAACTCACTAATTGATTAGGTAGGGGAGAAATTAGAAAACTGGTAATCTGGTATCTTGAACACTGAAGCAATCACCTCACGGTTAATGGCAAGAAGGGTTTCACCATTATCCCTTTTAATAGTTTTAGATACAGGGTCATATCTGGCAATACACTCCCGAACCAACTCTAGACAAGGAATTGCTAGAGGAAAGGCTACGGCTTCTAAAAGTGTACTACTCAAAATCTCTATACAAAAAGACTTATCAATAGCCTTGAACACCCTTTCTTTCAAATCTTCAAGGTTCTCACCCTTTAAGTCAGTATCACTAACTATGGCTTCTGTGGACGCCAAGCTAAAAATGTTTACAAACAAGTGCAGGGTGGACTTCATGATTTTAAAAACAAGAAACCTAAATTTGATTGCAGTGAAACCTTTTGTATGAGGAAAAATGCAAGGCAAAACACTAGAGAAAATAAGGAAAGACTCACCTTCACAGTTGTATAATCGGATGATGGCTAGCAGCGAGAAAGACTGTTATCTAGGGATAATATAAACAAAAATCTAGCAACGAGTGGCAAATGCAGAACACAAATGATTTTCAGACCTTATTGAGAAAGGTATTGATACAGACACATTAAATGCAATGATTTCATAATTTCATTCCGAACGCGGCAAATTGATAGATTAGACCCCCGCACGCATGCATTGAATGCATGGTGATGTACTTTAAGAAACTACCAGTTCCCAAAATGTTCACTTCAAAAAAGCCAAAGAATGACATCACTATATAATATGGTTCTGCCTCTCCATATTTAGCAATAAACGTACTTCTCAAAACATTAGAAACCGTGGGACCCACCAACATTGAACCCGTATGAACATCTTGAACCAACTTCTTGAGTGTTCAAGTAGTTCAAGATGTACGCCGCATCAAACTGTTGACCATTTTGCCGTGTTGAACACATTGAACGTATTTGAACCCTTTGAACTCAGTTCAACAAGTTCAACACAAATGTTATATCACCGAACAGGAAAAACTTAGAGAAAACGTTAGTACGAAAAACCTTTTCTGAACACCTTGGAACCTATTGAACCTAAATGAACATCTTGAACCCAGTTTATAATGGTTCGACGTGTTCAAGGAGTACTATGAATTGTCTGAACTTGACTTAAATGACTAGAAAAAGGATTTGAGGTTGTATTAATGACTTGAACCAAGGTAATATGGCATGAACTAGGACTCCAACATAAGAAGGAAAAGATGACCCACTCTCGTCATGAAGAATAAATGACACGGTAACATTGGCTCTGACTGGGGATTGTATTTTTCAAAGGAAAATGCAAAGAACTCACAGACTTTGGTTTTGCAAAACATAAAACAAAAGGGAAAGGGTTAAGGGCACAACCAAAAATACCTAGATTACTATGTACAAGTGACTCAAACACAGGATTTACAATTTATAGAGCTTGAGATCTTGCCCATTGAAGGTATAAGGCATGATCATTCTGTCAGCATAGCTAAGTCTGAATGCATTTTGTCCTACTGCTTCACAAATTCTGAAAGGGCCCTTCCATAATGAATCAAACTTGTCATGAGAACCTTTGGACTCTCTCCCTTTGTCCCATAGCAATACCTCATCTCCTACTAGGAAACCTCTTGGTCGAGCTCCAATGTAAAAAATTCTTTTTACTCAACTCTGATGTTCTGAAATCCTATCCACCATCAAGTCTCTCTCTTCTTCTAACTTTGTCAGATACATGATTCTTTTCTCCAAAGCATTTTGAAAGAAGGAATCTTCCACTACTATTTGCAGCTTGGTTGCTGATAACTCCAGAGGCAAAGACAGTTTCGCTCCTACACCATACACAAGTTCAAAAAGTGTCATTCCAATGGCCCTCTTGGGTGTGGTTCTGTCCACCCATAAAGGCTCATATAACTTCTTATGCCAATTCCTAGCACTCTCATCAACTAACTTCTTCATCATGACTATCAAATTCTTGTTGCTAGATTCGGCCAAACCATTGCCCTATGGAAAACAATCAGAAGAATGTGAGAGGGAAATCTGATGATCATAGCAAAACAAATTCAACTCTTCGAAGGAGAAATATGACACATTATCTGTCACAATTTTCTGGGGTACTCCAAAATGAACTAGGATATAATCCATGAGAAAACTACACACAATCTCTAAGTTAGCCTTTTTGGTGGGAATGGCCTCTACCGACTTAGTAAAGTAGTCAGTTGCTGTCAAAATATACATGTGACCCGCACTGGAATGAGGCTTTATTGGGCCTATGAAATCAATGCCCCACTGCGTGAAAGGTTCATCTATCACTACAGGCCTTAGAGGTAGTGCTGCTAAATGTGGCTTCCCAGAAAACAATTGACATTTTTCGCATTCTTTTACATGAATATAGGCATCCCGAAACATGTCAGGCCAATAAAAGCAATTTCTCAGAATTTTGAAAGTAGTAATAGATGATGAGAAGTGTCCACCACAAACCTCTCCATGATAAGCTTCTAGGAGCTTTTTCTATTGAGGTTTATCTACACACCTTAGGTATGTTCCATCTAAACCCTTTTTGTATAGAACATCCTGCCAAATTACATACTTTACAGCTTTTAATTTTAAATTCCTTTGTTCTTTAGCCGACAGATGATTTGGGAAACTACCATAAGTTAAATAGTAGGCCACATCAGAGAACCAAGTATCCTGCAATCCGACAAAAAGAGTTAATGGTAACTCCGCTTCAGTTTCCACCTCATTTTCTGCTATCAACCTGCATAAGCCCTGCCCTTTAATTGTCCTCGTAGGGCAAATATCTAAGTCATACTCCTGGATTTTTGTCACCCATGTTGCTCTCCTATTTAGTCCAACCTCTTGCTGAGTCAAAATGCTTTTCACGGCTGAATCTGGAACAAAGACTACAGAGTGAGAATGTAGGATATAGTATCGAAACTATTTCATGGCTTTTACAACAGCATATGCATGCTTCTCCATAGGTGAATATTTGAGCTCATGGTTCTTGAGTGGAGTACTCATGAACGCTATAGGCATTTCAACCCCATGTTCATCCAACTACAATAGAATCCCAGACATAGTATGGTCTGATGCATAACAATACAGAATGAAGTCCTTTGTGAAATCTGGATTAACAAGAGTGGGCGCATTTGCAACTGATCCTTTAATTTTCTCAAAAGCATTTTTGGCCTCTTCAGTTCACTTAAAAGGATTTTGCTCACTTAGCAAACCAACAATGTGTTTTGTGGTCTCAGCAAACTCTGGAACAAATCTTCTTAAGAAATTCACTTGACCAAAGAACGATCTTACTCCAGTCTGGCTAGAGGGTAAACTAAGACGTTGAATTGCATTAACCCTCTCGGGATCAATCTTGACTCCCTCTTTTGAGACAATATGTCCTAACAATTTGCCCTTCGTGATGCAAAAAACTGATTTCTTAGGATTCAAAGAAATCCCATGTTCACGGCAACACTGGAATACTGCACTCAAATCCCAAAAATGATCTATCCTTTTTTTTGAAAACACCGTGAGGTCATCTAGATAAACTACAATTATTCTATCTCGGAAATCCTTGAAAGAGGAATCCATAGCCCTTTGAAAAGTGGCTCTGACATTTATTAAACCAAAAGGTATGCAGTTGTATGCGAATGTTCCCCATGGAGTGATGAACGTCATCTTGTGCTGCTCATGTTAAACTATAGATATCTGGTTATAACCAGAAAAACCATCCAACATCGACATCATCTCTGACCCGAACATTGTCTGTAAAATGTGATCCATATTTGGTAAGGCGTAGTTGTCCTTTAGGCTTGCTTGATTCAAATTTTGAAAATCAACACAGATACAAATTTCCCCATTTTTCTTTCTTATGGGCACAATGTTAGCTACCCAGGTGGAATGGTGGATTGGATATATGATTCGGGCCTTAAGCATTTTCTCAACTTCCTTAGAAATTGCATCCGCCATGATGGGGTTGAAATTCCTCAATTTTTACCTAAAAGGAGAGATGCCTGGCTTCAACGGAGTCTGATGTTGAAAATGTCCATTTCTAAACTCCTTCAAGTCATCATAAGACCAAGCAAAAACATCAATGTATTCCTTAAGCAGTGTGCCAAGTGCTCTCTTTTCCTCCACAGAACAACACATGTCGATTGTCACTTCTTTTGGATTAGCTTCATCTCCCAAATTTACCTTCTCACAATTTCCTTTCCCATCATCCTTGGGAACTTTGTTACCTATGAATGCATCATCTCTGGTGAAAAATCTCTCCAGTGTCACTAATCCCTTTGGAATCTTGTTACTTTTGAGATGAATAAAGCTATTTGTAGGATCTACCTCTGGGTCTAGACTAAACTCTTTGCAAACATTCTCAGAGCCTTCAAAATATGACTGAGAAAATGATTGAGCACATTCTAGGAAATCCTTGATCTATGCATCTACATCAAAAACCTGCCAATGATCTACATTATCAAGAACACTGGGCCTATAGATCATTTCAATCCTATATGAGTTATCTTTAAAATCTGGATGTGGTAATAAAAGTGAGGCTGACACGGCCAATGAATCTGCTCTACTATTTTGCTCCCTTGGAATTGCTTCAATTGAGAAGGCATCAAAGGATTCTAACTCATCCCAAACTCTATTCCTGTAATGCCTCAACCTGTCATTCTTAACCATATAGACATTCCTCACCTGCCTAACGATCAACTCTGCATCACCTTTGACTTTAAGCAACTTAATTCCTTTACATTTAGCCTCACTTAATCCCATTAATAGTGCCTCTTATTCAACAGTATTATTAGTGTTCTTAAAATCCAACTTGAAGGAAAAGGGGAAAATATTACTAGTTGGTGATAGCAAAACCACCCTTGCTCCAGAACAAGAGTTAGCGCAACTTCCATCAAACTCCATCTGCCATAGTCCATCAAGTTCATTAGCTGCCTCATCCATTTTCTTTTGACCAGGTGCAAGAACAAGATAGTTTCCAAACTCACACTCTTGAAATAGAATCTGGGCTTTGGGATTATCTGAGGGAAAAACAGTATACTTATTTTTGGGCTTAGGTTCAAGCTTGATTTTCTGATTTCCAAGGGGAATAATGGTTTCAGACTAGTCCATTTTGATTTTGCCTCCAAGATCTTTGCAAAATGTCCTACTCAGAAGCATTCCATAACTCGCCAGAATATCAGCAACCAGTATAGTTAATCTTACTCCTTTGTTTGGGCATGCTGCCAACACTTCCTGGATGTCCTTCACCTGACCAATAAGAGGAACCTATTTTCCATCCATTGAAAAGCATCTCCCAAACATTTTAGTGAGGGTCAAACCTAAAGATTTAGCCACAAAAGAAGGCATTATGTTGTCTAAAGCCCCTGAATCAATTATGCAATTACTTAACTTTTGGCCATTTAGGAGAAGGGAAATATAGAAAGGTTCAGGTTTCAAAATCTCAACCTCATGCCTAGACCTTATATCATGAAAAGCACAGGGATTTGCCAGATTAGCTAATGAGCAGGGGATAGATGAAGACCCTTATGCAGCAGCTAAATCACTATTTTCCATACATCCATGTACTTGAGACTCCGAAAAGGAATCCCCTTTAACATATTTGACCAATTTATCTAACTCTTTTGGGTTAAGCTTTAAATACTCAGTGGTAGGAAGTTGAACAGTAGAGGCCTTGCAGAATTCTATGATATCAAAGGAGGAAGAAGAGGAAGAGCTCTTATGATCTTCATGGTTCCTTTGCAAAATCTTAACCTCAGGAACCTTTGAAAAACTATTACCTAGGAGATCTTTGCCTTTGAAATTGTTTCCAGAAGGGTTCACAAAGGAAGAAGGCTGGGAGGTTCATTGATTCCTTATTAGAATCGCACATGAAGAACCTTCAAGATTTGCCAAAATGTTACTACCCTTTTCTGAATCTAACTCATATTCGAGGTAGAATGTTCCAGATTCACCAGGTGCCTCTTGAATTCTTTCTGCTTCAATGAACTCTCCTAATTCATCCTTTGTGTTTTGCATCTGAACATGTCTTATCATATTAGGACATGAAACCCCATCATGATCAGTGGTAAGATGAAATGAACACATGACACCTTTGTCAGGAGGTGTCTCTATCTGTAATCTTTGTGGAGCTATAGGAAGTTGCAATGGTCATCCATAGTTATATTGATTTGAAGTTCTCTTGCTTATATCTTGATAAGGTTGTGGATAAGAGTTTCCACGCTTAGGTATCTGCCTCTTTAAAGCAATCATATCATTGACAAGCCGCTAAACAACCAGATTAGTAGAGGACGTAGAAGCTTGAGATTGTCCCTGAGGAGTTTGTACATCTTTCCTCCATTTGCCAGCTATTATCAGATCATTTTTAAGCTCTATAGCCTCATTTTGTGCAATCTCTAGGTCTACCGGCCTACTTCTTCTGAAGTGAAATCCTACGTCAGGTGGCATGGAATTTACAAAGAAACATCACTGATTATCTGCAGTTGGTCTCTTGGCTTGAGGAATTTTGTGAATAATCTTATTGTATCTTGCCACATAATCCCTCATCGACTCATGAATTTCCTTCTTCATCTATGTGAGTTGAGCTAGTAACGTGTGTTCATCATCAGTGCTTTGGAATATTTTTTCAAAAGTAGTTTTCATTGTTTGCTAGTTAGTTATGGATCCTGCTTACAGCTGACTAAACCATTCTGCTACCCCTTCGGTGAGGGTTTGGACAAAGAGCCTAACAACCATGTCCTCATATTGGACTGTTAGGATTCTAGTTGCTACATTAAAAGAATTCAAATGCTCTTCAACTGAAACTTTCCCGTCACCTTTATATTTGGGTAAAACATCCTTTGCTCCTTTTGGTAGTGGATTATGGGCTGCGAGAGCAAGAGGTGCAATAGCTGCACCCTAGGGTTGAGCCATAATGAACACTGGATGAATGGTTACAAGAGGAGGGGCTTGAATTCCAGTAAGTGTTAGTGCTTGCCAAGGGGAAGAAGAAGATATAGGGGTAACTCTGATAGGAGATGAAGGTATGCTTTTGGCCTTCCTTCTAGGAGTAAAACTTGGGGTGAATGACAGATTTTGCCATTCTTCAAAACAGTTATCAATTACTACTTCTCTTCTTTGTGCTCTAGTATATGGACGAGAATCTAGGATGATTATTTGTAGGAAAACTAGGTTACTTCAAATAAGACTCAATCTCAACAATCCTCCTACACTCCAAACACTTTTTCTTATTATCGGCTCACGTTTATGACATACTGGTCTATTGAAAAAAATTTGGTTTTCTCTTTGTGTCTCTCCCCAGCAGAGTCACCAAAAATCTGTTAGTGAACAGATTTTCTCTTTTTTTTTAAATGATTAATTTTTAACTCTGTTACCTTCTTCTACAAACAAATGATTCACTGAACAGTTGGGTAAGCATTTTTTCAAATCACTTCCCTCTAAATTTTTGCCTAGGTACAGCTCCCTATCTAGGTTTTTCACAAAAAGGCATTTTTGTTTTTACTTATATCTAAATGAAAAGCTTTTAACCAGAAAGCATATAAGGCTGCATATTTCATTCTTGGATGAAAGGCTATAACTTTCCTCATATCTCATAAATAATGGAAACTATTTCCTTAATTTTCAAAGTATGTAACTACAGCAACTGAAACAAAGTTCAATATACTAATTCCAAATAAAGACGAACAGATTCAAGGAAAATAAATCCACCCACAAACATGAATCTTTTCCAGAGTAAACAATACATTCAAAGGAAAGAGCATCAGAGGAATAATGAAAAACTGCAATGAAATGATCAAATACTGTTACTTGATTGGATGAACATATGCAAAGACATGTTATCTATTCAGATTCAAAATACACAGATCTTTCTTCTCCCCAAAAACAATATGATCAGATTTCATATGTATATCTTTATGTAATCAAAGACACAATGATACATTTGCCAATCTTTTTCCACCACAGATCTCAACCATCTGATTCTTTGATTAAGAATAGAAAATATCAAAACAAACACTTAGTTGAAGCTTTCCAAAATCAGTTACTAAAATCTAACCCCTCTACCATCTGATTTACTTAATTTATAGTTTAAACAAGGGAGGTCTCCCTAAAAACTCAACCACTCCCTGATAAAATAGTTATGAAACCAATAGAAAGTATTTTGGGACAGTTGTCCCAAATTTTTTGCATAACTATGAAAAATGTTTTAAAAATAAAGAAAATTAGCCAATAGTGGATGCATTATGTCATATTTCATCATCATCATCTTCTCCGTCTTTGCGAGTGTCATGAGCAGCTATGAGTTCCTGGATCAGTGATTGGCTTGGGACTTTCATCGCATTGAGTTTCACTTTTGCCACTTCTTTATTCCACTTGTGTTACACCATCTTCTCTGAGTGCTTTGGCAATTGATCATTCCCAATGAAAACCATAGATTCGATCCTAGCCACTTTGGTTATATCCTCTGGCGTGAAACTACTCCTAACTTTGATCTTCTCCATGTTCAACTAGAAAGACTTGACTACTTCCTGTGTGCTTGACCCACAGATTCCTAGCTCCCAGTCATGATCGGGATTAACCACTTTATTATCCTTGACTATATTGCTCTGCAAATCTTGGAGTTCATAGATGGAGGTTTTTGCATCCATAATTACTGACTGAAAGGTGAGCACCCACCACATGATAGTTTTCTTTAGCATGAAAAGTTGGCATTCATTAGCTACCAGCTTAATTGAATGTTCTATTAGAAATCTGGTAGCTCTCCATACTCTTTGATTTTGGTAAATAGAGGTAGGACATTTTGCCATTTATGCTCTTCTTTCTCCCATGGTAGAAGCTGAATTTGGATTTCAGAAATCAGGCTCTTTGCTTCATCACATAACTTTCGGGAGTCGGTAATGTATTTTTCACCATCTTTGATTACTTGTTCAATCCACTTTTCAACCGCTTCAATGATGCTCTTAGGTTGTTGAACTTGGTTCATCAACTTCTTGTTTTCCGGAGAAGTTGGGTCAAAATTCTCAGAAGCATGGGATATTGGAATTGCTCCAAGGCAACCGATACCTTCGATGAACTGAGCCAAAACACTTATGTGTCTTTTAAGTTCTCTTTTCTCCCGTCCATTCTTCTCTGACTGGGTAAGCATTTTCTTCACTGACACTTGGAAAAAATGGTTATCTATATATCTGCTCATCTTTCCCAACTCTACTTTTGTGATTTCAAAATCATCAGAACTGGCCTCTTGGTTCTCATCTTTCGGTTTGTAAGAGGCAATTTCTGTCGTCCATTTACCAGTTTCTTCATCATTTTTTAGGTGAGCAGTGGTCTTGAACCTCTTTGGCCTTGGATTCTTCTTAGAGTACTTGGCAACCATCTCCTGAACTGGAATGGTCATAGGAAGAAAGCTTCTTTTCTTGTTCACTGAGGTTGTTAACCATTTAGGGATCGCAGTGGAATAAGAAGTTCCTTCAATCATTTTTGGTGTTGGCATCATTGCCATAGTCACTGTTTGGGAGTCTAGAGCACAAGCAACTTCACCACCCAAATCTTCAATTTCAAAGATTTGAGCCTAAAGCACGACATCTTTTACTCCCATATCCTTGACCTGGTCCATCTTCCTCTGGGTGACACTACATGATCGAGTATGCCGAGGGGTACTAAAATCCAGAGTTGGGCTAGATCTGCATCTAGGCTAAGCCGACTTGATTTCCTTACCTTCATGAATAGGAGCACTGTTACAAGGACATTTTGGTGAAGACATACTTCTTGTAGAAAGGGACTTGGCACCTGGCTTCATTGCTTTCTTTTTAGCCACCCATGCCACGGCTCTCTCCAGAACTCGTTCGGTTCTCAATTGTATGTCATCATATTCCTCCTCATCCCAATTAATTGGGGGCAATTCAGTCTCTGCATGGGCTAAATACCCTGGTTCAAACAGTTCAAGATAATCTTCTTCAAGCCCTTTAATATCTAACCTTATTTGCAAAGAAATAACTTGTTCCAGCACCAATCTCATGTCTTCTCTTTTGAAGACTTCAAGTTCATCTGAATAGTCTTCCCAGAAATCTTCTAACTATGGCGTGGGAAGATAAGGCATTAAGCCAAGGTTCCGTGAAAATCCTTTATTGTCAAACCCTTTTCTTTCAGAATACAGAGAGAAATTAAAATTTCTAAGCTCTGCTCCTATACTTAGTGCATCAAACATTGAATTACAAGATAACACTCCCAATTGTATTGGAAAATGACCTTCCCTCTTATCCTTAGGTTGTGCCTTCTTGACCGTGGAAGTCAGTTGTCTGCATATTTCTGCTAGGACAAAACAATCAGAAAAGAAATGCAGAAGCTTGAAGGGTTCCTCTTCAAATCCTCCTATTTGTATATAGCAAAGGCATGGGAACTAGATGTAAATGCTTCTGAACTTCTTAATCAATGATTTTGCATCATCTAAAATCCGCTTGGCTTTTGTACCCCTCAGTTCATGACACATATCACCCAACAATGCATTGTGTACCCTTTTGAAATCTTGTAGGGCATTGTTGTTTTGCAGCATTGGATAAAACTCGTACACCGGGACATCTTCTTCAGTGGGCTGCTTGGGTATACCCATTAATTCTTTAACACAGTCCAGACAGTATAAAAGATACGAGGACATGAAGAAGTTTTGTTGAAATTGCTTGGCTAGACTCAATTGTTCTCTCATCGAATCAGCAATTAACTCTGCCCAATCCAAATATTGTTTTCCTTCCAAAACTAATTGCACATAGCAATATATCCAATCATCAAAGCTATAAGCTTCGATAGAACCTCTGGCTTGATGCAATAGAAGCATCACATTGTGGATATGTGGCAACATGTGGTTCTTGTTAGGATTTTTAGGTAGTCTAGAACCACCTCTCTGAGGGACCTTCAACTAGAACTTCGCCACATTTTTCCTGTGTCCAGCTCTATCTGCATTGAACTCACTAATTGACTCGGCAAGGGAGAAATTAGAAAACTAGTAATCCGGTATCTTGAACACTGAAGCAATCACCTCACGATTAATGGCAAGAAGGGTTTCACCATTATCCCTTTTAATAGTTTTAGATACAGGGTCATATCTGGCAATACACTCCCGAACCAACTCTGGACAAGGAATTGTTGGAGGAAATGTTGCGGCTTCTAAAAGTGCACTACTCAAAATCTCTATACAAAAAGACTTATCAACAACCTTGAACACCCTTTCTTTCAAATCTTCAAGGTTCTCACCCTTTAAGTTAGTATCACTAACTATGGCTTCTATGGATGCCAAGCTAAAAACGTTTCCAAACAAGTGCAGGGTGGACTTCATGATTTCAAAAACAAGAAACCTAAATTTGATTGTAGTGAAACCTTCTATATGAGAGAAAATGCAAGGGAAAACACTAGAGAAAATAAGGAAAGACTCACCTTCATAGTTGTATAATCAGACGATGGCTAGCAGCGAGAAAGACTCCTATCCAGGGATAATATAAACAAAAATCCAACAGTGAGTAGAAAATGCAGAACACAAATGATTTTCATACCTTATTGAGAAAGGTATTGATACAGAAACATTAAATGCAATGATTTCGTAATTTCATTCCGAACGCGGCAAATTGATAGATTAGACCCCCGCACGCATGCATTGAATGCATGGCGGCATACTTTAAGAAACTGCCAGTTCCCAAAACATTCACTTACTTCAAAAAAGCCAAAGAATGACATCACTATACAATATGGTTCTGCCTCTCTGTATTTAGCAATAAACGCACTTCTCAAAACATTAGAAACCGTTGGACCCACCATCATTGAACCCGTATGAACATCTTGAACCAACTTCTTGAGTGTTCAAGTAGTTCAAGATGTACGCCGCATCAAACTATTGACCATTTTGCCGTGCTGAACACATTGAACATATTTGAACCCTTTGAACTTAGTTCAACAAGTTCAACACAAATGTTATATCACCGAATAGGAAAAACTTTATTAAAGAGCCGTTGCAAAAACTTAGAGAAAACATTAGTACGAAAAACCTTTTCTGAACACCTTGGAACCTATTGAACCTAAATGAACATCTAGAACCCAGTTTAGAATGGTTCGACGTGTTCAAAGAGTACAATGAATTGTGTGAACTTGAATTAAATGACTAGAAAAAGGATTTGAGGCCGCATTAATGACTTAATATGGCATGAACTAGGACTCCAACATAAGAAGGAAAAGATGACCCACTCTCATCATGAAGAATAAATGACGCATTAACACACCCCAAGACCATCCTACTCCCCCAATAGTAGGAGGCCTTGGATACTCCCAATACAAGAAATGCATAAAAGAAATGAAGGGGAAATCACATTTTCTTTCACAAAGTAAAATCCAAATAAACAACACTTTCATACAAGCATTTCTTCAAACATGTATATGCAACATAAACAAAAAGAGAGTAAGAACCAACCTTAATTTGCCTAAAGGTTTTGATAGATCTAGTTGGGGATGAGCATCCCAAATCCACACAATCTTTTCACCAACACTTGGCCAAAATTCTATCCTACAACTATTCTTCAAAATTGTATAATCTCCAACAATGGAGAGTGGGTGATTAACTCACTAAGTCCCTAATCCTTGTCTAAGAAGGCCTCTCTCACTCTTCCCAACCCCTTGGATAGAGTGAGAGTTCCCATTGGTTGGTCTTCCCAACCTCTTACATGTTGCTAAAATTGGAAAGAGAAAAGGTAAGAGAGGATGGGGAAGAGAGTCTGACATCAAAAGGGAAGGTTGTCTATCCTAGGAGGAACCTTCTAAGTTGAATTTTCGCTCACCTTGGGAAAACCACTTTTTGAGGTGACTAAATAGTCACATGGGAGTAGTCACATGCTTAAAAATACCCCTAACCCATAGGTATACCCTTTGGACCTTTGGAAAAGCCCTAAAACTAACCCTAGGAGTCCAGTTGACCCCTTAGAAACCCAACTTAAGTTAACCTACGGGTCAAACCTGAGTTGACCACTTCTAAGACTCCCTACCCAAGGCAAATTTGGGACCACACTCAAATGTTTGGAATGGGCTTTGGTAGAAACAAACTCCCTCCAAGAGACAAGTCAAAATCAATGACACTAATCAGCACGTGTCAAGTGACACAATAAAATACATTATAAAAATTACACATGGAATTTGTCTTTTGTTGGATTTTCACAAATTAATAAAATCAATTTAACACACATGCATCATTTACTTTCACAAATAAAATATGATACAAACGGGGTGTTATCTTTCCAAATAGACAACCCCTGGCCTTACAAACGTACATAGGTCTAGGTTTGGTTCTCCATAATATTTCCATGGTCACATGGATAATTTTCTTGCGCATCTCAATTTACACATTAGTAATTCCAAATAACCACATATATTATTAAACACAAGAATTTGAATACACATTGAACACTCATACAATTGACAGTAATAAATCAATATCTCATATATCCCAATTAATCCACATAAGCAATTATCATAATCCTCAAAATTTGATCCATTCATAATACATGCATCCTATTTCTATCATCATAATGAAATCCTGCAAATCCAATAATGACATACATCATCTCAAAGTAATTCTATTCTAGCATCATATAAAGTTTCATATCCATAATGCATAAAAATGAAGCATCAATGTCCATCAATGTTCTCCAAATCATGGAATCATATAAGTTCTAATCCATAATGCATAAAAATAAAGCATCCATAATAGTCTCATCATGAAAATAACAGAAATGCTAGGATGAGTCAAGGTAGGGCCTCACACCCTCCCCCTCTAGGCATGAACTTCCTCTTGGAGTTCATCAAAAAGGTGGGGGTACTATGATCTCATACATGCTGCATCCTCCCATGAAGTTGTAACCTCATCATAGCAATCCCACTAGACCCTAACTTGGTCTAGCTCTCAACCTCAAAGGGCTAGCGTTCGATGTGCCAAAATATGAATGGGCTCCAAAGCTAGCTGCCTGTCCGACTTCACCTGCAAGGCATCTCAATCTAAAATATGAGACTCATCATAGATATATTTCCTCAAAATGATACATGAAACACATCGTGGATGCATGACAGGCTAGGTGGCAATGCTAAATAATAGGCAACTGGTCCTATCCTCTCAAGGATCTCAAATGGTCCTACAAATCGAGGTGCGAGCTTAGAACCCTTTCCATAATGGATTGGACTCTTATGCAGTTGCACTCTCAAGAAGACTCTATCCCCAACCATGTAGCTACGATCTATCCTCTTCGCATCTACATACTTCTTTTGTCTATCTTGTGCCTCTCTAAGATGCTGCCTAATCAAATCCACCTGCTGCTCCATATCCTGAACTATCTCAGGACCAATAGCAATTATGTCCTCTATGCGGTCCCAACTCAACGGTGTCCTACAAGGTCTGCCATATAATGCCTGATAGGGTGGCATCCCCAAAGATGTGTGGTGCCCATTGTTATAGGAAAACTCCACTAAGGGAAGGTACTCTTCCCATCTGGTCTGGTGATCCATGACGTACATGCAAAGCATATTCTCTAACACCTGATTAACCCTCTCTATCTGACCATCCATTTCTAGATGATAGGTTGTACTGAAATTGAGCTTGGTACCCATAGTTGCCTATAATGCCTTTCAAAAGGAAGAAGTGAAGAGGGAATCCCTATCAGAAATAATCTTGTGTGGAATTCCATGAAGTCTAACAATGTCTCGCAAGAACACCTATGCTACTGCTGGTGTTGTGAAGGTGGTCCGAACTGGTGAAAAGTGGGCCACTTTGGTCAACTTGTCAACCATCACCAAGATGGCATTATGGTGACGAGATGACATAGGGAGGCCAATAATTAATTTCATGGATATAGTATCCCACTTCCAGTTTGGTATAGCATGAGATTGGAGCAACCCACTTGGATGGCGGTACTCCACCTTGACTCTCTGACACTCAAGGCATTGGGCTACTAACTCACCAATAAGCTGTCCTGGCCAATGATATAACTATCTCAAGTCTGCATGCATCTTCTTAACTCTGGGATGTGCTGCATAGGGATCTCTATGAGCCTCCATGATAATGAACTCCCGCAATCCCCTGGAAAAAGGTACATAGATGCACCCTCTATGGAATAATAATCCATCGGACTCTAAGGAATAATCCACATATTTCCCTTCTAAAGTTTCCTAAGATTGTATAGCCTGGCAAACCTCTAAATACCATCCATCCTCTGGCAACTGCTGCATTATCCGATCTCTCAAGTTTGTGCCCATAGATATGGTGTATACCTCATGACGTCTCCTACTCAAAGCATCTGCAACTACGTTTTTTTTCCCTTTGATGTAGTGAACGTCAAAATCATACTCGCACAAGAATTCCATCCATCTCCTCTGACGTGCATTAAGATTTGGCTGTGTGAATATGTACTAAAGGCTTTGATGGTCTGAATGAAGCTCAAAATGATGACCCAAAAGGAAATGTCTCCACCTCACAAGTGCATGTACTACTACTACAAGCTCAAGGTCTTGAGTAGGGTAATTAAGCTCGTGAGTCTTAAGTTTCCTAGACTCAAAAGCTATAGCTCTACCATCTTGCATAAGGACTGCTCCTAAACCCTCTAGGGAAGCATCTGTGCAAACCATGAAGTCAGCTGAGGGATCTGGTACTACAAGGATAGGTGCGCTAGTGAGTTCCTTTTTATGTTCCTGAAAGGCCTTCTTGCACTTCTTCATCTACTCAAATTTCTTCCCTTTACACTGAAGAGAAGTAATAGGATGTGCGACTCTAGAGAATCCCTCAACAAAACGTCGATAATAACCTGCTAAGCCCATGAAGCTCCTGACCTCTATCACACTGGTTGGTGTTGGCCAATCCATAATGGCTCTAATCTTTGATGGGTCAACTGAGATCCCATCACCAGATATAACATGACCAAGGTACTTGACCTCTATTCTAAAGAAAGCACACTTCGACAAACTACCATACAACTGATTATCCCTCAAACACTGCAAAACCTGTCTCAGGTGCTCCTCATGCTCCTTCTGATTTCGTGAATATATCAATATGTCATTGAGAAACACAATCATGAAATGGTCAAGGAATGTGCAGAATACTCCATTCATGAGACTCATGAAAACAGTTGGGGCATTCGTAAGACCGAATGGAACCACGGTGAACTCATAGTGGCCATATCTAGTGCAAAATGTGGTCTTGTGGATATTGCTATCCACTATCCTCAACTGATGGTACCCTGACTTCAGATCAATTTTGGAAAATACTTTAGCACCCTTAAGTTGGTTGAATAAATCATCGATCGTGGGCAAAGCATATCGATTCTTGATGGTCACTTTGTTCAACTAATGGTAATCCATGCATAATCAGAGAGATCCATCCTTCTTCTTCATGAAGATGACTGGTGCACCCCAAGGGGATACACTAGGATGAATGTGGCCCTTCTCTAGGAGTTCCTCAAGCTACATCTTGAGCTCATTAAGCTCATTTGTGGTCATCCTATATGGTGCTCTCAAAACTGGCTTGAATCCTAGTACAAGGTCTATATGAAAATCAATCTCTTTACGAGGCGGCATACTGGGTAACTCTGAAGGAAATACATCTGAAAATATCTTAAGGATAGGATGGTCATCAATAGATGGTTCCTTTTTGTCTTCTTCTTCTCTATCACTAATGATGATGGCAAATAACTAGCATCCCTTTCGCATGCTCTGCTTAAGCTACATTGCGGAAATCATACGAAGAGACACGGGCCTCTAAATCCCAATGATTACTATGGGAGAACCATGATCATCCTCACATTCGATCTTTTTCAGGTGAAAATCCATCTTAGCTCTGTGGGCATAAAGCCAATCCATGCCAAGTATGATGTCATATGATCCAAGTGGTGTAACTCTAAGGTCTACTAAAGTGGTGATATTACCAATCTGAAGCTGACATTCCCTAACCTCTAATTCCACTGACACTCTAGCCCCTGAAGCTAACTCCACTTCCCAACTGACCTGTTATCTAATTGCCACTAGCCCGCAATGCTCCACAATCAATGGAGATATAAAAGAGTGAGTAGAACCTGAATCAAATAATATAGATACACCGCTACCTCTGATCATACCTACAACCTCAATAACCATGGCCTGATGCTCTACCTAGCGATTTTCAACTGTTGTGAAGACCCTATGGGACTTGCCGATATCCCCAACTGTCAGCTCTGATGCTGCCATCCTCTAACTACTCACCGTCTGACCCTGAGGAATCTCTCTCACCATGTTTCCCCTAGCTCCACATGTGAAGCAAGTGCCACGTGCCTGAAACTGCACGCCCTGTGGTCTGGAGAAAGACTGTCCCCCTATTCTACTAGAACCACTGTACCCACCCCTAGAGGACTGCTGAGTCCTCGCCGGAGGTGTGTAAGGAACCAGAGATCGTTGATCTCGCCTCTGACCTAAGACTGCCACAGCTTGGGCTTTATGCCCTGCTGACTCTGCGGAGGCCTTTGCATCTAGTTCTACTGTGGCTGCTACAGAGGAGGGGGTTTGGAGAACCCCGATGTTTGTCTGTTGTTACCCTTCCAATGGGGTTTTTGAAATCTGTAAGTTTGGGGTATAGGGTTTCAGTTCTGGGACTGATCCCTAGAGTCTTGAGGCCTGACCTGAGTCTCCTTTGCTATCAAGGCCTTCTCCATGGCAACCCGAAGGCTCCCTGGAGTAGCCATCCTCACTGGTCCTGCTATGCTAGCATTTAGCCCTCTGATAAATTGGTTGATGAGAAGCTTCTCATCTTTTAGGTAGTCCATGTATGGTAAGAGCTCGAAAAACTTTCTCTCATATTGGGTCACTAAAAGACCCTTATGTTGGAGGTCATGGAACTCATCCACCCTATGCTGTTTGTAGTGCTCTGATAAGTACCTCTCCCTGAATCTCTCTATGAAAATCTCCCATGTGAGAGTATCTACCACTAAGCCACACTTATATTCCTCCCGTCTCCACCATGTGGAGGCCATTCCTCTCAATAGGTAGACTGCTACACATGCCTTTAGATTGCTCTCATAGGAGCGCAATGCAAAGCACCTATCCAAGCTCAAAAGTCATGCCTCTGCTTCTACCCCGTCGGTAGATCCCCCAAAAGATGGTGGCTAAAGGCGCATAACCTCCCTGATTAGATCCCCTAGATCCCGACGTACCCTCTCATAATACACTGGTGCTACTACTAGACGTGGTTCTGGTAGGTGAACGGACTTAGGCTCATGCCTAGCCTGACTCTCTACGGGATTAGGAGGTGGACTCCTACTCCATTCCCATTCTACTATTCTATGGCTCCCTGAGTTCTGGTTTTCAACATGATGATCCATTGCCGGAAGCCTATCCTGGACTATGCCAATCAGGTTCTGTAGAGCTAACAAGATGTCTCAGTTTGGGTCAACCAACCTTTCGGGAGGAGCCTCTGGATTCCCTTCCGGAACCGATTCCTCCCTATCGGCCTCTTCGCGTGCCATGCATTCATGCCTAGGGCCTCTACCACGTTTGCAAGCTTGTCGCGTAGTTGGAGGCATCCTTAAGAGAAAATAAAATAAAATAAAATAAATAAATAATTTTTGGAGGAAATTTCAATTTATTTAAAATTAACTATAATAAAAGTAAATATAATTTAATTAATTACAAAAAATTAAAGTGAAACATAATGGAGAAAGGTTCCTAGTGTTGGAAACTTGGCTCTGATACCAAAATGTCATGCCCAAAATTTTGGGCACAAACGGAATAAATTTTTTTTTTAAAACTTAACCTAATAAAACTAAATTTGCTAAATAATGCATTAACAAGTCTTGTCTTAACTAAGTTTGGTTTTCTTTTCAACTAATAGTAAACTATATATTAGAACAAGTAAGCGAGATAATCTAAATTAAATACGGAATATTAATTCTCCAAAGAAATTATTATTATCTCTTCAAATAATACATAATAATAATTTCGTTTAAACAAAAGGCTCTAAATAAGTTTGCAAGAGATTTTATTAATCTCAAATAGCCTATTAATTGCCTAGGAATTAAATTAATTGTCCCTAGCACCTAGCTTTATAAAACCTATTATTTATTTTAACAATAATTATAATTTGTCTAAAATATGACTCTAGGGTCAATTAATCCCATAGTGCAATTGTGCTTTAAAATTTTATTAAAGTTGGCCAATAAAATTTATCTTCTAAGGCTAACTATTTCCAAGTATTTATTTTTATTCCCCCATAAAAATTCAAACCCAAAAAGGGTTCTAAAACTAGCTTTTAATTAAAGCCCTAAGAAAAACTCTACTTAATAACAAAAGTAATTTCACTAATTGAATAAATAATCCAATCAAAATCTAAATTTATAAGTCATTTTTATATATGTGACTACATATATAACTATGTGCTATTACTTCAAGAAGATATAACAATATATATAAATATATATATATATATATATATATATATCAATATATTTATATATATACATATATATAAATATATATATATATATATATATCAATATATTTATATATATACATATATATAGGTATATCTAACAATATAAGAGATTATAAAGAGTTGATAAATAAAATAATAATCTTGTTCAAAGTCTATGGGGATACCTTATTCAAAATTCGAATAGGGTTTCCCCATCTTTTTTTTTTATATTAATAAAAAATGAAACCCTAACTTCTCCTTTATTTCTTCTACACATCTCACACATATTTTTTTTTTATAATATTATATATGTATGTTTTGCCCTAACCTGAAAATTGGGTTAGGGCATGTGTGTGTGCAGGATTGAGAAAGGGGGTCGAAGCCATGGCGGATCTACCAAGGGAGCGGCATTTTTTGTTTTGTTTAAGACACAGGGGCTAGTCGAGGGTTAGACCACAGACCACGTAGGGGCGCCTAGGCGCCACTACGGGTCGCGGTCCATAGCGACATCGCGGCGTCTCTGCGGGATGCGGCCCGCAATGGCGGCCAAGGTCACCCCTGCGGGTCATGGCCCACAGCGGCGCCGTCGGCGCCTCTATGTGCCTTGGCCCATAGCGGTGCCGTGGGTGCCTCTGTGTGCCTTGGCCCATAGTGGCGCCTCGGTGCCTCTGTGGGTCGCGACCCACAGGGGACCCGAGCTACCCAGGCCTCCTATCGGGGTTTCGATGCAGTTTGTTTTTATATATTTTTTTAAAACAAAATACAATACATCACTTATATATATATATATATATATATATATATATATATAATCCATTTTTTTCTGGGGTTATAATGATAAAAGAAAAATAAGTTTCCCAGGGAGTGACACATTTTTTTCTTATAAAATGATTAGTTTTCTCATAGAATATATATATATATATATATATATATATATATATATATTATCCTTTTTTTTAATTTCAACTTTATAAACCATGCAGAAAACTAATAAAGAAAATAGCAGCATGAAATAGATGTATTATTCATTTTCTATTATGATAATATTTAGGCTTTAATTTCTGAATTTTATCATGTTTATACATAAGTCATGAAGTAATTTTCTTCTCAGCACATATAGCCTAGCATAGTGAGAAATATTATATATTTTTTTAAGATTGATTAAAGCATTTTGTACATTTCTTTCCTATTTAAAAAGAACACTAACAACAAGCTCTAATGTATTTTTTTTTTTGCTTAGATGCTAACTTTAGAAGTATACTATTCTTTCATATTTAATTTCTGCAATAAATAAAATGACAGAATGAAATAAACTTTAACAACAACTATATTAACCTAGAAAACATTTAAAAACCAATTTAGAGATAGGCATATTAGCCCTATTTTACCATTTATTGAATTTGAGTCTATCTCACATAGGCCTAAATGCTTGCTTTTCCTATTGCCAAAATTTCAATTTGCATGAAGGAATAAAATAAACTTTTATATTCCAATATAACAAGAATGCATCAAAGCATCATTTTAGTAACTATAGGGACTTAATAAAAGAATATACATTTCAGTTTGCAAAAGTAACTTAATAGAATAAAACACTTCTTAATAGCATATTTAGAATAAGATGTAGTTAACATTACAAATGGGTATGAAACCCAACAAGTCTTTTTTTTTTTTTGAATGAGGACTTGAATATAAAATGGATACTTTTATTTTTTGAAAAATAAATACAACATTTAGCTTTCCTTTACATAGCTACAACATACATACATCATCTCTTTCCTAATCTTTTCTGCAACTCAAGTAAAAACCAACAACTTCTATCTTTATTTTTCTTTCCCATCCCAAGGAACCTGCAATAAAACATAAGGATTGACCATGGAGTGCTCACCTCCCAGCCTAGGCTTACTAGAAGCCACCCCTGAGCTTGGAGAACCTAGCACTAGATGGGTTACACACATACAACCACAACAAGCAAGGTATAAACACACAACAAACAATTTTCCCAACCAAGGCTACACTTCACCACAACTTGTGATGATTTTCCAAGGGTGGAAGTGGACCAAATACCATTGGGGAGACTGCAAGCATGGAACATCTCAAGCCACCTCATGGTAACAAAATACAACACAAATACATCCCCACATCCTTATGCCCCCCAAAGGCATATAAGCCATATCATCTCTCCTTATAACCCCCAAATGCATAAACAAGGCTATGCAGCAAGGGTCACAAAAGAACACCCTTGAGATCACTCTGCTTAAAGGAGAGCCTCTCACCCAAGGCTGTCAAACTTCTTCCACCCCAAGACCATCCTAGTCCCCCAAGAGTAGGAGGCCTTGGATACTCCCAATACAAGAAATGCATAAAAGAAATGAAGGGGAAATCACATTTTCTTTCACAAAGTAAAATCCAAATAAACAACACTTTCATACAAGCATTTCTTCAAACATGCATATGCAACATAAACATAAAACCCTAACCCAACTTGGGTTAGGGTACTCTAGGAGATATAAAAGAAATAAAAGAAAATGTTACTATAATTTCTTTTATTTATAACATTAAAATTTTAGGGTTCATGGTTATTTTAAAATTTAAGGACTTTAAAAAAATAAAAATGTATTGGATATACATATATATATGTGTGTGTGTGTGTGTGTGTGTGTGTGTGTAGTTGAATATATGAATGCATAAATCTAATTATAGTTTAATTATTTTATTTATACATTCATATTTTATATACATTTATATAAACATTTAAATATGATGTTTTAAATTTTAATTCTTTTGAAGCTTTATATTTTAGGAAATTATAACAATTTCTTTTGAATGATTTTTGGCCATAGGGGATTAACTTTAGTTCACCTAAATTTAGGCTTGTCAAGAATAAACTTTATAGGGCAAATTTTATTATGGATTTATTTAGCCCTTTAGTCAAATTTTAGACACATTATAATTATTGTTAAAATAATTCATGGGATTTCAAAATCCAATTACTAGAGTTAATTTAATTAATTCCTATAATGATTAAAAGGATTGATTGAGATTAATAATATCCCTTGTCAATTTATTAATGGGTTTTAACTTAAATGAATTTATTATTTAATTAATTAATGAGATAATAATAAATTCTTTGCAGAGTTAATTTCCCACATGCAATTAGATTATCCCGCTTACTCAACATAGTGGTTTAAATTAACTTTAGTTGAAGAAGAATTCAAACGTAGATCAGACAAGACTTGATATTGCGTTATTTTAATGAACTTAGCTTCATTAGGTTATGTTTTAAAAATATATATATATATTCCGCTCGTGCCCAAAAGTTTGGGCATGACACTAGCCTTCAACAATAGTAGTAAGGATGTAAATACTACCGCAATCTCACATGATAACTCAAAATGGTACCCAAGTTGTTTGCAATAATGTGGTAAGAGGAAAAATGGATGGCATTGGTTGCATGGGTCATGTGGATCATTGACCAAGGTCAACCCGATGACTTGGATGAAATTTTTTAAAGACATGGAGCAAAAGAATGAGTCAATGCTTAAAGTTTTTGTTTGCAAAGGTGGATTTCATGAAGTTACCAATCATAGTTGCCCGCAGTCTAATCAAGTAGGTTGCATTTAATGGAGAATGAATACCAGGTGGTTGGAGTAGCTCCAAAATGACCTCCATAAGATCATTCAACAAGTTGACATGATAGGAGAAGGTGGAGATTACTCCTCGTAGTAATCCATTCTCAGATATGAATAAAAAAGCTGGATGGAGATGCTTTTTATTGTGACCTCCAAAGGACTAGATATGAAGACTTGTTTGGAGGTCGAGTAGTGTTTTTTCTGAGCTGTCCATTTTGGAGGGAAATCTTGAATGTAGAGTTTTTGACCAAAAAAGGGGATTTTTGAGGGCACGTGGAAGGTGAATTGAGAGAAAAATAGCACTGTAAGGGATAGGAAGGGATGTGTTCCGAATAGATAGAGTGTGTGTGTGTGCAGGTAAGAGAGAGAGAGGAGTAGTGGGTAAAGGTGGAGTCATATAGAGATGACCAGTGAGAAGAGATGAAGTGTGTGATAGAGAGAGTTTTGTAGGTCAGGAAAGACATTGTGCAAAAGATAAAGAGCAGGGGTTTGCAACTATGAATTTCAACCACACAAAGCAAGACAAAGTGCCACCATTGTATTGGCTAAGGATAGACATCTTCAAGAAGAGGAAGACATAGGACACATGTGGAAGACTAAGTTATGTTGCAGAGGATAGAGGGTAGTGAAAGAAACCATGGAGAGCTATCAAAGAAGTAGAGCAACACCATCCAAATTAGTGAGTTGCAAAATTAATTTGTAACAAGGAGCTCAAATTGTATTTAAATTAAATCTTTAAGTCATTGTATTTCTTCTAAGTCGGTGCTTAGAATAGGGGTAGGTAATCCTTTGAGTAGGTTCTCATAATATCAGGGGTTGGTGCCCAAAAAATCTATAATCAAACTTATTTACTATGAGGCTGGATTAGAGCAGTAGACTCTAGCAACTTTTCTCACCAAGGTTTTTCCCATATTGGGTTTTCCTCATAAATCCTTGTGTTATCTAATTTGTTCTTGTGTGTGTTTAAACTCTTAATCTATTTGTATTCTCATTTGTGTTTGCACACATTAATTTAAAATTTTAGAATCACTGATTCACCCCCCTCTTGGAGAATGGTTCCTCCACTACGTTGGTGCCTACTTTATATTGCAATTTTTTTGTTATTATGTGAGCCTAGATCTGAGTAGTAGTTTTCCCTTTTAAGGTTTCTATTTAAATTTTTCATTCTTTATGTGGTCTATGTATGTGTGTTGATTAATTTCTTCATCATTCAGAAAAAAATAATAAATGCAACTTAGATAATTTGAGACTCATGGTTGGATAATATATTAATGATAATTAATGTTTAATAAAGTTGAAATTGGCATACCTCGATTCACCCCCATTATATTTTGTGTTGTTCAATTGTTCTCAAATCTACATCTCTTGGAAGAAGCTTAAAAATTTGAGCTATATCTGATATGACACACTTAGTTTCTCAAGAAGGCCTATCTTCAAATAAGGCATCACTTTTTGATGGATCCAATCATTCTTTTTTAAGTGTGAGGATGCAAGCATATTCAATGGCCCTACAATTTGATGTTTGGTAATTAGTTGTGGATGGTTATGAAATACTTGATTCTCAAGATATCAAGCCAAAAAGAAGGTTTGTGAGAATAATACCAAGGTAAGGAATGCAACCTCATGTGGCTTATCTAACTTTTGTTTTGTGAAGATTATGCACTATAGGAAACCAAAGAAAGTGTGGGTTAAGTTGCACAACATCTATGAAGAAAATGAAAAAGTAAAAGAAGAAAATTTTTGAACCTATAAAAGTTAATTTGAGAGTCAAAAAATGAAGTTGGGAATATTTATGCATTCCTTCTCTAGGTTAATGAAGTTGTCAACTTTATCAAAGGATTTGGTGAAGAATTGAAAGATACCACACATGACTATGAAAATGTACTCAGATCTCTTCCCCTTACATTTAATACAAAGGTATCTATTGCTCAAGAAGATAAAGATTTGGATAAATTAGATATGGATAACTTTTATAGAATTCTAATTTCTTATGAAATGAGGATTTATGTTGACAAATTCCAAGGAAAGAGGATGCTTTTAAAGTATCCAAGAAGTAAGAAGATCCTAATTCAGATGATGGATTATAACTAGAGGAAGAAATATTTATTATAAAAATACAAAGAGGTTCCCAAAATTATAAGGCTAAGATTCTTTTCAAATATTTTAATTATGGTGAAGTAGGACATTTTATGGTTGTGTCCATACAAAAAATCTAACAATGACAGTTAAAAGAATGATAAAAATGTCATTTCCAAAAGGAAAAAAGTTTTAGAATAGGAATTTTCTTTTCACTAATGAATAGATATATTCATCTAGTGATGATGACCAAGCCACTTTCAAGAATGAAGGAGAAAAGGATATATTCATGGCTATGGAGACTATTGAAGGTTATGTAGGATGATGATGATGAGGTAGATATTTTAGATGAAATTATCCAGGCTAGCAAAACAATCAAGAGATTGAAGAAGATGATCATTGAAGAAGTGAAAGATAAAGACAAATTTTGTTAGAACATTTAGAAGAAAAATAAATTGGTCATTGACCTAGATATTCAAGTGGAAGAAGTAAAGAGGATTCAAGAAGGTATGATAGAAAGACTACTAACAAGAGATACTAATTGTGAAGAAATTGAGCCAGTGATCAAGTGTCATTGAGAAGAGATTTATCAACTAAAGTTGAAGTTTGGGAAAAACACTAAGATCTTGGATCAAATAATTGAAATTCAAATATCACCACATATCAACTAGCACTGGTTTTATAGAGGCATAGGAAGGAAAGGTAGTTGAGCAACACATAAAATCAATTAGTGAGAGTCTAGAAGAATATGGCTCTAAAAGTTTAAAATATAAATAAGTTGTGGAAAAAAAAGAGAGAAAGAACGTGGATGATTGCTTCACTCAAGTGCATAGATGAAATAGATCTAAAAGACAAGCTCCAAGCAAATGATGATACAATATGATTTTCAAACAGTATTTTTTTTGTTACTATTTTATTTGCAACTAGTTTGATTAAAAGGCTATGACTTGTATGAAGGTTTCAACAAGAAGAAATAATTTTATTAGTAGAAATATTTTTGCACCATTTTTTAATTTCAATATTATTTGATATAAGTGCAATAATTTTGAGCATAGTGTAAGAAACTATAAAAGGATTTCTATGAGTCCTCTTATGTCAAATACAAAGGGAAATAACTCAATAAGTCTAAGTAACAAAATCAAGAAGATTTGGAAGAAGAAACCGAAATGAGAAAGAATAGAGAAATCCATGGTGTCTCTATTGCCAACAATAATGAAAGAGAACTAAGAGGGGGGGCTGAATACGTTTTCACCAGATCTACAAACTTAACCACAAATATAGATCTCATAAACTGAAACAACAAAAGTAAATTGATAGCACAACACACAACAAGAAGCTTTTGACGTGGAAAACCTAGTTAAGGGAAAAAACACGGTGGGAACCTACCCACAATAAGATGATACTCTGTAGTAGTATGTGAAAATGATTACAATAGGGAATGCACAAGCATTCAGGCATACTGACTAGAGCTTACAACTCAAGATATAATAACCCAGAAGGATAAAACCCTTAGGAAAGTCTCACTGACTTACAACAAGATTCAAACTACAATCTGGAAGGAGTGAATTGCAATGATAACATCTACAAATGCCTGATGATAGTTTTGGTTAAGCACATTTGTTTTCTCTGTAATACCAATCTCTACTCAATAAACCACACCAAAAGATGATTACTTTAGTTTGCACATACACCACTCTCTAATAATGCAACTACAACCTTGATACACAAATTACATGACTATACCACCTATTTATACAAATGATCAACCTTGACAACAAGGTTGGCCAAACCCTCAACATATAATTACAAAATTACATCACACAATACAAAGATCAACCACCAGACCAATATAATGATATACATGACATAACATTGACTTAAATCAAATTTCCAAACACTCATCACCACCGGAAATCATGCCAAGATCAACCACAACATGCTACACCACTAGGAAAACCACATAACATGAAGAACATCACCAGATCAACAAAATTACCAAAAAAATTGCACAACAATCAATGTGGATCATCAAGATAAATAGGACACAATTAGGAAACACCAACAAGCATGTTAGATTAATCACTAACAACTATATCAATACCACTTATCAAATCTTCATCAATCAGCAACTGACATGAAGAAAGGATAACTTTTGGGGCACCAAATCATGAACCATCGGAAATGAAGATACACATGAACATCCTAGACAATCTCCCAAGAATGTAGCTCATTATCTAATCACACCGGAATATACCGAAGGAAATATTGAACTCTGCAAAGCACTGATCAAAAAACAAACTGCAAACTGGATCATATGATATGATTAATTAAGTTTTCTAGATCACCAAAACCAATAAAGAAGGATGTAATGATACTAGAAATTTTCCATACACCAAACCATGATCCCAACAAACCAATCTTCAATCACCAGAGCAATAAATCATGAGAATATGTTGACATCAATGACAATAGCATATCCTAGCAGTAGCAATGTCCAACAATCTCGCCCTTTGGCATTGACAACAACATATGAATATGAAAAACAATCAATGCAAATAAATAAAACATCTCCAACAGACTCCCCCTAAGATCAAGCAGATAAAACAGTTTTTCACATGCTTCTCTCCCCCTTTGAAAGCAATGTCAAAGATTCAAAGAACAGAAAACCAAACTCTCCCCCTTATATAGACAAATCATGATTCTCTCTCCCATACTAACTACTCCAGCAGAGTAGTAGCACCACCTCATCAATCCAGATAAAGAGATAAGGTTGTGAAATCCACTGGATTGATGCAAATCAATGCATCTTGTTCTCATCAGGAGGGGTGGATACCCCTAACTTGTCTCTCAAATAGACAAATGTGTCTATAGGCAAAGGCTTAGTAAAAATATCAGCAATTTGTTCCTTTGTAGATACATACTCTAGCTTCACTTCCTCTTCACTAACTTTTCTTCTCAAGAAATGATATTTGATTGATACATGTTTAGTCTTTGAATGTTGCACTATATTCTTTATCATATTAATAGCACTAGAATTATCACAATATATGATAGTAGGCTCATCATAGATAACTCTGATATCCTTCAAAATTTGCTTCATCCAAACTACCTGAGTGCAATTACTAGCAACAACAATGTACTCAGCTTCAACAGTAGATAGGGAAACTGAATCTTGTTTCTTACTTTCCTATGAAACCAATTTCTTACCTAAAAATAATGCACCACTAGAGGTACTCTTCTAGCCATAAACATCACCAACACAATCAAGATCAATGTAAGCACATAACATGAAATTATCATTCCTTGGATACCACAAACCATAATTCACAGTCCCTTTCAAGTATCTAAATATCCTATTTACAATAGTGACATGACTCTCTTTCTAATCAGCTTGATATATAGAAGCCATGCACGCATCATGCATAATGTCAGGTCTAGTCTGAGTAAGATATAACAGTCCACCAACCATATATCTATATAAAGACTAATTAGCTTTCAAAGATTCATCATTTTTAGATAATTTGCAGTTAGTCACCATAGGAGGCTCAACTGGTTTGGAGTCATCTAACCCAAAATTCTTCAACAATTCCTTCACATATTTAATTTGAGATATAAAAATACCTTTTCCAGTCTGTGAAATTTGCAAACCTAAGAAAAATATCACCTCGCCTATCATAGACATCTCAAATTTTTTTTGCATATCACTGACAAACTTCATACTCAAGTTATCATCTCATCTAAAAATAATATCATCAACAAAGACTTCAATAATCAAAATGTTATCATTCTCAATCTTAAAATATAGATTGTTAGACACAATGCACCACTGAGAGGGGGGTGAATAAGTGGTTCTCAATATTTTCCCTTTAACTATCGTATGTGTGTATATCAGTTCATAGATTCTAAATCAATGCAAAATTACCTGTTAGAGGAGAGACTACCACAAATGAAAACACACACAAAGGGACATCACATAACACTAGTATATACGAGGAAAATGCAAGATGCGAAAAACTTTGGTGAGCAATGCTGTTGGAGTCTACTGCTCCAATCCAGCCTCACAATGAAATTTGTTACAAAGTTTAGGGTACCAACCCAAGGAGCTACAAACCCTGATTTAGAGCACCAACCCCTAACTTGTTTATGGGCTACAACCCAAAGGAGCTACAACCCCTGCATCAAGCTACAACTTAGTGACCATAATGAACATTCAAATACAAAAGTAATATCCTAGTTACAAAAGAGTTTTGCAACCTCTGCACATAACTTCCTTCTGTCAGTGAGACACCTTCTCTGATACACCGGCTCACTCCTCTCTCTTGCTGCATTTGTCGATATAATCTACCAGTTAACCTCTACTCTTCTTCTGCTCTACTAGATATCCTCCTCACTGCTCTTCTCTTCAATCCTCTCAGTTGTCTTCCTGTCAGCACAAGAACCTACCAATTATCTTCCCTGATGCAATCTAGCTACTATACCGGTTTCTCAAACCATACCGGTTAAACCCTTTGTTAAACCTTATCACCGATTTAATCTTCACTCAATCAGTCACTGTTCTCTTCTTCTATTTTCACTCTAACTAGTCTAACTCTCTCATGCAACACTCAATCACTTTGCAACAACTCTATCTTCTCTCATTCAACAGCAACCTTCAATGATTTTGGCTTTCTTATTTATAACCTCATTTTCCTGCAAAAAAATAATTTAAATCACAGGCGGTTAGGGTTTCCTCATCAACCTCGAGGCAAACCAAATCCAATTAGATCTTATCTAATCTGATCCCCCAGATAGCTATTTGCACATCACCGCCATTCATGCACCTTCCAATACACATTTTCTAAACTTAGCAACCACAACCATGTATCTTGACCTGCATCTGTCAAAATGTCATTAATATTTCTATTCTTTCCTTCTCGAGGTCTCCTCACAATCTGATTTTCTTGCTTTGATTCAGGTGCCAACAACTATCTAATTTTTCTCTATCATGCATTCTTCATCAAGCCGCACACCTCCGAACCGATCCACAAATCACAAGATCCATATTAAATGCACACTTGTAGAAACTCCTATCCCTACACGACACTTCATCGACCTCTACAAGTTTTCCACTTCATCTCTACATGGCATCCACATTGACCTCCACCTCTGCTAGATCAATTGTGTCGGTATGAACAGGATCATTGACCAACCACTCAACTGGTTCTTTTTTTTGCTAGTTTACTAACCCTATTGGTATCTCACACTTTACCGGTTAACCTTCATGTCTTCTTTTGCTGAACTGTCGGTGGAACACCTTAACCAATTGCTAGACATGCCTTTCCATAGCATGCTCATTCTCATTAGGTAGAAGCACAACTCTTAGCCTCTTTTCTTCCTTACCGGTTCCCATGCTTACCGGAAGCCATCCTAATGACACCATGTCATCAACCTTCAGCGGTTTCCATCTAAGACATCTACTTGCTAGTTTCATCCTCTATTTTCAATTGCTCCACTTTTCCTTCTTCATCATTAGACTGAATATCATCTCAGTCGACTTGTCAAGTTGACAAACTCATCAATTCTTTACTCTTCCTTTTTTGTTTTGGTGGCATAACATGACTTCTATGTCAGTCCAATACATATCCCTAATTTCATGCACTTGAGGCATCCCTTTGATTCATTGATAGATCTGGTATCAGCCTTCAAACATCTTCCTTCTACTTTTGTCTTATCTCATAGAGCTAAGATGCATACTTTTGCATAATAGGATATAAGCTCCACTTATCGGTGGTAGTGATTTCTTGTCATCTGCATCCTGCAATGCACTCATGTGGCTTCCCTATTTGTGTTGCAAATCTTCAAACACACACATGTGATCTAGTGTGGGGACATTCATTTTCAATCATCTCTTCACATGGTGACTGTATCTCTATCTGTTGGGAGTCCTATTGTTCTACATCCACACAACATACTAGTGACCTTTTCATTCTTCTCCTCCGATGTTGATGTGATTTTAGGTAACATTCTACCTCTTCATCACAAACAACATCCAAGCATCTTTCTCATTGTCAACACTTCACTTACCAGTTGACATACTCTTCCTTATCAATGAAACATTGTACCGGTAACCTATTCATTTCATCCACACAAGTCAGGCACTAACTTGTGTATCGGTAACTCCAGTGATCATTCCTATGAATGACATTCTCTTCCTTACCTTATCGGTGTTCTGCAACACAAGGTGATATCAAAGATGTATCATCTTGCACTCCTACATGACAGTGTTGCACGAACATCTCTTCTACCAGTAGTCATGCTATACTGGTTGGCATCAATGACAACACAATGCCAACAAAGATAACTATCAACAATACCTTTATTAAATCCCAAATTCAATAAATACTTATCCAATCTAGCATACCAAGCTCTAGAGGCTTGTTTCAATCCATAAAGAGCTTTCTTTAGTTTTCATACCATGTCTCTGTCATTTGATAATGAAAATCCATCAGGTTGCTTAATGTAGGTTTCTTCCTCAAGATCACAATTAAAAAAAGCTAACTTGACATCCATCTGATATACCTTGAAATCTTTATAGGAAACATATGTTACTACTTATCAAATTGCCATTAGTTTTATATTCAAAGTCATACTATATATTCTAGTCGATTAGTATTACCAAATTATGCAGTCGGTACAAATAGAGAAGTCGGTATGAATAGTCTAGTCGGTTACAGAAGAAAGCAGTCACAGAATGCAGTATTCACCGAGCTATTTACCGAGTATTGTTTCATGGCTACCAAGTAGTAAAGTTAACTCACCGAGTTGATATTCACTGAGTGAAATGTTTTACCAGATACATTGAACCTGGACATGCACATGAAAATGTGTTACAAGATCGAGGCACATTTAACAGTTTTTTCATTGGAAATTACACTAGAAGATTGTGTATGATTGCAAGGTCAATCTAACCAATGAAATATTTTGTTTAGTTATTCATTTGAGGAATCTTTTTGTAAGATCGAAGCAATGAATTAGATCACCGCTGTAAGAGATCTATTTATACAACATGGGAAGAGAGAAATATGTGTGGATGAATATGTATGAATGCATGTGTGTGTATGCATGAAGGAAGACTATTACAGAGACACAGAGAGGTCACCAAGAAGGTTATCAGTGAATAGTCAAAGAATAGAGTAAATAGAAGGGTTTACCGAGTTACAATATGGGTTAGCAAGGTATGCTACAAGCTAGGTAATCTTATTCTGAGCACATAGAATCTGCTATAGCATTTCAGATGTAAAGTTGCAGATATTTGTAATGATTCTATTGTAATATTTTGAAGTTGTAAGAGATACCTTTAACAGGGTAAAAGACTCTAACCAAGTCTATAAATTGTAAATCCTTTAACTAGGTGCAACATTTATATAGTGTTGTAAAATCCTTTAGTAAGGTAGATCTAATAGATCTTGTTACTCCTAATAGGGTAAGCTATCAGCAATAACTAAATGTAGCTCTAACCGAGCAATCTTTATTATTGTAGTAGTGAAGTTGTGGGTGCCATCCCCACTGCAAGTTTTCTCTCTAACCAAGAGTTTTTGCATGACCAAAATATATGTGTTATGGAGTGAATCATGTATGATTGTTATCTATTTGTTTTAACTTTATTTTATGTTATTGCACTATTCTGTTTATGCATAACAGTAAGGTTATTATTGAAGAAAGTTTTTGGAGTACTGATTCACCCCTCCCCTCTCAGTACATTAGCTTTCCATATTGGGCCTAACAATTGGTATCAAAGCTTGAATCTTGGAAAAGGGTTTAACTACCTAAAGAGAAAGATCTTATCAATGGAAGGCTACAAACAATCTCAGAGGATTGTGTATCTACAAGAAGAGATGGATAATGCAAATCAAGTGATTGAAGACATGTAGAGGCAAATGCAAAAATCTCTGAAAGTAAGGAGAAGATTATCTGATGACTTGCAAGATTCTCAAGAGCTAGTAGAAATGATTGGAATGTTGAAAGAAAAAAACAAAGCACTGGCTGATCAACTAAAAGCAATGAAAAGAGAACATGAACATTTCAGTACACAGATGACTGAAAATCTAGATGCATTAAGGATAGCTGAGGATAAAGCAAGAGATCTACAAAGGGAGAAACAACAACTTGAAGCTCTAGTATTTGATAAGGATGATGAAATCATAAGGTTAACTGGTATTCAACAAAACATGACAGATCAATTAGGTTATGTACATCATGAAGCAATTCTAAAGAATGATGAAAATCAATCATTGAAACTTGAAGTATCAAGGTTGACTGGTGAACTTGAAACAGAGAATAAATCCAAAGAAACATTGGAGAAAAGTTATGAAGCATCAAAGATGTTGGATGAGCAACTGAATACAAGAAGACCCTACAAAGAAGGAGGACTCAGTTACAAAGGAAAAGAATCAACCAAGAAAGGAATTCATACTATTGAGAGAGGAGAATCATCAAAACAAGCTGGAAACAGGAATAACATCAAAAGGAAGAAGCCTATTTGCTACTACTATAGAAATCAAGGTCATACTGCCAACATATGCCAGATTAGAAAAGGTAAGCAATCGAATATCACTAAGCCCAATGGATATTGTTACAATTGCAATAAATATGGTCACACATCTAATCAATGTAGGACAAAGTCTATTAACAATTATCAGAAGGCAAAATTCAAAGGATTTATTAGAAACTGCAATAGATATGGACATAGTATTGAGAAGTGCTAGTCTAAGCAAAAGAACTACATGCAGTATCCACACCGAGAAAACAATAGAGGTTATCTAACTCACATAGATCCTTACCAACAATATGTAGTAGTACATGGGATTACAATACAAGGATATGGTGTGAAGATTGTGGAAGATATGGACATATTAGTGCCAACTGTTTTATAAGGTTTGGAATGAACAATCAAAGATCATGGAGAAATCCTGGTATGGCATGTTTTCATTGTCACAAAGTTGGACATTTAGCTGGAGATTGCAGAGATCAACCTAGAAGAGACACTGAAGAGATAAAAGAAAAATTCAAGATGATTTGGAAAAAGAAGGAAATTATGTTAGATGAAGAAAGCACCTTACCTACCGAGTTAGGTGCACCTATTTCAAATTAGTCAAGGAAAAGGTATGAAGGGACTGCATTCTCTAAAGGTTAAATCATAACAGTTCCTATTCTATTATGTACAAAATTCAAAATCTACATAGTTAAGATGCAATTAGTCAATTTATATACTATACAGGAAACCTATCAAGTCGGTGTATACAGGAAACCTGTCAAGTCGGTTAATAAAGGAAAATTGGTTACTCAGTTAAAACAGAAAAAGGAGTAAATCGGTAAAAGGTGAACCGAGTGCATTTAATGTCTTGACCTAACTTGCATGGAGCCCGATGAGGAATTTTTGAGTACTTAAAAGTGTTTTTGTGGTCATTTTCATTCACCAAGTTTTCGAGAAGCAGAGCAGAGAAAATCAAAGCGATCAAACTTCATTCAAAGTGAATTTCGAGGTATTTACATCAAATCTATTCATTGTTTAGCTGGTTTTTGATCTAGTCAAATTGCTATTGTCTACCGAGTGTGAAGTGTCAGTTGTTTGTAAACCCTAAGGATAATTTTTCAAATCTTACCTGAAACCTACCATGGCGCCCAAGATCCAAGACCTCGTAGTTGTCCAAAATGTGGAGAAGCCCTCGCTGAAATATTCTTTAACTCCCAAAGTTGCCTCTAAATCGAATGACAAAACTGCATTTTCACTCATCCTAGATCGAGTCTTGTTAGTAGAAGATGTTAGATTCTTCACCAAATGCCATGTTGAGGAACTCGGTCATGTCGAGATTAGTGACACATTTGATGAACTTTGCACTGATGGAAAAATGGATAGCAAATTTGAGCATATCAAAATCAAGGGATTAACTTAAGCCCTATTCTATCCCCGTGTGTTCAAACCCCAGTGGGTTAAGTTTGTCTTGAGCAGAGTACATGATGATTTCATGTGGCTACAAGACCAACCGTTCAAGATCACTAAGGAAGTCATTCATCTGATCATCGGGTATCCCATCTATGATCATGCACGAGCACAAAAAATGATATCACAAAAGGAGCTAATCGGTCTAACTAGAGTAGAATCTGATTACCAAGGACTGAAATTGAATAATATCACTGATGCAAAACTCAAGTTTGCAATTAGAGTTATTGGCTACTGTTTCTTCCAATCTCCAAGGGAAAATAGTGTACCATGTGTTGCAGTTGACTTGGCCTACAAAATAGTGAAGAAGGGAATGAAAGTAGACTTGTGTGAAGTGCTACTAAAGAACTTGTTTGAGAACCTGAACACAATAAGGAAGCCAAAGAAGAACAACTTGACAAATACACTAAAGTTCAGTTCACTACTTGTATGTATGTTTTTCTACTTTGAGAAGTTCTTTCCCTTAGTCAGTAAAGTAGTATGGGAGTTACACCGACCTATCACCCATTAGATCAATGACTTCATCAAGAAGTTAGGAGATAACTTTAATGATATCATGGATGATTACTTCAGCAAGTTCCAAGAGAAAATGTACAATAGGTACAGGATTCCACCACAGCTGGTAGAAAAATACAAGGACAATATATGTTTTGAAGTTGACACTGATTATTGCTATGTAAATGATGTTGAACCGAGGACTCAATCGTTGCAACCAATGGGTTATGAAGTTGTTTATGATATTACACAACAACAAATTGATGCCTATTTATCATTGTCAAGGCATGCAACCAAACTAAGGTATGGAACCTATGAAGAGGTGAAGGAGAAAGTAAAAATGAGCATTGTAGTACCTAAGGCTACAAGAAAAGCTACAAAAATGATAAAGGTTTTATCTGAGAAATTCGGAGAAGAATCCTCCTCTACACCTATCAAAGGAAATCTTGCCATTACCAAAGAGGAATCAGAAGCTCAAGAGGCTGCAATAACATTGAGTACAGAGTTGCCTAAGGGTAAAGTCCTGAAAAGAAAGAAACAGGACATCTCAAAGGCCCTACTGAACCCACCAACAAAGAGACCCAACACCAGAGCATCAGTTGCATCACCAAGTAATAAGTAAAAGAGTGTTACTACACCAAAGGTAACCAAGACCTATAAGAAATCTACTCGGAGACTCATTTTGGCAAAAGAGTCGAGTGATACAGAGTTTGATGATGCAAATAAATTCCAGATTGTGAAAAGCAAAAAGGTAAATATTCATAGTGTTGAAAATTTTTGTGCCAAGATTAAAGAATATGGTGGATTTGCAGGATTTAGATATGTTAAGTATGAGTCTAGGAATAATGATGAGAAGCAACAAATTGAAGAAGCTACCATCTCTACACTTCTGAAGTTTCAGCTAGCTCCATTAGAACTAGCAAAGTTACTTCTAAGTGAACTCTACTTACATATTGATAACAGATGGAAATATGCAATGGACTTAGAGAGACAAATAAGAGAAAGAAGTCTAGTCCATCTATTTCCTGACATGTCCATAGCAGAAATCAAGAAGCATTTGACCACATACAATTCTAAATTTCTTGTGAAACAAAGAGCCTTAAAATTGATGAATGGGCTATACATTGATGTGGAGAATGAGACAAAAACCAAGTGGCAGGAGATCTTCAAATAAAAGGATGTCAGTGAACAATCTCAAATTGAAATTGTTGATGTCACCGAGCAAGATCCAGATGTCACCGAGAAAGGTCTAGACCCAATTGACACTATTCAAATTGATGAAGTTGTAATGGAAGAAGAAACACCAGAGCAGGAAATGATTGAAGGCACTACTTATGCAAAACTTGTCTCTAGTGAATCTGTCTTAGAACAAGTTCAACCTTATCCGCCGGTGAAGCCACCTGTCTCAACTGAAGCTCCCAAGGACACAAAGCAAGGAACCAAAGGTACCAAATTTGAAGCTGCAGGAGATACAACCAAAGATCAAACATCTCAAGCATAGACAAGAACTGCAAATGTTACAGCTGAGACCCCTAGCACCGAGCCACCCAAAGACACTACAATGGCTACAGGAACTGACCAAAGTGTTGTATCTACTGAGCAACCTACCGAGGGTTAGCAAGCCTCACAAGAACTTGTCTTAGTGCCATCAACCAAAGGAAAAGAAAGGAAGGTGAGAAAGCATAGCTTTAAATTCGACTTGTCTAAACTGATAGTGTTTCCCAATGTAGACATCTCCAAATTGAAAGGGCAAGCACTCACTGAATTCGATGAACTATGCAAAGCAAAGGCCAGACAGGAGAAGTAAAGTACTTCAGAAGGTTAGGACACTATTAACAAATATGCTACCATCAGCAACAGTGTCAACCGATGCAGCCATCCATATTCAATTGGATGAACTCCTAAATCAGATTGAAACATTTGGAGTTGATGCATCTGAGTACTTAAGAAAACTCAAGGATAAAAAGCTTACTGCTAAAATGATAGAGGAAGTATAGAAATCCATTGTTGTTGGCAAGGTAAAACTTGTCAAATTCATTACTGAGTTGTCCCCTCAACTCAAGCATATTCTTTATTTATTCCAGAAACTGTGTACATTTTCCTTATTCATTAAAGATGTCAAAAATAAAACTAATGCAATTAAGAAAGAGATCATTGATCTCTCAACTAAGTTGACCACCAAGCCTAATTCAGTTCAGAATTTTTATACAAAGCTTCAATAGCTCATGGCTCAACAGTTAGAGCTTAGGAATGAAGAGCATAAAATCAGGATGGACATAATGACCCTTCAGACATTATTCCTTCCTCATCTATCATCAGTACAGGAATAGCTCAACAGAGCTACACACCTATCAACTACACAAGAGGGAAGCACTCTTAATGGCTTAATATCACTCTCAGCTGATATTCAAGCACAAAAGTCATTAATGGAAAGTGTAAAGGATTCACTCTCAGTCACCCTCACCGACGCCCGAACCAAGTATAAGTCTATTTTTGATCAGTTACCACCTCCAGATGGAAATTAAGTTTTTGATGTTTGTCAAAAAGGGGGAGTAATATTATGATACTACATAGAGGAAAGTAATACCTGGCAAAGGGGGAGTAATACTATATTTGGAGAGTGATATAGTTTTGGTAACACAGTTTTGAGTATTGTATACAAGGGGAGTATACCGAGTAGAATATACAGAGCATTCAGAGCACACAAGCACAGAACTGAACTGAACAAGCAAAATTCAGAGTTATGTATAGAATAATGATAAGGGGAGTATATCTACATATACTATTTCATTGACTATTGTATATATTGTCAAGTGTAGTCATTTTGCAAGTATATAGTTTTTGAGTTATGACTTTGAAAGTAGTTTTTGTCAAACATCTCAACTAATGTCAAAAGGGGAGATTGTTACTACTTATCAAATTGCCACTAGTTTTATATTCAAAGTCATACTATATATTCTAGTCCGTTAGTATTACTGAATCATGTAGTCGGTACACACAAAGAAGTTGGTATGAATAGTCTAGTCGATTACAGAAGAAAGAAGTCACAGAATGCAATATTCACTGAGCTGTTTACCGAGTATTGTTTCATGGCTACCGAGCAATAAAGTTAACTCACAGAGTTGACATTCATCGAGTGAAACATTTTACCAGATACATTGAACCTGGACATGCACATGAAAACATGTTACAAGAGCAAGGCACATCTAACCATTTTTTCATTGGAAATTGCACTAGAAGATTGTGTATGATTGTAAGGTCAATCTAACCAATGAAATATTTTGTTTAGTTATTCATTTGAGGAATCTTTTTGTAAGATTAAAGCAATGAATTAGATCACCATTGTAAGAGATCTATGTATACAGCATGGGAAGAGAGAAATATGTGTGGATGAATATGTATGAATGCATGTGTGTGTATGCATGAAGGAAGACTATTACAAAGACACAAAGAGGTCACCAAGAAGGTTATCAGTGAACAGTCAAAGAACAAAGTAAACAAAAGGGTTTACTGAGTTACAATATGGGTTACTAAGGTATGCTACAAGCTAGGTAATCTTATTCTGAGCACATAGAATCTGCTATAGCATTTCAGATGTAAAGTTGCAGATATTTTAATGATTCTATTGTAATATTTTGAAGTTGTAAGAGATACCTTTAATAGGGTAAAAGACTCTAACCAAGTCTATAAATTGTAAATCCTTTAACCAGGTGCAACATTTATATAGTGTTGTAAAATCCTTTAGTAAGGTAAATCTAACAAATCTTGTTACTCCTAACAAGGTAAGCTATCAGAAATAGCTAAATGTAGCTCTAACTAAGCAATCTTTATTATTGCAATAGTGAAGTTGTGGATGCCATCCCCATTATAGTTTTTCTCTCTAACCAAGAGTTTTTGTGTGACCAAAATATATGTGTTATGGAGTGAATCATGTATGATTGTTATCTATTTGTTTTAACTTTATTTTATGTTACTGCACTATTTTGTTTATGCATAATAGTAAGGTTATTATTGAAGAAAGGTTTTGGAGTACTAATTCACCCCTCCCCTCTTAGTACATTAGCTTTCCATATTGGGCCTAACAACATATGCAAGTAATAGTCTAACAACTTCAACTCTGGCCATCAGAGCAAAATTCTCCTCATAATCAATCTATTCTTTCTGTGAATATCCTTTGCATACCAATCTTGCTTTATTTCTGACAACTTCATCAAATTCATTCAATTTGTTCCTAAATACCCAGTGAGTATCAATCACATTTTTATCTTTAGGTCTAGGAACAAGTTCCCATGTGTTATTCTTCTTGTTACCCCTATATTTTTGCTCATTTCTAAAGCCTCATAATTAGCTATTGTTAATGTTTTAATGCTGAAGTTTTTATGGCCAAACTCCATGTCGGCTGGGAGATTTTTATTTTTTTATTTTTGGGTTACCCATATACCCAAACAATTAAATCTCATTTTTTATGTGTCCTATGCAAAAAATAATTTTTGGGTTATGCTCTACTAGGCCCATTTATTCTATAGTTAAAATTTCATAAGAAGCAGAGCCCTCAATAAAAAGTTATGCAGGTTTTTCTATGGCAGTCCAAAAGAACAATTGTTATTGAACTTGAACCTTGAACCTTTTCAAAAAGTTCAAAGTTCGAGTTCAAGTTCAAAGTTCGGGTTCAAGTTCAAAGTTCGGATTCAACTAGAGCGAGATTTGTAATTTTTGGTTATTGAACTTGAACTTTGAACCTTTTTGGTTCAAGGTTCAAGGTCCAAGGTTCAAAGGTTCAAGCCCACAGGTTCAAGGTTCAAGGTTCAAAGGTTCAAGCGTGTAGGTTCAAGCTTGCAAGTTCAAGCCCACAGGTTCAAAGTTCAAAGTTTGAGGTTCGATTTCAGAGGTTCAAATTCAGAATTCAGAGATTCATCAGATGCAGGTTCAGAGTGTGTGAGTTTAAAATTTTAGAAATTTCAATAATCCATTAACATTGGCATGCCTAATGTTTGTAATTTTCAATGTAATCTGTAACCACAAATTTTTAGAGACAGAAAAATAAGTCTCGGTGTGGGGGGAATAACTATCAATTTAACCGTTGGATCGCGCTGAATTTTTAATATGTTTTAGAAAACCTAGTTTGATAAATTCTCATTGGAGCGATCGGAAAATATTATCTCAGGAAAAATTTATTTATCTCTGAGTACAGGTCTATAAAAATTCTGAGATAAAAGATTTGAAGATTTAAAATTAAAAAAAGTTATCATGAAGAGGATAAAAGATAAAAGAAAAGATTAATTAATTATATTTTCAAGAATCAGTTATTGATAAATAAAAGTCTCTTTAAAGAAAGAGAGATACTATATATATGGGGGAAAAAGAAAAGAAAGGGGCTGGAAAAACTGTGATTTTTTGAGCAACAAGCAATATCCATTTTGTTTTTCTATGAATAATTTAAACTGGAATGAACGATTATCAATAAAATGTTATGGTGTGCAGTCTTTGAATCTGTGTGTTTAAAGATTAGAAATCATTCTTGAGAAATATGCTATGGGAATGATATCATTTTATGATAAGTTAGTTCTATGTTTTTTCTGAGTTCATGGTTTCTATTAATTGTTAGTAGATTCATTGTGTATGGAGTTGTGCTAATCCCCCTTGTTCTATGAGGCATGAGAGAGTATCAATTAGACGTCAATACTATTGTGCATTTTCTATGCTCTGAATTTAAAAAGTGAATGTGTGTGTGAATCAGAGTCTATGAGCTCATATTTAATCGTCAAAGTATTTCTTTTGTTTCAGTTATAAGGCATTCATTTGTGTTGATGGATGAATGCTAAAGCCTTTCCATGCTTTCTAGTAAAAAGTGTCAACATTTCATTTTTATATTAAATTCATTGCAAATCATATGAGGAGTTGCCCTCTAATGCAGAGTTTGGATTTCAATTAATTCATCCAGTTGTTGGTAATTTGTTTCCTTTCATAAAGGGGGATACAAGACTTATTTATTTGTTTAGAGAAAAAAAAAAAATTCAGGAAAGGGACAAATCTATTTACCAACACTTCTCAATCTGATCTAATTCTTCTTCTATAGCCTTTATCCAATTTTCATCTTTGCAAGCCCCAACAACATCTTTATGTTCAATTTTTAGAAATCAAACATACCTCTTCAGTAGCTAGTCTTCTTGTAGTCATCACACCTTTATTTTTATCACCAATAATATGATTTTCAGAATGATTCAATCTTACATACCTCAAAGTCTTCTGATTATTCTGATTTTTAGGTTCCTGCACCTCTCCACCAACATCATCAACATCCAGATTAACAGTCTCTACCAGATCATTCTACTTCAATTCCTTAGTCTAAATAGGTGTTATAACAACATGATGACCATTATCATACCCGCATGATCTCATCTCCTTTCCAAGGTTCTCGTAAAATTTCACATTTGCACTTTCCACTATCTTTCTTAGTCTCTTATTGTAGCACCTATAGGATTTTCTCTTTGTTGAATATCCCAAGAAAATTCCTTCATCACTTCTTGCATCAAATTTTCCTATATCCTCATCTCTTTTGATGTAACACTTGCTAGTAGGAACATGACCAAACCATAGCTCATAAGGAGTCTTACTAGTATCACCTTTTATATGCACTTGGTTGAATGTGTAAACAACAGTGCTAACAAATTCTCTCCAATAGATCTTTGGAACATTCCCTTAGATCACCATTGTCCTTGCAACATCCAAAACAGTCTTGTTCTTCCTTTCAACAACTCCATTCTACTGTGGGTTTCTAGGAACATATAATTGCCTTATAATCCCATTCTTCTCACAGAATGAGTCAAACTCATCAAAAAAAAATTCTCCTCCTCTATCAGATCTTTGAAATTTCACATTTAGTCATGTCTCAGTCTCAACTTTTTCTTTGAATATCTTGAATTTGTCTAATACTTCTAATTTTTCCTTCAAAAAGACAACCCACATAATCCTAGAATAATCATCAATCAACAACATAAAATATATGTCACCCTACACACTTCTAATATTTGTAGGTCCACATAGGTCATTATGCACAAGATCTAGCAATCCATCAGATGTATACTACTTACTCTTGAAAGAAATTATTTTTTGCTTACCCATTTGACATTCTTTACATACCGGATTAGCAAGCTTAACAATTTTAGGCAGATCTCTAACATCTTTAATAGAACCAATCTTAATCATTGAGTCAAAGTTAACGTGACACATTCTCCTATGCCACAACCAACTTTCATAAATCTGAGCAATCAAGAAACTTTTCTCATCAACATTCAATAAAAGATATTACCTTCAGTCTTATTTACTGATGCAATATCTATACTAGAGGCATTTAGGATATTGCATTTTCCATTCTTGAATTGCAAATCATAACCTTTGTCAACCATCTGTCCAACACTTAAAAGATTATGCTTCAAACCTTCAACATACAATACATCATCAGTGTTATGCTTACCATGAAAGAAAATAGAACCTCTACCGTGGATCACACAGGCTTTGTCATTTCCAAATATTACTATTCCACCATCATATCTTTCAATACTCACAAATTTACTTTTATCATTGGTCATATGATGTGAACAACCACTGGTAATCACCCATTCATCTTTCTCTTCAACTTTAGTAGCTAAAGCTTTCTCCTCAATAGTGCAGCTTGTGGAATCAACAGGTACCAGTCCATCTTCTTTGATAGCAGTAAACACCACTTCATCTCCTTCCGATTCTTCATCTGTAACACCTTCATCAACAATATAATAATAGTTCTTATAATGCTTTTACTCTTGGTTAGGCTTGTAAGGCTTATCATACTTGTCATGCTTCTCATATCTATCATTCCTATCATTCTTATCATGCTTATCATATTTAGACATTTTTTCCATGCATCTAGAAGAACAATTTCCTATCTTATTGCAAGAGAAACATTTCAAAGGCAATTTTCCATCATACTTACCATCTCTCTTAGGCAATCTCTAGGTAATCAATACTTCAAGCTCATCCAATTCTCTTTATTGATCTTCCATCTCTCTTCTCTCTCTCTTTCATATCTGGATATTCTACCTTCTTCAGGATCATATTTCTACTTTCTAGATACAGATGCTCTAAATGTCATCTCAGACTTTCCATGTGATTCACCAAATTCACTCAGTTCAAATGCAACAATATTTCCAACCAGCATGTTTCTTATCACAATAGTTACACTCTATATCTCATCAATAATAGCTACCTTATATTTGTAAGTAGGAGGTAATGATCTCAACACCTTCGCAAAAATTTCATCTTCTTCAAGGGTTTGATCAGCATATTTGATACCTAGGACAAGATCATTCACCTTAGCCATAAAGGTGTTTATGTTCTTATCTTCTCCCATTTCCAACATCTTATATTTCCCTTTCAAACTCTACAACTTAGAAAATTTTACTTGTTTATCTCCTTCATACAAGTTCTCAAGCTTCTCCCAAATCTCATGTGCAGTCATAATTCCCATCACATTAATCTAAGAATCTGTCAGGGTGTTCAATAATTATTCCTTAGCCCCAATGTTATGTTCAGCTTCCTTGGTCTCATCAACAGTAACGGTCCATTTGGGAGAACAAAATAGGCATTCTTTGTAATCTTCCATTAATATTCTCCAACATATCTGAAGTGCACCTCCATCTGATTCTTCCATATAGCATAGTTACTTCCATCAAATCTTGGACTCTTCTTCTTAAAGATAACACCACCAGTTGCCATCCTGGATCTTCTCAAGCAGTCAATCTTCTTCTAGAGGATCTTGCTCTGATACCAATTGTTGGTAACAAAAATGAAGGAAAACTGAGAGGGGGGGATGAATCAGTTTTCACAAGATCTACAAACTTAACCATAAATACATATCTCATAAATTGCAACAATAACAAAGATAAGCAAATTGATAGCACAACACACAACACCAAGATTTTGACATGAAAAACCCTGTTAAGGAAAAAACCATGGTGGGAACCTACCCACAATAAAATGATACTCTGTAGCAGTATGTAAAAATGATTACAATGGGGAATGCACCTACATTCAGACACACATCCTAAAGCTTACAACTCAAGATACAATAACCTAGAAGGCTACAAACCTCAGGGAAGTGTCACTAACTTACAACAAGATTTAGACTACAATCCGGAAGGAATGAACAACAATGATAGCATCTACAAATACCTGATGATAGTTCTAGTTAAGCACATTTGTCTACTCTGCAACACCAATCTCTTCTTAATACACCACACCAAAAGGTGAATCCTTTTGTTTGCACATACACCACTCTCTGATAATGCAGAGACAACCTTGATACACAAATTACATAATTATACCACCTACTTATGCAAATCATCAACCTTGACAACAAGGTCAGCCAAACCCTTAGCATATAATTACAAAATTACATCACATGAAACAAAAATCTACCATCAGACCAATATAATGATATACATGACATAACATGGACCTAAATCAAATTTCCAAATGCTCATCACCTCCATAAATTATGCCAAGATCAACCGCAACACGCTACACCACTAGAAAAATCACATAACATGAAGAAGATCACCAAATCAACAAAATCACCAAAAACTCACACAATGATCAATGTGGATCATCAAGACAAATAGGACATAATTAGTAAACACCAATGAGCATGTTAGAATCATCAGTAATAGTTGTACCAACACCACTTATCAAATCTTCATCAATGAACATCTGAACTTCAAGAACACACAAACAACATCAACTGACACAAAGAAAGGATAACTTGTAGGGAACCAAATTATGAACATCCCAAACGATCTCCAAGACCTCAAGTCAAGATATGATGACACTAGAATATACCGAAGGAAATATTGAACTCTACAAAGCACTAATCAGAAAAAAAAAACTGTAAATCGGATCATATTATATGATTAATTAATCTTTCTGGATCACTGAAACCAATACAGAAGGATGCAATGATATTATAAATTCTCAATACACCAAACCTATTGGCATTTCATGAAGATTGCATTAATGAAGTATAAGTGTTGTCATTGATGTCAATTGTAACCTATAATGGAGTTGTATTACAATCAGAAGTGATACAGTAATACAACTGGTAGTTGAGTAGTGAAGGAAACCAATATTACTATTAAAGCAGAGAGATCAACCGGTAACCCTAACCGATGGAGCTTGGTGAATCGTTTGTGTTGATCTTGATCAAATGGTGATCAGAGATGATTGTGCCACATATGCATGATGCACGTGATAAGTTTCAAAGTGGTTTTGGTGCATAGAGATAATTGTTTTATCTTGGGAATGAGCGAGTACATTTCATGAAGCGGAAACCACATGATGAGTTACAAGATCCAATGTGCGGTGATCCAGGAGCTATCGAGGTGTTCTTGAACTATGTGCAAATGATTACTATGTAATCTAACAGTCATGTTTGAACTGATTTGTTTGTAATCTCTACAAGATCTTAGGTTTTGTGATGTGTTACAAACCTATTGTTTTTCTTATAAGGTCGATGAGTTGTTTTGCAATAGTGTTGGAAATTTTGGTTGAGTGATAGTGTGATTGATTGTCAAACTAGGAGTATTTGTAGAATGTGTGAAGGTAGATAGGAGCATAAAAAGGATCAGATCAAGTAGAGTAGTGCTATTACCAGATTAGCAAAGACCTTGTTGTTCTCTAACAATTACAACAGCTAAATCCCTTAACTCGGTAAGCTTTAACAGGCTTGGTTCTTTCTAAATCCTCTAAGCAGGTGATCCATTAGTTTGGATTTTTAAATCATCTATCGACGTTACTCCTAACATGGTATTGTAGTCAATCCCTTAACTGGGTGGTTCTTAACCAGATCTGTTCCTAACAAGACATTTTTGTAAAGCTTCTAACAAGGCTTAGCTCCTAACAGGGTGAACTTCAGAAGAGTTCAAAATACTTGTGGGTATTCATCCCCACCATGGTTTTTCCCATTTGGGTTTCCACATCAAAAATCATTGTGTCAAGTGGTGAATGATTTTGTGGTTATGTTTTGATATGGTTAATCTGTTTAACTAGTAAAGCCACTTAGATGTGTTTTGATGACCGAAAGTGATTTGAAATGTGCTATTACTAATGTTAGTAAAGTGGTTTTATGTTTTGGTTAAATATTATATGGGTTTCATATCTGTTAACTGTTATATTGGTATTCTAGGCAACTAGTAAACTTGACAACATAGTTGCAGTTTATAGTTCAGTGATCAAATTAGTTAGTTCAGTGATTGATTTATGAGTTGGGTTTGATTTTGGTGAAATTTTAGTTTGTTTTATATCTACTGATTCACCCCCCCTCTCAGTAGTTGACCTGATCATTATTTATTTATCATATCATCAAAACCATGATCCCAATAAACTAATCTGTAATCACCGAAGCAATAAATCATAGGAATATGTTGACATAAATCACAACAACATATGCTAGTAGCAATAATGTCCAATAGTCTCAAAATACATTACATGCTTAGAAGGAGAAGAATTTTTGTATTATTGACATTGGAGTTTCAATTCATATGGTCATAGATAAAAAAAGTTCATATACTTCACAAAGTTTGATAGAGGAGATGTGACTCTTGGTAACAAACATATTGCTAAGATTATTAGTAAGGATATTTTGAGTCTTGATGATGGAAAGTAAAATACTTATAATGTATTGTATGTATAAGGTTTAAAACACAATAATCTAAGTGTAATTCAAATGTGTGATAAAGACTATAATATCTCATTTGAGGCTAAGGCTTGTGAAATTAGGAAAACCGATACCAATGAGGTAGTTCCAGAAAGAAACATGACTAACAATGAAGTGTATCATCTTAGTGAGGTTAATTATAATTGTTTAGCCTTGCAAAGGGAAGAGAGATAAGTTTGGAATAAAAGGTTAGGACATATCAATTTTGATGATCTTGTCAAGATTAGTTCAAAAGATATTGTAAGAGACATGCCAAAGATCAAGAAACCTCCATCTACCAATTGCAAACCATGTCATGAGGGAAAGAAGACAAAGACCAGAGTTATTGTTAAGGAGATATTACAACAAAGCCATTAGAATTAATCTATACTAATCTATGTGGTTCTATGAAAACAAAGAGCCTACAAATTGACATGTATTTTATGATACATATATGATTATTATAAAATGACTTGGATCACTTTTTAGAAAGATCAATTAAATTCATTTGAGAAGTTTAAAGATATGTAGGCTAAAAAGTGAGTTCAAAGAGCATAAAAAACAATGAAAATAATCAAATCAAACAAGCTAACATAACATGATGATAAGACAAAAAGGAGATTAAACAACACCAAAATAAATCTAAGTAAACCCAATATTGTTAAATACCCCTTTTGATGCAATGATATGTCATTTTCTTGAAGAAAGGATGTGTGCTCACAAATTTGATAGCATGATAGTATGGTATCTCTGTGATTTCTCAAAATTGTATGAAGATGGTATGAGATTCCTCAAGTATTGTGAATTCAAGGGTGCATAATGAGAAAATGAGAATTGTTTTTGGTTAAGTGTATTGGCCAAATGAAGGGTTCTGATCAAAAGTGTGTTGATTTTTGGTCTAATAATATTCTCATTGATTCCAAAAGGATATATACTAAAGGAAGGGTCTAGTACCAGGATGGGTCAACATGATAGAGAGAAATGAAGAAGCCTTTAAGATGCCATGAGGATGATTGACACAATGTAGTTGTGCACCTTCGGTCAAAACAAACAGACCATGCACAGAAGGAGAAGACTATGCAAATAAATATCTTGGCTCTTTATCCCACATTGTTGGTGTAGAAAAACTATTATTTATTTATATAACCCAATGTGTAGTTAGTAAGTGAGCAACAACTCAAATGGTTTTACAACTTGATTTGGAGTGTGCTCGATGCAAGTTGTATCGATGGGATAGTGTTGTGGAAGCTCATTGAGGAGACATAATGCTTTGAATATGAGTTGATCTCAGTATTTTTGATGCAAATGTCTTATCAATCAAGAAGATTGAGTGTGTATCAAGGTGACATGCTCATGTCTCATCAATCACCATTTTGATAAGGGCCATTTGCAAGAGATGTGTTATCGATGAGATATAAACTCCTCTCTTTGATATGATGTTGTCACTTTGATATTGTATGTGACAAGTTGTGTGGAACCTACGAAGTTGATATCAATAAGACTATGTTATTTTGAGAAGACTCTTTTTTGAGTCACATCGATCCTATAATGTCTATTTGATTAGTTGCAAAGTTCAAAGTGTTGATGAAGGTTAAATGCATATAGATGAGACATGAACTCATCAAAGAGAGACCTTTCCATATCTCTCTAATATAGTTGGAGAACTTGGTTAGTAGGCTAAGAGAAATGTGAAGGAGAGTGTTGACAAAATACTTTTCATGTCTCTCCGACGTGATATGTAAATGAAGACCCAGGGAGACTGTGCAAGATATAATGTGATGTGGTGCATGGAACCGCCATAGTGGTAAGAATGTAAAACATTTTTTATCAAATTATGATGATCAACTATCCATATTTAAAGGATCTTAAGGAACTTGTTTTAGCATAATAACAATACAAATTATGGGAATTTGCACAAGTTGACTTAAATAGTTATCTTTTGAACGCAATTAGATAGACTATGATGAGTTACAAAATGGGATAGATTCGTTATGTTGTGCTGATAAGAATGGAATGCAAACCGACCCAATGAATGATCCTAATGAAAGCATAGAAATATGTACAAATCATGTTGCATGATTATGATGCAAATGATTTTTGTATGAGATTTGATGAGGTGTGGTGAAATTGGGTCTTGGACGACTTTATGGAGGTTAATAGAGAGCATACAAATAGAATGGAAATTGATATAGATGATGATCTATTTGAGAAGAAAGATCCAAAAGTTACAGAGAAGTAGAATAAAGTGTGAGTTGATACTATTTCATCAAATTAAACAATAGAGAAGGGAGAGTTGTAGAGTTGAAAGAGTGTGAACCAAATTTCTAAAAAGACAAAGTAGAACTACAGATATTCATTTTAATCCATTTTTTACATTAAGTGTATTACATCAAGATTGTAGTCTTGTATTTTGATAAATAGATTGATGTCCCAAATTCAATGTAAGTTATTGTGAGGGGGTTGGTGCTCCTTTTGATTGGTGTCTCTTGAAGGTTGGTGTCTTCAAATTATTTGTAATCAGTTGATGTATTTGTGAGGTTGTATTTGGACAATAGCTCCAAGCAACATTTTCTCACCGTGGTTTTTCCCATCGTGGTTTTCCATATATATCCTGGTGTTGTGTGTTGTGTTATTGATTTTCACATTCTTCTACATTATATGCTTAGTTACTTGTGAGTGTTGAAAAGTGTTTTTTAGAAGTATTAAAGTGATACACTAATTCAAACCCCCCTTCTCAATGTATTCGTGTGTTCAACAATTGGAATCAGAGCAAGGTTCCTTGGTATAGGCTTAACCATTCAAGGTAGATCTTGATCTTGAACACATGGCTGGTAATGAAGAAGATTCATCTAACAAGGCACCATTGTCCAATGGAAAAAACTATTATTTTTGGAATATCAGAATGGAATCCTATATTTCTTCTCTTGGATTTGATATTTGGTAGTCAGTTGTGACTAGGTATACACCCCCTACCAATCCTCCTTCTACCCCAAATGAAAAGAAGGACTATGAGAACAATATAAAAGCAAAGAATGTTATATGGTGTGGACTATCAAATTCAAAATTTGTCAAGGTAATGCACTGCAAAATTGCAAAGGAGATTTGGGACAAAATTCACAATATTTATGAAGGTGATGATACAGTTAAGCAAGAAAAGTTACAAACTTGTAGAGCTCAACTTGAGGGATTGAAGATGAAGGAAGAGGAAAAAATTGAAGAATATTTTCTTAGAGTGGATGAAATTGTCAATGTCATCAGATGACTTAGTGAAGAGGTTAAGGATACTATGATCATGAAGAAGGTGTTAAGGTCTCTACCCTCAAGGTATGACTCAAAAGTCTTTGTTATTGAGGAAGCTAATGGCATAGATAAATTTTCTATGGATGAATTGTTTGGATCTATTTCTTAATATGAAATGAGAATGAGAAAAGGTGATACATCAAAGAGAGAAGCTTCTTTCAAGTTTTTTGAGGTGGAAGATTTTTAGGGTGATCATGAAGAGGTTAACTTTGTAAGGAGATTAAAGAGAGGATCGGGTAAGTAAAAAGGAAAACTACCATTCAAATGTTTTGAATGTGTTAAAGTAGAACATTATGAATATCAATATAAAAACAAAAAGGAGAACAAAAACCAATAAAATTTTTTTATGTACACGAAAGAAAAGAGCCAAAAGAGTCTATATTCCAAAGAAGATAGTGGTACCTCAAATGTTGAAGCTTCCACAAAACCTAGAAACAAATACTATTTAATCATGGAAATTGTTGAGACTGAGATTGAAAATAATGATAATGAATCAATTAGATCTAATGAAGAAGAAGAAGTTGAAGTCGACTTGGAAGGAGATTTCAAATCTGTCTAGAACGAACCAGATCATGTAAAAGTGAAGAATCAAAAATACAAAAAGAAGATTGAGGAATATGAATCACTAATCATTGGTCTCAAAAATAAAATTGAAGAAGTGAAGAAGATAGAGGATTATTTGATAGAAATATTGCAAGCCAAAGAAAAAGAATGTGAGCTACTTGAGGCTAGGATAGTATGTCTAAATAAATATGACAAAAGCATCTAAGCCTTGGAAAACATGCTGAGTAAACAATGAAAGTATAATATCTTGGTTGGGCTAGATTGTGAGAAAGGATAGTGTTCTAAATAAAATGCAATAGATAAGAAGAAAAGAAAAGAAAAAATTAGTGATGTCTTTGCAAAATATGAAGAGAAGATCCAATAAGTTGCAGAAAAGGAGGATATGATAGATGACAAGAATAATGAAAATAAGGAAACTAAGGGATTCATTGATGTTATCAATAAGAAGAGAAGATCTAGAAGATTACCTTCTACTAGGAAACAACAAGCATTCAAGTTCAATCAATCTTTTCCTGGGTACCGTTTCTCTTGTAATAATTTTGGTCATAAGGTAGTAGATTGTAGACTTAACATGAGAAGAAATACTTTCGTGACTCAAAATTCATTTGCACCTCTTGTTGATTTTACTACAGTATGTTATCAATGTAACAACTTTGGTCATATACAAAATTTTTGTAGAGGTGGTAATAATTATCCCAAACAAGATAAGAGAATGAATACTCATGAAAAGGAAAAAAATAAAACTAAATTTGAAATAGATTAGAAGAAAGAAACTAAAAGGGAATAGAAGGTGAAGAAGGAAGAGTAGAATGTAGAAAAGTGTCTTCTTTTCCAAGCCGTGTTTCATGTACAAGATGAGAATAGTACATGGTATGTTTTCAATGACTACTCAAATCATATGACTGGTGACAAAAGTAAATTTATCATATTAAAAGAAACTTGCAAAGGGATGGTAAGATTTGAATCAAATGACACCGCTACCATAGTTGGAAAAGGTTATGTTAGTTTTGATAATGGAAGGACAACAACACAAAATGTCTTCTATGTTGAAGGAATCAAACACAATTTTCTTAGTGTCAGTCAAATATGAAATAATGGATACAATGTGGTATTCCACAAGAAAAGATGTGATATCAAGAAAGATGGAAGAGTAATTATTGATGCACATGGAACAGATTGAAATTTGTACATACTAAATAAGGTCAAGGAAATGAATGGATCCAAATGTCTCTTGAGTCAAAAGGATGAAAGTTGTTTGTGGCATGAATGGTTGGGACATATGAACTTTGATAGTCCTTTCAAAATAAGTTAAAAGAAGGTTGTAAGAGTTATGTCTACTATCACAAAGCCATCTAATACTATATGTAAATATTGTAAAAATCGGCAAGCAAACAAAAGTGAGCTTCAAGACTAAAGAGAATTAAATTACAAGACCACTTGAGTTGGCACACACTGATTTATGTGGAACCATGAGAATAAAAGGTTGGAATGGTGAAAATATTTCATCTTGTTCATAGATGACTTCTCTAGAATGACTTGGGTTTGCTTCTTGAAAGAGAAATCAAAAGCATTTGAAAAATTCAAAATTTTTAAGCCTATAGTTGAAAATGAGATGAATTTGTGATTGAAATGTTTAAGTTCTGATAGAAGTGAAGTGTTCACATCAGATGAATTTAAAGATTATTGTGAAAAATCTAGTATAAAAAGGTAATTTTTTGCAGCTAGAACACCACAACAAAATGGTGTGGTTGAAAGGAAAAATAGGACAATGCAAGAAATGGCAAGAACCTTATTAAATGAGTCAAAATTAACTGATGGATTTTGGAAGGATATTGTTCATACAATAGTTTACATTCTAAAAAAAGTGTAACTGAGACCAAATAACTCTAAAACTACTTATAAGTTATGGATACAAAGGATAACTTCAGTTAGTCATTTTAGGGTGTTTGGAAATAAGTGTTACATAAAACATGATGATGACAATATTGGTAAATTTGATACTAAATCAAATGAAGGATACTTTGTTAGATATTTCTCAAGAAGAAAGGCATATAAGTACTATAATATGAGGCTATGTACAATTGTGGAAAGTGTACATGTAAAGTTTGATGAGGATACTCTTTATACTCCAACAACTGAAGATGAATTAGACAGACATGAACCAATTCATACTGAGCCAATAGTCCAATAACCAACAAGGAAAGAGACAAAGACACCTTTAAAAGTTACACAAAGAAACCATATAGAAGAGAATATTATTGGTGATAAAAATGTAGGTGTGGAGACAAGGAGAAAGATAGCAATGAGAACACAAGAAGTTCAATATGATTATGATACTTAACCAAAAATCTTTGCTTTAATTTCCTTGGTTGAACCCAAGAAGAACTGAGTCAAATTTAGAAGAATGAAACATGGGAGCTTGTCCCTCTACCTAAGGACAAGAATGTAATTGGAACCAAATGGGTATTTAGAAACAAATTAAATGAAGAAGATAAAGTTGTTAGAAACATAACTAGACTTGTGTGCAAGGATTTTGCATAGGTTGAGGGCATAGACTTTGAAGAAATATTTTCACCTCTAGCATGTTTGGAAGCAATTAGAATGTTTCTTGCATTCCCAATATACAAAAACTTAAAATTATCTCAAATGGATGTCAAATCTGCATTTCTAAATGGTAATCTTGAAGATGAAGTATATATTGAGCAACCAGAAGGTTGGTTACCAACAAAAGATCAAAATTTTGTATGAAGACTTAAGAAAGCATTGTATGGGATGAGACAAGCTCCTGGAGCTTGGTATACAAGATCTGATTCATACCTACAACAAAAAGGTTTAGAAAAGGTGTTGCAAATACTAATTCATATATTAGATCTAAATGAGATCATCAATTGATTGTGGTTGTGTATGTTGATGACATAATTTTTGGGGGAAGTAGTGATGAGATGTGTAAAGTGTTTGCTGAAGCTATGCAACATGAATTTTAAATTTCCATGTTAGGTTAGTTGTCATTATTTCTTGGTTTGTAGATCACTCAAATTGACACAACCAAGTATGTAAGGGAAATGTTGAAGAATTTTTAGATGGAAGGTCACAATTGAGCTGACACACCCATGGTGACAAGGTATAAACTAAGAAAAGAAGATGAATCTCCACTAATAGATCAAACAAGGTATAGATAAATGATTAGAAGTTTGTTGTATCTAACTACTTCTAGGCCTAATATAATGCATGTTGTATGCATGGTTGCAAGGTTTCAGGCTTCTCCAAAGGAAACTCATGTTAGGCAATCACAAGAATCTTTAAGTATCTAGAAAATACAAATACTATGGCTTATGATACCCTAAAAGAAAATATTTTAGCTTACATGTCTATACAAATGCTAACTAGGTAGGGTGTGTTGATGATAGAAAAAGCACTAGTGGTGGTGCATTCTATTATTCCATGCATACTCTTCCCCTCCATTTCCTATCCAGAAATGTGGGTCCCCCTTTTGTTTCTTTTCTATTTTCCCTTGTTTTCTTTCTCTTTTATTCCTTTTGTTGTGCCTCTTTGGAGTTTCAGTTTTTCAAAACCACGAAGTCCTTTGTTTTCTTGTTCACACTCCAAAACTTCAGGTTTCTGAGATCCTGAAGTGTGTTTTTGGTCCTTTTCTTCTTGTACTGCTTCAGGATTCTAAAACCCCAAAACCTTCAAGTTTGTGTTGTTTCCCGTTTTGGAAGCTTCGGGACTCCAGATCCCTAGAATCCTGAAGGTCTCCTCTTGTTCTGTTTCAATCTTGGAACTCCGAAACTCTGAATTCCTGAAGTCCTTTTATTTGTCTATTCCCTTTTGCTTGTCTCATTTCTATTTCAGAACTCCAGACTCTTGGAGTCCTAAAATCCCTTTTGTTCTATTTTTCCCTTCTCTAGAACTCTAAAACCCTAGAGTCCCGAATTCAATTAATTAGTGACCTTGGGATTTTGGAACCTCGAAATCTCGAAGTGTGTTTCATTTTTCGCACCCAAGGGAAACTATAAATAGTCTTTTGAAGGGGATTTGGACTCATTTGCATGCTATTTTATTGAGAGATCCCCTTGATCCTTAGTGACTTGGTCTTTCTTGGCACACATTTCCTCCCCTCTGCTTCTCATCTAGGTTGGTCTTCTCTGTAAGGAAGTAAAGTAGCGGAAACAACTTCCTATACTAACCTTGAGAGGAGAGTAATGCAAAACTTTTTTAGATCGTTACAACAGTTACAGAAAATAGAAATAGATATAATAACATTCATACCACAACACAATGATTTACGTGGGGAAAACCCTTTCGGGAGAAAAACCCCACCCTCCAAAAGCAGCTCAATATTTTATTCAGCAATCAAAAACAGATTACAAAATACTTGCAGAGCAAGCTCTTCGCAGGAGTAGCACTAAACAGAGATTCAGAGGCAACTCAATAGCCATAGGACTCTTACACACAACCTCTATCTCACACACCTCATAAATAGGAGATACAATACAAGAAACCATCAAACGGTATTACAAAACCATGGGCTAAAACCACCCAATAAGGTGTAGCCGACCTTATCTCCCTTCTATGACATGTTAAAGCACACATCAACACGTGTCGCTCCCTTTTATAGCTCATTTATGTATCTGATAAATTATTTTTCCTATTTCAGGAGTACAAACTTCCGGAGGCCATAACTTGAGAACCGGGTGTCCGATTGACGAACCGTTTGAAGCGCCGGAAAGCTCACGAAGTGCTCTATCACCTCGTAACCCGCTTCGCCAGTTACGGCAACTTTTCAGGGCGTTTCGGAGCCTCTAAAGTCCCCAAAATTAAGTTTAAACATTTTATTGCACCCCTCCAAGACGAAAACTTTAATATCTTCAAAACTAGCTGTGACCTTGCGACGCAACTTTACCGGAATGCTTATCTAGCCAACCAGAAGCTTCAGGGAGAGTTTCGCACCATTTCGTGCTCAAATAAAAAATTACTATAAATAGTAACCTCACATAAATGCAAGGTTGAGACACCATTTTTCCCAACAAATCTCCCACTTGTCGAACACCTTGCATGAGCGGAAGGGAATGTCAACACAATGAATCAATTGCTAGGGGCCATAAGGCTCATAGACTCTGAACACCATCTGAACTTCTCTGTGCTCACAGCCTTAGTTAAAGCATCTGCAACATTCATCAAAGTGTCCACCTTAACCAGCTTCACCCTACCATCTTCGACCATATCTCTAACAAAATGATACTGAACATCAATATGTTTGGTCCGGGCATGAAATGTCGGGTTCTTAGCTAGGCTAATTGCACTCTGACTGTCACAGTAAACTGTCACTGTACCTTGTTTTATTCCAATATCCGAACACAGTCTCTTAAGCCAAATGGCCTCTTTACAAGCATGAGTAGCTGCCATATACTCTGCTTCAGTAGTGGATAAAGCAACCACAGCCTGTCGCTTACTCATCCAACTAATTGCACCACCAAACAAAGTAAACACATAAGCACTGGTGGATCTTCTGCTATCAATATCACCTGCCCAATCTGAATCCACATAACCATGGATATCAAGGGAAGTCATGTCTCCAACTGAATTACCATGATAACACAAAGAATACTCTGAAGTACCCTTCAAATATCTGAAGACTCTTTTGACTGCATCCCAATGAACTCTACCAGGATTAGACATATATCTAGAAAGTACTCCCACTGCTTGGGCAATATCTAGTCTAGTACAGACCATAGCATACATCAAGCTTCCAACTGCACTCTGGTAAGGCACTCTACTCATGTCTTCCATCTCCAATGGGGATGTAGGACAATCTGAAATAGATAGTTTCATTCCAACTGTAAAAGGAACACTCAATGGTCTACAATTCTGCATGTTGAACCTCTGTAACACTGAATTCACATACTTACTCTGGCCTAGCCATAGCTTTCTGTTCGCCCTATCTCTTCTAATTTCCATCCCAAGAATGTGCTTTGCTGCACCAAGATCTTTCATTTCAAATTTAGCAGCGAGCTGAGACTTTAGTTCTGAAATCATACCTTTCCCTTTACCAATGAATAACATATCATCAACATACAATGCAATAAATAAGAAATGATCACCATAAGATTTATAATAAACACAGTGATCTGATTTAGAACGTTCAAATCCCAAACTCAACACATATGTATCAAATTTTTGGTACCACATCCTAGGACTTTGTTTGAGGCCATACAAAGATTTCTTCAATTTACAGAACAAATTACTTTTGCCTTTCACCACATAGTGCTCCGGCTGTGTCATATAAATATCTTCCTCCAAATCACCATGAAGGAAAGCAGTTTTCACATCCATTTGTTCAACCTCTAAATTATAAGCAGTAGCAATAGAAAGCAAAAATCTAATAGACGTCATTTTTGCAATAGGAGAAAATATCTCACCGTAATCAACACCCTCAACCTGAGAGTAGCCTTTTGCAACTAACCTTGCTTTATACTTCTCAATGCTTCCATCTGAACCAATCTTTTTCTTGAACACCCATTTACAACCAACAGGTTTTCGTCCTTCAGGCAATGGTACAAGATCCCATGTATCATTCTTTTTCAAAGCTGCCATTTCTTCCTCCATAGCAATCTTCCAGGATTCTGCATCATTCATACCTAATGCCTCTTCTACAGATTTCGGTTCATCCACACTAGTATTCAGAGCAAAAATACATCTCCAATCATCAGGTGAATACCTTTCAGGTGGTTGTCTATGTCTTGTAGACCTTCGAACAAGCTGAGTTGGAGGTTCTTCCTCCTCTTCTGAAGATTCAGAGCTAGACGAGCTCTCCTCAAATTCTTGCCTATCTAGGGGTCTCGATTCAACTCTTTCAGGTGTAGAAGGAAGTTGAATCACATCTTCTTTTTTAGTCTGTTCTGGCTGCAATGTAACAGAAGGAGACTTAATTTCTCTAAAAATAACACTTCTACTATGAATTACCTTTTGTGCAACAGGGTCCCAAAGCTTGTATCCTTTCACACCATAACTATACCCGATGAAGATACATTTCACAGCCTTGTTCTCCAACTTTGTTCGCTTCTCCTTTGGCACATGTGCATATGCCTCGCAACCAAAAACTCTAAGATGTCTCAATGAAGGCTTGTGACCTGACCATGCTTCCATAGGCATTTTATCAACAAGAGCTGATGTAGGAGACCTGTTAATCAGGTAGCAAGCAGTGGCAACAGCTTCAGCCCAAAACTTTTGTTCAAGACCAGCACCACTCAACATACTCCTAGCCTTCTCCATCAATGTCCTGTTCATTCTTTCTGCAACTCCATTCTGCTGTGGAGAATACGAAGTTGTCTTCTGCCTGTTAATTCCACAGTCTTTACAGAATCTATCAAAATCATTAGAGCAAAACTCACCGCCATTATCAGTTCTCAAACATTTTATTTTCTTTCCAGTCTGCAACTCAACCATTGCTTTAAATTCTTTAAAATGACTAAAAACTTCAGATTTACTCTTTAGAAAATATACCCATGTCCTTCTACTAAAATCATCAATAAATGAAACATAATATGTGGATTTTCCAATCGAAGAGACATCTACTGGACCAAACACATCAGAATGGATAAGATCCAAAACACCACAAGTTTTATGAGAACTAGAGTAAAACTGAACGCGGTTTTGTTTTCCATAAATGCAATGCTCACAGAAATCAAAGTCAAGGTTACAGTCATTCAAACCTTCAACAAGGTTTTTATTTTTCAAGGTTCTTAGACCCTTTTCTCCAATGTGGCCAAGTCTCTGGTGCCATAACATAGTCTTCTCTGCAGGTAACTTTGCTTCAGACGAAAGAGCACCCTTAGGTACCCAAAAACCATTTCCATCTGCTGAAGGTGAAACCTTCAAATCTTCCAGTGAAGTATCCGCAGATTTACTTTTTACAGAAGTTCTATTACACTCAATAGTGTATGCTTCAAGCTTATACAAAGTGCCAAACTTGACACCTCTAGCAACTACCATAGCACCCTTAATCATCTTACATCCTGCTTCAGAAAAGACTACCTGCACACCTGCATCTATCAGTTTGCTCACAGATAACAGGTTTCATTTTAATCCAGGGATATGCAGCACACCATTAATCCTTTTTATTCTACCATCAGAAAACCTGATTCTAACTTTACCTTGACCAACAATGTCTAGTTGTGAATCATCACCCAAGTACACCTTACCTCCATTAAATCTTTCATATTCAGAAAACCAATCTCTATTGGAAGTCATATGAAAAGATGCACCTGAGTCAATTAGCCAGGCATCATTACCTGCATGAGTCGCCAAAGCCGCAATAAATGCATCGCCATCTTCCTTGTCGGACTCAGAATCAGAATCGAACTTTTTCTTTTTCTTCTTCTTTTCTTCTTTGCAGTCCTTACGGATGTGACCCGGTTTACCGCAATTCCAGCAAATGACTTTGGACTTTCCAGGAGATTTCGATCTCCCTTTGGATTTGGACTTGCCGCGCTTCTCATTCTTCTTGCCTTTCTCCTTAAATCTTCCACGAACGGTTAGGGCTTCCTTTGAACTGATGGATACCTTCCTTCGCATCTCTTCACCGAGTAGGGCACCCACCACGTCTTCAGATTTCAAAACAACAGAAGTACTACCGATAGCCATAACAAGAGAATCCCACGAATTAGGCAAAGAACAAAGCAAGATCTAACATTTCTCCTCCTCATCCATCTTAACACCGACGGATACTAATTGAGCCACAATCATATTGAATGCTTCTAGGTGGTCTGCAATTCGTCCACCCTCTTCCATCTTCAAGGAATACAATTTCTTTCTTAAGAAAATTTGATTTAATAAAGATTTCACTTGATACATCTCACCAAGCTTAGTCCATAGCTTCTTTGCAGAGTTTTCTTCATGGACATTGATTAGAACAGAGTCTGCCAGGCACAGTCTGATTAGACCCTTGGCTTTTCGGTCCATAACATCATATTGAGCTACCGCAGTAGGATCTGAGGGCCTTTGGACATTCGCATCAACAGCATCCCAAAGATCTCGATCTATTAGCAGATCTTCCATCTTCAGCTTCCACATCTCAAAATTACTTCCATTAAATTTCTCCACCTCTATTCTCCCTGACGAACTCGCCATCTGAATATTCCTGCAACAAGATCAAAAAGTGTCTTCTGCACAAGCTCCCACTCAAATCTGGATTAGTTCAAAAAACCCAACTGCCCACAATTGAAACCAAAGGTGATCAGGCTCTGATACCACTTGTAAGGAAGTAAAGTAGCAGAAACAACTTCCTACACTAACCTTGAGAGGAGAGTAATGCAAAACTTTTTCAGATCGTTACAACAGTTACAGAAAATAGAAATAGATATAATAACATTCATACCACAACACAATGATTTACGTGGGGAAAACCCTTTCGGGAGAAAAACCCCACCCTCCAAAAGCAGCTCAATATTTTATTCAGCAATCAAAAACAGATTACAAAATACTTGCAGAGCAAGCTCTTCACAGGAGTAGCACTAAACAGAGATTCAGAGGCAACTCAATAGCCATAGGACTCTTACACACAACCTCTATCTCACACACCTCATAAATAGGAGATACAATACAAGAAACCGTCAAACGGTATTACAAAACCATGGGCTAAAACCACCCAATAAGGTGTAGCCGACCTTATCTCCCTTCTATGACATGTTAAAGCACACATCAACATGTGTCGCTCCCTTTTATAGCTCATTTATGTATCCGATAAATTATTTTTCCTATTTCAGGAGTACAAACTTCCGGAGGCCATAACTTGAGAACCGGGTGTCCGATTGACGAACCGTTTGAAGCGTCGGAAAGCTCGCGAAGTGCTCTATCACCTCGTCCAACCTTATCTCCCTTCTATGACATGTTAAAGCACACATCAACACGTGTCGCTCCCTTTTATATCTCATTTATGTATCCGATAAATTATTTTTCCTATTTTAGGAGTACAAACTTCCGAAGGCCATAACTTGAGAACCGGGTGTCCAATTGACGAACCGTTTGAAGCGCCGGAAAGCTCGCGAAGTGCTCTATCACCTCGTAACCTACTTTGCCGGTTATGGCAACTTTTCAAGGCGTTTCGGAGCCTCTAAAGTCCCCAAAATTAAGTTTAAACATTTTATTACACCCCTCCAAGATGAAAACTTTAATATCTTCAAAACTAGCTGTGACCTTCCGACGCAACTTTACCGGAATGCTTATCTAGCCAACCAGAAGCTTCAGGGAGAGTTTCACACCATTTCGTGCTCAAATAAAAACTTACTATAAATAGTAACCTCACATAAATGCAAGGTTGAGACACCATTTTTCCCAACATTCTCCTTGGTCTTGTTTTTCGTGTTCTTTCTTATTTTTTGTGCTTGTTTGTTTCTGTCTTTTGTAGTCAGTATTTTTTTTTACAAATAAGTCAATTTTTATCAACCGTTAGGGTTTTCAAGTTTTCTTTTGTTTCTAAAGTTCCAAAACCCTCCTTGTGGTGATATGCGAACTCCGAACCTTGGGTCTTTGGAATCTCAGAGTTCACTCCTTTTCCTTTGCCCCAACTCTGGGTTCCCAGAATTTTGGGGTCCTTGGTCGTGTCTTTGCCTACCCTGGAATTCTAGAAATCCAAAGTCTTGAAGTTTTTTTTGTGCTTCTTGGTGCACTTCGGGACTGCAAAGTCCCAGAATCTAGAAGCCTATTTTCAAGTTCGGCTGATGACATCAAAACTATGGATCCCTCAAATTTTGGAGTCCCCCCTCCTTTGTTGCCTCCCTACTTCGAGGTTCCAAAACCCCATAATCCTAAAGCTATGGTCTTGTCTGCCAAATCTATTTGTAGGTCCCAAAACCTCGGAACCCCAAGACAGGTCTTTTTCAGTGTTTTCAAGCTCCGGAACCCGAAAACCCTGAGATCCCAAAATCTTGCATAATGGGTTCCTTTTGACCCCAGAACCCCAGGATTCTAGAGTATCTTTTTTTTAATTAATCTCTTAAAAGTTTTGATCATGCATATTCTTTGTGCAAATTAAGCCAATATTATGGAAACATCAACCTATTATCACTATTTAAAAATTGGGTATTCTTGTCCCATATTTGGCTAGAAGTTTACAAAAATGTGTTTAGCTTGGCCTTGTTACCTCTAATTTTCTTAGGTTAGATGAGGGTTTAAGGTTTTTGAAATTCTAACCACTCCTATGTTTGAAAAAAAAAAACCTTATGATCTATTTTTGTGTTACTTTTACCACTTAAAGAAGGGTTAGTTTATCATGAAGGTGTCCCCCCATTAATTTTTTCCCCTAGGCGGTCCCTTAATTTTTTAAATCTTTGCACCTTTACCTTTATCTTGTTCTGATGTTTGTCAGGCCCCTTAATAATTGTGCAACTCATTGTTAATCTTATGGTTGTCATTGTTTCACTAGGCAAAGATGCCAGTAGGTTAATGTTCACAAAATGGCGAAAAGGCTAGTCGGGCCCGACCAGGGGATCAACCGTCAGATTAAAGAACTACATCTTGTTTTGAATCCATCAGATCACGTTGATTCAATAGCCCATGATGCACGTGGTTTACCTTTTGTGAAGTTGTGAAAGACTTGGTGGGTCCCAAAGGCGAGTGGCTCCTTTGGTTAAAGGATGATTATTTTCAGAAAAGATCAACGGCTCACGTTGATTCGTAGCCAAGAGATGCATATGTTCTACCTTTCATGAAGTAGTGAAAAGGTAGTGGGCTTGGGAGAGGTGGTCATGGCAAGGGTAACAGACAAGCAAGTTGTTGATATCCAATGGTTGTCACTACTTCGTGAAGATAAGTGACCTAAGGTTTAAGCTCTGCGAAATAGAAAAAGGGTCGGTTGGCCCAAAGGACAGGTAGGTCATAAAGTTTTAAAGGCTGATTAGGTATGATTTAATCAGACGGTTGTCATGGATTCACAGCCTAAAGTCAAGCAGAGACTAATATTCATGAAATAGAGAAATGATGTGGCAATCACATGACAGATGACATGGCAGGACAGATGGATTGTTTTGTGAAGTGTAATGGTGACCTGTCAAGTGCACATGGCTCTGAAGGGTAAAGGAGGGCCCGCCTTGGTTCAACCAGTAGTTATGTTGAGAATGGTGAAGTAAAACACATGGTGGCTTCAGAATGGAACTCGATGGAAATTCCTGAGCAAATAGCCAACTACCACGTGGCGTTTGTTAATCAGTGATGAGATAAAGCAAGTGGTCTCTGAGATAAAGGGCCCACCTTGAAGGTCTGAGTATGTTAAATAGTGTACATCTCGAGCTCAATCCAATGATTGTCATTGTTTTGCAGCCTGAAGATGCCTGCAATCTAACCTTTGCGAAGTGGCAAAAAATGATTAGCCATTAGGGTGGTGCACGGTTAGTTAAAAAGACTAGTGGTCACTGTAGGAAGTAAGACCGAGCAAGTTAATGACGATCTTGCATCTGATGTTGTTTCATGAGGTAAAAGTGCACGTGGTTTAGTGTTTGCGAAATGGCAAAAAGAAGGTAGGGACCATCACTAACACAAAAAGACCAGAAGGAATAAAAGCAATGCAAGTTGCTAAGATCCAACAATCGTCATTGCTTCGCAAAAGAAAAGTACAGGGGTTTTAAACTCTTCAAAATGGCAAAACAACTAAAAATAGAGGTACTCAGAAGATTTGTGATCCGTTGGAGCCCATTTTTTAATTCAATTTGCGAATTCAATTTTGAGGTGATGGTCGAAGCATGCGGGATTAATTTCCCAATTCAATGTTGGGTTGCCGTATTAGGGTTCGTATCAAACTTGAATGTGGCATCATTTCAAATGAGTCTGTTGTAGAGTGGTTTTCTTCAAAAGATTAACAGGTTTTTTGTGATTTTTCTCGCTAATTATAGTCTGAAAATTGGTGTTGCTGTGTGAATTGTTTCATTAGAGATTTGTGCAATTTCCAATTGATATTGTTGCATTAAAGGGATGGCACCAAGAAGGGAGTTAACCATGTCTACCAGGATAGGAATATTTGTGATGATTTTATGGAATAGCTAACCATGTCTACCAATGTTGGGGCTAAGGCTGAAGAATTGGTACCAAAGAACCCTTGTTTGAGAATCAAGGATGGCCTATATGACAAAAGAAATTGGTTAAGGGATCCACAAATAGGGATGTCAAGTTTAGGATTGTTCAAAGTAGGTTTTGGTCAGAGGCATTCCCTTGCCCCTTTAAATAGCATATGGGAATTGGATGTAGGGAAGCTTGTAGTTCCTAGTGTATTCATGGATGTAGATTTGTTGACTTTGATTGCACAAAATTATGACCCTATAGCTAGATGTATCAAAAGTGTGAAGGGATCAACCCTTATTGAAATTAATGATGATGAATTCAGAAGTGTGTTTAAGCTCAGTGAAGCTTCAAATTTGTTAGAGCCTATTGATTTTGAATCACTGGCCCAGGTTTATGATGCACAAAGAGATCACCTTAGGAGTGGCCCATTGAAAGAGTTCTTTGTTAAAATAGGAGGGTTAACAGTTGTAGGCCCTAGTACAATGGAACCCTTCTCCTTGAATTTGTTTACCCTAAGAACTAAGGGCATGTATTTGGCACTTTGTCAGATTTTTGGGGAAGATGCTTAGAAGAACATGCCAACCCATTACACGCTGATGATTTCTCAGATTTTAAACCCCTCTCTGGCAATAACATTTGATTATGTGCCATACCTAACTGATGCAATTCATGTAGGGCTAGTAGGGATAAAAAATGGTAAGGTGGTCAAACCGTTTGGATGGTATTCTCTTCTAATGCACATGTTTTTGTTCAAGGGTGTTGATTATTTTGCAAAATAAATGGATTTGGTCAAGGTGAAAGATAATAAAGAGATTCTTGTTCAACTTTGGAGTACTATTTTGTCCTAGGACAGAGAGGATGCTAGCTATCTGAGGTTTTACAGATACTTTCCATCTAAAATTAGGATTCTTTTGTGCACAGAAAACCCTAGGATTCCTAAGGCTCTATTGGAATTCCTCAGGCCCAAAGAGTTTGTTGAGGGTATTAAGATTGTTCATAATTGGTGAGATATGTATTTGTACCCTATTTCTACTATTTTCAGAGTATATGGTTTCAGAGGCACTCCATTTTTATTGCCTTATCAAGTCCTACTAAAGATAAGAATTGCAGAAGTCTTAAGGCAGATTGGAGGTGTGCAATAGGCAGAGCTGACAAATAGGGGTAAAGGGACTATTTTCCCAACTATTACCATGGCACATCATTTTGTGATCACTAAAGGTGGCTAGAAGTATTTTGAAGAATTCCTTAAACCATATAGATTGTCAACTATTGTTTCAAGATGTGCAGACCCTGAAGACTTTTTCAATGGCATATTTAGAAAAAGAGCAGTTTGTAAAGGTAGGCCTCACCAATTTCAGTTCCCTAAAGATCTAATCAGAAATGAATTCAGTTTGGATGAGCAAGAACTGAGGAAAGAGAAGTGGGTTGCATATAAAAGGGCTCTTGACTTCATTCATCAGTTTGATAGCAATTATGACCCTCTCTCTAGTTTCAATCCCTTTGAGGAAAAAATTAAATTCTTAATTCTTTGTTTTGAAGACCTCATGCAAACATTGAAAAAAAAAAAGGAGGCTATAATGAGAAATGATCCTGACAGGGTTAAATTGGTTCTAGCTAATCCTGCCTTTGCTAAGGCTATCCCACCTGGTGATTATGTAATGCACAAGAAATCAAGATACAGTGTGATGATGCCAGTGATAGGTGAGCCTTCCACTTCAAGAGGGAAAAGAGAAATTGAGGATGTCATTGACATCCAAGACTCCCCTAAAAGGCAAAGGGTAGGGAAGGAAGTGCAGACAAATGAGCCTCTATATTCTCCATTTGAGTCCCCTATCCACATAGGAGATGAGCAGGCGGTGGCCGAACAATTGTTACAGTTAGGGAGTCTCAGGGAGATTGCCTACATGTATGAGGAGACACAAGAGGGGATGCTAGATGAGCCACCTAGTATTGAAATGAACTGGACTGATGGTGAGCTCAAGGGTAAAGAGTTAGACCTTACTGTTAAGCAAGCCAGTGAGGAGTTCCTTGCTGCTAGTAACTTTGTTACAATAGGGGCCTTCATGTAGTTTGTATGGAAGAAAAACATTGAGCAATTCAAAGACAAATGTGAACAAAGGAAGAGTGAGCAGCCTCACAGAGATGTAACCTAGGTAGAGGAAGAGGTGAAACAAGAGATGATTGAAGAGTTCAACATCATTACCCCTGAAAAGGGAAGAGAGATGGTATCAAAAGTTGGTGTTTTAATCCTCCCTGAGTGGGATATAGCTAATGCTCTAGTACTTGAAGCAGGCAGAAAGGAAACTAAACCCATGGAAGGAGTGACCTTTAGCAGAGATAATGCTTCTTTAGTCATGTGGTCACTAAAGAAGAATGAAAATAAAAGAAGAAAAGATGTATCAGATTCTAGTCTCCTAGGAGGCATGATTGTAAAAAGAGTCCAAGATACAAGAGTGGTGGAAGTTGCAAGCACATTCTTAGAAACTACAAAGTTCAATGTAGCAGTGGCAGAAAAAGAGGCAAAGGAAAAGGCCAGTCTCCAATTAAAATTGGAAACAATCTTAAAGGCTTACAATGAGGCCAAAGAAGGAATAGCCAACAGAGACAACATTATTGCTAGACTTCAGGGTCAGTTGGTAGGTCAACACCATCAAGGTGAACCCTCCACTCTTATGATAGCTTCTTCTCTAGCAAGATCTCCACCTATAAGTCCTATCATAGAATATCCCCTTCTCCTATGCCTTCTAGTTTCCAGTCAGCTGAAACTGTCCAACATGAGTTGGAGAAGTTGAAACAGGCTCAAGCCTTGTTTGCAAGCAAATATGAGGAAAAGGTAAAGGCTACAATTTCGAAGTTTGCTAATTCAATTAGGCCCTCTGTCGTCCACATTTCTATGAAGAGGATTTTGAATATTCTGACTGAATTAAGAGAGGATGAAACCACCTTGGAACCAATTTTTAATAAGTGGATACCCAGAGTTAAGGAGTTAGAGCTCATGTGTTTATCCCATGCAGATGGAGAGGCAAATGACAATCCTAGGTCCACTAGTGAACTCATAAGAGAGATGAATATACTCTTAGAAGAAAGGGTAGGTGTAAAAAGAAAGGCCCAACTATATAGAAAGGAATATTCTGATCACAATTATGAATTATTTCCAGGGGGTTTTGTTGGTCCTACTCAGTTAAAAGAGGAGAAGGCACGGTTAGAAGAGCTGGACCACAAATTGTCTCAAAGGGTTAACGACATCATTAACATTGATGACACATCCTTGTTTGTCAAAACGGTTGAATAGATTGAAAAGGTGAAATCACATTATGGTTTCATGGAAACATAAATTGGGAAATTAAGGGTCACGTGGAAAAGGCTAGAAGGAATGAAGAAGAAAATTGTTAGCTTCTCTTGGCCAAGTGATGACGTGTTCCAGGAGTGGAAGGACAAGTATGCCAGACAAAAGAAAGATATTCTAGAATAGTTAGAAGACATTGCAGTGGAGCAATCAACTAAAAGGGCCATTGATGTTGAAAAAGACTTGTAACTATTTCTTGGAGAAGATTGTGGTTTGTAACAAACTCTTCTAGGAATGTCTGAAGCTTTTATGAATCCATAATATTATAAATGGATACTAGGACTATTGAAAGAGGGATCACAAGAATTTTTTAAAGAACCTCTGGCAAAATATATTTAGGACCTTTTTCTGGTTTTAAAGAGATTTCTCTGAGTTATGTAATATTTTTCAGGAAATGAATATGAATATACAGATCAAATTTTTAGGCCTAAAATTACTTCATATTTTGGCATGCATTCTTTAGTTTTCTAGTTTCATTTGGATAATCTAGGGTTGTTCGAATTAGCATGGATTGTAAGGCAATCTTGTAGACGTTATTTCTATTAAATGTGCATGAAATACTTTTGTCAGCAAGTCTATTGTTTGTTGCTATGAATCTGATGAATTGTTTTAGTTGAATGGGAGAGGATCTATATATATGTTAGGCATGTATGGGGTTCATAAAAGCCAAAATGATGAGATGTATATGAGTGTTCAGTTTTGAGAATTATTGTTTGATTAGATAACTCTGTAGCCTAGATAAGGCACTAGTATCAGATTGTAGGATTTCTTTCTATCTTTTCTTGAAGATCAATACTGAAAATGAATACAAGTTTTTCCTTTATTGTTTCAGTTTCATTGAGGTGATGAAGTCCATGGGTTTTTTAGCATTGGTTTACTGTGGATCTCAAGTTTAAAGTGTGAAAATATTCACAAAAGGTATACCCACCTGAACTTTGGATAATTTCAAAGTGTAGAAGGTCTCAAAACCTTGTTATATGTTACTCTTGAGTTCTATTTCCCTGATCTTTTCGTTTGCAGACAGAGTTGGTTTATTTATTAAAGGAAGGATAGAAGGGAAATCAAAATTTGAGAACAACAGAAGTGGTGACTCTATTGGGGAGAGTCATAATATGTATCTATGTTACAGATTGGTGCCTGAATTAGTTCAGAAGTTGTTCGGATATCTGTGTTGTGAAAAATTGCTCGATCTCTGATTTGTGTTATCTGTCTCTTTGAAAATCTTCATGATTTTTGTTTTAAAAATTGGCAAGTGTTTTGTTTAAAGCTTGTTTTCTTATTTCCCCATAATTTGTGTGGGTGGCAACTTTGACAAGCATAACCAGTTCTTTTAAATAAGTGAATCTCTTTTAAGAAAACAAGCATAATGCAAAGAGGAAGGAACACCGAGTCTTTCATGAAGAAGCATCCTCATGAGACATTGCAAGAGGGATTACCTAAATAGTCATATAGAGGCCAGAAAAGATCAGTTGTACATGAGCCATCTAATGTTGCTTGGGTATAGAAGAGCATCAATATGGGTAAGTCATCTGAGAGACCTGTCTATGCAAATTCAAATTCTTCTTCCAACAAATCTGAGCATGATATTTTAGGTTTCCATTCTAGTTTGTTTGGGAATACTGAAGATGACCAAGTTTTAAATCAGGGGATATACCATGCTAGTTTTTCTGGGAATGACAAAAGTAGTTCAAACATTAAGAGAGATTTTGTACCTAGGACAATTGATGGAAACATCAGTTTAATTGATATTGACCAAGTTAATATGTCAGACTCTAAAGAAATCTTCCCTGATGAAGATAAAGTATCCCAAGAGATTGAAGTCCTAAATAGAAGACTCCATCATTTAATTTCCTTAAGAAAACAAAAGGAAGTAGATAAAGAAAGAGAGGTAAAAGCAAAATTGATGGAGAGAGATAGGCTTTTAAGTCAGATAGCTAATCTTGAGTTATTTACCCAAGAGAAGGCCAAGAGTGAGGATGAAGGTCCAGTCATTAGAGAAATTCTAGCTCCTAAGACCAACTCTCCATACAAATCTATTGTGTAATCAAATAGAGAAGTACATAGTGACCCACAACTTGCTAGAAATAATGTAGATAATGGGAAGTAGAAATGCATGGAAGGTGGGTCTGGATCTAAGACTACAATGAAGATCTCTCACATGCTATCTGCACATGAAAGGGAGATGGAAAGGATGAGGAAAGAGAAAGAAGATTTGCAAATGGAGTTGAAAAAGGCTAAATTAGAAGCAGCCAATCAAGAAGTAAAAATAAACATTAACTATCTAAAAGCTCCTCCTATAAGTTTTCCCTCAGCAGACCTAAATAAACATGTTCCTTAGGAAGCTTCACTCCCTCCAGTCAAAATTCAGTCAGCCTTGCCTATGAGTACTATCCTAGTTAATATAGCCCCTGTTAATAACCAAGTTAACCAAATCCCTCCAACCCATGGCCCTAATGTAAGAATGAACATGGGAAATAATCTTGGTGTTAATCAATTCTAGAGAAGACCTATTAACTTGGAGTTATACAGACAACTCTTCTTTGATGGAATCCCAAGGTACCCCAGCCATGTTCCTACAGAATTAAGGGATAGACTTCACAAATTTGTTGGCAACAATTCAATCAGTGTAGGAGAGCACTTAAAATATTTTGATGACTTGATTAATGATTATAAAATAATAGATGAAGATGTCATCATGAAATTGTTTGTGCAGTCTTTAGTAGATGATGCAAGGGTCTGGTATAGAGGTCTCCCTATGAATAGCATTGGGCCTTGGGAAGATTTTAAAAATTTCTTTCAAGAATAGTATGGTGACAAGACAAATGTGAGCTTCATGCTCAATGAGTTCAACAATATCAGAAAGTTTGACAATGAAATTGTCACAGATTTTAATGCCAGATTTCAGAAAGAAATTCATAGGCTATATCAGGTAATGAGGTTAGATGACAATGTGTTCTTGAATACTTATTACAATGCCTTTGATTCTAAAATGGCCTATATTCTGAGGGATAAAAATCTGCATAGTCTGAGGGATGCATTTAGAATTACCATCAATGTAGAGAGTAATAGAAAAGCATCTAGGAAAATAGGGAGAAGAACTGATGGTAGGTTGTGGCAAGAATCAAAACAAAAACCTAATAAAGTTATTAAAGAAGAAGACAAAATAGAGAAATTAGTGACTTCCATATGAAGGATCTTACTGCCAAGGTGAGTAAAAATGATAAACCTCATTACAATTGGCAAGACAGGCCTCCTAGGTTGCATGATATGCCTTACAATACTACTTGGAAGGATGACAAGCCTCAGAATGAGAAGCCAAAAAATACCCACAACCTAGATACCCCAGACCCCTTAAAAGGAGGAAATGTTCATAATATGGAGAATACTCCTTGGTGCATGGCTTGTGATGGACCGCATTCTCCTCATAAATGTGTTGTAGCTCAAGCCCTTGAAGAATCCATGAGACAAGAGGCTGAGCTTGATATAAATATGTTTGAAACTATCATAGAAAGTGATGATGAGTCATTACAAAGTGAAATTAGTGAATGTGATGTGCTAAATAGTAAAAGGTCCTACCAAGGATAGTTAACACTTGATTGGCATCCCACTTTGAATGTGGTAACAATTGAAGATGAAGAAGTTCATCTTAGAAGGCCTAGTGATGAAGAAGTAAAAAATCTCACTAAAGCTGCCATAGCCAAAGCCAAGCACAATTACAATTTGAGAAGTACTAAGAAGGATGGGGATCAAGGTGAACCTGGTTCAATGTTTATAAAAGATGTGTCCCAGAAGAAAGCAGCAACTAATGCCACTTTTCCCCAAGATAGTCAAAAGAAAAATGACCACTTGAAAGATATAGCCAAAGGTATGGATAATAAAGCCACTAGTGATATACAAGGAACCGCTGCAATTAAAAAGGAAAATCAGCCTAAGATAGAGAAAGTTAAGGCTAATACTGAGTTGATTAATAATTCCACATTTGATATGACCCAGGCTCTTACCCAGATGAAGGTCACTGTCCCATTGATAGATTTATTAAAAATAAAGGAACATAGAGAAGCTGCTTTATCTTTATTTTCTAAAATATTTGACAGTCGCACAACTTTGCCTTCAGGTTCAATGGAGGGTGAAAAGGATCATGAGTTGCAAACCCCAGAGGTATATGTTGGAACAAATATTACACAAGAGCCTTCACAAGTTGATCTTTTTTATGTTACTTTGTTAGTAAATAATCAGTTAATTAAAAACTGTATGATAGATTTTGGTGCAATTGCAAATGTAATGCCTTATGGTGTCATGAAAGAATTAAGATTGTCAGTAAGCATAGTATATGTGAAGTGTTATGCTATGGATAACAGAGAAGTGCTGGTGATAGGTACAATGAAAGATGTTGACGTAAAAATAGCAGCATTCCCTGAAGCAACATACAAAATGGATGTCATTGTAACTGACACTAAACCTCACTATGGCATGTTGTTATCTAGACATTGGGCTGCAATAGTAGGTGGAAATGTTCAGTTGGATCTCTCATATGCTACTATCCCAATTAATGGAAACCAAGTCAAATTGTATAGATAACCGCGTGCTCCTAGGGTAATTGAGAAAGTAGATCCTAGTATGCTCAATTGTATGATTGATGTGGATCTTGACAATTTTAGATAACAACCAATTTTACCTCCATTGAAGAATACTAACTCTATTATGACTGAATTGGAATCTCAACAACATGGTTTGTGGCACATGTATTTTGATGGAGCTTTCTCTAAAGAAGGATTTGGAGCAGGAGTTCTTTTTGTGTCCCCTTTAGGTATAACCTTCAAATACTCCTTTCTGTTAGCCTTTCAGTGTATAAATAACACTATTGAATATGAAGCCTTGTTATCTAGACTTGAAGTTGCAAAAAGGCATGGCATTCAGTTGTTAAAAGTGTTAGGAGACTTAGAGTTGGTTGTTTCTCAAGTTAGAGCTAAGTATGCATCTAAGAATGATAGATTGAAAAGATACAAGCATGCAGTATGGGATGTGATTGAGCATTTTAGTGCATTCTCTATAAATTGGATAGAAAGATCTAAGAATATCATGGCTTATTTCTTAGCAAATGTTTCATTAAAAAATGATGATGCAACGTTGACCGGTATATCCACAATTGAGATAAAAGCTAGGCCTGCCATTCCTGACAATGCATATAATTGGCAAGTGTTTGCTGATGATGAAGATATTCTTAGGTTTATACAATGCATTGATGACTATGATGGACAAAAAATTGATTGCAATGCCTTGGTGGAAGTGGTTGAAAATAGAGAAACTATGTTTGGAAACAATCTAGTTTAGTTGCAAACTAACGAAATACCTAAAGGGTTAGTAGAACTGGAAGGTATGTTTAGTTACAATGATAGTCACCTACATTAGTAATCAACCACTAAGTTGGATGAACTAGAGGAAGTAAACTTGGGGATGGAATCATCCCCTAAGTCTGTGTATATTAGAAAAAAATATCCTCCTCATGTCAAAGTAAACCTTATTAATTTATTAAAGAAATATAAGCATTTTTTTGCTTGGTCTTATGAAGATCTAAAGGTGTATAGACAAGATCTATTTTAGCATGAAGTCTTGTTGCTTCCAGATGCTAAGCCTTTTAGACAAAAATAAAGACCTATCAACCCTCTGTTGGAATCTAAAATGCTACAATAATTAACCAAGTTAAGAGAAGGGGGAATCATTAAGCCTATTAGGCATTCATCATGGGTGTCAAATTTGGTCCTGATTAGAAAGAAGAATGGGGACATAAGACTCTGTGTTGATTTTAGGAACCTAAATGTTGCTTCGTTGAACGACAATTACTCTTCTCCTAATATGGAAGCAATGTTGCAAAGAGTAACTAGTTGTGACCTATTGTCTATGATGGATGGGTTCTCAAGGTATAACTAGGTGTTAGTAAAAGAATCTAAACAATTCAAAACTGCCTTTACTACCCCTTGGGGAACATATGTGTATGTCAGGATGCCTTTTGGTTTGAAAAATGTTGGAGCTACCTTTCAGAGGGCAATGGATGTAGCTTTCAAGGAATTCATCAATATTATCATGGTAGTATATCAAGATGATTTGACATGCTTCTCTAAAAGGGTGGATGACCACTGTGGACACTTGAAACAGGTTTTCAATAAAGCTTTGGAATTTGGTGTATCCTTAAATCCGAAAAAGTGTCATTTTGTTGTTACTGAAGGGAAGTTGCTAGGGCATATTGTCTCCAAAGAAGGGGTAAGAATAGACCCTAAAAGAAGTGAGGATATAAAAAATGTGCCTGAACCAAATAATGTTAAAGGTATTCAATCTTTCTTGGGCAAAGTAAATTTTGTTAGGAGATTTATTGCAAATTTTGCAGAGATAGTCAAGCCCATTGTTAAGCTACTTAAGAAGGACATAAAGTTCTACTGGGATGAAGATGTAATGCCCTGCTAGGAAACCCCAAAGGGGGAAAGCTAAAACACTCAAATGGAGTGTAAATATATTTTTTTTAATAATAATAAGACACCACAGTAAGATACATTGGAGTTATCTAAAGCTTAGATAACACAGAAGAAGACTAAACAAACCTAAGGAGTTTCCCAACATGATTACGTAACCTTACACCTAACCCAACTTGTGACATTTGATCCAATTAAGCTAGATTTCTTAATTACAAGTTAATACTTAAGACATGGATATAATATGTTTGATGAATTGACATTTAAGAATTTAGGAAGCGTTCATCTATTATGATTGGAGATGAGGCTAACCTGAGGATATTTACTCGATGAATTTTAAACGTAGGCAACTTAAGAATTCTCCCATTAAGGTTTAAATATAGTTAACTTGACGAGTCCATCCATTTAGATACAATGTAACTAATATATCGAGGTTCATTTATTTAGGTTTAAAAATAACCAACCAAATGAGATCATCCTTTATAGTTAAAATATGGCTAATAAGATGAAATTCATTCATTAAGGATTAAGATGTAAACAAACAAAATGAAGTTCATTCATTAGGGTTTAAACATAACCAACTATTAAATCGTAATTCATTTATAGAGGATAAAATGTAAATAGCCAAATGAAGATCATCCATTAGGGTTAAGATATAGGTAGCTTAATGAGTTCACTCGTTTTAGTTAAAATAAAGTTAATATGAAGAAATACATTTGCTAAGATTAAGATATAAACAACTAAATGAGTTCTCCCATTTTAGTTCAATTATAGCTATTATGATGAAGTTCATTTATAGAGGTTAAAATGTGGGTAACCAATTGAGTTCATTCAATTATAAAACTAATTTGGTGAGGATTATTTGTTTAGAATAAAACGTATACAACTAAATAAATTCATCCAATTTAGTGAAATATAGCTAACATGACGATGTTCATTTATTAAGATAATACGGTAAGTAGCCGAATGAGGTTCATCCATTAGATTTCAATTTAGATATTATGATAGTTAATCCAATATTTGTTACCCATTCAATACATTCAAATCACAAGCTTTATGACAAGTTAATCCATTAATTGCAACCTAGTGAGTTTCCTCCCATGCTTACTTCTTTTCATTAACATTAACAAAATACTTTTCATATTAATATCTACAATCTTTTATGATCATAACTACCACGTTTAACAAGGGGACTATATACCTACATTCTAAATTTAACTTCATCTAATCCCCATTACACACTTACAAAATACATCCATACATACTAGCACTAATAATGAAACAAGAGAGACAAAAGCATCACATAACACAGAAATGATCTCGGAGTTCACCCCTAGAGGGCTACATCTCTGGGTCTGCTCAACTATAAGACCCCTCTGACAATTAATATAGTTAAGGTTACATAAGTTTCATGTCATTTTCATCTTGCCTTATAGGTGAACACAACCACTATACAACGACCACTTCGGTCAATAAATACATAAATGATTCCTTCATAGAAGCTGATCCAACTGAACACATCAAAAGCAATTACAAAGGTCTCTTGTCTGATGACTCCCTAACTAGGGACTTGACCGACTATGACCAAACACAAGCAACCAGACAGACGACAGAGTCTAAACAAACATAACAGGGTCTTGCCATCACTTTAAAGTAAGCGAATACTAATAAATTAAACTTGCCATATTTCCATTTGTCTATTTCCCAATACCGAGGATGAGTAAAACTAACCCATTTATTTTATCAAATGAGATATCATTAACTTACTAATTTTTCCAACGGTACATTATTAAATTTCCGTTATTTTTAATAGCATCTCATTTTAGTTTTCAAAAGTAAGATCCAATGATAAAACATTTCATTTTCCAATTACTCCTAAACTTTAGTATTCCACTTCTAAATTTCCCAGATGACCTACAACATTAAAATCTGAAAAATAATATATCCTTGGATAATATATTATTTTTAGACATCACCAAATAATAATTATATTTTAATTCAAAAATCCCCCATAAAAATATAATTCCCTTGCATATACTAAACAAATACACGATCTAAAGGTATGAATTTAGCATATACTTCTCTATTTATATACGTGCCTAAATTAATAAAGCAATGACTAAACAATAATTATTATGCATTGAAAGTATACTCCAAGTTAGGAATCAACAATTAATATATATTTATTAATATATATTATTATAAAAATTATCACAATTAACATATATTTAAATCTATCCATTAATTAATAATTAATATATAATATATAAATAATATAATATATTAATTAAAATTTAATAACATTAAAACATTTTATTTTATTTTTATTTTTTAAAATCAAAATTTAAATTTAATAAAAAAAAAAAAATTGTTTTAATAGCCACACGGTTTCTATCATTTCTCAAAAACCCAAAACTTTATTTTTACGAAATTTATACATAAGTTATAATGCAAAGTCACAAAGAAACCCAAAAAATTTCGTAGAAACTAAGTTTGTAAATTTGGAGATATTGTTGACATTCTAAAACAACATTTTTTGTCATTTCTCAAAAACCCAAATCTCATTCATTCATAGTCACAGATATATATATTTTTTCCAGAATGTTCAAAACAATAAAATGGGGAAATTTTGCCAGCAAGTTCATGATTTTCCCAAAAAACCAATAGCTTTCAAATAACAAGATTTGCTCAAACACGAAACCATTTAAACATTCTTGAACTCAAAAACAAACAATATTCACAACTAATACTCAAATTTTAAGAACATTCCTGGATATTTTTTAAATCAGCATTTCATGAAGATCAACCAAATACCATTTTTATTTTGATTTAGCAAAGAAACAAAAGGGAAAAACCGGGATCCTACCTCTTTAGCATTCCTGGTAAGATTCGAAGAAGAGCCCCCAACCTGCAGCTGTAGAAATCCATCCTTGCCAAAATCCCAAAATCTCCATCCCCATATTTTTCTTTTCCAAAAATTCAACAACCCCCCAAAATATTTTTGAACCTAGGTTAAATGAATCACATTTTGACCTAATTTCTAATTTCAAAATTTAAGCACTTTTTAAATAAAAAGGAAATAATAATTCTTTTCAACTATTTGAATAATTTAACTTGATTTTCTAATTAAAATTAAAATGCTTCTCTCTTATTAATTTTTTTAATTTCTCAATATTAATTAAGCCAACATTTATATTTCGCAATATTGACAAGGGTAAATATTTAATTAAATTAATTTCCAAAATCAATCTTTTACACTATATCAAACTTTACAAATTAAAAATGATTTTCTTTAAATAATAAAAATTACCCTTTCTTTTCCAAAAAGCAAAAGTGGTTAAATTAATTATATTTCAAATAACTTTAAATATTTCCTTTTTTGAAAATGCATAAACTAATTAAATTCATTATTTAAAATTAACCATTAATTAAATTCGCTACAACATAAATAAAGCGATCCTTTTAATTGATGATTAATCACCTAAAAGAAACCTATTTATTTTGATTTCTCAACAACTTATGCATAAATGAACACATTAATTCAAATTACATACTTAAGCTTGCTACAAATATAAATACAGTGATCTCTTAAATTAATGATCAATCATATAAAAGAAACCTATCTATTTTAAATTTCTCAATTACTAATGCATACATCCACACATTAATTGGAATTAAATACTTAGGATAAAATACTCCATTTACCACACGCAAGGCACACAAACCAAGAAAGTCCACCAATCACATGACATGCAACCCAAACAACAAAGGAACCCTACGGACCACAAAAAATGCTCACCTGATCATGGCTAAGGCAAGACGAGAGTTTTATGACCACCTAATCCAAATTCTAAAGATAAAGGAGATATACTCCACCCTATGAATCTTGATGGAGATGAACCTCACACCTAGGCAGTATAGTACCTGCAATCTCCTGTAACCATGAGTCATGCAAGCATACATATATATACATATTCAATGAAGGTGTTAGCTCAAGATTTATAACAAGCATTAGGGAACAATTACATTTACACAAGCATCGATGCAAAAGCACAATAATAGGTATGCACAATTATTTATATTATCTAATCTACAACATTACATCATGGTTAATCAATCATTCAAGAATGTCAACTAGGGTAGGGGCATTACAGAAGAAGCTTCGAAGGCTTTCGATGAAATCAAAAGGGCTATTCAGGAGGTACCAGTGTTGAAGTCCCCTAACTATAGTAAGCCTTTCTCTCTATTTTCTTTTGCTTCATGTCACACAGTGGCTGTAGTTCTTTTACAAAAGGATAATGAAGGATATGAACATCCAATAGCTTTTTATAGAAAATCTTTACAGGCTACAGAGTTAAATTATGAAATTATGGAGAAGCAAGCATATGCTTTGGTCAAGGTTGTTAAAGCCTTTAGGCCATATCTTGTAAATGCACGAGTAATTGCTTATGTCCCACATGTAGCTATCAAAGATATCCTATCCTAGTTTGAGGTTACTGGTAAAACATGTAGATGGATAACTAGAATCCAAGAGTTTGATTTAGAGATTAAGATCACTAAATTGGTGAGAGGTTTAGGCCTTGCTAAGTTGATGACTGAATCAAACCTCCTTGATGTTGAAGTGAATAATGTTGAAGTTGAGAATATCCTGGTCACCAGTATTGAGACATAGGCCTAGTACTTAGAGATAGTATATTTTTTAAGAGATGCAACATTTTCAGAAGGAATGACCCATAACCAGAGAAGAACATTGAAGTTGAAGTCACAAAAGTATGTCCTCATTCAGGGTGATCTATTTTGGTGGAATAGAGATGGGGCATTGCTAATGTGTTTGGATAAATCCCAGGCTAAAAGAGTGTTAATTGAAATGCATGATGGAGTGCGTGGAGGTCACTACTCTGCCAAGACAACTGCTAGTAAGATAGTTCGGGTTGGATATTATTGGCCTACTATGTTTAAAGATGCCCATGAACATGTCCAGAGATGTGACCCATGCTAGAAGTTTTCATCAAAATTGAAGTATGAGGGAGCTTTACCCCTCAACCTAGTCACAGTGGAAGCCCCTTTTGTCCAATGGGGCATCGATTTTATTGGAGAAATCCTTGAGAGATCAGGAAGAGGTCATAGGTGGATTATAGTAGCAACTGATTATTTTACCAAATGGATTGAAGCTATACCCACTAGGAGAGCCACAAGTAAGGTTGTTATTGACTTCCTGATGGATAATGTCATAACCAAATTTAGAGTCCCTATAAAACTAGTGATGGATAATGTCATGAGCTTCAGGTCAGAAGAGTATATTGAATTTTGTACCATCCATGAAATAGTTATGTCCTACTCTTTGCTAGATATGCCAATCCACAACATGCCCATCTTCATCGAATAGGAGCTCTTCACTTATCACTTTGTCAGCTTTACCGATGAACATACTTATCGGTAACCACCTTGATGACACCATGTCATCAATCCTAAATTGTTTCCATTTGAGGTATCTATATATTGGTTGCACTCTCTATCTCTAGTTTCTCGACCTTGCCTTCTTCTTCATCAGACCAGACACCATCTCAACCGGTATGTCAAGGTGATAAATATATCTTTCAATCTCTGTATCAACAACTCATCATGTCTACCCCTGCAGATTCGGTACACATCCTTGATCTCATGCACCTAAGACAAGTTAGTGTTTTACTGGTTAAATTTGTGTGTGCCTTCAATCACTTGCCTTCTACTCTTCTGTCCTATCTCAGAGAACTATGATGCATCCCATGCATAATAGGAGATAAGTTCCACTCACTGGTGGGAGAAGATCCTTGTCATCTTCTTTTGACATTTTCATCAATATGGTTTCCCTATTTAAGAAGGCATATCTTCAAACAACCATATATAATCTTGTTGAGCACACTCTTTGTCAACCTTCTCTTCTTTATGTGATATCTTCTTCATCCAATGACTGCATCTTTATTCAGTGGGAGTCCTATTGTTTCACATCCACAAATTCAATAGCATACCAGTGGCCTACACATACTTCATCTCCAATGTTGATGTGATCCTTAGTAACATTCCCCCTCTTCATCACAATCAACAACCAATAACCTTGCATTCTTGTAGAAGACATCATACCAGGATGATCTCCAATACTTGTCCTTAACACAAGACCACACTAAATTATGTATTGATGATCATCAATGACATCACAAGGCTGATTGACATAAAAGACAACATGTTAACTATTCTCCCATACTAGCTATCTTTCTCTACCGGTAACATGCAATATTGGTGACAATTATACCGATAGTCTACTATACTGGTTGACATCAATGACAATACAATGCCACCAATCTCCCCCTTTGCCATTGATGTCAACACATGTAGTATCTAACATACTACAAAGTTTTTCTTCCCCTTTGACAACAATGGCAAAGGGCACTGACAAGGTTTCTCTTCTCCTTGTGTCTACCGGGCACTGATAATTTTCTCCCCTTTTGCTCTATCAGATGCATCCTCCTTTAACCTTCATACTTTCTATCCCCTCAAATCACAGTATTTGAGATGGAGGGCTCAACCATAAACTGACACCAATTGCTTAGCAACCAAGTGTATATGTAAACTAGAACCCCAATGCATATGCAAGACTAAAACCAATTGAAGGCCCATGTGTTAGTGAATACAACATACCTGCCAATCAAATTGCATCATCTTCCCTTGATATGAAAAAGCCATTCTGACCTCAAATTTTTGATACCAAGTGTTGGAGCTAACATTGATAACAATTTTATTTCTTATGATACCAAATGTATGTTCTCTTTTGCAAGTAACTCTCCTTCTTAGAAAGAAACACTCTCGATGATCCAGTTGTGATTTGAATTGAATAGGCATCTAAATATCTGACAATCCCAAATACCTCCAAAGACACAAACATATCAGTACAACCATAGACACTTGCACACCCTTTGTGTCCAGAAAGTCTCATACTTAGTTAGAAAACATGGTTGTCATCTACTCCCAAGTCATGCATCTCAGATCCTCATTGTCTATCAGGTTCAAAACCAGAGCTCCTATATTTACCATATATCAGTTGCATTGTGCATATGTTATCAATCTAATGATCTATTAGGTCCATTATATTTACCACAACATATGACATGATCGTGGATGTACACAATGCCATATAGTATCATCATCATGCCATGAATCAAACCGGTTAAACCATAAAGGATGAATCCATATATGATCAACAAGTGGGCCAACATCTATGATTCAGGTCATCTACAATACCACCTGAGACATAAACTCCTCATTCCATGCTACAAGATTTATTGCAATGATCTTGGACCTCATTGTCTTACATAACCTGCACTATCAGTTAGTGTACATATTGGTAACCTGTACCGGTCCATCATTCCTATTAGAGAACCTTCCTCTAACTCCTATCATCTTGTGTAAATTTGCATCTAATCCCAGTTGCAAATTTTCCATCCAATTGACACATGTAGAAGTGATCCATCTCTCATTTGTAGGTGTGTAGTCAAGGCAACCATTACATACACTTATCTTCTCATTTCCTTCCTTCATACCGCTAGCAGTTTGTTCTTCCATGTGTCTTCTTCCATTGAGGGGGTGAATGATATGATCAATATGTTACTCCCCTTAAGGTCTTGCAACTCCTTAAGCCTTAGGAGATATCACCTGTTCAATGAATGCACAGTGTTGGTCCATGGTTGCATCTTTTTGCTTCTTCCTTCATACTTGTTTGGTCTCATTCTTCTTCCCATTTTCAATCTTGGGAGCAGGTATTTCCTTCTTTTGTTGATTGGTCCTTTCTCTACTAGATTCTGCACTACTATCATTGCATTGTTGTAGAAGCAAATAGTGTTCATGCCAAACACATGATTGGGGGACCTTCTGTGAAACTGGTTTGACCACCTTCTTTTGGTCATGCCATTGTAACCAGCTACCTGAATCGATGGACTTCTTGATCCTATAGTAGAAAAACCTCTTCTCATTTTTTTCCACGCAACATTTTGTCTTTCAAATGCTCTAAACCAATTATCATACTGAGCATAGATGCTATACTGGTTGCCACATGATTGCACATTCATCCTTCTGCAATCATGACTTTTATGGCCAAAACTATTACACCTCTGACAGACAACAATATTATCTCTAGGAAGAGAAGACTGTCTATTTCTAGACTTCATTCTACATTCATCTACTCTATGGCCATATTCCTTGCATGAAAAACAATAAACAGAGAAAGGAGACTTGTGAACTACAATTTTTTTTTTCCAAGCACGAGGAGATCTTACCAATTTAGTATCTCCATTTATGCTTCTCCAAGAATGGATCCTAGATTGTCCACACTCTGTAGCTCTTCCATTTGATTTCTTCTTTTCCCACACTTGCTTTTTCTTGTGGGTAGTAGCATTTCCTTGTCCTCTATGAGTAGGAGGTCTTCTTTGTTATCTTCTCATGTTCTTTCTTTTGGTGAAGTTGCCTTCTCCCATCTTCCCTTTTCCTTTGGGATCTGAATTGTTTATCCTTCTTGCAACATCTCTCTTCATCCTTATCTGCATGTCTTCACTGGTTGTGGTTAGATCAACCTTCTTCCGGGGAGCATCTCTAAAAGTGAAGGTTTGACCCATGTTATTTTCATTTGAGGAGATAAACAAAAGTCATTATGAGGGACATTCTTGCTGGTGGAGCATTCACTGACACCACTTCCTAATCCACTAGTATCCTTGGCATGATTTTGCTTTTTTAGCATTTTGTCCAAGTCATCACTACTACCATCAAACAAAATTCTTACCTTGAGCTCATCCTAATATTTCTCAAGGTCATTTCAGAGAATCTCCATTTCTCCTACCAGCTGTTGATATTATTTATCCTTGACTTCTATCTTAGATGCTAGATCATTACACCAACACACATTGGTGTCTTCTTATTGAATCTTTATTTATAAGACACATTTCTCGGATTCTTCAAGGCATCTGATCAACTGGTTCTACTTCACAATTAAAACATTCTTTAATAACTTATACTCATTCCTCACTCTACTAATTTCTTCGAATTCACTTACAAGTTCTCTTTCAAGATCAACTTCTACTTCTTCTTCTTCTTCACCTTCACTATCACTGCCAAACACATCTTGCCGGTGGGAATGATCTGCATGATCATTCTTAGATGTGTGTCTCTCATCTTCTGTACCATGAAGAGGTGAGTTTCTTCTTCATCATTGTTGTGGTTGTTAACAAATCTTCCTTCATCAACTGTAGATACATGAGATGCAATTCTCATCCTATCTTCACAAGTTGGTTCTACAGTAGTAGGCTCATTTCTATAGAGCTTCTTCAATCTATCCCATAAAATTTTTGTCGATCTGCATTTGTCCACCTATGAGGAGACATCATTTGATAACCCACAGAGAATAGCCTTCATTGCTACATCATTACACTAGTTTCTTCTTTCTGCATATGAATTAGTGGGAGGACTGACTTTATTAGGGTATCCATTTACAACTGACATCCACACATCAAACCCTAAAGAGGATAGATAGACTTTCATTCTGTAACACCAAATGGAATAGTGAGACCCATTTAACATGAGAGTTGGGATTGACTCAAACTTAACCATTATGTCTTAATACTAGAAACTACCCAAGCTGGAGAAAGCTTATCTAACTGGGAACCTATGCTCTGATACCAATTGTTGGACACAAGATACCACTAAGAGGGGGGGTGAATCAATGGTTTCCATTTTCCTAACCCTTAATCGTCTAAGTATGTGTATCAGTTAACATCCTAATACCTAGTAGGCCTACTAATAAGATAAACCAAGATAATGCAATGAAAGCATACACAAGGGCACATCACATTACACTATTATATACGAGGAAAACCCAAGATGGGAAAAACCTTAGTGAGAAATGTTGATGGAGTCTACTCCTCCAATCTAGCCTCACAATGAAGATCTGATTGCAATGTTTAGGGCACCAACCCAAGGAGCACCAACCCCTACACTGAGCACCAACTCAGTGATCTATAATGAACATTATCAAATACAATAGTAGTAGCTTGGTTACAAGTGAGTCTTTCAACCACTGAAAATAATCTCTCTACCAATTTACTCTTCTTTGTCGGTTACCCTCTACTCTTATTTCTACTAGTTTTCAGTTTTCTCCTCTATTCTTCTCACTTGCTCTCTCTCTGCTTTCCTTCACCTGCTCCCACTTACACACTAGTTCTAACTTTACTTTTTTGGATCCACTGTCAGACCAAAATCTTGTTGTCGGTTCCTCTATTTGTTGGTTTATCTCTGCTCTATTTTCTTCCTATCAAATCTCTTAAAACACTCACTCTTCACCACTTAACTCTTAACTATCTCCCTATTGGTTCTACCACTACCGATTGACTTCACTGATGCACTTTTGTAGTTTACCAGTTGCTCTGACCTTATCGGTTAAACCTCTGCTAAACCCTTTCACTTGTTGCCTCACTCTCATTGGTTGAACTCTTCAACCCAATTCTCTCTCACACACACTCAATCTCTTCTCTGATCAACATTGAGCACCTAACTGAATGATTCTGTTCACTTCTTCACTCTCTCATGCAGCAACATAGATCTGGTCTTCAACCTACATGTTTATACTATACCTTCCCACCAAAATGACATTCAAACTTCTAGCGTGCTAGGGTTTCTTCATCATCCTTGAGGCAAACCAAATCCAATCAAGTCTCATCAGATTTGATCTCCTTGATTGACCAACTACAACTCATCAATTAGCACTGCCATTGTCATGCCTTCTAGAATAATCCTTCTAGTTATACCCTAACTGGTCAACCTTGAAGTCTACACTTTGCTTCTCTGTTGGTGCAACACCTTAACTGATCACTAGACATGCCAATCCACAACATGCCCATCTTCATCAGACAAGAGCTCTGCACTTATCACTTCATCAACTTTACCAGTAAACATACTTACTAGTAACCACCTTGATGACACCATGTCATCAATCTTCAATTGTTTCCATCTGAGGCATCTACATACCAGTTGCACTCTCTATCTGCAACTGCTCAACCTTGTCTTCTTCTTCATCAAACCAGACACCATGTCAACCAGTTTTTCAAGGTGACAAATATATTCTTCAATCTCTATACTGGCAACTCATCATGTTTTCCCCTGTAGATCTAGTACACATCTTGTTAGGATTCCCAAAGATATTGAGAGGGGGGGTGAATCCGTATCTAACTGGTTAGAGAATCTACTTGATTTAAAACATGTAAAGCATATCAATATAGTATACCAGTAAACCAAAAATAATGCAATAAACAAAGATAAAAACAACCACATGAAAAGAACACCATAACACAATAGTTTAATGAGGAAACCTAGTGTGGTAAAAACCTCGATAGGATTTGTGACCCATACTATTCGCTTACTAGCCAATAAGTGAATATTTCTCTTACAATAGGGGCCTGCACATGCAGGAAGGCCAAGTGACTAGAGCTCACTGCTCAAATACAAAATAAGAAGTCACACTGACTTACAAAATGAATTATACAAATCCAATGTCTTGTACTGCTTCAAAATAGCATCTGCTATGCTAGATCCAGTACCGGATTTAGCTCTGCTACATACATAAACCTTTAACCTAAACTTCACATATTAGGTCTGCATAATTTCGCTTATATCCTTCTTCTTCTTACCAAATGTTCTATAATAATCTCATACATATATGAGTCATATTACAACTCACCATGTCGGCTTACAATGATTTTACAATTAATTACAAAATATATTATAAACAAAATTCCCGTCGGCCAAGGTGTTGGTATCCTTTCTTTGTCTGTCGGTGTCCTGTGTATCGGTGTAGAGTGTCGCTTCCAGTGCCGGTATCATATGATTGCAAGATTTCCATCAATGAAAAAACCTTCAATCACCTACAATTTCTCATTGGAGTGTGCATTTGCCAACACATCCCTGATCTCATGCACCTAAGATAGCTTAGTGTTTCACTAGTTAAATCAGGGTGAGCCTTTAATAACCTTACTTCTACTCTTATGTCCTATCTCAGAGAACTATGATGCATCCCATGAATAATAGGAGATAAGCTCTAGTTACTAATGGGAGAAGATCGTTGTCATCTACTTCTGACATTTTCATCAATATGGCTTCCCTGTTTGAGTAGGCATATCTTCAAACAACCACATATAATCCTGTTGAGCATACTCTCTATTAGCCTTCTCTTCTTTTTGTGATATCTTCTTCATTGGGTGATTGCATCTTAATCCGGTGGGAGTCCTATTGTTTCACATCCACACATTCAATAGTTTACTAGTGGCATGCACATACTTCACCTCTGGTGTTGATGTGATCCTTAGTAACATTTCCCTCTTCATCACAATCAACAACTAGTAACCTTGCATTGATGTAGAAGACATCATACTAGGCTGATCTCTAATACTTGTCTTTAACACAAGCCTACACTGACTTATGTACCAATGATCATCAATGACATCACAAGGTTGCTTGACATCAAAGACAACATGTTAACTATTCTCCCATATCGGTTATCCTACTCTATCGGTAACATTCAATACTGGTGACAACTATATCAATAATATTCTATACTGATTGACATCAATGACAATATAATGCCAACAAACACTAGCACTGACCTCCACACCACTTCATGAGTAGGTCACTATTCACAATATTAAGTCTGACTTTGATGAAGATGATGAGCCTGTTTTGGTGGATGCTTGAAAAAAGAAGGGTGAAGTGATGTGAAGGCAATCCACTATTAAATAAGTTCAAGGAAGAATACTATTAAAGAAACTTAATTAGCCCAAGGACCCAGAGGAAAACATTGATCAAACACAGGTAAAGGAAGGACATGATTAAGACATGGACATTGATGAGCATGATTAATGGATGGTGCTAACTCCTGAATAACAAGAGATGCTCTTTAAGAAGTTAGAAGGAGATTATAAAAAACAACATGAAGAAATTGAAAAGGAAGCTTTTGAGCAAGAGATAGGTGAAAAGATGGAAGAATTTGGGAAACAACAAAAGTTGAGTCATGAACAAGTACTCTTAGCAAACCTCACTCAACAAATCTCCCAACAACATGAAGATCCTGCATTACAACAATCACATGAGCAACTTTATAATGAAGAAAAACAAGAATATGAAGGGAAGGGACAACATGTGGAATCACACATGGTAACTACCAAAGTATCAACCCAAGGCAAACATGAGGATGACATCATACTGTAGTGGTTGACCTTCAATTTTTAGAATAAGAAGAAAAATATCATCCTAAGCATCACCCTACAAGATGCCATAATTGAATCACTAAGGTAGGTCAAGAAGGCCAAAAATCTCCATCATCTTTTCAGAAGTAATCCGAGTGATGTTATAGCTAGTGTTGCAAATATGGCACAAGAAGAACAAGAGGGTGCTCAGGTATCCCTAAGATACCATATTTCATGTCAACCTAGGAAAGTAGACTGAATTGGGAGAGATAGCTTCTCTAGATGCAACCATCACTTCCATCGAAACATGAATAAAAAAAGTGCACATCTTCTTTAATAGCTTTTACCTACCGGGTTCCTTTTCTAATAGTTGCCTCAACCTTTTTAACTCTTTTCTTTGATTGAATTTGACTTTCTATAGTTTCAACATTGCCAAATACTTCTTCTTTAGATTCCTTAGGAGCTTCTAGGAGGGCTTTTGTATAAGTTTCTATTATGTTGTCATCAGTCTCATACCCCATTTCAGTGACCCAGATGGTTCTAGGAACAACTGCCTCCATCCAAATTTAATCTTTCTTTATTACAAAACAAATTTCCTTTTGGTACTTGTCCACAATATCTTGTGATAACCTTAGTCTTGTTTTCAAATGATCTTTCAATGCCTAAAAATACTCATTTAAGTTCTTTTCCCTATTCTCTCCCATGTTGTTCAATAATACTGATAGTTGTTTTCCTATCAGTATATCATATCCAAAATCTTTGGTGCCAATATTGGGTACTTGTTTGGTGATATATAGCATCAGACAAACAAGTAGGTTTCCAAATTTGAATGTTCCTTTCTTGTCTTTCTTTATCTTTCCCAAATTATCAATCAGCTTATCTTTAAGCCATTCACATATGTCTATCCTTGCATTATTATTTACCATATCATAGGCACTTTTAATGCATAGGCTAGAAATTGAGTTTAACCTATTTGCATGTGTAGTCTTGTAACCTAATATTGTACTGATAAATTTGACATTGATATCCGTTACATCATTTACCCTTAGTGATCTCTTGTTAGATGTTGCACCAATTAGTTTTGTCAATAAATCACTTGAGACCTTCTTAGTTTTGTCAGGTCTGTTGCTGGTGGAGGGTAACCCTGTCACAACCTTTACTTCTTCTTTAGTAATCTTATGAATAGAGTCTAACCAAAAGAATTCGCCATGAACCCTTCTTAGCATAATTCTTATGATATCCTTGGAGAAATCCAGGATGCTAAGAATTTCTATAAAACCTAGGGTTTCTATTAACTTGTGTTTAGTTTTAATATTTCTGGATTCATCATAAATTACAGATTTATACATATTCTTAATTTCCTCATCGCCTAGTTCATCAATATGACAGTGTATTTACATTCTAGGGTCTTCAGCATATACTACCCCTTTAGGTATTCAAGAAAATGCACCTAAACTATCATATTTCTTTGCAATTTTGGGAACTAGATGGAATAGGGGTCTAGGGCGTTTAATAACTTCAATAACATTAGGGTTTGCAATAAATTCAGGAGTAGATGAGGATGTCATAGCTATAAATACCTTAATCTGCCTTAGGGATGAAAGATTTGATAGATTGCTTTGCTTCTTTGCTTGGAATGCCTTTGCTCGAGATTTTCACGCTCTCAAAGATTTGAATGCTCGGTGAAATGAAAATGGAGCCAAAATACTTGTTTTATAATGTTATTTTCTTCACCTGCCACATTTAATGCTTGTTGGTTAAGTCACAACTTAACTTATCTGCCAGTAAAGAAGTAATCTCAACTTCTCACCATCAACCGAGGGAATAATAGCATGTTTTACATTCAGTTGCTAAACCCTCAAAAGGATTTTCCTTCAATTGGATGAAGAGTCTCCTGCTAGTGGAGTGTTACTCTTTTCTACTGATGGAGGAGTATTCCCATCAACATTCTGTTTTGATTTTCCAATCCATTGTTTTGAGAATTCTTGCTTTACCTCTTCAACCTTTTCTTTACCTTTCAAACAAGGACCTTTGTTATTTGTCGGTGAGGAATTGCTTCTACAAAATTTAGCAATGTGTCCAATCTTGTTACAGGCATTACAAGTCACATTGTTTTTGTGAATTGCTTTCCCATATCCTATGTCAGTTTGTGTTATGCATTGATTAGATAAGTGCCCAAATCTTCCACAAACATAACATCTTACATTCATTCTGCAATTCTCAAATTTATGACCAACTTTGTTGCATTTAGAACATGGATCGGTGGGTGTATTGGTATTCTGATAATTTCTAGATCTACATTGATTTTCTTTATGACCATACTTGTTACAGTTAAAGCATTTGCCATTAAATTTATAAGAAATTGGTTGTCTTACCAGTTTTCTATGATCATGTGTGTTTGCAGTACGTGAGCTTTCACTAGCTTCAAAGCCAAGGCCATTAGTGTCACCATTAGGTTTCTGATTCTTCAACATGTCACCAAGTTCTTCTGAGATTTTCTTGAATTTTTCCTTGTGCTGATTTGCAGTAGCCAGTTCTCTTTCCAAGATTTCTTTCTATATCATAAGTTCATTTGAGTCATTTTGTGTGTGCATCAAATCTATCTGTCTTCAACATATCATTTTCATAACTAAGTCTTGTGTTTTCATTTGTAGGATCATTCAGTCTTCTAGTCAGATCTTCTTCATTTTTCTTCCTATCTTCAATTTCTTTGAGAAATCTCATAGTCATATCTTGCATCTCATTCTGTGTTGTACTTATCTCTTGTCTTAGTTTGTTTACTAAATCATTAAGAGTTTCATTTTCATCTCCCTCTTTCTACATCTTCTCACAAAGTTCTCTTCTTTTATTCCTTGCTATAGTGTAATTCTCTTGAAGTGTTTGAATGATATCCTGAGCAACTTTTAGATCATCTTCAAGTTTGATATTCTTCAATTTTTTTGTATCATAGTCTGAAAGAGTTGTTTCCAATTGTTTCTTCAAGTTATCCATCTCTACTGGTTGCAAGATCTTCCTCAAGCTCTTATGCTTCTAAAAATAGAGGACCAGGCTCTGATACCAATTGTTAGGATTCCCAAAGATACTAAGAGGGGGGATGAATCAGTAATATCTAACCGGTTATAGAATTTACTTGATTTAAAACATGTAAAGCATATCAATACAGTATACCAGTAAACTAAAAATAATGCAGTAAACAAAGATAACAATAACCACATGAAAATAACACCATAACACAGTAGTTTAATGAGGAAACCCGGTGTGGGAAAAACCTCAGTGGGATTTGTGACCCACAATATTCGCTTACTGGCCAATAAGTGAATATTACTCTTACAATAGGGGCCTACACATGCAAGAAGGCCAAGTGCCTAGAGCTCACTGCTCAAATACAAAATAAGAAGTCACACTAACTTACAAAATGGATTATACAAATCCAATGTCTTGTACTACTTCAAAATAGCATCTGCTATGCCAGATCCAATACTGGTTTTAGCTCTGCTGCATACATAAACCCTTAACCTAAAATTTGCATATTTGGTCTGCATAATTTTGCCTATATCCTTCTTCTTCTTACCAAATGTTCTATAATTATCTCATCCATATATGAGTCATATTAGAACTCACCATGTCGGCTTACAATGATTTTACAATTAATTACAAAATATATTATAAACAAAATTCTCATTGTCCAGGGTGTCGGTATCCTTCCTTTGTCTGTCAGTGTCTTATGTGACGGTGTAGAGTCTGTTGCTGCCAGTGCTTGTAAATTCTCTTGCTAGTATCATATGATTGCAAGATTACCATCAATGACAAAACCTTCAATCACCTAGAATTTCTCATTGGAGTATGCATTTGTCAACAATCTCCCCCTTTGGCATTGATGGCAACACTAATGAGAAAAATCCAAAAAGTTTCATCCAAAAAGTGTCATCCAAAAATGAGTCTGCCAAAGTTGTCTTACCAAAAAATATAAGCTCCCCCTGAGCTGATGAGCTATTTGCTGATCATTTTTCTCATAGCCTCTACTCCCCCTTTGACATCAATGACAAATGTTGTCATTCATTGTGTTGGAATATGCACACTCCAATGAGACATTGTATGTTATTGAAGGTTTTGTCATTGATGACAACCTTACAATCATATGGCACTGGCAAGGTATTACACCGGCATCAATAGAACACACTCTACACCGACACTCAGAACACCAACACCAACATAGAGAAAGGAAGCATACCGGCACAGAGGCTGACAAGATTTTTGATATATCATATTTTGTTTATTATTTGAAAAAATTTGTAAGCCAACTTGATATCATTGTAAAATGACTCTTATATACAAAAGAGATCATTGTAGACATTTTGTAAGTAAGTGATGTAAGTGAAAAAGTAAGGAGAAAAGATTAAGCAGACCTATTATGCAAAATATAGGTTAAGGGGTATATGTAAAGAACAGAGCTGGAACCGGTACTAAATCTGGCATTGAAGATGCTACTGTAAAATAGTACAAGTTATTGGATTTGCATAATCCACATTGTAAGTTAGTGAGACTTTCCATTTGAGCAGTGAGCTCTAGGCAGTTGGCCTTCCTGCATGTGCAAGCCCCTATTGTAAGTAATATTCTCTTATTGGTCAGTAAGTGAATATTATGGGTCACAAATCCCACCAAGGTTTTTCCCACACCGGGTTTCCTTATTAAATCATTGTGTTATGGTGTGATTTTCATGTGGTCTCTTTCATTTCTATTTATTACATTATTTCTTGCATACCAGTACACTGTTACAATATGTTCTGCATGTTTTAAGTTGAGAAATTCTAATTACCAGTTAGATACCAATTCACCCCCCCCTCTCAGTATCTGTAAGTTTCCTAACAATTGGTATTAGAGCTTGGTCCTCTATTTTTAGAAGCCTAACAACTTGAGGAAGATCTTGACACCGATAAAGATGGAAAATCTGATGAAGCAACTTGAAGCAGCTCTCTCAGACTATGATACAGAAAAATTGAAAAATATCAAACTAGAAGATGATCTTAAAGCAGCCTAGGATATCATTCAGGCACTTCAAGAGAATCTTACTATTGCAAGAAATAAGAGAAGAGAACTTTGTGAAAAGATGCAAAATGAGAATGATGAGAAGGAATCACTTAATGATATGTTAAGTAAGTTGAAACTAGAGAACATAACTACAAAGAATGAGATGCAGGATATGACTATGAGATTTTGTAAAGAGATTGAAGATAGGAAGAAGAATGAAGAAGAATTGACCAGAAGACTAAGTGATGCAGCAAATGAGAACACAAGACTTAGCTATGAAAATGATCTATTAAAGACAGATCTGATGCACACTCACAATGACTCAAATGAACTAATGAGATAGAAAGAAGTCTTAGAAAGAGAACTAGAAACTGAAAATCAACATAAAGAAAAATTCAAAAAAAATCTCAGAGGAACTTGGCACCTTGCTGAAGAATCAAAAACCTAAAGGTGACACTTCTAGAATTGGCTTTGAAGTTGGTGAAAGCTCTAGTATTGCAAACACATAGGATCACAACAAACTGGTAAGGCAACCCAATGCTTATAAATTCAATGGAAAATGCTTTAACTGTAATAAGTATGGTCATAGAGAAAATGAATGTAGATCTAGAAATTATCAGAATATCAACACACCCACCAATCAATGTTCTAAATGCAACAAAGTTTGTCACAATTCTGAGAATTGTAGAATTAATGTTAGATGTTATGTTTGTGGAAGATTTGGACATTTATCTAATCAATGCAGAACACAAACCGGCATAGGTTATGGGAAAGATATTCAGAAGAATAATGTAACTTGTTATGCATGTACCAAGATTGGGCATATTGTAAAATTATGTAGAAGTAAAGGATCACCGGTAGACAACAAAAGTTCTAGCTTGAAAGGTAAAGAAAAAGTTGAAGAGGTTAAGCAAGAATTCTCAAAATAATGGATTAGAAAAGCTGATCTAAATATTGGGAATACTCCTCCACCGGTAGAACTAGTCAATACTTCACCGGTAGGATAGAGTGATGCTTCACCAGTAGGATAGAGTGATGCTCCACTGGTAGGAAGTTCTTCATCGAATTGAAGAAAGTTTCCTTGAGGGTTTGGCAATCTAATGACACATGTGCTATTATTCCCTCGGTTAGAGATGAGAAGTTGGAAATTACTTTATTACTGACAGACAATGTTAAGTGAATACTTAACCGACATGCATTTAATGTGGTAGATGGAAAATTAACACTATAAATTTGAGGTTTTGGCTCCATTTCATTTCACCATTTCAAACCTATGAAGAGCGCAAAGATTCTGAGCTAAGGCATTTTGAGCAAGAGGCAAGAACACTTCAAGAAATCATCCATCCTAAAGGCATTAAAAGGTATTTTATCATGGCATCCACCTCTGCACTTGAATACATAGAAAACCCTACTATTGTCAAAGTTGTAAAAAGACCTAGGCCCATATTTCAATTAGTTCCCAAGGTAGCAAAGAAAGATGATACTTTAGGTGCTTTTTCTCAAATTCCTAAAGGAGTTGTTTATGCTGAAGACCCCAAAATTTATATTCATTGCAACATTCAGGAACTAGGAGATGAAGAGATTAAAACCATGTTTAAATCTATCATATGTGATGAATCTAGCAATGTAAAAGATGAACATAAGATCATTGAAACCCTCAGATTTACAGAGATCCTTAGCACTCCTGAATTTCCAAGGATGTGATTAGGATAGTCCTAAGCAGGGTACATGGTGAATTTTTTTGGTTAGATGCAATTCACAAAATCACCAAGGAACTTGTGAAAGTTGTCACAGGGCTACCGACCACCGGTAAAAGGCCAGACAAAACCAAGAAGGTTTCCAATGACCTAGTTATGAACCTAACTAGTGCCACATCTGATAAAAGGTCCTTAAGAGTAAATGATGTTGTACGTTAGGAAATAGGAAATCATCAAAGCAAATATGAAAACTAATTTAGCCTAATCACAAAAAGCTAGAATGCAATGAATCTATCCTAAGCACACTCAATAGAGACATGAAATCAAAACATTCAAAATTAAAGACATATGCAAACCAATGGTAGATTTGAATGCTTCTTCATGTGGCTCCATTGTCCTTCTTTCTTCTCCAAATAGCCTTTGTTTGTGGATCTCACCTTCAAGTGCACAAACCTAATGTGAAAGTAAGATTGATATTGGCACAAGAGTACTAGAAGAAGTGATTATTTCTCATTATCTGATTCTGTGATTATGTGATTGCAAAAGTGATTACCAATTAGCCTTGATTGATGAAGATCATCCAATTTATAGAAAAATTGGAGAAAAGACAAATTAGCAAGAAATTGATATTTTGGCAATTGATTTCAAAAATGGCACAATTGAGTGGAAAAAGGAAGGTTATGACACCTTCTATGTCATGAATTATGACATATTTCCAATGCAAAGCTTAGAGGACTAGAACCTTATGACATCTTGCTATGTCAAGAGTATGACGCATGAGAAATTCATGCTTCCACCGAAGCACAAAAATAGGGAGAACTAGAGACAAGTTAATTAGGTGGAAATTAAATTTGACAAATTAGAAAATAAGTGGAAATTAGGAAATTGATGCAAATTAGGTAAATTAATTAATAATTTCTCATTCATTAATTAATTTACAAAAATAGGAGGAATTAATTAGCCAATTAAATAAACATTTAATTGTGACAAGAAGACTTAGGATAAATAAATAAATTATTTAACCTAGAGGGAAAATGCCAAACAAGATTAAATAAATAAATCATAAAACCTTGGAAGATGAATTAGAAATGCAAGGACGACAATTAGGTGTTGATGTAAGATTGATTTGATATCGATTCGATCATGATTTTGAATTGATAAATGATTTGATTGATAAACAATTGAAATTGGTTGACAAATTGACCAATATTGATAAAGAGACCAAATTGATATGCACCAATTGACATGATTGAAGAGGACAAGGATCGATGACAAATCGATCGCAAAATTGATGAGATTGACAAGTTGATAAGAGATTGAAAAGATTGACCAAAATCATGACTAAAAATTGTTATCGACAAGACCTAATTCGAAAGCGAGACAAATGAAGAGTGCAGAAGAAGGACTCGATGCTCGCAAATGATAAAGACCAAGTGTGTGACATAGGAGAAATGTTTATGCGACACAAAAACATAAGATGAGGCAATGCACAAATGTTAAAGTATGACTCCGCAAGCGTTGACCATTTTTAGGTGTCTACAGATGTAAAAGATACTAATGTAAGATTTATCAACATGATATTAGGATATAAGGCAACTCATGCAAATAGACTCAATTCAGTGTCAAGTCTGTGCATTATGAGTGCTTATGACATGGTCACAGATAATGCAAAGATTGATGTATGTGAGTGGTTGAAAGACAAATTAATTGACAACTTAGGCAAGATTAAGAAGGACAAGAAATGAACTTTCAGGTTTGGAAATCTGCTAGTATGTCTGATGCTACATATAACCAAACAAGTTCCTGGTATAGGCTACAAAGAACTTGGATATGATATACCGGTAGGTAAACAACTAACTGAACTATTCAATAATATGGGAGAAGATAAGGAAAATAATATCCATGATTTATTTCAAGCACTTAAGGCCAAAATAAGAAAAGAATCAGATTATCACAAAAGATTGTTGACAAATATAAGGATGAAATATGTTTTGTAATAAAAAAGGATGAGATCTGGATGGAAGCAGTCATCCCCAGGACAATCTAGGTAACAGAGATGGGTTACAAAATAGATGATCATATAATTGAAACATATGCTAAAGCACTTTTGGAAGCCCCTAAAGAACCTAAGGAAGAAGTAGTTGGTAGTACAGAAACTATTGAAAACCAAATACAATCCCATAAAAGAGTGAAAAAGGTTGAGGCAGTTGTGAGAAGAGGTTCTAGGCAAGCAAAGGAAATCAAGGAAAAAGTAATGAAACAAACCAATACAACAGAGGATGAGTTAGCAGCTCCACAACCTGAAACTCACCTATCATCGATAGGCACATCTTTAGAGAATGACATGCCTACAACTTTCAAGAGATTTGTAAGGAAAAGAGATCCCTCACTGGCAACAACACCCTCACCTAGGAGGACAAGACAAAAACAACAAGCAGTGAGATCTCCGGTAAGAAAGGCTACACCAAAGAAGAAGAAACTGACACCCAAGAAGAAGAAGAGGACAAATAAGGACTCAGATCCTCTTGACATACTGTTGAATGAAATTATAGAGGGAAGGAAATTGAAGAATATAGAGAAACTGTATGACACTTTGACAGCTGATGAAAAAGAACAAGTAGAAAACAGTGTTATATTACATATGGATATGTATAAGAAATTTTTGATGGAAGTAGTAGATGAAGTACCAGATGAACTATTTAAGAGACTGGAAGCAAGAAGACAAGCAGTAATAGAACTTGACAAGAAAATAAAGATAGAAAAGCTACTTGTTGTATACCTGGTAAATTCACCTAAAGAAATTGATGGCTTAATTGCTGAAGCCAACTGGTCAGTATTTTCTACTGCACACTAGCACATTGCTTTAATGGTTGGAAGAGTTAATGAGGTAACTGAGGAGACATAAAATGCATGGGACATTTTCCTAGTGGAAAAAGAAAAACAAGAAGAATACATGAGCCACAAACCTATAAAGGTTTATCAGAAGGAAAGAGACAAGGGAAAAGGTAAAGTTGGTGGACCACCTAGTATCAAGGTTAAAGACAACTTACCCCCACCTCCTTTGATTACTCCACCGGTAACAACAACAGCTACAAAAGATCAACTGGTAGTTGAAAGTATGGATGTAGAGGATGTCAATCCTAATACTGAAGTCTTATACATAGTGGATGTTGATACTCAAAATATCAACATTGTGGTAGACAAAGATACAGCTCATAAGACTAACATGGCTAGTGAGCCTCTCGTAGATGAGCAAACTAAAAACACACAAGAGAAACTGGCAGATGACAAAGAGAAATAGGTAGAAACTCAAACTTAGACTAAGATAATGCAACAAATAGAGAAACAAACAAAGAAAAAGGCTCCGGAACAGGAACATCAACAGGAACAGGTTCATGAGGAAATAGTGCAACCGACAACTGGAGAAGTAGAAAAACCATTGCTTAAGGAAATGCAAACACAAACGGACCTACCAGAGGTCAATACAAGCTTGGTTACTTCCATCGGTGGTACTCTAAATGTAGGTTCCTCATCATCAGGCTACAAATAAACTAATGTGACTGAAGTACTCTTAGACTCAACTAAAAAGATAATAGACTGCAACTCACAAGTTTATAAGTCAATAGATGACACCATACCAATTTTGAAGGTAATTGCTCCTAACTATAATATAGACAATAAAGATTCTTTAGGACAACTTGATACCTTATGTATATATATCACAGAAAACATTGAGAAAATAAAGGAAGAGACATTGAAGGATAAATTGGAAATTGAAAAAAAAAGATTCTTTGATGAGCAGATAAAGAAGTGTACTAGAGATTTTGACACACTTCTACCAGAACTATGTAACTTATTGAAAGAGTACAAAACTCTGTACAAAGACACCTATAATACAAAATTTTTGACTATAGACATAGATACGAAAATAAGCAAGGTACAAGATGAAATCAATAAACTTGCTAATAATTTTGTTAACTCACCTGATACATTATTAGTTTTTGAGCAAAAGATAGCAAATTTTGAGGAATAATTACTTAAATTAGAAAGAGAAAAGGAGAGAATAGTGAATAAGGCAAAGCATCTGAGATTAAAACTAAGTCCAAGATTGGACTATCTAGCATCATTACGAAATGAAATATCTGAGGCACTAATACAGGGACAAAAAACACCGATAGAGCATTTGCAACATCTCACCAGTATAGCTAGAAGGATAGAGACAACAGAGATAGTAAAAAGTTTATGGAGAGTATAAACTTGATTTTGGTGGATCTATTTCAAATTGTAACTACCCAGTTACAAGGTTGAAACTACAAACTCTACTGACATCTTGACAACCTTTGTCATTGATGCCAAAGGGGGAGTAGTGGTATGAGAAAATTCAAATATCACAGGAATCATATGCTCAAGGGGAGCACACATTTTTGGTAACATATTTGGACTTCACATTTTTGGATACACTTTTGAAATTTCTCATGAGTGTTGCCATCAATGCCAAAGGTGGAGATTGTTGGCATATGCACACTCCAATGAGACATTGTACGTGATTGAAGGTTTTGTCATTGATGGCAACCTTACAATCCTATGGCACCGGTAAGGCATTACACTGGCATCACCAGAACAGACTCTATACCGACACTCAAAACATTGGCACTGACACAGAGAAAGGAAGCATACCAGCACAAAGGCCGACAAGATTTTTGATATATCATATTTTGTTTATTATTTGAAAAACTTTGTAAGCCGACTTGATATCATTGTAAAATGACTCTTATATATAAAAGAGATCATTGTAGACATTTTGTTAGTAAGTGATGTAAGCAAAAAAGTAAGGAGAAAAGTTTAAGCAAACCTATTATGCGAAATATAGGTTAAGGGGTATATGTAAAGAATAGAGCAGGAACCGGTACTGAATCTGCCATTGAAGATGCTATTGTAAAATAGTACAAGTTATTGGATTTGCATAATCCACATTGTAAGTCAGTGAGACTTCCCATTTGAGCAGTGAGCTCTAGGAAGTTGGCCTTCCTGCATAAGCAGGCCCCTATTGTAAGTAATATTCTCTTATTGGCCAGTAAGTGAATATTGTGGGTCACAAATCCCACCAAGGTTTTTCCCACACCGAGTTTCCTCATTAGATCATTGTGTTATGGTGTGATTTTCATGTGGTCTCTTTCATTTCTATTTATTACATTATTTCTTGCATACCAGTACACTGTTACAATATGTTCTACATGTTTTAAGTTTAGAAATTCTAATTACTGGTTAGATACTGATTCACCCCCCCCCCTCTCAGTATCTGTAAGTTTCCTAACATGATGTCAGTGGAAACCTACCTGGTTTCTTGTAATTGGTGGGTTACACTCTGAAAAATATCTGTCAAAATTGAATTCATGTCATTGTTGAATGTTTAACTATCTTTTATAGCCTCATGGGTTCTCTGCACTGTACCAGTGAGTATGTACATTTTCTCTTCCAGTGTCTTTAGTCTGGAAACCAGAGCCTCAGATATTTCTTATCTCAAAGAAATAAGATACTCTAATCTTGGACCAAGTTGACATTTTAAGTCCTTTGCTTTGTCCTTTATTCTTTGTTTTTCATTTTCCAATTTCCTGATTTTCTGTTCTTGCTTTGCAATTTTCTTTTCTAATTCAAAAAATGAATTTGATGTCCCAATCGGATTGTCAGCAATATTGTTAATCTTATCTTGTGTCTTTCTGATTCCTTTGTCAAGATCTTTTGTTAATACATCCATTTTGCATGTATCCCTGTATAGTTTCTTGAAGTCAAAAATGATTTCATTGAGTTCCAGTAAAAGAGTGTCCATCTCTCCCTTGTTCTTCTTAACTATATCCTCAAAGAATTTTTCTTTCCTTTATCAATCTCTCCTTAAATGTATCCTCATTTATTTTGTCCAGTGTTATTAGGTTACCGGTTATATACTTAGACAATGTGTCTAATTGGTTCAAAGAATCTTTGTTGTCTATGTTACACTTTGGAGCTATCATCTTCAAAATTGGTATGGTGTCATCAATAGCCTTATATGCTAGTGCATTACAATCTATTATTTTCTTAATTGAATCTAGCAATACCTCTATCACATTTGTTGGTCTGAATTCAAACATGGAGGTTTTGGATGTCTGTCCAACTGACTTCACAATTTGTAATCCGTCGGTGGTGATAATAGCATTGCTTTCCTCTTTTACTGGAGGATCAGTTTGTGTCTCCATTTCAGCTACCAAAGGTTTAGGTTTTTCAGTTGTAGTCGGTGGCACTGTCTCTAAATGTACTTATGAATGAACCTGTTGTTCTTCCTATTTATTTTTTCTCTCTACTGATGGTTTCTCTGATGGTGCCTTTGATGATTTTTCAGTGGTATCCACTACTAGTTTTTCTGCTTGTGATTCTATATTTTCTACCGGTTTCTCTATGCTTGCCCCTGAAATGTTTTTAGTTGGTTGCTCAATACCAGTGCTATCAGTTTTTCTTGTATCCTTTGTTTGTTCAGTTTGTTGCTCACTCCCAATTTCAATGTCTCCAACTGTATCTTCAACATTTGTCTTAGTTGTTGTGTCTTCTACTGGTGGCTTAGTTGCCACATCTCTTTGATCACTTGTTTCCTTATCAACCACAATGTTGACTTCCTGTGTGGCAATATTCATTGTGTACAATACCTCAGAGTCAGGATTTGTGTCCTCATGTGTTGTCTTCATACTCTCTATTGCTGGTTGATTTTCAGCAGTGTCTACTAGTGGAGTATCTAAAGGCGGTGGGGGTAAGTTGTCTATTATCTTTATACTGGGAGGTCCACCAACCTTGCCTTTTCCTTTGTCCCTATCCTTTTGATATACCTTGAAGGTTTTAGGTTTTTGATACTCTTCCTATTTTTCTTTTTCTACTAGGAATATATCCCATGCATCTATTGTTTCCTCTATTATCTGATTCACTCTCTCTGCCATTAGTGCTACATGTCGGTGAGCAGTTGAAAATACTAACTGGTTAGCCTCAGAGATCAATTGATCTATCTCATCAGGTGAGTTAACAGGATGTACAACAAGTAATTTTTCAATCTTTATTTTCTTATCAAGCTCAATAATAGCTACTCTTCTAGCTTCTAGTCTGTTGTATAGATCTGTCGGTATTTCATCAACAACTTGCATCAAAAATTTCTTGAAAATATCTAAGTGTAATATTACACTGTTCTCTACTTTCTCCTTGTCATTAGCGGATAGTGTGTTATACAGTTTGTTGATATGCTTCAACTTTCCATCCTCAGTAATCTCATCTAGTAATTTATCAATAGGAGCTATAGTTTGTTTTGACTTCTTCTTAGGAGTCAACTTCTTTTTCTTTGGAGTTAATTTCTTTGCTTAGGGCCTTACTGCCTGTTGCTTCTGTCTTTTTTGTGTAAGAGAAGGTGTCAGTGAAGGTTTTCTCTTCCTCTCAACTCTCTTGAATACTGTAGGTATGTCTCTTTCTGAGGAAGTTCCCATTGGTGAAAGGTGTGTTTTCAGTTGGATTGCTTCTAATTCACCTTTAGTTATACTGGTTTGCTTTAGCACATCTTCTTTAATAGCTTTTACCTGCCAGGTTCCTTTTCTAATAGTTGCCTCAACCTTTTTAACTCTTTTCTTTGATTGAATTTGACTTTCTATAGTTTCAGCATTGCCAAATACTTCTTCTTCAAGTTCCTTAGGAGCTTCTAGGAGGGCTTTTTCATAAGTTTCTATTATGTTGTCATTAGTCTCATACCCCATTTTAGTGACCCATATGGTTCTAGGAACAACTGCCTCCATCCAAATTTCATCTTTCTTTATTAAAAAACAAATTTCCTTTTGGTAGTTGTCCACAATAGCTTGTGATAACCTTACTCTTGTTTTCATTCGAGCTTTCAATGCCTAAAAATGCTCATTTAAGTTCTTTTCCTTGTTCTCTCCCATGTTGTTCAACAATACTGATAGTTGTTTTCCTACTGGTATATCATATCTAAAATCTTTGGTGCCAATACTGGGTACTTGTTTGGTTATATATAGCATCAAAAAAACAAGTAGGTTTCCAAATCTGAATGTTCCTTTCTTGTCTTTCTTTATCTTTCCCAAATTATCAATCAGTTCATCTTTAAGCCATTCACATATGTCTATCCTTGCATTATTATTTACCATATCATAGACACTTTTAATGCATAGGCTAGAAACTGAGTTTAACCTATTTGCATGTGTAGTCTTGTAACCTAAGATCATATTGATAAATTTGACATTGATATCCATTACATCATTTACCCTTAGTGATCTCTTGTCAGATGTTGCACTGGTTAGTTTTGTCACTAAATTATTTGAGACCTTCTTAGTTTTGTCAGGTTTGTTGCCGATGGAGGGTAACCCTGTCACAACCTTTACTGCTTCTTTAGTAATCTTGTGAATAGAGTCCAACCAAAAGAATTCATTATGAACCCTGCTTAGCATAATTCTTATGATATCCTTGGGGAAATCCAGGATGCTCAGAATTTCTGTAAAATCTAGGGTTTCTATTATCTTGTGTTCAGTTTTGACATTTCTGAATTCATCACAAATTACAGATTTATACATATTCTTAATTTCCTCATCACCTAGTTCATCAATATGACAGTGTATATATATTCTAGGGTCTTCAACATATACTACCCCTTTAGGTATTTGAGAAAATGCACCTAAACTATCATCTTTCTTTGTAATTTTGGGAACTAGCTGGAATCTAGGGCATTTAATAACTTCAACAATAGTAGGGTTTGCAATAAATTTAGGAGTAGATGAGGATGCCATAGCTATAAATACCTTAATTTGCCTTATGGATGAAAGATTTGATAGATTGCTTTGCTTCTTTTCTTGGAATGCCTTTGCTTGGGATTTTTGCACTCTTGAAGATTTGAATGCTCTTTGAAATGAAAATGGAGCCAAAATACTTGTTTAATAATGTTATTTTCTTCACTTGCCACATTTAATGCTTGTTGGTTAAGTCACAACTTAACTTATCTGTCGGTAAAGAAGTAATCTCAACTTCTCACCATCAACCAAGGGAATAATAGCATGTTTTAAATTCAGTTGCTAAACCCTCAAAAGGATTTTCCTTCAATTAGATGAAGAGTCTCCTGTCGATGGAGTGTTACTTTGTTCTGTCGGTGGAGGAGTATTCCCATCAACATTTTCTTCTGATTTTCTGATCCATTGTTTTGAGAATTCTTTCTTTACCTCTTCAACCTTTTCTTTACCTTTGTTATTTTCCGGTGAGGACTTGCTTCTACAAATTTAGCAATGTGTCCAATCTTGTTATAGGTATAACAAGTCACATTGTTTTTGTGAATTGCTTTCCCATATCCTATGTCGGTTTGTATTTTGCATTGATTAGATAAGTGTCCAAATCTTCCACAAACATAACATCTTACATTCATTCTGTAATTCTCTAAATTATGACCAACTTTGTTGCATTTAGAACACTGATCACTGGGTGTATTGGTGTTCTTATAATTTCTAGATCTACATTGATTTTCTCTATGACCATACTTGTTATAGTTAAAGCATTTGCCATTAAATTTATAAGCAATTGGTTGTCTTGCCAATTTTCTATGATCATGTGTGTTTGCAGTACCAGAGCTTTCACTAGCTTCAAAGCCAAGGCCATTAGTGTCACCATTAGGTTTTTGATTCTTCAAGATGTCACCAATTTCTTCTGAGCTTTTCTTGAATTTTTCCTTGTGTTGATTTGCAGTAACCAGTTCTCTTTCCAAGATTTCTTTCTATCTCATAAGTTCATTTGAGTCATTTTGTGTGTGAATCAGATCTATCTTCAACATATCATTTTCATAACTAAGTCTTGTGTTTTCATTTGTAGGATCATTCAGTCTTCTAGTCAGATCTTCTTCATTTTTCTTCCTATCTTCAATTTCTTTGAGAAATCTCATAGTCATATCTTGCATCTCATTCTGTGTTGTACTTATCTCTTGTCTTAGTTTGTTTACCAAATCATTAAGAGTTTCATTTTCATCTCCCTCTTTCTACATCTTCTCACAAAGTTCTCTTCTTTTATTCCTTGCTATAGTGTAATTCTCTTGAAGTGTTTGAATGATATCCTGAGCAACTTTTGGATCATCTTCAAGTTTGATATTCTTCAATTTTTCTGTATCATAGTCTGAAAGAGTTGTTTCCAATTGTTTCTTCAAGTTATCCATCTCTACTGGTTGCAAGATCTTCCTCAAGCTCTTATGCTTCTAAAAATAGAGGACCGGGCTCTGATACCAATTGTTAGGATTCCCAAAGATACTGAGAGGGGGGATGAATCAGTAATATCTAACCGGTTATAGAATTTACTTGATTTAAAACATATAAAGCATATCAATACAGTATACCAGTAAACTAAAAATAATGCAGTAAACAAAGATAACAACAACCACATGAAAAGCACAACATAACACATTAGTTTAACGAGGAAACCTAGTGTGGGAAAAACCTCAATGGGATTTGTGACCCACAATATTTGCTTACTAGCCAATAAGTGAATATTACTCTTACAATAGGGGCCTGCACATGCAGGAAGGCCAAGTGCCTAAAGCTCACTGCTCAAATACAAAATGGATTATAGAAATCCAATGTCTTGTGCTGCTTCAAAATAGCATCTACTATGTCAGATCCAGTACCAGTTTTAGCTCTGCTGCATACATAAACTCTTAACCTAAAATTTGCATATTAGGTCTGCATAATTTTGCTTATATCCTTCTTCTTACCAAATTTTCTATAATGATCTCATACATATATGAGTCATATTATAACTTGCCATGTTAGCTTACAATGATTTTAAAATTAATTACAAAATATATTATAAACAAAATTCCTGTCAGCCAGGGTGCTAGTATCCTTCCTTTGTCTATGGGTGTCTTGTGTGCTGGTGTAGATTCTGTCGCTTTCGGTGCCAGTAAATTGTCTTGCCGGTATCATATTATTGCAATATTGCCATCAATGCAAAACCTTCAATCACCTACAATTTCTCATTGGAGTGTGCATTTGCCAACACATCCCTGATCTCATGCACCTAAGATAGCTTAGTGTTTCACTAGTTAAATCAGGGTGAGCCTTTAATCACCTGCCTTCTACTCTTATGTCCTATCTCGGAGAACTATGATGCATCCCATGAATAATAGGAGATAAGCTCCATTTACAGGTGGGAGAGGATTGTTGTCATCTGCTTCTGACATTTGCATCAATATGGCTTCCCTGTTTGAGTAAGCATATCTTCAAACAACCACATATAATCCTGTTGAGCATACTCTCTGTTAGCCTTCTCTTCTTTTTGTGATATCTTCTTCATTGTGTGACTGCATCTTATTCCGATGGGAGTCCTATTGTTTCACATCCACACATTCAATATCATACTAGTGGCATGCACACACTTCACCTCTGGTGTTGATGTGATTCTTAGTAACATTCCCCCTCTTCATCACAATCAACAACCAGCAACCTTGCATTCTTGCAGAAGACATAATACTAGGCTGATCTCTTATACTTGTCTTTAACACAAGCCTACACTAACTTATGTACTGGTGATCATCAATGACATCACAATGTTGGTTGACATCAAAGACAATATGTTAACTATTCTCCCATACCGGTTATCCTTCTCTATCGGTAACATGCAATACTAGTGATAGCTACATCAATAATCTTCTATACTAGTTGACATCAATGACAATATAATGCCAACAAATACTAGCACTGACCTCCACACCACTTCATGAGTGGGTCACTATTCACAATATTGAGTCTGACTTTGATGAAGATGATCAGCCTATTTTGGTAGATGCCCAAAAAAAGAAGGTTGAAGTGATGTGAAGACATTCCACTACTAAATAAGTTCAAGGAGGATTACTATTCTAGAAAATTAATCAACCCAAGGACCAAGAGGAAAACATTGATCAAACACAGGTAAAGGAAGGACATGATAATGCCATCTACATTGATGAGCATGATGAATGGATGGTGCTAACTCCTGAATACCAAGAGATGCTCCTTAAGAAGTTAGAAGGAGATAATAAAAAACAACATGAAGAAATTGAAAAGGAAGCTTTTGAGGAATTGATAGGTGAAAAGTTGGAAGAATTTGGGAAACAAAAAAAGTTGAGTCATGAACAAGTACTCTTAGCAAACCTCACTCAACAAATCTCCCAACAACATGAAGATCTTGCATTGCAACAATCACATGAGCAACTTTATAATGAAGAAAAACAAGAAGATGAAGGGAAGGGACAACATGTGGAATCACACATGGTAACTGCCAAAGTATCAACCCAAGGGAAACATGAGGATGACATCATACTACAGTGGTTGACCTTCAATTTTTAGAAGAAGAAGAAAACTATCATCCCAAGCATCACCCTACAAGATGCCATAATTGAATCACCAAGGTAGGTCAAGAAGGCCAAAAATCTCCATCATCTTTTGAGAAGTAATCCGGGTGATGTTATAGCCAGTGTTGCAAATCTGGCACAAGAAGAATAAGAGGATGCTCAGGTATCCCTAAGATACCATATTTCATGTCAACCTAGGAAAATAGACTGAATCGAGAGAGATAGCTTCTCTAGATGTAACCACCGCTTCCATCAAAACATGAATAAAAAAAGAGCATAAGTCAAAGAGAGAAGTTAAGGCACAATTGCAACAATACAGATAGTTTCTCATTGAGATGTTAAAAAAATGGACTCAAGCTTTGGGGATGCTCTACCTTCCACTTCATCGCTCCCACAGGAATAAGTGAAAACATAGTATGAAATGAAGAAGATTGTGTTGACCCTTAAGACTTGGACTAGAGATCATCGTACAAAGGTAAAGATGTTCCTACAAGATACTATGGAAATATATGAATATGCACACCTGCTTGAAAATGATCTCATCCTTCATTCTAGATAGTGGAAAACTAATACAAGAGCATCCCTGGTTCTTAGCAATCTCGCATCAACAAAAAACATTTTTTTTCAGTTTGTTTCCTATTTTGTAGTTTCAACATTTCTTTTTGCATTTTCTTTTATTGGCTCACCAAATCTTGTGGAGCAGGATTTTTCTTGTGGACATGATTATCTTCCTTAGCCCTGTTGGAAAATGCACACTTCAATGAGAAATTGTAGGTGATTGAAGGTATTGTCATTGATGGCAACCTTACAATCCTATGGCATCGGTAGGCACTGACACAGGCATAGACACCGACACTGGCAATGGCAAAGATGATTACCGGCACCCCAACCGACAGGATTTTATTTTGTATTTAATTGTAAAATATTTTTGTAAGTTGACAAGGAAAATTATAACAGGACTCGTATAAGTTTGAGATCTTGTAGATCATTTGTACAAGTAAGGAAGTGCAATGTAATAGGCAGATGTGATCATGCGAATATTAAGGTAGATTTTGGAATAAGGTTTATGGAATTTGTATGAGCTTAAAATGGTATTGAACTTGACATAGCAGATGCTGAACTGAAGTAGGATAATCCATTTGTGTAAGTTAGTGAGACTTCCCTTTTTGTAATTAAGCAGTGAGCTTTAGGCAGTTGGCCTTCTTGCATGTGCAGGCCCCTATTGTAAGTAATATTCATTTATTGGCCAGTGAGTGAATATTATGGGTCACAAATCCCACCAAGGTTTTTCCCACATCGGGTTTCCTCGTTAAAAATATTGTGTTATGGTGTGCTTTCTATGTTGTGGTTATTGATCTTATTTACTGCATTATTTCTGGTTTACCAGTACACTATTTTGGAATGCAATTTGTTTAATAAGATTAGAAAATCTGTTAACTGGCCAAATAGTGATTCAACCCCCCCCCTCTCAGGATATTTGGGAATCCTAATAATTGGTATCAGAGCCTAGTTCTCTATTTTCAAAAGCTTAACAACTTGAGGAAGATTTTGACACTGATACAGATGGAAAACCTGAGAAAGTAATTGGAAACAACTCTTACAGATTATGATGCAAAAAGGTTGAAAAATATGAAACTTGAAGATGATCTGAAGGCTGCATAGGAAATAATTCAAGGACTTCAATAAAATCTCACTATTGCTAGGAACAAAAGAAGAGAACTTCATGAGAAGATACAGAGTGATGATGATGAAAAAGAATCTCTTAATGATCTTGTAAGCAAGATGAAGCAAGAAAACATGACCTTGAGGAATGAGATGCAAGATATGACTATGAGGTTAAGACCAAAAGAAGAATGGAGATGACTTGACTAGGAGAATCAATGATGCTAGAAATGAAAATCTAAGACCCAGTCATGAAAATCATATGTTGAAGATAGATATGATTCACTTGGAGCATGATAAAACTGAACTAATGAGATAGAAAGATTTCTTAGAAAATGAGTTGGCTACTACAAATCAATGCAAGGAGAAATTAAACAAAAGCTCAGAAGAACTTGATGACATGCTGAAAAATCAGAAACCTAATGGAGATATTAATGGTCTCAGCTTTGAAGTTGGTGAAAGCTCTGGTACTACAAATAATCATGATCATAGTAAACTGGTAACACAACCTAATACCCACAAATTTAATGGGAAATGCTTTAATTGTAACAAGTATGGTCATAGAGAAAATCACTATAGATCTAGAAACTATCAGATCACCAATGCACCCATTGGTCAATGTTCTAAATGCAACAAAGTTGGTCATAATGCAGAAAACTACAGAATGAATGTAAGATGTTATGTTTGTGAAAGATTTGTACACTTATCTAATCAATGCAGAACACATATTGGCATAGGATATGGAAAAGCTATTCAGAAAAATAATGTGACTTGTTATGCTTGTAACAAGATTGGACATATTGCAAAATTTTGTAGAAAGCATCATCAAAAAATAACAAAGGACCCAGTTTGAAAGGTAAAGAGAAGGTTGAAGAAGTAAAAAAAGAATTTTCAAAACAATAGATTAGAAAGTCAGATCAGAATGTTAATGAATTTATTCCTTCACCGGTAGAATAGAGTATCAATCCACCGACAGGAGATTCTTCATCTAACTAAAAAGATCCTTTTGGGGCTATAGCAACAAATTGAAAAACATGCTAGTTTACCCTCGGTTGATGGTGAGAAGTTGAATTACTTCTTTACCGGCAGATGTGTTAAGTTTCACTTAACCGATAGGCATTTAATATGGTAGTTGAAGGAAATGACATTATAAAGCAAGTATTTTTTTTCATTCAGCGAGCATTCAAATTTCCTTAGAGCACGAAAAACCTGAGCAAAGGCATCCATAGCAAGAAGTGAAGCAAATCATTCAAGCATTCAAACCTAAAGACAGATTAAGGTATTTATACAATGGCTTCCTCCTTTCCACCTGAATTCATTGTAAACCCTATAGTAATTGAAGTGATTAAATGCCCTAGGCCCGTATTTAAAATCATTCCTGAAGTAGTGAAGAAGGATGATAACCTAGGAGCATTTTATAAAATACCCAAAGGAGTTGCATATGCCGAGGATCCTAGAATTTACATACATTATCATATTGAAGAACTAGGTGCTGAAGAGATTATGAACATGTATAGGATAGTAATATGTGATGAAAATGGTAATGTAATACCAGAACACAAGATAATTGAAACCCTAAGTTTTGTGGAGATACTTAGCATTCCTGATTTTCCCAAAGAGGTTATAAGGATTGTATTGAGAAGAGTTCATGGGGATTTCTTTTGGCTAGATTCCATTCATAAGATAACAAAAGAAGCAGTTAGGGAAGTGACAGGCTTACCTTCCACCGGTAGTAGGCCTGACAAGACAAAAAAGGTTCCAAACGACACTATAATGACCCTAACCAGTGCAACCTATGATAAGAGATCCCTGAGAGTCAATGATGTAAAGGATATCAATGTAAGATTCATTAGCATGATTCTTGGATACAAAGCTACACATGCCAACAGATTAAACTCTGTTTCTAGTTCATGTATCAAGAGTGCTTATGACTTAGTAAATAGTAATGCAAAGATTGACACATGTGAATGGTTAAAAGATGAACTAATAGACAATATGAAGAAACTTAAGGGTGACAAGAAAGGCACATTCAGATTTGGCAACTTACTTGTATGTGTATTGTTGTATATCACCAAGGAAGTTCCCAGTATTGGTAGAAAAGATTTTGGATTTGACGTTTTGGTAGGAAAACAACTCTTGGATATTCTTAATAACATGGGAGATGAAAGGGAGAAGAACATAATTGAACACTTTCAAGCACTGAAGGTTAGAATGAAAATTAGGGAAAGGCTATCTAAATCCATAGTTGATAAATACCAAAAGGAGATATGTTTTGTCATAAAGAAGGATGAAATCTAGATGGAGGTAGTGGTTCTGAGGATAGTTTGGGTTACAGAGATGGGTTATGAGGCTAATGAGAACATAATAGAAACATATGCTAGAGCCCTTCTAGAAGCCCCTAGAGAACCAATGTAAGAAATATTTGGTAGTGTAGTAACTATTGAATGCAAAGTTCAATCATAGAAATGAATAAAGAAAAAAGAACAAACAATTAGGAAAGAAACAAGATAGGCAGAAGAAATCAAGGAAAACATATTGAATATGATTGGTATTAAGGAGAGTGATGTAGAAGGATTACAACCAAAAACACATCTTTCACCGGTTGCTACCTCCTCTGACAGTGAAATATCGGCTGAATTCAAAAGGGTAGTAAGGAAAAGGAAACCTTCACCGGTACCCGCTCCCACACCTAAGAGAACAAGATAGAAACAATAGGTAGTAAGGCCTCCGGCAAAGAAAATAACACCCAGGAAGAAAAAGGAAAAACAAGTTATCCCCCCACTTGATAATCTTTTGAATGAAAAAACTGAAGATGGAAACTTGTCAAATGTTAGCAAGTTGTACAACACTTTTATTAATGAAGAAAAGGAAAGCATAGAAAACAGTGTTATTCTACACTTAGATATTTATAAGATTTTTGATAGAAGTTGTAGATGACTTACCCAGTGACTTGTACTAAAGGTTAGATGCAAAAAGGTTAGCAATTGTGGAACTCGACAAGATGATTAAGGTAGAAAAATTACTTACAGTTCACCTAGTGAAATCAATAGAAGAAATTGATGAACTGATAAGTGAAACAAACAGGACTGTATTTTCCACCAGCCACCAACATGTAGCATTAATGGCTGACAGAGTAAGTAAGATCACTGAAGAAACAGTGGACAAATGCGATATCTTCTTTGTAGAGAAGGAAAAGTAAGAAGAGCTTAAACAACCAAAGACTTTTAAAGTCTATCAAAAGGAAAAGGATAAAGGTAAAGGCAAGGTAGGTGGTCCTCTGAGCATAAAGATAATAGATGACTTGCCCCCACCTTCTTCTGATACTCCACTGACATAAACTGTTGATACATCATCTGTAACGGATAATGTTGAGAGTATGGAGACAACACATGAAGACACTAATCTTGATTCATAAGTGTTGTATACCATGAATATTGACACACAAGAATTCAACATTGTGGTTGATAAGGAAACAATTGAAAAGAGAGATGTGGCAACTAAGCCACCGACAAAAAACATTGTTGATAAGACAAATGTTGAGGATATAGTTGGTAATGTTGAGATTGGGATTGAAACACATATTGAACAATCAACTGATCCCCTAGATATTGGAAAGGAAGATACCACTGATGTACACACTGAGAAATCTACTATACAACCAACTACTGATAAATCTATTGAGATACCAACAGTAGACAGTTCAGAGGTACATATAGAAAAATGGTAGTTAACACTGAGACACAATCAGAGAAACTGGCAGTGGAAAGCACAAAGAAACCAACAAAGGTACATTTTGAGAAACATGAAGAGGAAAAGGTACAGATAGAGACAGTGCCACTGGAAATAGCTAAGAAACCCAAACCTTTGCTAGTAGAAATGCAGACTCAAACTGACCTACCAAAGGTCAACATAACCAAAGAGGTTACTCACACTAGCGGATTGTAGACCGTTAAGGCAGTTGGACAATCATCTAGTTCCTCCTTAACAAAATTTAGACTGACAAATATAACAGAGGTATTATTAGATTCCATCAAGAAAATCATAGAGTGTAATGCATAGGCTTATAAGGCTATTGATAACACTACTCCTTTATTTAAATTCATTGCACCCAAGTGCAATGTAGAAAATAAAGATTCTTTAAGTCAACTAGACACATTGTCTAAGTACATCATCGGCAATCTTTTGACAGTTGATCAGATTAATGAGGAGACATTTAGTGAGAAAATGAACAAGGAAAAAGAAAATTTCTTTGAAGAGACAATAAAGAAGCACATGAAACACATTGACACCCTTCCACTGGCACTAAACAAAACTTTAACGGAATTTAAGGAGTTGTACAGAGACACCTGCAAGACTGATCTTCTGATAGTGGATATCAACAAAGAAATCAGCATAGAACAAAAGGAAATAAATGATATAGATGACAATCTCATTGGTTCATCAGAACCTATATCAGTTATAGAGAAAGAGATAGTAGGTTTTGAGGAGAAACTTGAGAAATTAGAAAAGGAGAAGGAAAGAATAAAATACAAGGCTAAGGAACTTAAATGCAAACTTGGTCCGAAACTAGACATCCTCATCTCTTTGAGAAAAGAGATTTCTGAGACTCTTGTTCTAGGACTTAAGACACCAGAAGAGAAAATGCACATACTCACTGGTACCATCCAAAGGATAGAAGCAGTATTGAAGGATAGTGAAAGGTTCACTAACAACTTGAATTTTGCATTAGCGGATCTATATCATATTGTAACCCACCAGTTACAAAGATCCTAAGAAAACTACACTCAATTGATATTAATTGACAGCCTTTGTCATTGATGCCAAAGGGGGAGTAGTAAAATGAGAAAAATGATTAGTAGAAGAGATCATCTGCTCAGGGGGAGCACATAGTTTTGGAGCACATTGTTTTAATAGATTTTTGGACAACACATTTTGGATACATTTTGACTTTTTCTCATGAGTGTTGCCATCAATGCCAAAGGGGGAGATTGTTGGAAAATGCACACTCCAATGAGAACTTGTAGGTGATTGAATGTATTGTCACTGATGGAAACCTTACAATCCTATGGTACCGGCAGGCACCGACACAAACACTGGTAGCGACAATGGCAAAGATGATTACCAGCACCCCAGGCTCTAGCCGACAGGATTTTATTTTGTATTTAATTGTAAAATCTTTTTGTAAGCTGACAAGGAGAATTATAATAGGACTCATATAAGTATGAGATCTTGTAGATCATTTGTGTAAGTAAGGAAGTGGAATGTAATAGGAAGACTCGATCATGCAAATATTAAGGTAGATTTTAGAATAAGGTTTATGGAAGTTGTATGAGCTTAAACAGGTACTGAACCTGGCATAGCAGATGCTAAACCGAAGCAGTACATGATATTGGATTTGCATAATCCATTTTTGTAAGTCACTGAGACTTCCCTTTTTGTAATTAAGCAATGAGCTTTACGCAATTGGCCTTCCTGCATGTGCAGGCCCCTATTGTAAGTAATATTCATTTATTGGCTAGTGAGTGAATATTGTGGGTCACAAATCCCACCAATGTTTTTCCCACACCGGATTTCCTCATTAAAAATATTGTGTTATGGTGTGATTTCTATGTTGTGGTTATTGATCTTATTTATTGCATTATTTTTGGTTTACCAGTACATTATTTTGGAATGCAATTTGTTTAATAAGATTAGAAAATATGTTAACTGGCAAGATACTGATTCACCTCCCCTCTCAGTATCTTTGGGAATCCTAAAAACCCCTAGTCTACGTGACTTTTAAATATTTATCCAGTAAGTTATCAATTTCAGAACCTGAGATAGTTTCTAGCTTAGGACACCAGAACCTCTTAGACCTATTCTACTATTGGCAAATCTTGCATATCCTTTCCATAGCTTGCGAAGCTTTAGTTTGTTGTTTCCAATGATCCTTGGCATGTGGCTAGCCTTCCCTTTGGTCCACACTTCATCCTTTACATTTTCTGGAGGATTTTCTTTGGTAGAGGCTGACTTGGTGGTTTTACATGTTTCATTTTACTCATCGGCATTTGGTTCATCTTGGGCTGACGTGGATCCATCTAGATCATATAAATCAATGTAATTAAGCTTTTAGAATTCAATTTTTAGAAAATAGAAGATCTGTCTTGAGATTAAGAGGTTTGGAGTTGACTAATACTATAATTGAGCATGTATGTATTCAGGCTAGTGAGCCAAATCTTGTAGCCCATATGTTACTGGTAGATTGTAATTGATTTTCATGATATAATTCAATAACTTCTTGATTACCTCTATCATCTTGTCTTGTTTCCATTGTGTTTTACTCTTGTTGCATTGTCTGGATTGATCTCCTTGAGGTCCCTCCCAGTCGTGACTATACCAAAAACCCAATCTGATGGATTATCGAAGGCAGTCAAGTTGTTGAAAAGATCAAAAGACTAGGGGAAGATATCATAAAAAGAGAAGACTTGTTAGGAGGAGAAGACTCTAGGAACCTGCAAAAATATATTGATATCTTCAAGTTGAAGGTGGATATGATAGACCAATGCTGGGAAAAATAACTCAAAGAGCATCTGCCTTTCCTAGATCTCTTGGAGTACTACAAATAATATAGTGGAGTTGTTGGGAAAATATGGCATAGATCTAATGTAGTCCAAAGCACTCAGATATGAGATGGTCCTAAAGAAATGGGAAGCATATATCAATGAATACTTCTCCTCAACCATTGAATTCAACACCATAGTTATGGATAGGTATATGCACTTAATCCTCTAGTCTTACCAAGCAACTCAGCTAGTTGACAACTTGGTTGATAAGGTAGATGAAGTAAAAGAGGCATTTAGGGTTGTTAAATTATGCATTAAGTACATACTGGACCCACCATCTACTTCTATAGACTGCTTCATAAGAAACTACCATAGCTACAGGATGAGAAAGAAGAAAACTGGTAGTTGACATGCAGATGCATACTTAGGAGAACACCATTTGGGGGATAACCGAGGTTCACCAATATCTCTTTGTCACACCTGTCATGCACTTACCTTGCCCTCAAAGGACATCATGCACATGGGAATTACAAAGCCACAACACCTAAAAGATGACTAACTGTTGACACCTATGTAGTAGTAGTTAAGTGGAGTTCCAAAGGCAACGACTTGCATGTTGACTGTAACTCTCACCATTTTGTAACTAGGTTTCAGACACATTTTGTTCCTAGGAAATAAGAGGCATGGAACAATAAATTTGATGAATCAGGCCATTTGAAGGGTCTAAAAAATTGAAGATTGGAGGCCCTAGTTAGGATTTTACTAGCAATTCTTTCATTTTCAGCATTTTAGTTTCAGAATTTGTTAAACCCTTTCAATATTAGTGCTCACTGGTACCATTATTTTCATAAATAATCAATGCAAGTTGCTATTATGGATTGCATGTTCCATGATTTTGTATTAAATTGAGTTGGTATTTATGTCATCTGATATCTTCTCTCATCTTGGATAGCATGAATGTTCTAAATATTATGTTTCATTGTATGCACGTGAAATTGCTTAACTAGCTTTGCGTGCTTGTGAGATCGTAGACCTCATGTGTGGATGGAAATCCCATATATTTCTATTTGATTTGTTATTGATAATACTTGATTATTGGAAGTATTTCCTTTGATTTAACAAGTTTGTATGGTTATTTTGTTTCCCCTTACCCTTATATCTTTTGCATTTTGTTTCTAAGCAACTCGTGTGAGTATCTTTTGTGACCAGTAATACTGCCTTGATGAACAAGTCATATGAACCCTGAGTTACCCAAGCATCATTGTGACCCAACAAATAGGACCTTGGGGAGTATGGATTTTACAATCCTATCTCTTTTTAAGAGAGGCTCCGCTTTCACAAAGCGTGCATGTAGGTGAGTATAAAAGGCCCATCAAAACATTCTTTCTAGGCAATGAATTGGTTTATTGGCACAACAAGAAACAAGAATGTGTGTCACTGTCAATTGTAGAGTTAGAATATATTGTTGTTGCTTCATGTTGCACTCACCTATTATGGATGAAATAGACATTTAAGGAAACCAAGGTAGAGTATGAAGAACTAGTACCGATTTTTTGTGACAATACAAGTGCTATTAATATATCAAAGAATCCTATGATATCTTCCCAAATAAAGCATATAGCTATCAAACACCATTTTTTGAGGGAAAAGGTTGCAGATTAAGAAGTTCAACTACAGTATGTGGCCACAAAGGTCTAGGATATGGGTTTTCAAACTCATTGTGAGATTGACAAGTATTAACATATGAGAAGGTGAGAGGACAAGGTTATCGAGGAAATGGATGGAGAAGAGTGTAAGGAATATTTTCCATAAAGGCATTTCTTGTCCTCACACTCTAAGGTACTTAGGGAAAAGGATAAAGGAATTTTTTGTTCCTTGGAAGGGACAATGTGGGAAGAGACCCATGTGGAGTCCTGAAAAAGTACTTAGCATTTAAGGTTGAGGTGAACATGGGTTAACTTTGGGGACTAATTTTGGGGATTAGGAATGTGCACATGTTTAGGGGGAATGATTATAAAAATAATCAAGGATTAGGAGACAAGTGGGAAATGTAGGAGGATGTGATGGCTGGAACTGGAGAGAGAATGAGTGGGGGGAATAAAATTTCATTTTGATTCCAAATGGAGGAAAAGGGGATTAAATTAAATAAACATGATTTTTTTTAATTTCATGTAGATTATAAGTTAAATCCATTTTGGAGGACAAAAGAGGAAAATGATATTTAATTAAATAAATAATACAATTTATTTAATCAAATGGGACCAAGGGGAGTTGGATAAGAAAATTAATTAGTTTAGCCAAGGTTATAGAAGAAATGGGATTTATTTAAATAAATAAATTATTTAATTAGTGGCAAGACATTAGAAAAAATGGGAATTAATTTAATCAAATTATGATGATCAAATTTAGGTGTCTACATTTTGCCTCGCTTTGGGATGGCATTAGTTTAACATCATTTCAAAGAAAATATAAAATACCAATAAAAGGAAGACATGTCCCAGACAACAAAAATGTCAGTTGGATTAGAAAAGATAGGTGATTCCCCCTCAAGAGGGTGGATGAGAAAGAGAAAGGGGTTTGGGTGGCATCTCGAAAGAAAAAGAGGGTGGAAGTGACAAGAAAAAGGTAAAAAATGGGGCAGGAAGCAATGAAGAAACAATGCATGAGAGGCACTAAGGCAAAAAAGAAAGAGTATTGGTATGATCAGGGTGAGAAATGAAGCCTAGATAAAGAAATGGGGAAGAAATTAAGTTTTTGGGGGACCTTAAAGAAGGAAAATTTAAAATTTTTCCCTCATTTTCACACTCAACTTGGAAAATTAGAGAGATTGGGAGCCATTTATAGTGCTAGAAAAGATAAATGCTATAACAAGACCAAGGCATTAGGCATATGTGGTGAGAAGTGTGGCTTGATGATGATGTCTTGACCCACAAGTATGCATGGTTGACTGACCCTTATACCTTCAATTTTAGGCAATAAATGCTAGATGTAGACAATTTTTTTAGCGAATCCACCTGATCGTGCTTGACATATTTGAGCACAAATCAAGGGATAAGTGAATCCATTGATCCTGTATAAAGGGTGTCAAAAGAATTTCAGTGGATCTGATCCTAGAAGGGTGGATCTATCTAGAATCTAGTACATTCAATGAATATTCCAATGAGCAAGGTAAAGGGCAAAAGTACAAACCCCTGTCACACTTTTATAAAAGAAAAGGTTAAGACAACAATAACTGCTCAATTTTGACTTCATGAATGTGGCATTTGTATTTTGAATTGGAAGATGATGTAAACTGATGAAATGTGTAAATTTTGATGAAGTTTAAGTCTATTATTTTAAATAAATTTTTTTGTCAAGGATTGATATTTTTTTTACTTTTAAAGTCAATTTTTTTATTGCTGAAAAATGCTAAAAATCAGGGGGTTTAGTTCCCACCAAAAAAAAAAATATAAATCAACCTTTTTTTTTTCTTTTTTTTTTTTTTCTGATTTTGATATCCCTAATAGATAACATACATATATAGTGCATAAAAAAATAAATAAAAAAATTAATGTATATTTTCTTCATTATGACATTTTAAAGTCGAATATACCTGGATTTGATAGTTTTTTTCTCCCACCATATTTTGTCTATTTAATTTTTGATAATAATAATTAAAAAAAAACTTTTGGAGAAGACTCTCTCCTCTAGTGAACCATATTTTTTTCAATTTTTTTTGAGGTGATTCAATATTTTTTTTGTTTTTTGAACCAACCTCTTATTGAACATTAGCATACATACTTGTAGTATTTTTGAAATAATATATATTAAATTTAATCAAAACATCAAAAAAATTATATGAGTAGATTCTTGACTTCGATCTCTACAAAAGGGTATTTTTTGTTTTTTTAATAAATTGAATTTACTTATAGAATTTTGTTGTAGATGTCAGAAGTTTCAGAAATTTGTCAAATTTGGTGATATGGTTGCCACTTAGGATGCCACTGAGGACGTTCCAGTTGAATCATTGGAGGTCGACGTGACTGGTCATTTGAGCAACCACGCCTCTTAAACCCCATATAAATATTTTATTTTATTTTTGTTTTTAAATATGAAAATCAAGGAGTGCTAATTAATATAATTGATTTTTGAATTAAATCAATTGTTTTTGCAAATAAAAGCGGCATTTTTTATATAAAGCGGTGAAGATTTTGATTTTTTTGGAAGATTTTGGTTGAAGGCTTCTACTTTTTTCAAGTATGTTATTTTAAATTATTTTTTTCAATTACATAAATATCCAATATTATAAGGCTTTTTCAAGTATGTTATATTAAACTAAATATTTTTAAGATTTTATTAAACCTTATTTTTTGGATGCATAAATAGTTAAAGAAAAAATTGCATTGAAATGCTATTTACCTTTTATTTGTTGATTCATTCAGGTAATTGTTCTTGAAAAATATTTTTTTAATTGTGGATCCAATCATGTATTTTCACTTGAACCTTTTATTTACATTTATGGATTCGTTTATATGTGTTTGTGGACTTTTTATTTATATGTATGGATCTCTTTTTATTTACATGTATGCATTCATTTTATTTACAAATAAACTAATGAAGTTTAAAAGATATTCAAAATAGTTGTCATCATTTTTAGAAAGTGAAATATGAAATATTACAAAGATTGTAGAAATGTTATTTTGATAGATCAAATTTGTTTTAACATTAGCAACTAAGAAATAACAAATTATTAAAATAAGTCTTGCAATTGTTACTAACTATTGTACTAATCCAAAAACACTTTGAGTTAGTGAATTTGTAAAATATATTGCACTAATAAAATTGAGTATGACAGTATTTTGTGAAAAAAAATAAATTTACATATACAACTCAACTTCTCTCTATTTCAAAAATTGAAGTTTAGGTTCAAATAATAAATGGATGATGAGAATGATTACGATATTAGTAATAATCTCAATGAAAAAACTTTTTAAATTGTCACTCTCAATAATGTGTTTTAGAAGGAAGCAAATAATAACTTCAATAATGTATGAATCATTTTTTAAAACTATATATAATTTAGTTGTCATTACCATATCACCAATGGAAAAAATTATAGTGATCTTGAATTTATATATGTTTGTCCACCTTACTTTTATAAATCTTTTTTTTTCTATTTAAGTGCTACTACATATACAATCCATCCTTGACACTTTTATAACAAGCTAACACTTGTATAGCAAGTTTAAGAATGCAAAATTATACATTTCATAATCAACATTGTGAACACATCATAGAGATCTTTTTAAGAAAAAGGAAAAGTAACTTTAACTTTTGTATATAGTATGTACTAACAAATATTTTATATCTAAAACAATAGTTATATATGCATTTACAAATGAAGTCTATAAGTATCTAACTCTAATGTATTGTTCAACATTTAAAATAACTTGTGCATCTATGATTTTTTTCTTATATATGGTATATGTGTTTGTGTGTTTAGGTGAATTGAAATTGAATCTGAATATTTTGTGCAATGAATAGTAAGAGGACTATATCAAGGTTGTATGATCGAAAAAGGGATGATAAGATGAAAGATCATAAAAAACAGTCAACAACAATTCGTTGATGTTCAAGATCAACCTATTAATGTTGAAGAAACAACAACTCAGGTACGAGATCAAATTGGTATAGAGTCAAGTTCAAATTTTTTCTCTGGTATAGAAAATTTGATGGAAATGGATGAAGAGAGTCTTTTCAATGAAATTCCTTCTAAAGATATGGTACCTGAAAGAACAACTAAATTGCATTATAAGAAAATGTGGGATGATTATTTTGAAAATAAGGCTATTATTGGAAGAGCGCAATTATTTGCTAAGATATTTAGGAAAAGAGAAATGACCCCATTTTGGAGTTGTTGGGTGTTGATAATAAGAAAATCTCACCTGATACATTAGTAAAAGAAACTACTATAGACACCTAAAATTGTCCAGTCTAATTAAATAAATATTTTATTTATTTAATTACTTTAGCCTAATTCTTCTATTAATTGAATAAATCTTTATTTATTTAATTAATTCATTTATCCTCTTCTAGCCTTATTTCTCATTTAAATAAATACCTTTATTTTATTTAATTATCCTTTTCCATAAATTAAATAAATATTTCATTTATTTAACTGATCCCATTTCTTCTATTAATTAAATAAATATTTATTTATTTAATTAATGCTAGCCTTTTCTACCCATGACACATGCCATTCGTCTCTTAATTCCTATAATACCTACCCTTTATTATTTTCTTATTTCTTTTACCTACCCTTTAATCCTAGCTGACCATTTATCTTTTACACCTCTCATTCTTATAGTGTCTTCTATATAAGAGGATGTTTCTTTCATTATCAATCTCCTAATCATCCTAATTGATCTTTGAAGCCTTCTAGCATTCAATCTTTCATATGCGATCTAGCTATCAACCACATTTCCATTCTTTGTTGAGCTCTTGTGCACACATAAAATCTGAGAGAAAATATATCAAGCAAGATCAATGGAGATAGGAAGAATGGAGATCCAAAAACTATTGGACATGTGATGGTATAATCTTTGTGATTTAATTTGATTTGCATTGTCTTAGGTAATCTTCATATGTTATGGTGGATCTTTGTTGTTGTTAGGCTAGGGTTTTGTGGTTGAATTCATTTAGTCTTTCAATATTGTTGTTATCCACTTTCACCATAAACATTTTGGCATGCCCGATGGGACATGGATTTTTGTTAGATCTATGATTTTTGCAGATTTTTCTAACCCTATATTGTTGTTTTGTAAAACAATTTGCAGAATAACCTTGTCCAGCTAGGGTTTTGGACACAAAATCAAGATCTTGGAGAGATTTGACCCGATCTCACAAAAAACATGGAATTTTTGTATCAAAGTTTGTTTGTAGGTTTAGGACAGTATCAAAAGCTCACCATCCAAAATTCAAAATTTTTGGAGCACATCTTTCCATGAATATTTTATGAATTTTCATAAAAAATAATTTTGAGAGAAAATGAGAGAATTTTTTGGATTCTTACATTTTTGGAAATCTCTCAGAATTATACAGAGGATCCGTTCTTTGTGATTTTAATTTTGATGCAAAATATTTCCTACAAAATTGGATCTTTAAAAATTAGGGTTTTTCATTATTTTGATCAGATCTCACAAATAGATTTTCATTTTGGTATCAAATTGGTTTTGAAGTCAAGAACATTATCAACTATGCGCAGTAAAAAATCAGATTTTTTGGAGCATATTTGAATTTTCTATAAATTATTTATGCATTTTTCATAAAAAATTAATTTTGAGAGAAATGAGCGAATGTTTGGGATTTTCTTACATTTTTTGAAATATCTCAACATTATACACAGGATCTATTATTTGTGATTTTAATTTTGATGCAAATAAATTCTTAAAAAATTAGATCTTTAAAAGTTAGGGTTTTGTATTATTTTGATCATATCACAAAAACTACTTGGAATTTTTGTAGGAATTATTTTATGCAGGTTTGGAAGGATATCAGGAGTGTCCAGTAAAAAAATTAGATTTTTTGGATCAATTTTTTATTTTCTATGATTTTTTTATGATTTTTCATAAAAAATTAATTTTTTGAGTAAATTAGATTTTTTTTTGGATTTTCTTACATTTCTAGAAATTTCTTGAAACTTTATAGGTGGTATGTTTTTTATGATGCAAAATAACTCATAGAAAATCAGATCTTTGAATCTATTAAAAAAAACGTCTTGTCGAAGGCCCCTATTTCACAAAGTCTTTTGGATCTAAAATTTACCTAACTTGTGTGCTTGTAGGAGGGGTATTATTGAAAACCTACTAACAAATATTTGTTGTAGTATTTTGGCAAGGGTTTTTTATCTTTATTTTATGCCTTGTTTTCATAGATTACCAAACACTTCAATTGGTGCACTAAAATTGAACTAGTGTCTTTTGTGTCTTGAGCAATAGGCTCTTTTTGTTTAATCTCTAGAGGGCCTATCTCCCCGTGTGGTCATTAGGACTACTAGTGGGGAGATAATGACCCAAGTGGTAGCAAGGAAAACCTACCTCTTCCAAACTACTATAAATAAATGTATCCATGGTGAAAGTCATGGGTAACGTGTGTTGATTAGTTCATACCAACACTATGTCTCCCCATAAACCCGTTTGATCAAATTTATTTGATCAGTTGTAGGGAGTAACCCTACCAGCTGGAAGCCTTTTGTATTTATAGAGTTGAAAGTGCTACATGTATGGCCACACGAGTGAATACCCTTACTAGCACCTTTTTGTTTTAGAAAGCCAAAATCCTTCTAGTTGTTGGGGTAGGAGGTCGGACCTCTGGAGCGGCCCACACACATACGGTTCTTAGTAGAGATACAAATTTTGCTACAAGAAGTTTTCATGTGGACTGATGCTTGGCTGCCCCAGAGAAGTGAGTGTCGAGGGTGGAGCCAGTGGGGTCAAGTATCTAAGTATCGGCTTTCAATAGTGTAGCCTTGGGGGAAACCCCATGTGGGATCAACAACTATTGTCCTAGCCAGCCATAAGAATTGTCCTTGTCTTCTTTTAAACATTCAAACATTCAAGACCAAACATCAAAACATTGTGTCTTTTGTGTCTTCAAGTGTATGCAATACATTTTTACATCAAACAACACACTTTTCTTTGAGTCATTTTGAGTTCAAACACTTGCAAACATAAAGTCCTCATCAATATTGTGTCCTCTTATCAGAAAAATAAGTCACAAATTCAGATTTGGTCACAACAAACAGCTTCACAAATTGGAAAAATTGTACTCGTATTTTAGAAACTGCATCTGTGAAGTATACAGGCATGTCTGTGTTTATAATTGAAAAAGTTACAGTCCAGCAAACAAGAGCAGTCAGTTTCAGACTGATTGAGCTTCCTAGGTTATCTCTTTGGGTTTTCATCTAGAATTCAACCTACCTTTGGGTCTCACAAAGTCCATCATTTCTTTACACCTTGTATTACATTCACATTTGTCTAAGCTTGAGTCAAAAGTTCACTTGCTTGTCCTCATCTTACTTTGTCAACACACTACATACAACAACATTTTGCTAAGTGGTCCCTCACCAAGGTCTATCACCTTTGGGTCTTATTTGGTCTTACTTAAAGTCAAGGTCAACCTACCTCATCAAGAGAAACTATCATCTCTTTGGAACCCACACCTACTCTACTACATACATACTTGGTCTTACACTTTGGACATTGCAAGTAAACTTCAGATTTATTTACATTCCATCCAACTCTTGGTCTTCCATACTTTTTTCCATTTTCATCTAGTCTCATACATCTTGGTCAAGACCTAGTTCATGGTTGAAACCCATTCTCAAAAATCTAGGAGAGAAGATAAAGAGGCTCAAGAGTTTGCAAACATGAGTGCCTATGAGTATGACAATGATGTCTTTTTCAATTCTGATCATACCACATTACTTGACATGGACATTTATAGAAACATTCAAAATGTTGAGAACATGGATAACACAAACAACAATGATACACACAATGACAATATGGATAACTTTTCCATACATTCAACAGAAGTGGAAGACTCCATTATGGATCCTCATTTTAATCAATTGGTTAAGGAAATAATGAGGAGAGATAGACAATATTTCTTACAAGTGATGGCACAAAGTGGAGCTAAGATCCCTCATGATTTTGACATGTCTCAAATAATGGAAAATATACCTTTTCAACAACCTCACCTCAACATGGATCAAAGGAGGCCTAATAGTGGAGGCAATAGAGGACCACATATGGTGCCTAAATCACCATCATCTTTGTTTCAAAAACCTGAGGTCCCCTATACACATGGTCAAGCATATGATACTCACATTCACAGACCATTGTGGAAGTCTTATGCAGAAAAATATACTCAATCACATACAAATGCTAGGACCAACCACCAAAGCAATTGGATATCCAAAGGCATGATCAAAATTTGGGGGCAACACACTAGAATAAACTCATGACATACTTGTAGAGTATGGTATACATGGACAAAACAAATATTCCATTCCTCATCATGACTCTATACCAAAGTAGTCCCTATACGCAGCATCATTATAGACCTCTTGCATATGAACATGTGTATGATCAATACCATCCATATATGCAACATGCTCCTCCTCCACCCGGTGGCTTGGGCATGGGATATGGTCCAAGAAGTTGGTCTCCACCTAAGAACAATTTGGAGTAGCAAATTAAGGACTTGCAAAAGAAAATGGAGGACATAAATACACATAAGCCAACTTACACAATGAGAGACACATGTCCCTATCCATTTGACAAAAGCATTCCAATGCCTCCATTTCCTCCACACTTTGTGACACCTAAGTTTGATAAGTGCAGAGGACAAGGAAATCCTAAGGAACACATAAGACAATTTTTCAGAGCTTGCATTGAGGTAGCAGCAGAAGAGACATACTTGATGAGATTATTCCCACAGAGCTTAGGTGATCAAGCTATGGAATGGTTCTCCCAACTCCCACCTGGAATTAAGTCATGGGGTGATTTAAAAAAGGCTTTTATCCAACATTTCTCATACAACATAGAGATAGATATATCAGTCACCACTTTGTGCAACACCAAGCAAAAGGATGGAGAATATTTTTCATCATTTTTACAAAGATGGAGAAATCTAGCCAGCAAATGCTCTTGTGAAATTCCCAAAAAACAAATGGTAGATATGTTCACATAGAATGTTAACAAAGACATTGGTTATGATCTAAGGAAATCTTGCTTGTCCACTTTAAAGGACATTATTGAAAAATGCTTAGCAATAGAGAAGGTCCTAATTGAGCAAGGCATTGTCAAAATATTCAAAGAAAACAAAGAGGACTTTAAAGGAAAATACAAGCCAAGATTTTGGAACAAAAATAAGAACACAGTAAATGATAGTGTTGTTGATGCCAATACAGTACGACCCAAAATCGTTCTTTCTAGATCAAGTTCTACAAACAACCATGTGAATACTCAAGCAACTTCAAAACCACGAAGGAAATACACCCCATTGGGAGAACCACTTGATTCATCTTTTAGGAAGCTAGTGGCAAACAAGATAATAAAAATTCCAGTCAATCCTCCATATGAGCCAAAGGTCAAACCAAATTGGTGGGATGATGATGAGTATTGTGAATATCACAAGAGCAAGGGACATAAAATAAGAAATTGTCATTGGCTAAAGAACATTATACAAGATCTTATTGATAGAAGTGACATTGAGATTGAGGGACACTCATCTAACCAAGAACATGAGACATTTAAGGAATCATTCCCTAAACATGACAAGGGAAATGACAAAGCAACAGATGAGAAATCCAACTATACCAAAGCATCCTATTGATAGTTCTGATACTTAATGTTAAGTACAAATGCCAAGCTAACAAGATGAGGGGGGCGGGGGCGGGGGTGAATCATAAAAACAACAGATTCAACCTCGGTAACATATACTTCAGCAATATAAGCAAAACTACTAAACATGCAAACTCATAAGCATATAAATATCATAACACTCATAACACTAGATTTAATGTGGAAACCCAAATAAGGAAAAACCACTATGGGATTTCGGACCCACTAAGAAATATACTCTTCTAGAGTATGCTCGGTTAAAAGAAAATCCTGTTAAAGATTGCAAACACATTGCTAGATGTGACTCGGTTAAGGAATTTCCCTCAAATCTATTAGGATCTTCACCTTGTTAGAAGTGACCTTGTTAAAGAATTTCAAGCACTCAATTAGAATGTCACCTTGCTAGAGGGTTTTACAAATAAGACTGTTAAGTCCACTTGGTTAAGAGATTTTCTGTCACTTCACAAAATAACAGTAATAAAAATCTATCTACAACTTCACATCTAAAATGCTAAAGAAGATTCTTATTTGCTCAATACATTCTAGTCATAGGACTTATCTTGTCCCTTTGCTGGGCTCTATACTCTGTTATTCAAACAGGTCTTCAAGCTTCTGTGCTCAGTAATCACTATGTAGCATCCCTATGCTTACACTTGCCTACATACATTGTTTATCAACAGTTCCTTATTTATAAACAATTGCTAATCACTTAATCTCCTTGATCACATATCCCATGATCAATCATAGCCATCAGATCTTCAAACTTGACCAGGTTCAATGTATCCTTTGATCTGAAAATGTTTTACCTCGCCTTGGAACTTGCATACATTTCTTGGAACTTGTTCTAAGGTATTGCGGTTCAATCTGTGTTGTAGATCTTTCTGTCGATTTTCCTTTGCCATAGATTCTTTAACAAACTTCATGGACAACATACCAATCATTTAATCAATTCTAGCTCATCAGCTTCCTTCATTAAATAACACTTTTAATCATTTAATGCATTCTGTTACAGCTAGGTTGCAACTCGATAAATACTAAACTTCACTCGGTAGACCTTCTGCCTTCATTAACCGATAGTGATAACCTTAGGGTTTGCTAACTAGGTTCCTTAGGGTTTACCAACTAGGTTCTTTGCTTAGTAACATAGTATAGTATTAACCCTACAATCAATAGCATATGTAGGATATCAAAACAATCTAAACATCATGATCTCATCATTGTCTAACTTGGTAATAGTTTCCCATTGAATAACTTATTCCTCCCCTTATTCATCACATTCTTTCTATGTCTTGTACCGACATCTTTATACTCACCAAATCATACTTCTTAAGATATGGCAACATCATACTAAATTAGAAAATAAATTTCTTGACATCAATGATAAAATAATTGTATATGGTGAAAATGGATAACAATAATAACAATATTGAAAGGCTAAATGAATTCAACCACAAAACCCTAGCCTAACAACAACAAAGATCCACCATAACATATGAAGATTACCTAAGACAATGCAAATAAAACAAAATCACAAAGATTATACCATCACATGTCCAATAGGGTTTTGATCTCCATTCTTCCTATCTCCATTGATCTTGCTTGATATATTTGCTCTCAGATTTTATGTGCACAAGAGCTCAACAAAGAATGGAATGTGGTTGCAAGTAGGATCGTAGTGTAGTCAAAATGATCATTAGGGTTTGATAATGAAGGAAGCATCTCCTTAAATAGAAGACACAATATGAAATGGAGGGATAAGATTGAGAGGTGTAAAAGGAGGTCGGCTATGATTAGAGGGTAGGTAGAAGAAATAATAAAATAATGAAAGAGGTAGGTAGTGTAGGAATTAAGAGATGAATGACATGTGTCATAGGTAGAAAAAGATAATGAATTAATTAAATAAATAAAGATTTATTTGATTAATGGAAGAAATGGGATCAATTAAATAAATAAAATATTTATTTAATTTAAGAAAAGGATAATTTAAATAAATAAATGTATTTATTTAAATGAGAAATAAGGCTAGAAGAGGATAAATGAATTAATTAAATAAATAAAGATTTATTTAATTAATAGAAGAATTAGGCTTAAATAATTAAATAAATAAAATATTTATTTAATTAGAGTGGACAATTTTGAGTGTCTACATTTTGCCCCTCTTTGAGACAATGCGGCTTGTCGCGTTGTTTCAAAGAAGATAAGATGAACTGATACATAGTTGCCCCAGTATGGGAATGATATGCCCCCTCGAGAGATTGGATGAAAATGTCTGAAAAGATTGCAGACAATCTCTCAATAAGAAAGAAAGGCTAGAATGGACTGACCGAATAAAGTGACAAAGTCACGGGATGAGGAAGACTGACTTGGGAAATGAAGGCTAAGGCTAGGGTAGGCTATAAGATAGACCACGGGCAAAAGACATCCTCATTGTCATCTACACCTTCACGAGATCAAAGTGCAAAGCAAGAAAAGAGCAGTAGCAGTCAGCAGCGATGGCTTTCGTGCACAGATTCGACCACGTTTGACGATTTCAAAGGCCAACAGAGGCAGGAGAGCCAGTAAGTACCACCAAACCTCCTCGTACTTTGACGTATTTATTTTTGTTATTAATGCATGCTAGTTAGAGCAATAAATGCGCTTAAGAATAGGGTACAAAAAAGTCTAAAATCATGTAACCGCGTCTACGTCAGTGTCAGGTGCGTCTGTGTCCGACAGGCGTGTCTGTGTCGGTGCCAGGCACATCTGTGTCTGGAACCGCGTCTATGTCAAATGCGGGCACATTTATGTCATGTAGAGGCATTTGTGTTTCAAAGTCACGTTTATGAAAAATATAGGCACGTTTATGTCATACAGGCGCGTCTGTGTAGTTTAGGTGCGCTTGTGAAGTCTATAGGCGTGTTTGTGAGTTAAAAGCGCATTTATGTCCGAAAATGCAAGGTTGCGTCTTCTAGGTCAAATCGGCAGTTCTGTGATGAACATACGCTGTCGATTAGATAAGCTGCTAAGAGGATACACTCAAGTAGGTCCTCTAGGAAGACTAGGATAGATCAAGGCACTTTGTGATGAATAGTGAGCACCAAGATAGAGTACTTTGTGATGAACAGGGAGTACCCAAAGTATGAGTAGCACTTTGTGATGAACAGGGAGTGCAAATGTGAGTAACACTTTGTGATGAACAGTGAGTGTCACACACGTAGTACTTTGTGATGAACAGGGAGTACTACTAGGATAGAAGCAACACTTTGTGATGAACAGTGAGTGTCACTAGGATAGATAACCATATGCATTTAGATAAAAAGTAGCCTTTTATGATGAACAGTGAATGCCACCATGACTGACATGATTGATTTGCTTGACTGCAGGAGTACTTGCCTATGTTGGAGTCATGGGAGAGATTCCCATCGACTCAGAGATTGCGACCTGAGTTGTCACTCGAGGACAGAGCTACCATCGAGGAGATGGGCTTGAGACATGTGCTATATGTGCCTGAGTTTTGGGCAAACATGGGACTGTTGACTGCACTTGCCGAGAGATGGCATTCTGAGACATGCACTTTCCATTTGCCAATAGGTGAGATGACAGTCACCCTTGAGGATGTCTACAGGATTTTGCATATACCGATTGATGGAGATTTGATTCCATATGATCGTGACGGAGATAGGGAGGCATTGAGATGGGTGTTTTAGGATCCCGACCTAGAGATGAGGGCAGGACATGTGGCATGGGACACCATGACAGCCACAGGGTTAGCATTGCCAGCTGTGATCAGAGGAGCTATCAGTGGGTTCTTGTGTCCGGATAGGGCGACACGGGGATTGGTAGTGGGCTGGGGCAGAGCACTGGAGACACTGGTGATGCAACACACCAGATATGCTTGGGGACCATGTGTGTTGGTCCACTTATATTATGAGCTTCACCAGTTTGTATACCATGGGTCAGTGGTATTGGGCTGCGGGGTGACACTACTGCAGGTTTGGGCCTATGAGCATCTGCCGATTACCCGACCAATACACTTCAGGGGTAGAGGTCATGGATGCAGCTTTGTTCATTTATATGACATGATCACCTCGCAGTCGCGGACTGGAAGGTTAGAGCATTGGCGGCGAGTGATAGATGACATTGATGTAGTCATCTGGAGACCGTATCTAGGATGCGAGGAGTGGGAGGATGACACAGTGGAGCTACCCTACACCTTCTGGAGCAGGTACCTGATTGGGCGGATGCCCTATATATTAGAGAGACAACTGGTGGACAGAGTATGCAGGCAGTATGGCAGGATCCAGAGGATGCCACGAGGCTCGGGTATGTATGCCCGTACAGTTAGGGATCAGGCACAGTTTGGGCCTTTATTGTCATATGATCAGGCACTGACACAGCTGGTAGAGATGGTGCCCGTACCCTGGGATATGTGGCCAAAGATCAAGGACGCCGGGATGGATGCAGAGTATGCAGCATATTGGGCAGCGCATCCATTCCCCCGATTGACAGATCCAGGAGAGCTACTGGAGGGAGATGGAGGAGGAGATGATGATGATGATGGTGGGGGTGATGGGGGCAGAGGCCGACGGAGGCGAAGGGGGGTAGTTGGGGAGAGGAGAGTTGCACCTTAGAGAGAGGGTGGATAGGTAGGACAGGATCAGGTGGTGAGGGGTCACGGTGGATTGCCCCTACAAGTACCAGCAGCACAGGGTCCCAAACAGGGATAGAGACAGGGACAGGTACAGGGACAGGTGCCCGCAACACAGGAGCAGGGACGGAGATAGGTATAGGGACCTAGGCATGTATAGAGACAGGTACCCATTCAGGCACCAGTACAGGTACAGGGATAGGGGCAGGCACCCGCTGAGGGAGAGCCACAGGCAGAGGCAGAGGGTGGGGATCCAGAGGAGGATGAGCTGATTGAGCTTAGGGAGATCTGCCAGGGCTAGGTAGATGAGATATAGGATCTGGAGAGGGAGAGAGACCGACTCAGGATGAGGCTCAGGGATACGGAGCGGGAGAGAGATTAGGCGATTTAGAGCTACACAGAGGCTGAGACGGCGCTAAGGGCAGGGAGGCAGGCAACGGAGGACATAGGGGCAGGCTATGCATATGTCTTGCGGGCAGGAGAGGAGATTGCCTACTGGAGGGACCTTTATTATGGTGCAGTGCTAGCAGATCAGTGGGCGAGGAGCTTCCATAGACTATCACGTACAGCGACAGCTACGGGAGGGAGCCGGAGGAGACAAGCATCGAGTGGTGGAGTTATGGGTCCTCCACCACCACCAGATAGAGGGGATAGGAGGGATGATCCTGGGGTGGGTCCTTCGAGGGCTCAGATTCTGTTGAGGCCAGGCGGCTCTAAGGGAGGGAGTTCATCATAGCCTTAGAGGACTCCCTATGTATCAGTATTGTACCATTTTTGTATTGTAGACACCTGCGAGTGATTTTGTAGCCATATGATTTTTTGACATCATTGTATCATGACACTTTTGATTATATATATGAGATGATTCATTTTTGTGGCAGCTATATGCATGTGTACCTATGTGATGAGATGTTTCATGATGTATGTTTATGATATGGATGCAAATATGTACATGGTGTAATGCAATATATTTTTGTTCTTTTATGTTTTATATGTGTATGCATGATGCAAATGTGAATGTATGTAATGTAAATGAATATGATAATGTAAATGTAAATTGTGCTAACAGGTGTTGTGTGCAGGATGTGATGCAGTTGTGATATCTATATGTATGTATGAAATGCTTATATGTGGTAATGTAGGTGCAACTACATGAAATGCAAATGTTTTTGGTGTGTCATTATACTCAGTCATGTGATAGCAGGCTACGTGGACTTGAGAAGGACGATGGAAGTCAATCAAGAAATGGGGATGAAAGATAGAAGATATGAACGTGAAAGAGCTTCTTGTGTGTTATCATCATTGAGCTTTATTATGGAAAAATAGGTTATGACAATCGAGGCATATGTTCGACCCAGAAAGTCATTGTACTTGTTTGCATGGAGATAAGACAGTCACAAACAAGGAATGCCCCAGTTCACACTAGACTCACAGTGTCCTCATATCCTTGGACAAGTCATCGCATTACTAAGAGACAATCCACAGATAGCAAATGCAAATAGGTGACGATACCCCATCCTCGCCTTTCTAGTCAAAGACATCTTGGAGATAGAATCTCTAGTCAGAGACATCCTGGAAAAGCTAAAAGACATGTCACCAAAAGATAAAATCAAAATAAAACCAAGACTCGACACCAACATCCACTATAGTCCTCAAGTTTAGTGTCTCTTGTCACTCGTATAAGTCTTATTTGATTATGGTCACAATGTTTACTTTCACAAAAAGGATAGATAGCACTGAACCATATGTTGTCTGAGTCTGTTGAAAGATTTGATTTGTTGAAGCTCATTGTTGCTGTTGTCTCATCTGAAACTGGCTGAATCCATGAAGCTGATACTTTATTGCGAAGAAGATGAAACTTTATTGCGAACTGGAGATGTAGATGTTGCTTTATTGCGGATTGTGTGCGAATAGACTAAAGAAAGCTGGAAGAAACTGTACTCCTCAAAACATGTGATGTTCTCAATTCCACACCCATCACTAGACGTGGGAGTTGCCTTAGCCACAAATAGGATCTGACTTATTATGGATAGAAAGGGAGGTTTAAAGGGATGTTTATTATGAATGGCTAACCAATCTTGGGTAGATCAATAACAAGCCATGATGAGAATGGGTAAGTTTATTATGGATGAATAGGTTGTGAGTGTGTGCAAAGTGAAATGATGAAAGTGAATCCTGAAGGAGGGAGGAGCAATGTCTCTACGCATGGCGCTGGTGACCCAGTTTTCACCATGGTACTTGCCCAAGGCACCACCGAAGTGGTTTTCACCGTTGGACGAAATTATTTCTCTTTACTTTTTTCAATTTTTCAATGTTTTTGTGTCACAAGGCGCTTGTTTGCCAGGTTTTCACCAGGTAACGATTTTTTTGTTTTTATAATTTTTTTGTATTTTTGAATTTTTTTTTGATTTTTTTGTATTTTTAAATTAAGATATTCCGAAGAGCTATGTGTAGAACTTGCGAAGGTGCATGTTGTTGATAGGATCCTCCAAAGGTTCACCTTCTGTAGTTGAGAGCTGATATGCCCCAGATCCATAGGCTGCTATAACGATGTAAGGACCAAGCCAGTTTGGTTCGAACTTGCCCTTCTTCTCTCTGTCTTGCTGATTCTTGGGGTTTTCTCTGAGAACAAAGTCACCTACCTCAAATGTGCGAGGCTTGACCTTGTGATTGTAGCTGTGACTCATTCGTTGTTGGTAAGCCTTGAGATGATTAAAAGCAGTTTGTCTCCGTTCATCCAGCAGTTCTAGTTCTTGTAAGCGAGAGACCCTATAGTCTTCATCAGTGATGATGTTTTGCAAAGAGACCCGTAAAGAAGGTAACTCGACCTCAATAGGCAAGATGGCTTCAGCACCATAGACAAGTGAATAGGGTGTAGCTCCTGTAGGTGTGCGGACACTTGTGCGGTAGGCACAAAGTGCAGGATTGTGTTGGATATGCCAATTACGGTCAGCGTCGTCGACTGTCTTCTTAAGGATTTTAAGGATTGTTTTATTAGACGCCTCAGCTTGGCCATTACCTTGGGGGTAATATGGTGTGGAGAAATGATGGGAAATATGGAAGCGGTCACAGAGTTCACAAACATCCTAATTTTTGAAGGGACGCCCGTTATCAGTAATAATGGAAACAGGAATACCATATCGGCATATGATATAGTTAAGGATGAAGGTAGCAATCTATTTTCCAGTGACTTGTGTGAGAGGTACGGCTTCAATCCATTTTGAGAAATACTCTGTGGCTGTGATAATGAATTTATGTCCATTAGAAGAAGGAGGGTGCATCTTGCCTATGAGATCAAGTCCCCACTGACAAAAGGGCCAAGGAGATGAAAGTGGTTGTAGTTCTTGTGTTGGCGCATGTATGAGGTCTCCATGAATTTGACATTGCTTACATTTCTTGACAAACTGATATGAGTCTTTTTCCATATTGGGCCAGTAATATCCAGTCCTAATGAGTTTCTTGGCCAAGGTAGGACCACTAGCATGTGGACCACATATCCCTTCATGCACTTCACGTAATGCAATCTGAGCTTCGTCGCTTTCTAAACATCTAAGAAGAGTGCCATCTAGACCTCGCCGGTATAGGATATCAGCTAGAATGACATATCGAGAAGCTTGGCGAATGAAGGTGCGGCGTTGGTTATTTGATAGATTAGGAGGTAAGATATTGTCGCGAAGGTATGTGAAGATGGAACCATATAACTGGGATTTGGGACCGACAACACATATCATTTCAGTAGGAGTGATCTCATATGAAGGAACCAAAAGGTTATCCACCAAGAACTCATAGAAAGTCTCATTTTGAGGTAGATCAATCAATGAAGTAATTGTAGCCATGGCATCTGCAGCACGATTCTGTTCTCTTGGTATTTGCTCAAAATCTATCTTTGTGAAATGTTGTTTCAAATCGTCCACCATTTGCTTGTAAGGCAGTAATTTTTCATCTTTTGTTTGGTAATCATCAGTTGCTTGACGGATGACAAGTTGAGAATCCCCAAAAACACGAAGTTCCTAAATCTTCCACTGAACTGCAATTCGTAATCCAGTTGTTAATGCTTCATATTTCGCTATATTGTTAGTGCAAGGAAATGATAAGCGGTATGATTTTGGTATAAAATCGCCTTGAGGAGTTATAAAGAGAATACTAGCTCTTGCCCCATGCTGTGTGTATGAGCCGTCAAAATACAGTTGCCATGGCCTTGTATGTGATATTGTTAAAATGGATTCATCTGAAAATTCTAAATTTAGAGGAACATCATCAATCATGGGGGCATCTGCTAATTGATCCGCGATGGCTTGTCCTTTTATTGCTTTTCTATCCACATATTCAATGTCGAATTCACTAAGGATCATTACCCATTTGGCTAGTCGCCCAGTAAGTGTTGCTTTATTGAGAAGGTATTTCAACGGATCGATCCTTGCAACTAACTTAGTCTTATGAGTGAGCATGTAATGTCGTAATTTCTGCAAAGCAAAGACCACGGTGAGACATGCACGCTCGATTGGCGTGTAGTTTAGCTCATATCCCACCAATGTGCAACTGATATAGTATACTGCTTTTTCCTTGCCATCAGCAATTTGTTGTGCTAGGAGTGCCCCCAATGCTGTTGGAGTAGCTGATATGTATAGTAGCAAAGGCTGATCTAGAACTGGTGGCATCAAAACTGGTGGATTCAAGAGATAATCTTTAAGCATCTAAAAAGCTTGTTGACAGTTATCATTCCCATTTGAACTTGACATTTTTATGTATTAGGTATTGAAAAGGATTGCACTTATCTGCAAGTTGGGCTATGAATCTTCGTATAGACTAGAGTCTCCCTTGTAAGGATTGAAGTTGACTGATATTTCTGGGTGGTGGCATGTCCAAGATAGCCTTGACTTTTGCTAGATCGGCTTTGATTCCTCTTTTGGACACAATGAATCCTAGGAGCTTCCCGGAGGTTACTCCAAAGACACATTTCTTGGGGTTTAATCTTACTTTGTATTTTTCCAACCGATCAAAGACGACTGAAAGTATGTCCAAATGTGTATCTCTATCTATTGATTTACCCAAGAGATCATCAACATAATCTTCCATAGTTATGTGCATGAGATCATGAAAGATAGTGGTCATTACTCTTTGATATGTAGCACCTGCATTTTTTAGCCCAAAGGGCATGACATTCCAACAGAAAGTTCCCCAAGGACATGTGAATGATGTTTTATGTTGATCTTCGGGTGCAATCCTGATTTGATTATAACCAGAAAATCCATCCATTAATGATAACATTTCGTGACCTGCTGTGAGATCAATGATCAAGTCAATATTTGGTAATGGGAAGTCATCTTTCGGACAAGCTTTGTTGATGTCTCTAAAATCTATACATATTCTGATGTTGCGATCTGGTTTACTGACAGGTACTAAATTGGAGATCCATTCAGGATAATAAATTGGGCATATGAATCCGACATCCAATAACTTCTCCAGCTCTGCTTTGACTAGTAATGCCACTTGTGGATGCATTTTTCTTAATTTTTGTTTCACTGGCTTTGCCCCCGGTTTGACTGTCAAATGATGCATTACCAAATCCGGATCTAGTCCAGGCATATCAGCGTATGACCATGCAAAGTTGATTTGTCGTTCCTTGAAGAAGCTTATGAACTGTGACCTTTCGGACTCTGTTAATGATTGAGCCAGGAATATATTGTGTGGAACCTCTTCTATACCAATGTTTGTCTTGATAGTCTCCTCTACCAACATGGATGACTTTTCCTCATACGAGGCTAGGAGAATGTCAAGCCTTCCATCTTCGAGTGCCTTAGAGAGGTTTTCACCCTCAGATATGTCCTTTCTTTTTACTTTTTTGGGATCAGATAGCGCCACAGTGTGGTTTTCGCCATAAGACCCTTGATTTGTTCTTATTTTCACATTTTTTCGACTGGAAGGTTTGACACCCTCACCAAAATATGCCATGTTGTTGAGTTCTATAGTGTATCCTGCTTTGTGGTCCCCAGGGGGAAGATCATCTCGTAGGCCAAGATAGTCAAAAATAGCTTCATCATTTTGAAATGTGTCAAATTGTGTTGGTCCTTCATAATCCCAGTCAATGAGTTGGTGGTGAACAAGGGGAAGGCCTGTAATGTTTTCGGAGTTTGCGGGACTAAGAGTGAAGATGTGATTATATTTGGGTATATCAAGGCAATCGTCAAGATCATCGATGGCACTCTCCTCATCAGTTCCAATCATGAGCGACTCCAAATTGTTGTCACTAGTAGTGCATTCTGGGATAGGTGTTCTCATCCTACGTGATTTCGACCTAGAACCTTGAGACGAAGACTGTGCGAAATCCTCATGGGTTGTTTCTTGACCAACTCTAAACTTTTTATAAAATTCTTCTTCTTCTGTAGGTTCATCTGGCTCTCTGAATGTCTCAGTGAGCTCATAGTCACTAGAGGATTTGTCTGAACCCCATTCCCATTCATTGGAATCTGTGGAATAGCACTCCTCTTGTTGAACTTTGGCAACTTTGATTTGTGATGCCTTTTCTGTCCTTTTAGTATGGATCTTGGAAGTCAGAAAACCAAGTCCCTTCGAGTGTTCCCTTTTTATAGTCAATTCAGGTTGTAAGGGCTCCATAATGCCTTCTTTGCGTAACCCAAGAGGGCTTTTTCCATCATACCCAAATTTTTGTAGAATCTTGAAGCCTTTGCCATATTTCTCACAGGGTATATTGATCTGATCTTGTGTGTCATCTTCAATGTCTTTGTAGAGCATTTTGTATAAACCTTCCTCTTCCAGTTGCCCCATCTTTGAAAGACAGTAGGGTCCCATTTGAATACCATGATGGATATTTGCTTGTTAGGATGTGGCCTTCCATATTCTTTTGGAGAGATCATGACTTGTCGTAAATACATGGTCTGATTTAAAGTGTATTCTCCCATGCCTTTGTCCTGAAATTTGCCTTTAAGTTCACCTTGTTTTGATGTTGAAGGTTTCAATGACTCAGGATCAATGTATGCTGAAGAAGGAACAGCTTCATGATTACTGGGAATGATGGTCTCAGTATGTGATCTCAAGTTATTGCAATATATGAACGGATTAGGATCACCGTTAACTATTACCTCGACTCCATTGTGAGGAAACTTAATACATTGATGATATGTCGATGGGACTGCCCTCATTTCATGAATCCAAGGACGTCCTAACAATATATTATAAGTGAGATCCAGATCTAGGACCTGACAAACCACATCCTTTGTGACTGGCCCAATTCTTAGAGGTAAGGTGACTGTGCCCTTGGATGAGCGTTCTTCATCATCATATGCCTTGATGGTGATTTGATTTGTTGAATTCACAGCTTTATTAGAATATCCCAATTGTTTAATGGTGCTCAATGTACAAATGTTTAGACTAGCTCCTCCATCTATCAGGACTCGCTTTATTCGATGTTTGTGTATGAAGGCTTCAACATGTAATGGTGCATTATGTGGCTGACTTACGGAGGCGTCATCAGCTTCTGTGAATGTGAGGGAATGTGGAATGGAAAGGTATCCCACCATGGCTTGAAACTGGTCCATGTTCAGGTCAGTAGGAACGGTGGTGTCTCTCAAGATTTTGTCAAGAATAGCTTTATGAGCGGGGGATATGCGTAAAAGCTTAAGGATGGAGATGAGCACGGGTGTCTTCCCTAACTGTTCTACAAGGTCATACTCAGGCTTGGTTGATGAAGAAGCAATATTTTTAGTGGAGGCACCTGGCAACATAATTTTACCTCGATGAGTTGTAACATGACATTCAGAGGTAGGTCCGGAAGAAGATCCAACACCTCTTAGGACAATCTTGGGTCTCTGAGGAGGATTCTCAGGGTTTTTGTTCTTGATGGTAATAGTAGAGATATGATTGTCCATCGAGATATGATTGATAGTTGAATCATAGTTGTAAGGTGCTCTAGTATAGTTGGCCTGATCATCTGTGACTTTGGCTTTTCCCTTGTCATGCTTTGGGAATGGTTCCTTAAACATCTCATGTTCTTGATTGGATGAGTGTCCCTCAATCTCAATATCACCTCTATCAATGAGATCTTGCACAATGTTCTTCAGTCGATGACAATTTCCCATCTTATGACCCTTGCTCTTATGAAATTCACAATACTCATCATCATTCCACCAATTTGGTCTGACCTTTGCTTCATATGGAGGAAAATCTGGAACTGTGATCACTTTGTTTGCCACAAGCTTTTTGAAGACTGATTCAAGTGGTTCTCCCAAAGGGGTGTACTTCCTTCGTGGTCTAGAAGTTGTTTGAGTATTCACTTGATTGTTTGTAGAACTTGATCCCGAAAAGACGAATTTGGGTCACACTGTATTGGCATCAGCAACACCATCATTGACTGTGTTCTTGTTTTTATTCCAAAATCTTGGCTTATCTTTCCCTTAAAGTCATCTTTGTTTTCCTTGAATATCTTGATGAATCCCTATTCAATTAGAACCTTTTCTATTGCTAAGCCCTTTTCAATGACATCCTTGAAGGTGGACAAACAAGCTTTCCTTAGATCATAGCCAATGTCTTTGTTAACATTTTGTGTGAACATCTCTACCATTTGTTTTTGTGGAACTTCACAAGAGCATCTGCTAGCTAGATTTCTCCATCTTTGCAAAAATGATTCAAAGGACTCTCCTTCTTTTTGCTTAGTGTTGCACAAAGTAGTGACTGATATGTCTGTCTCTATATTGTAGGAGAAATGTTGAATAAATGCTTCTGCTAGGTCACCCCGTGACTTAATACTAGGTGGAAGTTGGGAGAACCATTCCATAGCTTGATCACCTAAGCTTTGTGGGAATAATCTCATCAAATATGTCTCTTTTGAAGCTACCTCAATGCAAGCTGTGAAAAACTATCTTATATGTGCCTCGGGGTCCCCTTTTCCTCTATACTTGTCAAATTTAGGCATCACAAAGTGTGCAGGAAATGGAGGCATTGGAATGCTCTTGTCAAATGGATAAGGACATATGTCTCTCATTGTGTATGTTGGCTTTGGTGTATTTATGTCCTCCATTTTCTTTTGTAAATCCCTGATTTGTTCCTCCAAATTGCTCTTAGGTGGAGATCGACTTCTTGAACCATATCCCATGTTTGAGGCACCAATTGGAGGAGGAGCATATTGCATATATGGATGATATTGATCATACACATGTTCATATGGAGGAGGTCTATATTGATGTGGCATATATGGAGCACTTGGTATAGATTCATGTTGAGGAACCCCATATCTATTTTGTGCATGTATACCATATTCTACAGGCATGTCATGTTCTATTGTGTTGCCCCCAAATTTGACACGGGGTTTTCTTGTGTCCAAATTTTGAGCATGCCTTTGAATGTCCAATTGTTTTGGTTGATCCATAGCTTGAGCATATCTATCTGCATAATACTTCCATAATGGTCTACAAAGGTAAGTATCATATGTTTGACCATGTGTATGTGGGACTTCTGGTTTTTGAAGCAAAGCTGATGGTGATTCAGGTACCATATGTGGTCCTCCATTTCCTCCACTATTAGGTCTCCTTTGATCCATGTTGGAGTGAGGTTGTTGCAAAGGTCTATGTTCCATTATTTGAGACATGTCAAAATCATGAGGTATCTTGGCTCCACTTTGTGCCATCATGTGTAAAAAGTATTGTCTATCCCTCCTCATTATTTCCTCAACCAATCGATTGAAATGGGGATTCATAATGGATTCTTCTACATCTGCTGAATGTATTGAAAAGTTGTCCACATTGTCATTGTGTGTAGCATTGTTGTTTGTAGTGTCTGCATTTTCCACATTTGGAATGTTTCTATAAACATCCATGTTAGGCAATGTAGTGTGCTCAGGATTGAAAAATAAATCGTTGTCATACTCATAAGAACTCATGTTTGCGGACTCTTGAGCCTCTTTAGTTTCTCTCCTAGATTTTTGAAGATGGGTTTCAACCATGAACTAGGTATTAACCAAGATGTGTGAGACTAGATGAAAATGGAAAAAGTATGGAAGACCAAGAGTTGGATGAAATGTAAATGAATCTGAGGTGTACTTGCAATTTCCAAAGTGTAAGACCAAGTATGTATGTAGTAGAGTAGGTGTGACTTCCAAAGAGAGGATAGTTTCTCTTGATGAGGTAAGTTGACCTTGACTCTAAGTAAGACCAAATGAGACCCAAAGGTAAGAAACCTTGATGAGGGACCACTTAGCAAAGTGTTGTTGTATGTAGTATGTTGACAAAGTATGATGAGGACAAGCAAGTGACCTTTTGACTCAAGTTTATACAAGTATGAATGTAAAATGAGATGTGAAGCAATGGTGGACTATGTGAGACCCAAAGACAGGTTGAATGCTAGATGAAACCTGAAGAAACAACCTAGGAAGCTCAAGAATTCTGAAACTGATTTCTTTTGTTTGCTGGACTGTGAAATTTTTCAATTCTGGACACAGACGCTTCTGCATACTTCACAGACGTGATTCCCAGACACATACATGTCTCTGTTCGACACAGACGCTACTAGACACACAGACGCTATTATGCCCTTCACAGACGTGTTTAGATGACCTAGACGCAGTTAAAACAGACACAGACGCGTTTCTGTAAACTTTGTGCAATTTTTCCAATATGTGAAGTCATTTTGTTGTGACCAAATCTGACTGTTTGACTGTTTGTCATGACAAGAGGACACAATGTTGATGAGAACTCAATGTTTGCCAGTGTCTAGACTCAAAATGACTCTAATAAAAGTGTGTTGTTTGATGTAAAATTGTTTTTCATACACTTGAAGACACAAAAGACACAATGTTTTGTTGTTTGGTCTTGATTGTTTGAATGTTTAACATAAGTCAAGCACAATTCTTATGGCTGGCCAAGATAATAGTTGTTGATCCCACATAGGGTTTTACCCCTGAGGCTACGCTATTTAGAGCGGATACTTAGATGCTTGATCTCACTGGCTCCACCCTCGGCACTCACTTCTCGGGTCAGCCAAGCATCAGTCCCCATGAAAACTCCCCATGGTGAACTTTGTATCTCTACTAAGAACCATATGTGTGTGGGCCGCTACCAGAGGTCCGACCTCCTGCCCCAACAACTAGAAGGATTTGGGCTTCTAAAACAAAAAGGTGCTAGTAAGGGCATCCGCTCATGTGGCCATACATGCGGCACTTTCAGCTCTATAAATACAGAAGGCTCCCAGCCGGTAGGGGTTACGCCCTACAAATGATCAAATAAATTTGATCAAACGGGTTTATGGGGAGACATAATGTCGGTATGAACTAATCAGCACACGTTATTCATAGTTTTCACCATGAATACATTTGATTATAGTGGTTCGGAAGAGGTGGGTTTTCCTCGCTACCACTTGGGTCGTTCTCTTCTCACTAGTAGTCCTAATGACCACACGGGAAGATAGGCCCTCTAAAGATTAAACAAAAAGAGCCTATTGCTCAAGACACAAAAGATAATGATTCAATTTTAGTGCACCAATGGAAGTGTTTGCTATTCTATGAAAACAAAGCACACAACCAAAATTCAAAACCCTAGCCAAGGACTTGCAACAAAAGTTGTTAGTAGTTTGGGTTGTTTGACATAATCACCCCTTCTTGCAAACACACAAGTTAGGTACATTTTAAAAATCCAAAAGAATTTGTGACATAGGGGCCTTCAACAAAATGTTTTGCTTCCAAGACAAGTTGCACCAATTTAGTTAGCTAGATTTGAAAGTGTTAGTCCAAAAATAAACCAGATCTGAGACCCTAAGTACAAAATCCAAAAATTGAATCAATGAAAACTTCAAAATTTCAAAACAGTAAATACACAGATGCTGTTACCCTCAACATAGACGCGTTTGGATAACACAGACGCGGTTCTGTGATGCACAGACGCGCCTAAAAATCACAGATGCTCCTTTCCGACACAGACGCGGGTAGAAATAACACAGACGCATTTCTGAAACACAGATGCTCCTTTCTGAAACCTGCAAAATAAAATTTGTCAAAAACACAGACATGATTCTAGATCCCGCAAACGCACCAAAAAATCAAAGACGCGATCCGAAAGTTCACAGACGCGGAAAAAAACTAAAATGCTGTCGAAAAATGTCTGATCTGCAACTTCAAAAACGCAAAATCTGCAACAAGGAGGTTAGATGCAAAGGGACAAGAGTCCCACCGGGCGTGCCAAAATGTATATGGTGAAAATGGATAACAATCATAACAATATTGAAAGGCTAAATGAATTCAACCACAAAACCCTAGCCTAACAACAACAAAGATCCACCATAACATATGAAGATTACCTAAGACAATGCAAATAAAACAAAATCACAAAGATTATACCATCACATGTCCAATAGGGTTTTGATCTCCATTCTTCCTATCTCCATTGATCTTGCTTGATATATTTGCTCTCAGATTTTATGTGCACAAGAGCTCAACAAAGAACAGAATGTGGTTGCAAGTAGGATCGTAGTGTAGTCAAAATGATCATTAGGGTTTGATAATGAAGGAAGCATCTCCTTAAATAGAAGACACAATATGAAATGGAGGGATAAGATTGAGAGGTGTAAAAGGAGGTCGGCTATGATTAGAGGGTAGGTAGAAGAAATAATAAAATAATGAAAGAGGTAGGTAGTGTAGGAATTAAGAGATGAATGACATGTGTCATAGGTAGAAAAAGATAATTTAAGAAAAGGATAATTTAAATAAATAAATGTATTTATTTAAATGAGAAATAAGGCTAGAAGAGGATAAATGAATTAATTAAATAAATAAAGATTTATTTAATTAATAGAAGAATTAGGCTTAAATAATTAAATAAATAAAATATTTATTTAATTAGAGTGGACAATTTTGAGTGTCTACAATAATAATATTAAGACAGTAAACATCCTTAATCAGTTATATCCATAATCATCAACAACCTTCTCAATATCCTTATTAAAATGCCAACAATCTCCCCTTTTGGCATTGATGGCAAAACCAATTGATTTGACCTAATTGATTCGGATTGCTGTGAGATTCTGAAATGCTCTCCCCCTATCATTAGACTTCTCCCCCATACAATAGTCTTCTCTCCCTTTGACAACAATGTGAAAAAGTAAAGAACTAAAACATGATTTCTTCTGCCGAGAAGTGAATTCCCTGCTGTTATGTGTCAACTCAGTCTCGGTCAGAGCATTATGTCTTCAATTCTTGTTCCCTATATTTGTTTTCCTACACACCTTTAGAAAAATATCCTAAAGTGTGTAAATAAGCATCAATCCACACATAATATTATGTAGATTCATCAAATTTATTCTTTCACCGAACTCTGTCAGTGAGTGGAAGATAAGGGTAGGACCCCTAACTTGTTTCTGAGATACTCAAAAGTGTCCCTTGGCAATGGCTTGGTGAAGATATCTATTTTTTGTTCCTTTGTGCTAACATACTCCAACACCACTTTCTTCTCTTGAACTTCTTCTCTAAGATAATGATATTTGATAGAGATGTGCTTTGTCTTAGAGTGCATAACAAGATTCTTTGAAATGTTAATGGCACTACTATTGTCACAGAATATAGTTACTAGCTCAATAACTTTCTCATTTATACCTTCCAACAATTGTTTGATCCATGCTATATTGGTGCAATTCAATGCTGCAGCAACGTATTCAGCTTCTGTTGTTGACTGTGAAACACATCCTTGTTTCTTTCTAAGCTAACTCACTAGTCTTTCTCCTAAAAAGAAAGATCCTCCACTTGTGCTTTTTTTGTCATCAATGTTGCTTGCCCAATCAGCATCAGTATAAACTTTTAAATCAAAATCATTTCTCTTGTTATATACTAAGCCATAATCTTCAGTGCCTTTCAAATATCTGAAAATTCTCTTGATTGTTGTCATGTGTGTTTCCTTGGGATCTGCAAAAAATCTTGCAACTATACCTACTGTATGTGCTATGTTTGGTCTACTATGAACAACATATTGTAGCTTTCCAATCATGGATTGGTAAAGTGTCTCATCAATAGATGCAGATTTATCATTCTTTTATAGTTTATAGTTGGTAGTCATAGGAGTACTTACTGGTTTTGAATCCTCCATTCCAAATTTCTTCAAGATTTCCTTTATGTACTTGGATTGAGTAATGAAAATCTCATCTTTCATTTGCAGTATTTGTAAACCTATTAAATTCTTTATCTCACCAATTAATGACATCTCAAATTCTTTGCACATTTCATTACCAAAGTTTTTGTATAAAGAGTCATTTCCACAAAAGAAAATATCATCAACAAATATTGCTGAGATCAGTATTCTATTTTCATTTTTCTTCATGTACATATTGTTGTTTTCACTTGTCCTTATAAAACCAATCTTGATCAAATAAGAGTGCAACCTCTCATACCATGCTCTAGGTGCTTGTTTCAGACCATATAAAGCTTTGTTCAATTTACATACCTGATCTTTATTCTTGTCTTCAACAAATCCTTCAAGTTGTTCAATATAAACTTCTTCTAATATACCATTCAGAAATGCAGATTTGACATCCATTTGATATACCTTGAAATTTTTGAAAGAAGCATATGCCAACAATGTTCTTACTCCTTCAAGTCTTGCCATAGGTACAAAAGTCTCACCATAATCTATTCCTTCTTCTTGAGCATATCCTTTGCAAACTAGTCTTGCTTTATTTCGATTGACCTCACCTTTTTCATTTAGCTTGTTTATGAAAATCCACTTTGCACCGATTATATTTTTGTCCTTCAGTCTTGGAACTAGTGTCCATGTGTCATTCTTCTTGATTTGGTCAATCTCTTTTGTCATAGCATTTATCCAATCTTCACTGTTAAATGCCTCTTTCACTATTCTCGGTTCAAATTCAGATATCAGACATGTGTTCTGTCTTAGTTTGTTCCTTGTCATCATTGGATCATATTTATCTCCTATAATTTGACTTGATGCATGATTGCTTCTGACATACTTGGCTAATACAGGCTCGGTAGGCTCTGTATGATCTTCTTCATCACTCGGTAACTGGACATTCTCTTCATTTCCTTCAGCAGTTTTCTTGGTAGGACTTCTCGGTTGAACATACACAAATTCTTCATAGTCTTCTAGTTCTTTATAATTTCCTTCATCAATTCTTTCTGCAAATTCATCAATTTTCACATTTGCACTTTCTACTATTTTGTTAGATGATTTGATCAGACATTTAAATGCTTTACTTTAGAAGAATAACCAAGAAATGTTCCTTCTTCACTTTTCTGATCAAACTTTCCATTTCTATCATCTTTGTGTACATAGCATCTACTTCCAAAGATTTTGAAGTAACTTACATTAGGTTTCTTGTCATACCATATTTCATATGGTGTCTTCAAAGTTCCTTTCTTCAGTTGTACTTGGTTCAAGGTGTAAACTATTGTGCTTATTGCTTCTCTCCAAAATATTTGTGGCACATTCTTTTCAATCATCAGGGTTTTGGCACAATCCACAATAGATCTATTTCTTCTCTTAGCTATCCCATTTTGTTGTGGATTTATTGGTGTAGAGACTTGTCTTTTTATACCATGATCATTGCAGAATAAGTTAAATTCATCAGAGGTAAACTCTCCTCCTCTATCTGATCTAAGACATTTTAGTTGTCTTCCTGTTTCATTTTCAACTCTTGCCTTGTACCATTTAAACATTTGAAAAGCTTCTAATTTTTCTTTTAAAAACATAACTGACATCATCCTTGAATAATCATCCACAAATAATATGAAATATTTATCACCATAATAACTTTGAACTTTCATAGGACCACAAAGATTAGTGTGCACAAGATCTAAAATTCCATTAGAAGTGTAGGACTTACTTGTAAATCTTGATCTTGTCATTTTACCCATTTGGCATCCTTGGCACATAGCATTCTCAGGCTTTTCCAAACTCGATAGACCTCTTACTTGGTGCTTCTTACTTATTTTGATTAGATTATCAAAATTTACATGACAAAACCTTTTATGCCATAACCAGGTATCATCTATCTTTGCATAAAGACACTTGTTCCAAGTTGAGTCAAGGTGAAATGTGTTACCTTTTGTTTGTGTCCTGGTAGCAGCTAACTTTCCATGCTTGTCATGAACTTTGACAATTCCTTTCTGAAATTCTATTCGGTAACCTGTGTTGTTTAGTTGTGCTACACTCAACAAATTGTATTTCAATCCTTCAACCCAATAAACATCATTATTAGCATTGTCAAGAAGTGTTATGGATCCTTTACCTTTTACTGAACATGGTGCATCATTACCAAATCTTACATAACCTCCATCATAATCTTCTAATTTAACAAACTTGAGTTTATCACCTATCATGTGATGTGAGCATCTACTATCTATGATCCAAGAATAATTAGTATTTATGTGAGATATTAGGGATTTTTCTTCATACCTTTCTTCATCTGATCCATCTTTGATAGCCACATAAACTACTTCATCTGATTTATCATCATTTGATTCCTCATCAGCTATTAGCCATGACTTTCTATCTCTTCTTCTAAAGTCTCAGTATCCTCTGTATTGATTTTTTTTTTGTCTGTCATCTCGATAATCTCTCTTTTCAGTAGAATCTTTGTTAGGACAGTTAGAAGCCATATGTCTTATCTTATCATAATTGAAACATTTCAAAGGTAGTTTTCCTTTGTACTTACCTTTTCCTCTCGATAACCTTTTGGCTAATAGTGCTTCAAACTCTTCTTGCTTTCTGATTTCCTCATACAATTTGTGTACTTCTTCCATGTTCTTACGAAATCTTTTACTTGCTCCACTGTGATCCCCTTCAGAATACTTACTCATTCTATCATTGTAATCATTAGATTCACCAAGATGAAAAGAACTGAATGCAGATTCAACTTTATTTACCAAAGACCCACTATTATCAAAATTACTTAATTCAAATGCATGTAGCTTACCAATAGTAGCATCCAGAGAAACTAGCATATTGGGTACAAATCTTAATTCATTGATTGCAAAGACTCGGATTGCATAAGCAAGTAGAGGGGTTCTCAATAACTTACTTATGACATTCTTTTCTTCAATGGTTCCTCCTGCTCCTTTGATTTGATTGACAATCTCCTTTAGTCTTGTACTATATTGGGTTATGTTCTCACCTTTATTCATCCTCATAGATTCAAGTTGTCCTCTTAGACTATCCACTTTTTCTCTTTGAACATGTTCATCACCTCCATACACAGATATGAGCTTGTCCCACATTGCCTTGGCATCATTGCAGCCTTCTAGATCATTAAACTCTGAGTCGGTCAATGCAAATGTTATTTCAATCATTGCTTGAATATGTTCTTGCTTTGCCTTTATCTCTTCCATTGTCAATGGATAGGTGCTCAGTGTAATGAAATCATTCTCTAGATAATATACAACATATTCTCCAACTCTTGATAGGTGCAACTTCATCCTTTTTTGCCATGTAGAGAAACTTGACATGTTCAACTTCGATACATCCCTCTTATACATCTTTTGATCTTTTCCTCAAGTACCTTTAATAATTTTCTTCTGGAGTCCAAAGCACTGATACAAATTGATAGTTCTGATACTTAATGTTATGTACAGATGTCAAGCTAACAAGATGAGAGGGGGGGGCATGAATCATACAAACTTAATCTTCCATAAAAACAACAGATTCAACCTTGGTAACATATACTTCAGTAATATAACCAAAACTGTTAAACATGTAAATTGATAAGCATATAAACATAATAACACTCATAACACTAGATTTAACATGGAAACCCAAATAGGGAAAAACCATTGTGAGATTTCGGACCCACTAAGAAATATACTCTTCTAGAGTATGCTCGGTTCAAAGAAAATCCTGTTAAAGATTACAAACACATTGCTAAATGTGACCCGGTTAATGGATTTCCCTCAAATTTCTTAGGATCTTCACCTTGTTAGAAGTGACCTTGTTAAAGGATTTAAAACACTCAATCAGAATGTCACCTTGCTAGAGGGTTTTACAAATAAGACTGTTAAGTCCACTCGGTTAAGATATTTTCTATCACTTCACAAAATAACAGTAATAAAAATCTATCTGCAACTTCACATCTAAAATGCTAAAGCAGATTCTTATTTACTCCTTACATTCTAGTCATAGGACTTATCTTGTCCCTCTGCTAGGCTCTATACTCTATTATTCAAACAGGTCTTCAAGCTTCTGTACTCGGTAATCACTATGTAGCATCCCTGTGCTTACACTTTCCCGCATACATTGTTTATCAACAGTTCCTTATTTATAAACAATTGCTAATCACTTAATCTCCTTGATCACATATCCCATGATCAATCATAGCCATCAGATCTTCAAACTTGACTAGGTTCAATGTATCCTTCGATCTGAAAATATTTTACTTCACCTTGGAACTTGCATACATTTCTTGGAACTTGTGCTAAGGTATTGTAGTTCAATTTGCATTGTAGATCTTTCTGTCGATTTTCCTTTGCCAAAGATTCTTTAACAAACTTCATGCATGGCATACCAATCATTTAATCAATTCCAACTCATCAGCTTCCTTCATTAAATAACGCTTTTAATCATTTAATTCATTATGTTACGGTTCGGTTGCAACTCGGTAAATACTAAACTTCACTCAGTAGACCTTCTGCCTTCATTAACCGATAGCGATAACCTTAGGGTTTACCGACTAGGTTCCTTAGGGTTTATCGACTAGGTTCTTTGCTTAGTAACATAGTATAGTATTAACCTTACAATCAACAACATATGTAGGATATCAAAACAGTCTAAACATCATGATCTCATCATTTTCTAACTCAGTAATAGTTGCCCATTGAATAACTTATTCCTCCCCTTATTCATCACATTCTTTCTGTGTCTTTTACCGACATCTTTATACTCACCAAATCATACTTCTTAAGATATGGCAACATCATACTGAATTAGAAAATAAATTTCTTGACATCAATGACAAAATAATAATATTAAGACAGTAAACATCCTTAATCAGTTATATCCATAATCATCAACAACCTTCTCAATATCCTTATTAAAATGCCAACAATCTCTTATTGTCTGTTATAATGCCAACACCTATAACTATGATTCACCTATTAATCACATTTGAATGGACAATTATGTCTCTACCATTATCATAAAGGAAAAAATGCCTAAAAATTTTACCCAAAGACCCAAGGTTGTCGTAAAAGGCATTGGACTTTATTTTGAAACTAGCTCTAAATGTAATGTTACAACTCATCGAGGTAAATTCACTTTACAAGGTGCTCCAGCTAAAAACACCGCTTCCTCATCAACCAAATCTGAATATGACCTTGTAGAACAGTTAGGGAAGACACCCACGCTTATCTCCATCCTTGAAATCTTACACATATCCCCCACAAATAAATCCATTATTGACAAAACTTTGAGAGACACTACTGTCCCCACTTATTTGAACGTGGACTAGTTCCAAGCCATGGTGAGATACCTTTTTGTTCCACATTCTCTTACATTTATTGAAGTTGACAATGCCTCCATGAGCCAACCACATAATGCACCTTTACACATTGAAGCCTTCCTACACAAACATCGAATAAAACGAGTCCTGATAGATGGAGGAGTTGGTCTCAATATATGTACTTTCCACACAATAATACAATTGGGATATTTAGACAAAGTAGTGAATGCTAGAAACAAAATTACCATCAAAGCATATGATGATGAAGAGAATTCATCCAAGTGCACAATCACCTTACCTCTTAGAGTAGGGCCAGTTATGAAGGATGTGGTTTGTCAATTCCTAGACCTAGATCTCACATACAACATATTGCTAGGATGTCCATGGATTCATGAGATGAGAGAAGTCACATCTACATACCATCAATGCATTAAGTTTCTTCACAATGGAGTTGAAGTAACTGTTAATTGTGATCCTAATCCATTTATATATTGCAATAGCTTGAGACCAAAAGCCGAGACAATAATTCCAATTAATAGAGAAGCTATCTCATCTTCTGCATATATTAACCCTGAATCATTAAAACCTTCAACATCAAAGCAAGAAGAGATCAAAGAAAAGTTCAAGATTAAAGACATGGGATGTGGTGAGTATATCTTTCATGTTGATCAACTCCCACTATCCCCTAAGACATTTAGTCAAAAGGAGCAACCTACAAACAACTTGCAATATCAAGGAAGTGGGTGTGAACCACCTAGTGTTGTGGCTACTAAGTCTGAATGCAAATATCTTCTAGTGGTGCAAGCAGCTCTTGATATCAATAGTCCTAAGAGTGGTTCCAACGAAGAATCTATTGAGCATATCACTAGCCCTCTTGAGAACTTACATAGCTTTACTATTTCATCCTCTCATTCCATTTTTACTCCTCTCCCAGACTTGGATCAACAAGAATTACAAAAGCCCTTACTCATTCAGGATAAAAAATCAAGCTATGAAAAGAAAAATCTAAAAGTAAAAAATAAAGAGAAGTCTTTTAGTCCAAATCAAAATCAAAACCTATTGGACTCTGCAAAAATCAAGGTCAAGGATAAAAATCCTATGAAAGAAAAAAAGAAAGATTTTATCTCCCCTAATATCAAAATAACTAAGGGCAAAAGTTCTACAATTTCAAGTCAAAAAGCACACTTGTTGATCCTAAGTCTCCATCATGCTATCCTACTTTCACTTCTTTTCACAATCATAAGCCTTCATAACTCATCCACTTGTTCTTCACATCCATTTCCTTTTGGTGATACATCATGGACCTTTAATGGAGCTTCCTCCAAGGATTTTGTTATCAGGGATGCCCAAACTTCTTTAGGTAACACACAAACAGGCCTGCGTAGTCCACACACTAGTAATTCTATCTTAGATCCTTTATCAAGGAAGACAGTCACTCGAGCTACACATCATTTAGTCAAGGAATGATGAAGCTACAATCATAAGATAAAGCCTCACACATTTGAGGTAGGTGGCTTTGTTCTCAAAGAAAATCCTAAGAATCAGCAAGATAGAGAGAAGAAGGGAAAATTCGAACCAAATTGGCTTGGTCCTTACATCATCACATCAGTCTATGGATCTGGTGCATATCATCTCTCAACCTCAGAGGGTGAACCTTTGGAGGATCATATTAACAACATGCACCTTCGTAGGTTTTACACATAGCTCTTCATAGTATCCTAATTCAAAAATACAAAAAAATACAAAAAATACAAAAATACAAAAATACAAAAATACAAAAAAATCCAAAAATATAAAAAAATCATAAAAATAAAAAATTGTTACTTGGTGAAAACTTGGCAAACAGGTGCCTTGTGACACAAAAAAATAAAAAAATAAAAAATAGAAAAATAGAAAACATTTCGTCCAACGGTGAAAACCACTTTGGTGGCACCCTGGGCAAGTACCATGGTGAAAATTGGGTCACTGGCGCCATGTGTAGAGACATTTCTCCTCCCTCCTTTAGGATTCCATTTCATCCTTCACTTTGTACACACTCACAACCTCTTCATCTATAATAAACTTTACACATTCCCATCATGGCTTGTTATTTATCTACTTAAGATTAGTTAGCTATTCATAATAATCCCTCCTTTTCACCCCTTTCCACCCATAATAAATTAGCCCCTATCTTTGGCTAAGGAAAATCCTACGTCTAGTGATGGGTGTGGAACTAAGAGAATCACACATTCCAAGGAGTACAATTTCTTCAAGTTTTATTTAGTCTATCCGCGCACAATCCATAATAAAACAACACTTGCATCACAAATCCACAATAAAGTTTTGTCTTCTCCGCAATAAAGTATCAGTTTCATGGATTTAGTTAGTTTTAGATGAGACACAATAGGAACAATGGGCTTCAACAAATCAAATCTTTCAATAGACTCGTACAACATTATGGTTCAGTGCTATCTATCCTTTTGTGAAAGTAAACATTGTGACCACAATCAAATAGACTTATAGAAGTGACAAGAGACACTAAAATTGAGGACTACATTGAATGTTGGTGTCTATTCTTGGTTCTCTTTTGATTTTATCTTTTAGTGACATGTCTTTTAGCTTTTCTGGGATGTCTTTGACTAGAGATTTTATCTCCAGGATGTCTTTGACTAGAAAGGCGAGGATGGGATATCGTCACCTATTTTTTTGTTGTCTGTGGATTGTCTCTTAATAATGCTATGACATGTCCAAGGATATGAGGACACTGTGAGTCTAGTATGAACTAGGGCATTTCTTGTTTACAACTGTCTGATCTCCATGCAAACATGTACAATGACTTTCTGGGTCAAACATATACCTTGATTGTCATAACCTATTTGCCATAATAAAGCTCAATGATGATAACACACAAGAAGCTCTTTCACTTTCATATCTTCTATCTTCCATCCCCCTTTCTTGATTGACCTCCATCATCCTTCTTGAGTCCATTTAGCCCACTATCACATGACTGAGTATAATGACATGCCAAAAAAATCTACATTTCATGTAGTTTGCAGTTGCATTACCACACATTAGCATTTAATACATACATATAAATATCACAATTGCACCACATCCTGCAGGCAACACATATTAGCACATTTTACATTTTCATCATGTAAATAGTCATGTGCATTATCATATTCATCTGCATTTCATACATTCACATTTGCATTTGCATAACATATAAAATATAAAAGAACAAAAATATTGCATTTCATCATGTACATATATGCATCCATATCATAGAAACATCACATAGGTACACATGCATATAGCTTCCGCAAGGATGAATCATCTCATATGTATCAAAATTATAAGTGTCATGATACAATGATGTCAAATATATATGGCTACAATCACCTGAAGGTGTCATCATACAAAATGGTACAAAAATGATACATAGGGAGCCCTCTAAGGCTATGATGAACTACCTCACTTGGAGTTGGTTGACCTCAACAGAGTTTGAGACCTAGAAGGACCTGCCCCAGGATCATCTCTCCTACCCATTCCCCCTCTATTTGGTGGTGGTGGAGGACCCATTACCCCACCGCTAGATGCCTGTCTCCTATCTCTCCCTCCAGTGGTTGTCGTAGTTCATGATGGTCTCCAGAAGATCCTAGCCCATTGATCTGGTGGTACCACTCCATAGTACAGGTCTCTCTAGTAGGCTATCTCCTCCCTTGCCCACAGAACATAGGCGTATCCGACCCCCATGTCCTCTATTTCTTGCCTCCTTGCCCTTAGTGCGGTCTCAACCTCCATATAGCGTGGAATAGCCTGATCCCTCTCCCACTCAGTGTCCCTCGGCTATCTCTTGAGTCTAGTTGTCTCCCTCTCTAGATCCTAGATCTCATCTCCCTATCCCTAGAAGATATCCCTCAAGGATAGTAGCTCATCCTCCTCCTCTCTCCCTTCATCCCATCCCTGTGACTGCTCATGTCCCTGTCCCCATCCCTATACCTATGTTGCTGCCACCTGTAATGGTAATCCACCTCTACTCCTCACTATGTGAGCCTGCTAAGCCTATCTCTCCTCTCTACCACTGTGCCTCACCTCTGCCATTGCCCCCTACCTCCACCATCTCCACTATCATCTCCATCACCTCCACTGTCTCCCTCTATCGGCTCCCTTAGATCCGTCAGCAGCAGAAATGGATTCTCTACCCAATATGCAGTGTACTCTGCATCCATCCTTGCATCCTCTATATCTACCCATGTATCCCAAGGTAGGGGAACCATCTCTACCATCTGTGTCATAGCTTGATCATAAGAAAGAAATGGCCCCAAATGCACCTAATCCCTCATTGTCTGTTCATACATCCCTGACCCCTGTGGAATCCGTTCTATCCTACTGAACTACCTACCCACCCTATCTACCAGCTACCTCTTAATAACATATGATGTCTGACCTATTAGGTACCTGCTCCAAAATGCATATGGTAGCTCCACTGCATCATCCTCCCACTCCTCACAGTCCCGGTACGACCTCCATACCACATTGTCTATCTCATCCGTAATCCAATGCCAATACTCTAGCCTCCCAATCCATGGACGTGACATAATCATATCATATAGGTGTATATAACTGTGCCCATGTCCTCTGCTCCTGAAGTGTATCAGATATGTAATCAATATATGCTCATATGCCCATACCTGTAACAATGTCACTTTGCATCCCAATTTTGTTGATCTGTGATACATTAACTGATGCAACTCATAATACAAGTGTGCTAACAAACATGGCCACCATGCAAACCTGGTGTGCTCAGTCACCAATGTCTCTAGAGTCCTCCCCCATCCCACAACCAACCCTCGTGTCTCTCTATCCAAACAGAGGAACCCACTGATAACTCCTGCTAGAATTATCGATAGTGCCAATCATGTCTATGTCATGGTATCCCAAGCCACATGTACAACCCTCATCTCTAGTCCTAGATCCTGAAACACTCATCTTAGTTCATCCCTGTCTCCCTCTCGATCATAAGGAACCAACTCTTTAATGTTCTTTATCCTCAATATCCTATATACATCCTCTAAGGTGACTACCATCTCACCCATCAACAAATGAAAAGTGCAAGTCTCTGAGTGCCATCTCTCAGCTAATGCAGTCAACAATCCCATGTTCACCTAAAACTCAGGCACATACATAATGTATCGCAATCCCATAACCTTAAGTACTACTCTATCCTTGAGTGTCAGCTCTAGTCGTAAACTCTAAGTCGAAGGGAATCTTTCCCATGACTCCAGCATAGGTAGGTCCTCCTGTAGTCAAGAAAATCAACTGTGTCAACCCTAGTAGTACTCCTTATTCATCACAAAGTGCTACTTTCTATCCTAGTGGTACTCCCTATTCATCACGAAGTGCTTCTTTCTATCCTAGTAGCATTCCCTGTTCATCGCAAAGTGCTTCTTTGATACTGTTGTTCACCAAAAGTGATAACCCAAGAACACCTACAAATCTTTCTATGAAATGGCCAATTTCAGTCTACAAAACACATCAAGGCTTGGACAACATAACATAGGACCCTAATTGATCCTCCTGCACTTCAAGTTCTGCTAGACCTAGGGGGGACACCCTTTTGATGCACTAAGTACAACAATTACAGACACATAACTGCATCAACATTAAGCAGATAAATCATTTCACAAGCTCAACAGGTTAAGAAACATTACAAATTGGCTAGATCTGTACAAACAATAGGATGAAACAGAGATTGGAAAGAATGGAACACAAACACCCCTAAACATGAAGGGAAATTAGATTTGTCGTTTAAAATATATATCTGAAAACATCCCCAAACTTGCAAGACTAGTGCCTTATTCATTGGGCAACAGAGTCACAGACAGAACTACAAATATGAATCATAGATGCAAGCTTATTTTCCTTAAACAAAATATTCATGCACCAATACCTTATATTAATGCACTCTTTGATTCATTCACAAATTTATCAGATCTGGATACACATTTCATCATTCATGACTGACTACAGAATTTAAAACCTTCCTTGAAGGATACCTATAAACAGTCACACAATTTCCTTAAAATTGACAAATCTTCATCCTCCTTGAGGATTCAATTTATGATAATGAAATGCATACTTAGAGACAATACTGTGAGGAATTTACTCATGCCTGACACAAGCAAGACCTGCAACTAAAATCACATTTACAACAATGCACTGCAATCTTTGTACCCTGAAACCAAACAGAAGCATTCACAAATCTGGGTCATGATATTCAGAAAGTGGAAGCCATCAAATCTGGAGCCTTTCTCCAAATTTTTGGAACCCTTACAATTGAGAAGAATTGGGAATAAAAAGGGAGAGGGAACCAAATCAAATCTGCAACTGAATTGCCAAGTGTCTTCTCTCTAACTGAATTTTGTTCCCGTGGAAACTGCCTCCAAAATATCCCACATTTTTCAAAATTAACTTCATAACCAGATTCCTCACTCCGAGAGCTTTCCGGCAATATATAATACTTTATATTTTGGCCAAAATTTAGACCCTGGGCGAATTAATTCCCATTTGTGCTCAGTCATTTAAATATTTCGAATTTTAATATAGTCAGAACTATATCATTTATTCATTTTAATTTTGATTTTTGCCTCCATTTGTGCACTGATGCCTTGCCTCGTGGTGGCCTCTGATTGGTTGATAGGGTTGACTGGATGCCACCTGGGATGACACCTCATCTTTTGCCACTTGTCGGCCACGTCACTGCCACTGGGCTGCTTGCTTGTATGCCACTTCATCGCCATGTCATCGCCACTAGACTGCCACCTGTGCGCCAACTATGTGCCACATGGATGGCTCTCGTTCACTTTCACTATTTCATGGGGTTTAAACTACGTGCATCTTCCCTTCACGAAATAGCGCGCACTGTTGATCCATCTCGAACCTGCTCACTCGTTAACCCGACCTTTCTATGCAAAATTTTGCCTATCTGCCTCGAGAAGCATGCCTGCATGGGGTCCACCTAGTCGCCATCCAATCAACTCCTCCGTCACCTCGGGATCCGTGCTCACGCGTGGGCCCACCTTGGGCGCCCATAGGCACCATCTGTCAAAAGCCTTTATGGCTTAGACATATTACTATAGTGCATTTTTTGTTATAAATACCAGAAAAGTCCACTTTCCAGCCAATGTGGGATAAAGTGATTTGCCTGTAGCTGCACTTTTGGAGCTTTTTTCTAAGACTTTCATGGTGATTTTTTCTGTTTTGCAACTTGAATGCCTCTATTTTCACACAAGGAGGATGCTGGAAGATTCATACTCACGTGAGGGAGGGGGCTGCTAAAGACTTTGTATTTGCTTGATTTTTTTTTTTTTTACTGCTGAACATTGCCCATTCTATCACAATTTCCTGCTATTTGCATTTGCTATGGAGGTTTCCACATTGTCTCCTCCAATCTCCTTCTACCACGCAGGACGTTGGCTTCAGACTTGGGAGACTTCACGGGGAGGGAGAGTTGGCCTCAAGCCTGCCAATTACATTGGCTTTAAACATTTTTTTTTAAAAATTCATTTTACTTCCATGACAAAAGGGGGGAATTTGCAAGTCTAACAACTGCAGATTGCGTTGCAATTCATTTACAAATTTCTGCTGCCTTTTAAATGCCAATGCCACCATTTCCAACTTTGCTTGGCAGAGGGAAAACACATGCCAATTTCCATTTGTTGTTTCAAATTTTACTTTGCTGCTTCAAACTTTCCAATGCACCATGTGAGCACTGGAGATGTGCCTTCAACCTGCCAAATGCATTGATTTAAGTTTGTTGCTGCTGTTTTTTTTTTTACAAACCACTCACAGCAAGGAGAATTGGGGAGACCATGTACAGCAAGGAGAATGGGCATTTTGTTTCCTGCCCCCTTCTTCATCACCACACGAGCATGGGAGGATGCTATCTATTTCATTTGTATGATTTTATTCCCTCTTCAACATGCTTTGCACCACTCGAAAATCCACGCACAACAAAAAAGGGGATATTGGCAAAGTTGTGGCAAAGTTGGCTTAAATTTTTTTTGTTTTCATGCAACTGACCTTCGGAATGCTTCGGGGACCTTACCCATACCTCTGGAATCGATTGGTATTGTTTTCGGATCATTAGACTGAAATTTACTACTTCGAGGCAATTACGCCACAATTTTCGCATTTAATCGCGAAGACGTAATTTTCAATGTGGTCAAAACACCTTTCTAGAGCTCGCCGTCTAACAGGCGTGTACTCTGATATACAAGGATGACTTCTACCAAATGGTTTCTCAAGATGAGTCCCGAGCGAAGAGATATTAATTTCCGAAAATGCCCAACTGGCTTTGTCGACACTGCGGACCTGATGAAGTCAATGTTCTGGCAACACATGATGCCTTTCTTAAAAATATCAAACGACCTCCGTAGGCTCTCAAATTTGGAACATAGGTACCTTTAAGTACATATTAAATCTTTGAATTCTCAATTCGATCACCCAAGGATGCAAACGACGCGCTCACCAAAATGGCTACATTAACTGATATAACACTGGAAGTGCGGATAACTGAATTTGATGGCAAAATGAGCTCTTTTGAAAACCGATCAAACGGATTGGTAGAGCCTTGAAATTTGAAACGTAGCTCACCATTTATACCAATATTATCCCGGAACAAACATTCTGACATGATGCTCACCAGGACATTTTTACACTTGTGCAAACATCACAAACTACAAACGGATTGAGCTTTCAAAACTGAGCAAACGGATTCATAAGGACTTGAAATTTTGCATGTTGACTCACATTTATGCATAAAATTCAATCCATTTTGAAATTCTTCATGATAATAAACATGGCAAAAGATATAAACACCCAAAGTAGGCTACTTAATAAAATTTGCACTTGTGCCTAGAATGCACTTTCAGCTCACCCCTCGAAATGGGTACCTAATAAACTTCTCCAAACCGAATTCTAAAAGTTGCAACACACTAAATAGGCCAAATGAAATGTGTGGGACATGAATCCCGAGCCTTACCCTCTGAAAATCAACCGGCTCCATTTTACCCCCTTGCTAACTAGGCCATTCAAACTGACTCATTTTAATCATTCGGAAATGCCAAGAAATTTTTTGAAATGGGCCTATAAACTTGACTCAGTTTTAATTAGTCCCAATAGATACCATCTTATAGGGCACCTACTTGAGTGTATACTCTTGAGTAGCTTATCTAATTGACAACGTATGTTCTATCACAAAATTATCAATTTCAGCCTAATCCAATTGGCAATGTATGTTCTATCACATAATTGCCAATTTCTATGGTACTCCTTGTTCATCACAAAGTGCCTCAATCTATCCTATCCTAGGGCCTCTACTTGAGTGTATCCTCTTGAGTAGTTTCCTGATTGGAAACATATGTTCTATCACAAAATTGTCAATCCTAGCCCTATCTGTTATCCTAGTATTCCCTAGAGGACCTGCTTGAGTGTATCCTCTTAGTAGCTTATCGAATTGACAACGTATGTTTATCATAGAACTATCAATTCAACCTTGAAGACATAAATGTGCATTCATGACACAAACACGCTTACATACTTCACAAACATGTTTGTCCTGCATAAACATGCCTACATTTTACAGACGCGTTTGCATCTGACACAGACGCTATTACAATCATAGACAGGCCTGGCACCAACACAGATGCGCCTAGCCTACCTCGATGCGCTTGGCACCAACACAGACATGCCTTACCATTTTTGCCCCGCTTGACATTTTTTCTAGACCTACTTAGGGCACATTTATTGCACCTACCTAGCATGCATTTATGACAACAATTAATGCAACAAGGTACAAGGAGGTTTTGTTGTACTTACTGGCTCTCTTGCATTTGCTGGCCTTTGATATCAGTGAGCGATCGAATCTGTGCACCAATACCATCGTTGCTGACTGTTGATTACTTTGCTCTCTCTGCACTCTGATCTCTTAGGTGTGTGGATGAAAATGAGGATGTTTTCCCTCGTAGTCTATCTTATAGACTACCCTAGCCCTAGTCTCCAGAGTCAGTCTTCTTTATCCCATGACTTTGTCACTCTATCCTATCCAGTCAGTTCATTCTAGCCTTTCTTTCTTATCGAGAGATTGTTTGCACTCTTTTCAGGCATTTTCATCCAATCTCTCAAGGGGGCATATCATTCCCATCTTGGGGCAACTTTGTATTAGTTCATATTATCTTCTTTGAAACAACACAACAAGTTGCATTGTCTCAAAGAGGGGCAAAATGTAGACACCTAAAATTGTCCAGTCTAATTAAATAATTATTTTATTTATTTAATTACTTTAGCCTAATTCTTCTATTAATTGAATAAATCTTTATTTATTTAATTAATTCATTTATCCTCTTCTAGCCTTATTTCTCATTTAAATAAATACCTTTATTTATTTAATTTGTCCTTTTACATAAATTAAATAAATATTTTATTTATTTAATTGATCCCATTTCTCCTATTAATTAAATAAATCTTTATTTATTTAATTAATTCATTAGCCTTTTCTACCCATGACACATGTCATTCGTCTCTTAATTCGTACACTACCTACCCTATTAATATTTTCTTATTTCTTTTACCTACCCTTTAATCCTAGCCAACCATTTATCTTTTATACCTCTCAATCTTATAGTGTCTTCTATATAATAGGATGTTTCTTTCATTATCAATCTCCTAATCATCCTAATTGATCTTTGAAGCCTTATAGCATTAGAACTTTCATATGTGATCTAGATATCAACCAAATTTTCGTTCTTTGTTGATCTCTTGTGCATACATAAAATCTGAGAACAAATATATCAAGCAAGATCAATTGAGATAGGAAGAATGGAGATCCAAACCCTATTGGACATGTGATGGTATAATCTTTGTGATTTTATTTGATTTGCATTGTCTTAGGTAATCTTCATATATTATGGTGGATCTTTGTTGTTGTTAGGCTAGGGTTTTGTGGTTGAATTCATTTAGTCTTTCAATATTGTTGTTATCCACTTTCACCATAAACAACTATAAGTGAAAATTTACAAGAAGCATTAAAATGTTGAATTAAGTGTTGCACGTAGAGCATTGATGACTATGATTTATAGTAATAAATTATTTCATAGAAATCAAGTTCACGCAATTTCTCAATTAATGAAGGTATATAGAAGATCTGTTCAAAGATGAATTAGGAAGAGAAAAATGCTGGATGAAAACATTGAAAACAATTAGGTAGATATATGTAGGGTTCCTCGAAAAGATAAATTTTTTGAAGATGTAAAAAGATAGTTCATTAAATATTGGACCAACCACTCTCATGTTTCTTCCAATAGAAGGGATACTATACAGATGATAGATGAAGATGGTACAACAATTTCATATCCAAAACATTTTGTAGATAGAACACAAAGTGAACTATTTGAAGCATTCAAGCAAGAATTTTTAGATGTGAAGATTTGTCAAAGGATGCTTGAGAGATTGTGTCCTTTCTTTGTACACATAAATAAGGTATGTAAAACTTGTTGTTATCAAAATCATGTTGAATTTCATCTACACTTGCAATCATATAAAAAAGTCATGGCAACAATTAATCCAAATCTAGTCATTCCTACAAGTACAACACAATTTATGAAATCTATTTTATGTGATAAATTAGAAGATTCAAATGAGTTCAAAATAAAGTGTATAAAAGGTGGATGCAATGATTGTGGATATTTGAGTAAGTTTTTATTGCAAACTGAGAATATTGACACTACCATGCAAGCTATGTGGAAGAGATTTGAATATGAGACATACCAAACTAAGTCAAGATCTGAATCCAAAAAAATTGTGTCAGAAGAGAGTGAATTGCCCTACATTGATTTTATGACTAGATTTCATAGTATCATATATCCACATATCCAACATTGTCATGGTGCAAGATGACAATCTAAATAGTTTTGTGACTTAAAGAATTGTTTTCCACTAGGTTGTATTCTTTCAATTGTAGATTTATCTGAGAACTATACATTTAGTCCTCACAAAAATTCAAAGTCAATATTATCATTCCGAGCAAGTTGTAATATTTGTACAATTTTTCTATAGACATGCACAATTTCAGGTGGATGGTATATAATGTACTAAAAATGAACACATTATCATCAAGGAGGTTCATTTCTATATCAGTGATTATATGTGTCATGATAGGAGCTATGGAGCACATTGTTTTGGAATGTTTTTTGAAGATATTAGAAAATGTGGGATAAATTATTCACAACATTGGATTTGGTCATATGGATGTGTCAGTAAGTGTTCTTCAATTGATTTTAAATTTTCTTATTTGTATATATATATTAAATACATGCATGTTAAATTTCAATTTGATTTGATTTTAACACGAAGTATATATATGTAACTTTTCATGTCAGGAACATTTAAGTCTACAAAAGCTTTTAACCGGTTATCCTTACAACATGCTCAACATAGCATAAATTTTTTGTGGAACCTCTTTGAGAGTGGACATTGAAAAGGAGAGCATGATGGAGTAGGAGCATGTGTGAATCATATGATGTCCTAAGGGGTATGTTGTAAATACTAGGATGTTAAAAGGGGTCATATGGGGTCCTAAGGAGTCACACATGTGTGGCCCCTTGGGATCCCATATGACCCCTTAAGACATTATGTGATCCTATGTCTAGTCATATTGGGTCCTAAAGTGTATGGTGTATATACTAGGATGATAAAAGGGGTCATGTGGGGTCCTAAGGGGTCACACATGTGTTAAAACACATGCATGGCCCCTTAGGACACTATGTGATCCTATGTCCAGTCATATTGGATCCTAAGGGGTACGTTGTACATTCTAGGATGTTAAAAGGGGTCATATGGGGTCCTAAGGGGTCACACATGTGTGGCCCCTTAGGACCCCACATGACCCCTTAGGACACTATGTGATCCTATGTGGTCATATGGTGTCCTAAGGGGTACATGTAGCTATTAGGACTTTAAAAGGGGTCATATGGGGTCCTAAGGGGTCACACATGTGTTAGAACACATGCCTAGCCCATTAGGACCCCTTAGGACACTATATGATCATATGGGGTCGTACGGGGTCCTAAGGGGTCATATGGGGTCCTAAGGCGTTGCACATGTTAGAACACATGGGTGGCCCCTTAGGACCCCATATGACCCCCAATGACTCCATATGACACTATATGATCTTATGGGATCAGTATAGGTCATTATGGGTCATAAGGTCATAAGGGGTCATTATAGTCAAAAGGGGTCTTATGATGTATTAAGGGGTATTGTTCTATACATGTGAGGATGCTAAAATGGGTCAAAAGATATCTTAGGATGTATTAAGGGGTCGTTCATGTCTTAATAACTTCTAGGATGTATTAAGGGGTTGTATGATGTCTTAAAAGGTCCTAGGATGTACTAAGTTATCCTAAGTGTCTTAAGAGATCAAAAGATGTACTAAGTTGTCCTAATTGTCTTAAGGGGCCCTAGGTGTCTTAAGAGGTCCTAGTATGTGCTCAAGGGTCATAGGATAACGTTTTAACATCTAAAGTTGTATATGTGTATGTCACATTTATAAATAATTAACCATTAAAAATTTTTAACCATTAAATGTTTAAAACTAATATATTATTAAACATTAAATTTTTTTAAAGCTAATATATTATTAAGAATTAAAAAAAAAAAAAAACTATACAAAATTATGAAAAAAAGCTAAATAATTAATATATTAATACTATTGATTTTTGAAAAACATTAAAAATTAAAAAAACCTACTTGGGAAATGTTTTTAACCAAACTTGTTTGCCCCCTTCCCCTCCTTAACCACTAACCTCTAAGTCAATTAGTGCAAAATAAGGGGAAAAGGCTTTTTTCGCAACTTATATAGGGAAGGGTTTTGACCGGAACCCCTTTGCCATGCTGGTTCCACATGACTACCACATTGGTCTGGTTGGAAGCATTCTGACCAGAACCCTTCCCGTTGGATCATACAGATTATTTTTAGTTGTGACACAAATTTGTACTTTTACCCGAAAGTAAGAAAGAATTGGTGAATTCATTGAATCTATGCGAACATAGGGCTAGGGGATAAAAAGGGGTAGAAGCATAGATTCTATTGGACTAGGAGAAAGATAATTCATGGATTAGTGTATCTGCAAATGCTAGAGGGCGGGTAGGAGAACTGATTAATGAATTTGTAGTTTTGTCATTACACTTAGGCGAAGGGAAGGTTAAACAAGTAGATTTACAAAACTACGGGTTGAGGATTGAAATTTTTTGTGGATACACCGATCCACAAGTATGAGTGAGAAAAATACCAATAAAATAAGAAAATGTAGCAAGGGATTGATGGATTTTCTGTGTGTAAGAGAGGATCTACAATAAAGACAAGTAGATACACTTTGTGGAAGGGTGGATACATGGAAAGAACTAGTGAAATTGATTTTTCTAGTTGGGGGGGAAGAGAAGGAATAACTTACGACAGAGAAAAAGAGAAAAAGGATTTTTTTATGGCAAGATGACATGTAGTTGACATATGCTTGTGGTGGTTATGTATTTTAACATTTATGTTTTAAATATTCGAGAGTGGAGGTCAATAGTGTTGAGGCTAGCAAATGATTTCAAGGGAGATGAGTGGGAGATATTAAACTAGATTGGTTTGGAGTATTTAGCATGGATGCTCAAATTTAGGACACACATGATGATGTTGATAGTACTTGTGGAGCGATGGAGGTCGAGTATGACAACATTTTTGTCATGCCCCGCCATGAGGCCCAGAGGACAAAACAACCATGAGCATAAATTTTTATTTTTTTTCTTAATTTATGAATAACATATACATATTCTAAGAGATACATAGTGAAGCACAATTAAACAGCTAACAAAAGTCCTCAAGGCCCCATAAAGATGCAACACAAGGTTGAACATCTCAAAAAATTTACAATATAGATCATTACATGCGTACAAGATCCTCATTACATTACTTGATAAATTGCATAAGAACTTCAAATGGATCCTCAATATACAAATCGCCAAGAGTCCCAAGAAGGAAAAAATACATGAATCTAGTACAACTATAACCTTCTTCAATCTTCTCTCGATCCATCACGATCATGAAGCTGAAGGAGACAAACCCAATGGGTGCGAAAAGTACTCCACCCAAACATGTGGCACCATAAGTTCCACCCCCCATGCTAGGAGGTACCAACCAAACCCACTAGGAGGAAGAAAGACATACAAAGGTACCAACTTGACTCATAGGAGAATCAATATAATAATACTAACAAAGAATCAATTAGTCTAAACATACATGAGGCTCACGAGAGAACTCCACGGAAACACATAAAAATAACAACCAATCACTAGAGGCCCAAATAAACCATAGAAGGATAACAAAAATGAGAAAACCAACCACTTCCAGAAGATAAACAATACACAGAAGGATAAAAGATGCAGGTTACCACTAGGTAGCAAAAGGGAAGAGTGTCATCACTAGGATGTCATGAGTTACCCTAGTAGGTCTTCACTAGGTCCTGACCCCCATCCTGAGTTACCCTGGTGACCTCTCCGGACCCCCGGCCCCCATACATACACTATTGGACCACACCAACCTTTTGAGGAGACAAGATTGGTGGAAGCCATTCCAAGCCCTTCTCCACTTACCTTCAAATCTATATGAGTGTTTGCAAGCAAAAGATGCACCAAAAATTTATCTTAATTAATGTGAACTAACTACCCACCCAAGTTCATTAATTAGGTTATCACTTGATTACAAAACTTTCATTGAGTTACCCAGGCAACCGCTTTGGGTCCCATCCCCCAATGAAAGCCACTCCCCCTTACTTGGACCTAGGAATCAAAATAAACACATGCCATGACCCCCCAAAACACAAGGTGACAAGGCTCTAACTATAGAAAGGGTTAGCCCACTTGCTAAAAATGATCTCCAAATGGAGTACAACAATAGGCTAGGAAGGTACATCTAGCACACAAAATCCACTGATCCAAAATATCAAGAGAAGTAGTACAAAAATGTCCAACAACAAAGGCTCGACACTAGGGGAAATCCAACACTATCCTAGACTCTGGTAGCAAAATACATATAAGCTACATAATCAAGGAATCCAACTATGATAGACAGAACATACCATTACCATGGTCTCATAAAACCAAACATTACAGAAATTCACTCTTTTCCAAAAGGACCAATTTAATACAATCATGAACATAAATTAACATTATTACCATCCACCCAACACATATAATTATAATTCATTGTATTCCCATATTAAGTTACTCCAAATTAAAGACATTACTTAACCTACTGATAGGAAGATACTCAAAAATTGGCTCAAATTGTGTGTTTGTAATCAATTTGGCTTGAAACTTCCCTCAAAGGTAATTGTTGAAGATTTTTTCACTTATTTAGGTACTATTTATTTGATTTATTTCCTACTCTATGCTTCATACCAACCCTGAGGTCTTCCTACCATGTTAGTTGTTGTTTTCAATCAAGCTTGCTCTCAAGTCTCACAAAGGTGAAACTTTGCTTCTTAGCTCCAAACACCAAGATCACTCACCAAGAGTTGCAGGAGGTTTATAACATTGTCTAACATCCTCTTAGGCTTAATTCAACTTGGTTTGATGGTCTTTCAATTTGTCTTCTTACTCAATTTGAGGAAAAGCTCAAAACAGGGCTACAAGAAAAGAGCCCCAATTAGCCCTTTAAAACTACTAAAATGCTTATAACTTCACAAACTGCCAAAAAATCTCATGAAAACTTTGAATTTATGGATACCCTTTATGGATATCTTTCAAATGTTTTCTATGAGTTCTAACAGGGCCATACAAAGACTGTCCTATATATGTGCCTAAAAATAAGGGTTTTAAAGGGTTTCAAGTCTTCTAACACCCCAACACCACTCCAAACACTTCTTGAGACCACCAAATCTCTTGAGAAGGTCTATACCATCATTATGAATCCTTCCAAATTCATGCTAAGCTCTGATCAAACTTCATTCCACCTTGGGAAACCAAAATAAGGTTCACTTGGTGAGGCTTTGTAGAGAAACTTTGTTTTCACCATGAAAGTTCACTAGCCGAGCTATAGGAGCTCACCTAGTTAGCAACAAAAACCACTTTCTTTTCCATTTCCAATAAAAAAACTTGTATGTACAAAAAGGCTATGTACAAAAACTTGACTCTCAGAGACCATGGAGAAAGAGCCAAAGAAAATCAAGTTGCTTCCATTATTGAAGCCAAACCCTTACTCAACTGAGAACATCCAGCACACAAACCTAGGTGAAATAGCTTTAACACAACATGGCACAAATTCCCAAATAAAAATAGTATGGACAAATGCTCAGGAAGTATGGACTGCTATAGCATATGGAGCAAAAATACAAGAAAAAGGACAAAATTCTTAGTTTTTGTATTGAGTTCTTCTTTTTTTCAAATGCCCACCTGATAAAAAGTTGTGTGAGGCTTTAAATATTCACTCACCACCCAAATCATTTCTAGGTATGGACCAATAACCACCTTTTGCCTTATTTTTAGAAATTTTCCAAATATTGTCAAAATGTTGCTTGACAACACTGACAATTTTTGGTACAATGAGCATTTTTTACTTGTGAGCCAAATAGACTTAACTCCACCATGTGAAATGCTTTACTAGAACCACAAAAACATATTTCAATTCCTAACAAGGATTTATAAGGAATTTTGACCATTTTTCCACATTTTGCCCATTCTAGGCTTACAAGGCATAAAAGGTCAAAAATAGACTAGAAACTCCACAAACAACAAAACTAAGGCACAAAGGAAAATTAAACACACTAAAAACACCCTTTGGACATACAAAAAGTCCATTATTCAATTGAGACCAACATAGGCCATTCCAAACCAAAATTTGATGAAGTGTTCCATGAGCTTCACTAGGTGCTCCTGCACCACCTACCCATTAAAATTGACACTTATCTAATTATAGAAGAAAGCACAATGATAATATCCATTATTTTCCCATTATCACATTAACATACCCAATGATAAAAAATGATAATAAAGGGATCATAATGATTATATATATATAAGCGCACAAAGACTTCTTTCATCAGTATTTCAATAGGACTAACATAGTCAACAAATGATTGTTGCCATTATTGGCATTCAGTTGTCATTGATGTCAACTAGTTTGGCATGGTCACTGGTGAGTAAGAAGTGGTGGTTGGTATAAGAGAATAAAGACATGATGATGTCAAGCCATATGTGAGTAAGAAGATAGAAGGAAGGTTACCATTACACATTAATTGTGTCATCTGTCGGAAAAGCGGGCTCACTAGTAAGGCAAGCAAGCAAGAAAAAGAAGAATTGAAGGATGTAAACTGGTGTACTCAGAGAATATTAATGATACAAGTAAATGGACTGAGTAGTAGGACCAACATGTTTGATGGAAGGCCAAGTTGACCCATTGATAGAGAAGAGGTTTGTAGGTATGAAGGCCCATCGATGGAGTTAGTTTATACTAGTAAGGTGAGTTGAACCAGTAGTCAATCTTGGTCAACAAAGAATGTCAAAATGACATGGCAAACCAAGAAAAGGATGATGTTGATAAAGCTGATAGCTGGAATCTAGGTGGTGATCATGCACAAGCTGGTGAAGTGTGCATCAGCATAACAATCAGCAAGCCAGTTAGCTTTTATGAAGACCCTGCAAGTCATGGGAGGATGGAAGAAGATTGCGGCTCGAGGAAGATAAGCTGGCAAGCAATTGAACTTATCCTGCAAGAAGATCTGATCTTCATGCCCATTCACTAAAGGAAACAACCGAGCCATTAATGGCATGTGACAGAGAAACACAAAAAATCATGGTGCAGACCTCCAGATATTAAAAACACACATTGGAATGCAAGGCATTGGTGGTGTTGATCGATGACATGCAGATCATCTCTCTAGAAAAGAATAACAAATAAAATCCAATACAGATTGAGTTGGTGAAGGAAAAACCTAACATGACACTGTTTGAATGCAATTTTCGGAGGGAACCCTAGATGATAAATATGTGAGCTCGAGACAAAAATTAGTTGATGCTTGATGCGAAGAGTGAGAGAGAAGAGAGCTTGAGCAAGGAGAAAGATCATCTTCCTTAGATTTTATTCTAAGAAAGTTGTAGAGTGAGTTAGTAGGTGAACAAGTGAGAGGGTCTAATCGGTAGAGACAAAGTAACTAGTAAACTGTTTCAGGTCCAATATTTAATCTAATTGGTGAGGTTTGATTGGTCAAGAAGGCATCCGAGAGTGACATAGTGTGGTGTGAGGCTGAGGAGAAAGAAGAGAGGCTAGGAGTAACTGGTGAGTGATCAGAGAGAGAGTAATCTGATAATGGGCAGTGTGAGAACCAGTGAAGAAGAGGAGGTTGTTAAGTGGCATAAATACATTGTTTAGGTATTGCAGAACTCATTTGCAACCAAGGGCTATAATTGTATCTAAGTTGTATTTCATTATACAACACCGAGTTGGAGCTCAGTTCAGGGGTTGGTGCTCCTTAGGTTGGTGCCCTAAATTGGTAGGGGTTGGTGCTCCTTGGGTTGGTGCCCTAAATCATTATAATCCATTATTTTACTTGTGAGGCTGGATTGGAGTAGTAGACTCCAAAAACATTTCTCACTGAGGTTTTTCCCATATTGGGCTTTCCTCATATATCTGGTGTTGTGGGTTGTATTTGTGTGTTTTCCTCTTTTGACATCTACATTTATCTTACTGGTTTGATTGTTTATTGCTTAGGGTAATAACCGGTATTCCAAGGTTGTTTAAAAAGAAAAGAATTTAGGAACCACTAATTCACCCCCCTCTCAGTGGTACATTATGTTTAACAATTGGTATCAGAGCATAGGTTCCCAATTAATTAAAGCTTTGGTAGATTCTAGTCTTAGAACACAATGGCAAGAAATGAGTTTGCCTCGTCAAAAGCCCCCATGTTTGATGGATCTAACTATTCCTTCTAGAGTAGAAGAATGGAGACCTATATATCCTCCCTTGGTTTTGATGTGTGGATGTCTTTCAAGAATGGGTATAATGTCCCTAGTGTTCCTCCCACTGATCCAGATGCCAAGAAGGAGTATGAGAATAATGCAAAAGCTAAACGTGCTATCTTAAGCGTGTTGTCTGATAATGAGTTTGTCAAGGTCATGCATTGTGCATTTGCCAAGGAGACTTGGGATAAAATGCAAATGTTATTTGAAGGAGATGCAAAAGTCAAAGAGGCCAAGATGCAAGCACTAAGGGGTCAACTTGAAGGCATCGAGATGAAGGATGAAGAAAAGATTGTAGACTACCTTCATAGAATAGATGAAACTATGAACATCAGAGGACTTGGAGAATAAATTGTAGATGAGATGCTTGTCAAGAAGGTACTTAGATCTCTCACACCTAAGTATGATACTAAGGTTTCTAGCATAGAGGAAGCCAAGGATATGAAGATCTTCATAATGGATGAGCTATTTGGCTTACTAACAACCTATGAAATAAGAACAACCGGTGAAGCATCCTCAAGGAAAGAGGTAGTATTCAACTCCACCAAAAAGGGCAGGGAAGAGGTTGCTCATAAAGGATCTGGTAAAGACTTGGATGCAAAAGTAGAAAATTTGGTCAAAAAGCTCAAGACAGGATCCGACAAGTATAAAGGAAAGTTACCACTCAAATGTTTCAACTGTGGTAAACCTAGACACTTCATTGTAAAATGCCCTATAATGAAACTGGTGGAGATGAGAAAAGAAGTTTTAGCAAATCTACAGGTAAAGACAAAGAAATAAATGTCTACCAGAAAGGAAGAAGAGGCTACCAGAAGTAGAACAACCTATATACTATTGAGGATGATGCCCCAAATGAAGAAAGTGCATCAGAAGATGACTACCATGAGAATGAAAGAGAAGTTAATCTCTTTATGGCACTTGATGAACTGGTTGGTGAAGATGAAGAAGAAGAAGACATTGAGGCCGAAGTAGATCTAGAAGGTGAGCTCATAAGTGCTCTTGAGGAGCTGAGTGAAACAAGAAGAGAACTCAAGAAGTTCAAGCTTGCTGCAGTAGAAGAAGAAGGTCTCTTGAAGCAATCCCTAGATGAGTCCAATCAAGTTATATCTAACTTGAAACTCCAACTGGAAGAATCCAAGAGGATATGTAAAGTTACATCCTTTGATTTGATGAAGAAGGAAAAGGATCATCAAGATCTGGAATCAGAAATAGTGAAGCTCAGAAAGGAGCTTGAAAAAAGTAAGGAAGAAATAAAAGTGAGAAGCAAATACGAAGGCAATACCAAAGCCTTAGATAAGATGTTGAGCAAACAAAATCCATCTAAAGATACCAGTGGCTTAAGATTTGAAGAAGGACAAAGTTAAAACATCAGAGACACATCTGATAAGAAGGTACAATTCACTTCTTCAAATGAAGGTGAAGAGAAGAAGACATTCATGGTAAGCAAGGATACCGGTAAGAAGACATATGTAGATGTTGTTAGAAACTACCACACAAACTAGTATACACAATCAATGAACCGAAGGCCACACTCAATTTACCGACATGCAGATCCAAGGAGAAATGAAAGAGTGGATCATGAAGGATTCACCAGAGTCAACATCATGAAAGGAAGAGCCCCCATGAGAAAGTCATTTCTAGGACCAAGGCAACCTAACAGGTATGTTCCAAATTTTCATGGCTATTGTTACCAATGTAACAAATTTGGACATAGGATAGCTGACTGTAGATTAACCAATAAGCCCATTATGAGTTACAAAAGTAGAAATTCATTTAATGCACTCTGGGATATGAATGTTGTCTATTATTAGTGCAATGGATTTGGTCATAGGAGTTTTGAATGTAGGAAGAATAAACCGGTGTCCTACAATAGTTTCAAAGATTCATCCTTAAATGGAAATGTGAAATGCTATAACTTTCAAGAGTTTGGACATATAGAAAAGTTCTGTAAAAATAGGAAAACCAAGTAGAAGAGGACAAAGCTGATAAAGAATTGGTAGTTAAACTGGAACACAAAATAGTAGCTGACAAGAAGAAGGAAACCAAACTGGTATGGGTTGAGAAAGAAAATGACAAGGAAGAATCAAGTTTGATAGTTCAGACTACCTTACATGCTGAAAGGAAAAATCTATGGGTTGTAGACAGTGGTTGTTCCAACCACATGACCATTGATAAAAATAAATTTATCAATCTTGAAGATTGGAATGGTGGCTCAATAAGATTCAAAGACAACTCATCCATCAAAATAAAGGGAAAAGGTACTCTAAATATTGATGAAAAATTGAAGGTACATGATGTGTATTATGTGGAAGGCCTAAAGCACAACTTGTTGAGTGTGAGTCAGATGTGTGACAAAGGTTTCATAATCACCTTTGATTCTACTAGCTACCAGATAAAGAAAGAGAGTACTAGTCGGACTGTAGTCAAAGGAAAGAGGACAAATGGTAATGTATACAATCTGAAAGAATGTTTTGAATCCCAATGTATGTTGGGACAAGTGGATGAAAGTTGGTTGTGGCACAAAAGATTAGGCCACATAAATTTTGGTAACTTAGTTGTAGTTAGATAGAAGGGGCGTGTAAGAAATATTCCACCCATCATCAAACTAGTAAGCACATTTTGTGATGAATGTGTGAAAGGGAAGAAGACTAAGGTGAGCTTCAGAATAAAAGAACACAACACCTTAAGACCACTTGAAATGGTACATATAGATTTGTGTGGTCCAACTAGGACAAGAGCTCTTGTTTGTGAAAGACATTTTATGCTCTTCATTGATGACTACTCAATAATGACATGGGTCACTTTCCTACAAGATAAATCACAAGCATTTGACAGATTCAAGATCTTTAGGAAGATGGTGGAGAAGGAAAGTGGGTGCAAGATAAATTGTTTAAGATCAAACTGAGGTGGAGAGTTCACATCAAATGTGTTTGAATATTATTATGAAAGACATGGAATTAGAAGGCAATACTCAGCCCCTAGGACACCACAATAAAATGGCATGGTAGAAAAGAAGATTAGGATAGTCAAGGAGATGACCAGAACCATACTAAATGAGGCCAGATTGTTAGACATATATTGGAATGAAGCAATTCATACTACTACATATACCTTGAACTGGGTTCAACTAAGAACAAATAGCAGAATGACACCTTATAAGTTGTGGTATGATTGGAAACCATCAGTCAAACACTTTAAGGTATTTGGAAGCAAGTTTTTTATCAAGAGAGATATGGATGGTTTAGGTAGTTTTGATTCCAGGAGTGATGAAGGAATTTTCCTTGGTTACTCATCTAAAAGGAAGGCCTATAAATGCTACAACAAAAGACTAAGAAGAGTCATTGAGAGTGTGCATGTAAGAGTTGATGAGTATATTCACAAAGGAAGACAATCACAGGTAAATCGGTATGATGATTTTGATGATGAAGGTGAGGAAGCTCACTCAGACAATGAACCAAAAGAAGCATCCAAAAAGGCTCCTAACTGGTATGTGCAGATGAACCACCCAAAAGAGTAGATTATAGGATACAAGAGTGATGGTGTGCAGACTAGGAGAAGACTTGCCAAGAATGATGAACAAGTCAACTTCTGCCTCATGACTGAAGTAAAACCTAAAACCTTCAATGAGGCTAGCAAAAGTCATAAATGGATGGATTCCATGGAAGAAGAGTTGTAGCAGATTGAGAAGAACAAGACTTGGGAATTCATCTCTAGACTGAAAGACAAGAACATCATTGGCACCAAATGGGTCTACTAGAATAAGATGAATGAAGAAGGCAAAATTGTTAGGCATAAAGCTAGACTTGTATGCAAGGGTTACTCTCAAGTAGAGGGCATTGATTTTGAAGAAACTTTTGCACTGGTAGCTAGATTAGAAGCAATTAGAATGTTTCTAGCATTTTCTGCCTACAAAGGTTATAAAGTATATCAATTGGATGTAAAATATGCCTTCCGCAATGGAAATTTGGAAGAAGAAGTGTACATGGAGAAACCATAAGGGTTTTTGCTACATGATGATGAAACCTTTGTGTGTCAGTTGAAGAAAGCCATATATGGTTTAAAGTAAGCTCCTAGAGCATGATATTCAAGGCTAGATCAGTACCTGAAAGAGCAAGGATTCAGAAAGGGGACTGCTAACAACAATTTATACATCAAGAAAGATGGAAACCACGTGATCATTGTGGTTGTGTATATAGATGACATTATTCTTGGAGGCAACATGAACACCCTTTGCAAAGAATTTGTTGATCAGATGCAGTCAAAATTTGAGAAGTCAATGCTTGGAGAATTAACATATTTCCTTAGTTTGCAGATATCACAACAAGATAAGGGAATCTTTACTCACAAACCAAGTATGGAAAGGATATGTTGAAGAAATTTCAAATGGAGGATTTTAAATTGATAAGTACTCCCATGGTGACTGGAAGAAAATTAAGAAAGAATGATGAATCACCAATGGTGGATCAAATATTGTATAGATACATGATAGGCAACCTATTATATCTTACTTCTTCTAGACCAAATATAGTGCAGGCAGTGTGCATGGTGGCTAGATTTCAAGCTACAGCTAAGCAGTCACATATGAATGTGATAAGCAGAATATTTAGGTACTTGCAAGGAACACTCAATTATGGATTGTGGTAACCTAAACAAGGGGAATTCCTCTTGGAATCATATACTGATGTCAATTGGGAAGGTTGTATTGATGATCGGAAGAGAACAAGTGGTGGTGCATTCTTCCTAGGTGACCGATTGGTCTCATGGCATATCAAGAAGCAGGATTCAGTCTCCCTATCAACTGCTGAAGAAGAATACATTGTTGCTACTACATGCTACTCTCAGGTGCTTTGGATGAAGAAAACCCTCAAGGACATACAAGTGGACATCTCTAATCCTATTCCCATCCAATGTGATAATTATAGTGCCATCAACATATCAAAGAATCTGGTGATGCATTCTAGGACAAAGCATATAGCCATCAAGTATCATTTTCTCAAAGAGAAGTTTGAAGGATAGGAAGTACAGATGGATTATGTCCCTATAGGAGAACAAGTGGCAGACATTTTCATCAAACCATTGTCGGTAAGCACTTTTGAGTACGTAAAACACAAGTTGGGAGTTGTGTCACTTGCCTTATACACTTAAGTTAGTAAGGAGTTCATAGCATTATATATAGCTCTTGAACCACATGTTCATCAGAGGGAAAGTTCAAGGTTGTATGTCTCAGTACCATTTGTATTAATCCCTAAGAGAAAATTTGACTAAGGGAGAGACACATATGATTCAAAGGGGGAGTATAAAGTACCCTGGCCCTTTGTCATTATGTCAGAGGGGGAGAAATCTACCGGTATGAAGTCTAGTAGTAAGTTGAGATCAATGCCAAAGGGGGAGATTGTTGGCATTATTGGCATTAAGTTGTCATTGATGTCAACTAGTTTGGCATGGTCATTGGTGAGTAAGAAGTGGTGACTGGTATAAGAGAAGAAAGACATGATGATTTCAATCCATATGTGAGTAAGCAGACAGAAGGAAGGTTACTGGTACACATAAATTGTGTCATATGTCGGTAAAGAAGGCTCACGAATAAGGAAAGAAAGCAAGCAAAAGAAGAACTGAAGGATGTAAACTGATATACTTAGAGAAGATTAATGCTATCAGTAAATGGACTGAGTAGTAGGACCAACATGTTTGATGGAAGGCCAAGTTGACTCATCGACAGAGAAGAGGTTTGTAGGTATGAAGGCCCACCGGTGGAGTTAGGTTATACCAGTAAGGTGAGTTGAACTAGTAGTCAATATTGGTCAACAAAGAATGTCAAATCGACATGGAAAACCAAGCAGAGGAGGATGTCGACAAAAATGACAATTGGAAGCCAGGTGGTGATCATGTACAAGTTGGTGAAGTATGCATCGATGTAATAGTTAGCAAGCAGGTCAGATTTTATGAAGTGTTGGCATTTGTGCAGAGTATGATGACATGATGATATTGTATGTTGTCATTGATGTCAATATGCTGAAGAGAACCAGTATATTGAAGTTTTGCAATAGGCAAGAGAACCGGTATGATACCAAGAACTGGTATATGTGAGAACCGGTATAATATTGTGAATTGGTATATGTGAAAAGGTGAAGTGGTATGTTTGTTTGAGGTAAACTGGTATGTTGGTATGAGAACCGATATATGAAGGTTTTGCATGACTACCGATTGGTAGTCTCAACTTCAGGGTTTCCGGTTGAAGTGTTCTAAGCTTGTGTGATGAGTTAGCATTATAATGAAGATCAGATCATGTTGCCACTTCACTTTGAGCGCGTGAAGGATCTTGCATGAAGGAGATTGATCCTATCCACCTCAAGAGTGTGTGAAGTCCCTGTAAATGGTAGAGAACGCGTGATGGGTTATCGCCTCCATGAAGCGGTAAAGAACGAATGATGGAGAATGTCTTGAGATCTATTCAAGACTATTGTAGTCAAATGCAATATGATTAATGGTCAAGATTGAACCGGCTGTATTGGTAAACCTAAATGTTTAGGGTTTAGGGTTTATACTACTGACCTATCTGTTTTCTATAAGGTTGATGTTGTGTGTGTATCTAAGTGCAGAGATATGTGATTCTTGCCAGACCAGATAAGAGGATTGATGTCTACATAGTGTGTGTGTAGAAGGAAGGAACTAAAGTGGATCTACATTGGCATTGAGTGTTGTTACTGGATCATTGTATTACCTGTTGATCTCTAACCACTTCAACAACTGGAAAATCCCTTAACCGGGTAGCTTTAACCAACTTGCTAAAAATCCTTTAATAGGGTGACTCAAAGCCATTGAGTTCATGAAATCCTCTAACAAGGTAACCTCTAACAGGGTTTAACCCTTAACCGGGTATTTAGCCATCCCTTAACTGGGTGATCCCTAGCAGGATCAGTTCCTAACAGAACCTGTTGTAACAATCTTTAACCAGACTAGGCTCCTAACAAAGCTAACTTCTAAAGAGTTCAAAAACAGCTTGTGGCTATTCATCCCCACCGTGGTTTTTCCTAGTTGGGTTTGGTTTAAGTGATTTGTGTCTGAAGGTAAATCATATTGATCTAGCTATTTATATATTTTTGATGATAGATTACCTGTTCATGTACTAGGGTGAAATGGAAGTGAAGTATTAGATTTTTTGAAAAGATAAGTGTCAACCAGTTTATGCTTGTCTTAGTTATTCTAGGTTTTGCCTATTGTACTCTGTTTAAGACCGGTGTTACTACTTGTTTGCCAAAGCGCATTGTCTGTAGACAAACCAGTTTTAGGTAAGTGTTTTTTGACTGTACTGATTCACCCCCCTCTTAGTATCAGTTTGGTACTCACTGTTCATCATTGAGTTATTAATTGGTATTAGAGCATCCTCTAGGTCCTCTATGTTGAAAGCTTAACCTCTTGAGGGAAAGTCCAAAGTTCAAAAGAGATAATTTCAAAATATGGAAGGATAGAATGAATATATACATTAGAAGCATGGATGCTCAACATTGGAGCTATGTTGAGAATGCTTATGTTATTCCTACTGGTACTCTCACCGATGATCAAAAGAGAGAGATATAGGAGAATGGGCAAGTCATGGAAGCCCTAATTAGTAGTTTATCAGACATTGAGTTTATTGATGTCTAGGATAAAGAAAATCCCAAAGAAGTATGGGATACCCTTGAGAATATCTATGGCGGTGATGAGCATGTAAAACAAGCTAACGAAGAAAGCTTTAGAGGGAAGTTTGAAGTAATGTAGATGGTTGAAGGAGAGACCATTCAATAATATGGAATAAGAATCAAAACTATTGTTGGAGATATCAAGAGTGCAGGTGGTAAAATGGAAGATTCCACTATGGTAGGCAAAGTTTTGAGATCCTTATTACCGGTCTATGAAATAAGGGTTGTTGCTCTTCAGGAGTTAAGATCAATAGACAAGACTAAGGTATCCCTAGACTCCATCATTGCATAGTTGACAGCCTATGAGCTAAATTGTTTTGATGGTAGTGTTCAAAAGATTGAATTAACTTTTAGAGCTTCTATTGCACCATCCAGAAAAGGAAAAGAAGCAAGCACCAGCGGTGAACCAAGAAAGAGCAGAGAAATGGATGATTAGGAGATTCTAATGGAATTTGAAGCTCTTCTTGCCAGGAGACTTCCTAAGGGAACCCGTAAATACAGAGGTAAGCTCCCTTTGAAATGCTTTTCTTGTAACCAGATAGGACATATTGTTGTAAATTGCCCTAATGGTGACAACAAGGACAAACTAGAAAGGTTCAAGAAATTCAAAGGAGGAAACTAGAGAAACTATTTTGTAGTAGTTGATGAAGGTGTCACAGATGAGGAATCGGAAGATGAAGAGAATGAAGATATTGTGTTTGCTGCAGTAAAGGAAGATGTGTCAGACAAGAAGGCTCTTGTCTCCCACTTTGATAATTCCAATGAGTGGATTATTGATAGTGGATGTTCTCACCATATGACTGGTGACTAGAGCAAGTTTCTATCTTTGGAAGAATATGATGGTGGTGTTGTTCACTTTGGTAATGATGCACCATGTATGGTCAGAGGCAGAGGGTCCATCTCTCTAAATGGAAAGAGCAGTGCTGACAATGTGTATTGGGTGGAAGGTCTTAGACACAATCTATTGAGTGTTGCCTAGCTGAATGATAGTGGACTCACATTAGAACTTAAAAATGGAGTCTGCAAAATCAAAGGAAATAATGGTGAATTGATGGCCACCGCTATGCAGACCAAAGGCAACTTATTTCAGCTAAATGCAAATGTAAGTACCTATCTTATGGCTAAATTTGATGGTAGCTGGATATGGCATAGGAGACTCTACCATGTAAACTTTGATAACATTGTTAAGGCCAGTAAGACCAAGGTAGTTAGAGGATTGTCGATGCTGAGAAAATCGGAAAATCCTTTGTGCAGAGAATGTCAACTAGGGAAAATGTCTTCCTCAACTTTCAAAGGTAGATCTTTCATAACAGACAATTTACTTGATCTTGTGCATACTGGTTTGTGTGGTCCTATGAAAACTAGGAGTGTGCAGGGAGATAGGTATTTCATGATTATGACTGATGATTTCTCAAGAATGATGTGGTTACATTCTTGAAAGACAAGTTTGAAGCATTTGGAAAGTTCAAAGCTTTTAGAGTGTGTTGTTCTCAAAATCTGATTCACTTTAACATCCTTATAGTGACATAATAACTCTGTGTGTAGAAGAGATATTAAAGAGAAAGAAACTTCCAGGACAACATATGACAAGGTTTGATTAACCTTCTACACTTCGACTTAGTCAAAGTCTAGGTGGGTATACCTTTGTGAATTAAATTCACACTTTCAAAAGATAAATCCACAGCAAACCAGTCCAAAAACAAGTGGATCTAATCACCTTAAAACTAACTAAAACAAAGGAATGAAAATTACACTCATGTTCAGTATTGCCCTACAAAATATGCAATAGACAACCTTGATCTATACCAGTGCCTTATCCAAGGTCACAGAGTCATCTAAGTTCAAACAATACTCCCACAAATCAAATATCTCTAAATATCCCATTAGTTTGGCTTCTATAGATCCCTATATATGCCTGACACACATAAGAATTTATTGATACCAAATTAAACTATGCTCATCAAGATTCAAAATATCTCACAATTAATTTACAGGTAGTAGTGATTCATGTATATTTAATTCCCATCCTAAAGAGAAAAGCTAAGAAACATATCTACTGAAAGTTCCCTTACAACCCCTATTCAAACGAAATAACCTTGGATTATTTAGAATGAAGCAGTAAACACTTGAAAACACATTTGAAGAAAACAAAAATTTTTAACTCAAAACCAATGGTTTGTATATTGATAATTTCTTCAAAAAAGTATTACAAGAAACCTTCGAATATTCTCCATTAAAACTTGGAAAAGCTCAGATAAATTTTTGCAGCGTTTTCTTACAATTCTTTTGTGATCCTCTTTCTACTAGTCCTAGTATCCATTTATAACAATATGGATGCATACAAAGCTTCGGACTTTCCTAGGAGAGTTTGTTACAATCATTAATTCTCAAGAAGAAGTTACAAAGTCTTTTACAAATGCGGTTACAAGTCCTTTTCAACCTTTGTGGCTTCTTCTACTTGTTGTCCAGTTGCAACCTCTTCTAACTGCTCTACATCCTATATGGTATATTTTCTTGTCCACTCATTGTATACATCATCAGCTGGCCATGCGAAGTTAATCACTTTTGATTTTTCCTTGGATAACGTTTTCCAAGAATTCCTCATTTTGTTAACCTCTGAATTGACAAAATCATAATGAGATTTGATTCTATCTATCTCCTCAATTGTTATGACAAAAAAGGAAGCATCTTCTGAGTTAATGATTCCTTTTATTCTAACTAATAATTTGGCTTCTAATTCCTTAAGCCATACTTGTTTGTCCTTCAATTGAACTAGGCTAGCAAAACCCCTTGGAAGTAATTCAAATACTTGATCAGTGTACTTTTTCTTGTACAAATTGATCTTCCTATCTGCATTATCTATTCCTTCTGCTAATTTTACTAGGTCCTTTGTGGTATCACAAGTGGATTTGATAATAGGATTAGCCCCTGCTTCATCATAGGATACACAAATAAGCTCCAAATCCTGCTCTTTAGGCTCATGTTGTTATACAATAATGAGGCCCCCATGGTGTCGAAAAAACTTGAAATTATAGCCCTTATTCTTTCTTCATATTTCTTTGCATACGAGGCTTGAGCCTGTTTTAAATCCTCCAGCTCATGAGGAGTGATCTCAACCAATTGAGAGCCAGAAGGTGTTGGAGATGGTGGGAACTCAATAATGGGGCTGGTAGGTGGAGGTCTTGTAGGAGAAGACAAGATCATCAGTGTTGAAGACTCAACTTGATGGTACTGTCCTGCCAACTGGCTTTGTAGCTTGGCAATGATGTTGTCTTTACCCCTTACCTCTTCCTAGGCACTATTATAGGCTTTTAAAACTGTCTCCAGCTTAACCTAGAGATCTACCTTTTGCTTAGCCTCCCTTTCTACTATTGGAACACTAAACTTTGTAGTCTCTAGCATAGTGCTAGTAGCTTCCACTACCCCAGTGCTCTAGACTCTTTTTACTATCATTCCACCAAGGTAACTTGACCCTGGGGTGTTCTTATTTCTCTTGTTTTCATCTCTTTTAAGAGAACACATGACCAGTATAGTATTGTCTTTGTTGAAAGTGACTCCCTCCATCGGTTTGGTCTATTTTCTTACTACCTCTAATATGAAGGCATCTACTATGTCCCACTTGGGGAGAATGAGTACCCCAACCTATGCCACCATGTCTCTTCCTTGCTCAAGAGTGATGGTCTTAAACTCATCAATCATTTCTTGCTTTATTTCCTCCTCAACCATAGCTGGATCTTTGTGAGGCTACTCACCATTTCTCTTTTCACACCTTGCATTGTATTTGTCAATGTTCTGCTTCCACACAAATTGCATGAATGCTCCTGATGTGACAAAGTAATTGTAAGCCAAGAAATCTTCACTGGCCTGCTTAATCTCAGGATCCCACTCTTGGCCTTTGAACTCATTAGCAGTGATGTTCATTTCAACAGTAAGGGGCTCTTCTTGCATTCCCTCTTCTACTTCATCATATGTGTATGCTATTTCTCTGAGACTGCCTAGCTGTAACAGTTGCTTAGCTAATGCCTGTTCATCTCCTATATGAATAGGGGATTGAGATGGAGAGTACGAAGGTTCATTAGATTGTATTTCTTTTCCCACTCTTTGTTTCTTTGGGCTATCTTGAATGTCAATGATATCCTGTATCTTCCTCTTCCCCTTTGAAGTAGAGGGCTCCCCTGTTGTAGGAATCAACACAGTGTAATTGGACTTCTTATGCAACATGTAGTCACCAGGAAGGATTGCTCTAGTGGATGCAGACCTACTGAGAACCAGTCTTACTTTTCAGGGTTGTTTTTAATTACAACTTCCCTCTTTTCTTTTAATGTTTGCATCACATCCTCAAAGAAAAGAATCAAGAACTTTATCTTCTCCTCAAAAGGGTGAAAGCTAGACAAAGGGTCATAGCTAGTATCAAATTGGTGTACAAAGTCTAAGGCCTTTTTATAAGCCACCCACTTTTCCTTCCTCAACTCTTGCTCAGCTAAATCAAACTCATTCCTAATGAGGTCTTTAGGAAACTGGAATTGATGGGGTCTACCTCTGCATATTGCCCTCTTTCTAAACATGCCATTGAAGAAATCTTTAGGGTCGGCACACCTAGATACTGTAGTTGACAAATGATATGGTTGAAGGAAATCTTAAAAACACTTCCAACCTCCTTTAATTATCACAAATTGATGTGCTATGGTAACTGTAGGGAAAATGGTCTCTTTACCTCTGCATATTAACTCTGCCTCCTGCACAACACCAATCTTCCTAAGGATCTCTGCAATTCCCAATTTAAGAGGAACTTGATATGGTAACAAAAATGGAGTGCCTTTGAAACCATATACTCTGAAAACTATGGAGACAAGGTATAAGTAAATATCACCCCAATTGTGGACAATTTTTATATTCTCTGCAAACTCTTTTGGCCTAATGAATTCCAAAAGAACCTTGGGGACTCTTGGATTCTCTGAATAGAGGAGAGTCCTAATCTTAGATGCAAAACACTTATCAAACTTTAAGAAGCTTGCATCTTCTCTATCCCATGACAACACTGTACTCCATAACTGCACTAGCATCTTTTCTCCATCTTTCTCTTTTATAAGATCCATTCCACTTACAAAATTATCACCACCCTTGAATAAAAATAAATGCATGAGGAGGGAATACCATCCAAAAGGCCTATCTACCTTCCCATTCTTTATTCTTATTAATCCAGCATGGATAGCATCAGTGATAACATAAGCATAATCAAAGGTCACTGCCAAAGAGGAATTCAAAATTTGAGCAACCATCAGCATGTAATGGGTTGGCATATTTGCTTTAGCATCTTCTCCTAAAATTTGGCAGAGTGACTAATATAATCCTTTGGCTCTAAGGGTAAACAAATTTAAAGAGAAAGGCTCCTCAGTGTTAGGTCCTACAACTGTTAGCCCACCTATCTTCATAAAGAATTCTTTGAGAAGCGCACTTCTAAGGTGGTTTCTCTGCACACTGTAAACCTGAGCTAGTGATTTAAAATTAATAGGCTCTAGAAAATTGGTAAATTCACTAAGCCTGAAAGCATTTCTGAAGTCCTCATTATTTATTTCAATGAGGGTTTTCCCACTTATATCTTTAAGAATCCTTGTAATTGGGTCATAGTTGTGTGCAATCTGAGTTAGGAGATCCACATCCATGAATACTCCAGGGACCACTAATTTGCCAACATCCAACTCCCAGATACTATTCTGTGGGGCTGAGGAGTTTCTCATGCCAAATCCAACTTTAAACAATCCCAACCCAGACAACCCAATTTGAGGGTCTCTTAGCCTGTTACCCTTATCATATAATCCCTCCCCTATTTTTAGGTGAGGAGCTCTTGGCACAAGTTCTTTTACCTTTGCGGCCACATTAGTTGACAATGTCAACTGTTCAAGGAAGTCATCACAGATAGCCCTCTCCTAGTAATTAACCTCTCCTAAGAATTCTCTCTTAGGTGCCATCTTAAAAACTATGCAAACAATTTAATTACTAACCCCAATAGTTCAGTGACAAATCAAGACCTCAATTAAAACACACTGTTAGGTAAATGTCAAACAAGAGTATAAGAGAACCTATTTTTTGCTTGAAGAAAGTAGCTCTGCAACTAAAGAAATTAGCTCTGCAACTAAAGAATTTAGCTCTACGACCACTTCTCTGCAACTATTCTGTACAATGATACCTTCATTCAATTGATAAGAGATCATATACGGTAGTCGGGCTATTAACTGCGACATTGATACCGCATGCTTCGGTTGTCCCTTTAGAATTGAATTCATAGAAGAATTCAAAAATTTTGCTCCAATGGGTCATAACATGCATGTGTATTTTCCTTTTCGCTCTTTTTCCATTTCACAGAGCATAATGTCTTAGCAATTTCGCTTAATGAAATCACACCAGCCGTCTGATCAAATGAAACTTGATTGGTCTTTGCACTGACTTAATGCCTTTGCCTTGGCATCAGGCCCTACTTCCTTTTCGCCATTTCACGGGCTTTATCCCCTGAGCACTTTTCTTTCATGAAGCTACACTAGGCATTAGATGAGACTCTAACTGCCCGGCCTTTGACTCTTACCTGGACAGTCTGCCTTTTCACTAACTGTGCCTCATCCCGACGACTAACAGTTTTTCGCTATTTCACATAGCTTAACCCACTTTCAACTTTGGGCCACGAAACAACGTGAAGCATTGGATCAATCCTGAGATGACCATCCTTTAAGTGAGACCTTTATGCTTGCATCTCTTACCTCACTCTTCCACTAGTTAGCAAATACCACGTGGCACTCAGCCATTAGTCTTGGAAAACTCTTTGAGTTTAGTTCAGAGTCAGCCACATGTCGTATTTCCCTTATAACCATCGGTTACACCTTGGCACACTCAATCCCTTTTGAAACCACATGTCAATTGACCCGTCACCATCGAGCTTTACATTGGGAAGAACCTTCTTTTCTCTTTCTCCATTTCACAGGCCTTAAAGCTCGGTTAATTCGCAGCCACGAAACAACGCGAGCCCTTGGATCTTTTTGGAGTTAATCCCCTTTTACCTTCATGCTTTATCTATTCTTCAAGCCCCAAAAACCTTTCGCTATTTCATAGGTTTTAAAGCATGAGAATTTTACCTTCGTGAACTCATGCGGATAGCTAGATTAGAGCTGACTTGCTTGATGCTTAACAACCTACTAAGGTTCGTCAAATGTAGGCCCTCTGACTCAACTCTATCCACCTAGTGTCTAGTCATTCCCAAACTGACATGTCAACCTTTTATTCGCTGAGAGAAAACACTGGATTCCACTTCATCCTTGCCACGTGGATCTGCCAAGTCACTTCACACCCCGCGACATGACTCATTCTCTTGGACCCATCTTTAAATCCTTAGATCCGACATGCTAACTACTTTGAGTTTTTACCACATGCCATTATCTTATTCGCCATCTCAACCAACTAGACTGTTTGCCTAGAACGCCATGTCATTTTGCTATTTCATGAAAGCTATCTTTCAAGCATCTCTCCCCTATGAAGCTACGCTAGCCTTTAGATCTTCGAGAACCTGCGCATCTATTATGCTCTTTATAAACCTCTTTTTCCCAAGCCAAAAACCTTTCATTATTTCACAAGGTATAACATGTGAGCACCTATCAGCCACGAAACAATGCAAACCATTGATTTCTTTTGAACTTGATCATCTTTTAGCCACATAAAAGTCTTCACCATAGGGTCCTGCCAAACCTTTTTGCCATTTCGCAAAAGGTAATTTGCTTGCTAGTTTTGGGTGCAAATCAATGTCAGCCGTTAGATCTTGAGAGAGATGGAATCTCGTTAAACTAGACCAAATGCGCACCATTGAACATGCTTTTCCTTTCTCTATTTCACAAGTCTTAAAGTACGCACAACTTCACCTAATGAAATCACAAAAGCTGTAGATCCATATGAGAACTACATGACACTTACAGGGCCTAACAACACTAGAAGGAAAAAGACATAAGGCATAAATTTTTTACGATTATTTAATGACCGCCTAGGTAAATGACAAGGGGGAACACTTCATACGACCCCAAGACCCATTACTTAAGTGAATTAAAGTAACACAGGAATAGAAACTAGAGGGTTTTAATTAGACATTAGAGCGATTTAAAACCAAAAACCCTAAACCCTTAAAGACTTAACACAGATTTGAAGCAGTTAATAGTGTGCTTGACTCAAAATTTCAAAAAACCTAGCCATCTATGGGAAAAGAAAACCCATTTCTTAAATAGTGATAATAGTGGCTCTAACTGGGGATGGTTGATCACAAGGTCAACACAAGAAACTCAGAAACTCTAGAGAAATAGACCAAAACATAGACCCAAACAAAACAATAGGAAGAAAAAAAAATATATACAAATAAAGGACCTACTGTGCATGGACTTCAAGAGAAATAATGTTTCAGGAATTGTCCATGCACTGGAAATTCTTGTACTTCATCATTCATATTTTTCACAAAATAAGAATCCTTTCCATTTAGATCACAGACCACAAAAGGGTCAATCCATAATGATTCAAATTTCTTTTGCTTCCCTTGTCTTGTCCTCTTGCATTCCACTGAAGATCAATATCATCAATTTGAAACTTCCTTAATGATGTCCTCTTATCAAAAAGGTACTTGGACTGCATTTGGATCTTCAGATTTATCTTATGAGCTAGAGCTCTGATCTCTTCCACTTCAACCATCTAGATCATTCGGTCCTCCATAAGCTATGATAAATCCATATCCTCAGCTTGCAAGAAACTGTACATTGGGAGAAGATTGTTTACAGGCACTCTGGCCTGTGCACCATATACCAATTCAAATGGTGACATCCCAATGGCCTTCTTGACAGTGATTCTGTCTGCCCACAAAGCTAGTTTCAACTTTAGATCCCATGGCCTCTTGTTTTCTTCTAAGATTTTTTTAATAATATTTAAGATGCTTTTATTGCTGGATTCTGCTTGCCCATTTCCTTGAGGATGATAAGGTGAAGAGTAAGACATGAGTATCCCATGACTAGTACAAAAGTCGACAAACTCTTCTGATCTGAAACTCATAGCATTGTCCATTACTAATTTCACAGGAACTCCAAATCTAGTTATGATATAGACCATCAAGAAATCAATAACAATTTTACTTGTAGCTCTTCTGGTGGGAATGGCTTCAATCCATTTAGTAAAATAATCAATGGCTACTATGATCCATCTATGACCTCTTCCTGATCTCTCAACAATCTCTCCAATGAAGTCTATCCCCCATTGGACAAAAGGTGCTTCCACTGTAACTGGGTTCAAGGGCATAGCTCCTTCATATTTTAATATGGATGAAAATCTTTGACATGGGTCACATCTCCTAACATATTCATGAGCATCCTTGAATAGGGTAGGCCAATAATACCTAGCTCAGACTATCTTCCCAGCAGTTGTCTTAGCAGAATAATGACCTCTGCACATTCCATCATGCATTTCAATCAGCATTTTCTTTGCTTGGAATTCATCTAAACAAATGAGTAACCCTCCATCTCTATTTCTCCAAAACAAGTCACCTTGAATGAGAACATACTTCTGAGACTTCAATTTTAGACTTCTTCTCTGATTATGTGTCATTCCTTCTAAAAATGTAGCATCTTTTGGAAATCAGAGTATCTTTGAATACCATGGTTGCCTTTCAATACTAGTGACTGAAATACTTTTGATTTCAACATTATTTACCTCAACATTTAGAAGATTAGATTCAGTCATGAGCTTGGCTAGACCTAAACCTGTCACCAATTTAGTGATCTTTATCTCCAAGTCAAATTCTTGGATTCTATTGATCCATCTACATCTTTTTTATGTAACCTCAGATTGGGATAGAATATCTTTAACTATAGCATGTGGGACATAAGCAGTGATATTCGCATTTACCAGGTATGGCCTGAAAGCCTTGATAGCTTTAACTAAAGCATAAGCCTATTTCTCCATGGTTTCATACTTCAATTCTACTGCTTGCAAGGACTTGCTATAGAAATCTATGGGATGTTTATATCCCTCATTATCCTTTTGTAACAACACTGCGGCTACTGTATGGTATGAAGCAAAAGAGAACAGAGCAAAGGGCTTACTATAATAAGAGATTTCAGCACTGGTGCTTCTTGAATGTCCTTTTTAATTTCAGCAAAATCCTTTGAGGCTTCTTGATCCCAACAAAACTTGGTATCCTTCTTGAGCAACTTGACAATGGGTTTCACTATCTCTGCAAAGTTTGCAATGAATCTTCTAACAAAATTTACTTTGCCTAAAAAGGATTGAATACCTTTAACGTTCTTCGGTTCAGATACTTTGTTTATTGCTTCAATTCTTTTAGGGTCTATTCTTACACCCTCCTTGGAGACAATGTGCCCCAATAATTTTCCTTCAGTGACCCCAAAATGACATTTCTTGGGATTTTATGACACACCAAATTCCAAAGATTTGTTGAACACCTTTTCCAAATGTCCACAGTGATCATCAACCCCTTTGGAGAAGCAAGTTAGATCATCTTGATAAACCACCATGATGATATTAATAAATTATTTGAAAGCTACATCCATGGCTCTCTGAAATGTAGCTCCAGTATTTTTCAACCCGAATGGCATTCTTACATAGACATATGTTCCCCATGGAGTAGTGAAAGCAGTTTTAAACTGTTCAGATTCTCTCACTAACACTTGATTGTATCCTAAAAAACCATCCATCATGGACAAAAGATCACAACTTGTTACTCTCTGCAGCATAGCCTCCATATTTGGGGAAGAGTAGTTATCTTTCAAAGAAGCAACATTCAAATTTCTAAAATCCACACACAATCTAATGTCCCCATTTTTCTTTCTTATTGGGACCAGATTGGAGACCCATGAAGAATGCCTTATAGGTTTGATAATTCCCCCTTCTCTTAACTTAGTCAACTCTTGCTGCATCTTAGTTTCTAACAGGGGATTAATAGGTCTCTGCTTCTGTCTGAAAGGCTTAGCATCTGGAAGTAAAGGAACTTCATGCTGAAAAAGGTCTTGTCTATATGCCTTTAGGTCTTCATAAGACCAAGCAAAAACATGCTTATATCTTTTTAATAAATTAATAAGATTAATTCTGACATGAGGGGGTAATTTCTTTCCAATGTATACTAACTTAGGGGATGACTCAGTCCCCAGGTTTACCTCCTCCAATTCTTCCAACTTAGTGGTAGACTGTTGATGTAAGTGACTGTTATTATAATTGGACATGCTCTCTAGCTCTACTAACCCTTTAAGTATCTCATTTGTTTCCAACTGAACCAAGTCATTTCCAAACACTGTTTCTTTATTGTCAACCACCTCCACTAGCGCATTGCAATCAATCTTTTGTCCATCATAATCATCAACACATTGGATGAAGCTAAGAATATCTTCATCATCAACAAAAACTTTCCAATTATACACATTATCAGGGATGGCAGGCCTAGATTTTATCTCCATAGTGGAGATGCTGGTTAGTGTTGCATCATCATTTTTCAGGGCAACATTAGCTAGGAAATCTGCCATAATATTCTTTGCTCGCTCTATCCAATTAATAGAAAATGCACTAAAATGCTCAATGACATCCCAAACGGCATGTTTATATCTCTTTAATCTATCATTTTTGGATGCATATTTGGATCTTACCTGAGATACAACCAATTTTGAATCCCCCAACACTTTCAATAGCTGGATTCCATGCCTTTTTGCAACCTCAAGTCCCAATAATAGGGCTTCATACTCTGCAGTATTATTTGTGCATTGGAAAGCCAATAAGAAAGAATACTTAAAAGTTAAACCTGATGGGGATACAAAAAGAACCCCTACTCCAGATCCTTCTTTGGAACAAGCTCCATCAAAATACATCAGCCATAAACCATACTGTTGTGATTCCAATTCAACCACAATGGGGTCAGTATTCTTCAACTGGGGTAAAATTGGTTGTAATCTGAAATTATCAAGATCCACATCAATCATACAATTGAGCATATTAGGATCTACACTCTCAATTACCCTAGGAGCATGTGGTTCTCTATACAACTTGACCTAATTCCCATTTATTGGAATGGTTGCATAAGATAAATCCAATTGGACATTTCCTCCTACTGTTGCTGCCCACTGTCTAGAAAACAACATACCATAATGGGGTTTAGTGTCAGTAACAATAACATCCATTTTATAAGTTGCCTCAGGGAATGCTACTATTTTTACTTCAACATCTCTCATTGTACCTATCACAGGTACTTTCCTATTATCCATAGCATAACACTTTCCATATACAGTGGTCACTGATAGTCCTAATTCTTTCATGACACCATAGGGCATAACATTAGCAGCAGCTCCTAAATCTATCATGTAGTTTTTTATCAACTAGTTGTTTACTAACAAAGTAACATAGAAAGGATCTACTTGTGAAGGCTCTTGAGTGATAGTGGTTCCAACATAAACCTTTGGGGTTTGGAACTCTTGATCCTTTCCAATTTTAGTTGAACTAGTGGGTAAGACTGTGTCACTGTTAGATATATTAGAAAACAAAGACAAAGTTGCATCCCTATGCTCTTTTATTTTTTAGTAATTCTACTAATGGGACAACAACCTTCATTTGTGTAAGAGCTTGAGCCATGTCAAATGTGGAACTACTACTTAAATCAGTATTAGCCCTAACTCTTTCTGCCTTGAATTGACTTGCCCCTTTTGCTGTGGCAGCTCCTTGTATATCACTGGTGTTTTTATCATCTGTACTCTTGGGTACATCTTTAACCTGTTCCTTCTTTCCTTGACCAATTTTAGGGACAATAGTAGCACTACTTGTTGCCTCCTTTTGGGTAATCTCTTTTATGAACATGGAACCAGGTTCACCCTGATCAGTGTCCTTCTTGGTGCTCCTTAAGTTATAATTGTGTTTTGCTTTAGCAATAGCAGCTTTGGTGAGACTTTTAACTTCTTCCTCACTAGGCCTTCTAAGATGAACTTCTTCATCCTCAATTGTTACCACATTCAAGGTAGGATGCTAGTCCAGTGTTAGTTGTCCTTGAACAAACCTTTCATTATCCAACACATCACTGTATTCACTTTGTATAGATTCCTCATCACTTTCTATAATAGTCTCAAACATATTAATGTCAGGCTCAGCTGCTTGTCTCATGGATTCTTCAAGAGCTTGAGCTACTGCACACTGATGAGAAGAATGTGGCCCATCACAAGTAATACACCAAGGAGTATTTTCTATATTATGGACATTTTTTCCTTTTAAGGGATCTGGAGTGTCTTGATTTTGAGCAATTTTAGGCTTCTCATTCTGGGGTTTGCCATCTTTCCAGTTGGTATTATAAGGCATATCATGTAGTCTAGGGGGCCTATCTTGCCAGTTATGATAAGGCTTATCATTTTTGTTTACCTTGGTAGTCAGATCCTTCATAGCAATGACTGACTTCTCTATCTTGTCTTCCTCCTTAGCAACTTTGCTAGGTTGTTGTTTTGTTTCTTGCCATAACCTACCATCTGTTCTTCTTCCTAACTTCCCAGATGCTTTCCTGTTGCTTTCCACATTAATGGCAATCCTAAAAGCATCCCTCAGGTTATGTGGATTTTTATCCCTCAAGATATAGGCCATCTTAGAATCAAATGCATTAGAGTAGGTGTTCAAACACATGTTATCATCTAACCTCATCACCTAATATAGTCTATGCATGGCCTTTTGAAACCTAGCATTAAAATCGGTGACCATTTCATTATCAAACTTTATGATGTTGTTAAATTCATTGAGCATGAAGCTCACATTTGTTTTATTACCATATTTTTCTTGAAAACAATTCTTAAAGTCCTCCCATGACCCAATGCTATTAATTGGAAGACTTCTATACCAATCTCTTGGATCATCAACTAGGGATTGAACAAATAGTTTCATTATAACATCTTCATCCACTATCTCATAGTCATTTATTAGGTCACCAAAAGATTTCAAATGTTCCTCAGCACTAATTGCATTATTTCCAGCAAACTTATGGAGTCTGTCCCTTAACTCTATAGGTCCCGGGGACAACTGAGAGGGGGGGGTGAATCAGTTGTCTAATAAATTCAAACCAAAATCTTATTAACCAACTTAATGCTTAGTACCAGTAAGACAGTTAAGTATGCCGGTAAATAGTGTTAATAGAAAATTGCTATATCGGTAAGAATTAATGCATGAAACATAAACATAAAGTCATCCACAATACATGACACAAATATTTATACATGGAAACCCTGTAAGGGGAAAAACCACAGTGGGAAACCTTACCCACAATCAGATGATACTACTGTAGATAGTAAGTGTACAAAGAGCGGTCTGCACATGCAAAAAGGCCAACAACCTAGAGCTCACTACTCAATCACAGATGGGAGTCACACTGACTATAGTTGGATGGTTAAATCCAATGAGAATGTACTGCACAAAATAGCATCTTCATATGCTGGATTCAGTACTGGTGTAATGCTGATATGCTTCTACAAAAACCTAGCTTCACCTTCAAATGATGTCTTCGTGTATATCTATGCTTGATCTTGCATATATCCTTCCTTAAATATTTTTCGCATTCCCCACTTGATCTTACAAATAAGATCTTACATTTATACCATACCCTAAGACCAATTTCAGTAGGTCAGCTCTACAAGATATTACAATAAAAACATTTTACAAATAATACAATATCCAATGCAATAACTGATTGAACATGTCGGCTTAATGTATTTACAACAATAATAAATCATCTCCATAGTGTGCCATGCTGATCTAGAAAAGATAAACCTGCCTGTGTAACCCTAGATAACCTGGACCTATTTGCCGATAAAAGCAAATATGTAAATAAGAATATGCCAATGATTATTACTTCAAAGAAAAGTGTCCACATGATGTCTTTGATATTACCAAGTGTCTTCCATGTCAATGCAGGTACCGGTGAATATTATATCCTACCAGTTAACAATATACTGGTGACTGTTTTGAACAGTTTACTGATTGCTGGTGAATGTTGTTGGATCTCCAAAGTAGGTGTATTTAGCAGGCGTTGACATCAATGACAAAACCATACCAAAATACCAACAATCTCCCCCTTTGGCATTGATGGCAACACAAGATGGAAAAACCATCAAAGTGCCAAAACAGAAATGCCAAGTACAAAAATCAACAATCTCCATTTCTCCCCCTAAGAGTAACATGTGTTTATTCAAAGATTTATTTTCAATACCAATCTCTCCTCAAAAAGATAATGCATTTTTCAATATATCTTTCCTTAATGTTTTTCCATATATCTCTCCCCCTTTGACATCAAATGCCAAAGTCACAAAAAGTCAAGTTTATACAAAATACCAACCAATTCAATATGCCAACTACTCCCCCTAAGAAGTAGCTTCCTCATCAAATACCAGAATAAAAGATTTATCCATTTAATTCTGTCGATTGATGACAATCATCAAACATCTAAGTCTCTACCGATGGAGGTAAGACTTTGAGCTGATCTATGAGATACTCAAAAGTTTCCTTAGGCAAAGGTTTTGTAAAAATATCTGCAAGTTGTTCTTTAGTATTCACATAAACCAGTTTTATTTCCTTTTCTTCAACTTTTTCCCTTAGAAAATTTAGTTAGATAGAAACATGTTTTGTTTTAGAATGTAATACTGGATTCTTAGATATATCAATTGTTGCAGTGTTATCACAATATATAGTAATAGGTTCCTTGCATTTTACCTTTATGTCTTTCAACATCTGCTTAAGCCAAAGTACCTGTGTACAGTTTGTTGCTGCTGCAACATATTCTGATTCTACTGTTGATAAAGATGTACAACTTTGTTTCTTACTTAACCAAGAAACTAATCTCTTTCCAAGAAAGAATGCTCCTCTAGTGGTGCTTTTTCTAGCATCCACATCTCCTGCCCAATTTGCATCTGTGTATGCATATAGATCAAAATTTTCATCTTTAGGATACCATAATCAAAGATTTGTTGTGCCTTGTAAGTACTAGAAAATCCTTTTTACTGTTGATTCATGATTTTCCTTAGGATTACTCTGAAATCTAGAAACTATACATACTATATTCATAATATCAGGTCTGGTTTGTGTCAAATACAGTAAACCTCCTATCATAGATTTGTATCTAGTTGGATTGACAAGTGTAGATTCATCCCTTTGAGATAATTTGTCATTTGTAGTCATAGGTGTGCTTACCAGTTTACAGTTTTCCATCCCAAATTTCTTAAGTAGTTCTTTCAAGTACTTAGATTGACTCAAAAATATGCCTTTATCAGTCTGTAAAATCTACAATCCTAAAAAGAATTTTATTTCTCCAATCATAGACATTTCAAATTCATGCTGCATTTTAAGAGAAAATTCTTTGCATAATCCAACTTCTCCTCCAAAGATTATATCATCAACAAATACTTCCATAATCAAGATGTCATCATTAGTTACTTTGTAATATAAATTGCTATCTGCATTTCCTTTAGTAAAACCAATTTTTAAAAGATACTTATCCAATCTTGCATACCAGGCTCTTGGAGCTTGTTTTAGTCCATACAGAGCTTTTCTTAATCTGCAAACCATATCATTGTCATCTGTCAAAGAAAATCCATCAGGTTGTTCAATATAAACTTCCTCTTCAAGATCTCCATTCAAAAATGCACATTTAATATCCATTTGATAAACTTTGTAATCCTTGTGAGCTGCAAAGGCCAAGAATAATCTAACTGCCTCAATTCTAGCTACCAGTGCAAAGGTTTCATTGTAATCAACTCCTTCTTTCTGAGAATATCCCTTACACACTAGTCTTACTTATTCCTGACAACCTTACCATCTTCATTGAGTTTGTTTCTAAATACCCATTTGGTTCTAATTACATTTTTATTTTTAGGTCGGGGAACTAATGTCCAAGTATTATTTTTCTCAATTTGTCCTAATTCTTCTTCCATAGCTTTAATCCAAAATTTATCTTCACATGCCTCATTGATAGATAATGGTTCAATTTGAGAAATAAGACATACCTCTTCATTTGGCAATCTTCCTCTTGTCATGACTCCTTTAAATTTGCTTCCAATTATCTGATCTTCAGAATGATTCAGTCTTACATACCGGGGTGTCTTAGTCTATTGTTGTTCTTCAATTACTATGGAATCCTCTGATGATACTAGAGTAACTGTATCATCATTCTATACCAGTGGATTTACTGTTGGTTCATTTGTCATAATTTATGTTACCGGTTCAGAGTCTATATACCTTGAAGTTCCTCTGAATTGTTCATCAATCTTTACATTTGTACTCTCAACAATTTTTTGTAATCTTTTATTGAAACATCTATAAGCTTTAGTCTTAGATGAATAACCAATAAATATTCCTTCATTACTTCTAGGATCAAACTTGCCAATATACTCATCTCTTCTAATATAAACATTTACTTCCAAAAATTCTAAAATACTTAAGAGTAGGAGTATTACCAAACCATAGTTCATGAGGGGTCTTACCGGTTTCACCTTTGATGTGAACTTTGTTGAATGTATAGACAGTAGTGCTTACTGCCTCTCTCCAGTACACATGTGGTAGATTTGCTTCTGATAACATACTTCTTGCTGCATCCAAAATAGTTCTATTTTTCCTTTCAACAACTCCATTCTGTTGTGGTGTCCGAGGTGCTGATAACTGTCTTTTGATTCCAATTCAACTTTCTCTAGTTCCATTTGGAGATCCTCTTTTTCTTTCCTCATTCTTTCCATCTCTCTCTCATGTGTTGATAGCCTATGAGAAATCTCTTCAATTTTTTTAGATCCAGTTCCATCATCCACCCATTTCTGCTTTCCTTTATCAACATTATTCCTAGGAGGTTGTGAATCACTGAGCATTTCCTTGTTTGGTTGGACTATTGACCTATATGCTGGCTTAGCCTTGGGGATCAGAATTTCTTTGATCATAGGGCCTTCCTCATCACTCTTTTCTTTTTCTTTGGCCAATACTTCAAGATCAGCTATATGTCTAAGAAGCCTATCTCTCTCCATGAATTTTTCTTTAACCTCCTTCTCCTTATTTGCTTCTTTTTGGGCTCTTAAGGAGATTAAGTGATGAACTCTCCTATTCAAATTTTCTATTTCTTGTGACACTTCATCTTCATTAGGAAAATTCTCCTCAGAGTCAGATAAATTGACTTGATCTATATCAATCAAGTTGATGTTTCCATCAATTGTCCTAGGAATAGAATGTCTAATTTCATCTGAACTAGTCCTATCTCTCACAGACACACTAACATGAGATATATCTTGATTTACAACATGAGCATTATCTATATTTCCAAACAATCTAGAATGGAAACCTAATATATCATGTTCAAATTCTCTAGAAGAAGAATTAGACTTTGCATAAACAGGTCGATCAGGTATCTTACTGGTATTGTTATTCTTTTGCACCCAAGCAGCATTTGATGGTTCGTGAAGCACTGATCTCTTCTGACCTCTTTGTGACTGTTCTGGCAAACCTTCTTGCAAAGTTTCATGAGGGTGCTTCTTCATGAATGATCTAGTGTTTTTTCCTCCTTGCATTATGCTTGTCTTCCTTTCTTTTTGTACTTCACAAGGACTAGTTCCAAGATAACAGAGTTGCCACCCACAAGACTATGGGAATTATGAAAACAAGCTTTGAAAAATGTCAGAAATCCTCAGACCAAAATCATCTATCAAAAGAAAATAGAGGGAGCTTCTAGATAGGGACCTCCAAGCACCACTGCTATATTCACTTACGCACTGATCTAATCCATAAACACACAATGATTTTCCTTATAAATTTAGAAACAAATTTGCGTCTGGATCCTTATTGTGACTCTCCCTAGTAGAGTCGCCACTTTTGTTGTTCTCAAAATCCGATTCACTTTAACATCCTTATAGTGACATAATAACTCTATGTACAGAAGAGATATTGAAGAGAAAGAAACTTCCACGACAACATATGACAAGGTTTGATTAACCTTCTACACTTTGGACTTAGTCAAAGTCTAGGCAGGTATACCTTTGTGAATTAAATTCACACTTTCAAAAGATAAATCCACAACAAACCAGTCCAAAAACCAGTGGATCTAATCACCTTAAAACTAACTGAAACAAAAGAATGAAAATTACACTCATGTTCAGTATTGACCTACAAAATATGTAATAGACAACCTTGATCTATACCAGTGCCTTATCCAAGGTCACAGAGTCATCTAAGTTCAAACAATACTCCCACAATCAAATATCTCTACATATTCCATTAGTTTGGCTTCTGTAGATCTCTATATATGCCTGACACACATAAGAATTTATTCATACCAAATTAAACTACGCTCATCAAGATTCAAAATATCTCACAAGGAATTTACTGGTAGAGGTGATTCCTATATATTTAATTCCCCTCTTGAAGAGAAAAGCTAAGAAACATATCTACTGAAAGTTGCCTTACAACCCCTATTCAAACGAAATAACCCTGGATTATTTAGAATGAAATAGTAAACACTTGCAAACACATTTGAAGACAACACAAAGTTTTAACTCAAAACCAATGGTCTGTATATTGATAATTTCTTCAAAAAAGTATTACAAGAAACCTTCAAATATTCTCCATTAAAACTTGGAAAAGCTTACATAAATTTCTGCAGTGTTTTCTTACAATTCTTTTGCGATCCTCTTTCTACTAGTCCTGGTATCCATTTATAACAATATGGATGCATACAAAGCTTCAGACTTTCCTAGGAGAGTTTGTTACAATCATTACTTCTCAAGAAGAAGTTACAAAGTCTTTTACAAATGCGGTTACAAGTCCTTTTCAACCTTCGCGGCTTCTTCTACTTGTTGTCCAGTTGCAACCTCTTCTAACTACTCTACATCTTGTATGGCATATTTTCTTGTCCACTCATTGTATACATCATCAGCTGGCCATGCAAAATTAATCACTTTTTCTTTTGCCTTGGCTAACCTTTTCCAAGAATTCCTCATTTTGTTAACCTCTGAATTGAGAACACTCTATCTCCTCAATAATTATGATAAAAAAGGAAGCATCTTCTAAGTTAATGATTCCTTTTATTCTAACTGACAATTTGGCTTCTAATTCCTTAAGCCATACTTGTTTGTCCTTCAATTGAACTAGGCTAGAAAAACCCCCTGGAAGTAATTCAAATACTTGATCAGTGTACTCTTTCTTGTACAAATTGATCTTCCTATTTGCATTATCTATTCCTTTTGCTAATTTTACTAGGTCCTTTGTGGTATCACAAGTGGATTTGATAATAGGATCAGCCCCTGCTTCATCATAGGATACACAAATAAGCTCCAAATCCTGCTCTCTAGGCTTCCACTTGTCAAAAATAGGCATTAAAATGGCCTTATCTCCCTTAAGTTCATTCCACATATCTAGAATCTTGCTCATGTTGTTATACAATAATGAGGCCCCCATGGTGTCGACAAAACTTGAAATTGTAGCCCTTACTCTTTCTTCATATTTCTTTGCATACAAGGCTTGAGCATGTTTTAAATCCTCCAACTCATGAGGAGTGATCTCAACCAATTGAGAGCCAGAAGGTGTTGGAGATGGTGGGAACTCAATAATGGAGCTGGTAGGTGGAGGTCTTACAAGAGAAGAGGAGATCATCAGTGTTGAAGACTCACCTTGATGGTACTGTCTTGTCAACTGGCTTTGTAGCTTGGCAATGATGTTGTCTCTACCCCTTACCTCTTCCTTGGCACTATTATAGGCTTTTAAAACGGTTTCTAGCTTAACCTAGAGATATGCCTTTTCCTTAGACTCCCTTTCTGATACTGCAACACTAAACTTTGTAGTCTCTAGCATAGTGCTAGCAGCAACCACTACCCCAGTGCTCTGGACTCTTTTTACTATCATTCCACCAAGGTAACTTGACCCTGGGGTGTTCTTATTTCTCTTTTTTTCATCTCTTTTAAGAGACCACATGACCAGTGCAACATTGTCTTTGCTGAAAGTGACTCCCTCCATAGGTTTGGTCTCTTTTCTTACTGCCTCTAATACCAAGGCATCTGCTATGTCCCACTCGGGGAGAATGAGTACCCCAGCCTATGCCACCATGTCTCTTCCTTGCTCAGGAGTGATGTTCTTAAACTCATCAATCATTTCTTTCTTTATTTCATCCTCAACCATAGCTGGATCTTTGTGAGGTTGCTCACCTTTTCTCTTTTCACACCTTGCATTGTATTTGTCAATGTTCTACTTCCACACAAATTGCATGAATGCTCCTGATGTGACAAAGTTATTGTAAGCCAAGAAATCTTCACTGGCCTACTTAATCTCAGGATCCCACTCCTAGCCTTTGAACTCATTAGCAGTGATGTTCATTTCAACAGTAAGGGGCTCTTTTGGCATTCCCTCTTCTACTTCATCATATGTGTATGCTATTTCTCCCAAACTACCTAGATGTAACAGTTGCTCAGCTGCTGCCTGTTCATCTCCTATATGTATAAGGGATTGAGATGGAGAGTACGAAGCTTCATCAGATTGTATTTCTTTTCCCACTCTTTGTTTCTTTGGGCTATCTTGAATGTCAATGACATCCTGTATCTTCCTCTTCCCCTTTGAAGTAGAGGGCTCCCCTTTTGTAGGCATCAACACACTATAATTGGACTTCTTATGCAACATGTAGTCACCAGGAAAAATTGCTCTAGTGGATGCAGACCTACTTAGAACCAGTCTTACTTTCTCAGGGTTGTTTTTAATTACAACTTCCCTCTTTTATTTTAATGTTTGCATCACATCCTCAAAGCAAAGAATCAAGAACTTTATCTTCTCCTCAAAAGGGTGAAAGCTAGACAAAGGGTCATAGCTAGTATCAAACTGGTGTACAAAGTCTAAGGACTTTTTATAAGCCACCCACTTTTCCTTCCTCAACTCTTGCTCATCTAAATCAAACTCATTCCTAATGAGGTCTTCGGGAAACTGGAATTGATGGGGTCTACCTCTGCATATTGCCCTCTTTCTAAACATGCCATTGAAGAAATGTTTAGGATTGACACACCTGGATACTGCAGTTGACCAATGTTATGGTTGAAGTAAATCTTCAAAACACTTCCAGCCTCCTTTAATTATCACAAATTGATGTGCTATGGTAACTGTAGGGAAAATGGTCCCTTTACCTCTGGCTGTTAACTCTACCTCCTGCACACCACCAATCTACCTAAGGATCTCTACAATTCCCACTTTAAGAGGAACCAGATAGGGTAACAAAAATGGAGTACCTTTGAAACCATATACTATGAAAACTGTGGAGACAGGGTATAAGTAAATATCACCCCAATTGTGGACAATTTTTATATTCTCTGCAAACTCTTTTGGCCTAATGAATTCCAAAAGAACCTTGGGGATTCTTGGATTCTCTGAATAGAGGAGAGTCCTAATCTTAGATGCAAAACACTTATCAAACTTTAAGAAGCTTGCATCTTCTCTGTCCCATGACAACACTGTACTCCATCTTTCTCTTTTACAAGATCCATTCTACTTGCAAAATAATCACCACCCTTGAATAAAAATAAATGCATGAGGAGGGAATACCATCCAAAAGGCCTATCTACCTTCCCATTATTTATTCCTATTAATCCTTAATGGATAGCATCAGTGATAAAGGAAGCATAATCAAAGGACACTGCCAAAGAAGAATTCAAAATTTATGCAACCATCAGCATGTAATGGGTTGGCATATTTTCTTCAGCATCTTCTCCTAGAATTTGGCAGAGTGACCAATATAATCCTTTGGCTCTAAGGGTAAACAAATTTAAAGAGAAAGACTCCTCAATGTTAGGTCCTACAACTATTAGCCCACCTATCTGCACAAAGAATTCTTTGAGAGGCCCATTTCTAAGGTGGTTTCTCTGCGCACTATAAACCTGAGCTAGTGATTTAAAGTTAATAGGCTCTAGAAAATTGCTAAATTCACTAAGCCCAAAAGCATTTTTGATGTCCACATTATTTATTTCAATGAGGGTTTTCCCACTTATATCTTTAAGAATCCTTGTAATTGGGTCATAGTTGTGTGCAATCTGAGTTAGGAGATCCACATCCATGAATACTCCAGGGACCACTAATTTGCCAACATCCAACTCCCAGATACTATTCTGTGGGGTTGAGGAGTTTCTAATGCCAAATCCAACTTTAAACAATCCCAACCCAAACAATCCAATTTGAGGGTCTCTTAGCCAGTTACCCTTATCATATAATCCCTCCCCTATTTTTAGGCGAGGAGCTCTTGGCACAAGTTCTTTCAACTTTGCGGCCACATTAGTTGACAATGTCAACTGTTCAAGGAAGTCATCACAGATAGCCTTCTCCTGGTAGTTAACCTTTCCTAAGAATTCTCTCTTAGGTGCCATCTTAAAAACTATGCAAACAATTTAATTACTAACCCCAACTGTTCAGTGACAAATCAAGACCTCAATTAAAACACACTGTTAGGTAAATGTCAAACAAGAGTATAAGAGAACTTGTTTTTTGCTTGAAGAAATTAGTTCTGCAACTGAAGAAAATAGCTCTATAATTGAAGAAATTAGCTCTTTAACTATTCTTTAGAATGATACCTTCATTCAATTGATACGAGATCATATATGGTAGTTGGGCTCTTAACTGCGACATTGATACTGCATGCTTTAGTTGTCCCTTTAGAATAGAATTCATAGAAGAATTCAAAATTTTTGCTCCAATGGGTCATAACATGTCTGTGTATTTTCCTTTTTTCTCTTTCACCATTTCACAGAGCATAACATCTTAGCAATTTTGCTTAACTAAATCACGCTAGTCATCCGATCAAATCAAACTTGATCGGTCTTTACACTGACTTAACGCCTTTGCCTTGGCATTGGCCCCTACTTCCTTTTCGCCATTTCGTGGGTTTTTTCCCTTGAGCACTTTTCTTTCACGAAGCTATGCCAGGCATTAGATGAGACTCTAACCACCCGGCCTTTAACTCTTACCCGGACAGTCAGCCTTTTCACTAACTGTGCCTCATCCTGACGACTAACGATTTTTCGCTATTTCACATAGCTTAACCCGCTTTCAACTTTGGGCCATGAAACAACACGAAGTGTTGGATCAATCCTAAGATGACCATCCTTTAAGAGAGACCTTTATTCTTGCATCACTTACCTCGCTCTTCCACTGGTTACCAAATACCACATGGCACTCAGCCATTAGTCTTGGAAAACTCTTTGAGTTTAGTTCACAGTCAGCCAAGTGTTTTATTTCCCTTATAACTGCCGGTTACACTTTGGCGCCCTCAATCCCTTTTGAAACCATAGGTCAATCGACATGTCACCATCGAGCTTTATGCCAGGAAGAACCTTCTTTTCTCTTTTGCCATTTCACAGGCCTTAACGCTCAGTTAATTCGCAACCATGAAACAACACGAGCCCTTGGATCTTTTCGGAGTTGATCCCCTTTTACCTTCATGCTTTATCTATTCTTCGGGCCCCAAAAGCCTTTCGCTATTTCATAGGTTTTAAAGCTCAAGCATTTTATCTTTGTGAACTCACATGGACTGCTAGATTAGAGCTGACTTGCTTGATGCTTAACAACCTACTAAGGTTCGGCAAACATGGGCCCTCTAACTCAGCTCTATCCACCTAGTGTCTAGTCATTCCCGAACTGACATGTCAACCTTTTATTCGCTGAGAGAAAACACCGAATTCCACTTCATCCTTGCCACGTGGATCTGCCAAGTCACTTCACACCCCGCGACATGACTCATCCTCTTGGACCCACCTTTTAATCCTTAGATCTGACATGCTGACTACTTTGACTTTCTGCCACATGCCATTATCTTACTCACCATCTCAACCAACTGGACTGCTTGCCTAGAATGCCACGTCATTTTGTTGTTTCGCGGAAGCTATCTTTCGAGCATCTCTCCCTTGTGAAGTTGTGCTAGCCATTAGATCTTCAGGAACCTGCGCATCTGTTATGCTCTTTATAAACCTATTTTTCCTGGGCCAAAAACCTTTCGTTGTTTCGCAAGGCATAACATGTGAGCACCTATGAGCCATGAAACAATGCAAACCGTTGATTTCTTTTGAACTTGATCACCTTTTAGCCATGGAAAAGTCTTCACCACAAGGTCCCGCCAAACCTTTTCACCATTTTGTGAAAGGTAATTTGCTTGTTGGTTTTGGCTGTGAATCAACACCAGCCATTAGATCTTGAGCAAGATGGAATCTTGTTAAACCAGACCAAATGTGCACCATTGAACATGCTTTTCCTTTCGCTATTTTGCAAGTCTTAAAGCACTCGCAACTTCACCTAATGAAATCATGAAAGCTATAGATCCATCTGAGAACTGCATGACACTTACTGGGCCCAACAACATTAGAAGGAAAAAGACATAAGGCATAAATTTTTTACGATTATTTAACGACCACCTAGGTAAATGACAAGGGGGAACACTTCATGCGACCCCAAGACCCATTAATTAAGTGAATTAAAGTAACACAGGAATAGAAACCAGAGGGTTTTAATCAGACATTAGAGTGATTTAAAACCAAAAACCCTAAACCCTTAAAGACTTAACACAGATTTGAAGCAGTTAATAGTGTGCTTGACTCAAAATTTCAAAAAACCTAGCCATTTATGGGAAAAGAAAATCCATTTCTTAAACAGTGATAACAGAGTGCTAGTAGAAAAAGAAAGTGACAGAAGAATCAAATGCCTTAGAACTGATCAAGGAGGGGAATTCACTTCTGGTGAATTCAACAAATATTGTGAAGAGAATGGCATCAGGAGGCAACTGTCTTCCCCCTAGAGTCCACAACAGAATGGGTTAGCAGAGAGGAACAACTAGACTATGGTTGAAGTGGCTAGAACTATGTTTATCCAAGGAAAGGTTGCTCACACCTTTTGGAGAGAAGCGGTGAGTATTGTAGTCTACACAATGAACCAGTTACTCATCAAGAAAGGAAAGGATAAGACTCCTTATGAGTACTGGACTGGTAAGAAACTAGTGGTAAGTTACTTCAGAGTGTTTGGTACTAAATGTTATATCAAAAGGAGTGAACATCAGAGCAAGTTTGATGCTAAATGTGATGAGGGAATATTCCTAGGATATTACACCAAGAGAAAAGCTCTCAAATGTTTCAACAATAGGACTCAAAGAATTGTTGAAAGCATCAATGTTAGAGTTGATGAAACCTCTGAGAAGCTTGAGGAAACCAGCAGCAAGGAAGCAGTAAATGAACCAGTTGTAACCTTCTAGGAACTGGTTGCTAATCAACCAAGTACCAATAACAGTGTTCCTACACCGGTAAATGCTGATGCTAATAAAGATGAGGATGAAGAAGAAAAGCAGGAGGAATCAGTCAAGATCATTCCTCAATATGTCAAACTCAATCATGATCCAAAGCAGATCATAGGAGATAAATTTGTAGGAATTCTTATAAGAAGAAAGGTCAGGGAAAGCTCATGTATGATCTCAGAATTTGAGCCTAAATCATTCAAAGAGGTACATAAAGATGAAGATTGGATCTAGGCAATGGAGGAAGAACTTGACCAGATAGAGAAGAATGACACATGGTCCTTGGTACCCAGACAAGAGCATAAAAATGTTATTGGAACCAAATGGGTCTTCAGAAATAAGTTGAATGAGGATGGCACAGTGGTAAGGAACAAAGCTAGACTAGTATGTAAAGGATATGGCCAAGAAGAAAGAGAAGACTATGGAGAAACCTTTGCTCCAATAGAAAGATTGGAAGGAGTTCGTATGCTTCTTGCATGTGCAACTTTTAAAGGATTCAAGGTATACCAAATGGATGTAAAATCTGCATTTCTAAATGGAATACTTGAAGAAGAGGTGTATATAGAGCAACCAGATGGGTTTTCCCTATCTGAAGACAGTAACATGGTGTGTAGGCTACATAAAGCCTTATATGGACTGAAGAAGGCACCTAGAGCATGGTATGAACACTTGTACTCCCATCTTGTGAAGATTGGATTTGAAAGAACAACTGAAGATAGCAATATCTACTTGAAATCATATGGAGATCAGATTCTGATCTGTGAAGTATTTGTTGATGACATCATCTTTGGAGGTGATGACAAGATGAGTCATGAATTTGCTGATGAGATGAAAAAGGAGTTTGAAATGTCACTCATAGGGGAGATTAAGTTCTTCATTGGACTGTAGATTCAACAAATGAAAGATGGAATCTTTATTACTTAGTCCAAGTATGTCAAAGAGGTATTGAAGACCTTTGGCATGGAAGACAATAAACCGGTTGGTACATCGATGGTGACTGGTTGTAAACTATCAAAAGAGGATGACTCAGTATTGGTAAATGAGAAGGAATACCGATCAATGATTGGTAAGTTGCATTATGTAGTGCATAGCAGATCGGACATTGCACATGTAGTGGGTATTACCGCTCAGTTTCAGAAAAGCCCAAGAGAATCCCACTTGGTAGCAGTCAAGCAGATTCTTAGATATCTGAAGGGAACTATTGACTATGGGTTATGGTATATTGAAGTTTTGCAACATGCAAGAGAACTGGTATAATACCGAGAACTGATATATGTGAGAACCGGTATAACATTGTGAACTGGTATATGTGGAAAGGTGAAGTGGTATGTTTGTTTGAGGTAAACTGATATGTTGGTATGAGAACTAGTATATGAAGGTTTTGCATAACTACCGGTTGGTAGTCTCAACTTCAGGGTTTCCGATTGAAGTGTTCTAAGCTTGTGTGATGAGTTAGCATTATAATGAAGATTAGATTGTGTTGCCATGTTAGCTTGAGCACATGAAGGATCTTGCATGGAGGAGATCAATCCTATCCACCTCGGGAATGTACGAAGTCCCTATAAATGGTGGAGAACGCGTGATGGGTAATCGCCTCCATGAAGAGGTGAAGAATGAACGATGGAGAATGTATTGAGATCTATTAAGACCCTTATAGTCAAATACAATGTGATTAATGGTTAGGATTGAACCGACTGTATTGGTAAACCTAAATGTTTAGGGTTTAGGGTTTATGCTGCTGACCTATCTATTTTCTATAAGGTCGATGTTGTGTTGCATGTTGAGGTTGTTGGCAAATTTTGTGTGTGTATCTAAGTGCAGAGATATGTGATTCTTGCTAGACGAGATAAGAGGATTGATGCCTGCATAGTGTGTGTGCAGAAGGAAGGAACTAAAGTGGATCTGCATTGGCATTGAGTGTTGTTACCAGATCATTATATTACCTATTGATCTCTAACCACTTCAATAGTTGGAAAATCCCTTAACCGGGTAGCTTTAACCAGCTTGTTGTAAATCCTTTAACAGGGTGACTCAAAGCCATTGAGTTCATGAAATCCTCTAACAAGGTAACCTCTAACAGGGTTTAACTCTTAACTAGGTATTTAGCCATCCCTTAACCGGGTGATCCCTAGCAGGATCAGTTCCTAATAGAACCTATTGTAACAGTCTTTAACCAGACTAGGCTCCTAATAGAGTGGACTTCTAAAGAGTTCATAAACAACTTGTGGGTATTCATCCCCATCATGGGTTTCCACGTGAAAAATCTGTGTGTCATGTGTGGTGTTTTTCATGTGATGGTTTAAGTGATTTGTGTCTGAAGGTAAATCATGTTGATCTAGCTATTTATATATTTCTGATGATAGATTACCTGTTCATGTACTAGGGTGAAATGGAAGTGAAGTATTAGATTGTATGAAAAGATAAGTGTCAACCAGTTTATGCTTGTCTCAGTTACTCTTAGTTTTGCTGGTTGTACTCTGATTAAGACCGGTGTTACTATTTATTTTCCAAAGTGCAGTGTCTGTAGATAAACTAGTTTTAGGTAAGTGTTTTTTGATTGTACTGATTCACCCCCCCTCTCTATACTGGTTTGGTACTCACCATTCATCATTGAGTTATCATGAAGAACCCACAAGTCATGGGAAGATGACAAAAGATTGTTCCTTGAGGAAGATAAGCTGGCAAGCAATTGAACTTATCCTGCAAGAAGATCTGATCTTCATACCCGTTCCCTGAAGGAAATAGCTGAGCCGTTGACGACGTGTGATAAAGGAACCCATAAAAGCATGGTGCAAACCTCCAGATATAGAAAATACACATTGGAATGCAAGGGATTGGTGGTGTTGATCACATGCAAATCATCTCTCTGGAAAAGCAAAACAAATAAATCCAATACAAATCATGTTGGTGAAGGAATTACCTAACACGACACTGTGTTGAATGTAGTTTTTGGCGGAAACCCTAGATGATAAATATGTGAGCTCAAGACAGAAATTAGTTGATGCTTGATGGGAAGAATGAGAGAGAAGAGAGATTGAGCAAGGAGAAATATCATCTTCCTTAGATTTTATTCTAAGAAAGTTGCATAGTGAGTTAGCAGGCGAACTGATGAGAGGGTCTAACCGGTTGAGATAAAGTAACCGGTAAATAGTTGTAGGTCCAATAGTTAAGCTAACTAGTGAGTTGTGATTGGTCAAGAAGGCATTCGAGAGTGACATAGTGTGGTGTGAGGCTGAGGGAGAAAGAACAGAGGCTAGGAGTAACCAGTGAGTGATCAGAGAGAGTAAGTTGATCATCAATAGTGTGAGAACTAGTGAAGAAGAGGAGGTTGTTAACAGACATAAATCCATTGTTTAGGTTTTGCAGAACTCATTTGCAACCAGGTGTTATAACTATATCTAAATTGAATTTCATTATACAACACCGAGTTGGAGCTCGGTTTGGGGGTTGGTGTTCCTTGGGTTGGTGCCCTAAATTAGTAGGGGTTGGTGCCCTAAATCATTGTAATCCACTTTTTTACTTGTGAGGTTGGATTAGAGTAGTAGACTCTAGTAGCATTTCTCATCGAGGTTTCTCCCATATTGGGTTTTCCTCATACATCTGGTGTTGTGGGTTGTATTTGTGTGTTTGCCTCTTTTAATATCTACATTTATCTTACCAGTTTGATTGCTTAGTGCTTAGGGTAATAACTGGTATTCCAAGGTTGTTTAAAAAGAAAAGAATTTAGGAACCACTAATTCAAACCCCTCTCAGTGGTACATTGTGTTCAACAATGACCACAATACTTTAAAACTAAGACTAAGAACTAATATCCCAAATTTCAAATATCTTTATTCATTCCATGGCATTTCATTCTTCAATTAATTTTTAAAAATAGCAAATTATAATAAAACAATTATACTATCATGAAATGATCATTTAGAATTCAAGATGTAATTTAGAAAATGAAGGTAAAATATTCTCTTACTTGCATATATATATATATCAAAAATCTAGTTTAAAATAAACGTACAAATCAATAAACTTAATTACATAACCCTAATTATTAACCTGGACAAAAAAAATTATACTAGACAATGTGTTGGTGTAAATAAATATTCATTTTGGATATTATTACACTTTACTTAAGTTAACTTAGGATAATGCATCTCTACGTAGTTTGGATTTGAGACACTTAGGGAAGTGTGCACATAGGGATAGAGCTTGTAGGAGAAATTTCACCTTTTGAGGTCTTATTTTGCTGTTACACTCCACATTCGGTGGGTCATCCACCTCTTGTAGAATATTATATTATTTCTCCTACCCACCCCTAGTATTTATTACCTACCCTTGTTTCTCATTGAGCCACATGTCATAATTGTGTGCTCATACATCCATTTGGCCTTGCCTATATAAGCAGGCCTATATTCATTGTATTGGTTAATCCAGTTGATCATTTTGCATATTGATAAGAATACATTTTGTTCTTGTCATTCTATTGTCTCTTTTATGCTTTTCATTGTGCCCTTGATCTTGGCAAAATCCTACATGGTATCAGAGCTATTAGAGTGCCATTGGTTTGCCAATTGAGAGAATTTTGGGGTTTCCATTTTGGAGCTTTCTATTGCAGGTTATTATTGGAGCTTGTTGGGTCAGATCTAAGGTCACTATTGGATTGAGGAGGTTTGAGCAATTAAGAATTGCTTTTTATTTTGTCCAATTCCGACATCCGAGGCCAAATCTAGAGCCATTTGAAGGTGGAGGGTGGTGACTTGTCTCGGCAGAGATCTGCAATTTTGGAGCATTTTTGGTCAAATCCATCATCGCCATTGCGCTTAGAAGGCCCAAAAACCCCAAGATCGATTGTCAATTCGTCGAAATCAGCCTCTATCACCCCAAGTTGAAAAAATCTCCCCTCCCAGCCTGCCGTACGAACTTGCAGGTACAGGTCTGAAAATTATTTTTTAATTTTTTCCTTTTTTTTTTAATTTTTGGAAATTAAAAATTAAAAAAAAATTAAATATTAAGGGGGGGGGGCATTTTTATTGTTTTGTTTTTTTTGGGCAAAATAATAATTTTTGGGGGGGGTTTTTGGCCCGCAGGCCACCTGCGTGTACTGCAGGGTACCTGCGGCCCGCAGGTGTATCTATGGGTACTACAAGCCACCTACGGCCTCGCAGGCACTACGGGTAACTGCAGGGTACCTGTGGCCCCGCAGTGTACCTACAGGTCACCGCAGGCTCTGTGGCCCCGCGGTGTAGCTGCAGGTGTCCGCAGGCACTGCGGGCCCCTCCCCACATGGGGGTGGTAAATTGTTTTTTTTAAATTCTTTTTAAGTTTTTTTTTAAAATAATTATAAAAGTTTTTTTTCTTTAATAAATTTTTATTAAAGTTTTTTTTTTATTTCATTTATTTTTCAAAAAATGGCTATCACTTTTTTCTTTATTTTTTAGTAAAGTTTTTTTTTGCATGGCATAATAATTGTTTTTATTTAGATTTTTAAAATCTTTTAAAAACACAAACATCATTTAATAAGTCAAATTGGGAACACTTTTTTGCTTGTCACTTCACACCTGTCTTGCAGTGCTTCCAACTGGCAGTCAAGGGGGGGTTGATTTGCTCCTTTATATCTCTTGGCCACATCCCAATCGGAGGCTTCTTTTTCTACAATATTCTACAGGGCTTCTTGGTGGCATCATCTTCATGTTTCCAGATTTGCACTATCATGTTGTATGCTCTTGCATGAGCAATGTTGTACTCGCACTATCATAAAGTGCCACACCTCTTTGTATCTTGTCAATGTTGACATATTTGATGTAATCCTCTTGTATACATAGATTAGGAATATCTTGTGAGACTTGGTGCATGGATCCAGTTGAGACTTATATTGTACACATTTGTGCATGGCTCCCATGAGACTTGGATTGTACCGGTATTTCTACTATTTCTGAGTATCTAGATGATGCTCACAGCAAGTTGTCTCCATGCCTGATCTTCATTTTTTTGCAGCGAGTGATTCATCGTCATCGACTTGGTACCTGGTTTTGTCACACTTTGACATTATTTATGCAGCATTGGCTCTCTTTCTTCCTTATGGGGAGGTATTTTGGTCATCATCATTGGACCATCATTGTAGGAGATTCAACATTGAGGGGGGGCTTCATGATCTCTTCTTCTCTCTTATGGGGGGGACATAGTTTGTTCTTCTCATTCATCATTGAGAGCATTGTGTGCTTTCATCATCTCTCTTTTGGGGGAGGGTTTTTTCCCATTGGGTTTTTCTCTCTTTCCCCGCTTTATGGGAGATTGCATTTGCATTTGTACATGGGTACCTAACATGGCCTCGTAGCCGAGACCCATCTTGCATTGCTTAGTTGCATTGTTGACTTGAGTCTTCATTCCCCTAAGTTGCACTTAAGGGGGGTTGTTGGTGTAAATAAATATTCATTTTGGATATTATTACACTTTACTTAAGTTAACTTAGGATAATGCATCTCTTCGTAGTATGGATTTGAGACACTTAAGGAAGTGTGCACATAGGGATAGAGCTTGTAGGAGAAATTCCACCTTTTGTGGTCTTATTTTTCTATTACACTCCACATTCAGTGGGTCATCCACCTCTTGTGGAATACTATATTATTTCTCCTACCTACCCCTAGTATTTCTTACCTACCCTTGTTTCTTAATGAGCCACATGTCATAATTGTGTGCTCATACATCCATTTGGCCTTGCCTATATAAGCAGGCCTATGTTCATTGTATTGGTTAATCCAGTTGATCATTTTGCATATTGATGAGAATACAGTTTTTTCTTGTCATTATATTGTCTCTTTTATGCTTTTCATTGTGCCCTTGATCTTGGCAAAATCCTACACAATGAAAAATATGTAAATATATATAATACAAACTGAACAACCCATTCCTAACTACGCACAACACTCTAAATTACTTAGAAGAAAATGATTTAAAGGAGGCAGTCGAAGCATGGAGAACATGAGGAGGAGGAGGAGGAGGCACACGTTGCTCACCATAGTGGGTGAAGTCTCCCACATGGTTGTGGGGAGAGCCACCCTACTTCATGGATATTGGCTCCCCTACAGTCGTGGGGTTGAGCCTCCCCATTACCTACAGTGACAGGCAACAAATCAAATGAAACTCCCTAACCATAGACTCTAGACCAGCATCTATCCAGAATTATAATGCCCACCAAAATACCCTAGATAAATAAAGCTTACTAACATGCAATATGAGACAATTTTTTTTTAAATATATACTAATGCAACATATACAACTAAATACTCTTATGCATTAACCATAACATAACATGAATGCATAAACATCTTAAACAAAGTCATATTCACAACAATATAACACACAAGTGAAATAACAATATATGTCACTAATGATTATTCCCCAGAGTATCTCAATGTCATTATTTACAACATAGCAATTAGTACCATAATCTAATGCATTCTAACTCAGCTAACATTTCTCTTTCATGCATATAAAAATACTTTCACTATCCTAACTATCATGAATACATCCATTAATAATGCAAATCCCATTACACCCCTAAGATTCATTAAAAGCACCAACCAAATATTCCTAAACCCTATTAATTATTCAACATCTAACATCGTTCATCCATTTTTTATGTTAATTACCACATTAATAAACCATTCCTAACCACCATAAACATTCACATATCACAATATACACTTACATATAACCAACTACATTGTTTCTACCAATATCCAAGATACAAAAAAATACATCTATATATTCTCTTACAATAACTATGATCATGACCTAATACATCACCTGCCATTACATATACATGAACCTTTACATCAAGGAGCAAATATCTCAATTAGAAATACAATTACATCATGAATTATACACATACATATTCCCTATTAATCATATACATCAATATGCTACTAGCATCCACCCATAGTTGAAGAGTTAATAATCCACATTCATGCACAAGAGCATCCAATGAATAAAATCCCAATGGAAGAAGGCATCAAACCACCTGACCATGTGGAACCATAAGGAACAACCGCCCATTCTAGGAGATGACACAAGATCCCACACACACTCTAGATCTAGGTTGACACCTAACAACCAAAGGATAACACTCCACACATCACACAACTAAAATAAGACTCAAGAATCATAAGACCTCTAAAGGCTTCTCAAAAAATCAAGACTCAAGGTGCTAGGACCTACATGTAGGCAAAGAGTGTCATCGCATGCAATCACAATGACAACCTAGGAACCCATCTCAACATCCATAATGTCCATACAAAGACATCTCAACCTTGAAGGAGTAAGGGAGATTAGCTTACTTGGATCACCAAGGCATTGGGGCCACCAAATCCATTCCTTATCTTTATTAAGATGAACTATACTACCCAACCCTCATAGAACTAATTAAATAAATTATCACTTGATTACAAGGTAAACTCTCAATGAGGTATTCTGGTGGTCCAGACCTTGAGCATCCTGGTTGTCTACTCCTCACAACCCCAGTCACTCACTTGGAATCCCACTCCCCCTAGCATGCACCTAGACCTTAGGTTGACAACACATACAAATTGTTACCTATTTTTGCTAAAATCTCAATATGCCTTAGAAGGAGAAACAAGTGCTAAGTATGAAAAGAATACATGTTTTTTTCTAACTTGTTTGCTTCATGTGCAGACACAGGGAAAATAACATTTTGTTCATTGAATTACAACATGTGGGTTAAAATGTGGCTCCCACGAGGGTTGAGCTCAACATGTTGTAGATTATAGAAATATTTATGCTCCATTATAAATGAAATGGCGTGGCTTATCAAACTTTCAAATGAATGCATTATTGCTAGGCATGAAATTGAAATAACTCTTGCCAAATCCTCCTTCCTGCATGATGAAATAGCGACAAATAAAGGCTTAGAAGGTTTCAAGACAAAGGCTTAGGTGTAGAACACAGGCAATAGCTGGAGATGCATAAAGCATTTATCCCACATTGGCCGCACAGAGGAAATTTATCGCATTTATATGCAAGACTGTATATATCCTTAGTGTCAAAGCTTAAGGGCTTTTGGCAAGTTGTAACTCAGCGTTGGTGAGCCCCCGCATGAGCGCATGTCTCAAAGCGGCCAAATTTTGCAGTAAAAGGGAAATTTAATAGGTGAGCAGGTTGCAAAGGATTTGATGGCCATTGCTATACCACTATGTGAAAGTGCTCGATTGTTAATCTCTGTGACTTAATGACTAGTGAGGTGGCATCTTGGTGGAAGTTGAGGTGGCACCCAGGTGGATCATGTGGAAAAATAGAGGCTGACATGTGGTGAAACCATGTCATAAGAGAGAGCTGCTTAGAGAGACTAAAGACCAAGTAGATTCAGGTAGATCAACAGTGATCAAGAAAGTTCCGATGATTGTCGCTATGTCGCGATAGAAAGAAGCTTGCCAGTTATCATAGCGACTTGGCGACAAAGCACATGCTGAAAAGGGAAATTTAAAGCTCAAGTAGATCGCTGAGATCCAATGACAGATCAAGGAAGATCGGATGGTGGAGTGACATTTCGGGGCTATCCATGACTGTCGATGTACCTATTGGCATTCTACACTCTTATGAGAATGATAGTGTTGTCATTGATGGCAACCTTCTGGAAACCATCTGGCAAACTTCTGGCATTCATCTGGTAAAGCCACCGAAAGGCACTGACATTGACATAGACATATACATACATTGACAGACACTTCACCAGTAGTGGCAATAATGCATACCGGCACCCCAGCCGACAGGGAATAAAATTTTGTTTATTGCATTTAATTATAATTATCTTTTGTAAAGTCGACAAGGCATATTGTAAAAGACTCATATATATGTACGAGATCTTATAGGTCATTTTTTAGAAGAAGTGAGAAGCGAAATATGTGTGAGGTATGGATAAGAGTTGTGAATTATGTGTAAGGTGATATAAGTGACAGCAAAGGTTAAACTGGTACTAAACCTGGCATAGTTGATGTTGATTTGAAGTAGTACATTGTATTGGATTTCATAATCCACTTTTATAGTCAGTGTGACTTTTATTGAGCACTGAGCTCTAGGCAGTTGGCCTTCCTGCATGTGTAGGCCCCTCATTATAAGTAATATTTATTCATTGGCCAGTGATTGAATATTGTGGGTCACAAATCCCATCGAGGTCTTTCCCACATCAAGTTTCCTTGTTAAACATCTTGTGTTATGGTGTGTTTTCTATGTTGTCTTTACTATTCTTGTTTACTACATTAATTCTTATTTACTGGTACATTGTTTTGGAATGCAAAGTTCTTAATAAGGTTAAATATTCTTCTAACCGGTTAGATACTAATTCACTCCCCCCTCTCAGTATCTTTGGGAATATCATTAATCCTAACAATTGGTATCAGAGCCCGGTCCTCTATTTTCAAAAGCCTAACAACTTGAGGAAGATTCTGATACTGGTATAGATGGAGAACCTAAGAAAACAATTAGAAGGAGATCTTGTAGACTATGATGCAAAAAAGTTAAAGAATATCAAACTTGAAGATGATCTATGGACTGCACAGGAATTCATTCAAGGACTTCAGGAGAATCTTACTATAGATAGATATAAAAGAAAATAACTTCATGAGAAGATGCAAAATAATAATGATGAAAAGGAAAGTATTGAAAATAGTATAATTCTACATCTAGGCATATACAAGAAAGTCTTAATTGAAGTTGTGGATGGCTTTCCTAATGAACTATATAGAAGGTTAGATGCAAAGAGTATTGTAGTAATGGAATTGGACAAGAAACTTAAGGTTGAAAAACTTGTAGCTATACATCTAGTTAACTCAAAGGAAGAGATTGATGACCTAATTTATGAAGCTAAAAGATCCATTTTCTCTAGTGGTCATGGGCAAGTGAGTTTAATGGCAGGTAGAGTAAATAAAATTCCTGAGGAAACGACTGATAAATGGGATATCTTTTTTGTTGAAAAAGAAAAATAAGAAGAATTGAACAAGCCAAAGAAAACATTCAAAGTTTATCAAAAGGATAAGGACAAAGGGAAAGGTAAAGTTGGTGAAATACCAAACATCAAAATAACTAACAACTTACCACCACCCTTGGATACTGCACCAGTACATTCTAATGATCCACCAGCTACTGACAGTATAGGTATAACGAATGATGACACCAATCCTAATTCTGAAATTCTATTCACCATGAATGTAGATACTCAGGAAGTGAACATTGTTGTGGATAAGGAAAATACAAAGGTCAAGGATAACATTGCTGACAGTGGAAACATTGCTGAGCACCCGACAGAGACTGTTGAGGTTGAGATCCAAATAGAGCAAATAGAGAAAACACTGCAAACTAAGCAACCATTGGATACTAGAATGGATACTGATGGTATAGATGCTAACACTGAGAAACCTACTAAGATAGAGATACTAACAGCTGAGCACACAGAGAAACTGACAGAGGCTGAGGTACATATTGAGATAGTGAAACCGGTAATCACTAAGAAACCCAAACCATTGCTAGTTGAAATGCAAACTCAAACTGATATACTAGAGGATAATACAAGCAAAATGGTTACAAATTTTGGAAGCACAGAGGTAATCAAGGTAGTTGGTCATACATCTGGTACTTCATTAAGTGAATTCAAGCCTACTAATGTGAAAGAAGTACTCCTGGACTCTATCAAGAAGATAATTTACTATAATTCATTGGCTTACAAAACAATTGATGACACAATACCAATACTTAATTTGATTGCACTGAAATGTAATATAGATCATGTAAAGGATTCTTTAGGTTAGTTGGACACATTGTCCAAATTCGTTACCGACAATGTAATAACAAATGATAAGGTGAATGAGGACACCTTCAAAGAGAAAATTGAAAAGGAAAAGGAAAAATTATTTGAGGATACAATAAAGAAGTACACAAAACACATAAATACACTTTTACCAACACTTAATACTATAATTTTGGAATATAAGGAGTTGTATAGAGAAACATGCAAGCCACATTTGTTGACAAAGGACATTGAAAAGGAAATAAGCAAAGTATAGAAGGAGATAGATGATATAGCTGATAACATAATGGGTTCATCTGAACATATATCAATTATTGAGCAAGAAATAGCAAGTTTTGAAGAAAAGTTGGAGAAATTTGAGAAAGAGAAGGCAAGGATTAAGGCTAATGCTAGAGAGCTTAAATATAAACTTGATCTCAAGCTAGACAACCTTATCTCTCTGAGAAATGAGATCTCTAAGGCATTACTTCAATTAGAAAGATCACTAGAAGATCATATGCATCATCTCACCGACATGATCCAACAAACTTAGGCAACCTTAAATGATAGCAATAGATTCATGCAAAGTTTAAATTTGGTTTTGGCAAATATATTTCAGATTGTAACCAACCAGTTACAAACTTTGAGGTGAAATTTTGAGAACCTTTGTCATTTATGTCAAAGTAGGAGTAGTGGACATAGAAAAATGTTTAATCAGAGGAATCATCTGCTCAGGGGGAGCACATATTTTTGGTAAACTTTTGGACTTCACTTTTCGGAAACAGTTTTTGGATTTTTCTCATGAGTGTTGCCATCAATGCCAAAGGGGGAGACTATTGGCATTCTACACTCTTATGAGAATGATAGTGTTGTCATTGACGGCAACCTTCTGGCAACCATTTGGAAACCTTCTGGCATTCATTTGGTAAAGACACCGGCAGGTACTGACACTGACATAGACATCTACATACATCGGTAGACACTTCACCGACAACGACAATAATGCATACTGGCACCCCAGCTGACAGGGAATAAACTTTTGTTTATTGCATTTAATTATAATTATCTTTTGTAAAGCTGACAAGGCATATTGTAAAAGACTCATATATATGTATGAGATCTTATAGGTCATTTTGTAGAAGAAGTGAGAAGCGAAATGTGTATGAGGTATGGATAAGAGTTTTGGATTATGTATAAGGTGATATAAGTGACAACAAAGGTTTTGGTTATAGAATGAGCTTAAACTAATACTAAACCTAGGAAAGTTGATGCTGATTTGAAGTAGTACATTATATTGGATTTCATAATCCAATTTTGTAGTCAGTGTGACTCTTATTGAGCAGTGAGCTCTAGGCAGTTGGCCTTCTTGCATGTGCAGGCCCCTCATTGTAAGTAATAATTATTCATTGGCTAGTGAGTGACTATTGTGGGTCACAAATCACACTGAGGTTTTTCCCACATCGAGTTTCCACATTAAACATCATGTGTTATGGTGTGTTTTCTATGTTGTTTTTACTGTTCCTATTTATTGCATTAATTCTTATTTATTGGTACACTATTTTGGAATGCAAAGTTCTTAATAAGGTTAAATATTTTGCTAACCAGTTAGATATTGATTCACCCCCCCCCTCTTAGTATCTTTGGGACTATCATTAATCCTAATAGTACCGTGGTTGTGAAGTGCCCGAAATGAATACCCTCGTGACAGGTGGTAGGTCAGGTGATGCCGAGGTGGACTCTAAGCAAATCACAAGATAACATGTGGTAAGACATGGCAGAACAGGTAGCATGTCATCAAAGTGAATGTTGAACAAACCTTGGTTGCGATAGATCTCTAAATAGTTTCACTAAATGCATCAGTTTAATTGAAATAATAGGTATCGATGAAACTGCATTTTTGATGAGACATGAAAATTGTTCGCCGAGGGAGGTAGTTTGGCCAAAAGACTGATGTCAAACAAACCAAAGTAAAATGGTGGGTCCGTTGGTGCTAAAAGGGCCGATAAGGCCATGCTCAGGTGGATCAGGTGGAAAACTAGAGATTGATATGTGGCACAGATGGATGAAGAGGTAAGGGTCGAGCAGATCAAGGAAGATCAATGGTGATCACAAAGATCTGATGGTTGTCGCTAAGGCGCAATGAAAAGTTGCACACCTAGTTATCCCTGTGACTTAGTGACTGATGATGTGGTGGTTTAGGTGGAGCCTAGATAGTGGCCATGGATAAGTTAGATTGTAACACGTGGCAAGGGTCTGCAAATGAGTGACTCAAAAGTGGGCCCGTTTTGAAGAAAAAGCAGAGTGGTTAAAAGCCAAACAAGTTCCTGAAGATCTAAGGGTTGTCGCTATACCACAATGAAAAGGTTCATAAAGGTTAATCCTTGTGACATAGCGACAAGCTGTCAGTAGTCCCGATGGTTTTTGTTATGTGCTAATGGTTAAATCAAATGGTCAGGTAACCGGTAGCGTCTAGGTGAACTTAGTGCAAAATGACATGAAGTTGTGTTCATTTTGGCCACTCTTTATTGTAGCTTTGGAAGAGTTTCTCTCTCAGTTAAGCCCCTTGCTTTTGAGGAAAAGCTTAGAATTGATGACAACTGATCCATCTTGGAGCCAAAAATTCAAATTTTGAATTTTGCAAGCTTTTGTATAAGTGATTGTTTTTCACTCTTTTGGGGGGGGGAGTTCTGGAGTTTGGAGATTGTGTAGAAAAAGATACTCATGCTCCTATAAACTCATTTCTTATGAGTTTTCAAGATTTGTAATGCAGATACCTCCTATTGATCAATAAAGAAGTCCATTTTCCTTCTCAGATTTGTGTTGTTCAAGCATTGTGTGTGAGTTCTTAGAGTGAATTTTTGTGATTTTTATAGAATCCATCTTTTCATCTTATTGCCTCAATGTTATGATCATATGCAACATGTTATAGTGAAGGTCAGTGAATGTGTTGTTACTTTTAATGTTTGAGGTTGTGAAAATATCAGTGTTTTCCTCCTGCAAACATATCAAAGTTTAAACCTTTCATATGAATCATTTTTTCAAGCATGCATATTTGAGTTGTGATATTACAAAGCTTCATTATCTGAGTATTTTGTGAGGTTTGTAAGCATTTGCAAGTCAATTTCAGTCATTGGTGGATCACATTTTTATCTATAGTTTTATTTTATGCATATCCTTCTACCTCTTTTCTAGTCAAGAAGTCATTAGTTTTTAGGTGATCAAATAGGAAGCCGGCCTATAATCCGGAGGTCTTCTCTCATAATAGGATACCCACAACTTGAGAGAAGTCCAATATGTCACTAGATTGCAGGAATTTCAAGCTTGCATTGGGTGCAAATCCATGTGACAACACAAACATAATATCATTTCATGCTGCTGAGAATTTGTTAGAATGATGTGTTATCATTGATATCAACATATTCTTCTATGTATTCTAGTGTTGCAGTCAGATTAAATGAGTTGGTTTGGTCAATGTGTTGTAGATGAGCTGATATGGTTTAATGAGTTTAAAGATACTTATCTCTAGTTGATTCAACATTATTTTTGGTGGCGTGCATGATGTTCTGATTGTTAGGTCTCAGAGACAACTGAGAGGGGGGGGTGAATCAGTTGTCAAATAAATTCAAACCAAAACTACTTAACCAACCTTAATGCTTAATACCGATAAACCAAACTTAATGCTGGTAGATAGTTTATTAGTTAATTGTAGTACCAGTAAAGATTAATGCATGAAACAGAAAGACAATAACATCCACAACACATAACACCAATATTTGTACGTGGAAACCCTGCAAGGGGAAAAACCATGGTGGGAAACCTTACCCACAATCAAATGATACTATTGCAGATAGTATGTGTTTACAAATGGGGCTTGGACAAGTAGAAAGGTCTAGCACCTAGAGCTCACTACTCAAACACAAATATGAGTCACATTGACTACAATTGGATGGTTAAATCCAATAATGATGTACTGCACAAAATAACATCTTCATATGCTGGATTCAGTACCGGTTCAGTTCTAATAATATGTCTTCACAGAAACCTTCCCTCAACCTTCAAATGATGTCTACATGTATAGCTTTGCTGATATTTGCATATACCGAATTACAATCCTTCTCACATTCACATATCGATCTTACAAATAAGATCTTACATATATACCAAAGCCTAGGACCAATTGAGTAGGTCGGCTCTACAAAAGATATTACAATAAAAAAATTTACAAGTAAAACAATAACCGATGCAATATCTGATTCAACATGTCAGCTTAATGCATTTACAACAATATTAAATCATCTCCATAGCATGCCATGCTGATCTGAAATAGATAAGCTTGTCGATACTTATTTTGGACCTATTTTTCGGTAATAACAAATATGCAAACACGAATATACCAATGAACAAATCTCCAAGACAAAGTGTCCAAATGATGTCTTCGACATAACTAAGTATTTTGCATGTCATTCCAAGTGTCGGTGAATAATATATCCTATTGGTGTACCAAATACTGGTGACTATGCATAAGTCACTCGCTTGTAGGTGAACATTGCCAATTCTGCAAGTGCCAAAGTTGATAAGTGTTAATAGGTGTTGACATCAATGACAAAACCATATCAACATATTCAAAATACCAACACTGATTGATTTATGAGATTCGATATTGAGGATGTTATTCAGTTGTTCATGTTATTCGATATTTTGGTTTGTGCTCCGAATTGCTCTAAGATTTCTATATCTTTAGTTGTGGGTATATGAGATGTGTTTTGGATGTTGATGTGTATCCTTAGTTTGATTGATTGATTATTTGGATGTCCACAAGTGAATCTTTCTTGTTGAAAGTCAATTTTTATGTTGTTCTTGAGCTCTGGTTGTGGGATGGTGATGATTTTGGTAATTCAAGTTTTTTGTGTTTATTGTTATTCAATTCATGTTTCTTGTAAATGTTTCTAAATCATGTGTTGTATGTATTAGTGGTCCGCATTGATTATTGTGTGCATTATTGAAGATTTTTCCTTGTTCGGTGATGTTCTTCATGTTATGTGACATTCTCGGTGATTGTAGCATGTTGTGGATGATTGAGGTGTAATTGTTGGAGATGTTTCATATTTGCGGTATTGATTTGGGTCCAGACTATGTCTTAGCCAACATTGTTTTGGTTTGCATGTGTTGTTGTAGCGTGTGAGGATATTATTTTGTAATTTATATTGAGGGTTTGTTTGACCTTAAAATATAGGTTGATGTCTTGTATAAATATATGTAATAATCATATAAGATATATGTCTATGAGTGCTTGCATTGTATATGTGAATGTATGATCGAGTTGGATGTACAAACAAGTGATCTGATCTTTTTCAGAAGTATTGTAGAGTAGATTGTGTGCTTAACCAAAACTATACTAAAGCGTATGGAGATACTATTTTCATAGTTCATATGATCTAGATTGTAGTCTGAATGTCTTTTTAAGTTAGTGAGACTTCTTGTAAGGTTGTAGCCTTTCTGGGTTTCTTATTTTGAGCAGTGAGCTCTAGGCAGTGTGCTTGAATGCATGTGCATTCCCATTGTAATATTCACATTTACTCCTAACATGGGATTATCTCATTATGGGTAGGTTTCCACCATGGTTTTTCCCTTAACTGGGTTTTCCATGTCAAAATCTTGGTGTTATGTTTGTTATTGATGCGTTCTTTCATGCTTTAATTGTTCTTATCAAATCTATTTTTTGGTTTAAGTTGTAGTAAGTTTTGGTGCAAATTGATTCATCCCCCTTCTCAGTTTGTTGCATTGTTTCTAACAATTTGTTGGCAATTTGGAGGAATTGATTATGTGTTGCATTGATGTTTTGTCATTGATGTCAACACTAGCTGTCTACCAGCTTCCAGTAGAGTGGTTGGATTATGTTAATTGATCTAGAGACCATCTTTGATATTCTTTGATTTGGTCCGACTTGTGGTATTAGCTTGGATTGGTTATTCATGTGTTCTTGATGTGTATCACATTTAGTTGGTTCGGGATTTGATGATCTGGATGCTATCATTTGTTCTAGTAAGCCTTTTGGTCACCGGTAAGGGTTTTACCGGCAATGCTTTGATGAAGATATTTTGATGAAACTGATAAGTGGTGTTGGTGCAATTTCTAGAAGGTTATCAGATTGTTGATGGTTATCTTTTTATGTTCCAATTGATTGGTGGTGTTCAATTTGGCTTATGGTGACCTATTATAAGTCTGGTCTTATTCTACTAGGTTATGGACCGGTTTGTGTAACGTGTTGGTTGATGATCCTGATGCACCACTAGTTGGATTTACTATTTGGATTATGTTGTTTCAGTCTTAGGCCAACTTGGTTTATTATTGGTTTGTGGGATTATGTAACGAATCTATTGTATTATCTTTTAGGTGGCTGACCTAATTGTTTAGGTCCTGATTTGGTATAAATATAATGTAAGATCTCTTTGTAGATCATGGGTTTATGGGATATAGGATTATCTATGTGTGAAAAATGTTGTAATCATATGCAGAGGTTTTGGTTAGTCATAGGTCATTAAATTGGGTTTGTGAAAGAGGTTTAAGACCTTTAGTATTGAGCCTAACCAAAACTGTACTAAGACATAAGAGATGCTATCCTTTGAGTTCATTCTTATTTTTGGATTGTAGTCTAGAATTCTTTGTAGTCAGTGAGGCTTTTTTTTTATGATCAGTGTGCTCTAGGTAGTGTGCCTTCCTGCATGTGAAATCCACTCTTATTGTAATCACATACTTACTGTAGAAGTATTATCTGACTCTGGGTAGGCTTTCCACTATGGTTTTTCCATTTATTAGGTTTTCTACATACAAATCTTGGTGTCATGTGTTATGGATGGTTGGCTAATTATTCTATAATTTACGTTTATGCTTAACTGTTATATCTTCTATTCCAATATTTGTTTTGTGCATTCTGGTAGAAGGTTTTGTGAGTTGAAAGTTTTATAATCTATTGACAACTGATTCACCCCCCCTCTCAGTTGACCACCGATTACTCCAACAATTGGTATTAGAGATTGGTCCTCTTTTGCAAAAGCTTAACCACTTGAGGAAGATCCTATGGAAACTAATAATTCAATTGTATCTATTTTCCAGAGAGAAGACCCTAAGATTGATTCGACAAATTATAGAGTATGGAAGATTCAGATGGAGACTCATTTGAGGTGTATTGGGAAAGGAATTTGGGAGATCATGAAGAAAGGCTATACTTCTCATAATCTAACATCTAGCAATCCTCCTTTGGCAAGCCTAGATAAGAACATTAAAAATGATTGTAGAGCTAGAGAAGCACTCTTGAGTGCACTATCTAATCAACAAATTATGGGATTAACTGACCAATCTAATGTGAAGGTTATATGGGATAACTTGAAAGTTTTTAATGAAGGTGACCCTACTGCTAAAATTGCTAAACTTGATGGTTACTGGGTAAGGTATGAGAACCTGGAGATGGAAGAAGATGAAAGGATTGTTTCTTTCATGGAAAGAGTTAATGAAATTGTTATGGGAATTCAGTGTTGTGGTGGATCTCTAAGTGAAGATGATATTGTTTCTGAATTTTTGAGATCTTTTCCATAGACTTAAAAGATGAAGGCTACTGCAATTAATGAGCTGAGAACAATGGCTAACACTTCTATTAATTGGGATACTTTAGTTAGAAAATTGTTTGCTTTTGAGATTGAAGAATTTGTTCCTCAAGGAGCTGCATAGATTGAATATGATTTTCATGGACCTACATCATCAACCAGCAAGAGTGACTAAAAAGCTTTATATGTGAAGGAACTAGATGAAATGAAGAAAGAAGATGAAGAGTTTAAGCAACTGGAAGCCCTATTTGCAAGAAGAGTACCTAAAGGTCCTGTTGGAAGTAAGTATGAAGGAAAATCACCTTTTAAATATTTTGCATGCAATAAGATAGGTCATTTTACATCTAGATGTCCTAAGAGGAATTAAAGATTTGAAGAGAGAGATAGAAGATCTTTTAGGCCTAACCATGATTATCAGAACAAGAATAAGCATAGTAGAAACAAAGACAAATCATGTTACTATGTGGATGAGGAAGGTGTAACTGATTCTGATGATGAATCGACACAAGATGCGGCTAGTGGATCTGGTAGTGGTAAGGAATGCATATTTTTGGCTTTTAAGGAAGATACTCTAGTACTTGTTATTCAAAATAAGGAAAAGGCCCTTGCTGCTAGAATTGAAGACAAGGATAAATGGGTGATAGACAGTGGTTGTTCATATCATATGACTAGAGATAAAAGGAAGTTTTTATCTTTGCAATAATTTGATGGTGGACTAGTTAGATTTGGAGATGACAAAGCAATCATGATTAGAGGAAGAGGAACTATATCATTGGATGGTAAGAATAATACTGATAATGTTTATTATGTTGAAGGTTTAAGGCATAATATTTTGAGTGTAGGAAAGTTGGTGGATAAGGGATTTCAATTACAGTTCAAGGATGAAAAATGTAAAATCATTAACAGATCTGGTTTGGAGATTGCAACCGATACACAGACTAAAGGTAACATCTTTCATTTGAACTTTTGTGAGAATACATGTTTGATTTCACAAATTGATGAGAGTTGGCTATGACATAAGAGGTTGTGTCAAGTGAATTTTGATTGCATTGTAAAGATCAGTTCAACTAAGGTTGTTAGAGATATACCTAAGATTGTGAATCCCTATAATCTGACATGTAAGGAATGTCAATTGGGAAAGTAGGTCAGAACTTATTTCAAGAGTATTCAAGATAAATCTAATGATGTTCTTGATCTTATTCATACTAATTTATGTGGTGTTGCTAGAATAAAGAGTTTTCAGGTTGATAGATATTTTATGCTAATCATTGATGACTATTCTAGATTGATGTGAGTTACATCTCTGAAGGAAAAATCTGAAGCTTTTGAAAAGTTTAAAATGTTTAAAGCTAAAGTTGAGACAGAGATGAGGTTGAAGATTAAATGCTTAAGATCAGATTAGGGTGGTGAATTCACATATGGTGAATTTAACAGTTATTGTGAGAAGCATGGGATAAGGAGACAATTGTCTACCCCCAAACACCTCAACAAAATAGCATTGTGGAAAGAAAGAACATAACTATCTTGGATGCAGCTAAAACTATGATGATGGAAGCTAATCTGCCTCATATATATTGGAGAGAAGCTATGAGTACAATGCTATACATATTCAACAGAGTTCATATCAAAGGAGACACTAGTAAGACACCTTATGAATTATGGTTTGGTCATATACCTTTAGTTAAGTATTTCAGAATCTTTGGTAGTAAATTTTATATCAAGAGAGATGACTCCATTGGAAAGTTTGATCCTAGATGTGTTGAAGGGATATTTCATGGTTATCTTAATGAAAGAAAATCATATAGATGTTATAACAAGAGATTGCATATAGTTTTGGAGAGTGCTAATGTCAAGGTGGATGAGCTATACAAAGGTCAAATCGAAACTTATGAGAGAGAACCAGAAGTGGAGATGATCTTAATTGAACCAGTAGCACCTACACCAGAACAAAATGTTGAACCAGTTACTCAGGCAGTATCAGAAAATCAATAGTGACTGAAGATCAGAGCAGGGAAACAAAAAGTCAGAAGACTCCTCGGTATGTAAGGTTAAATCATTTACAAGATTGGATAATTGGAGACAAGAAGAGTGATAAGAACAAGGTTGGTAACTAATGAGGTGTGTTTAATTTCTCAAGTTGAACCGGTATTAGTTATTGAAGCTTGTAAAGATGAAACTTGGATAAAAGCAATGGAAGAGGAATTAGATCAGATTGAAAAGAACAACACATGGACTTTAGTTCCCTGACCTAAAAATAAGAATGTTATTGGAACTAAATGGGCTTGTAAGAACAAATTGAATGAGGATGGACAAGTTGTGAGGAATAAGGCTAGATTGGTATGCAAAGGATATTCTTAGAAGGAAGGAATTGATTATGATGAGACTTTTGCTCCAATAACTAGGATTGAAGCTGTGAGATTATTTATTGCTTATGCTGCCCATAAGAATTACAAAGTTTATCATATGGATGTTAAATGTACATTTTTGAATGGAGATCTTGAAGAGGAAGTTTATCTTGGCCAATGTGATGGTTTTTCACTTTTAGATAATAAAAACATGGTTTGCAGGTTAAGGAAAGTGTTATATGAATTGAAACAAGCCCCTAGAGCTTGGTATGCCAGATTGGACAAACATCTTTTGAAGCTTGCTTTTACTAAAGGTAATACTGATAATAACTTATATTATAAGATTGCTGATGATGACATATTGATTATTGAAGTATTTGTTGATGATATCATTTTTGGAGGTGATGATAAATTATTTATGAAATTCTTTGAAAAAATATGATTAATGAATTTGAGATGTCTATGATTAGGGAGATAAAAAAATTCTTAGGTTTGCAGATTACTTAGAATGATAAAGGTATTTTCAACTGTCAAACTAAGTATGCTAGAGAGTTTTCCAAGAAATTTGGTATGAAAAATTCTAAACCGGTTGGTACCCCTATGGTTACAAGTGAGAAATTGACAAAGAAAAATGTATTAGCTCCAGTAAATCCTACAAGGTACAAATATATGATTGGAGGTTTTTTATATTTGACCTAGACTAGACTGGATATAATGAATGTTGTTTGTATTGTATGAAGATATCAGAGTGATCCTAGAGAGAATCATGAGTGTGTAGTAAAAAGGATTTTCAGGTATTTGCAAGGAGCAACTGAGTATGGTTTGTGGTATCCTAAAGATGATGACTTTATGCTATGTGCATATACATATGTTGATTGGGTTGGAGATGTTGATGACTGGGAGAGAACATCCAATGTAGCTTTCTTTCTTGGAAAGAAACTTGTTTCATGGATCAACAAGAAGCAATCATGTAGTTCTTTATCTACTACTGAATTAGAGTATTTTGTTGCTACTACTAACTGTACACAAGTTTTATGGATGAAGAAAATGTTGAAGGATATAAGGGTTGATTATAATGAACCGGTAGTTATTCACTATGATAACTCTACTACTATTGGTATATCAAAGAATCTAATATTTCACTCTAATACTAAGCACATTTCTATCAAGTATAATTTTCTGAAGGAGAAGGTGAAAGCAAATGAAGTCATACTGGTTTATGTAAACACTAAAGAGAAGATTATAGATATCTTCTCTAAACCTTTGCCTAAGGAATCATTTGAGTACTTAAAAGACAAATTGGGAGATTTTGCCCCTCTGGTAGAGACTTGAGTCATGCTAATTGGCATAACTCTGGTATGCATTTATCACTGTTATCATTCATTCCAAATTGATGTGTTGATGCTTCTACTCAGGGGGAGTAGTCAGTTGTGTGTTTCAAAGGCTTTATGATTTTTCTTTGATGCTTATGTCATATTTCTGGCATTGATGTCAAAGGGGGAGAGATATATGTGAAAAAGAGAGCTTTACTGTGATATCATTCTCAGGGGGATTTTGGTTTTTGGTTCAGAACTTCATAGTCATATCTTCTTGGAGAGTTTGTTGGATGTCTTCCATTGGGGGAGACTTGTTTGGCATTTTCTTGGCACTTGGATGCGATGAATAATGATAAACAACAGGTACCCTAACTGGAACTGAGAGTGGGGGGGTTGAATCAATACATACAAAAACTTCTCCACAACTTATCAAGTTAAAACAATGCTAACTGGTTGTCTTCATTACTGAACTTAACCATAGAAATACTGATTAAACACAATAAGACTTCAGACAACGTAAACCATAAAAATGAACCATTTAGATACATTCAATACTTGATAACTACTTCACCCATAAACATATGCATGTGGTACATCAAAAATACCATAATCATTAGCTCTGCAAGCATAATCACTTAAACAAATAATACTTAATCATCACATGAAAAATGCACAACTCATGACATAGATATTTCACATGGAAACCCAAATGGGAAAAACCACTATAGGGATGAATACCCACAAGCTTGTTTTGAACTCTTTTGAAGCTCGCTCTATTAGGAGCCTAGTTTGGTTAAAGACTTTACAAATAAGGTTATTCTAGGAACTGATCCTATTAAAGATCACCCAGTTAAGGGATGGCTATATACCCTGTTAAAGGTTACCTTGCTAGAGGATTTAAAAAACTCAATGAAATTAAGTCACCTAGTTAGAGGATTTATAGTAAGCTTATTAAAGCTACCTAACAAAGGGATTTTCCTTCTGTTGAAATGGTTAGAAGACAACAGATAAAACTTTGATCTGATAACAACACTATATGCTAAGGCAGATCCTTTTCTGTTCCTCTAATCTGCAATTTTCTCTCACTAGTCTAGCAAGTATCTCATCACTTGGATACACACACAAATTTTGCCAACATAAATAATAACAAACATCATCGACCTTATAGACAACAATTAGGTTGGTAGCATAAACCCTAAACCCTAAGCTTTTATGTTTACTATTACAAGCGATTCAATCCTTACTATTCAAACACTTTGCATAGAGCAATACAATTTCAAACAGATCACAAGACAATGTGCATCTTCCATTCTTCATCGCTCATGAGAATAAGTAACCCATCATGCTCTCTTGTCATACTGCTAAGAAGAATGATCATTCTTGAGGTAGACATTTAATGCAATTGATCTTCACATGCAAGTCCCTCAAACAAATCCTTCACATGCACAAAGCTGATGTGGCATCTCAATCTCATCTCAATCTCTTAGCTAACTCATCACAGAATTTTATCAGTTGCATTACACAAGCTATATTTCCAAACCAAAAACCCTAGGGCTGAGACTACCAACCAGTAGTCACACTCAATGAAACCCAGACACCGGTTCACTGCATCTCTTCATATCAGTTTACCAACTTCTTCTAATCTGCATACAGGTTCACTTGCACTTATTGACATCAATTACAACATATATTATCATCATATCAACATATCGATTCAGCATATGCCAACAATATCCCTCTTTGGTATTGATGCCAATACTCAGTGTAGCATTGCAACTAAAAACATCATAGACTAGTGTATCTACATCGTCAGATTTCTTCTCCTCGTACATCAGATATCTTCTCCCTATACATCAGATATATTATCCCCCTTTGACAACAATGCCAAAGCGGATGCACAAGTTGTCATTATCCACTATGTTGCTCCCCCTATGGAGTAGTATCCTTCAATACATCAATCTTGAAAGATTTGACACTATAATACCTGACTGATGTGGGGAAAACATCTTTAGTTTACTTCATGAAGGGGCAAAACCCCTAATTCACCTCTCAAATAGGTAAATGTAGTCTTCGATAAGAGCTTAGTGAATATATCTGCTAGCTACTCCTTACTAGAAACATGTTCTAGTACAACCTCCTTATTCTAAACATTTTCTCTCAAGAAGTGATACTTAAGCTCAATGTGCTTAGTTATAGTATGCAATACCAGATTATTTGAAATATTGATTACACTAGTATATTTGTGATGTGATTAGTGTCTATATCAACCAATCAATATGCCTTATGGTTGTCACTGTAGCCATTGAACACCAATTTCTGACTCTTTGGATCTAGTTTGGTGTGCGTGGTATCTAGAATCTAAACATAAGTTGTAGATCCAAAAAATTTCAAATGACTGATTTTGGGCTTCCTGCCAGACCAAGCTTCCTCTGGAGTCATCTTCTTAATGACCTTTATGGGAGACCAGTTCAGAAGGTAGACTATAGTGAAGACCAAAGAAGAGTATCGGGGAAGTCTTAAGGCAGCATGTGAGGCAATTTGGCTACGTAGGATGCTTGCAGACATGCAAATGTCTCAACCAGGACCTACTCCCTTGTTTTGTGATAATAAAGGGCTAGTTGATATAGACAAAATTTAGTCACTAGTTTGGATATAGGTACTTTGAAACCTTCCAATACATGTTTCATCTAGATTGCTTGAGTGTAGTTCATAAATGGTACCACATATTTTGCTTCAACTATAGACTGGGAAATACAACTATGCTTCTTACTTTTCCACGAGACTCGTCTTCCACCAAGAAAGAATGCTCCACCGGTTGTGGTCTTCCAGTCGTCCACATTACCTGCCCAATCGGCATCAGTATATACTTTGATATTAAAGTCACCATTATATGGATACCATAATCCATAGTCAATTGTTCCTTTCAGATATCTAAGAATTCGCTTGATAGCTACCAAGTGGGATTCTCTTGGACTTTTCTGAAAATGAAATATTATGCCCACTACATGAGCAATATCTAGTCTGTTGTGCACCACATAGTGCATCTTACCGATCCTTGACCGATAGTCCTTTTCAGTCATCAACGTTGAATCATCTTCCTTAGTTAGTTTACAACTGGTCACCATTGGTGTACCAACCAGTTTTCTCTCCTCCATGCTAAAGGTCTTCAATACCTCTTTGACATACTTGGACTAGGTAATGAAGATACCCTCTTTCATTTTCTGAATCTATAAACCAATGAAGAACTTTATCTCTCCAATAAGAGACATTTCAAACTATTTCTTCATTTCATCTACAAAAACATGACTCATTTTATCATCTCCTCCAAAGATTATGTCATCTATAAATACTTCACGAATCAGAATCTAATCACCTTCATATTTTATGTAGATGTTGCTATCCTCACTTGTTCTCTGAAATCCTATCTTCACAAGATGAGAGTGTAACCATTCATACCATGTCCTAGGTTCTTGTTTCAATCCGTAGAGGGCTTTGTGTAATCTACACACCATGTTACTATCTTCTGATAAGGCAAACCCATCTGGTTACTCAATATACACTTCCTCTTCTAGGATTCCATTCAAGAACGTAGACTTCACATCCATCTAATAAACCTTAAATTCCTTGAATGTTGAAAATACAACATTCAAACACCTTCTAGTCTAGCCGTAGGAGAAAAGGTTTATCCATATTCTTCTCCCTCTTCCTGAGCATATCCTTTGCATACAAGTCTTGCCTTGTTCCTCACAACTATGCCTTCTTCATTTAGCTTATTCTTAAAAAACCCATTTGGTACCTATGACATTCTTGTGTTTTGGTCTGGGTACCAAGGACCATGTTACATCCTTTTCCATATGTTCTAGCTCCACTTCCATTGCCTTAATCCAGTCCTCATCTATAAGTGCTTCTCTGGAAGTCTTGGGCTCTAATTTAGAAATCATGCAAGAGTTTTCTTTCACCTTTCTTCTTGTTAGTATCCCTCCATCTTTATCTCCTATGATTTACTTCGGATCATGATGTAGTTTTACATACATAGGAATGACTCTAGCTGGTTCTGCTATCTTTTCCTCTTCTTCTTCACTTACTTCTTCTTCTTCACCTACTGTAGCTTCTATTGATACAGGAACGCTGAGATCTTTACTTGATTCTTTCTTAGCTGGTTCCTAGAAGGCTATACCCAGTTCATCTTCCACTTCCTCATTGCAGGTTTCCTCAGGTTCCATGAGGGATTCATCAACCCTGACATTGATACTCTCAACAATTTTCTAGGTTCTATTGTTGTAGCACTAGAGAGCTTTTCTCTTAGTGGAATATCCCATAAATATTCCTTCATCACATTTAGCATCAAACTTGCTCAGATGCTCACCTCTCTTGATGTAACATTTAATACCAAACACTTTAAAATAACTCACAATGGGAGTTTTTCTGGTCCAATACTCATAAGGGGTTTTAACTCTACCTTTATTGATGAGTACCCAGTTTATAGTATAGACTGCAGTGCTCACCGCTTCTTGCCAAAAAGTGTGAACAACCTTTACTTGGATCAGAATTGTTCTTGCCGCATCAACTATAGTCCTGTTATTTCATTCTACTATGCCATTCTATTGTGGTGTCCTTGGGGTAGACAACTGCCTCTTGATACTGCTATCTTCATAGTACTTATTGAATTCATCAGAAGTGAATTCACCTCCTTGATCAGTTCTTAGGCATTTTATCTTTTGACCACTTTCCTTCTCTACTAATGCTCTAAAGGATTTGAACTTACCAAATGCCTCAGACTTGTCTTTCAAGAATGTGACCCACATCATTCTTGAGCAGTCATTAGTAAGAATCATGAAATACCTATCTCCCTAAATACTTATAGTTTTCATAGGACCACACAAATCAGTATGCACAAGATCAAGTAAGTTTTATGCTGAAAAATACTTACCCTTGAAAGTTGAGGAAGACATCTTCCCAAGTTGATATTCTCTGCACAAAGAATTTTGTGGTTTATTCAGCAAAGGCAATCCTCTTACTGCTTTGATCTTACTAGCCTTTACAATATTATCAAAGTTCATATGACAAAGTCTCCTATGCCATATCCAACTGTCATCAAACTTTGCCATCAGACACCGAATTATCTTGGCATTCAACTAAAACAAGTTACCTTGGGTTTGCTTACTGGTGGCAATAAGTTGACTACTTTTTCCAATTATACTGGAGACTCCACCTTTGAACTCTAGAATGAGTCCTTTATCATTTAGCTAAGCAACACTCAATAAGTTATGCTTAATACCTTATACCCAGTAGACATCATCCACACTCCTCCTTCCATTCAGTGAGATGGATATTTTTCCTTTTACCAAGCATGGTGCATCATTGCCAAATCTGACAACACCTCCATAATATTCTTCTAGAGACAAAAAATTTCTTCGATCATCAATCATGTGGTGAGAACACCCACTACCAATAATCCACTCATTTGATTTGACAATGTGAGAGACAAGTGCTTTCTTGTCAGACACTTCTTCCTTTACAACTACAAACACTATGTCCTCATTCTCTTCATCCTCAGATTCTTCATCAATAACACCTTCATCTACTGCAACAAGACAATTTCTTATGTTTCATCCTTTATACTTTCTAAACCTCTTTGGTTTATCCTTATTCTCATTGTTAGGATAGTTAATAGTTATATGTCCTATCTTATTGCATTAAAAACATTTTAAAGGAAGCTTACCTCTGTATTTTCCAGTACCTTTTGGAAGTCTCTTGGTAAGAAAAGATTCAAACTCCATCAAAATCTCTTCATCATCCATACCTTTGCTTTGCATGGATTCATAACTAGTACTTACTTATTTTCCTTTTCTGGTTGGTGCAACAGATGCTCTAAAAGCTAACTCAGTCTTCTGAACACTACCATCATAGATATTCAACTCACATGCAGTTAACCTTGCAATGATAGAGTCTAAGGATACCTTGGTTTTGTCAATAGACCTTAGTTCCTGAATAGAAACAACTCTGATTGCATAGATCAGTAACAATGATCTCAAGACTTTACTAACAATAGTTGCATCATCTATTGTTCCACCAGTGCTCTTGATATCACCAACAACAGTCTTGATCCTTATGCCATATTGCTGAATGGTCTCACCTTCAACCATCCTCATGTCTTCAAACTTTCCTCTAAAGCTCTCTTCCTTAGCTTGCTTTACATGCTCATCATTGCCATAAATAGTTTCCAATGTGTCCATTACATCTTTAGGAGTGTCCTTATCTTGTACATCAATGAACTCAATATCAGACAAACTGCTAATAAGGACTTCCATGACTTGCCCATTTTCTTGAATCTCTCTTTTCTAATCATCGGTTAAAGTGCCAGTGGGAATTACATATACATTCTCAATATAGCTCTAGTGTTGAGCACCCAAACTCTTGATATAGATTTTCATTTTGTCCTTCCATATTTTGAAGTTGTCTCTATTGAACCTAGGACCTTCCCTCTTCATCATTGAGGTAGGACCTTTTACCTCAAGCGGTTAAGATTATATCACCAAGGACTTGGAGTTGCTCTGATACCAATTGATGAATAATGATGAACAAAAGATACCCTAAATGGTACTAAGAGGAGGGGAGGGGGGTGAATCAGTACATTCAAAAACTTCTCCACAACTTATCAAGTTAAAACAATGCTAACTGGTTGTCTTCATTACTGAACTTAACCATGGCAATATCGGCTAAACACAATAAGAATTTAGACAACATAAATCGGTAAAACTAAACCATTCAAATACATTCAATACTTGATAACTACTTCACCCATAAACATATGCATGTGGTGTATCAACAATACCATAACCATTAGCTCTGCATGCATAATCACTTAAACAAAGAATACTTAATCATCACATGAAAAATGCACAACTCATGACACACAAATTTTTCACGTGGAAACCCGAATGGGAAAAACCACGGTGGGGATGAATACCCACAAGTTTGTTTTGAACTGTTTTAAAGCTCACTCTGTTAGGAGCCTAGTCTAGTTAAAGACTTTACAAATAAGGTTCTGCTAGAAACCGATCTTGTTAAAGTATACCCTGTTAAAGGTTGAAACCTTGTTAAAGGCTACCTTGCTAGAGGATTTAAAAAACTCAATGAACTTGAGTCACCTGGTTAGAGGATTTATAGTAAGCCTGTTAAAGCTACCCAGCAAAGGGATTTTCCTTCTGTTGAAATGGTTAGAAGACAATAGGTAAAACATTGATCTGATAACAATGCTATATGCTAAGGTCGATCCTTTTCAATTCCTCTACTTTGGAATCACACTCTGTAGTTTTCTGTCACTGGTTTGGGAAGTATCTCATCACTTAGATACACACAAAAATTTTGCCAACACAAACAATAACAAACATCATCGACCTTATAGAAAACAATTAGGTTAGTAGCATAAACCCTAAACCCTAAGCTTTTAGGTTTACTATTATAGGCGGTCCAATCCTGACCGTTCAAACACTTTGCATAGAGCAATGCAATTTCAAACAGATCACAAGATATTTTGCATCATCCATTCTTCATCGCTCATGGGAATCAGTAACCCATCATGCTCTCTTCTCATACCACTAAGAAGAATGATCATTCCCGAGGTAGACATTTAATTTAATCAATCTTATCATGCAAGATCCTCAAAGAAATCCTTCACGCGCACAAAGATGACATGGTATCTCAATCTCATCTTCATCTCTTAGCTAACTCATCATAGAATGTTATCGGTTGCATCGCACAAGCTAGATTGCCAAAATGAAAACCCTAGCATTGAGACTACCAATCGGTAGTCACACTCAGTGAAACCTCAACATCGGTTCACTGCATCTCTTCATACCAAGTTACCAACTTCTTCCAATCTGCAAACCGGTTCACTTGCACTTATTGACATCAATGACAACATACATTATCATCAAATCAACATGTTGGTTCATCATATGCCAATAGGATGTTTTTCACATCTAGTGTTGCCATCAATGCCAAATGGGGAGAATTTTGGAAATTTGGAGGAATTGATTATGTGTTGCATCAATGTTTTGTCATTAATGTCAACACTAGTTGTCTATCGGCTTCTAGTAGAGTGGTCGGATTATGTTAATTGATATGGAGACCATCTCTGGTATTCTCCAATTTGGTCTGGCTTGTGGTATTGGCTTGGATTGGTTATTCATGTGTTCCTTATGCATATAACATTCAGTTGGTTTAGGATTTGATGATCTAGATTCTATCATTTGTTTTAGTAGGCCTTTTGGTCACCGGTAAGGGTTTTACCGACAATGCTTTGATGAAGATATTTTGATGAAACTAATAAGTGGCATTGGTGTGGCTTCTAGAAGGTTATCAGGATGCTGATGGTTATCTTTTTTGTGTTCTAGTTGATCGGTGGTGTTTCATTTGTCTTATGGTGACCTATTATAGGTCAGGTCTTATTCTACTAGGTTATGGACCAGTTTGTGTACCATGTTGGTTGATGCTCCCGATGTGTCACCAGTTGGATTTATTGTTTGGATTATGTTGTTTTGGTCTTAGGCCAACTTGGTTTATCATTGGTTTGTGGGATTATGTAATAGATCTATTCTCTTATCTTTTAGGTGACTGACCTAATTGTTTAGGTCTCGGGTTGGTATAAATATGATGCAAGATCTCTTTGTAGATTGTGGGTTTATGGGATATAGGATTATTTGTGTGTGAATAATGTTGTAATCATATGCAGAGGTTTTGGTTGATCATAGGTTATCGAATTGGGTTTGTGAAAGAGGTTTAAGACCTCTGGAATTGAGCTTAACTGGAACTATACTTAGGCATAGGAGATGTTATTCTTGCAGTTCATTCTTATTTTTGGATTGTAGTCTAGATTTCTATGTAGTCAGTGAGGCTTTTTTTGTGATGAGTAGTGTGCTCTAGATAGTGTGCCTTCCTACATGTGTAGGCCCCTCTTATTGTAATCACATACTTGCTACAGAAGTATTATCTGACTATGGGTAGGCTTTCCAATGTGGTTTTTCCCTTTACCGGGGTTTCCACGTATAAATCTTGGTGTAATGTATTATGGATGGTTGGTTAATTATTCTTTAATTTATGTTTATGCTTAATTGCTACATTTTCTATTCTGGTATTTGGTTTGTGCATTCCAGTAGAAGGTCTTGTGAGCTTAAAGTTTTATAATCTGTTGACAACTGATTCACCCCCCCTCTCAGTTGTCCACTGGTTATCCTAACACAATTGGTATCAGAGCTAGATCATCCGAAAAAATCTTGATCACTTGAGGAGATCATGGATGGCAACCTTTTCTTTCAAGAAGGATAGTTTGAGATTTGATGGAACAAACTATACTCTTTGGAAGAGCCTGATGCAAGTTCATTTGGGATGCATTGGAGAAGAATATTGGAAGATCACTAAGAATGTGTATAATGTTCCGCAGAATGGTCCTACTACTCCGGATGAGCTAAAGGAAGTAGAATGAAATATTAGAACTAAGGAACCATTGATGAGTCCCGTGTTAGATTCTGAGATGACTAATGTAATGGACTTAGAGAGTGCTCATGAGATTTGGATGAAATTGGAGACCTTGCATGAAGGTGATAGTCATGTGAAAGTTGCTAAGTTGCAAAGCTTAAAAGGAAAGAATGAGAACCTGAAGATGGGTGAAGATAAGTGTAAAATAGGAATTAGGAATCATCACAAGATATATCAATCAAAACACAAGACAATCAAAGCAATATCATGAGAATACTCATTGAAATGAACCTAATTCTAAAGCACATTCAATAGAGGTATGAAAACGAAGCATTCAAAAGAAAACATTATGCAAACCAGATGTAAGATTGAATACTCCTTCCATGCGGCTCCATTGTTGTTCTTTCCTCTTCAATAGGTTTGTGGATCTCACCTACAAGTGCACACACAATTGAAAGCAAGATTGATGAAAAGCTCAAGAGTACTAGAAGCGCAAGTTCGGTAGTTTGATTGAAATTCGGATTCAAGGGATTCAAGGTTCAAGGATCAAGGAATCAAGGGATTTGATTGAAGAAAATCATCCAATTTATAGAGAAATTGGAGAAATGAACAAATTAGCATGAAATGGATTCGAATAGAAATTCAAATCAAGAATAGCAAAGCTATGACATGTTGCTATGTAAAGAGGCTTGTGACAATTTTATGACAGATTTTATGACAAATTTCCATGTCAAGACAAGTTCTATGACAAATTGCTATGTCAAGACAAGAATCTATGACAAATTGCTATGTCAAGACAAGACTCTATGACAAATTGCTATGTCAAGATAAGACTCTATGACAAATTTCTATGTCAAGAGTATGACACATGAAGCACAAAAATAGGGAGAACTAAAGACAAGTTAATTAGGTGGAATTTGAATTGGAAAATTAGAAAAAAGGTGGAAATTAGGAATTAGAATTTAGGAAATTAGGAAAATTAATGAAAATTAGAAAAATTAGAAATGAGGAAAATAGGAACATAGTGAATTAATTAATAATTTCTCATTTATCAATTAATTCACAAAGAGGGAATGAAAAATTAGGAAAATTAGATAAATTAATTAATAACTTTTCATTTATTAATTAATTTATAATAAGAGGAATAATTAATTAGCCAATTAAATGAAACATTTAATTGTGACACGAAGACCTAGGATAAATAAATAAATTATTCAATCCTAGAGGAAGGAATGACACACAAGGTTAAATGATTAAATCATAAAACCCTGGAAGACGAATTAGGTCTTGAAAGACAATTGACTTGATTTGATTTGATTTTGGATTGATAAATGACCAATGTGATAAATGATTTGATAAATGTGCCAATTACCGAGGAACAATGACAAATTGATCCAAATTGACATAATTGAGACAGATAACGATCGATGACAATATGATCACAAAATGACAAAATTGACAAGAAGACAAGAATCGACGACAAAATAGATTGCAAGACGACAAAATTAGAAATGACCACGATCGATGACAAATCGGTCGCAAAATGACAAGATCGAACAATGACCACGACCGATGACAAATCGATCGCATGATGACAAGATTGAAAAGAGGACAAAACCCTAATTAGGATTGACAATGTCCAAAATGATGACAAATTAGCACGCACATTGATGCAACAAGATAAAATCGATCAAAATCATGACTGGATAGTGTTGTCAACAAGACCAAATTCGAGGACGAGATGATTGAAGAATATAGAAGAATGACTCGATGTTCGCAAAATGATAAAAATCAAGTGCGTGACATAGGAGAAATGTTAATACGACGCAAAAACCTAAAATGAGGCAATGCGCAAATGTTAAAGTATGACCTCGCAAGCGTTGACCATTTTTGGGTGTCTACAATAAGAATATTGTCTCTTTTATGGAAAAAGTGAATGAGCTTGTGTGTAGAATCAGATGTGTTGGTGGAGTTTTAGAAGAGTCTGAGATTGTTGCTAAAGTGTTGAGATCCTTGTCTCCTTCTTACAAACATAAAGTTGGTGCTATTGATGAAATACGGGTTGTGAAAAATGTGACAAGAGATATATTTGTTGGTAAACTTATTGTTTTTGAGCTAAGTGAGTTTGGAGACCCTCTTCCTAAAAATGAATCTTCCTTTAAAGATACTATTTCTAGGAAGCAGAGATATGATCTGGGAGAAATTTGTACAAGAGTATCTAGATATGAGATGTTGGAAATATTAAGGAATTGATTATGTGTTGCATTGATGTTTTGTCATTGATGTCAACACTAGTTGTTATGGTTGGTTACCAGTAGAAGAACTAGTGTTACTAGAAGAAGGGGCTATCAGTTGGATATTTGGATCAATGGAATATGTTTGGTTTGATGTTTTGGTCATTTAGTATTGAATTGATGATCATATGCTATCATACACTCTAGTAAGCCTATACTGGTAAGGGTTTAAGGTTTTACTGACAGAGCTTTTACTGAGAATCTTTGACAAAAAGTATAAGTGGTGTTGGTGTGGCTTCTAGATGGAATTCAAGATGCAGAAAGTGATCCTTGATCATGCCTCGATTGATTAAAGATATTGCTTTAGCATGGTGGACCCAGATTAGGTCTGATACCCATCTAGGTTATGGACCGGTATCATGTTAATGTGTTCTCTACATGTTATCAGGATGATTTATGGATTGGTTAATGTTGTTTTGGTCTAAAGCCAACATGGCATATCATTGTAATATGGATGTATATAATGACCTTATTGTAATATCTTCTATGTGGCCGAACTAATTAGTTTAGGTCTTAGGGTTTGTATAAATTGTTGTAAGATCTTATTGTAGATCATGGTCGTGGTCGTGGAATGAAATATCGTATGTGAAGGAGATTTGGTCAATCATAGGTGATCAAATTGGGTTTATGTAAGAGGTCAAAGGCCTCTAGTATTGAGCTTAAACGAGACTATAATTAGACATGGTAGATGCTATCACTGGCAGTTCATTCTTCTGGATTGTTGTTCAATTATCTTGAGGTGGTTATAACCTTTCTGTAGTCAGTGAGACTCCTTTGTAATGAGAAATATGCTCTAGGAAGTGTGCCTTCCTACATGTGCATGCCCCTTATTTTATCACATACTTTCTGTAGAAGTATCATCTAACTATGGGTAGGCTTTCCACTGTGGTTTTTCCCTTTACTGGGTTTTCCATGTACAAATCATGGTGTTATGTGGTATGGTTGCATTTTGTTAATTCTTTGTTTCATTCTTAAGTTTTATTGCTTACTGGTATATGTTTCTACTATTCTGGTATTCAATGTTTGCGTGCTCCAGTTAAAGGTTATAAAGTGATTTGATTAATATAATCTATTGACAACTAATTCACCTCACCTCTCAGTTGTCCACCGATTATTCTAACATGAGAAAGATATTAAGGAGACTGAAGAAGAATAAAGAGAGCTTGAGGAGCTTGAAGCACTTATTGCAAGAAGATTTCCTAAATGTGCTGGTAAGTATGAAGGGAAGTTACCTCTTAAATGTTTTTCATGTAATAAGATAGGGCATTTTGCATCAAGGTGTCTAGAAGAGATGGAAATCCCAAGAAGCCATTTAAACCATATAAGCCTAAATATCAAAAGAGGTGTTATTATTTTAATAATGAAGGTGTGACAGATGAGGAGTCAAATAAGGGAAATTTAGGAGATGAATTTGTGTTCATTGCTATCAAGGAAGATGATCATGTAACTATAGATTCTACAAGCTGAATTAATGAGGAGAAAGCTTTAGTTGCTAAAGTTGAGGAGAAAGATGAATGGGTAATTGACAGTGGTTTCTCTCATCATATGATAGGTGATAAGAGTAAATTTGTGAACCTTGAAAAGTATGATGGTGGTTTAGTAAGATTTGGTGATAATAAATCTTGTGTGATTCATGGTAGAGGTTCTATTTCTTTTGATGGTAAGCACAATACTAATCATGTGTTGTATGTTGAAGGATTAGAGCATAAACTTTTGAGTATTGGCCATATGGTTGATAAGAGATATAAATTGCAATTCAAGAATGACAAATGAGAGATCTTGATTAGCTCTGAAACTAAGATTGCATCAGGAACATAAACCAAAGATAATATCTTTCACTTGAGTGCTAGTGGCAAAAGTTGTTTGATTTCTTAGATTAATCAAATTTGGTTATGGCATAAAAGGATGCATCATGTAAATTTTGATTGCATGGTTAATATAAGTTCTACTCAGGTAGTCAGAGATCTATCAAAGTTAATAAAGCCTTCTAATCCGACATGTAAGGAATGTCATTAGGGAAGTAGACAAGAGTTACTTATAAGAGAAAATAGTATAATTCTAATAGAATGTTAGATCTTGTGCATACTAATCTATGTGGTCCTTCTAGAACAAGAAGCTTGTAGGGTGACAGGTATTTCATGTTGGTGATTGATGACTATCAAGGATGATGTGGGTTACCTTCTTAAGGGAGAAATCTAAAGCATCGTAGAAGTTCAATATTTTCAAGACTATGATTGAGACAAAAACTAGTTTGAAGCTAAAGTGTCTGAGATCTGACAGAGGTAGAGAATTTACCTCTGGTGAGTTTACTGCATATTGTTAAGAGCATGGAATCAAGAGACAATTATCTACTCCTAGGACACCACAACAAAATGGTGTTGTGGAAAGAGAGAATAGAACAAATCAAGAAAGTGTTAGAACCATGATGATTAAAGGAAATGTTTCACATATGTTTTGGAGAGAAGTTGTGAGTACTATTGTATACACTCTTAACTTGGTAAATGTAAAAATTGGCACTGGTAAGACTCCTTATGAGTTATGGTTTGGTCATGCTCCTGGTGTTAGATATTTCAAAATATTTGGTAGTAAATGATATATCAAAAGAGATGAATATCTTGAAAATTTTGATGCTATATGTGATTAAGGAATCTGTTGATGGGTGTTTTGACACACTCACCAATAGTCATGTAGTTTATGTGAACACTCATCTTCTCTCCTGAAAAGAAATCAATCTTGAAAGACTATTTACTCCAAGGATTGTATAGTTGGGTCATGAGTATGACGGTATTGGGTCACTTAGTGGCTGATGTGATCATACTGTTAAGGGGCTTGCTGGTTGAAACAAAACAAACAAAATCCTTTTATTCTATTTTTTAATTTTCAATTTCTCAAAATAAACAACAAAAGATAGATCGGGGGAAAAAGGGAATGATAATTAAATTGATACAATAACAACTGAATGATCCACAAGGTTAGCATTTTGTAATCCAAATATTATTAATACTGCTAAATTAGCATTTCAATGACGAACTCCGAAAAATATATAAAGCCAAAGAACTTTACACAACAATGCAAATCAATATCACCCAACCAATAATTCATAAAATAATAAAGCATCCAAAAGAACTAGTTGCTGATTCAAATGATATAAGTTACCAGATCACGAGGAACACAACCATATAGAACACACAAGGAGATCAAGCAATCCACAAGATTCTTTTTGTATTAAGCTTCAAAGAGTATCACAAAATCTTCTAAACTCATAAAAAATTGCACAAAAATCTCTAATGGAATCTCTAAAATGGACCTCAAATCATCAATTCATGGACCCTCAAAATGACCCAAATCCTACTATTTATAGAGTTTGTCCCTACATCCTAAGAAATAATCATGCCTAAATACTATGATTACAAAAAGGAAGGAGTTACAGTGGACATGCAAGTCACTTCTTGAAAATTCCAGTTAAGTGTTATTAAACTGGCACTACATGTCCACTTCCAAAACAGTGCTGCAACAACAAGTATTTTCTAACATGCATAAATCTCACCCAAAAAGGAAGTGTTAGTTACAACATCAATTGAAGGCCTAGTTGTAGTGGTGGTGATGGTAATCTAGTATGCAAAACTAGCATTACAAAATGCTAGGAGTCACAATCGACATGCAAGTCATTGCCTATGAACTCCATTTAACTATTATGAAACTAGTGCTCATTGTCCACTTCCATAATGGTGCTCTGGAGGCAGGTATTTTGTAACATGTGAAAATAATTCCCACAAAGAAAGTGTGACATTTAGTATTAGTTGAAGCTATAGTGGTTGTGGTGGTGGCACTACTTCAACATGTATTTTTCTTTTTCTAACTGCATGTTTGCCCTTTATTCCTCTTGTAGTTGTGGTAGTTACTGATGAACATTGTATGAAAGCAGTTGGTGGGTTAGCAAGATACTCCATTTTGAATTTAAAAACTCTGAGCACCTCCTTTGTACTCTATAGTCTTCTTTCAGGATGAGGTGGAAGGTTCCATAAGTCTAATTCAACTGTTATGAAACTAGTGCTCACTGTTCACTTCCGTAATGGTGCTCCAGAGGCAGGTATTTCATAACATGCAACACAAGATACATAACAAACTCCATCATATTAGCAAAATCATAAGAGACTTCAGGATTTTCGGATTCTGGGGTTCTAGGGTCCATTATTGAGGATTTCAGGGTTTCAAGGTTCTGGAGTTCATTATTGATGATTTTGAGATTTTGGAGTTCTAGATTTCATTATTGATGATTTCAGGATTTTGGGATTCTGAGGTCCATTATTGAGGATTTTGGGGTTTCGAGGTTCCATGGTCCATTATTGAGGATTTTGAGATTTCGAGTTCTAGGGTTCATTATTGATGATTTAAAGATTTTGGGGTTTTGGGGTCCATTATTGTGGATTTCAGGATTTTGGGGTTCTGGAGTTCATTATTGATAATTTTGGGATTTTGGGGTTCGAGGTTCCAGAACCAAGAAGCAAGGCCAACAACCTACGGATCAGTACAAATCATTTTTTATTGAAAGCATGAAATCTAACTCTAAACTACAAAAACAAGAAACATGAAAAACGAGAAAACAAGGACAAGGAAATGAAAGACCAAACTAGAAGAGGAAGGACAAAAGAAACATGAACAAGCAATAGCAAGACAACAACAATGACCAAGGAGAAGACACACAATGAAGACTTCGGGGTTCTGGGGTTCCGAGGTTCCACTTAATTGTTATGAAACTAGCGCTCACCACTCACTTTTGTGGTAGTGTCCTAGAGGCGGGTATTCCATAACATGCAAAAATGATACAAAATAGAAGCAACACCTGAGGTTCCCAAGTACAAATGAAAAAGGAGACAAGAAGAAAATAGAGAAAAACAAAAAGGCGCCCCTCAGCTTGAGAAGTGAAAAGTTGGGGTGTGTTATGCAGGGCATAAAAAATGGTGACTCAGCTAGGAAAATGCTTCCACGCATTTTCAAACACTTAACCCTTCAAGAACAGAGAATCTCTGGTTTACAGTCATACAAGACAATTCAAAGAAAGCCAACATAATCCATCCCCAACACACCAAAGAGGCCCAGGTTACAACTAAAACCGTAAGTGTGTGCAGATGATTTATTAAGAATCCATTGAGTTTCGTTACGACCAAGCAAGGTAGACTTTATCTAGGCTATGTAGGTGAAGTATGTAGTTCCCAATGTTCAATGATATCCTGGGGATAGCTCTACTACCAGCCAGGCATATATAGCCCCAACAGAGATACCTTTAGTTCCTCTCAAGTATTGTTCCACCGCCAGTCAAGCGTCCATAGCCCTAGTGGAGGTACTTGAATAACTCTTTGAATTGAGATTTTGATAATTCTTTCTTCTTTCCTTTTTTTTGGTTATATTTATGATGATTGCATTATTTTCTCACTTTTCTCAATTTTCAAACAATGAAGTTCAAGACTGGGTTGGGAACCACAGTGGACATCATGAAGGAAAGATAAACCTTCGTATTTTTCACCTTGGATAGAGTTACCAAACTTGATATAAGCTAACTTATGGATTTCTTAAGATGTGTATTTCATGATAGGTCTTCAACTGCTTCCTAGAAACTCAGAAATGCACTAAGTCAAGATACATGCTAGCACCTTCAAGATTAAAAAGTATGAAAGTAAACTAAAGTTTCTAAGGCAAGTGACTAATAGAGTATCCAAAAATACATAGGAAATTCCTAACTTAGTCACTCTTTGCTATACCCCTTATGCGACAATCCAACTTCCACCTTAGAGCAAGGAGCCCCAAACAAAAGAAAGGGAAGGAACAAGGACATAAGAAAAGAACAAGGAAACAAGAAAGAAACACACACAAGAGAACAACAACACCAAGTGAAAAGGAAGAACAAGGAAAAAGGAGGAGGAAATAAGAGAAAAAAACAAAAACACAAGAAACAAAAGAAGACACAACATCAACACACAAGAATACCAAAAGATAGGAAAGACCAAACAACAAGGAAAAGAAACTAAAACAAAAAGGAAACTAAACTAAACCTACCTACCTAGCCTAAACTAACACTAAGACAACTTAAGACTCGATGTTAACAAAATGGGACAGCAAAAATTTTGACCACTTCTTAACTGATTTTTCATTATGTTTAGTAGTAACAACTTAGTTGGCCAAGTCCTAAGTCTAGAAAATTTATTTTTGTACTCAGAAATGTAATGATTTAACAATTTCAATTCATTTTGAGAGCTCAAAACTTTAAAGATCAGTAATTGTGGGTTTTCATTTTGATCGTGATCTACCCACAAACAAGTTTTAATCTCCCCCACCTCATACTCAAACATAAAGTAATCAACATATGGAGGAAAAGGGAAGGAGACCACCTGATTTGATTGCATTGTAGGAGCATGCTCCCGCATAGTTACTTCATCGCTATGAGGTCCTAGATCAAGGTAGAACTTGGTGTCCCACTCAGGTTCATACATGTCAAGAAAAACAACATCTGTCAGTGATGTGTTATGTTTTAGGATTCCCAAGGATACTGAGAGGGGGGGGTGAATCAGTATCTGACCGGTATGTAAATTTACTTGAATTATAACATCAAAAGCAATTCAAAAATGTGTACCAGTAAACTAAAAATAATGTAGTAAAGAAGAATAATAACCACAACATAAGAGACACACCATAACACAATATTTTAATGAGGAAACCTAGTGTGGGAAAAACCTCGGTGGGATTTGTGACCCATAATATTCGCTTATTGGCCAATAAGGGAATATTACTATTTACAATAGGGGCCTGCACATGTAGGAAGGCCAAGTGCCTAGAGCTCACTCCTCAGTTACAAAAGAAGTCACATTGACTTACAAAATTGGATTATACAAATCCAATGTCTTGTACTACTTTAGATCAGCATCTACTATGCCAGATTCAGTATTGGTTTAAGCTCTGCAATATACATAAACCCTTATCCGAATAATTCACACATTAGTTCTGTTATGATCCTTTTTTATTTTGCACTTCCTAAATTATCTACAATGATCTCATACTTATATGAGTCATGTTACAATCCACCAAGTCGGCTTACAAAATATTTTACAATTAATTACAACATATATTTATACAAAATTCTTGTCGACCAAGGTGCCGGTAATCTTCTTTTTGGTGTCGGTGATCTATATGCCGGTGTAGAGTCTATCGGTGCCAGTGCCTATGTCTTCCTGCTAGTATCACATGATTGTAAGGTTGCCATCAATGATAATACCTTCAATCACCTATAATTTCTCATTGGAGTGTGCATTTGCTAACAATCTCCTCCTTTGGCATTGATGGCAACACTCATGAGAAAAATAAAAAAGTGTCCAAAATGATGTCCAAAAAGAATCTACCAAAGTATCTTACCAAAACTATGTTGTAAAAATCTATGCTCCCCTTAAGATGATGATGTCCTATTCTAATCATTTCTCTCATCTCACTACTCCCCCTTTGACATCAATGACAAAGGTTGTCATTCGTTGTCAGTGGAGTGTGGTTCCTGCCTAGATTCTTGTAACCGGTGGGTTACAATCTAGAAAAGATTTGCCAAAACCAAATTTAAACTGTCACTGAATCTTTTTCTATCTGTTACGGCCACTTGTGTTCTCTAAACTATACCAGTGAGTATGTGCATTTTCTCTGCCAGTGTCTTCAGTCCAGGGACTAGAGCCTCAGAAATTTCTTTTCTCAAAGAAATGAGGTAATCTAGTTTATGACCTAGTTTGAATTTTAAGCTCTTTGCCTTATGCTTTATTTTCTCATTATCCTTTTCTAACTTCTCAATTTTCTCTTCAAGATCTGCAATTTTCTTTTCTATTTCCAAAAATGAATCTGATGTGCCTATTAGATTGTCAGCAATATTGTTAATCTCAGTTTGTGTTTTGCTGATCTTCGAATCTATGTCCTTTGTCAAGATGTCAGTTTTGCAGGTACCCCTATACAGTTTCTTGAAATCCAAAATTGTTTCTCCTAGTGTCGGTTGTAGTAATAACCTTGCTTGTTTCGACCTTTGGCAAGTCAATTTGTGTTTGCATTTCTATTAGCAAAGGTTTAGGCTTTTTAGTTTTTGTCGGTGGCACTGTCTCGGTCTGAACCTGTGTCTCAACCTGTTTCTATTCTGGTTTCTCCATCTGTGTCTTAGAAGGTTTCTTTGAGCTTTCAACTATCGGTTTCTCAGATGTAGTCTTTATATGCACTTCTGGTTTCTTTGTATTTACCTCTAATTGTTTTTAAGTTTCATTTACGAGTGCTTCTGATGATTTCCTAGTAGTGTCTTCTGTCAGTTTCTCTGTCTCTGTGCTAACATTAATCACCACATCAATCAGTGGCTCAGTAGCCACATCTTTCTTCTTATCCTCAATGGTTTCTTTATCTACCACAATATTCACCTCTTGGGTGTCTATATTCATAGTATATACTATCTTTGACTCAAGATTTGTATCCTCTTGAGGAGTCTCCATACTCTCTGTAGTTGGTTTATTATTAGCAGTATGTGCCAGTGGAGTATCAGAAAGAGGTGGGGGTAAGTTGTTTGTTATTTTTAGGTTAGGAGGTCCACCTACCTTACCTTTCCCCTTATCCTTGTCCTTTTGATATACTCTGATAGTCTTGGGTCTTTTGAGTTCTTCTTGTTCTTCTTTTTCAACAAAGAATATGTCCCATTGGCCCACAGTCTCTTCTGAAATTTCATTCATTCTTCCTACCATCAGTGCTACGTGCCAGTGAACGGTTGAAAATATTGTCCAGTTGGCCTCACTAATTAATTTTTCTATCTCATCAAGTGAGTTTACTGGATGCACTGCAAGTAATTTTTCAATTTTTATCTTCTTGTCCAGCTCAACAATGGCTACCCTTCTAGCTTCTAGTCTTCTATACAAATCATTGGGTATTTCATCAACAATTTCCATCAAAAAATTCTTGTATATATCCAAGTGTAAGATTACACTATTTTCTATGCTTTCTTTGTCTTTAGCAAAAAGTGTTTTATACAGTTTGCTAATGTTTTTCAACTTTCCATCCTCTGTTATTTCACTAAGGAGTTTACCCAGTGGAGCAATATCTTTTTTTACCTTCTTCTTCTTTGGAGTTAACTTCTTAACTAGAGGCCTCACTACCTATTGCTTTTGTCTTGTTCTCCTGGGTGTAGGTGAGGGTGTCGGTGAGGGTTTTATTTTCCTTTCTACCCTTTTGAATACCACCGATATATCACTCTCAAAGGAAGTTGCAACCAGTGAAAGATGAGTTTCCAGTTGAAGTCCTTCCAACTCACTTTATTTGATACTAGTTTGCTTCAATACATCTTCCTTAATTTCTTTTGCTTGTCTAGTGCCTTTCCTTGCTGTTAGTTCAACTTTCTTAACTCTTTTCCTAGGCTGAATACCACTCTCAATTGTTTCTGCATTGCCAAAGACTTTCTTAGAGGGTTCCTTTGGTGCTTCAAGGAGGGCTTTTGCAAAAGTTTAAATGATGTTATCATATGTTTCATACCCCATTTCAGTTACCCAGATAGTTCTAGGGACAACTGTCTCCATCTAGATTTCATCTTTCTTGATTACAAAGCATATTTCCTTTTGATATTTATCCACCATTGCCTGAGACAGCCTTATTCTTGTCTTCATTCGAGCCTTTAGTGCTTGAAAATGTATGTTTATATTTTTCTCTCTGTTTTCTCCCATGTTGTTTAATAAATCCAATAGTTTCTTTCCTACCAGTATATCAAAGCCAAAATCTCTCCTACCAATACCAAGTACTTTCTTAGTAATGTAAAACATTAAACATACAAGCAAATTTCCAAATCTAAAATTTCTTTTCTTATCTGCTTTGATCTTCTTTAGATTGTCTATCAATTCATCTTTGAGCCATTCACACACATCTATTCTAGCATTATCATTAACTATGTCATATGCACTTTTAATACATAGGATAGATACTGAGTTTAACCTATTTGCATGTGTAGCTTTGTAGCCTAAAATCATACTGACAAATCTGAGATTGATTTCCTTCACATCATTTACCCTTAGAGACCTTTTGTCAAATGTTGCACCGGTTAGGTCCATCATTGCGTCATTTGAGACCCTTTTAGTTCTCTCAGGTCTGCTACCAGTGGAAGGTAACCTTGTTATTGCCTTAACTACTTCTTTGGTGATCTTATGAATTGAATCCAACCAAAAGAATTCATCATGGACTCTGCTTAGGACTATTCTTATCACATCTTCAAGAAAATCAGGGATGCTAAGAATATCCACAAAACCTAGGGTTTCTACTACCTTGTGTTTCGGTTTGATATTGCCATTTTCATCACAAATCACAGTCCTATACATTTTCTTGATTTCATCATCTCCTAGTTTCTCTATATGACAATGTATGTATATTCTAGGATCTTCAACATATACTTCTCCCTTAGGTATTTTTGAAAATGCACCTATGGTATCGTCCTTCATCGCAATTTTGGGAACAAGCTTAAATACGGGTCTAGGGTGCTTGATAGCTTCAATCACAATAGGGTTTGCAATAAATTCAAGTATGGATGAGGAAGTCATAGTTATAAATACCTCAATCTACTTTAGGGATGAGTGTTTGGATGAATTGACTCACTTTTTCTCCAAGGATGCCTTTGCTCAGGAATTTTTGTGCTCTCGAAGATTTGAATGCTCAGTGAATGAAAAAAGAGCCAAAACACTTGCTTTATAATGTTATTTTCTCCAACAACCACATTTAATGCTTGTCGATTAAGTCACAACTTAGCTCATCTACCGGTAAGGAAGTAATCCAACTTCTCACCATCAACTGAGGGTATAATAGCATGTTTTTCAATTTGCTACTAAACCCTCAAAGGATTTTCCTTTAGTTAGATGAAGAGTCTCCTACTGCTGGAGTGATACTTTGTTCTACTGGTGGAGGAGTACTCCCATCAATATTTTGATTTGACTTTTGGATCCATTACTTTGAGAATTCTTGCTTTACCTCTTCAACCTTTTCTTTACCTTTCAAGCTAGGACCTTTGTTATTTGTCGGTGATGCCTTACTTCTACAAAATTTTGCAGTATGTCCAATTTTGTTGCAAGCATAACAAGTAACACTATTTTTCTGAATAGCTTTCCCAAATCCTATGTCAGTATGTGTTCTGCATTGATTAGATAAGTGTCCAAATCTTCCACAAACATAACATCTTACATTCATTCTGCAATTTTCTGAATTATGACCAACTTTGTTGCACTTAGAGCGTTGACCGGTGGGTATATTAGTGTTCTAATAATTTTTAGATCTACACTGATTTTCTCTATGACCATACTTGTTATAGTTAAAGAATTTCCCATTAAATTTGTAAGAATTAGGTTGTCTTATCGGTTTACTATGATCATGATTGTTTGCAATACCGAAGCTTTCACCAACTTCAAAGCCAAGGCCATTTGTATCACCATTAGGTTTCTAGTTCTTCAGCATGTCAACAAGTTCCTCTGAACTTTTCTTGAATTTCTCCTTGTGTTGATTTGCAGTAGCCAATTCACTCTCCAAGATTCCTTTCTGTCTCATGAGTTCATTTGTGTCATTTTGTGTATGCATCAAGTCTATCTTCAACATATTATTTTCATGACTAAGTCATGCATTTTCATTTCCAGCCTCATTTAGTCTTCTAACCAGGTCCTCTTCATGCTTCTTCCTAGCTTCAATTTCTTTACAAAATCTCTAGTCATATCTTGCATTTCATTTTTCATTGTATTGTTTTCTTGTCTCAACTTGTTTACCAGATCATTAAGAGTTTCCTTTTCATGTTCATTATTCTACATCTTTTCACAAAGTTCTCTTCTTTTGTTCCTTGCTATAGTGAAATTTTCTTGAAGTCCTCGAATAATATCCTGTGCAGCCTTCAGATCATCTTCAAGTTTGATATTTTTCACCTTTTCTGCATCATATTTTGAAAGAGTTGCTTCCAATTGCTTTCTTAAGTTTTCCATCTCTATCAGTGTCAAGATCTTCCTCAAGCTATTAGGCTTTTGAAAATAGAGGACCAAGCTTTGATACCAATTGTTAGGATTCCCAAAGATACTAAGAGGGGGGGGTGAATCAGTATCTGACCGATATGTAAATTTACTTGAATTATAACATCAAAAGCAATTCAAAACTATGTACCGGTAAACTAAAAATAATGCAGTAAAGAAGAATAATAACCACAACATAAGAGACACACCATAACACAATAATTCAATGAGGAAATCCAGTGTGGGAAAAACCTCGGTGGGATTTGTAACCAACAATATTCACTTACTGGCTAATAAGGGAATACTATTGTTTACAATAGAGGCCTGCACATGTAGGAAGGCCAAGTGCCTAAAGCTCTTTGCTCAGTTACAAAAGAAGTCACACTGACTTACAAAATTTGATTATACAAATCCAATGTCTTGTACTGCTTCAAATTAGCATCTACTATGCCAGATTCAGTACCGGTTTAAGCTCTGCAATATACATAAACCCTTATCCCAATAATTCGCACATTAGGTCTGTTATGATCCTTTTATATTTCGCACTTCCTAAATGATCTACAGTGATCTCATACTTATATGAGTCATGTTACAATCTGCCAAGTCGGCTTACAAAAGATTTTACAATTAATTACAAAATATATTTATACAAAATTCTTGTTGACCAGTGTGTCGGTAATCTTCTTTTTGGTGCCGGTGATTTGTATGTCGGTGTAGAGTCTGTCGGTGTCGGTGCCTATGTCTACCTGCTAGTATCACATGATTCTAAGGTTTCCATCAATGACAATACCTTCAATCACCTACAATTTCTCATTGGAGTGTGCATTTGCCAACATTATGTTGATTTTCAACAAGATTAGCTTCAATTTCTAACACATCATTTATTATGAATAGCAATCCGAGGTAGTGATCTAAGACATTCGATTTCCACTGGACTATTTAATTCAAAGCCTTCCTCTAATAAACAAGAAATATGAGGTTCTTTCTTCTTCAAATTACCTTCTTCGGTATCCATCTTAAAATTTGCAGCAATCTCCCAGGCAAGTACAAAATTATAATAACATACCTCCGAGTGTGAATTCGTAAGATGGATTCTGCATGAGTCACATACTACAAAATATTCTATATTACTAGAGTATCTTGGTTTTTCCATTTCAGCACTTAGCTCTGCCACAATGTTAACCATTCTTTGCACTTCATCTTCTATAGTGAATTGAATATAAACTTGACTTCAACTTGCAAGGCTTTAGGATTCTCATCTTCTTGCACAACATCAACTTCATCAATTTCATGGATGGGATCAACAAAAGTAGAGAAATCAACATTAGGCATTTTTTCTTTAAATTTATAAACCTTAGCAAATTGAGAATATGAAACTTCTCCTAAAAGCCCATTTGAATGCATAAAATAAAATTGGTGGAAACACTCCCTGATTTCTCATTGTTGGATTTGTACAGGGAATTCAACTTTTGACTTTCTTTTGGAAGTATGCTCTCAATCAACTTGACCTTCACCATCCTTAGCCTCATCATCAACATTTTGCTACAGCAAATGGTTAGTTTCATACATCGAATCAATTTCATCAACATTCATCGTATTGGTTGGTTTGTTTTCATGATCAAGGTAAATTTGATTTAGGCATTCATCAAGGAATTTTTTATTTAGATTCATCTCTCTATTTGTGTTAAAATCTTTATCCACCAACTCATCATCTAAATGTAAGAAAAGATCATCTACAACCTCATCAAGAAATGTATCATCTTCCTTCTCATCATTGTAATTCCACTTTCTTGAATCATCTTGGTCTTGGGATTCAAGTGAGAAACTTCCATTATCACCATCTACACAGCTGGTTTCAATCTTCTTACCTTATCAATACAAAAGTAGTTATCATCCACCTTTTCAATTTCACAATATTTTGCAAGATCAGTCCCATTACTCACAAAATCAATACATAGATCAGTGTTGTCACTTTCGAAACTAGTGAGACTGTCATTCCTTACTCCAATCACATCAAGATTAATCATCAACTCCACTTCTTTATTCAAGAAATCCAAACACCAATCAGCATTGTTTTTACATGGTGAATTCAATTCAACATCTCTCTCATGTTCATTGATAGAAAAAGGCATAAACACCACCTTACCAGCTTCATACGTACTTGTCATAAGTTCTCCATCATGATGAATTTCATCAGTAAAATTGCCTTCATGACTGAATTGTTGTGAATCCTCTTGTGCCTTAAGTAGTAGGAGTTGTTCTCTCAACTCATTTGTCAACTCTAGGTCCCAATGATCTTCCAGGGGAGTGAATACATCCTCAAGTTTAATAATGTGTTTCAAATATCTATCCAATCTCTCAAGAAACACACAACAATTAATCTCATAATTCTTGTTTGTGCATTGTATTCTACATCCATCTACCCATGCAAAATCCCCCAAAGACTTAGAGACACCCAAATCTCTCAATCTTTCATTCAAATATTTATGCGCAGGTGTAGTATCCAACCATAAACCATAATTTTTCACACCTTCATCATGTGGTTGATCATCATGGAATTCACCTTGATAATATATATGAAACCTTCCACTTGTTGATTCTTCATTATAAAAGTGTTGGGGCAGCATTGTGGCAACTTCCTCTTCTCCCAAATCTTTGCCAAAAGTGGTTGAATCACATCCAAATCTATTTTTTTGTTTATAATAAGAATTTGCAGCAACTTCTTTTTTATTTTCAAACAACCGGTTCATGTGGCATGACTGATCATTGAATTTTTTAGCTACAACTTCATTATAATCTGTTGTTCTTCTTCTTGAATCATGACCAAAGAAATAAGTTGCAGACATACAAACTTCATTAGTAGATGTAGCATTTTTCTTCAGATTTGAGAGTTATATTAGTTGATTACAACTAGGTTGATCTATCATGTTATTTGAAGTTATAGTACACAAATTTGGGAATTTGTAGCTTTTGAATGCTTGGTGTTGGATAGGTGTGGTGTATTCTTGAGAACAATTTTGTACATATGAATAACCTCCTAACACAATTTCATTAAAATGGTAAAAATTATTATTCACAGTGTCATACCTAGATTGTGCTAAGATTAAGGCTATTCCAAGTGCTTAATGTACATCATTGACTTCACCAAAACTTTTAATCTCTACTGCAAACATAGTATCAATACCCCAAAAGTAATGACCTTTCAAAAATCTTGCATCTATTACTCTACTTGTAGATTGAACTCTTTGATACATACACAAGAATCTATGATTGAATTGAGTAATTGATTCAACATATACTCTTTTCACATTTGCAAATTGAATTAGTGCATCTTCCAATCTTGTGAAATGATTGAATTGAATTAATACAAGGAATTCAAATTCATGCCATGAAAAAATAAAGCTAGGAGAAAGACTTATATGCCATTGTGATGTTGAAAATTGAAGAGTTTGAATAAACAAGTTCCAAGCAACATCCTTCGGTGTGGTTTGAAGGAAGAACACTTGATGTTTAAAAATATTTACATGGTCTGAAGCACTTTGTCCATTTTTAGGAAAGAACATGGGAAGTCCATTATACGCATGATGAGGAATTGTATGTACACTCCCTGGTATGAACAACAAACTACCCATTGGGGTTAAACTTTCCCAAGGTTTAACTCACTCTAACTTAGGCAAATAATTCAGAAATCATTATCGGCCCTCCTTCTACTGCCAGTTTTTGTTGATGGGTGTTTTGACACACTTACCAATAGTCTGGTAGTTTATGTGAACACTCACCACTTCTCCTGAAAATAAATCAATCTTGAAAGACTAATTACTCCAAGGTCTCTATAGTTGGGTCACGACGGTGTTGGGTCACTCAATGGCTGATGCAATTGTACCTGTCAAGGGGCTTGCTGGTTGAAACAAAATAAACAAAATTCCTCTTTTTGTATTTTTTGATCTAGATTCTCTCAAAATAAATACCAAAAGATAGATCAGGGAAACAAGGAAATAACAATGAAATCGATACAATAACAACTGAATGATCCACATGGTTAGAATTTTGTAATCCAAATATTATCAATATCACTAAATCATCATTCAAATAACGAGCTTGAAAAAGTATTTAAAGTTAGAGAACTACAACACCAATAGAAATGAATATCACCAAACCAATAATTTACCTATCAATTTAATCTTCATATAACATTTACATGCGCAATATGATTCCTAAAATAATAAAGCATCCAAAAGAACTAGTTGTTGATTCAAATGATAGAAGTTACCAGGTCATGAAGAACACAACCATATAGAACACACAAGAAGATTAGGCAATCCACAAGCTACTTTTTGTATTAAACTTTAAAGAGTATCCCAAAATCTTCTAAACTCATAAAAATCTGCATAAAAATCTCTAATGGAATCTCTAAAATGGACCTCAAATCATCAATTCACGGACCCTCTAAATGGCCCAAATTTTACAATTTATAGTATTTTCCCTTACACCTTTGGAAGGTATCATTCCTAAATTAAGTATTACAAAAAGAAAGGAGTCGCAGTTGACATGAAAGTCTATGCCTTTGAACTCTAGTTAAGTACTACTAAACTGGTACTCAAGGTTCACTTCCAAAAGGATGCTCTGGAAGCAAGTATTTTGTAACATGCATAAATATCACCCAAAAAGGAAGTGTGAGTTAAAAAATTAGTTGTAGGCCTAGTTGTATGGTGGTGATGGTAATCCATCATGTGAAACTAGCATTACAAAATGATGGGAGCTACAATCGACATGCAAGTCGCTTCCTGTGAAGTCCACTTAGCTGTTATGAAACTAGCGATCATTGTCCACTTCTATAACGATGCTTCAGAGGTAGGTATTTTGTAACATGCAAAAATAATGCCCAAAAAGAAAGTGTGACATCTAGTATCAGTTGAATCTATAGTGGTTGTGGTGGTGGCACTGCTTCAACATGTATTTTGTTTTTTCTAACTGCATGTTTGTCCTTCATTCCTCTTGGAGTTCTAGTAGCTCCTGATGAAACATTCTATGGAAGCGGTTGGTGGGTTAACAATATACTCTAGTCTAAATTTAAAAACTCTGAGCACCTCCTTTGTACTCTCTAGTCTTCTTTCGAGGTGAGGTGGAAGGTTCCATAAGTCTAATTCAACTGTTACGAAACTAGCGCTCATTGTTCACTTACATAACGATGCTCTAGAGGCAAGTATTTCGTAACATGCAACACAAGATACATAATCAACTTCATCATATTAGAAAAATTATAAGGGACTTCTAGATTTCAGGATTCCGGGGTCCATTATTGAGGATTTCGAGGTTCCAGAGTTCATTATTGATGATTTTGGAGTTTTGGGGTTCTGGATTTCATTATTAAGGATTTCAAGATTTCGAGGTATTGGGGTTCATTATTGATGATTTTGGGGTTTTGGGGTTCTGAGGTTTTGGAACCAAGAAGAAAGGCCAACAACCTACAGATTGATACAAATCATTTTTTATTGAAAGAATGAAATCTAAGTCTAAACTACAAAAATAGGAAACACAAAAAAACAAGAAAACAAGGACAAGGAAATGGAAGACCAACCTAGAATAGGAAGGAAAAAAGAAACACAAACAAGCAACAACAGGATGACAACAACAACCAAAGAGAAGACACAATGAAGAATTCAGTGCTTTGAGGTTCCGAGGTTCCACTTAACTGTTATGAAACTAGCTTTCACCACTCACTTCCATGACAGTGCCCCAGAGGCAAGTATTTCATAACATGCAAAAATGATACAAAATAGAAGCAACACCTGAGGTTCTGAAATGTAAATGAAAAGGAGACAAGAAGAAAACATAGTAAAATAAAAAGGGGGCCCCTAGCTTGAGGAGCAAAAATTTGGGGTGTGTTATGCAAGACATAACAAAATCTTTCTTGCTTATTCTACTAAAAGTAAGGCCTACCGATGTTATAATAAAAGATTGAGAAAGATTGTTGAAAGTGATAATGTGAAGGTTGATGAAGGAAATATCTATCATATTAATCTTACGGATATGATTCTGATGATCAAGATGCTAGTTCAGATAAAGGAAGACAAGTGTAGACCCAAAGTCAAGTTTAGACTGCTCTGAAAAAGCCTAAGAATGAGGGTGTAGATTCTAATACAGAAGAAAGAGTTCGAGAGCCTAAAATTCCAAAAAATCCTAAAACTCCCAGGTATGTAAGGTTAAATCATTCATAAAATTATATTATAGGTGATAAGGATAAAGGTGTGATGACTAGGAGAAGACTTAATGAAGAATTTTTTTTGATTTCTAAGATTGAGCCTAAAAGTGTTGATGAAACTTGTAGATATGAATATTGGATTAAAGCTATGGAAGAAGAATTGAAACAAATTGAGAAAAATGATACATGGATTCTTATTCCTAGACCTAAGGATAAAAATGCAATTAGAAATAAATAGGTATTGTAGAATAAGTTGAATGAACAGGGTGAAGTTGTTCTAAATAAAGTTAGACTTGTTTGTAAAGGCTATTCATAGATGGAAGGAATTGACTACGAGGAGACTTTTTCTTCAGTGGCTAGAATTGAAGCTGATAGATTATTTCTTACCTATGCTGCTCACAAATATTTCAAGGTTTATCAGATGGATGTCAATTCAACTTTTCTAAATGGTGAATTGGAAGAAGTTTGTATTGAGCAACCAGGTGGATTTTAGTTGATAGAAGAAAAGGACATGGTTTGTCGGTTGAAGAAAGCATTGTATGGGTTGAAGCAAGCCCCTAGATTATGGTATGTCAGATTGGATAAGTATTTGATAAATCTTGGATTCAATAAGGTACTACTGATGGTAATCTTTATTTCAAAATTAATCAGAATGATATATTGATTGTTGAAGTTTTTGTTGATGACATTATCTTTGGAGGGAATGATTGCCTATGTAATAGATTTGCTAAAGAGATGTAGAATGAATTTGAAATGTCTATGATTGGTGAAATCAAATTCTTTTTGGGATTGCAAATTACTTAGATGGACAAAGGTATTTTTATACCTCAGTCTAAGTATGTGAAGGAATTGCTGAAGAAATTTGGTTTTGAGGATTATAAGCTTGTTGGTACACCTATGGTGACCAGATGTAAGCTGACAAAAGATGATGATTCTATGAGAGCTAATCAAACTAGATATAGATCTATGATTAGTGGTTTGTTGTACTTGACTCAAACTAGACATGATATAATGAATGTTGTGTGTCATGTTACTAGATTTCAAGCTGATCCTAAGGAATCTCATGTTATTGCTATAAAAATGACATTCTGATATTTGATAGAGATAGTTGATTTTGGTTTGTGGTATTCTAAGAATGATTATTTCACTTTGAGTGCTTTTTTAGATGCTAATTGGGAAGGTGATTTTGATGATCAAAAGAGTACTATAGGTGGTGCATTCTTTTTGGGTAAGAAGTTGGTCTCTGGGAAAGTAAAAAAAAGAATGTTATTTCCTTATCTACTACAAACTCTGAATACATTATTGTTTGTAGCAATTGTACTAAAGTTATTTGGATGAAGCAGGTGTTGAAGGATATAGGAGTTATTTATGATGAGCCTATTGCTATATACTATGACAATTCAAGTGCTATCAATATTTCAAAGAGTCTGGTGTTGAATTCCAAGACAAAGCATATATCAATCAAGTTTCATTTCCTGAGAGAGAAAGTGAATGAGAAAGAAGTCAAACTGGAGTATGTATCTACAAAGGAATAGGTTGTAAATATATTTACAAAGATTTTTCCTAATGATACTTCTGAGTATCTCAGAGAGAAGTTAGGTGTAATTACCCCTCCTGATAAGATCTAAGATACATGGATTTGCATCAGTTCAGTGAACTTCATAAAGATATCTTGTGATCCAAATTGATGAGTGAGGTTGCTAATCAGGGGGAGTAGTTAGTGTTGGTGTTCAGATTTGTGGTGAGGGAATTCTGATTCTTGAACCTTTGTCATTCATGCCAAAGGGGGAGAGAAGCATGTGAAAAACCCTAAAGAATTTTGAGTTGTCTGTGATTTTGAGGGAGATTGCTGAGAGTTAATTTCTTTCTTTGCAATGATTGTTTTTCACATTCATATGTTTCCATCAATGCCAAAGGTGGATATTGTTGGATTTTGTTGAGAGTTTGTTGGAAAGATGTGTTGTCATTGATGCCAACATATTCTTTTGTGTACTCCAATGTTGCAGTCAAATTAAATGAGTTGGTTTGGTCAGTGTGTTGTAGATGAGTTGATGTGGTTTAATGGGTTTAGAGATAATTATCTCTAGTTAATTCAACATAATTTTCAATGGCCCGTGTGATGTTCTGATCAAGTTATGAGATCCGACAATGAGGATGTTATTTAGTTGTTCATGTTATTCTCTATTCTAGTTTGTGCTCTTAATTTCTCTAGGATTTGATATATCTTTAGTTGCGAATATATGAGATGTGTTCTGTATATTGATGTGCATCCTCAGTTTGATTGGTTCATGATTTGTATATCCACATGGGAATCTTTCTTGTTGATAGTCAGTTTTGATGTTATTCTTGAGCTCCGATGGTGAGATGGTGATTTTGTGGTAATCTGAGTTGTTGCGATTGTTGATGCAATTCATGTTGCTTGTGAATGTTTCTAGATCATGTTATGTGTGTATTGGTGGTCCACATTGACTATTGTGTGCGTTATTGAACATTTTTCATTGTTCGGTGTTGTTCTTCATGTTATGCAACATTCTCGATGATTGTAGCATGTTACGGATGATCAAGGTGTAATTGTTGGAGATGTTTCATATTTTGGGTATTGATTTGGGTCTAGATTATGTCTTAGTCAACATTGTTTTGGTTCGCATGTGTTGTAGCATGTCAGGATATTATTTTGTTATTTGTATTGAGGGTTTGGATGACCTTAAAATATAGGTTGATGTCTTGTATAAATATATGTAATAATCATGTAAGATGTATGTCTATGAGTGTCTGCATTGTATATGTGAATGTATGATCAACTTGGATGTGTGAACAAGTGATCTAATCTTTCAGAAGTGTGAAGAAGAGAAGTATTGCAAAGTATACTGTGTGCTTAACCGAAAATATACTCAAGCATATCGAGATATTATTTTCATAATTCATATGATCCATATTATAGTTTGAATGTCTTTATAAGTCAGTGAGACTTACTATAAGGTAGTGAGCCTTCCCTTAAGGTTGTAGCCTTTATGGGTTTCTTATTTTGAGCAGTGAGCTCTAAGAAGTGTGCCTGAATGCATGTGCATTCCCATTGTAATATTCACACTTACTTCTAATAGGGTATTATCTCATTGTGGGTAGGTTCCCATTGTGGTTCTTCCCTTAACCAGGTTTTCCATGTCAAAATATTGGTGTTATGTGTATTATTGATGTGGTGTTGTTTCATGCTTCAACTGTTAATTATCAAATCTGTTTTGTGGTTTATGTTGCAATTAGTTTTGGTACAAACTAATTCACCCCCCCTCTCAGTTTGTTGCTTTGTTGTCAACAAATATAACATGACCAAGGGCTCTCTACAACACATTTCTTGGTTATCCAAGGTTCTCAATCAGATAAATAATATCAAATGCCATCATAGTAGCCTCATATTCAAATCCACAATATCAAGATCATAACCAATATGAGCTTAGGTAAATAATCACAAACAATCTAATTCAATCAATAAACCAGTCCTGAGATAGCTCAAGAATCAAAATGGTAACCTCTGGAAACCCAAAATTCAAATACGAAAGTCTTAAATCTGACTCAGAAAGTCAAATAGCCTCATACATGAATACAAAGTAGAATAACACATTTGACAAATTTTGTAGTGCATTAAAAAAAGTTATGCAATGCCTTCAATACCTAGAATGATGCATATAACATACATTGTGGGGCATATAACACAAACATTAGCGCATTCGACTAATAGAATAGTGCATATAACATGTACGTTAGTGCATCTGACTAATAGAACAACACACATAACACATACATTAGCGCATATGAGACGAGAAAGGAAAAGACATAGAAATGGACATGGAAACTCATGATTAAATCCAAGAAATGCATAAGCACATAGAAACAATCCCAAGAACATATAATAGAGGCACAATTCAACACAAAATCAAGGAATAAAACCAAAATGAACAAAAAAGCCTTCCAAAACTCTAAATCATCTCCCGACAAGGAAAAATATAAACTTCTTGGCTGAATAGGGAGAAAGACAACCAATGTCTCAGTTCAAAGAACAATCTCAGCCACAATGCACTCAAGGCATGGGTAATCTAGATGCCAAAGACTCCTTAAACATTCAAGACATGCAACAACAATGCACAAGAAAGAATAGTAAAATCATTCACGACAAACACTCACAGAAATAACTTTCATCTCCCATCCGAAATTAAAACTATACAAAATACTTCAACCCCAAGGAACCATTTACACATTATACAATTATCAATCTATATAGAAATCTCCCTAATTCTCCCAGCATACAATCTTTTCTAGATAGCCATTAAAATCCCAAATGCAAAAATAACAGAGGTTTTAAAATCTCCAACCTAGGAAATAAGTTATGGAATGACAATAATTCTGATCAAGCGTGCTCCCAATCCAAGCATACTCCCAATCCAAGCAAATCCAACCAAGCCAATCACTAAATCAAAATATCCAGAAAATGAAAAGTTTCTCCGACAAGTAGTGATAACTTTAGTGGCTAATATTCGGCAATTGACTATTTTTTTAAATTTGGGAATCAAAATTTGGCTAATAAGTTCAACTTCTAAGGTGACTTGAATCACCACATTTTTACAAATTTTTATTTTATTGTCATTTAAATCGCCAAAGAATTTCTTTTATTAAATTTTTTAACTCAAAGATTCGCCACATTATTCGATACATGATTGGATCAGATTCACCAACTTTTTATAATTTATTGTAAAAATCTAAATTAATTTCTCTAAGAATATATCATAATTATTAGTTACTTTAGGGTTATATCAACAATCTTTAGTTGCCACCATTGATTTAAATTATAATCTACTGACATTCATTGTATTCCATGAGGTCAATTTTACCAACAAGTTGTAATACTTGTAGGGGTTGAAATTGCTTTTGAATTATTGACCTCAACGAAAATCAATGGTCTAAAAGCGATTTTTGGCCCCATGAGTAGTACAAATTTTTGGTACATTTTATCTCACAAAATACAAAGAGGGATATTATATTATTTTAAATTAATGGTATAAACTAAATAAAGTAGAGACTGCCACTTAAAATCATTAATGATTTCCACCTTTAGGCCTCTACTTTTCTATAAAAAACTATTTTTTAAATGAAAGGATTTGCAAAAGTAATCAATGCATACTCTTATTATTTTCCAATATTTGCCAATATTTTCTACCCCAAAAAAATTGATATAAAAAAATCGCCAATAAAATTAATATTTTTTATCAAAAAAAGGAAAGATTAGCCAATAAAAATTATTATTTTCTTTTTAAAAAAAAAATATTCACCAAGATTTCATATAATTTTTTAAGAGGGGATTTCTGAAAGTTTTCACTATGAGCAAGCCAACCCCGACAAAACTCAGAAAACTCAATAAATACAAAATCACATCCAAACTTTAAAATATGTCAGCCAATCACAATAATCAATTAAAATATGAGCCTTATCAACCCTATGCAAATACCATGACAAGAATATATAAAATATTATTTAATTAACTTGCCCCAATATCTCGGCCAATAGTAAAATAGAGTAGGTAGAATAAACAATATAAAGATTAACCCAAAGGGTAAAAAGAGAAATAATAATAATATAATCAACCAATTAAAAAAATAAGCCAAGGCACACAAAACAATAAGGCTTAGTTAAATAATTAAACCATAACACCCAAATAATATAAATGCCACAACTTAATAAATAAATAAATAATAAATAACAATAGTATAAAATTATTAATAAATAAATAAATAATAGATATTCATTAATAAATAATAACTCCAAATAATAATCTTTTAAATATTAATGCCAACTATTAATTTAATTTATCATTATAAACTATATGAGCCAATTAATTAATTAATAATTAATCAACGAATAATCAAAACACTTCAAAGGAATCCAACATAGGATAACTCGAGACCACTTGATGCTAAACAACAACTCACACCAAAACACTAAACTAACAAGGGTAATCAACTCAAACCTAGAGTGTAGAATAGGATCTCATGTAACCTCCAATCAACTTGCCATTGGGATGAAGACACGCTCAGACCCGTGAATCTAGGTGAAGTTAATGTTTGGTACCTACAAACTTGTCACCACCAATCCAACTATGACACATATAAAATAACATATATCATAAATGATCAAGAAAGTGAAGAGAGTTACAACATCATATCATGTTTGCAAAGAGTGATATGACATCATCTCTATCACAAAGACACTAGTAAGACAGTCACAACAACTAAGCACTATCATAGACATCATATCATTTACAATCATGAAGTAATATTAGTACATAAAAAGATACCATCAAATCACCATAAAGTAGACTAAGCTATATCAATATGGTCTATTGATGCACAAAAGACAAGATGAATTGGGGAGAGGCACTACAAGAACAACAAGTTTGACATCAATGACAACCACAACAACACATACTTCTAACAATCTCCCCCTTTGTCATTGATGGCAACACTTGACCAAATTGCAAAATATATTGCTCTATCAGAAAAATATATTGCTCTATTAGAAATTGCTTTCACTTTCACTCCGAAGTAAATTTCTCTTTCTCTCCCCCTTTTCCATCAAGGACAAAGGCCACAACACCATCACACACTCTATTGCTCCCCTTAGAGCAGCCATAACATCAATCTAGGAAAAGAAATAATCATGAAAGCTCCCCTGAAAAGATGCACCTTCATAATGTGCCTAGTTAGAAGGAGGATCAATAACCCCAAACTTCTCTCGAAGAAACTCAAATGTATCCTTTGTTAATACCTTAGTGAAAATATCTGCAAACTATTCTTATGTAGTAATATATTCCAACCAAAATTCCTTTTCAACAACCTTATCCCTTAAGAAGTGATATCTGATTGAAATATGTTTTGTTCTTGAATGCATAATCATATTTTTTGAAATGTTTATTGCACTTGTATTATTACACATAATAGGAATTGCTTCATCATATGTTACCTTGATATTTCCAAGTGTTTATCACATCCACATTACCCGAGCACAACAAAATGTCACTGCAATGTACTCTACTTCAGCAATAGATAGAGAAATTGAATCATATTTCTTACTAAACTAGGAGACCAATTTGTCTCCTAAAAAGAAGGCACCACCACTAATGCTCTTCTAATCATCAACACTTCAGAAAAACTTCAACATAAAGTCTCCATCCTTTTTGTACTAGAGTCCAAAATCTATTGTCCCTTTCAATTCTCTAAAAATTATTTTCACAACCTGCTCACATGTCACCTTTGGATTAGCCTAACACCTAGCCACAAAATAAACAACCTGCATGATATCTAGTCTAGACACATTCAAATACAACAACCCACCAATCATTCATCTGTACTTCTTCTGATCAACCTCTAGAGTCTTGTTATCTTTTCTTAGCTTGCATCCAATAGTCAAAGGAGTTGTAACATGTTTACAACCATCCAACTCAAATTATTCTACATTTCTTTCACATATTTTCTTTGTGAGTTCTATATTTATATTGAATAATTTGTAATCCAAGAAAGAAAGATAACTCACTGATCATTGGCATTTCAAATTCTTTCTACGTCTCTTTAGCAAATTCTTTACATAAGTTATCATTTCCTCTTAATATAATATCATCAACATAAACTATAATGATTAGTAAATTATCTCCATCAATCTTGAAATAAAGATTACTATTTGTTGTAGCTTTCCTAAAATTTTGTCGTAGCAAATACCTGTCTAATCTTGCATACCAAGACCTAGGTGCCTTTTTGATCCCATACAATGCTTTCTTTTGTTTACACACCATATCTAGATCTTTTGACAGTTTGAACCCATCCATTTTCTTAATATATACGTCTTCTTCTAGGTCTACACTCAAAAATGCTAACTTGGCATCCATCTGATAAACTTTAAAGTTCTTGTAGGCAAAAAATGCAAGAAACATAAGTATAGCTTCCTTCCTTGCTACCAGAGAAAAAGTTTCTTCAAAATATATGCTTTCCACTTGTGAATATCCTTTACATACTAATGTTTCTTTATTTATTGTGATTTATCTTTCCTCATTTAGTTTGTTCTTGAATACCCACTTAGTTCCTATCACATTCTTGTCCACCATTTTGGGTACCAACTCCCAAGTCTTATTCTTCTATATCTAGTTTAGTTCTTCTTCTATTTCTTTTACACAACTTTCATATTTACTTTCTTCCTCATAAGTCTTTGGCTCAATCATTGATAGAAAATAGTATGTGGCTTGTTATTGTGCTTCTGGAAATTTCCTTCTTGTCTAAGCACCTTTTTCCTTATCTTCAACCATCTGATTTTTTGAATTATGCTTCCGGACATACTTAGCAAGATTTTTTGTTGTTTCTTCCTCTTCTTCTTCTTCATTTGTTTCCTTCCCCTTGTTCTCTTCTGGATCACTTGTCTTCTTTGTAAATGTTGTAACAATCGCAACCTTGGTTTCAGGGTTAGGTTCAATCTAATTTCATTCTTCACACACTTTCACATTCATAATTTCTACTATTTTATTTATCCTTTTGTACCATAACCAACATTCATTACTCTATGTTAGAAAACATTTACTTCTTTTTTTATCCTTGATGTAGTACACATTTCCACTTATTCTAAAACCTTTTGCAACACTTTTACCAACCTTTTTTTTTATCACACATCTAATACTACTAAACAAAACTTCATAGCCTTTTCTACAAATGTGACTAACACTTAACATACTATGTCTTAATCATTCAACATAATAAACATCATCATTTTTATGCTTACCATCAATAAAAATACTTCCAATACCTCGAATAGATGCACCATCTTCTCTAGAAAATTTCACCAATCCACCATTATATCTCTTGAGATTAATAAAATTCTTTCAAAGATTCTTCTAAATTTGATCATGCATGCAAATTTTTATCATCAACATTTCGAATCACACTCTATGACTCATCACCAGAATGAAAAAGATTTCCAAGGAGATGAAAAATAATGAGTTGTAGATCTCTAAAAGAATATAAAGAGATGTTGGATAGGAAAGGGCATGAAAATCAAGGAAGAAAAATAATAGAAAAAATCACTCAAAAAATAAAGGAGAATTAACCAATAAACCAATAAAAACACCTAAAAGCTAAAAGACAAAAGGCCTAGAGATATACACAGAGAGAAAATAAATAAAGTATAAACTAATAATAATAATAATAATAATATGATGGAGTAAAATAAAGAGAAACCAAAGAATAATTCTCTTTATTTTACTCCATTTTATTATTATTGTTATCATCATCATCATCATTATCTATCTTATTATTAGTTTATACTTTATTTATTTTGTCTTTTTGTATATCTCTAGGCCTTTTGTCTTTTAGCATTTAGGTGTTTTTATTGGCTTATTGATTATTTTCTCCTTTATTTTTTGATTGATTTTTTTCTCTTATTTTTCTTCCTTCAATCAAAAAATAAAGGAGAAATAACCAATAAACCAATAAAAACACCTAAAAGCTAAAAGACAAAAGGCCTAGAGATATACAAAAAGAGAAAATAAATAAAATATGAACTAATAATAAGATAGATAATGATGATGATGATGATAACAATAATAATAAAATGGAGTATATATGTGTGTGTGTGCGTGCGTGTGTACATATATACATATATACATATATGTATGTATACATATATATTTATATATGTTTATGTATGTATACATATACCTTTTTAATTGCTATTCTACAACACAACTTGTAGTAACCATGGTAAATCAAAGCATTGTGTTGACTCTAGCACAATGTAGCTTTCTAGTCATACCTCTTTAATCATATATCTCATGCTCTTCTAGCTATGTCTCCTTTGTTAAGTGTTTTTTTTTTTTTTCTGTGTTTGTGTAGTCACATAAATCTGTCCAGTTTAATTAAATGAATATTTGCTATTTATTTGATTAAAAACACACTAGCCATCAGTTAATTAAATTAATATTTAATTAATTCATCTTCAAACATTCTCCTATTAATTAAATAAATTATTCAATTTATTTTAATTAATTCACTATACCAAATTCACAAATCAATTAAATGAATAAATCTTATTTATTCAATTTAATCCTCTTTCCTCTTTTAAATAAATTATATAAAACATTTATTTAAATCATTTATCCCCCCTCCACTTGCATTTTCCTACAAATGCAAGTTGCAACCACAAGTTGAAATAAATTAATTTTATTTTGATTAAAATCCTATTTTCCCTCAGCCACCAAATCCACTTGCACTCCTAAACCCCCTTCTAGATTCTTCTAACCCCTTCCTAATTAACCTAATCCATCCCCTAATTATTGTCACATCCCTAAGCAACTTGGAGTCACTTCTCAAAGACTTCAAAGTCTTTGAAAAGCATTTAATGCTTTGTGTGTTCAACAATTTAACCTCTAAAGTCTTCCAAACCACTTATGGCTCTTACATAACCATTTATGGTTAATTCAACTTGAACCCATGTGTCTCCTCAAGCATTTATTGCTTTGACCATGGTTATCCCTTTTGCCCTTGTACAAGAGTTTATCCATTGGATAAAAGCTTTATTCTTTGAATAAAGAATTTATTCACTCAACCCAACCTTGACCTTAATTCCCAAGTTAACTCTCAGGTCATGTCAAGCATTTAATGCTTATTCCCTCTCCTCTCAACCTATCTCATATGGACACTTGTCATCCTGGGATTGGGTTGAAAGCCATCACATGGATTGAATAGCATTCAATATTGACCCTTGTTGAGATTAGTCAATCTCAACCATCCATTGCTCCATTTTTCCTATAAATAGAGCCCATTTCTTCATAATCTAGATCCTGAAAACTTGTATGCATCTAAGTTATAGAGAATTTTAGAGAGAATTTAGCATATAAATCACTAATATCTTGTTAGTTTGGCCTAAAATAAATCATTTTAGCATCATAGCATCTAATATTAGCTTTTATTCACATTTGCATAGCATTTTAGAGTAAACATTTCAATCTTGAACCTCCATAAGCATCCATAGTGCAAAAAGCTGCTAAGAGCTACACTAGTTTGGAACTTGGAGAGGAGAGGAACAAAGGAGAAGGAGCTAAGAGCATGTTAGGAGGCATTTGGAGATGTGTCGTTATATTTACTTTCCTAGTTAAATATTTCTTCATGTTTTTGGTGTCTCTTTTGATATGTCTAGTTAGATTAGTTTTTGAATGGATTAACACTAACAGTTTCTTGGGTTGTGTGTTATTCCACCACAGGTTCTAGTCTAACCTTCCCCCATTTCACAAAGCATCAGTTTGTTTGTATGAATTTTTTTCTTGGGTTTTCTCATGTGTTGTATATTTTTCAGCTAACATGTTTGGTTGCAAAGTCATTGTATAATTTTTCATAGTTTACTTTGTTGGAATTATAGAGGTTACCCGTGGAGAGGTGGACCTGGGTCAGGGCCTATTACAGAGGATAGAGACATTATTTATCTCATAGAAACTCATGAGCATGAAGGGTGCAAGACACCTTTGTTTGAAGGTTATCTAAAGTTGGTATTGTGGAACAAGGTAGCAGGGAATAGCAAAGGTCATGGGGGTATTATGATCTTATTGAAGGAAAAATAAGGGTGTTTGATTTAGCTAGTAAAAGAAGATTCGAATAAACAATTTGGTTGGTTTAAAATCACAAAAAATGACAATCTCATTTGAATTCCAACATGTTACTTTTCTCCACAAGTTTCAAAAACTTACAAGAATAGAGGCCTTGACCACAAAGATTCTTTTGTAGCTTTAAAAAGTATATTGCAATGTATTCTCAGCTCAATGAAGTACTTTTGGTGGGGGATTTTAATGCTAGGACAACAAGTGAACAAGCTAACATTTTGTGTTGTAAAGAAGATTGCAATCCTATTTGGCTTACAAAAGAAAGTATTCATCAATGGGCTAGGGTATCAGAAGACAAAGGTTGGAATGCTTTTGGGGAGCAGTTGCTTACTTTTTGTGGGTCTTTAAACTTAATCATCTACAATGGTTTGGCTAGATGATTGAGGTCTGGTAACTTTACTTGTAATACTTATAATGGTGCAAGTGTAGTGGATTATGCCATATGCTCATATGGTTTGTGTGAAAAAATGGAGGAAGTCTTGATTGGTGAACAACTTTGGGATTTAAATTCTGATCATACACCAATTTATTTAAGTTTTTCTTGGACTGAAAAGGAACAACTTAGGAGGAAATCCACGATTATTCTGCAATCTCTTTCAAAGGGCAGAATTTTGTTAACTCAAAAAAACTGTAATACCTTTCAAATAACACTTGAAAGGATTTTTAAGGAGAGAATTCCTATCCATGGGATTTGTAGTCTTGAGCTTATTAATATAATTCATAAGGAACTTGTTGAATGTAAAAGAGCCAAAAATAGAAAAGTTGGAAAAAAAAATTTTCTGGTCAATGCTTGGTTTGATGACTCAATCATGCACCACACAAACAATTATGGAGCCAAGAGAGGAGGGTGACATTTCCTTAGCACAACAACCTCTTCCAATCTCCGAAGAGCCACCTGTAGCAACCATGCATTGCTTATTTCTTTGTACAATAATGCTTAAGTCAATGTTAGACACCTCAAATTTTCATTGGAAATCATCATAATAAATGAAAATTGAAAATTTGTCAAGAGAACTAGATGCAACTTGAATTTTGGTGTTAAATTTGATATGCAATAGCTATAAGTATATTTTGTTGATTCAAGAGTATTTGAATTTCTTACATACTTCATATGCAATAGCTATAAGTATTTTGTTGACTGGGGAATTTTATGAGTTTCTCATATAATTGTTTTAGAAGAAACAAGGTTGGTGTTGCTATAAATGTCCCATATGCTTCTCTACATTTTATGACATATGAACAATACCACTATTGAATCATTAACTATTATCTTGGTGTTGTGACTAGTCCAATTGTTGATATCTTGACAGGATCCTTTTTAGAAGGAACAATAGTTATGTGTACATATTTGTAAACACTTAAAATTATTTTACTCCATTTTATTAATATTTTTATCATCATCATCATCATTATCTATCTTATTATTAGTTTATACTTTATTTATTTTCTCCTTTTCTATATCTCTAGGCCTTTTGTCTTTTAGCTTTTAGGTAGTTTTATTAGCTTATTGGTTATTTTCTCCTTTATTTTTTGATTGATTTTTTCTATTATTTTTCTTCCTTTATCTTCATGCCCTTTCCTACTCCACATCTCTTTTTATTCTTTTGTAGATCGGCAACTCACTATTTTTCATCTCCTTGGAATTCTTTTTCATCCTAATGATGAACCATAGAGTGTGATTTGAAACGATGATAAAAATTTGCATATACAATTGAATCAAGAAGAACTAAGAGAATTATAACATGAATTGTGTAAATATTGTAGCATTAAACCTATGTTTGTCACCAATCATATGGATTAAACATCCAAAATCAATGATCGATGTATTTGGTTCTATTTTTGCATGCAATGCGATGTTGGCTATTTCCTCTTCTTCTAGTTTCTTTGAAGCATTCTTCTTTTCTTCAATTTCCAAAATAAAAAATTATTCATTTGAGTCATCATCAAGTTGGGTAAGTGTACCAAGATGGTGAACAAAAAGGGTGGTATAAGTGGCCTCTTTTTTTTTTTTTTTGAAAATAGGTAAACCTGAACTTCTAAGAGATATTTGAAGGTCATGCACTCAAAACTAGGAGTTGAGAAAAGAATAAGAATTGTAGTACTCTGAATCTAGTTTCTAAAGTACTAAAGTTTTTTAAAATTAGATAATATTAAGAGGGTCAAACCTCTTGTGCACAAAAAATTGTTCCTCATTTTTTTAGAAAAACATAACATAGTTGTTTTCATGCACTACACAAAATATATAGTTAGATTTAGTATTTAACAAAACCCTTTGGTAGGATGATAGGTAAGACTGATATCTAGAAGTTGTGTATATTATTGTAATTTACTGTTGAGTATTTTTTTTTAATGATTTTTTGATGTGGCCACATCCTAAAAATTTGGTACCTATTCGTGCGTTGGGCATAACTTGCATCAAAATAGTAAAAAAAATGCAAACTTCTTTTTTAAAAGTGTATAGAATCTAGTGTAGAACAATAATATGTAATTTATTTTCAATTTGGTCAAGTATATCAAAAGTTATTAAAAAAATGGTAGACATATATCTATTAGGACTGTCAAGGCACTGGTAAAGAAAATTAAGGTTTACTATGCTAATGTTATCCAAAAATAGAAAAATTATATGGTCAAAAATCTGAGAAGACGTGTGAGATTATGGTGGTAATTTTAGAGATACCCACTTTATCATTTGTAAATCTGATGATGATGAAGTCGATAAATCATGTTGGAAGATGAGAAAATGTGTAAAGGGACAAAAATAGGGGGAAAATGGGCTTGCAAGCATTAGGGTCATTTTCCAACCCTCTTACCAAGCCAAAACCCGCATGGGTTTTGAAAAACAAAAAGGACTATTCATAGTATGGGTTATGAAGACATAATAATGTACGTTTGTAAACTTAGCATTTACTACACATATGTATAGACATACATATATAATATATATTTATGTATGTATATATACATATCTATAGCTATATATACATATATTTGTAAATATATATGTATATATGTTTGTATACATGCATGTCTCTCTTCTTTTCCTCTCTCTCTCTCATCTTCATTCCTCCATCACCATCTCTGTCTATACTAAGCCCTAATTATCCTCATTGAGTTCTATCTCATCTCTCTCCCCCTCACACTTCTCTCTTTGACGAGTCTCTCACCCTTTTCTCCTTCTTGTTCTCTCTCTATCTCATGTATCCCACCCTCTCCCACTTCTCCTACTCTCTCTCTCTCTCTCTCTCTCTCTCTCTCTCTCTCTCTCTCTTGTTATCCTATCCTATTCTCACCCTCTCCCCCTTCTCTCTATTTCTCTCCCCTCCCTCTCCCCCTCCCCCTCTTGTTATATTATCGTATTCTTTACCCCTCCCCCTCTCTTGACCCTTCTCTCTCTCTCTCTCTCTCTCTCTCCCTCTCTCCCTCTCTTTATCCTATTCTCCCCATCTATTCCCTCCCTCTCCCTCTCCCACTATCCTCTCTCTCTCCACCTCTCTCTCCCTCCCCCTCTCCATATCCTATTCTCTCCCTCTCTTTCTATCTCATATTCTCTCTCTCTCTCTCTCTCTCTCTCTCTCTCTCTCTCTCTCATTTTCCCAATCTCCCTCTCTCTCCCTCTCGTCCTCTCCTTTTCCCAATCTCCCTCTCTCTCCCTCTCCCTCTCCCCCTCCCCCCTCTACTTTTCCTAATCTCCCTCTCTCTCCCTCTCCCTCCATCCCCCTCTCCTTATCCTATTATGTGTGTGTGTATTTATCTTTCTGTCTCCCTCCCTCCCCCTCTCCCTTCTCTTTCTTTTTCTATGTCTCTCACTCTCTTCATATCCCCTTCTCTCTCTCCCTCCCCCTCTCCCTCCCCCTATCATTATCTTATCATATTATCTCTCTCCCCCTCCCCCTTTCTTGACCCTACTCTCTCTCTCTCTCTCTCTCTCTCTCTCTCACACACACACACACACACACACACACACATTTTCCCAATCTCCCCCTCTCCTTATCCTACTCTCTCTCTCTCTCTCTCTCTCTCTCTCTCTCTCTCTCTCTCTCTCTTCCTCACTTTATCCAATTCTCCTCATCTCTAATGTCCCTATCTCTCTCTCCCAGTATACTCTCTCTCTCCCCCTCCCCCTCTCCTTATCCTATTCTCTCTTACCCTCTTCCCCCCCTCTCTCTCACTCTCCCTCTCCCCCTCTCCTTATCCTACTCTCTCTCTCTCTCTCTCTCTCTCTCTCTCTCTCTCTCTCTCTCCCCTTCTCTCTCTATCTATAACTCTCTATCCCTCCCCCTCTCCTTATCCTATCATATCCCTCTCTTCCTTCCCCCTACTCTCTCTCTCTCTTCCTCTACCTCTCTTAATCCTATTCTCTCTCTCTCTCTCTCTCTCTCTCTCTCTCTCTCTCTCTCTCTCTCTCTCTCTCTCCCCCCACTTCCTATTTGGTTCCTACTTCTACATAATCTACATGGGTTATGTAGAACTAAGGCCAAAACTTCTAGTTCTACATAACCCGCAGGTTTCTAAAAAATATAATATTCCTCGAAACCCGCAACTTTTGATTTTTTAGTATAAAATATAATGTTTCCCAAAACCTGTACAAGTTTTGAGGAACTTTTTGTTTTTATAATTTTTTTCGGCTAGGCTTGGTGTTACCAAGCCTCGTACGTTTTTGAATTTTCAGAACACGCACGATTATGAAAAATTTCATTTTTTTTTGCACGTGGCCACTTTTTTAATCACCATATTAGTGTACTTACCCAATTCATCTTCAGATGAGTGTTCCTCTATTGAACATATTCCCTTTTTATCTCTTCTATTAATTTTGCATCTTCTAGGTTTATTTTTCTTCTCATTATCATCTGGTTCCTTATATTCCTCTATGTAAGTGTCGTGAGAAACATAATGTCCAGTTCTACCACAAGAAAAATATTTTAGAGGTAAATTACCTTTGTATCTTCTAGTGCCTCACTCCAATTTTCTTACAAAGTTTTCCTTAGCTTTATCAATGTGTCCACTACATTCCGAATCATCGTGTCTTGAAATATTAAATGTTGTCTCTTTCTTTTCTCTTCTTCCATTTCTAAAATCTCAAAAGCTAACAAGGTAGTGGTAAGCTGATCAATGGTATACTTGCTTGAATAATTGCTTTCCTATATATCCCATCTCATTGCTTTGTAGGATTTAGGTAGAGTCAACAAGATATTTTTAACAACATCACCTTCTTCTAAATATCCACCAACAACTCTAATACCATCAGCAAGTTCAATCACTTCTTTACATTCATCAACCTAGCTTGTTTTGTCTTTCGATCTCCTTCAAATTCTAAACATAGTTTGTTCCATATAGTTTTGTCTTCTTTTAATCCTTTTACCCTTCCAAACACAAAATCACTTAAACAACTAAAAAATAATAGCTCTATCTTTTGCATTAGTCTCATGTGACTTTATCTCATTTGGAGTCTAGGGACTAGCTTGCAAGGATGTATAACTGGTTCAAATGATGTTCCATATTCCATTTTGTAATATCTCCAAATATGCTTCCATTCTCTCCTTCCAATACAATTTTTTTGTGCCATCAAATTCCAAAGCTTTGAAATGCAAGTCTTGCACCATACCAAATCTACCTCAATAAGTTAAGCTTACTCAAGAGGAACCTTACTCTGATACAAATTGTTGAACCCAAGGCAGGAGTGAGAAAGGGAGTGAATTAGTCTAAATTAAAATTTGCAGTAACACACCAACAATACAAACTCAACACATCAACACCAAAATTTTGTATGTGGAAAAACCATGGTGAGCACCTACTCACAAAATATATCCACTATGTATATTAAATTACATTGAAAGAGATCACTTCTCTAGACTTGCTAACCAAGGCTAACTGCTCTTAGGGAAAGATACAAAAATGACTTGAAAACCTGATACAAACTACAATAGGGAAAGATACAACAAATTGATTTAAAAAGAAGGATCTCCTGATCATGAAGTTTTCCTTGAACTCATCATCAAGCGACCAACATCAACACACACAATTTAGATCTTATTTGTCAACATATTGTCTCATATTTCTACCACAGTCTCAAACAACTTGCTTATCATTTGAACACAACTCTCCCTCTTTGTTCTTCACTTAATTTCATTGTTTATATCCACATCACACACTCTATCTCACCATACAACTCAATCACATACATTCTTTATATGTAAGATATATCATTAAGGCTTCAACCAAGTCATCCAAAAGAAAAAATAAACCTTCCAGACCAAAAACACACATGTTGATCCACTCCAAGAGAAAGAGGAGACCAAAACAGATTTGCCTAAGACCAATCCATTGATTTGCAAACACTAAAATGTTACCTGCGGTGTAATGTATCCATATAGACAAGCAACGGGCCAAAATATATTATCCAATACAAACTACTCTTATTCGGATCTCCACATGCTATGGTGAGACCCATAACACATCAAATTACCTTCCACAAACCATATATGGACCAAAAAGGTATGATCAACCCAAAATATCATATTTGGCTATGAATCATACTACAACATATAAAGAACACAAAGATATTTCCAAACCACAAAACTAACATAACCATAATGCCAAAAGATAGCCAATGAAGATATCAACACCAAACAACATCAACAATTTCTAGACTTGAACACTTTGGGAACAACAAATAGAATAACTGCAACACCAATACAACAAGATATCTCTGCACCATAGACTTCTAGACCATTTATTTGGAATTAGTTTTACATCAATGCCAACCACAACAACACTTAACAATGATGACCCTGGATAGATACATTTATTTATATGTATGCACATTAGTGAGTAGGTTTTTAACACCAGATAGGGGAGGCTGAGCATTCTCATTGGAGATAGTGTAGATTGTGGTTGACACCATTGATAGATGACAAGGGTATGCATGAGAAACCTTAGTATTGGAAGATATCTATAGAGAGCTACATATGATATGTTATCGTGGGAAGAGGAGCACATGATTCTCGACATTGTTGTTAGTGTGGGTGTCAGAGAATATCTTGATAGCATGACTAGTAGGGCCAAGATTGGATAGGGAAACAAAAGAGTTTTGTGTTCAACTAGTGAGGGACCCTACATAGAGTAGGGAACATATTGGATTATTTGAGGGTTTTGTTTGACCATATGATGAGAGTTTCATAATATGGAGGCTGTATAAGGATATATATAGATGGCCAAAGGATAGGGATCATCTACCATTCATGCTGACACTGACCTACATTATGACACATATAGCTCATATGATATAGAGGTATAGGTTGGATAGGGTGCAGAAATAGTTTGGGATCCAATAGGATATTGTTGGGCCACCACACATGATAGCATAGTTGATGAGAGAGGGGAGGGCATGGGGTCAGCCATTTGATAGGTGGATAGCCTGATAGAAGTGGTTAGAGATGGAGGAGGTCATGTGGGATCTTGTCAGTAGGGTTGATGATGGTGGCATAACAATGAGATATCTAGCTTGGTGGGATACCATTAGACCAATACATGTGGGTACAATTGGATTGCCAATTGTGAGTGTTAGGATATTAGAAACAAGAGAATGGGGGAGGAGGAGGGGAAGAGAGAGGGTGGACATCATAGAGGAGGAGGAGGAGGTGGAGATGATGGAGGATTTGGGAGTGGAGGAAGAGGGGAGGTATGGAGAGAGGGTGAGTGCAGGAGCAAAGGCCATAAAGGTGGATGAGCCTAGATCAAAGGAGGAGAGATCAAGAAGGAAAGAGAAGGAATGTACAATGTATTGTCATCGATGTCAACCGGTATGCAAGGTGTATGCTAGATGCAAGAAGAAGATATGACTAGTATGGATGTCCACTAGTGAGTAAGCATAAGAAAGCATAGAGACAACTAAATGTAAGACTAGTTATGTCAACTGGTATACATGAAGGTGTAGTGTTCACCGGTAAATAGGGCCACTGGTGAGCATGTATGAACAAGAAAAAGACAAACTAATAGAGTGAATGATTGTCAGATCACATAGAGTGTGAACATAGAACTAGGAGAAATCCAAGTTAGTTGGAAGTAATCGATAGAACAGTAAAGAGATGATACAAGGGTTGATCAGTCTTTGCATGACCGGTAGGGAAAGGAGACCGGTAGCATAAGGATAAAACCGATAGTGTGCTTTTTGGTCAATGACTGATTTTAAACAGATTGAGGTGGATGCTGGTGAAGAAGACACGTAGGATCTAGGTGGCTAACATGTAGTGGTGAAGATTGCATCAGTGAGGTGGTTGCCAACTAATTTTGCATTAAATGAAGACTTCAAAAATCATGGAGGAGTTGATGGGGATTGCAGCTCAAAGAAGCTCAGAGGATAGAGATTTGATTCTTGACATCTTGATCAAAGGACATATGATCATCTTGTCAACCTAAGATAAGAAAACTACTAGACCATTTAATGTGATTGACAAAAGTAGGGTTGATGTTTGCTAAAAATAGCAAATGTGTATTGTAAGAAACAAATATGGCAGTGCGGTATTGTTTTGTTGCAGGTTATCATCTCAGAGAATGAAATCTGATTCGATCTGATACAAATTTAGTCAATGAAGTAAACCCTAGACGTGTGAAGAATTAACTTTGTTTTGGCGGGAAATCCCATCTATAAATATACAAACAAAAGATCAAAGTTGATGATGCCAATAGTCAAAGAAGAGTGTGTTTGAGTAATCAAAGAGGTGAAAAGATTGAGTGAGGTAAAAAAGGATTCAATTGACTAAGTATTTGAATCGAAACCGACATGAGAGGTAGAACCGGTAAGAGGGATTTAATCGGTGATTTGTCATAGATTTGACAATCAAGTAAATCGGTAGGAAGGCATCAGAGAATGAGTGAGGATTAGAGGAAGTCAAGTAAGACAAAGGCTAACTAGAAAGGGATCAGAGAGAGTGAATAAGAAAATTGGTGGTAATAGAACTACTGAGATAGAGAAGAGTTAAAACCAATAGAAGATATTGATTAAAGGAATTACAAAATTCATTTGTAACAAGGATATTTCATTGTATCTAAATGTATCTCATTGTAATCACTAAGTTGGTGCTCCGTGTAGGGGTTGGTGCTCCTTGGGTTGGTGCCCTCAAAAGTGTAACTATTGTTTCATTGTGAGGTTGGATTGGAGAAGTAGTCTCCAATGATATTTCTCACCAAAGTTTTTCCCACATTGGGTTTTCCTCATACATTCGATGTTGTGTGATACATTATTTATGTGTGCTTGATTATCAGAGCCTTGGGTTCCCTTTTGGTCAAAGCTTTCTCTAGCTTGGGTAGATTTTGGTCTAAATAACACAATGGAAAGAAATGAATCCTCCTCCTCCAAAGCCCCCATGTTTGATGGAACCAATTGTGCCTTTTGGAGCAAAAGAATAGAAACCCATCTATCGTCACTAGGTTTTGATGTTTGGATGTCTGTAAAGAATGGGTATATTGTCTCCATTGTTCTTCCCACAAATCTAAATGCAAAGGAGTATGAAAAAAATGCAAAATCTAAACATGCTATTCTTAGTGGGTTGAGAGATAATGAGTTTGTCAAGGTTATGCATTGCTCATCCACCAAGGAAACTTGGGCTAAGATACAAAGATTATTTGAAGGAGATGCCAAGGTCAAAGAGGCCAAGCTACAAACACTAAGAGGTTAGCTTAAAGGCCTAAAGATGAAAAATAAAGAAAATATTGCAGACTATCTTCACAGAGTTGATGAAACTGTGAATACCATCAAAGGACTGGGAGAGGAAATAGTTGATGAAGTTATTGTCAAAATGGTGCTTAGATCACTCACATCTAAGTATGATACTAAGATCTCTACTATAGAGGAAGCCAAGGATCTAAAAATTTATTCAATGGATGAGTTATTTGGCTCTTTAACTACTTATGAGATGAGGACAACTGGTGAAGGAACTTAAAAGAAAGAAGATGCCTTCAACTCCACTAAAAAGGGAAAGGAAAAAAGTTCTCATCGAGAATCTAGTGGAGACTCAGATACTGGAGCTGCAAACTTTATAATAAAGCTCAAAAGAGGATCCAATAAGTATAAAGGAAAACTGCCTCTCAAATGCTTTAACTATGGTAAAATAAGACACTTTGTTGCAAAATGTCCCTATGGTGAAACCGATGGAGATGAGAAAAGGAGCTCTAGTAGGTCTTCCGGTAAAGATAAGTAGAAGGAGGTCTACTGACAAGAAAGAAGAAGCTACCAGAAGAAGAATAGTCTATATACCTTTGAAGACTATGCCATAGATGAAGAAAGTGCATCAGAAGATAGCTTCCATGAGGATGAAGGAGAAGTTAATCTCTTTATGGCATTTGGTGAACCAACTTGATGCAGGAGCATCCCTGGTTCACAACAATCTTACATCAACCAAAAATATTTTCCTTTCTGTTTTGTTTGCAATTTCAGTTTTCTTTCTGTGTGTCCTGATTTTGGCTCACCAGATCCTATGGAGTTGGATTCTACTTGAAGACTTGATAATCTTTGTTTCTTTCAAACCGCATCTCATTTGGATCTCTTTTCGGTAGGATATCACCACCGGTTTCTATGACAGTTTCTTGTTACCAGTTGTTCCTTTGTTACCGGTTGCCTGAGACCTATTCTGGTGATCTAGCATATCCCATTTCGAAGCTTGCAGAGCCTTGAGCATTGATTTCAATGTTTTTTGGTGTGTGGCCGACATTCTACATTTAATCCTTTAGATTTTTTGGAGGAATCTCTTGGTAGAGTCTAACCTTATTCATTTTCCACGTTAGGTCTTGTTCTTTGGGTTTTGATCCTTTTTGGGCCGATGAGATCCATTGGATCGATATATATATTTGTAATCATTCTTTATAATGAAATAAATTAGAATCAATTAGAGTATCAGATAGATAGACTATGCCTAGAAGATAGATCTTTCGATTCAAGATCCCGATTGTGACCTATTCTACCAGGCCTGTGTGTCATTATGTTGTAACCCGGTTGTTATCGGTTGGATGTAATCAAATTTCATGCAATAAAACTACATGTTCTATATTGCCTCCATCATATTTGTGTGTTTCCATTGTGTTTACTATTGTTGATCGATTTGGACTAATCTCCTTGAGTTAACTCCTCACCTGTGACTACTTCAAGTGGTATCAAAGTGAAGTTTCATTCCAGAGGTTATGTGTCCTGAATTTTTTGGTAGGGTGGCAGTTTGCAGATCCAACATGCAATTGCAAAGGACTAGCGTGAATCAATGGTGCAAAGAGGAACTAGGAATGATGGAGTACATGTAAATGCAAACCCTGCTATGATGGAGATGTTGCAAGGAATAGCAGCTTGGTTAGAAGCCATGGAGATATCCCAAAGAAGAGGCCGACATATTGAAGATGTAAGTAAACATGAAGGAGAAGATGCCCCGACAGAACAAGTAAACCTATTGGCAGTTGATCTAGATGAAGAAAGGTTTTTAAGGGTTTTGAGTAGGGAAAACACTAAACCTCATTTTACCCCACCAAAATATGATGGGAAGTTGGATTCAGATGAATTGATGGATTGGATCTCAGAGATAGAGAATTATTTTGATTTTGAAAACACTGCAGAAGAGAGGAAGGTGAAATATGCTTGTACCTAGTTGAGAGGTCATGCATCTCTTTGATGGGAGAATTTGCAAGTTGATAGACAAAGAAGAGGTAAAGAAAATATTAAGACATGGGATCAGATGATTGCTAAGTTAAAATCAAAGTTTGTCCCAATGAATTATCAAGTGGATTTGTTTTGAAAAATTGCAGAACCTGAGACAGAAGGAATCTAGTGTGAAGGAGTACACTAAAGAATTTTACAAATTGACCATCAGATCCAGACATGTTGATGATGCAGTTGAACAAATTAAAATATATTTGAACAGATTGTGGATGTCTATACAAGATGAACTCAGTATGATCAAATTAGAGAGTGTTGAAAAGGCTTACCAATATGCACTTGTAGACACCCAAAAATGGTCAACGCTTGCGAGGTCATACTTTCACATTTGCGCATTGCCTCATTTTAGGTTTTTGCATCGCATTAACATTTCTCCTATGTTACGCACTTGGTCTTTATCATTTGTGAACATCGAGTCATTCTTCTACATTCTTCAATCATCTCGTCCTCGAATTTGGTCTTGTTGACAACAATATCCAGTCATGATTTTGATCGATTTTATCTTATTGCATCAATGAGCATGCTTATTTGTCATCATTTTGGACATCGTCAATCCTAATTAGGGTTTTGTCCTTCTGTCAATCTTATCAATTTTATCATCAATCTTATCATTTCGAACATCATCAATCCTAATTAGGGTTTTGACCTCTTTTTAATCTTGTTGATTTATCATCAATCCTTCAATTTTGTCATTTTAACGATCGATTTGTCATCAATCGTTGTCATGCTCAATTTTGTCATTTAACGATTGATTTGTCATCGATTGTGGTCATTTTCAATCTTGTCATCTTGCAATCTATTTTTTTGTCATCGATTCTTGCGACCGATTTGTCATCGATCATTGTTTGTCTCAATTATGTCAATTTGGATCAATTTGTCATTGTTCCTCGTCAATTGGTGCATTTATCAATCAAATCATTTTGTCACATTGGTCATTTATGAAAATCAAATCATGACATTAATTATCTTCAATCAAGACCTAATTGTCATTTTCACATTTCTAATTCATCTTCTAGGGTTTTATGATTTATTCATTTAACCTAATTTGTCATTTCTTCCTTTAGGATTAAATAAATTATTTATTAATCCTAAGTCCTCTCTTTACAATTAAATATTCATTTAATTGGCTAATTATTCCTCTTTGTGAGTGAATTAATTAATAAATGAAAAATTATTAATTAATTCACTAAATTCTAATTTCCATCAATTTCTAATTCCTAATTTTCATCAATTTCAATTTTCTAATTTACTAAATTTCCTAATTTCAAATCCCTCCTATTTCTCTCCTAATTCTATGGGAATGACATTTCAATTTGTCATAAATTGTCATAATTGATAATCAATCAATTTTGACATAGAATGTGTCATAATTTGTCATCAAATTGTCAATCAATCAAATTGTGCATGGAAAGTGCATAATTTGTCATAATTTGTCATATTGATTTGCAATTTCCATTTGAATTGCATCATGCTAATCTTGTCACTTATCCAATTCTTCTATAAATTGGATGATTTTCAATCAAATCAAACCCCTTCAAATCCTTCATGAATCCCGAATTTCTATCAAACTACCGAACTTACGTTTCTAGTACTCTTGAGCTTTTTGCTTTCAATTGTGTGAGCACTTGTAGGTGAGATCCACAAACCCATTGAAGAGGAAAGAACAACAATGGAGCTGCATGGAAGAAGCATATGGTTTGCATGACATTTTCTTTTAAATGCTTTGTTTTTGTGCCTCTATTGAATGTGCTTTGGAATTAGGTTCATTTCAATGAGTGTTCTTTTGATTAAGTTCTTATGTCTTGTGTTTTGATTGATCTACTTGTCTTTGATGAATCCTAATTTCTACGCTACATTAACTGGTGAACCTGACGTGAATACTAACCTTCTAACCATCTTACTGTGTTTTGGAGTGCTTCTAAGTTGATTTGCAGGTCAAAAACTCAAAGACAGGGCCGTGCAGAGCATTCTGGACACTCCTGCGCTTGTGTGAAGAATTCTGCGCCTGTGTTGAAACATCTTGCGCCTATGTTGAAACATTCTGCGCCTGTGTTAGACATCCTGCGCTTGTGTCCTGACTTCTGCGCCTGTGTAAAGTCCAGAACAGAGGTAAAAAATGCAGTTTTTACTTGAAAAATTTTATATGTTTTAGTAAATTGCAATTTTGAGGGTCTTCGGTGCATTTGTGGACAAATATGGTGTGTAGAAACAAGACGAGACATCATTGATGTTTCCAAAATTTGGTTCTAGATTATTTGAATACCTTTCCAATGCATCAAACGGTTTGTAATTCGGAGCTAGGATGAGAAAGTTATGCCTTCTCAAAGTGGACTGAAATTTTGATAGTTTTCATAAATCAAATCATCTGTGCTTTGGATTTTGGGTACTAATTATTTGTGCAGGATCTTGACATACGCATGAAACAGACTAAAAATCAAACTACTAACATGTGTTATGCAGATTCGATGGTCAAAGACAACAAATCAAACTTCTGACATGTGTTTTACAGGTTGCCTTGGAGAAACAACCAAATTGTGTGTTTGAGTTTTTTTAATTAGGCACTTAGTGATTTATAAATAGGTGGAAATGAACCTTTGTTTTATTTGTTTGTTAAGTATGACATTGGAGTAGGAGAGTATGCTCTCATCCTTCATAGGGTGATCAGAAATCCAGATCTTCGATACCATGCTTGTGTTGTTGATTGTTTGTCTCCATTAGAGGGCCTGCCTTCCCGACCACTTTGCTTTAGCAAGCAAGTGATAATCGTGAGAAGGGAACGACCCAAAGTGAGTATGGCTAGAATTCCTTGGCATTCTAACTCACTATAAAAAAATACCTGATGAGCGAAAGCTTTGAAGGAAGTGTTACGTGGGAATTGCAGTTACTTGGGAAGTGATGACCCTTGGACTCTTTCTCATATCAACATCTAAGTAGGGCCTCTTGGTCTAAATTGTGCTTGCGCGACTACATTTGTTTGGTATCTTGATGGGCTTAATGTCTCAATCATGCCTGCATGACATCAAGGAGTAATGCTTAACAGAAATCCTTACTAAATACCTTGTTTTTAGAGGCCAAAAACCCTTCTAGTTGCTTGAGAAGGACAAATTCAGATACTTGGAAGAGATACTAAGTTCGCCATGGGGAGATTCCATGGGGACTGATGCTTGGCTGCCCTGAGAAGTGAGTGCCATGGAGGGGAGCCCGTGGGGTTAAGCATCTATGTATTCTCCTTGAATCCCATAATGAGTCTACCTCTCAAGTACCTAATGTCCTTGCCTACCCTAAGGAATGTGGAAATGAGCATGATTATCTTGAGTATAAGTTATAACATCTTGTATTCTTTGATTGTCAAAAGTTGAATGTTATCCCATTTCAAAAGCAAAACACATTGATTAAAACAAGATTAAACCCAAGATATTCATCCAACAAAAATTCAACAAGATTCAAAGATCATATTCCTTCAAACATGATGATCCAACATTGTTCAAAAACTTGTCTCAACTCTTATGTCACTTACATTTAGGTTCATCCTAGGTTGCATTTTTCAAAGTCATTGTCAAGTATCAAGGTTAGGTTTCACCTAAGTCATACTTCTTTTGCATATCAATAGAAGTCATCCTTTTGCATATGTCCTCTTGCATAAGAGTAATATCATTTCATAATTAAACCTTAGGTTTCATCTTAGGTGGACATTGTCATACATTTGCATTTGCATATCCCAAGTCTCTTCATTAAACCTCAGTCATTATCATATCATATTAAGATCATTTGCATATTAATTATCCTTTTGCATATAGTATCAAACCTAGGTCTTGTCATACTTGAGTAATCCAAATCTTTGATAAACCTTAAGTCATTGTTAAGAAGTCTAGACCTTATCACATCTTTTGTCCTTTTGTCATCAATATCATTTTGTCAAACCTAGCTTAGTATCCAAGCATATAGGGGAGACATCGTCATTTTGTCCTTTTGTCACTTGGTCCTTTTGTCCTTTGAGGTCTAGACATCATTTCAATTTCCTAAGGGTCCCTTTTTAGATTTGCATTCAAAAGTTTGTCAAAATCTTCAAAAACAACAAAAACATAGATTGCATTCTTGCCATAGATTGCATTTTCATTTATTTAGTTTGCATTTAGTTGCATATCATATATTATCCTTGAAAAATTCCAAAAATATTGCATTTGCATAGTGACATGTCTATTGAAACAAGGTTCCAAGCACCAATGATGCAACAAAGTTTGACATATCAACCAACAATGCAATCACAATTCTATCCAACCCAACAACAAGGCAATATCAATCAAAATTATCATGATGAAACAAGTCTCCAAATACAAAAACTAGAGGAGAAACTAGCTCAAGAACAAGAGATTTTCGAACAAAGAGTGAAAAACAGTGAGAAGATTAGATCACAAATGTCCAAAATGTTTCAAAAATTTCCAGGTCAAAATCCAAATATTGAGCCAATTGATGTAAGATCTCTTCTTGAACGATCAGACATACCAGCTCTCCTCTCCCAAATAGAGATGATGAAAAAATTACAAAAAAGGAGACAACATCAATTTCAACATTATGTGCCTCCACAACAAGAACAAGGTGTTTTCTATCAATCAAATTTTCAACCATCACAGCCAATTGTTCAACATATGCAACCAACACAATCAATGGTCCAATTTCAACAATATGTCCAACCCACTATACAATGTCAACAAATGGTTCAACCAATGGTGGAATATCAACAAGTTCAATCAACATATCAATGTCAACAACCGCAACCAAACATTCAAAAACAAAGGTTGCAACACACACCAAGCCGAATTTTGAACATGTCAAACCAAAATGATCAACATTTAGTTTGAAATCAAAACATGACATCAAATCAAAAACAAGTTCAAATTCCGAGTCCAACTATGTAAAAACCTCGAAAGAAAGGTGGCCTTATTGCAATGCTCTTAAGGAAATGACTAAGTGAGTCTTTTGAGAAAGATAAAGATAATACACTTATGTCTAGCAATGCCTCATCCCCCCATAAACAAATTGACTCTCTAGTGGTATCTATCCCTACACCTCCAGAAGTTCCGCAAGGACCTTCCATATTGTCTTCATCATACAATACACCCAAGGATGCAATTACCCAAGAGCTATCCATAATTGATTGTCAAGATAATCCAATTCATGATGCACATCCTTGCCATGTTTCAGAGATACAAGACCCAATGCCACCATACACTTTATTGCCATTACCTGTTTTAGAGGACCCTATTCAAAGTCCCTCTTCCTCATGTTCAAGCATTGATTCCTTGCCAGAATCCTTCACGAATGTTCAAAGTGCATTTCCTTCATGCCAAAACATTGATCCCTTGTCAGAATCTTCCATGCATATCCAAAGTCCAACCTCATGTCAAGAGGATAATTTAGAGCACAAAGAAATGAGTCCTAAAGTAAATCAAGATCAAGATCCTGAAACCTTATCATCCCATCCAATTGTTGACCAGGACCCCATCTTCCCACACATTCATAATGATCCTCCTATCACTATCCATTCTATCCAAGAGAACAACACCTTTTCAAGTCCTATTGACACTCCATTCTCCGAGCAAGATCAAGATATCTTAGTCCATCCAATCCCAAATGATCCCCTTCCATTTCATGAACACAATGTCCTTTCAAATCCCATTGATATTCCACTTCCTCAGAAAGATCAAGATATCCCTTCCATTCTTTCTGATGATTCCATTAAAAGTCAAGAGCAAAGCACCTTTAAAGAGGATTCCAATGATCTTCCTCCTTGTCAAGATCAAATTATTCCTTTAGATCCTCCACAAGATCCACTTGTTCCTCCATCTCCACGTCCTAATCCAGCATATCCACTCCAAGAGTGCATTTCTTTTGGTGATCCCATTGTTTCTCCCATTCCATCTCTTGAAGAGCCTATCATTGAACCATGTCCACTACATGATCCTAATCCCCCTCATGATCCTGATACCCCTCATGATTCTAACGTGTCAGTGCAAGATGTTCATGAACCCTCAACATGCATAATGGGTTCTTCCACTTTGGTGCAATCCGATCCACTTCAAGATCTCATTATTTCTCTCATATCACATCCACCTCATAATGGACTCGCGTCTTCTTCCCAAAGCAAAGAGTATCCTATTAGTCAAAATATTGATAAAGGCAAAGGGGTAGACATCCATAAGCAAGAACCCCTTCATATTAAAGAGTATACTAATGGTCATGGCTACAAAGCTCATACTCAAGGCATTGGTATCCCTTCAAAGTCAAAATCCAAATGTCCACCTTCCCCATCATCGCTTCCATCCATTCTAGGTCCCTATATCCCTCCATCTCCTATGCAACATCAGCAAAGGCACACATCTTGGAGAACCTTCCATCCATCCCACATGCCTCCAAATCATTCCCATCCACATCGACATTCCTTTCCCCCTCCAAGCAATTTGGATGCCAAGCATAAAAGTCGTAAGTCTAGCAATCCACATGTATTCAAAGATCAACATGTCCAATCTAATCGACATGTCAAAACAAAGAAAAATATGATCTATAAAGAAAAAGAAATATCCAAAAGGCCGCAAAGGCCCACTGAGCAAAATAAAGCAAATTCAAAATAGATATGGGTTCCTAAATCCCTTGTGCAAGCAATGCAATCCAAGGAACCACAAAAGCATGAAAAATCAAAAACCATGTGGATCCCCAAGAAGCTCCTTGAAGCACAAAAAGAACAACCCAAATTGGCATCTAGAATTGTTGTTCCTCCATCCAAACCTTCCAAGTCTATTCCTCCCTCACCTTTTTCATCCATTTTGGGCCCTTTTGTCCGCAAATCCATAGTCGTTCCTTCATCAAAATCTCACAATCTGAGATCCATTTTTCCTCCATCAGTCCATCATCCCTCAAGGTGTGTGCCAATGTCAATCTTGCCTTCATTTCCATCCACTCAAGCCCAATTCTTCCAACACCCTATCCATTATCCAATACATATTTTCCATCCTTCGATCCCTTTGGTCCAATCCTTTGCATAAATCCTAGCCTTAGTTTCATGTCATTTTCCATGTCCTTATCCTACCAACATCTTTGAGCATACTTTTAAAGGTCATGGTTTATTTTTTTCAAGGCTACTATCCAAACAAAAAGACACTTGAGTCCTTCTTCCATTCCCTATCATGTGTTCGTCTTCTTCTGAAAAAGTCAAAATCCAAAAAAAAATACAAAAAAAAATTGAAAAAAAGAAAAAACAAAAAACAAAAATAATAAAGAAAAATAATTCATCCACTGGTGAAAACCTGGCAAACAGGCGCCTTGGGCAAGTACTGTGATGAAAACCTGGCAAACAGGCGTCATGCGTAATTTATGAACTTCTTGCACAATCACACTTGGGGGCAGTTTTCCTCCTTCATATCCTATTGCCCTTCATTATCCTATCATACCATGTCATTTCCCTTCCTTGTCCTATCATCCCTCATGTTCATTTTCCCTTTCCACATTTGGTCTTGACAAGGCTGAGGATCTTCATGAGCATCACACATCTTGTTTGCAGCTTTTAGTCCATCGTAGCTTTTGGTCTTTATCCATTTGCTTATTACAACTTTTCATCCATATTCCCTGGCTTATTGCAACTTTCTACCATTATCCCATAGCCAATCCCGACCTTCAGTCCATGTCCCTTATCCATTCTTGGTCTTGCTTATCCTATCCATATCCTATCACTATCCATACACTCTTTCTGTCCCTTGATCTTGATCTGACATAAGGACTCAAAAATTTAAACATGGTTTCCAAAACCTCTTGACATGTCCCTCATGCCATGTTCCTGCTTTACATTATCATATCCAGTCTCTTGTCCCATCACGCCATAGCCCTTGAAACTTGCATCCGTATTGTCTCCATAATAAAAGGCCTTTATCTTCCTTCTATCCACCAACATTTCAGCAAGCCTATTTATTCACCTATCATATTCCTTTCCTTGCTAGACACTGGGGGCAAAATCTCTAAAAAATCCATAAAAATCAAAAAATGTCCTGAAAAAATTCATAAAAATCGAATAATGTCCTGAAAAAAATCTTAAAAATTGAAAAATGTCCTAAAAAAATCCATAAAAATTGAATAATGTCCTGAAAAAATCCATAAAAATCGAATAATGTCCTGAAAAAAGTCTAAAAAATTGAAAAATGTCCTGAAAAAAGTCATCAAAAATCCAAAAATGTCCTGAAAAAATCCATAAAAATCAAATAATGTCCTGAAAAAAATTCATAAAAAGTCAAATAAAGTCCTAAAAAAATGAACACAAAAAAATTGTAAAACTCCAAAAACCAAAAACATGCATTTTTGCAATAATTATCCCTTTTGTGCATCGACAGATCACTGAGCATCCCTCCAACGACTCGCAATCAAACACTGTGCTTTAATGAAATCATGCTTTAACCAGATGAACTTTTCAATCAAAATCAAACGTTCAAACTGATCACAATTGTCATACAATCGAATATCAGCATCAAAATCATTTGTCCTTGTTACATTATCATGGGTCTTATACAGGGTGTGGTATACTTGAAACCAGACTGTGTCCTGTCTTAGACGGGGTACCGCATCTCCTGAAACCAGACAGCATGATCGTCCTATCAGCACGTTCAACTTTTGACAATAAAGATCAAGATGTTTGTTTGATTTGCTTGAATTTGTGAGTCTTATCTTCTTATTGATTTATCTTTGGCTTCGATCATGTTCCTATGTTGCTCGATGATGTCACTGAGTGATTTAGAGTGACCGGGATGGCTCATGGTCTCTTTCTTTGATTGTGATTGTCATTTGTCTATGTTGTGTCTGTCTTTCGCAAATCGGGTTGCATTTTAGCTCTGGCCTTCAATGCCATGATGCTACGCATCCATTTTGCTAAATAAAAGTAAAGGTTCTCACCTACAAAGTGCATTACTGAAAGCAAGTTTTCATCATCTCTCACTGTCTTCTATCTCATTTCTTCTTACTAACACTTCTTCCATCTGGTCGGATAGTTAGTTCGGTCTAGTGCTCGGATATCCAAACACATATGCTGCATCCTGCATTCATTTGGTTAGTACATTTGCATTCCATCACATATTACATCAAGCATTTTAGCCATTTTTCATTTCATAAATACATCAAAAAAATTCATAAAAATACATCCATACATGTTCATAAACCAGTGCATAAGTCATCCATACATGCAAATAAACCTCAGTCATAACATATTGCATCCATCATATCGATGCATATCATATCACATATCATAATAATGTCAAAGTACAAAATCGGACTGTCTGTCCTAAGTATGGCCCGCAGGCTGACTGCAAAATGTCACACTACATAATGTCCACTGTCTGTCATAAGGAGTACGTGCCTCTGTCACTGGGTGCTTCCTCTGTCCTCCTCATCCCCGCAATGTCCCGTAAATGAGTCAAATTCATGAAATTCAACACATGGGTTTTCGAGATACATACCACTGCTCCTGCATCCTCTGGTCGTCTGAATGTGCATACACGTTCCCCAAGGTGATCCACCATGGGAATGTTCGCCATCTGTCTGCAAGTGTCCTTGTCCAGAGCAACAAATCCTCCTCTTTAGCTAGTGCAAATGAGTCATTTTCACCCTCTTGGTCCCATTTATAGCTCTTTGTCATTGCATAGATGGATGTGCGTCCTCTCCATCTTATGTTGGTCGCGGTCTTATGCACCTTAAATTGCTTGTCCTTCATGCATTTGATATCTGATTTTCAGTCCGTTCGATCCTATCATTTTTTATCGATCAATTGGCCTCTTTTTCGCATGTTTCCGGCCAATTCCTTGAGGGGGCATGCATATGTCATTGTTATTGTCTGGGGCATTTTTGTTATTGTTCTTTGAAACAACGCTTAAAATCACATTGTCTCAAAGAGGGGCAAAATGTAGACACCCAAAAATGGTCAACGCTTGCGAGGTCATACTTTCACATTTGCGCATTGCCTCATTTTAGGTTTTTGCATCGCATTAACATTTCTCCTATGTTACGCACTTGGTCTTTATCATTTGTGAACATCGAGTCATTCTTCTACATTCTTCAATCATCTCGTCCTCGAATTTGGTCTTGTTGACAACAATATCCAGTCATGATTTTGATCGATTTTATCTTAATGCATCAATGAGCATGCTTATTTGTCATCATTTTGGACATCGTCAATCCTAATTAGGGTTTTGTCCTTCTGTCAATCTTATCAATTTTATCATCAATCTTATCATTTCGAACATCATCAATCCTAATTAGGGTTTTGACCTCTTTTTAATCTTGTTGATTTATCATCAATCCTTCAATTTTGTCATTTTAACGATCGATTTGTCATCAATCATTGTCATGTTCAATTTTGTCATTTAACGATCGATTTGTCATCGATCGTGGTCATTTTCAATCTTGTCGTCTTGCAATCTATTTTTTTGTCATCGATTGTTGTCTGTCTCAATTATGTCAATTTGGATCAATTTGTCATTGTTCCTTGTCAATTGGCACATTTATCAATCAAATCATGACATTAATTATCTTCAATCAAGACCTAATTGTCATTTTCACATTTCTAATTCGTCTTCTAGGGTTTTATGATTTATTCATTTAACCTAATTTGTCATTTCTTCCTTTAGGATTAAATAAATTATTTATTAATCCTAAGTCCTCTCTTTACAATTAAATATTCATTTAATTGGCTAATTATTCCTCTTTGTGAGTGAATTAATTAATAAATGAAAAATTATTGATTAATTCACTAAATTCTAATTTCCATCAATTTCTAATTCCTAATTTTCATCAATTTCAATTTTCTAATTTACTAAATTTCCTAATTTCAAATCCCTCCTATTTCTCTCCTAATTCTATGGGAATGACATTTCAATTTGTCATAAATTGTCATAATTGATAATCAATCAATTTTGACATAGAATGTGTCATAATTTGTCATCAAATTGTCAATCAATCAAATTGTGCATGGAAAGTGCATAATTTGTCATATTGATTTGCAATTTCCATTTGAATTGCATCATGCTAATCTTGTCACTTATCCAATTCTTCTATAAATTGGATGATTTTCAATCAAATCAAACCCCTTCGAATCCTTCATGAATCCCGAATTTCTATCAAACTACCGAACTTACGTTTCTAGTACTCTTGAGCTTTTTGCTTTCAATTGTGTGAGCACTTGTAGGTGAGATCCACAAACCCATTGAAGAGGAAAGGACAACAATGGAGCCGCATGGAAGAAGCATATGGTTTGCATGACATTTTCTTTTAAATGCTTTGTTTTTGTGCCTCTATTGAATGTGCTTTGGAATTAGGTTCATTTCAATGAGTGTTCTTTTGATTAAGTTCTTATGTCTTGTGTTTTGATTGATCTACTTGTCTTTGATGAATCCTAATTTCTACGCTACAGCACTAAAGGTTGAAGAGAAATTGAATAAAAGACATGAGTAGAGATAGAGAGGTCGAGGTAGAGGTGGAATGTTTACCAGAGGTATATTTCAAGGAGGAAGAGGATATACCAAAGGAAGAGGGATGAGTATAGATCAAAACAAGGGCAAGGAATTGAGAAAGGAAGGTAATTCTTTCCCGAAGGATGATAGAAATTTCTACCAGAGGAGAGAACCAGATGGTTACCAGAATGAGAACTTTGGAAGACAAGACAAGAGGACATTTAAAGGAAATTTATTTAAGTGTGGAGGAGGACACCATGCATTTGAATGTAAGAAGACATAGGCTACTAGAAGAGCAACAGTGGTGGAAGAAAACCCCACCGAATCAGATAATAAACTGGAAGATAGAGAATTGTTGATGATGAGGATAGCTTTGTGTCATATCAGAGGAGATGAAGAACCCTTGTAGAGGAAGAACCTGTTCAAGACCAGATGTAAGGTATCTGGTAAGTGTTGTAAAGTTGTTATTGATAGTGGTAGTTTAGATAATCTTGTTTCAGAAGAGATGGTGAATAATTTGAAATTGGAGAGATTGAAACACCCTGAGCCTTATTAGATAGCATGGATTCAAGATGAACATAAGTTGTTAGTAAGTGAACAGTGTTTGGTAAAATTAAAAATCGAGAATTATCATGATGAATTTTTGTGTGATATTATGCCTATGGATATTTGTCATCTTTTATTGGGAAGACCTTGGTAGTTTGATAGATAGGCAATACATGATAGGAGGAATAATGCATACACTATTGTGGCCAATGGGATGAAGAAAACCTTGTTACCTTTGGAGGAACCTTTCAAGGGTGAAGTCTATACAAATATCAAAATTTATTTAGTAGATGGAAGGAAATTCATGGATGGACTAAGACATATGAATGTGTGTTTTGCCTTAATTACCAAGAAGACTAAGAGACCAAAACCAGAAGGAGAAGACTTGGAAGAGATAAGAGATTTGCTAATAGAATATGAGGACATCATTTCAAATAATGTACCTGATGGATTGCCACCCGTTAGAAGTATTAGTCATTACATGGACTTGGTTCCCAGAGCGAGTTTGCCTAACAAAGTTGCACACTGGTTGACACCGATAGAGAATGAAGAATTGAATAGATAAGTGTAGGAGCTATTGAAGAAAGGTTTGATCAAGGAGAGTCTGAGCACTTGTGCACTACCAACAATATTAGCACCTAAGTAGAATAGAGAATGGAGGATGTGTACTGATTCAAGAGAAATAAACAAGATCATAGTGAAATACCGGTTTCCTTTGCCTAGGATGGATGACATAATGGACTATTTGAGTGGAGCAAAATACTTTACAAAGATAGATTTGAAGAGTAGATATCATCGGATCAAGATAAAAGAAGGTGATGAGTGGAAGATAGCATTTAAGACAAATGAAGGACTATATGAATGGTTGGTGATGCCTTGTGGATTGACTAATGCACCAAGTATTTTCATTAGGCTAATGAATGAGGTATTGAAGAAATTATTGAGTAAGTTTGTTATTGTGTATTTGGATGACATTTTGATTTTTTAGTAAAACAAAAGAGGAGCATCTGTTGCAATTAAAACAAGTTTTACAAAGGTTAGGAGAAGAAATGTTGTTGATCAACATCAAGAAGTATACTTTCATGAAGGATGAGTTAGTCTATTTAGGATTTGTGATATCTCAGGATGGTTTGAAGATGGACCCTAAGAAAGTGAAAGCCATTGTTGAGTAGCCTACACTAGAAAGCATTGGAGAGGTAAGATCATTTCATGGATTGGCTAGTTTTTACTAGAAGTTTATCAAAAATTTCAGTTCAGTTTGTAACCCTATGGCTGAGACCACGAGAGGAGATCAAAAGGAATTCAAGTAGACCACCAAAGCAAACAAAAGTTTTGAATTGTTGAAGTAGAAAGTGACTGAGTAGCCTATGCTAGCTTTACTGGATTTTAATAAAGTATTTCAAGTGTATTGTGATGCAAGTGGAACAATAATAGTGTTGACATTATGTGAACCGGCATGAAGACATAATGATATTGTATGTTGTCATTGATGTCAATATGAGACATGGTGTGAACCAGCATATGTATGAGCCAGTTTATATGCCAAAGTGAAGCAGCATATTTGTTCAAGATGAACTGACATGTAGTTACGGAAACCGACACATGGAATCATTGTGTTACTACTAGTTGGTAGGTATTTTACACTTCAGGATTTCCGGTTGGAGCATCTCAAGCCTATGTAACTCAATTAGTGATCTTTGTGTGATGAGTTAGCAGTATAATGGAGAACAGATCATGTTGCCACATAAGCTCTGTGCACATGAACGATCTAGCATGAAGAAGACTATTCCTATCTACCTCAGGAATGTGCGAAGTCTGTCAAATGGTGATAACGTGTGATGGGTTATCAGCCGCCATGAAATCGGTAGAAAATAGATGATGAAGAATGTCCTGAGATTGATTCAAGATTGTTGCATTTAATGCAGTATGATTCAATGGTCAGGATTGAACCATTTCAATTGCCTAGCCCAATAGATATAGGGTTTAGGGTTTTTTCTATCGACCTGTCTGTTTTCTATAAGGTTGATATTGTGTTTCTTTCTAAGGTTGTTGGAAAAAGTTGTGAGTGTGTATCCAAGGGAAGAGATACATGATTCTTGCCAAACCAAAGGAGAAAAGAGATACCTGCAAAGTAAATGTGCAGAGGTTTTTAATTGTATTTGTGTTTGTACTGATTCACCCCCCCCTCTCAGTATGAGTTTAGTACTAATGGTTCATCATTGAGTTATCAATTGGTATCAGAGCACTCTAGGTCCTCTGTGTTGTAAGCTTAACCACTTGAGGAAAAGATCCTAGTCAAATGATGAAGAGGGAAGGTCCAAAGTTTAACAGGGAAAATTTTGGTATATGGAAAGACATGATGAAGATATTCATCAAAAGCATGGGTGTTCAACATTGGACTTATCTTGAAAATGTATATATTGTTCCTACCGATACTCTCACCGATGACCAAAAGAGAGAGATACAAGAAAATGGGCAAGTCATGGAAGCCCTCATCAGTAGTTTATTTGACATTGAGTTTATTGATGTTCAGGACAAGGCAAATACCAAAGAGGTATGGGATGCTCTTGAAAATATCTATGGTGGTGATGAGCATGTAAAATAGGCTAAGGAAGAAAGCCTGAGAGGGAATTTTGAAGACATGCAGATGGTTAAAGGAGAGACCATTCAACAATATGGAATAAGAGTCAAAATGGTTGTTAGAGAAATCAAGAGTGCAGGTGGCAAAATAGAAGATTCCACTATTGTAAGTAAAGTCCTGAGATCCCTATTGCCGGTCTATGCAATAAGGGTCGCCGCTAGTCAGGAGCTGAGATCCATAGACAAGTCTAAGGTGTCCTTGGACTCCAGCATAGCCAAGTTGATAGCCTATGAGCTGAATAGTTTTGATGGCAGTGTTCAAAAGATAGAATCAGCATTTAAAGCCTCTTCTATATCATCTAGAAAAGGAAAAGAGGCTAGCACTAGTGGGGAACCTAATCAAAGTAGAGAAATGAATGATGAAGAGTTTCTAATGGAATTTGAAGCTCTTCTTGCCAGGAAATTTTCAAACAGAACTGGTAAATACAAAGGTAAGCTACCTTTGAAATGTTTTTCCTCTAACCAGATAGGACATATTGCTATGAATTGTCCTAATAGTGACAAAAAGAATAAACCAGAAAGGTTCAAGAAATTCAAAGGAGGAAACTGAAGAAACTATGTTTGTGGTAGTCGATGAAGGTGTCACAGATGAGGAATTAGAATATGAAGAGAATGAAGACATTGTGTTTGTTGTTGTAAAAGAAGATGTGGCAGAGAAGAAGGCTCTTGTCTCCCAGTTTGATAATTCAAATGAGTGGATCATTGATAGTGGTTGTTCTCACCATATGACTAGTGACTGAAGCAAGTTTCTATCCTTGGAGGAGTATGATGGTGGTGTGGTTCACTTTGGCAATGATGCACCATGCATGGTCAAAGCAGAGGGTCCATCTCTCTGAATGTAAAGAGCAGTGCTGACAATGTGTACTGGGTTGATGGTCTCAAACACAGCCTTCTAAGTGTTTCCCAGCTAAATGATAGTGGCCTCACTCTGCAATTCAAGAATGGAGTTTGCAGAATCAAAGGAAAAGATGGTAAATTGGTGGCCACTGGAATGCAAACCAAAGGTAACCTATTTCAGTTGAATTTAAATGTAAGTACTTGTCTTATGGCTAAGCTTGATGATAGTTGGATATGGCATCGGAGAGTCTGTCATGTAAACTTTGATAACATTGTAAAAGCTAGTAAGATCAAGGTAGTTAGAGGGTTGCCGACGCTAAACAAACTAGATAATACCTTGTGTAGAGAGTGTCAATTAAGGAAAATGTCATCCTCAACTTTCAAAGGTAAATCTTTCACTACTGACAACTTGCTTGATCTTGTACATATTGATTTGTGTGGTCCTATGAAAACTAGGAGTGTGTAGGGTGATAAGTACTTCATGATCCTTAGTGATGATTGCTCAAGAATGATGTGGGTCACATTCTTGAAAGACAAGTTTGAAGCCTTTGGCAAAATTCAAATCTTTCAGAGCATTAGTGGAGAAGGAAAGTGGTAAAAGGATCAAGTGTGTCAGAACTGATCAAGGAGGGGAATTCACTTCTGGTGAATTCAACAAGTATTGTGAAGAATTTGGCATCAAGAGACAACTGCCTGCCCCCCAGACTCCATAATAGAATGGCCTAGCAGAGAGGAATAACTGGACTTTCGTTGAAGCAGCTAGAACCATGTTGATTCAAGGAAAGGTAGCTCACACCTTTTGGAGAGAAGTGGTGAGCACTGCAGTTTACACTATGAACCGGGTACTCATCAAAAAGGGTAAGGACAAAACTCCTTATTAGTATTGGACTGGTAAGACACCTGTGGTTAGCTACTTTAAGATATTTGGTAGAAAATGTTACATCAAGAGGAGTGAACATCAGGGCAAATTTGAAGCTAAATGTGCTGAGGGAGTATTTCTAGGATATTCCACGAAGAGTAAAGCTTTCAAATGCTACAACAATAGGACTCAAAGAATTATGGAAAGTATCAATGTAAGAGTTGATGAATCCTCTGAGAAAATTGAGGAAACCGACAGTGAGCAAGCTGTAAATGAACCAGTTGCAACCTTTTGGGAATCAGTTGTTAGCAACCCAAGTACATGTAACAGTGTCCCTGAACTGGTGAATGCTGATACTGATGAAGATGAGGATGAAGAAGAAAAGCAAGAAGAACCAGTAAAGACCATTCCTCGGTATGTCAAGTTGAATCATGATCCTAAGCAAATCATAGGTGATAAGGATGTAGTAATACTTACAAGAAGAAAGATCAAAGAAAACTCATGTATGATCTTTGAATTACACCTAAATCATTCAAAGAGGCTCATAAAGATGAAGACTGGATGAAGGCAATGGAAGAGGAACTTGATCAAATAGAGAAAAATGGTACATGGTCCTTGGTACCCAGACCTGAGCATAAAAATGTCATTGGCACCAAATGGGTGTTCAGAAACAAGTTGAATGAGGATGGCACAGTGATTAGGAATAAAGCTAGATTGGTATGTAAAGGATATGCTCAAGAAGAAGGAGAAGACTATGGAGAAACCTTTGCTCCTGTAGCCAGATTGGAAGGAGTTCGTATGCTTCTTGCATATGCAGCTTTTAAAAGGTTCAAAGTATATCAAATGGATGTAAAATCCACATTCCAAAATGGTGTACTTGAAGAGGAGGTATGTATAGAGCAACCAGAAGCATTTTCTCTATCTGAAGATAGTAATATGGTGTGCAGGCTACATAAAGCATTATATGGTCTAAATCAAGCACCTAAGGCATGATATGAGTGCCTATAGTCCTATCTTGTGAAGATTGGATTTGAGAGAACAAGTGAAGATAGCAATATCTACTTGAAGTCTGAAGGAGATCAGATCCTGATTTGTGAGGTTTTTTTTTATGACATTATCTTTGGATGAGATGACAAGATGATTCACAAGTTTGCTAATGAGATGAAGAAAGAGTTTGAGATGTCATTCATAAGGGAGATTAAGTTCTTCATTGGACTGCAGATCCAACAGATGAAAGATGGAATCTTTATCACTCAGTACAAATATGTCAAAGAGGTACTGAAGACCTTTGGCATGGAAGACAACAAATTGGTTGGTACACCAATGGTGACCGGTTGCAAATTGATGAAAGAGGATGATTCAACACTGGTTGATGAGAAGGAATACCGATCAATGATTGGTAAGTTGCATTATGTAGTGCATAGAAGATCGGCTATTACACATGCAGTTGGCATTACTGCAAGCTTCGAAAAGAGTCCAAGAGAATCCCACTTGATTGCAGTCAAGTGGATTCTTAGGTATCTAAAGGGAACAATTGACTATAGATTGTGGTATCCATACAAGAATGACTTCATTCTAAAAGTGTTCACAGATGTTGACTGGGTAGGTAATGTGGATGACCGAAAGAGCACAATTGGTGGTGCATTCTTTCTCAGTGGTAGACTAGTCTCATGGATGAGTAAAAAGCATAGTTGTATCTGTTAGTCTATAGTATAAGCGAAGTATGTTGCAGCTTTCATGAATTGCACTCAGACAATTTCAATGAAGCATGTACTGGAAGGCTTCAAAATCCGTGTATCTGAACCAGTAATTATATTCTGTGATAACACAAGTGCTATCAATATATCTAAAAATCTGGTTTTACATTCTAGAACCAAGCATTTTGAGCTTAAGTATCATTTCTTGAGGGAAAAAGTTCAGAATAAAGAGATTGCACTGGAGCATGTGTCTAGTAAGGAGCAGTTAACAGACATATTCACCAAGCCTCTCCCAAAGACTACATTTATGCATTTAAGAGGTGAATTGGGGGTACTGCCCCTTTAGGACGTGAACTAAAAGTAATTGTTCCACATCAGTCAGGTATTGCAAAGTCAATTTTTTGCTGATTGATGTGTTGAAGGACGCTACTGCTGAGGGGGAGCAGCATGATGGAACAGAGATGCTTGTACCTCCACTTTGGCATTGTTGTCAAAGGGGAAGAAGGAGTGAAGTGAAAAGATATCTGCAACAAATGGGGAGAAGATGTGAAGCGGAAAAGATATCTTTGTATATTGCCATCAATACCAAAGGGGGAGATTTTTGGCATTATGTGAACCGACATGAAGACATAATGATATTGTATGTTGTCATTGATGTCAATATGAGATATGCTGTGAACCGGTTTATATGCCAAAGTGAAGTGGCATATTTGTTCAAGATGAACTGGCATGCAGTTATGGGAACTGGCACATGGAAGCATTGTGTTACTACTGGTTGGTAGGTAGTTTACACTTCAGGATTTCCAGTTGGAGAATCTCAAGCCTGTGTAACTCAATCGGTGATATTTGTGTGATGAGTTAGTAGTATAATGGAGAACAGATCATGTTTCCACGTAAGCTCTGTGTGCATGAAGGATCTAGCATGAAGAACACTATTCCTATCTACCTCAGAAATGTGCAAAGTCTGTCAAACGGTGATAACGCATGATGGGTTATCAGCTGCCATGAAATCGATGGAAAATAGACAATGGTGAATGTCTTGAGATTGATTCAAGATTTTTGCATTTAATGCTATATGATTCAATGGTCAGGATTGAACTACTTGAATTGCTTAACCCAACAGATTTAGGGTTTAGGGTTTTTGCTATCGACCTGTCTGTTTCCTATAAGGTCGATGTTGTGTTTCTTTCTATGGTTGTTGGCAAAAGTTGTGAGTGTGTATCCAAGGGAAGAGATACATGATTCTTGCCAGACCAAAGGAGAAAAGAGATACTTGAAATGTAAATGTGTAGAAGGAGAAAAGGAGCCAAAACGGATCTGCATTAGCATTGAGTGCTGTTATCTGATCACTGTAATTCCTATTGATCTCTAACCACTTCAACAGTTGCAAAATCCCCTAATAGGGTAGCCTTAACTAACTTGATGAAAAATTCCATAACAGGGTGGCCTTAACAGGCTTGATTCAAATCCCTTAACCGAGTAACTTGAGGTTAATGAGTTCTAAGAATCTATAGAGCTCAGGAGATCCTTTAACTATTGAGTTCTAGAAATCCTCTAACAAGGTAACCCTAACTGGGTTGAACCCTTAACCGGGTGATCCCTAACAAGATCAGTTCCTAGCAGAACCTATTATAATGTCTTTAACCAGACAAGGCTCCTAATAGAGCGGACTTCAAAATATTTCAAAAGCAGCTTGTGGGTATTCATCCCCACCATGGTTTCTCCCAGTTGGGTTTCCACATGAAAAAATATGTGTGTCATGTGTGATGCTTTTATCTTGTGATGTTTTGTTATTACCTATTGAGCATATGATGGTTCTGTATTTTATGCCTGTCTATAAAGCATACTGAACTAACTGTTGTGATGATCAAAGGATAGTTTACCTATTCATGCATGATGGTGAAATGGTAGGGTTGTTTTGAGTTAAATGAAAAGCTAAGTATTCAACTGGTCAGTGCTTGTTTTAGACACTCTTGACATTACCGGTTGCAGTCTGTGTTGAACAGGTATTCCTGTTTGCCAGTCATTTGGAGTATTTGTTGTCAAATCAGTTTTGGACATTATTTGTGTTTGTACTGATTCACCCACCCTTCTCAGTACCGGTTTCGTACTAATGGTTCATCATTGATTTATCAATTAGTATCAGAGCACTCTAGGTCCTCTTTGTTGTAAGCTTAACCATTTGAGGAAAATATCCTAGTCAAATGATGAAGAGGGAAGATCCAAAGTTTAACAGGGAAAATTTTGGTATATGGAAAGATAGGATGAAGATATTCATCAAAAGCATGGGTGTTCAACATTGGAGTTATGTTGAAAATGTATATGTTGTTCCTACCAGTACCCTCACCGATGACCAAAAGAGAGAGATACAAGAAAATCGACAAGTCATTGAAGCCCTCATCAGTAGTCTATCTGATATTGAGTTAATTGATGTTCAGGACAAGGCAAATCCCAAAGAGGTATGGGATGCTCCTGAAAATATCTATGGTGGTGATGAGCATGTAAAACAGGCTAAGGAAGAAAGCCTGAGAGGGAAGTTTGAAGACATGTGGATGGTTGAAGGAGAGACCATTCAGTAGTATGGAATAAGAAACAAAATGGTTGTTGGAGAAATCAAGAGTGCAGGTGGCAAAATAGAAGATTCAACTGTGGTAAGTAAAGTCCCGAGATCTCTATTACCGGTTTATGCAATAAGGGTCACCTCTATTCAGGAGCTGAGATCAATACACAAGTCTAAGGTGTCCTTGGACTCCATCATAGCCAAGTTGATAGCCTATGAGCTGAATAGTTTTGATGGCAGTGTTCAAAAGATAGAATCAGCATTTAAAGCCTCTTGTATACCATCCAAAAAAGGAAGGGAGGCTAGCACTAGTGGGGAACCTAATCAGAGCAGAGAAATGAATGATGAAGAGTTTCTAATGGAATTTGAAGCTCTTCTTGCTAGGAAATTTTCAAAAGGAATTGGTAAATACAAAGGTAAGCTACCTTTGAAATGTTTTTCCTATAACCGAATAGGACATATTGCTATGAATTGTCCTAATAGTGACAACAAGGATAAACCAGAAAGGTTCAAGAAATTCAAAGGAGCAAACTGAATAAACTATTTTTTTGGCAGTCGATGAAGGTGTCAAAGATGAGGAATCAGAAGATGAAGAGAATGAAGACATTGTGTTTGTTGCTGTAAAGGAAGATGTGGCAGACAAGAAGGCTCTTGTCTCCTGGTTTGATAATTCAAATGAGTGGATCATTGATAGTGGCTGTTCTCACCATATGATAGGTGATCAAAACAAGTTTCTATCCTTGGAGGAGTATGATGGTTGTGTGGTTCACTTTGGTAATGATGCACCATGCATTGTCAAATGCAGAGGGTCTATCTCTCTGAATGGAAAGAGTAGTGCTGATAATGTGTACTGGGTTGATGGTCTCAGACACAACCTTCTAAGTGTTGCCCAGCTAAATGACAGTGGCCTCACTCTCCAATTCAAGAATGGAGTTTGCAGAATCAAAGGAAAAGATGGTAAATTGGTGGCCACTGGAATGCAGATCAAAGGTAACCTATTTCAGTTGAATGCAAATGTAAGTACCTATCTTATGGTGAAGCTTGATGATAGTTGGATATGGCATAGGAGACTCTGTCATGTAAACTTTGATAACAATGTAAAAGCTGGTGAGATCAAGGCAGTTAGATGGTTGTCGGTGCTAAACAAACTAGATAATACCTTTTTTAGAGAGTGTCAATTGGGGAAAATGTCTTCCTCAACTTTCAAAGGTAAATCTTTCACTGCTGACAACTTGCTTGATCTTGTACATACTGATTTGTGTGGTCTTATGAAAACTAGGAGTGTGCAGGGTGATAGGTACTTCATGATCCTCACTGATGATTGCTCAAGATTGATGTGGGTCACATTATTGAAAGACAAGTCTGAAGCCTTTGGTAAATTTAAAGCATTCAGAGCATTAGTGGAGAAGGAAAGCGGTAAAAGGATCAACTGTTTCAGAACTGATCAAGGAGCGGAATTCACTTCTGGTGAATTCAACAAGTATTGTGAAGAATTTGGCATCAAGAGATAGTTGTCTGCCCTCCAGACTCCACAACAGAATGGCCTAGTGGAGAGGAATAACAAAACTATGGTTGAAGCATCTAGAACCATGTTGATTCAAGGAAAGGTAGCTCACACCTTTTGGAGACAAGTGGTGAGCACTGCAGTCTACACTATGAACCAGGTACTCATCAAAAAGGGTAAGGAAAAAACTCCTTATGAGTATTGGACCGGTAAGACACCTGTGGTTAGCTACTTTAAGGTATTTGGTAGCAAATGTTACATCAAGAGGAGTGAACATTAGGGCAAATTTGAAGCTAAATGTGATGAGGGAATATTTCTAGGATATTCGACCAAGAGTAAAGCTTTCAAGTGTTACAACAATAGGACTCAGAGAATTATGGAAAGTATCAATGTAAGAGCTGATGAATCCTCTGAGAAAACTGAGGAAACCAGCAGTGAGCAAGCTATAAATGAATCGGTTGCAACCTTTTGGGAACCGGTTGTTAGCCAACCAAGTACCAGTAACAGTGTCTCTGAATCGGTGAATGTTGATACTGATGAAGATGAGGATGAAGAAGAAAATCAAGAAGAAGCCGTTAAGACCATTCCTTAGTATGTCAAGTTGAATCATGAACCTAAGCAGATCATAGGTGATAAGGATGTAGGAATCCTTACAAGAAGAAAGATTAGAGAAAACTCATGTATGATCTCTGAATTTGAGCCTAAATCATTCAAAGAGGCTCATAAAGATGAAGACTAGATCAAGGCAATGGAAGAGGAACTTGATCAGATAGAGAAAAATGGTACATGGTCCTTGGTACCCAGACCTGAGTATAAAAATGTCATTGGCACCAAATGGGTGTTCAAAAACAAGTTGAATGAGTATGGCATAGTGATTAGGAATAAAGCCAGATTGGTATGCAAAGGATATACTCAAGAAGAAGTAGAAGACTATGGAGAAACCTTTGCTCCTGTAGCTAGATTGGAAGGAGTCTATATGCTTCTTGCATATGCAACTTTTAAAAGGTTCAAATTATATCAAATGGATGTAAAATCTACATTTCTAAATGGTGTACTTGAAGAGGAGGTATATATAGAGCAACCAGATGGGTTTTCTCTATTTGAAGATAGTAATATGTTGTGTAGGCTACATAAAGCATTATATGGTCTAAAGCAAGCACCTAGGGCATGGTATGAGCACCTACATTCCCATCTTGTGAAGATTGGATTTGAGAGAACAAGTGAAGATAGCAATATCTACTTGAAGTCTAAAGGAGATCAAATCCTGATCTGTGAGGTTTTTGTTGATGACATTATCTTTGGAGGAGATGACAAGATGAGTCATGAGTTTGTTGATTAGATGAAGAAAGAGTGTGAGATGTCACTCATAGGGGAGATTAAGTTCTTCATTGGGATGCAGATCTAGCAGATGAAAGATGGAATCTTTATCACTCAGTCCAAATATGTCAAAGAGGTACTGAAGACCTTTGGCATGGAAGACAGCAAACTGGTTAGTAAACCAATGGTGACCGGTTGCAAATTGACAAAAGAGGATGATTCCGCACTGGTTGATGAGAAGGAATACGGATTAATGATTGGTAAGTTGCATTATGTAGTGCATAGAAGACCGGATATTGCACATTCAGTTGACATTACTGCAAGGTTCCAAAAGAGTCCAAGAGAATCCCACTTGATTGCAGTCAAGCAGATTCTTAGGTATCAGAAGGGAATAGTTGACTATGGATTGTGGTACCCATACAGAAATGATTTCAATCTGAAAGTGTTCACAGATGCTGATTGGGTAGTTAATGTAGATGACCAAAAGAGCACAACTGGTGGTGCATTCTTTCTCGATGGTAGACTAGTCTCATGGATGAGTAAAAAGCATAGTTGTATCTCTTAGTCTATAGCAGAAGTGCAGTATGTTGTAGCTTTCATGAACTACAATCAGACAATTTGGATGAAGCATGTACTGGAAGGCTTCAAAATCTTTGTATCTGAACTGGTAAGTATATTCTGTGATAACACAAGTGCTATCAATATATCTAAGAATCTGGTTTTACATTCTAGAACCAAGCATTTTGAGCTTAAGTATCATTTCTTGAGGGAAAAGGTTCAGAATAAAGAGATTGCACTGGAGTATGCATCTAGTAAGGAGCAGTTAGCAGACATATTCTCCAAGCCTCTCTCAAAGACTACATTTGTGCATTTAAGAGTTGAATTGGGGGTACTGCCTCTTCAAGAGGTGAACTAAAAGTAATTGTTCCACATTAGTCAAGTATTGCAAAGTCAAATTTTTGTTGATTAATGAGTTGAAGGATGTTACTCCTTAGGGGGAGTAGCATGATGGAATAGAGATGCTTGTACCTCCACTTTGGCATTGTTGTCAAAGGGGGAGAAGGAGTGAAGTGAAAAGATATCTGCAACAAATGGGGAGAAGATGTGAAGCGGAGAAGATATCTTTCTATATTGCCATCAATGCCAAAGGGGGAGATTGTTGGCATTATGTGAACTGACATGAAGACATAATGATATTGTATGTTGTCATTGATGTCAATATGAGACATGGTGTGAACCGGTTTATATGCCAAAGTGAAGCGGCATATTTGTTCAAGATGAACCAGCATGCAGTTACGGGAACCTGCACATGGAAGCATTGTGTTACTATCGGTTGGTAGGTAGTTTACACTTCAGGATTTCCAGTTGGAGCATCTCAAGCCTGTGTAACTCAATCGGTGATCTTTGTGTGATGAGTTAGCAGTATAATGGAGAACAGATCATGTTGCCACGTAAGCTCTATGCATGTGAAGAATCTAGCATGAAGAAGACTATTCCTATCTACCTCGGGAATGTGTGAAGTCTATCAAATGGTGATAACTCATGATGGGTTATTAGCTGCCATGAAATCAGTGGAAAATGGATGATGGAGAATTTCGTAAGATTGATTCAAGATTGTTGCATTTAATGTAGTATGATTCAATGGTCTGGATTGAACTGCTTGAATTGCTTAACCCAATAGATTTAGGGTTTAGGGTTTTTTCTATTGACCTGTCTATTTCCTATAAGGTCAATGTTGTGTTTCTTTCTAAGGTTGTTGGCAAAATTTGTGAGTGTGTATCCAAGGGAAGAGATACATGATTCTTGCCAAACCAAAGGAGAAAAGAGATATCTGCAAAGTAAATGTGTAGAAGGAGAAGAGGAGCCAAAATGATTCTGCATTAGCATTGAGTGCTATTATCAAATCACTGTAATTCTTGTTGATCTCTAACCACTTCAATAGTTGTGAAATCCCCTAACAGGGTAGCCTTAACTGGCTTGATACAAAATCCCCTAATAGGGTAGTCTTAATAGGCTTGATTCAAATCCCTTAACTGGGTAACTCAAGGTTAATGAGTTCTGAGAAGCTATAGAGCTCAAGAGATCCTTTAGCTATTGAGTTCTAGAAATCCTCTAACAAGGTAACCCTAACTGGCTTTAACCTTAACAGGGTGATCCCTAACAATATCGGTTCCTAGCAGAACCTATTGTAATGTCTTTAATTGAACAAGGCTCCTAACAGAGTGGACTTCAAAAGAGTTCAAAAGCATCTCATGGGTATTCATCCGCACTATGGTTTTTCCCAGTTGGGTTTCCATGTGAAAAAATATGTGTGTCATGTGTGATGCTTTTAGCTTGTGATGCTTTGTTATTACCTGTTGAGCATATGATGGTTCTATGTTTTATGCCTATCTATAAAGCATACTGAACTAACTATTGTGACGATCAGAGGATAGTTTACCTATTCATTCATGAGGGTGAAATGGTAGGGTTGTTTTGAGTTAAATGTAAAGCTAAGTGTTCAACCAGTCAGTGCTTGTTTTAGACACTCTTGACTTTACCGGTTGCAGTCTGTGTTGAACAGGTACTCCTGTTTGCTAGTCATTTGGAGTATTTGCTGTCAAACTGGTTTTGGACTATATTTGTGTTTGTACTGATTCACCCCCCCCCTCTCAGTACCGGTTTGGTACTAATGGTTTGTCATTGAGTTATCAATTAGTATCAGAGCACTCTAGGTCCTCTGTGTTGTAAGCTTTACTGCTTGAGGAAAAGATTCTAGTCAAAAGATGATGAGGGAAGGTCCAAAGTTTAACAAGAAAAATTTTGTTATATGGAAAGACAAGATGAAGATATTCATCAAAAGCATGGGTATTCAAAATTGGAGTTATCTTGAAAATGTATATATTGTTCCTACCGATACTCTCACCGATGACCAAAAGAGAGAGATACAAGAAAATCGGCAAGTCATTGAAGACCTCATCAGTAGTCTATCTGACATTGAGTTTATTGATATTCAGGACAAGGCAAATCCCAAAGAGGTATGGGATGCTCTTAAAAATATCTATGGTGGTGATGAGCATGTAAAATAGGCTAAGGAAGAAAGCCTAAGAGGGAAGTTTGAAGACATGTGGATGGTTGAAGGAGAGACCATTCAGTAGTATGGAATAAGAATCAAAATGGCTGTTGGAGAAATCAAGAGAGCAAGTGGCAAAATAGAAGATTCCACTGTGGTAAGTAAAGTCCTGAGATCCCTGTTGCCGGTCTGTGCAATAAGGGTCACCGCTATTCAGGAGCTGAGATCAATAGACAAGTCTAAGGTTTCCTTGGACTCCATCATAGCCAAGTTGATAGCCTATGAGATGAATAGTTTTGATGGTAGTGTTCAAAAGATAGAATCAACATTTAAAGCCTCTTCTATACCATCCATAAAAGGAAAAGAGGCTAGCACTAGTGGGGAACCTAATCAAAGCAGAGAAATGACTGATGAAGAGTTTCTGATGGAATTTGATGCTCTCCTTGCCAGGAAATTTTCAAAAGGAACTGGTAAATACAAAGGTAAGCTACCTTTGAAATGTTTTTCCTATAACCACATAGGACATATTGCTATGAACTATCCTAATAGCGACAACAAGGATAAACTAGAAAGGTTCAAGAAATTCAAAGGAGGAAACCGAAGAAACTACTTTTGTGGTAGTCAATGAAGGTGTCATAGATGAGGAATCAAAAGATGAAGAGAATGAAAACATTGTGTTTGTTGCTGTAAAGGAAGATGTGGCAGACAAGAAGGCTCTTGTCTCCTGGTTTGATAATTCAAATGAGTGGATCATTGATAGTGGCTATTCTCACCATATGACTGGTGACCGAAGCAAGTTTCTATCCTTGGAGGAGTATGATGGTGGTGTGGTTTGCTTTGGCAATGATGCACCATGCATGGTCAAAGGCAGAGGGTCCATCTCTCTAAATGGAAAGAGTAGTGATGACAATGCGTACTGGGTTGATGGTCTCAGACATAGCCTTCTAAGTGTTGCCCAGCTAAATGACAGTGGCCTCACTCTGCAATTCAAGAATGAAGTTTGTAGAATCAAAGTAAAAGATGGTAAATTGGTGGCCACTGGAATGCAGACCAAAGGTAACCTATTTAAGTTGAATGCAAATGTAAGTACCTATCTTATGGCTAAGCTTGATGATAGTTGGATATGGCATAGGAGACTCTATCATGTAAACTTTGATAACATTGTAAAAGCTAGTAAGATCAGGGCAATTAGAGGGTTGTCGGTGCTAAATAAACTGGATAATACCTTGTGTAGAGAGTGTCAATTGGGGAAAATGTCTTCCTCAACTTTCAAAGGTAAATCTTTCAATTCTGACAACTTGCTTGATCTTGTGCATACTGATTTGTGTGGTCCTATGAAAACTAGGAGTGTTTAGGGTGATAAGTACTTCATGATCCTCAGTGCTGATTGCTCAAGAATGATGTGGGTCACATTCTTGAAAGACAAGTTTGAAGCCTTTGGGAAATTCAGAGCTTTTAGAGCATTAGTGGAGAAGGAAAGCGGTAAAAGGATCAAGTGTCTAAGAACTGATCAAGGAGGGGAATTCACTTCCGGTAAATTCAACAAGCATTGGGAAGAATTTGGCATGAAGAGACAGTTGTTTGCCCCCCGGACTCCACAGCAAAATGGCCTAGCAGAGAGGAATAAACGGACTATGGTTGAAGCAGCTAGAACCATGTTGATTCAAGGAAAGGTAGCTCACACCTTTTGGAGAGAAGTGGTGAGCACTGTAGTCAACACTATGAATTGGGTACTCATCAAAAAGGGTAAGGAAAAAACTCCTTATGAGTATTGGACTGGTAAGACACTTGTGGTTAGCTACTTTAAGGTATTTGGTAGCAAATGTTACATCAAGAGGATTGAACATTAGGGCAAATTTGAAGCTAAATGTGATGAGGAATTATTTCTAGGATATTCCACCAAGAGTAAAGCTTTCAAGTGCTACAACAATAGGACTCAAAGAATTATGGAAAGTATCAATGTAAGAGTTGATGAATCCTCTAAGAAAATTGAGGAAACCGGCTATGAGCAAGCTATAAATGAACTGGTTGCAACCTTCAAGGAACCAGTTGTTAGCCAACCAAGTACCAGTAACAGTGTCCCTGAACCGGTGAATGCTGATACTGATGAAGATGAGGATGAAGAAGAAAAGAAAGAAGAAAGACTTAAGACCATTCCTCAGTATGTCAAGTTGAATCATAATCCCAAGAAGATCATAGGTGATAAGGATGTAGGAATCCTTACAAGAAGAAAGATCAGAGAAAACTCATGTATGATCTCTGAATTTGAGCCTAAATCATTCAAAGAGGCTCATAAAGATGAAGACTGGATCAAGGCAATGGAAGAGGAACTTGATCAGATAGAGAAAAATGGTACATGGTCCTTGGTACCCAGACCTGAGCATAAAAATGTCATTGGCACAAAATGGGTGTTCAGAAACAAGTTGAATGAGAATGGCACAATGATTAGGAATAAAGCCAGATTGGTATGCAAAGGATATGCTTAAGAAGAAGGAGAAGACTATGGAGAAACCTTTGCTCCTGTAGCTATATTGGAAGGAGTTCGTATACTTCTTGCATATGCAGCTTTTAAAAGGTTCAAAGTATATTGAATGGATGTAAAATCTGCATTCCTAAATGGTGTACTTGAAGAGGAGGTATATATAGAGCAACCAAATGGGTTTTCTCTATCTGAAAGTAATATGGTGTGTAGGCTACATAAAGAATTATATGGTCTAAAGCAAGCACCTAGGGCATGGTATGAGCACCTACATTCCCATCTTGTGAAAATTGGATTTGAGAGAACAAGTGAAGATAGCAATATCTACTTTAAATCTATAGGAGTTCAGATCTTGATCTGTGAGGTTTTTGTTGATGAAATTATCTTTGGAGGAGATGACAAGATGAGTCATGAGTTTGTGATGAGATGAAGAAAGAGTTTGAGATGTCACTCATAGGGGAGATGAAGTTCTTCATTGGACTACAGATCTAGCAGATGAAAGATGGAATCTTTATCACTCAGTCCAAATGTGTCAAAGAGATACCGAAGACCTTTGGCATGGAAGACAGCAAACCGGTTGGTACACCGATGGTGACTAGTTGCAAATTGACAAAAGAGGATGATTCTGCACTGGTTGATGAGAAGGAATACCGATCAATGATTGGTAAGTTGCATTATGTAGTGTATAGCAGACCGGATATTGCACATGCAGTTGGCATTACTGCAAGGTTCTAGAAGAGTCCAAGAGAATCCCACTTGATTGCAGTCAAGCGGATTCTTAGGTATGTGAAGGGAACAGTTGACTATGGATTGTGGTACCCATACAACAATGATTTCAATCTGAAAGTGTTCACAGATGCTGATTAGGTAGGTAATGTGGATGACTAAAAGAGCACAACCAGTGCTACATTCTTTCTCGGTGGTAGACTGGTCTCATGGATGAGTAAAAAGCAGAGTTGTATCTCTCAGTCTATAGCAGAAGCGGAGTATGTTGCAGCTTTCATGAACTACACTCAGACAATTTGGATGAAGCATGTATTGGAAGTCTTCAAAATCCTTGTATCTGAACCGATAAGTATATTCTATGATAACACAAGTGCTATCAATATATCTAAGAATCCGGTTTTACATTCTAGAACCAAGCATTTTGAGCTTAAGTATCATTTCTTGAGGGAAAAGGTTCAGAATAAAGAGATTGCACTAGAGCATGTGTCCAGCAAGGAGTAGTTAGTAGACATATTCACCAAGCCTCTCCCAAAGACTACATTTGTGTATTTAAGAGGTGAATTAGGGGTATTGCCCCTTTAGAAGGTGAACTAAAAGTAATTGTTCCACATCAGTCAGGTATTGCAAAGTCAAATTTTTGTTGATTGATGTGTTGAAGGATGCTACTCCTCAGTGGGAGCAACATGATGGAACAAAGATGCTTGTACCTCCACTTTGGCATTGTTGTCAAAGGGGGAGAAGGAGTGAAGCGAAAAGATATCTGTAGCAAATGGGGAGAAGATGTGAAGCAGAGAAGATATCTTTGTATATTGCCATCAATGCCAAAGGGAGAGATTGTTGGCATTATGTGAATCGACATGAAGACATAATGATATTGTATGTTGTCGTTGATGTCAATATGAGACATGGTGTGAACTGGCATATGTATGAACCGGTATATATGCCAATGTGAAGCGGTATATTTGTTCAAGATGAACCGGAATGTAGTTATGGGAACCGACACATGGAAGCATTGTGTTACTACTGGTTGGTATGTAGTTTACACTTCAGGATGTTCGGTTGGAGCATCTCAAGCCCGTGTAACTCAATCAATGATCTTTGTGTGATGAGTTAGCAGTATAATGGAGAACAGATCATGTTGCCATGTAAGCTCTGTGCGTGTGAAGGATCTAGCATGAAGAAGACTATTCCTATCTACCTTAGGAATGTGCGAAGTCTGTCAAACGATGATAACGCATGATGGGTTATCAGCCACCATGAAATTGATGGAAGATGGACGATGGAGAATGTCCTGAGATCAATTCAAGATTGTTGCATTTAATGCAATATGGTTCAATGGTCAGGATTGAACCTCTTGAACTGCTTAACCCAATAGATTTAGGGTTTAGGGTTTTTCCTATCAACCTATCTATTTCCTATAAGGTCGATGTTGTGTTTCTTTCTAAGGTTGTTGGAAAAAGTTGTGAGTGTGTATCCAAGGGAAGAGATACATGATTCTTGCCAGACCAATGGAGAAAAGAGATACCTACAAAGTAAATGTGCAGAAGGAGAAGAGGAGTCAAAATGGATCTACATTAGCATTGAGTGTTGTTATCATACCACTGTAGTTCCTATTGATTTCTAACCACTTCAATAGTTATGAAATCCCCTAACAGGGTAGCCTTAACTAGCTTGATGCAAAATCCCCTAACAAGGTGGTTTTAACAGGCTTGATTCAAATCCCTTAACCGGGTAACTCAATGTTAATGAGTTCTGAGAAGCTATAGAGCTCAGGAGATCCTTTAGCTATTGAGTTCTAGAAATCCTCTAACAAGGCAACCCTAACCAAGTTTAACCCTTAACTGGATATTATAGCCATCCCTTAATCGGGTGATCCCTAACAGGATCAGTTCCTAGCAGAACCTATTGTAATGTCTTTAACCAGACAAGTCTCCTAACAGAGTTGACTTCAAAAGAGTTTAAAAGAAGCTTGTGGGTATTCATCCCCACCATGGTTTTTCCCAGTTGGATTTCCACATGAAAAAATATGTGTGTCATGTGTGATACTTTTATCTTGTGATGCTTTGTTATTATCTATTGAGCATATGATGGTTCTATGTTTTATGCCTGTCTATAAAGCATACTGAACTAACTGTTGTGATGATCAAAGGATAGTTTACCTATTCATGCATGAGGGTGAAATGGTAGGGTTTTTTTGAGTTATATGAAAAGATAAGTGTTCAATCGGTCAGTGCTTGTTTTAGACACTCTTGACTTTACCAGTTGTAGTCTGTGTTGAACAAGTACTCCTGTTTGTCAGTCTTTTGGAGTATTTGCTATCAAACCAGTTTTGGACTGTATTTGTGTTTTTACTAATTCACCCCCCCCTCTCAGTACTAGTTTGGTACTAATGGTCCATCATTGAGTTATCAAATAGGAGCAGTTTTGAGTCAAGAAGGGAGAGTAGGAGAAGGAATTTGCTGATAGAAATGAGAGTGATAGTATCAGGTTTTGAATATTTGAAGACGTTGTATGATGAAGACCCAAATTTTGTAGAACTTTGGAAAGCATGTGGAGAATAGGTTATGGTTGATAAGAGAAAATGGTTGGATTATTTCATTCAAGATGGGATGTTATTCAGGGGAGTTTAGTTATGCATACCTAAGAGTTCCATGAGAGAGAACCTAATAAAAGAGAAACATAGTGGAGGTTTAGCTGGACATTTTGGAATTGATAAAATTATTGTATTGGTGAGTGAGTAGTACTTTCTGCCCTAGATTCATAAGGATGTTAAGAGATTTGTGTAGAGTTGTAGAGTTTATCAAGTTGCAAAAGGTAGTAGTCAGAATGTGGGATTGCATAAACCTTTGACAGTACCGGTAAGACCTTGGGAGGATATAAGCATGGATTTTGTACTTGGATTACCTAAGACATTTAGAGGGAATGTATCTATATTTGTGGTAGTGGATAGATTTTCAAAGATGGCTCATTTCATACCTTATAAGAAGACATTAGATGCATTGCATGTAGCAGACCTATTTTTCAAGTAAGTCGTGAGATTGCATGGATTACTTAAGAGCATAGTTTCAAATAGAGACACTAAGTTTGTTGGCTATTTTTGGAGAACACTTTGGAAGAAGATGAAGATAGATTTGAAGTTAAGTTTTACTTTTCATCCATAGACTGATGGATAGACACAAGTAGTTAATCCAAGTTTGGGAAACTTGTTGAGATGTTTAGTGGGAGATAAAACCAGAAGTTGGGATTTGATCCTTGCACAAGTAGAGTTTGCCTACAAAAATTCAGTGAATAGAAGTACTAGAAAAACACCTTTTGAGATTATTACTGGAGTGCATCCTAGAGGAATAACAGAATTGAGAGACATAAGCAGTGAAGACTAGAAGAGTTTAGAAGCAAAATATTTTACAAATCACATGGTAGCATTGCATATTCAGGTGAAACAATATTTGGAAGACATGAAGAACAAATATAAGGGGGAGGTAGATGAGTTGAGGAGACATAAATAATTTGAAGGTGGCGATGAAGTGATGGTATACTTGAGAAAAGAGAGATTACTGGTTGGAAGTTATAACAAGTTGCAAATGAAGAAGTTTGGACCCTACAAGATTTTGAGAAAGTTCAGTTCTATAAATGCATATGAAGTGGAGCTACCAAATGGTATAAGTATTTCACCTATATTCAACATTACATATCTTCATGAGTACCATGAACCAGAATTCAGTAAGGACAATATTGCAGACTTGGAGAAACAATTGCCCGCGAAGGAACCACATCAAATTGAAGAGATTTTAGATAGTAGGATTGGGCATAGAACCCAGAACAATCATTACAAACAATATCTTGTGAAGTGGAAGAGAAGACCAGTTGAAGATTCATCTTGGATTTCTCAGGAAGAGGTAGACAACCTTGGTTTCCCTCTAAGCCTAGAAAAATGAGAGGCTCACTTTTTTTTATTAACCCCGGATGTCTGATGCAGGAGCATACCCGGTTCACAATAATCTTGCATCAACCAAAAACATTTTCCTTTCTATTTTGTTTGCAGTTTCAGTTTTATTTCTGTGTGTCCTGGTTTTGGCTCACCCGATCCTATGGAGTTGGATTCTACTTGAAGACTTGATCATATTTCTTTCTTTCAAACTGCATCTTATTTGGATCACTTTCTAGCAAGATATCGTTACCGGTTTCCATGACAGTTTCTTGTTACCGTTGTTCCTTTGTTACCGGTTGCCTGAGACCTATTTTGGTGATCTATCGGAACCCATTCCAAAGCTTGCACAGCCTTGAACATTGATTTCAATGTTCATTGGCATGTGGCCGACCTTATACATTTCATCCTTTGTATTTTTTGGAGCAATCTCTTGGCGGAGGCCGACCTTGTTCATTTTGCACGTTAGGTCTTGTTCTTCAGGTTTTGATGCCTTTTGGGCTGACTGGATCCTTTGGATTGATATATATATATTTGTAATCACACTTTAGAATGGAATCAATTAAAATCAATCAGAGTATCATATAGATAGACTTTGCCTAGAAGATAGATCTTTCAATTCAAGGTTCTGGTTGTGACCTATTCTACCAGGCTTGTGTGTCAGCATGTTGTTACCAGTTGGATGTAATCAAATTTCATGCAATGAAACTATCTATTCTACATTGCCTCCATCATATTTGTTTGTTTCCATTGTGTTTACTCTTGCTGGCCAGTCTAGACTGATCTCCTTGAGGTCCCTCCTCACTAGTGACTTCTTCATGGTTGATGAAGGTGAGGAGGATGAAGATATTGAAGCTAAAGTGGACTTGGAAGGTGAGCTCATAAGTGCACTTGATGATTTGAAGAGAACAAGAAGAGAACTCAAGAAGGTCAAGCAAGTTGTTGTAGAGGAACAAGAACAACTAGAGAAATCTCTGGAGGAATCAAAGAAGACAATATCTAATCTAAAACTCCAGTTGGAAGAAACTAAAAGGACATATGAGGTCACATTCTTTGATGCATCTGAGAAGGAGAAGGAGCATCAAAAGTTAGAACAAGATATTTTAAATCTCGGAAAGGAACTTGAAAAGAGAAAGGATGAATTGAAGATGAGAAGCAAGTATGAGAGCAACACTAAAGCCTTAGACAAGATGCTGAGCAAACAAAAGCATTCAAAAGATACCAATGGTATAGGATTTGAAGAAGGACAAAGTTCAAATAGAAAAGACACATCCGATAAGGAGATACAATTCACTTCTTCAAGTGAAAGTAAAGAGAAACAAATATTTACAGTCATTAAAGATACTAGAAAGAAAACCTATGTTGAAGGTACAAGAAATCAGCTTGTGAATGAAATGCTCAATACCGAAAAGGTCACACACTAAACCGGTATGCAAATCATAAAGGCAAGCCCAAGGTAGACAGTGAAGTATTCACCGAAGTCAACAGCATGAGAGGATACATCCAGTGAGACCAAAATTTTTTGGTCCAAAGCAACAAGACTGGTATGTACCCAAATTTTGTGGTTATTGCTATAAGTGTAATAAGTTTGGTAATAGAGTTGTTGAATAAGCCCCCAATTAGTTTTGAAAGTAGAAATTGTATGCAGGAAAAGTGGGCTGATAAAACTTAATATGTGAAAATATGTTAGAATACTAGTCCACACACACACACAGGACTTCTTGGTGCAAGCTATGGAGTAATAACATATTACTCAGCTTCCCAAGGTGGGTCCCATGGTTCTCTATCTCACAATGTCCCTCAAACCAATGTTTTGCTCTCAGATCACTGAGCAAAATGGTTCAGGGATGGCAAATGCAAGAACGAGGGATGCTTTGATAGATTTTAGTATGAGATGCGTTATAAGCTAGGTATGATTTTAAAATGCAATAAACTAAATGATAAGATGACAAGATTAGTATGAATACTATCCTAGCATACTATATTTAATCTATGATTGAGCTAAAATGATAAAGAAATTATTCTAAACATGCAAATTTAGTCTAATTCCTGATTTAATATAGGCTAAATGATGAGCATATATGAAATGAGAAAGCTTGAATGTATTTGAGCATAAGTGTGATGCTACAAATTTGAAGGATGATTGTTATGGAGGAATGAGAGCTCTATTTATAGCAAGAATAGGGCAATGGATGGTCAGGATTGAAAGATTCAATCAAGGGTTGAATTTGAAAGTTGGGGATCCATGTGCACAATTTGCACCAATGAAATGGTGACAAGTGTCAACATAGGACTAGGTTGAGAAAAGGGGTTGGAGACATTGAATGCCTGAGAAGACCTCATGGTTATCTAGAGGCTAAGGGTCAAGTCTAAATTAAGATTACCCACTGGATTAAGAGTTAATCCAAGGATAAACCTTTGTGCAAATGATTAAGAGATAATCATGGTCAAAGCATTAATGGCCTGATGAGACCCTTGGGTTGGATGAAGGTTGAGTCAAAACAAATGTTTTAACCATGTAAGAGGGTTTGAGTTAACCATTAATGGTTATTGGAGACTTTGGGGATTAAGTGGTTGAAGGTTGAAAGCCTTCAATGGTTATCAAAGACTTTGAGCCATTTAGTGGTTGAAGGTTGAAAGCCTTTAATGGTTATCAAAGACTTTTAGGGTTTGAGAAGTGACTTCCCTTTGCTTAGGGATGTGACAAAGTTTAGAGGAGGGGTTAGGTTAATTAGAAGCGATTAGAAGATTCTAGAAGGGATTAGAAAGGGGTTTGGGATTTTGCAAGTGGATGGAGGGATAATAGGTTTTAATAAAGTATTTCATTCAATTTGGTTGCAATTAAATAAATTAGATTTATTCAATTTAGGGTAACTATTTAATTAAATTTGAATTTAATTAAAAGTGGATAGGGGGGTTTTAATTGAATAAAATGATTTATTCATTAAATGGGTATAGTGAATTTAATTTAAATAAATTGAGTAATTTACTTAATTAAATAGAGGAATGCGGGTAATTTAATTAAATTGGATTTAATCAAAATAGAGAAATGAACATAAAATATTCATTTAGGAATATGGTCATTTTTATACATCTACAGAAATTATTTTGTTGCACTCTGGGATATGGATTTTTTTTATTAGTGTAATGGATTTGGTCATAGGAGTTTTGAATGTAGGAGAAGTCGACTGGTGTCCTACAATAATTTTTCAAGCTCATCATTTAATGTCAATGTGATTTGTTATAATTATAAAAACATTGGACACATTGCAAAGCATTGCAAACTTAGATCAACCAAGCAAAAGAAGTCAATACCAAATCAGAAACCAGTAGTCAAACTAGAACATGAAATTGCAGCAGACAAGAAGAAGGAAGACAAATCAGTTTGGGTTGAAAAAGACAAGAATAAGGCAAAATCAAGTTTGATTATGCAGATTGTCCTACATGCAGAGAGAAGGAATGTATGAGTTGTAGATAGTGGATGTTCCAATAACATGACCGGTGACAAAAATAAATTTATTAAGCTTGAAGATTGGAATGGAGGCTCAATAAGATTTGGAGACAACTCTTCCATTAAGATAAAAGGAAAAGGTACTCTGAATATAGATGGCAAAATGAAGGCCCATGATGTATATTATGTGGAAGGTTTAAAGTACAATTTACTAAGTGTAAGTCAAATGTGTGATAAAGGTTACAAATTAACTTTTGACTCTATCGGTTGCCAGATAAGAAGAGAGAGTATCAGTCAGATTGTAGTAGAAGGGAAAAGAACAAATGGAAAAGTGTACAATCTGAAGGAATTCTTTGAGTCGCAATACATGATGGGATAAGTGAATAAGAGCTGGATATGGCACAAGAGATTAGGCCACATAAATTTTGATAGTCTAGTTGCAGTAAGCAAAAAGGGCTCTGTGATAAATATACCACCAATCATCAAACCAGTAAGCACATTTGTGATGAATGTGTAAGAGGAAAGAAAACTAAAGTGAGCTTTAAGACTAAGGAGCATAATTCTTCAAGGCCACTTGAACTGGTGCAATTGATCTATGTGGACCAACCAAAACAAGAGCTCTAGCCGGTGAAAGATACTTCATGCTCCTCATTGATGATTTCTCAAGAATGGCATGGGTCACTTTCCTATAGGACAAATCTCAAGCCTTTGAAAGATTCATTATTTTCCAGAAGATGGTTGAGAGGGAAAGTGGATGTAAGCTGAAATGTCTAAGATTTGACTGGGGTGGAGAATTCACATCAAATGAGTTTGAAGATTATTGTGAGAGAAATGGAATAAGAAGACAATATTCAACTCCAAGGAAACCACAACAAAATGGTGTTGTAGAAAGGAAAAACTAGATTGTCAAGGAGATGGAAAGAACCATGCTAAATGAGGTAAACATATCGAATACATACCGGAAGGAAGAAGTTCATACTATTGTATATACTTTGAACTGGATTCAACTGAGAACAAACAACAAAATGACACCTTATGAACTATGGTATGACCAGAAGCCATCAACTAAATACTTCAAAATGTTTGGAAGTAAATGCTTCATCAAAAGAGATGTGGATGGCTTGGGTAGATTTGATTCTAGGAGTGATGAAGGTATCTTCTTGGGCTACTCAACTCATAGAAAAGCCTACAAATGCTACAACAAAAGAATAAGAAGAGTCATTGAGAGTGTGCATGTAAGAGTTGATGAAGATATGCATAAAGAAAGACAAGCACAAGTAAACTAGCATGATGACACTAATGATGAAGATGAATTTCAAACTAACAGTGAACTAAAAGAAGTATCAAACAAGTCCCTCAACCGATATGTCCAAAAAAGCCACTCGGAAGAGAAGATTCTATGCAAATAAGAATGATGTTTCGACACAATGGATATGTGTGGCATTGATGTTTTTCCATTGATGTCAACACTAGCTCTTATCGACAGACAGATTTACACTAGCTGATATGGATGGTTACCAGTATAAGATCTAGTGTTACCGGCAGAAGAGATTATCTGGTTGGCACTTCGGGCATGTTTGGATCAGTAAAGTATATTGGATTTCATGTGTTATATGCTCCATAAGCATGTTTTGGTCAGTTGGTATTGGCTTGATAATTGGATGTTATCATACACACTATTAAACCCATACCATCATTAGCTTAAGACTTTATGACAAATCTTTCATTGAGGAATCATGACAGGATGCACAATTGTTGTTGGTGCAACTTCTTTGAGGATTTTAGGATGCTGAAGATGTTCATTGATCATGCTTCAATTGCTTGAAGACATTTCTTTGGCATGGTGGACCTAGAATAGGTCTGGTACTTATCTAGGTTATGGATCGATATCATGTTAGAATGTACTCTACACATTACCTAGATGATTCGAGATGTTTTATGGATTTGTTATTATTGTTTTGGTCTTAAGCCAACATGGCATATCATTTTAATAAGGAATTATGTAATGATATTATTGTAATATCTTTAGGTGGCCAACCTAATAGGTTTAGGTCTTAGGGTTTGTATAAATAAGAGGTAGAAACTCTCTATAAAGTATCATGGTTATTGAAAAAGGTCATGGTCAAGGAATGTAATGTGCGAATATTGTAATATCATTCAAGAAAAGGAGTTGATTGATCATTTGTGATCGGATTGGTTTTAGAAGAGGATTTAGTCCTCCAACATTGATCTTAACCAAGACTGTAATCAGGCATAATAGATGCTATTTCCAGTAGTTCACTCTATTGGATTGTTGTCCATTTATCTTGAGAAGGTTGTAGCCTCTCTGTAGTCAGTGAGACACTTTTGGAATGAGATGTACGCTCTAGGCAATGTGCCTTCCTACAAGTGCAGGCCCCTCATTGTAACACATACTTTCTGCACAAGTATCATCTGATTATGGGTAGGCTTCCTACCATGGTTTTTCCCTTTTCAGGTTTTCCACATACAAATCATGGTGTTATGTGGTATGATTGCTTTGCTCTGATTTTTTGGTTAATTATTCCTATCGGCATCTATCTGTACCGGTACTTGATTTATTTAAGGTTGTATTGTGGATTAAAAGTTATAATCTTTTAACAACTGATTCACCCCCCCCCCCCTCTCAGTTATTCATTGGTTATCCTAACATGATGGTGTGCAAAATAGAAGAAGACTTGCCCGAAATGATTAACAGGTCGATTTTTTCCTCATGACTTAAATGGAACCCAAAAAATTTAATGAGGCTAGGAAAAGTTAGAAATGGATGGATGTAATAGAAGAAGAACTGTAGCAAATTGAGAAGAACAAAACTTGGGAGTTCGTTCATAGACCGACAGATAAGAATGTCATTGGCACAAATTGGGTCTACTAGAACAAGATGAATGAATAAAGTAAGATTGTTAGGTATAAAGAAAGTTTAGTGTACAAAGGGTTTTCCCAAGTAGAAGGAATAGATTTTGAAGAAATATATACACTGGTTGCAATACTTGAAGCCATTAGAATGTTTTTAGCATTCTTTGCCTACAAAGGATACAAGGTATATCAAATGGATGTTAAATTTGCTTTCTTAAAAGGTAATTTAGAAGAAGAGGTTTACATAGAACAACTAGAAGGTTTTATGATGCATGATGATGAAACCTTTGTGTTTTGGTTGAAGAAGGCATTATATGGTTTGAAACAGGCTCCAAGAACATGGTACTCAAGGCTAGATAAGTATCTAAAAGAGAAAGGTTTCAAAAAGGGAAGTGTAGATAGTAATTTGTACATTAAAGTAGATGGAAACCACATGATTATTTTTGTTGTTTATGTGGATGACATAATTTTTTGAGGCAACAAGGACACTCTATGCAAAGACTTTGCTGACCAGATGCAATTAGAATTTGAGATGTCAATGCTTGGAGAGTTGTCATAGTTTCTTGGTTTGTAGATTTCACAACAAGGTAAACGGATATTTATCTCTCAAACCAAGTATTCCAGAGATATGTTGAAGAAGTTTTAGATGGAAGATAGCAACCTGATAAGTAACCCCATGGTGATCGACTGCAAGTTGAGCAAGGATGATGAATCACGGTAATGGATCAGACATTGTATAGATCCATGATTGGCAGTTTGTTATATCTTACTGCTTCTAGACCATATATAGTGCGAGCAGTATGCATGGTGGCTATATTTCAAGCTGCACCCAAATAGTCATATGTGAATGCAGTCAAGAGGATATTCCGGTATCTACAAGGGACACTTGATTATGGACTATGGTATCCCAAGAAAGGGGATTTTACATTACAAGCCTACATTGATATTGAAAGGGCAGGCTGCATTGATGACCGAAAGAGCACAAATGGTGGTGCATTCTTCCTAGGTAACTGGTTGGTCTCATGACAGAGCAAGAAACAAGATTCAGTTTCCCTATCTACTGTTGAGGCAGAATATATTGTTGCTGCCACATGTTGTTCTCAGGTGTTATGGATGAAGAAAAACCTTAAGGATATTCAAGTAGAAATGTCTAACCCCATTTGCATCTAGAATGACAATGCAAGTGCAATTAACATATCAAAGAACCTAATTATGCACTCAAGGACAAAGCACATTGCCATCAAATATCATTTTCTCAGGGAGAAGGTGCCAGATCAGGAAGTTAAGGTAGAGTATGTCCCTTCAGGTGAGCAAGTGGCTGATATCTTCACCAAACCTCTACCGATAAGCATATTTGAGTATCTAAGACACAAGTTAGGAGTTGTGTCACTCGCTTCATGCACTTAAATGTGTATGGAGATCTATGGTTCGGGGGGAGTTCATTGCCATACCTTTTGACTCTTGAACCAGTTAATGGACAAAGGGGGAGATTTGACAAAGGGAGAGATAAGTACATGTATATTTTGTGCCCTTTGTTATTGTTGTCAAAGGGGGAGAATGAACCGGTTGAAGAAATGCAGAGTGTGTTGACATCAATGCCAAAGGGGGAGATTGTTGGCATTGTATTGTCATTGATGTCAACCGGTATGTACTCACCAATATTGTTGGTGTAAATAATTATTCATCATGGATATTATTACACTTTACTTAAGTTAACTTAGGATAATGCATCACATCGTAGTTTGGATATGAGACACTTAGGGAAGTGTGCACATAGGGATGTAGCTTGTAGGATAAATTCCACCTTTTGTGGTTTTATCTTGCTATTACACTCCACATTCAGTGGGTCATCCACCTCTTGTGGAATATTATATTATTTCTCCTACCTACCCTTGTTTCTCATTGAGCCACATGTCATGATTGTGTGCTCACATATCCATATGGCCTTGCCTATATAAGCAGGCCCATATTCATTGTATTGGTTAATCCAGTTGATCATTTGCATATTGATGAGAATACAATTTTTTTCTTGTCAAACTATTGTCTCTCTTTTGTGCTTTTCATTGTGCCCTTCATCTTGGAAAAATATCACATGGTATCAGAGCCATTGGGGCTTCATTGATTGGTTTTGGGAGACATCTTGGAAGGCTTCTATTTTTGGATCTAAGGTACTACATTTTTTGGAGGCATCCTAGAGTATTTTTGACCTCACCATTGCATCAAGGAGGCCATTTCCATAAAAAATTGAGTATAAACTTGACCTATTTTGGCAAAAGTTGGATTTTTGGGTGTGGAGAAAAAAATTGCCCAATTCAAGATATATATATATATATATATATGTATATATATATATTTTTCTTTCTAAAAAAGGCGATTTGTTTTGAAAAAAAAAATAATAAAAAAAAAATCATCAAAATATTTTTTGGGGCATCCCGTGACCCACCCCCCTCTGTACCCCATACTTTTGTGTACGTAGTGTCTGCAGATTTTGTTTTCGACGCCGACAAACTCCACCCTCTAGCCACTGCCCATGGCCCCTGCTGCTGACATTCTCCTCGCTGTCGAACTAGCCACTGCACAACTCTACCTCCCATGGCCATTGTGCAGCTGCACGTCCTACAGCCACCACTCACCACTGGCAACCCCCTTCAGATTCCAGCATCAATGACCCTGCCTTCCACTGCTGTCGCCTCCTCCTTTCCGGCCATCGGCAGCCTTGGCCACCGATGGCCCTGACAGCCACCAATTTTGACTTCGGCAGCCCCAACCACTGGCAACTGGGCCCAATTAGCCTTTCCCAGGCATACCATGCCTGCCACATGGTAGGAGGCCACTGGCCCGTGGTAAACTTTCTATCCCGTCATCCATCCAATCAGACTATGCCATGTCAGCTTTGTTCGTACAGTTAGCCAGGGGGTGCGATGACCATTTTGATGGTCAGACAAATGTCAAATTTAACATAGTGTTTTGCTGACATCAGCCTACATCAGCATCTTTTTGAAAATTTTAGACTCCTCTCCGTTGAGCAGTTTGGCTTTTTGGGTCAACTTTGGAGGCTCATAACTTGCTCAATTTTGCTCCTTTTTGGGTGCAATTTTTTTGTATTTGGGCTAATTTTTCATGCTCTCCATAGTGGTGTTGTTATTTTGTGATTTTGGTGCATAGGGTTTTCATAATTTTCATGTTCTCTCAGTTGTACCTATCTAATCCTCAATTTTGCAACTTCAAAGGCTTCATTTGAGCTCATACGACCTCTTTTTTTGGTGTCATTTTTTTTAAGTGCATATTTTTTTGTCTACTTTCATAATCTATGATCCATTTTTAGATATTTTGGATGGATATTTTACTTTCAGATATTGGTCTTCTTTGGCCTACTTGGTACTTGTAATTTGTTTGGATCTTAATTTAGATCTCTTGCATTATCAGTTTGAGTTTCCTTTGGCCTCTTTGAGGAAGTTGTAAACTTGAAATCAAAAGTCCACTTTGCCATTTTTTGCAAGTGGCCCATTGTACACACACTAAATATAAAGTGTCGAATCATCATTTTTTTTTTTGGGGGGGGGGGGGGTTATTTGATTGAGTGAATTTGGGGGGTGTCTTGTGTGATCATGCCTCTCTTTCCTTGTGCTCTTTAATTTTATTTGCCATGAGTCCTCATAATTTCCACCTTTAACTCCACATAATTATGCATCTTGGAAAATTAAAACATGGAGCAAATTAATGGATAAAGGACTCATGCATTACATAGATGGAACAATAGAAGCACCACCTGATCCTAAGGTTGATCCCAATGCTTAGTTAGAATGGCTCACTAAGAATTGCATGGTTCTTGGAACTTTGTGTAAGTATGTATCAGATGACCTCATTTTTCACATTGAGAAGTGTTCTACAATCAAAGAAGCTTGGGAAATATTTTAGAAAGTGTATGGTCAAGTTGATGAAATCAAAAGTTACAAGATTGACAATGAGTTTACAAAATTGGATCCCAAGAGTTTTGATATAATCCAAGATTATGTCACCAAAGAAAATGAGCTAAGAGCTAAGCTTAAGGATTGTGGAATTGACAAAAAGGATGGTCATTTGATATTGAACTTGTTGGACAAGCTTGCACCTGAATATGCAGCATTTGTCTCTAGCTTCCAAACTCATCATTTGATAGTGGGGAGTTCCTACACTATGCCTTCATTTGATGCTTTCACATAAATTTTGATATTAGAACAATCTAAGTTGTTGAACATGGGGTTTCTCAAGTCTTCAAAGTCCAAGGCTTTGGTGGCTAATCAAGGGAGTCAAGGGAGCCAAGGCAAATATTCCAACAAGAAGAAGAAGTAATCTAAGTTAAAGCCATAGCAAGAAAAAGGACAATCATCCTCGCCATCACAAGGCGATTTTCCATCCTCTTCCAAGAAGGGGAATCCACCTAAGAAGGATAAACCAACTTGTGCTTATTGCAAGAAGTAAGATCATGATGAGCATCAATGCCACGCCAAGCAAGTTGATGAGTTGAAAAATCTTCTTCAGAAAAATAACATCAACTTGCTATCTGCCTACAACAAGAAGGATTCATCTCCTTCCTCTTCCTCACAATCTAAGGGAAAAGGGCAAGAATTTGTGGCTACAACAGGTTCTTCACAACTGTGGATACTTGACTTGGGTGCCTCTTATCACATGGGTTCTACAAAGGAGCAATTTTCTTCATTGGAGCCATCAAAGGTATCTCACATTTACATAGGTGATGTTACACAAGTTGAGGTTAAAGGGAAAGGTTCAGTTGACATGGATGATGAAACATTTGAGAATGTTCTCTATGTTCCTAACTTTTCTACCAATCTTCTCTCTATCTACCAAATCACTCACTATGGGAATGGGAAAAAGGTTGAGTTTACACCTGATTTAGTTGTGGTAAAGGAACTTGATAATGATGCCTTGGTAGTAGTGGGGCAAGTCAATGACAACTCAAGGATTTATTCATTTTCCCACTTTGTGCCAAGTTCTCCTTTTAGGGCCTTGCTTACTCATTCAAATTTAGAAAGTAAGTTATGACATGAGTGGTTTGGTCACCTCAACTACCACTATCTTTAGTAGCTCAGCACTAAAGACATGATCATAGGTCTCCCTTGAATTAGTTTTTTAGAGGGTGTATGTTCAGGGTGTTCCATGGGCAAGCATCCTAAGGAGAAATTTGATAAGGGGAAATCTTGGAGAGATTTGTAAGTTCTTCAACTTGTTCACAATGATGTAGCAGGTCCATTTCCATCACCTTCATTTAGTAAGGCCTGCTATGTCCTCACCTTCATTGATGACTACTCTCACTTCACTTGGGTCTACTTTATTATTTATAAGAGTGAAGTGTTTGAAAAATTTCTACACTTCAAGGCTCATGTGGAGAAGCAATCAGGGAAAGTGGTCAAGATTCTTCACATAGATAATGGAAGGGAATATTTGAACAAAAGACTTGAGCATTTTTATACATTTGAGGGGATTGATCTTCAGCATTTTGTTTCTTACACTCCATAGCAGAACGGAGTTGCAGAGCGCAAGAATATAACTCTCAAAGAAATGGCTAGTTGTATGATACATGTACATTCTCTTGATCCCGCCTTTTGGGAAGAGGCTATTAGTTGTACCACACACATCCAAAATTAGGTTCCTCACAAAGATTTGATAGGTATTACTTCTTTTGAGGCTTGGGCTAGTAGGAAACCGATTGTGAGACATTTCAGAGTCTTTGGGTGTCTAACATGGGCTCTCATTCCTCCACAAAAACACAAGGAATTATAACCTTAGAGTATGCCTTGTCTTTTTGTTGGATATCCTAAGGGTGTTAAGGCATATCGATTGATGGATCCTAAGACACATGAGGTGTTCATTGAGAGGAGTGTTCATTTAGAGGAAAGCTCTCCTATCCTAGCCTCTCTATCTCCTCCACCTCCCTCCTTTGTGGATAGTGATGCTAGTGATTCAAATGATGAGAATCCTTCAAATCTGACTCATAGGGTTACAACTCCATAGGGTCCACTTGCAATTGAGGAGCCTCATTCTCCACCTCCTCCTAGACCTCATTGGGATCAACAGACACTTGAGTCAGCGGGTTCTCTTGTTGGGGATACTTTAGATACATGGAGGACTCGATCATAGCACCAGGACCCTCCACATGCATACATTGCTACCACTTCTGATCCACAAACATTTTGGGAAGCTTCAGGGGTTCCTAAGTGGGACCAAGCTATGGAGGAAGAGTATAGTTCCTTGATGAGTAACAATGCATGGGAGTTAGTCCCTCTCCCTAAGGTGAGAAACATGGTTTCATGTAAGTGGATCTATTGAACCAAGTTTACAGTAGATGGTAGTGTGGATAAGTATAAGGCTCGGCTTGTTGTGAAAGGTTTCTCTTAGGTTCTAGTTGTTGACTATACTGAGACCTTTGTGCCCATAGCCAAGATGAACTCCATTCACTTGGCACTTGCTATTGTCATAGCTCATGGTTGGGTTGTACATCAGATGGATGTGAAGAGTGCTTTTCTTCATGGGGATTTTGATGAGGAGATTTATATGGAGCAACCATAGGGTTTCATCTAGGATTCTTCCATGGTTTGCAAACTAAGGAAATCTCTCTATGGCCTTAAGCAGGCCCCCAGGGCTTGGTATGCCAAGATGGATTCCTTTCTTCTCTTAGCAAGGTTCACTAGGTGTCATTCTGATCTGAATGTCTACATTTTGTGACAGGATGACTCTAACTTGATACTTGTTCTCTATGTTGATGATTTGATCATTACAGGGAGCACCGCATCCATCATTAGCAGGGTCAAATATTCTTTGCATGACATATTTGCTATGACTAACTTGGGTCTTTTGCACTACTTTCTTAGGATAGAGATTTTACAGTCACCTTTCGGGATTACACTATTGTAGCCCAACTATGCTCTTGATCTACTTGCATGCTTTCATATGGCTGATTGTAAGCCTGCATCGACTCCCTTTCTTTCAGGAGTCAAGCTTGAGGCTCAGTGCTCTTCTCCACTAGTTGATGCCACATTGTATCATCAGCTTGTAGGTAGTCTCATCTACTTGACTTACACATGCCCTAATATTTCATTTGCGGCTGGCATGGTTTCCCACTTCATGTAAGAACCACATGAGCTTCATTGGAAAGCCACCAAATGCATCCTTCATTACATCCAGGGTACACATCATTATGGGATTCACTATGCAGTAGGCATAGGCCTTCACTTGGTTGGGTACACAGACTCTGGTTGGGATGATGATCTTGATGATCATAAGTCTACTTCAGGTTACAACTTCCACATTGGTTCGGGCCCCATTTGTTGGCAGAGCAAGAAGCAGCATACTATTTCTCTCTATTTGACTAAGGCTGAGTATCGAGGAGATGTTATCGCAACAACTAAGACCATTTGGCTTCAGTAGATTCTCACAGAGTTTGGGTTCACCACTCCATGATTGACAGTTCTACATTGTGACAATTAGAGTGCCATTGCAATCTCAAAGAACCTGGTCTAGCATCAGCGGACTAAACAAATCGAAATTCATATTCGCTACATCCAAGAGCTGATTCAGGAGTAGGTCATTGATTTGCAATATTATCCTATAGTGGAGCAGGTTGCTAACATCTTTACCAAACCTTTCATCGAGAGTAAGTTCTAGTAGTTGCGAGCTCTCTTGGGGGTGTGGGATATCTCATTAGTGGGGGTCAACTGACTTCTCTTTCCTCCCTTATGGGGGGGGATTTTTCCTCTTTGAGGTTTTGTGCTTCTTCTTTGAGAGTCTTTTGTACATTCATCTCTCTTTTGGGGGGAGTTTTTTCCCACTGGGTTTTCTCTCTTTCTCTATTTGTGAGAGATTGCATTGCATAGGTTTACTTGTAGTTTCTTATTGTACATGGGTACCTATCATGGCCTAGTATCCAGGACCCATCTTGGATTGTTGACTTGATTCTTCATTCCCCTAAGTTGCACTTAAGGGGGGTGTTGGTGTAAATAATTATTCATCATGGATATTATTACACTTTACTTAAGTTAACTTAGGATAATGCATCTCATCATAGTTTGGATATGAGACACTTAGGGAAGTGTGTACATAGGGATGTAGCTTGTAGGATAAATTCCACCTTTTGTGGTCTTATCTTGTTGTTACACTCCACATTCGGTGGGTCATCCACCTCTTGTGGAACATTATATTATTTCCCCTACCTAACCCTACTTTTTCTTACCTACCCTTGTTTCTCATTGAACCACATGTCATGATTGTGTGCTCACATATCCATATGGCCTTGCCTATATAATCAATCCCATATTCATTGTATTGGTTAATCTAGTTGATCATTTGCATATTGATGAGAATATAGTTTTGTTCTTGTCAAACTATTGTCTCTCTTTTGTTCTTTTCATTGTGCCCTTGATCTTGGAAAAATCTCACAAGTATGAATGGCTATCGGTATGCAAGGTGTATGCTAGATGCAAGAAGAAGTTGTGATTGGTATAGATGTCCACTGGTGAGTAAGCATAAAAAATCATAGAGACAACTAAAGGTAAGACTGGTTATGTCAAACGGTATGCAAGAAGGTGTAGTATTCACCGATAAACAGGGCCACCGGTGAGCATGTATAAATAAGAAAAAGACAAACTAACAGAGTGAATGATTGCCAGATTACATAGAGTGTGAACACAAAACTAGGAGAAATCCAAGTTAGCTAGAAGTGACTGACAAAACAGTGAAGAAAAGATACAAGGGTTGATCAGTGTTTGCATTACTGGTAGGGAAAGGAGACCAGTAGCATAAGGCAAAAACTAGTAGTATGATTTTTGTTCGGTGACTGATTTTTAACCAACTGAGACAGATACCAATGAAGATGACATGTAGGATCCAAGTGGCTAACATGTAGTGGTGAAGATTGTGTCAGTGAGGTGGCCACCAACTAAGTCTGCATTAAATGAAGACTGTGAAAATCATGGAGGAATTGCAGGGGATTGCAGCTCAAAGAAGCTCAGAGGACAAAGATTTGATTCAAGACATCTTGATCAAAGAAGGACATCTGATCATCTTGTCAACCTAAGAGAAGGAAATTGCTAAACCATTTAATGTGATTGACAAAAGCAAGGTCAGTGTTTACTAAAAATAGCAAATGTGTATTGGAAGAAACAAATATGGTAGTGCAATATTGTTTTGTTGTAGGTTATCATCTTAGAGAATGAAATCTAATTTGATCTGATACGGACTGGGTCAGTGAAGTAAACCCTAGACATGTGAAGATTGAACTCTGTTTTGGTGGGAAAGCCTGTGTATAAATATGCAGACAAAAGATCAAAGTTTATAATGCCAATAGCTAGAGATGAGTGTGTTTGAGCAATTAGAGAGGTGAAAATATTGAGTGAGGTAAAAAGGATTCAAGAAACTAAGTATTTGAATGAAAACCGACATGAGAGGTAGAACCAGTAAGAGGGGTTTAACCAATGATCTGTCACAAAGTTGACAATCAAGTAAACTGATAGTGGTTGAACTAGTAGGAAGGCATCAGAGAATGAGTGAGTGCAGAGTGAGGATCAGAGGAAGTCAAGTAAGATAGAGGTTGACTGGTAAGGGATCAGAGAGAGTGAATAAGACAACTAGTGGTAATAGAACCAGTGAGACAGAGAATAGTTAAAATCGACAAAATATATTGATTGCAGGAGTTACAAAATTCATTTGTAAAAAGGAGATTTCATTGTATCTAAATTTATCTCATTGTAATCATTGAGTTGGTACTGGGTGTAGGGGTTGGTTCTCCTTTGGGTTGGTGCCCAAAAATCATTAGGGGTTGGTGCTCCTTGGGTTGGTGCCCTAAACATTGTAACTGTTGTTTCATTGTGAGGCTGGATTGGAGAAGTAGTCTCTAGCAACATTTCTCACCAAGGTTTTTCCCACATTGGGTTGTCCTCATACATCTGGTGTTGTGTGATGCATTCTTTGTGTGTGCTTGATTACTAGTGTTCTCATTACTTTTCTGGTTGTACACACATAGTGTTGGGACACATTAAATTTGAGTGAATTTGAGAGGCCCATTTCAAAATTTTGCTTTGCATTTCCAAATGATCATAAAATGAGTCAGTTTGAATGGCCTAGTTAGAGAGAGGGTAAAATGGACTCAGTTAATAATCAAGAGGTAAAGCTTTGAAATGTGTCTTATACCTTTCATTTGGCCTATGAAGTGTTTTGTAACTTTCAGAATTCAGTTTGGATCAATTTATTAGGTACCCATTTCAAGGGGTGAGCTGAAAGTGTATGTTAGGTGCAAATGTAGATTTTATTGAGTAGCCTACTTTGAGCTCCTATAACTTTTGCCTTGATGATTTTCATGAAGAATTCCAAAGTGCACTGAATTCTATGCATAAAAGTGAGGCCACATGCCAAATTTCAAGTCCCTGTGAATCCATTTGCTCAGTTTGGTAAGCTCAATCTGTTTTCTAATCGGAGCCCTGCTTTGCACGTGTAAAAGTTGCCCCAGTGAGTGTTATATCAAAAAAAAATTTCCAGGTTATTGTTGGTATAAAAGAAAATCTATGTTTCAAATTTCAAGCTCCTGCCAATCTGTTTTATTAGTTTTCAAAATGGTATCTTGAGCCACCTTATTCAGTGTTCCATATTTTCATTGCTACATCAGTTAAAGTTGTTATTTTCACGAGTGTACCATTTGCACCCTATCAGCTTCCCAATCGAACTGAGCATTCTAAGTTTTGATATGTACTTCAAGGTACCTATGCCTCAGATTTGAGGGTCTACGGAGATCGTTTGATATTTTTAAGAAAGGCATCATAAGTTCCCTGCGCATTGACTTCATCAGGTCCGCAGTGCTGACGAAGCCAGTTGGTCATCTTTGACCATTAATATTTTTTCACTCGGGATTTATTTTAAAAAACCACATGGTAGAGTTCATGTTTGAATATTAGACTACACGCCTATAAATTTGCAAAGTCCAGAAAGGTGTTTTGACCAGTTTGAAAATTACGTCTTTGTGATTAAATGTGCAAATGTGGCGCAGCTGCCTGAAAGTTGCAAAAATTAGTTTAATGACCAGAAAATGGTGTCGATCGATTCCAGAGGTATGTTTAAGTTTTGTGAGGCATTTCAAAGGTCAGTTGCATGAAAACAAAAAAAAATTTAGTCGGACCCACTTTGGGGCCCGACGTGGCTCATGCCCATGCATTGATTTTATGGCAAAAATGGTTTTAAATTCATGGCAATGTATACCAATGTCAGCTCAAGTTCCATTGGCAACTTGGTTTGAGTGAAGATTTAAAATTCTTGATGCATGTCATCAAGTGCAAAAAGTGAAAAGTATGTCTAAGACATGGAAACTTCCAAACAAGGATTTGGCCTGTGTAATGTTTTTTTTTTTGTTGGGGCAGCGTTGAAAAGGCAATAAACAACTCTAGCAATTGGCATTTGAAATGCCCAATTTAACAGAGCAGGAGGTATAACATAATTTCATAAAACTTCAAGGCAATTGTAAATGGTAGATGGTGGCATTGAAAAGATTTTAAGAGTTTCAACAAATACCATTAAGCAAATGCATTGGTAGGTAAAAATATTTCCAATCTCCTCCTTGCCTATGCATGGGTGTGATTGTAGGTGAGAAAGGATTTTAAACTTTCAAACAAATGCAATTGGTAGCATTCTCCTTGACTGCCATACATGGAATTTGAAAAGATATATGAAACTTTCAAAAAGAAAATGCAATCTGCAGTCTTTTCCAGATTTGCACCATGAAGAAAGGGGGCCATTTAAACTTTCCAAGTAGATGAAAATGGCATGCTAATTGCCACCCATATCCTCTCCTCCTCTATGTGGTGTTTGGAGGGGAATTTATTAAACTCCAACAACAAATTTCTATTGGCAAGAATTAAGCCAAATCCAATAGAGTGTGGCACATGGTGTTTGAAAGAGGTAGCAAAAGGTTTTTTAAATAGCAATTAGTAGGTGTAAAGCTTGGTTCAACGCCCACCCAACATCCTCCTTTGTCTGTTAAAATATAAAGGAGCATTTAAACTTGTAGCTAATGCAATTAGCAGGCTTAAAGAAAATTCCAAACCAATGTTGTTCGTGGTTTGAAAGGGTGTAGAAAAATTTAAAACAAATGCTAGAATCTCTAGCAAAACCCATTTGGTGTGAAAAATGAGAAGGGAATTACAGTCTTTTAAAGCAAAGGTAAATGGCAGGTGCATAATCCCAATATCCTCCCACACAGCAAGCAGAAAGGCATTCAAAATTTTAAAGCAAATGCATTGGCAGCCATTAAAACACTAGAAATTCTTCAAAAACATAGTCCTAGGCAAAAGACATTAATCCCACATTGACTGGGAAGAGGAAAATTTTAATGTTTAAAAGTAAAGCTCCACACTACCATAGAGTCAAATCCTTGAAGGCTTTTGACGCATGGTGTTGGTTGGGCACCCAGTGGACCCCACGCATGTGGGCGCAAATATCGAGGCATTTGAAGAGACAATGGTCGACCAGGTGGTCCCCATGTGTGCATAGATCTCGAGGTAGGTGGGTTTTGTAGAGAAAGAATGGATTAACGAGTGAGCAAGTTCATCGCAACTGGATGACTGGCATTGTTTTGCAAGCCAAAGATGCTTGAAAGATAGCCTTCATGAAATGGCAAAATGTTAAAGATTGTGTAACTTGAGGAGATCAAACGGTCAACCATGTATGCACGGATCTCAAGGTAGGTGGGTTTTGTAGAGAAAAAATAGATTAACGAGTGAGCAAGCTCATTGCAATCGGATGACTGGCATTGTTTTGCAAGCCAAAGATGCTCGAAAGATAGCCTTCGCAAAATGGCAAAATGTTAAAGATCGTGCAAGTTGAGGAGATCAAACAATCGACATTGTTTCGCTATCCGAAGTTCTCACCCATTAACCATCATGAAATGGTGAAAGATGATGTGGCAGGTCCAAGTGGCATTTTGGCTGGCAAGTTCGAGTGAGGTGGTGATGATGTGGCAAATAGGTGGCGATAAGCAGGCAGTCCAGGGGTGATCCAAGTGGCTGACAAGTGGCAGATAGATGAGGTGTCATCCCAGGTGGTGCCCAGTGGACCCTCCTGACGAATCACAAGTTGCCACATGGCAAGACGCAAGGCTCAAAATGGACTGAAAAATTAAAGTTAATTGTATAGTTTCAACTATGTGGAAAATTCAAAAAAATTTAAATGATGGTTCCACATTCAAGATTAATTCACTGAAAGGGTATTTTTTACCCGAAATGGTAGGTATTATATATCATCGGAAAGCTCTCAGGATGTGGAATCCAATAATATAGTTAGTTTCAACAAACATATGATATTTTGAGAGCAGCTTTCATGGGAATAAAATGGAGATATTCTTGCAGTTATGGAAAAAGGACACTTGGCAAATTTAAATGAAATCTGATCTTTTTCCTTCTCCTTCATATTCTCAATTCTTCTCAATTGTAAGGGTTCCTAGTTTTTTTTGGAATATTTCTCCAAGGGAGAAATTTGAAATTGCAGGTTCCAGTTTTACGCATTTTGATTTTCTTGGTTGTAATGGTTGATGTTCCTATTCTGTTGTCATGGAGTAGATATATTTTGCAGGTTGTATCTTAGTTTCAGGTCACATATATGTAAGGCGTATATGCAGTGTAGTATATTGTCTTCAGACATTTCTTCAAATTCAATAAATTCAGTCTTCAAGGAAGTTTGGGTTTATCTTCTCAAAGTGAGAGTGTAATTCCCGTTCTTAGGCATCCTTTACAAAGGGATTTAAATTCTATGAGAAGAAATTGGGGATTTGGGTTAATGTTTGGATTATGTATGATCCTTTGATGAATTTAGAATGTGTTAATGTCAGGCATTAATATAGGTAAATCTTTTCAATAAATTTGATATGCAGCTTGGATTCCATCTGTAGTTATTTGTATTGACTCTATGCCCAGGATGAGGCATTGATCTATTACAGCTAGTGTAGACACCTAAAAATGGTCAACGCTTGCGGAGTCATACTTTAACATTTGCGCATTGCCTCATTTTAGTTTTTTTGCATCACATTAACATTTCTCCTATGATTCGCACTTGGTTTTTTATCATTTGCGAGCATCGAGTCATTCTTCTACATTCTTCATTTGTCTCACTCTTAAATTTGGTCTTGTCGACAACACTATCCAGTTATGATTTTGATCAATTTTATCCTATCATATCAATGTGCATGCTCATTTGTCATCATTTTGGACATCGTCAATCCTAATTAGGGTTTTGTTTTCTTATCAATCTTATCATCTGGTGATCGATTTGTCATCGATCGTTGTTATGTTTGATCTTGTCATTTTACGATCAATTTGTCATTGATCGTTGTCATTTTCAATCTTGTCATCTTGCAATCTATTTTGTCATCGATTCTTGTCCTCTTGTCAATTTTGTCATTTTGCGATCGATTTGTCATCGATCATTGTTTGTCTCAATTATGTCAATTTGGATCAATTAGGCTTTGTTCCTCGTCAATTGGCGCATTTATCAATCAAATCATTTATCAGCATTGGTCCTTTGTCAGTCAAAATCATGATCATAATCGAATCAACATCAATTATCTTTTGTCAGGACCTAATTGTCATCCTTGCATTTCTAATTCATCTTCCAAGGTTTTATGATTTATTCATTTAATCTTGTTTGTCATTTTCCCTTTAGGTTAAATAATTTATTTATTTATCCTAAGTATTCTTGTCACAATTAAATATCTATTTAACTGTCTAATTAATTCCCCCTCTTTTTGTGAATTAATTAATAAATGACAAATTATTAATTAATTTACCTAATTCCTAATTTCCTATTTTCCATCAATTTCTCATTTCTAATTTCCTAATTTCTTAAATTCCTCATTTTCTAATTTTCTATTTTTCTAATTCCTAATTTCAATTCTCTCCTATTTTTCTCCTAATTTCATGGGAATGACATAGAAATTTGTCATAATTTGTCATAATTGACAATCAATCAATTCTTGACATAGAAATTTGTCATAAATTGTCATAAAATCCTTGCATAGAAATTTGTCATACACATGTCATAATTTTGCTATTCTTGATTTGAATTTCCATTCGAATCATTATCATGCTAATTTGATCATTTCTCCAATTTATCTATAAATTGGATGAATTTCTTCAATCTAATCCCCTAATAATCAGATTATCGAATTTATAATCACTTTGTCAAATCACGCTTCGAGTACTCTTGAGCAATCATCTTATTTACTTGCTTTCATATCATGATCATGCACTAGTAGGTGAGATCCACAAAAAAACTATTTGGAGAAGAAGGAAGGACAATGGAGCCGCATGAAGGAAGCATTTAGATCTACATCTAGTTTACATAATCTTTAGTTTTGAATGTTTCATTTTCGTGTCTCTATTGAGTGTGTTAGGATTGATCATGGCAATTTGCTTTTGTGATTGAGCTAATGGTTAATACTACTTGCTTTGATGATTTCTGATTTCCTAGCTACATTAATTGGTGAACTCGATATGAACACTAACCATCTAACCCCTTTACTGTGTTTTTGAGTGCTTTTGAGTTGATTTGCAGGTCAAAAAACCCAAAAATAGGGCAGTGCAGGGTTTTCTGGGGACTTCTGCGCCTGTGTAAGACAACTTGCACCTGTGTTAAGCATTTTGTGCTTGTGTTAGAGACATTCTACACTTGTGTTATGAGTTCTGCTCTTGTGTCATGGGTTCTGCGCCTATGTAAAGTCCAGAAACAAAGGTAAAAATGCAGTGTTTTACTTGAGAATTGCTTGTTTTTGCATTTTGTTTTCTGCTTTTTGGTTTTTGGTACTAATTATCTAAGTAGCATCTTGGCATACGCATGGAAAAGACAACAAATGAAACTACTAACATGTTTTATGCAGAATCAATAGTCAAAGAATAAACACCTCAAACTTCTAACTTGGGTTTTGCAGGTTGCCTTGGAGAAACAACTAAACTTTGTATTTGCATTTAATTTTTAGGCACCTAGTATGATTTCTAAATAGGTTGGAATGAACATGTTTTTTCTTTGATTGTTGAGTGTGACATTGGAGTAGGAGAGTATGCTCTCATCCTTCTTAGGGTGATCAGAAATCCAGATTCGATACCATGCTCATTGTTTTGATTGTGTGTCACCTTTAGAGGTCCTGCCTTCCCAACCATTTGCTTTTGCAAGCAAGTGATAATTGTGAGAAGGGAACAACTCAAAGTGAGTATGGCTAGAATACCTTGGCATTCTAACTCACTATAAAAAAATACCTGATGGGTGAAAGCTTTGAAGGAAGGGTTATGTGGGAATTGCGGTTACTTGGGAAGTGATGACCCTTGAACTCTTTCTCATATCAACATCTAAGTAGGACCTCATGGTCTAAATCGTGCTTGCGCGACTACATTTGTTTGGTATCTTGATGGGCTTAATGTCTCAATCACGCTTGCGTGACATCAAGGAGTAACACTTAACAGAAATCCTGACTAAACACCTTGTTTTTAGAGGCCAAAAACCCTTCTAGTTGCTTGAGAAGGACAAGTTCGGATACTTGGAAGAGATACTAAGTTTTCCATGGGGAGATTTCTATGGGGACTGATGCTTGGCTGCCCTGAGAAGTGAGTGTCATGGAGGGGAGCCCGTGGGGTCAAGCATCTATGTATTCTCCTTGAATCCCATAATGAGTCTACCTCTCAAGTACCTAATGTCCTTGCCTACCATAAGAAATGTGTGAATGAGCATGATTGTATTGAGTCTAAGTTGAAATATCTTGTCTTCTTTGCTTGTCAAAAGTTGAATTGCATCTCATTTCAAAAGCAAGACAAATTGATTCAAAACAAGGTTAAACATAAGAGCATTTCATCCAACAAACTTCAAAGCACTTTCAAACATGGTTGTCAAACATTTTTCAAAGTCTTGTCTCAACATTCATGTCACTTACATTTAGGTGCATCTTAGGTTTGCATTTTACAAAGTCATTGTCAAGTACCAAGGTTAGGTTTCATCTAGATCATACTCCTTTGCATATCAATAAGAGTCATCCATTTTGCATGTGTCCTCTTGCATTAGAGTAATACCATTTCATAATTCAAACTTAGATTGACATTGTCATACATTTGCATTTGCATACCCTAGGTCTCTTCATCAAGCTTAGGTCATTATCATATCATATTAGGGTCACTTTCATAGTAATTGTCCCTTAGCATATAGTGTCAAAACTAGGTTTTGTCATACTTGAGTAATCCAGATCTTTGATAAACCCTAAGTTATTGTTAGGAGGTCTAGACCTTATCAAACCTTTTGTCTTTTTGTCATCAATGTCATTTCGTCAAACCTAGCTTAGTATCCAAGCATATAGGGGAGACATTGTCATTTTTCCTATTGTCACTTGGTCCTTTTGTCCTTTAAGGTCTAGACATCATTTCAATTTCCTAAGGGTCTCTTTTAGATTTGCATTCCAAAAAGTTTGTCAAAATCTTGAAAAAAAACCAAAAACACAGGTTGCATTCTCATTCATTTAGTTTGCATTTAGTTTCATATCATATATTGTCCTTGAAAAATCCCATTAGTTGCATTGCATAGTGACATGTTTGTTGAAATGAGGTCTCAACCTTCTTATGAAGCCATGTCATCACAATTGAGCAATCAATCATGTCAATCCAATATCTACATGTCTCAGAACTTGGATCAAACTCTTTATGATGAAACAAGTCTCCAAATACAAAAACTAGAGGAGAAACTAGCTCAAGAAGAAGAGATATTGGAACAAAGAGTGAAAAACATTGAGAAGAATAGATCACAAATGTCCAAAGTGTTTCAAAAATTTCCAGGTCAAAATCCAAAGATTGAGCCAATTGATGTAAGATCTCTTCTTGAACGATCAGAAATACCAGCTCTCCTCTCACAAATAGAGATGATGAAACAATTTCAAGAAAAGAGACAACATCAATTTCAACATTATGTGCCTCCACAACAAGAACAAGAAGGTGTTTACTATCAATCAGATTTTCAACCAATACAACCAATTGTTCAACATATACAACCAATACAACCAATGGTCCAATTTCAACAATATGTCCAACCAACTATACAAAGTCCACAAATGATTCAACCAATGGTGGAATATCAATGTCAACAACCACAACCAAACATTCAAAAACAAAGGTTTCAGCACACACCAGCCCAAGTTTCAAACATGTCAGAACAATTGAACCAAGTCCAATATCAAAACATGACATCAAACCAAAAACACGTTCAAATTCCAAATACAACCATGTCAAAACCTCGAAAGAAAGGTGGCTTTATTGCAATGATCTTAAGGAAATTACCAAGTGAGTTCTTTGAGGAAGATCAAGATAATGCAACTATGTCTAGCAATGAATCATCCCCCCGTAAACAAATTGACTCTCCAGTGGCATCTATCCCTACACCTCTAGAAGTTTCACAAGAACCTTCCATATTGTCCCCATCAAACAATACACCCAAAGATGAAATTATCCAAGAGCTATCCATAATTGATTGCCAAGATAATCCAATTCATGATGCACATCCTTGTCATGTTTTAGAAATGCTAGACCCAATGCCACCATGCACTTTATTGCCATTACTTGTTTTAGAGGACCCCATTCGAAGTCCCTCTTCCTCATGTTCAAGCATTGATTCCTTGCCAAAATCCATCACAAATGTTCAAAGTGCATTTCCTTCATGCCAAAACATTGATTCCTTGTCAGAATCCCCCATGCATATCCAAATTCCAACCTCATGTCAAGAGGATAATTTAGAGCACAAAGAAATGAGTCCTAAAGAAAATCAAGATCAAGATCCTAAAACCTTATCATCCCATCCAATTGTTGACCAAGATCCCATTTCCCCAGACACTCATGATGATTCCCCTATTCTTGTCCATCCTATCCAAAGTCCTATTGACACTCCATTCCCCGAGCAAGATCAAGATATCCCAGTCCATCCAATCCCAAACGATCCCCTTCCATTTCATGAAAAAAATATCCTTTCAAATCCCATTGACATTCCAGATATCCTTTCCATCCTTTATGATGATCCCATTGAAAGTCAAGAGCAAAGCACCTTTAAAGAGGATTCCAATGATCTTCCTCCTTGTCAAGATCAAATTATTCCTGTAGATCCTCCACAAGATCCACTTGTTCCTCCATCTCCTTGTCCTAATGCTCCATATACATGCCAAGCTCGCATTTCTTTTGATGATCCCATTATTTCTCCCATTCCATCTCTCGAAGAGCCTATCATTGAACCATGTCCACTACACAATCCTAGTCCCCCTCATGATCCTAATCCCCCTCATGATTCTAAAGTGTCAGTGCAAGATGTTCATGAACCCTCGACATGCATAATGGGTTCTTCCACTTTGGTGCAATCTGATCCACTTCAAGATCTCATTATTTCTCTCATATCATATCCACCTCATAATGGACTCGCGTCTTCTTCCCAAAGAAAAGACTCTCCTACAAGTCAAGATATTCATAAAGGCAAAGGAGTAGACCTTCATGAGAAAGAACCCCTCCATATCAAAGAGAATATTAAGGGTCATGGCCTCAGTGAAATTCCTCAAGACGGGGGTACCCCTACTAAATCCAACATCCCTACTAAATCCAGCATCCCTTCAAAATCAAAACATACACCTTCCCCATCATACCTTCCATCCATCTTAGGTCCTTATATCCCTTCCTCCTTTATGCAAGGTTAGCAAAGGCACACATCCTTGAGTAAATTTCATCAATCCAAAATAACTCCATTTCATTCATATCCATCCATGCATTCCTTTCCCCCTCCAAGCAATTTGGATGCCAAGTATAAAAGTCATAAGTCTAGCAATCCACATGTATTCAAGGATCAACATGTCCAATATAATCGACATGTCAAAACAAAGAACAATATGATCTATAAAGAAAAGGAAATATCCAAAAGGCCACAAAGGCCCATTGATCAAAAACAAAAGTTAAAATCTATATGGGTTCCTAAATCCCTTGTGCAAGCAATGCACTCCAAGGAACCACAAAAGCATGCAAAATCAAAAACCATGTGGATCCCGAAGCAACTCCTTGAAGCACAAAAGCCTAAAGAAACATCCAACTTGGCATCTAAAATTTCTATTCCTCCATCCAAACCTTCCAAGTCTATTCCTTCATCACCTTCTTCATCCATTTTGGGCTCTTATGTCCCAAAATCCCAAGCTATTCCTCCATCTAAATCTTAATATCCAAACTATGTCTTTCTTCCATCAGTCCATCACCCCTCAAGGTGTGTGCCAATGTCGATCTTGCCAACATTTCCATCCACTCAAGCACAATTCTTCCAATACCCTATCCATTATCCAATTCATATTTTCCATCCTTCGATCCCTTTGATCCAATCCTTTGCATAAATCCTTGCCTTAGTTTCATCTCATTTTCGATGTCCTTATCCTACCAACGTCTTTGAGCATACTTTTAAAGGTCATGGTCCATTTATTTCAAGGCTACTATCCAAACAAAAGAGATGCTTGAGTCCTTCTTCCATCCCCTATCATTTGTCCATCTTCTCTTGAAAAAGTCAAAATACAAAAAAAAAAAATGAAAAAAAAAAAGACAAAAGAAAAAAAAAAGTAAAGCAAAAACAATTCATCCACTGGTGAAAACCTGGCAAACAAGTGCCTTGGGAAAGTACCATGATGAAAACCTGGCAAACAAGCATCATGCATAATCTATGAATTTCTTGTACACCACACTTGGGGGTAGGTTTTATCCTATCATATCCTATTGTCCTTCATTGTTCTATTATCCTATTGAACCCATGTCATACTCCTTCATATCCTATTTCCCTTCATTATCCTATCAAACCCCTATCATTACCCTTCATTTCGTATTGTCCTTCATGTACATATCCCCTTTTCCACCTTTGATCTTGACAAGGCTGATGATCGTCATGAGCATCATGCATATTGTTTGCAGCTTTTAGTCCATCATAGCTTTTGGTCATTTATCCATTTGCTTATTACAACCTTTCATCCATATTCCCTATCTTATTGCAACTTTCTGCCACTATCCCTTAGCCTATCCCGACCTTCAGTCCATGTCCCTTATCCATTCCTGGTCTTTCTTATCCTATCCATATCTTATCACTATCCATATGCTCTTTTTCATTCCTTGATCTTGATCTGACATAAGGACGCAAAAATTTAAACATGGTTTCAAAGGCCTCTTGACATGTCCCTCATGCCATGTTCCTACTTTACATTGTCATATCCAGTCTCTTGTCCCATCACGCAATAGCCCTTGAAAATTGCATCCGTATTAAAAGGCCTTTGTCTTCCCTCTATCCACCAACATTTTAGAAAGCCTATTTATTCACCTGTCATATTCCTTGCCTTGCTAGACACTGGGGGCAAAATCATAAAAATTGAAAAATGTCCTGAAATAATTCAAAAAAAAATTGAAAAATGTCCTGAAAAAATCTCTTAAAAAATTGAAAAATGTCCTGAAAAAAATCTCTTAAAAATTGAAAAATGTCCTGAAATAATCCAAAAAAAAAAAAAATGAAAAATGTCTTGAAATAAATCCCTAAAAAAAAAAGTCATATAAAGTCCTGAAAAAAGAACACAAAAACATTTCAAAACATTAAAATCCAAAAAACAAGCATTTTGTCAATAAAGGATCTCTTTTTGTGCATAAGACAAATCACTGAGCATCCCTCCAACGACATGCAATCACACATTGTGCTTTAATGAAATCATGCATTAATAGATGAACTTTTCAATCAAACCAGACATTCAAACTGATCCAAATTGTCATATCAATTAACCGCAAAATAATTTTTCCTTGGCACACTATCATAGGTCTTATACAGGGTGTGATATACTTGAAACCAGACTATGTCCTGTCTTAGATGGGGTATCACATGTCCTGAAACAAGACAGCATGATCGTCCTATTAGCACTTTCAACTTTTGACAATGAAGACCAAGATGTTTGTTTGACTTGTTGGAATTTGTGCATCTTATCTTTTTATTGATTTATCTTCAATCATGTTCCTATGTTGCTCGATGATGTCACTGAGTGATTTAGAGTGACCGGGATGGTTCATGGTTCCTTTCTTTTTTGTTGTGATTGCTGTTTGTCTGCAATGTGTCTGTCTTTTGCAAAAAAGGGTTGCATTTCAGCTCTGGCCTTCAATGCCATGATGCTATGCATCCATTTTGCTACATTAAAATAAAGGTTCTCACCTACAAAGTGCATTGCTGAAAGCAAGTTTTTCTTCGTCTTTAACTGTCCTTTGTCTCATTTCTTCTTACTAACATTTCTTCCGTCAGTTCGAACAGTTAGTTTGGTCTAGTGCTCCAATTTCTCCACACACATATGTTGCATCCTGCATCCACTTGGTTAGTGCATTTGCATTACATCAAACATCACATCAAGCATTTTATTCATTTCATATTATCAATGCATCAAAAACACATAAAAAAAAAAAATATATATATATATATATATATATACATTCATACATGTTCCACAATGGTACATCAACAGTGCATATGTCATCCATACATGGAAAGTAACATTAGTCATAACATATTGCATCCCATCATATCGATGCATATCATATCATATGTCAAAATAATATCGGAGTACAAAATTGGACTGTCTATCCTAAGTATGGCCTATAGGTTGACTACAAAATGTCAAACTACATAATGTCCACTATCTGTCCTAAGGAGCACATGCCTCTGTCATTGGGTGCTCCCTCTATCCTCCTCATCCTTGCAATGTCTTGTGGATGATGTCCCTCCTGGTCCTGGCTGTGGTGGTCTCATAGGCCCACTCACTCCCATGCTGCTCAGTGACCTTTGAGAGCATGCCCTGCTCTTTGTCCTTGATTGTGGCCGATATGAAGCTACTCTTTTCTCTAGTGGAATGGCACCCTCATATAGTGTCCTCCTGTGGCATATCTCCTCTCTGGTCTCTACCAGCATCTGTGCCATCTCCCATGCATTGGCATCTCGAATCGACCCAATATACTCAGTGGCTCTTTGTTCCTCTCACTATGCCTGAGCAATTGTTGCATCTCAAGCTGCTGTGAGTCTGGCTATCTCTGCTCTGAATTGATCCTATTGTCTCTCTAATGTCGCAATGTGATCCTGCTGACTCGCTATGATAGCCCTGCACATTGCCATCTCCTCTGTCGTAGCTGTCTCTGGCTCTATGGGTATATCCTGCAATGCCTCCTACTATTCATCCCCATCCTCATCCCTGTCCTCGTCATCCCCATCCTCATATCCATCCTCATCATCCCCCTCATCCTCATCCCCATCCTCATCCTCCACATCCTCATCATCTCCCTCCTCCTCTCCTATGAGTGGGAAATCCTCCTGTCTTTTAGGAACTAGAATATCAGGATCTGTCAATGGCACTGGCCGTAGTCGTGCAAACCATCTCTCATACTCCTCTATCATCTCAGCGTCGACTACATCTGATCTCCAATCCCACTATCTTTGTTGTAGCTATGAGAAGTTGGCATATGCTATGTGTGGCTGAATCATACTCCCCCACTGACTCGTCTCTCTGTGAGATCGGGCAAAGTGTGCAGTCCTCCTAGGTACATCCTACCTCTCTCCAAACTGTCGTCTAACTCTCTCTGGTAGGTACAACTCAATCACTCTCTGGTGATTCACTGGTCACCCAATCAAGTACCTCTCCTGTTTGCAATAAGGTAGCTCCTCACTATCATCTTACCATCTCGAGCAATCACGATATGGCCTCCATATGAACTCTCTCAATCGGTCTAGCTCATGTCGCCAATATAGTATGTATCCAAAAGGAACCTATCTTAGTGCTCCCCCATAGCAGTACACATATGGTTGATGTGGTACTACCTGTCTATCTGTAATCAGTCAACATATGGCTATGTGCTCAAATGCCCATACCTATAGCAATGTGACTCCACAACTCAAAGTTTGAACTCCCTGATATGCTATCTGATGTAGCTGAAAATACAACATAGCCAGTACACATGGTCCCCATGCATAGACTGTCCCCTCTATCGCCATCCACTCTAGCACTCTTCCCCATCGAATAGGGAATCCATGTCCTCATCTATCTCCTACTAGTAGACATGCTATCACCACTGCTATCACCACATATTGTCGATCATACTCTGATGCCATAGTCTCCCAACCAATCTCCCTCTCCACGATATCCAGATCATCTGCATCACACTCAAATAATCTACACAATGCATCTCTCCTTATCATTGGGTCATACTCTATCATTTCTCCATGAATCAGAATGCAGAGGATATGCCATACATCCTCTAGTGTCACAGTCGCCTCTCTAGTCACCAGATGGAAGGAGGAGGTCTCCGAATGCCATCGCTCTGCCAATGTGGTAAGCAGTCTTGTGTTTGCAATAATTTTGGGCATGAAGCAGTCAGGTCAGTTCTCCCATGTGATCAATGGATACTGTCGACTCTGCATCACAATAGGGGCATCTTTTGTCAGTTTTAGGGTTTGCTCCTATGGGTTTCATTTCCTAATTTTCATGTCCAAATCAGGGTGTTTTTCATCTAATCTGACCTATCCTACCCTTATCCCCCCTTTCCGGATCATTTGCATGCTGTTTTGACCAAAATTAGGGTTTCAAATGCACAACTGCGCCTGTGTCAAGGAACCTGTGCTTGTGTCATGTAACCTACACCTGTGTACCCTACACAAGTGCAGAAGACCTCACACAAGCACAGGATTCGCCCTACACAAGCACAGAAGTCAATTTTTGCACTCCCTGTGGGCCCCGCAATGTCCCGCAAGCGATCAAAATTCATGAAATTAAAAATATGGGTTTTTGAGATACATACCGCTGCTCCTGCATCGTCTGGTCATCTGAATGTGTGTACACATTCTCTGAGGTGATCTGCCATTGGAATGTTCACCACCTATCTGCAAGTGTCCTTGTCCAAAGTAACAAATTCTCCTCTTTGGCTAGTGCAAATGAGCTCTTTTCACCCTCTTGGTCTCATTTATAGATCTTTGTCAGTGCATAGATGGATGTGCACCCTCTCCATCTTATGTTGGTTGCGGTCTTGTGCACCTTAAATTGCTTGTCCTTCACGCATCCGATCTCCGATTATCCGTCCGTTCGATCCTATCATTTTTATCGATCAATTGGCCTCTTCTCTGCATGTTTCCGGCCAATTCCTCGAGGGGGCATGCATATGCCATTATCATTGTCTATGGCATTTTCATTATTGTTCTTTGAAACAACGCTTAAAATCTCATTGTCTCAAAGAGGGGCAAAATGTAGACACCTAAAAATGGTCAACGCTTCCGGAGTCATACTTTAACATTTGCGCATTGCCTCATTTTAGTTTTTTGCGTCACATTAACATTTCTCCTATGATTTTCACTTGGTTTTTATCATTTGCGAGCATCGAGTCATTCTTCTACATTCTTCATTTGTCTCTCTCTCAAATTTGGTCTTGTCGACAACACTATCCAGTTATGATTTTGATCGATTTTATCCTATCATATCAATGTGCGTGCTCATTTGTCATCATTTTGGACATCGTCAATCCTAATTAGGGTTTTGTTTTCTTATCAATCTTATCATCTAGCAATCGATTTGTCATCGATCGTTGTTATGTTTGATCTTGTCATTTTACGATCAATTTGTCATTGATCGTTGTCATTTTCAATCTTGTCGTCTTGCAATCTATTTTTTCATCGATTCTTGTCCTCTTGTCAATTTTGTCATTTTGCGATCGATTTGTCATCGATCGTTGTTTGTCTCAATTATGTCAATTTGGATCAATTAGTCATTGTTCCTCGTCAATTGGCACATTTATCAGCATTGGTCCTTTGTCAGTCAGAATCATGATCATAATCGAATCAACATCAATTATCTTTTGTCAGGACCTAATTGTCGTCCTTGCATTTCTAATTCATCTTCGAAGGTTTTATGATTTATTCATTTAATCTTGTTTGTCATTTTCCCTTTAGGTTAAATAATTTATTTATTTATCCTAAGTATTCTTGTCACAATTAAATATCTATTTAATTGTCTAATTAATTCCCCCTCTTTTTGTGAATTAATTAATAAATGACAAATTATTAATTAATTTACCTAATTCCTAATTTCCTATTTTCCATCAATTTCTAATTTCTAATTTCCTAATTTCTTAAATTCCTCATTTTCTAATTTTCTATTTTTCTAATTCCTAATTTCAATTCTCTCCTATTTTTCTCCTAATTTCATGGGAATGACATAGAAATTTGTCATAATTTGCCATAATTGACAATCAATCAATTCTTGACATAGAAATT